>NC_090440.1:491132488-492356059 GCF_031143425.1 Pleurodeles waltl
TCCTTAGAAACCCTAGTTTTAACCCACTCATTAGCTGTCTCGCCCAGTTCCCTAGGACTAGACAACTTAGAGTCAACCAGATACTGGGTTAACTTCTCTAAGGTACAGTTACTCAAGTGCTCATAGCCCCTCATAGGTACTTACCTTGTTATCCTGTATCCAGCCTTCTAGTGCCTTAACTAAGATGTCTACAAAGTCACCCCAGGACTGGGTACTGACCTTCAGGATGTCCCTGAAATTCATTATGTACTGATCTGAGGTGAGACCAAACTTCATGGTCAGACACTGTTTTATGTAGGAGTAAGACTCTGCCTCTTCCCCTTCTATGGTGAAGAAACTATCCCTCCCAGCTACTAGAATCCACTCCCAAAAGTGTCAACCCCAATATTGTGAGATAAACTTCTTCATTCTAACTGCCCTCTCAAATGCTGTTAGTCATTTATAAATGGCATCTTGGTACTTGGGAACAATTCCCTTGGGCAGCCTTAGGTCAAACCCAACACCCCTAGACATCTCTCCCTCTTCTTCCCTGCCACCATTTCTTCTTTCCTTATGTGCCCATGTCATCTTGGCTAGGGCCAACGTCTCTGCCTCTACAGCTATATAAGCTAACTGGGCCTCAAGTTTTCTCTCCCAAGGGGACAGTTCTGCATCTCTTGTGGGGGATGCTCTCTGCCACTATCTCTAGTAGGGCACTGGTTACTTTATTAGTGAACAGGCATTCAGATTCCTCAACAATGAAAATGGAGGGGTCCTCCTCCCCCTTCCCTTCCATCTCTGAAGCTTCCTCTCTGGTTTCCAGCTGTGACCCATTCCAGGCTTCAAAAAACTTCACCAGTTCTGTCTTCCTAGTTTTGATAGATGCATATAATCCCCTTGCCCTACACAATCCCCTAAGCAGCATTACAGTGAGTATGGGTAGTCTAAGCAGAACCAGCTCTATAGTATCCCTAGGTTTTGGGTCACACACAAAAACTTTGCAAAAATTACATCAGTAATTTAGATAAGTCAAAATTGATTTAATTAAAAATTAGTCCAAATTTAAAAATTTAAAAATAATTTTTGCTCTAGGTCACTTTAGAGGATTTTTAAAGATCTTCACTTAAATGCTGTATTGTGATAGCAAGCACAGTTACTAGTTCCCACAATTGTGCACCAATTCTTGAAAAGTGGTCTATTAGTAGGTGTAGGTAAGTAATGACAGATAGTAATAACACTACAATCACAAATAGGGTCCAGTCCAGGTCTCAATAAATGAATCCTTGCTCAACCTTTGGCAGCTTGGCTTATGAGCAGTCAAGTTTAACTTCGGAGACAGGTGTGTAAAGCATTTAATATCATCAAAACAGTAATTAATAAGACACAACTAACAATTAAAATCCAACATCAATTTGTAAGAATAGGAAATATTTTTATCTTTAAAGTGACACCAAAACAACAATGTAGGAAACTAGAGGCATGAATTTGTAAAGATTAAGGCGGTCATTCTGACCGCGGCGGGCGGCGGTAGCCGCCCGCCATGCGGTCACCGCCATTTGGCCGCTCCGCGGTCAAAAGTCCGCGGAGGCCATTCTGGCTTTCCCGCTGGGCCGGCGGGCGCCTGCCAAAGGAGCGCCCGCCGGCCCAGCGGGAAAGGCCGTGCAACAATGAAGCCGGCTCCGAATGGAGCCGGCGGTGTTGCAGGGGTGCGACGGGTGCAGTTGCACCCGTCGCGATTTTCACTGTCTGCAATGCAGGCAGTGAAAATCTCTCTGGGGCCCTGTTAGGGGGCCCCTGCACTGCCCATTCCAGTGGCATGGGCAGTGCAGGGGCCCCTAGGGGCCCCACGACACCCATTCCCGCCATCCTGTTCCTGGCGGTAAAAACCACCAGAAACAGGATGGCGGGAAGGGGGTCGGAATCTCCATGGCAGCGCTGCAAGCAGCGCCGCCATGGAGATTCAGCCCAGCCAGGGGTAATCCGGCGGGAAACCGCCGGATCCCCTTTTCTGACCGCGGCTTTACCGCCGCGGTCAGAATGGGCATTGAAGCACCACCAGCCTGTTGGTGGTGCTTCCGTGTCCCTCCACCCTGGCGGTCTATGACCGCCATGGTTGGAATGAAGGCCTAAATGTAAAAATGTGCTTCCTAGCACCAACATTAATGTAAAAATGTGCTTTCTAGCACCAAAAAACGCACCTGACCAAGGAAAAATCAAGGTTTAGGGCCGACCGCGATGTAGCCTGGGACAGTTAAGCAGAAGTCCTCCAGCAAAATTTTACCTTTGCACTCAGTCACTTTTTTGGTTCTTTATCTCTCGCCATAGAGCTTTCAGTGGGGCGAACCTGAATTTCAGGGCGAGTATAATTTGGCAATGCAGGCTTGACTCTCGGCGACAGGTCTGTCAACTTTTGAAGCTTTTTCACAAAAACTCTTCAAAAGGTCCCAAACATCTAGAGCTCCTTCCAGAAGTTTCTTTTGGAGTCTTAAAGGTCCAAAATACCAGCCAAGGTTCCACAAGCTCTGAGCTGCTCCTTGGGGAGTTGGGACTACAATTAATCAATGCACCCAGTCAAATCCTTCAGAGTCCAATGAACACTGGTCAGCTGGGCTCTTCTGTCAGGAGTTGATGCATGTGACCCTTGGTTGCTCATTTGTACCCTTTGCTTACAGGGAGTCAACTCCTTAATCCTTTAGAAGCAAGGCAAATACCTCACTTGTGAAGCCTAATGTGTGCAGTAGGTGCAGTACTTCAAAGTGCAGTCCCCTTGGGGTGCAGTCCAGGGGTCCAGCAAGGCAGTCCTTTTTCTCTTAAAGTTTCCAAGCAGGGATCTGAGTTGCTTGGCAGTTGTTTCCATACTTTACTAGCTTTCTGGGCTGGCAAGCAGAGGGGCACCCCTGATTAATGGGGTACATGGTACCATCCTCTGTGAAGACTGTACCTGTTTCACAGAAATCCAAAATGGAGAAAATCTCTCTTGGAGGTTCAGCTGTGGCTAAACCCACCCACATGTGTGGCTAACGTTTCTCTACAATCCCCTACCAGTGCCCTCTCTTAATATAATTAGCTAAGCTCCCATCTGGCGGGGGGAGGAAGAAGAGGTAGACCTGGGTCCGTCACTCTCTGTCCTTCTCCCTTTGAAGACCAGTTTGGCTACCCAGACCCGTTCCTATCCTGCCTGGCATCTGCTGCTGCATATCACCTCCCACCAGATGTCTCCTTTGTCTCAGCCCCGGCCACTTAACACTTCATCAGAGCATGTCACAGGCTGACCAATCATAAGAGGCTGCTACAGTTATGAGTTTAGGTAACTTTAGGAAAGCAGTTCTAAAACTAATTACCTGTAATAGTTATAATAAATCTAACGTTGGCAAGTTGTTGACTTTACTGTATCTATTAATTTGACATTTTGAATGACAGTGCTAGCTCACTCCTGTCAAAAATTAGACTTTATTAAAGTGTAATAAAGTCTACCTATGTTAGCCTATGGAGTTAGCAGCGCTATAGTAGAGAAAAATGAAATTTGCAGATTTTCCCTCACCAGGGCCTATAAAACACATTTTATAATGTCCCTGCGTATTATTACAATTCATCCTACCCTTGGGGCACCCAGGGTAGACATTAGAGGTGACGTGTAAAAATAAGGTAGTTTAAGACTTTGGAAGTGCTTCGAATTTGGACATAGTTTTAGTTTAAAAGCAGCCTTTGTGGTGGGGCTGATTTTAAAATGACAATAGGTACCACAGTAATGCATATTTAGGTGCATTAAGACTACTGAGCCACTAAACCTACCCACCCTAATATATACTAGGGACTACAGGTTGGCAGAGCCAATTATATTTATGTCTAATTACCATATACCTTTTCAACAGAGCACCAACCCTTGGCCTGGTTAGCAGAGCCCAGGGTACACTCAGAGTCAGTATCCACCATTATCAGTCAATAAAATGGGAGTGATCAGGGTAAAAAGGTTTACTTTCTCACATTTCCCTAGGTGCTGGCTGAGCTAGGGTCCAAAATCTAGAGTTACCCACATTGCAAAAATCGTTCAGTTTTCAGTGGAACAATGTGATGCGTCCATGTTGTGTATCTTTGACCATTCTCTGTTGTGGCAACTAGGCCTACCACACAAGTGAGGTACCATTTTTATTGGGAGACTTTGGGGGACGGCCAGGTGGAAGGAAGATTGTGGCTCCCCACAGATTCCAGAACTTTCCATCACAGAAATATGAGGACAAAGGGGGTCATTATGACCCAGGCTGTTGGCGATAATCTGACGGTAGTACCACCGACAGGCTGGCGGTACTTACAGCCACAGTATGACATTGGCGGGTTGGCTGAAGCCAACCTGCCAATGTACCACTCCGACTGCCATGGTGGTAAAACTGCCGGGCTGGAGATATCCATCTCCAGCCCAGCGGCCGCCATTGTGCCGCCTGCGGGATTATGACCCCACCTACCGCTATGGTTTTTGTGGCATTTGTAATGCCACGAAAACCATGGCGGAACACACTATCCCTGTCACTGATAGGTGCCCCCCCTACCTTTCCAAAGACCCCCTCTACCTCCCAAAATACCACCCACTACATCCACACCCCGTTCACACACACACACATATGCAGACACACACTCATTCACACATACATACACACATGCATGCATCCAATCATACACACATCCACACACACTTCAACACATACATGCAGACACGCATTACGATTTCAAACATACACGCACTCACACTTTCATACATGCACACATGCAATCAACACTCAACACACACCCACATTCACGCACACACATACATGCACACATCCCCACACACACACACACAAAACACCCCTTACCCCCTCCCCTGTCAGAGACCCGACTTACCTGGATCCAGGGGTCTTCCGGCAGGAGACGGGACGAGGCACTGCTACCGCCAGCAACGCCCACCAGCAGAACACCGCCAGGCTATATTATTTGTCATAATACGGCTGACTGCGGTCTAATGGCGTGGCGCTGCTGGAGATTTCCGCTCTTCTTGTGGCCCTTCTTCTGGAAGAAATCCGGCTGTGGTCATAATTTGGCAGACAGCTGGTAGCCGTGGCGATGGGCTTTTGGCAGCCATCGCCGCAGAGGTAGGCGGTTTTTACCACTGATGTTATAATGAAGGCCAAAGTGTTTTTTAGTCAAAGTTTGAGGTTTGCAAGGCATTCTGAGTAAAGAAACATGGTGAGAGCCACACAAGTCAGCCCACCAGGCTCTTAAGACATGTAGGAGCACAGAATATTAAAACATTTGTTATTATCAATTGGATTTTGCTTTATTTGTGCCTTTCAAATGTAAGTCAGTGTATAAGAAAGATGACATTTTGAAAAATGCCCTCTAAATCATACACTAGTACGGGTATCTACAAATTCAGAGATGTACAAATAGCCACTGCTCCTTACCTCCATAGCTTGTGCCCATTTCAGAAATACATAGGTTTTCTTAAAAAACATTTTTCACTCTGCCTATTTCGCTACATGAATTAGTCTATACTCAGTACTCAATGAAAAACTATCGGTGCAGGTCAGTAGTTGGCTCTGGGTACCTTGGGTTCCTAGAGATCCTACAAACCCTATATATCCTCACAACCAGAACGGTCTAGCGGAGGTAATGGTATATTTCTTTTGTGAATCGGCCAGTGTGACAAAAAGTTACAGATGAAAACGTTGTCAGAAATGCACATTTTTCCATACTCATTTTCAATATTTCTTTATTTCAACAGTTACTTTCCTTGAGAAACCTTGAGGGAGCTACACATATGACCCATTGATGAATTTGGAATTTTGTCTTATTTTGAGAAATCCATAGCTTTTCTGGCTCACCCATGGGTTTCACACTGGTTTCCAACACAAACTGGAAGTAGATTGAGATCACAACAAAATAGGAAAAATGGGCTACCTCTTAGAGAAATACCAAAACTACCAAAATTACCAAAACTATGGTACAAAATTTGTTTTTTTGATTCATCTCTGTGTGTTCCTGTAAGATGGGAAAATTATGACTTTAGTACAGCAAATCATTCATGGATGCCCTTTGTAGGAAAACTAAACAGACACTTTTATCTGGAGCACTTTTCCATATTTTTCTAAAAAAAAACACAAAACCTTTTGTCATATTTTGCCTTTTTTCTCGGTCCCCTCCAATCCCCTCCAATCCACAAACCCCGGATACCTTTAGAATCCCCAGGATATTGAAAAAAGGATGCAAATTTGGCATAGATACCTTATATGGAAAAAAGTAATGGGCCCAAAGCATGAACTACTCCAAACAGCCAAAAAAGGCTCAGCGCGTGGGGAAGGGGGAGAGAGAGGGGGAACGGAATTGTGGGCCCAGCAGTCACCTTCCCTTCTTAAGGTCTGATGTGTTGACTTTTTCAGGTACTCCACAAGGTTTTCTACTTATACCCTGTGACGGGCCGTTGCTGCTGCAAGTGGACCCGCCATATTAAGAGGATATTGACTTCACTGCCACTTCCGACCCGGAAGTGCAGCGTGTGGCAACCAACCCCTTTCACGTCCGGGTGACGAGAGACAGAGGGAGCCGTTTCGCGCCGTCACCCGGCTTCAAAACAGGGAAGGATCGGAGGAGATGAGGAAGGCGGGAGAGTGGAGGACACTGAGCGGAGGTACCGAAAAGCAAGACGGAGACAACGAGGATGGCAGAGGATACCTCACTACGGACGGCCCAGCAAAAAACCATACTGACGAGTGGACACCCGAACCAGCGGTGCTGGAGGTACCCAGCGCAAGTTCCAGCCACGCTTGGGGAAAAGCGTGGCCCCTTCAGGTGTGTGGATCTCCTAAACCAGAGGGAGGGAGGACCAGGGAGGAAGGGAGGAAGGGAATACAAACAAGCACATTGCAGGAGGGGTGAAAGAAGGTTTTTTTTCTTTTGTTTTGTTTGTGTATTTGTTTTCCCTCTTTCATACGTAGCAACACTTTTTTATTACAAGGTTTGCAGTTTACTTTTGGTTATTTTGACCCGGTGACCAAGTTGGGTAGTAAAAACACACCCAAAGGGTATACTTAAGTTATTATCAAACAGCACAGAGTCCAGAGAAGAAAGGGGAAGGAACCAGGGTAGAAACAGGGTCTGAGTAAAGACCTACCTCCAAGTACTAGTGGCAGTAACGTCAAAGAGGTGGATAAAAGCGACCCCATAGGCAAGAGAGAGTAGAGAATGATACAGGGCAACCAGACTGACTCCCTAAAGAAGAAAAGAATGTCAATAGTGGGGAGACGTAAAGAAGACCAGGAAACTTTATAGAGAAAACAAACTTGCACAGAAGAAGGGAGGACGAAAAGAGGAGAAAAAGAGGAAGAGACAGCAAGTACAGGAAGCAGAAGAACAGAAAGAAAGCCAGATTGAGACTAAGAAAGAAAGGGAAAAGGGGCGGGAGAAGTAGCATCAAGTAGAGGACTGTCCACTTACCTGTGTCTGTTTCGCTCTTTTCCCCACATGCGCCTCCTGGGAGCCCTGTAAAGAGAAGACAAAGAGAAGAATCAAAAGGAACGTTCATCACCCACACGGGAAAACACAGAAATAAGTGCAAATCCTTACACCTAATAAAAATCACCATAGCACCTGACCACTGGCTTTTTGTCCTCATTGTGCCACCCTGCTACAAGTGGTGTCAGAAGTGGGATACTGGTCTCCAACTGAGCCCACAACAGAAGGGAACGCAATGGAAGAAAAACCCACCCTTGCAGGCATGATAGCCCAGCTGGCAGAAGGACAAAGACACCTCCAATTGGTATGGGAGGAGCAGTTAAAGGAAGCCAAGGAGGAAAGGGAAGCCCTGCAGACCGCCCTGAAGAGTCAGGCTACAATCATGGTAAACAACCAACTAGTCCATGAAACTGCGTTGGGAAAACTGACACCATCGCTCTTACCAAGGTGCACCCTAATGTCCCAAGTAGCGCTCTCCAAAAATATCAGGACAATGAGGATCCCGACGCGTTTTTTACCAATTATGAATGAGTGACGAGTTCTGCAAATTGGCCCATGGACAAATGGGGACAGTACATCGTCCCCCTTCTTACGGGCCATCTCCAAGCCGCATACCAGGCGGTAAACCCAGGAGGGGTAACCCCCTGTAATGAAGTCAAGAAGGCTATCTTAGAACAAATTGGTCTGGATCAAGAAAGCTATAGAGTGAAGTTTCGGCAGACAAAATGTCTGTAGCAGGAAAACTCTCGCACTTTGTATTATTGGGTTTATCATGCAGGGGGGAAATGGCTACACCCCACTGAGACCACTAAGGACGAAATGTTGGATGCCATCATTCTCGAACAATACCTGGAAGCCCTTCCGGCCACCACCCGCAATTGGGTCAGACAACCTCCTGATCTGACCAACCGCACAGCAATTGATCTTGCGTATGCCTTCCACCGGGCGCCCGAGTTCCGAGGGGCTCATCCAAAACCCAGACCCTCAGCTTTGCAGATGTCAGCAGGAAAACCAGTGCATCCTCGCCCGACAGCAGCTCTGGGTCCTGAGAGACCATCCGCCTTGCACTCCTCTTCCGCCATGGAGGCCCTAACCGGGCCGCAATGTTTTCATTGTTCCGAGTGGGGACATATCGCCCGCTACTGCCACTTAAAGAAGGAAACCGAAGAACCCATGGAGATAGGCATGATGAAGGATGGATACTGTGGTCTGGAAGTAAGAAAACCAAATACATTACAATACTGAGTCTCAATGGCAAAGAGCAGATGGTGTTGATAGGCTCTGGGTGTAGTCAAAGCGTGGTGAAACAGGAGCATGTACGACCCGAGCAATGGATTCCCCACACCCAAGTCCTCATAACTTGCGTCCATGGAGACCAGAAACTTTATCCAGTAGCTACGCTCTCCATAAACTGGAGAGGCCAAGAGGAACACCTCTCCATGGGAGTTATCCCTAATCTTGGCGAAGACATGATTATAGGAACTGACTATAAGGACTTTGCCCACTTTTTGACTAATACCAGTCAGGAGCACATAACCAATACCTGGTGGGAGGAAGCGCCCTTTGTTTCTTCCGACATTGAGGAGCCCAAATTCAGAAAGAGACTCAGTAAAAAGAAAAAGCAAGAACAGAGGCAGAGCTTTTATAATAGCCGAAAGGAACCCTTCAACCCATCTGCTTCTTCACCCACTGCGGTACTGACAGCAGCAGGTAGCTTCCGACAGGCCCAAAGGGAAGATCCAACCCTGAAGCATTCCTGGCACCTTGCTTTAGCCCCGGATGGGCCCTTGGTAGGTCCCACATTCTCTGTGACCAATGACTTGTTGTACAGAACCTGTCCTAATACTCCTGGAAAACCTCCTCAGTTAGTAGTTCCCCAATCACATAGAAGTCAGGTCCTCCATTTGGCACATGGGGATAATGGGGAAGGGCACTTGGGGAGAGAAAAAACAGAGGCCGCGATACTCCAAAGGTTCTATTGGCCAGGCATATACGAAGACATTAGAAAACACTGTCAGGAGTGTCCAAAATGTCAATTCATAAATCCATCACCCAACCGATCGGTCCCCCTACAACCGCTACCCATAATAGAAATACCATTTACACGGGTTGGATTAGATATCGTAGGATCTTTGACTCGATCCGTCAAAGGCCACCAGTATTCATTGGTGTTAGTCGACTATGCGACTAGATATCCAGAGGGTATACCCATTGCCAGTATGAACACCAAACCCATAGCACAGGCCATGATCGAGTTTTTTTCATGAGTAGGGTTTCCTACAGAAATACTTACAGATCAGGGGACCCCCTTCATGTCCCGACTTATGGCCGAAATATGTCATACCCTGGGAGTGAAACATATATGTACGTCCGTATACCATTCCTAGACATATGGCTTAGTCGAACGCTATAATAAAACCATCAAAACGTTGTTACGAAAAGTCATCAATGAGTCGGGAAGAGATTGGGAAAATAAATGACCCTTAGTCCTCTATGCATTGCGAACCCATATACAGTCTTCTACCGGACACAGCCCCTTTGAATTATTGTTCGGCAGACAACCTCGTACCCTGCTTGAAATGCTAGCTGAACAGTGGGAGGAGTCAGAGGAGGAGGTAAAGGACCTTCTAACGTATACTAAAGATCTTAGGGACAATCTACACTCCCTGTGGGAAGAGGCCCACAATACATTAAGGGAAGCACAGGCAAAACAAAAAGCATATTATGACATACACAGTACTCCTCGGAATCTAAGGGTGGGAGATAAGGTACTGGTGTTGTTACCCACTAGTGAGAATAAACTATTGGCACGTTGGCAGGGTCCATATACAATGTTAGAACAAGTTAACCCAACCACCTACAAGATTGAGATACAGAGTGGGACAGATAGAGAACAAATCTATCATATTAATCTGTTAAAAAAATGGTACGAGAATACTGAGCCTCACTCATCTTTGTATATGACAACTGAAGGTGATCAGGAGATACCCATGTATCATATCTAGGGTACATGCCAGAGTGATCTCCCACTGCCTCAGATGAATAGCTCCCTAACCCAAGACCAACAAAAACAACTCAAACACCTAGTCCTTTCTAGCCTAGATGTATTCTCCAGAGTACCCGGCCAAACCTCGTTGATACAACACCCTATTCGTACCATTGGGAACAGAGTAGCTCGACAACGGCCATATAGGATACCTGAAGCCAAGCAACAGGTAGTGGAACAAGAGGTGAAAACCATGTTAGATGCCGGCATAATTGAGCCATCTTCCAGCCCCTGGTGTTCCCCAGAAGTCTTAGTACTGAAACCGAATGGGAGCACCAGATTCTGTATTGATTTTAGGCAAGTAAACGCATTGTCCCACTTCAATTCCTACCCAATGCCCCGAAATGACGAGCTCTTAGATCGATTAGGACAAGCCACCTATATGTCCACCCTGGATCTGACCAAAGGTTATTGGCAAATTCTACTTAGAGTTGAAGACAGGGAGAAGACTGCATTTTCCACCCCTTCAGGCCTTTATCAGTGTACTGTCTTGCCTTTTGGTCTTCACTGGGCCCCTGCTACCTTCCAACGGCTCATTGACATGATCCTTAGGCCCTTCCAGAGATATGCCGCTGCATATCTGGACAGTATTGTTGTTTATAGTACCCCTTGGGAGGAACATCTTGATAATTTACGCCAAGTAATACAAGCTTTACGGAATGCAAAACTTACTGCGAACCCCGAGAAATGTAAACTACGTCATACAATCATCAAATATCCGGGCTATGTTATAGGTGAAGGGCGAGTTCGACCCCAAATAGAGAAGGTCCAGGCCATTACCCATCTACCTCTTCCACGTCACAAGAAAGACGTCCGAGCCTTCCTAGGAATGGTAGGCTATTTCCGTAGATGTATTCCTCGCTTTTCCTCACTCGTGGGACCTCTCAGTGATTTATTGGGAAAAGCAAAACCCAATCGCCTATCTAGTCTCTCTACCCAAGAAAGGCAGAGTTTTGAGTTGCTCAAGTCCCTCCTTACCACTGAACCCGTCCTCTGTTGTCCTGACTTCAATAAACCTTTCCTTGTTCAAAGTGATGCCTCTGATGTGGGACTGGGAGCAGTGTTGTCACAGGCAGATAAGAATGGATCCCTATACCCCATTGTGTATATCAGTCAGAAGCTGCTATCCAGGGAGCGCCACTATCCCACCCTTGAAAAGGAGTGTTTGGCTATCAAGTGGGCTGTGGAGTGGGGGCGTGGCCAACATGGCTACCGGAGCAGCAGGATAATACTGCAGCTCCGTGCCTGGCCCACATTAACATCCTGAAAACGGCGCCCACCACCCTCTCTGAGGCGGGCGGCGTCTACTCGACTACTCAGGAGCACTGGCCGAGGCAGGGATCCTTTCCGCGACGCCGGGGTCCCATCGAGCGCCGAGGAGGAGCTGGCGGCCTGCTGTGTCGGCACCCGCGGCTGGTGGGTCTGCTTCTTGGAGCCTCGGGCCGGCTCCTCCACCGGGCCTCTGGCGCTCGGTGCTATTCTGGAGGAGCCCTCGGGAGACCAGGGGGAGCCGGAGATCGGGGAGATCCCCGTCCTGGGGGACGCGCCGCTGAGGCGGGAGTGGACGCGGCCCGTCACCCGGATCGGAGCTGTTTTTGCAGTGCCGGACCTGCCGGGGCGCCCGGCGCAGCTCGGCGGACCGCGGTTGTTCCGGGACCCCGCGGCGGCGTTGCCCTCTTCCTAATTTGACACCAGCTTTACATATATTAGCCGGACGGCACCTGAGACACTCACTGTGGCACCCCATCGCGCTGGAATACTGCATTTAACACGGGCGTGGCCCGATTGTGCTGGGGCCCCTGGGACCACGCTTAACCCAGCTCGGCAGGCGGCCCGCGGTGGCAGGGCAGCCACCGGGCTCGCGCTGTCCGAGGAGACCACTCGGGGGATCCCCTGCTGAGCCCCGGGCGTCCACGCTTGTCGGAGTGTCGTAGTGCTGCACTCCTTTCGGCGACACAACTCGCGGTGTGGAGGAAGATTGCTCTCTCCCTCTAGGGGCTTGCTTAAATGAAGTGGACAACAGAGGAATAGGGGTGTGGGAGACACCACCCCTGACTTTACCGGCTGGGCGGGCACACAGCGTTGCTCTGGTTCCTCTCCGACTCGTGCGTTCCCGGCCTGCTCCCTTGCCGTTGGTCCACGGCAGTTACAATATATTGAAAGGCTAAGTTGACGTGCCAACTGCCTCACCTGCACAGTGAACTCCTCACATCCTGGTCACACCGCCGACCAGGCACTGAGTTGGGCATCCGGGCTCCGCTGACGCAGAAGCTGGGGGTGGTATCGCGGCTCCCTGACAGAACTGGTGCTCCTACCGGGCTGCGCCGCACGGGTCTGCGACAAACTTGACCAGTCCACTGGCATCACTAACGGTACCATCAGTGCTTGCAACTTGGGAACCTCCGGGAGCACTGAATTCCGGGCTGTCCCCCCCTGACGAGGGGTACCACGCATCTCAGTGGACCCAACCGGGTCCTGCTGGTCGCCGGGAACGGCGGCTGCCGCGCGGCGGGGATCGGCTGGGCACCGGACTGGGTTAAAAAAACTACAAAAAACTGAGCAAGAAAACGGAGAAACCAAAACAGACACTAATATCAAAACGGATGTATGCTACTCCCCCCTGTACTACAGACTAAAAGAACTAGAAGACGCGCTGGGGGAAGACTGAAGGCGTGAGCGGACACTCCTGGCAGGCGGCTACTCGGTAAACCTGGAGTAACGAACTGGTACAGGTCAACAAGAAAATCATGGTCAAACCAAA
The DNA here is from genome assembly GCF_031143425.1 of Pleurodeles waltl. Classification (NCBI taxonomy): domain Eukaryota; kingdom Metazoa; phylum Chordata; class Amphibia; order Caudata; family Salamandridae; genus Pleurodeles; species Pleurodeles waltl. The sequence continues at coordinate 491,145,757 of NC_090440.1, forward strand.
ACACGCCAAAACGGGGTCCACAGGAGAAGGAGACCCTCCCCAGCCGTCTGGCCAAGCAGAAACGCAATCGCTCACACAGCTACAGCTGAATGAAACATTACGCACGCACTCCCTACAATTCGATAAAATTATGCAAGCTATAATGGACACTAAATCCTCGCTAGAAGGGAAAATTGACGCCGCAGTACAGGAAGTCTCATTGCTGCGGGCCGACCACCGCAAATTAACTGGAAGGGTTCACGACACTGAAAAGACACTGGAAACTATCCAGCCAGAAGTAGTAGAAATGAGAAATAAAATGCAAAAAATGGAACTAGACATAACACTACTACAACGCAGGGCAGAGGAAGCCAAAGGACGCTCCAGACGTAACAACATCAGATTCCTTGGAATCCCAGAAAGAATTGAGCACCCTAAGGCAGAGGAGTTCTTAGAGACCTGGCTGAGGAACACACTTAAAGAGCAGCACCCCAACACAATACCAGTGATCGAAAGGGCACACAGAATACCGGGCAGACCGCCTAGACCGGGAGCACCACCCCGACCTCTAATAGCTCGCTTCCTAAATTATAGGGACAGAGACTTAGGGGGTCATTCCGACCCCGGCGGGAAAGCTCCAGCAACGATGAAGCCGGCTCCGAATGGAGCCGGCGGAGTTGCTGGTGTGCGACGGGTGCAGTGGCACCCGTCGCGATTTTCAGTGTCTGCTAGGAAGACACTGAAAATCAATATGGGGCCCTGTTAGGGGGCCCCTGCACTGCCCATGCCTGTGGCTTGGGCAGTGCAGGGGCCCCCAGGGGCCCCACGACACCCGTTCCCGCCATCCTGTTCCTGGCGGTTTTTACCGCCAGGACCAGGATGGCGGGAAGGGGGTTGGAATCCCCATGGCAGTGCTGCGAGCAGCGCCGCCATGGAGGATTCTTTGGGGCAGGGGTAAACCGGCGGGAAACCGCTGGTTGCCCTTTTCTGACCGCGGCTTTACCGCCGCGGTCACAATTGCCCATGAAGCACCGCCAGCCTGTTGGCGGTGCTTCCGCGGCACTCTGCCCTGGCGGTTTTCAACCGCCAGGGTCAGAATGACCGCCTTAGTCCTTCAGCACTTCAGAATGTCAGACCAGATCATGCTCGAGAACAGCAGAATAACTGCCTACCCCGATTACACAATGGAGGTACAAAGCAGAAGAATCGCGTATAACAAGGTTAAGCAGCTGCTACGTGAAAAAGGCATCACTTATTCTCTCATGTTCCCAGCGCGACTACGCATCGTCATGGACGAGAAATCCCTAATGTTCCCCACCCCTGAAGATGCATGGACATGGATCCATGCTAAAGGATTGGCCGACCCGACCAAGGAAGACACAGGGGCTCATTCTGAGCCCGGCGGGCGGTGGGCGCCGCCCGCCGGGCGGAAACCGCCGAAAGACCGCACCGCGGTCAATAGACCGTGGGGGTCATTTTGACTTTCCCGCTGGGCCGGCGGGCGATCGCCAGAAGATCGCCCGCCGGCCCAGCGGGAAAGCCCCTGCAACGAGGAAGCCGGCTCCGAATGGAGCCGGCGGAGTTGCAGGGGTGCGACGGGTGCAGTAGCACCCGTCGCGATTTTCACTGTCTGCATAGCAGACAGTGAAAATCTTTGTGGTGCCCTGTTAGGGGGCCCCTGCACTGCCCATGCCAGTGGTATGGGCAGTGCAGGGGCCCCCAGGGGCCCCACGACACCCGTTCCCGCCATCCTGTTCCTGGCGGGTTTTACCACCAGGAACAGGATGGCGGGAAGGGGGTCGGAATCCCCATGGCGGCGCTGCAAGCAGCGCCACCATGTAGGATTCTCTGGCCCAGGGGAAATCCGGTGTGAAACCGCCGGATCCCCTTTTCTGACCGCGGCTTTACCGCCGCGGTCAGAATGGGCACTGAAGCACCGCCAGCCTGTTGGCGGTGCTTCCGTTGCCCGTGGCCCTGGCGGTTTAGGACCGCCAGGGTCAGAATGAGGGCCACAGTGTCCGAAGAATGGACTACCGCTAATGGCTATGGGCTTACTCCTCACTCCTCGGGGCCCGGGGGATGGGGATGGGGGGCTGGGGGTGGGGTGGTGGGGGCAGGGGTGGTGGGGGCAGGGGGGGTGGGCGCGGCTCGGGTAGCTCCCTACACCTCAACACAACACAATGAATAAGGAACCCAGTTATAATCTCATGACTTGGAATGTTAAGGGCATGGCCGGGACTAGCAAACGTCACAGAATACACGCGTTTCTAAAATGACATCACATACATATAGCAATACTACAGGAAACGCACATCACACCCACAGAGGCTGCTCAGCTAGAAAAGTGCTGGATGGGCTCAATATATAGTGCTGGCGACTCCTCCTTCGCCAGAGGGGTACTGATCTGGATAGCGCCGGCTGTCCCTTATACAGTACAACACAGCACAAGAGACAAGGAGGGCAGGTTTATACAACTGAGGGGGTTGCTGGATGGGGAGCAACTCACGATAAATGGGCTATATGTCCCCAACATCAAACAAGGTGAATTTTTACAAACCAAGGCCTCACACTTAACCAACGACCTAACTTCATCATGTATATGGGGGGGGGACATGAACTGCGTCCCACACATAGATAAAGAGAGATCACACCCCTGCTTGCCCAAACAATGAAAAACGCCCAAATACTGGACGCATGGATGGAAGAACGTCGACTGATCGACACATGGAGGCCCTTGCACCCACACGAAAAAGTGTACTCCTACTATTCCCCAGTACACCTATTACATACCCGAATAGACCTCATCCTCACCTCACAGAATCTAACACATAAAATAACGATAGCGGAGTATTCCGCCAGGGTAATTTCAGATCACTGCCCACTCATAGTATAAATAAGATGGGGCAGACCTCGCTCATGTATTCCTACCTGGCGATTACAAACGCACCTACTACAAGACCCCCCATTTAGGAAGGATATTGCTACACACATCTCACATATTTCACATTGAACTAAGGGACGGCCAGCTCAAGGGCCATGGAATGGGATGCACACAAGACAGTCATACGAGGGGCATGCATATCAACCACAGTAGGAGTGCGGCAAACACTGACACGCGAACTCAGAGTATTAGAACAAGAAATTCAGTTAGCTGAAGGCGAATTCGCTAAAGGTTCCATAACATCGAATATGCTCACTAACATGTGCTCCAAATGGACCGAGTCAGATAACCGCCTTAGACACTTTGATTATCATCATCACATGGCCCGCACACACGCGGAGGGCAACAGATCCGGTAAATTATTAGCGTGGCTTATAAAAAACAAACGCCATAACACCCCCATAGGCGCTATCCGACTGGATTCAGGCCGGATAGTTAATACACAGGCAGAGATAAATAATGCTTTCAAAAAGTACTATAGCTCGCTGTATCAGGCACGGCCTCCGCCCACCAATGCCCATTTAAACAGCTTCTTCAACGGTGTCACCTTGAGCCACCTGACCGCTGCTCAAACTACAGAACTAGATAGCACGATAGAGATAACCGAAATCCAACGAGCATTGCAGCAGTTAACACACGGCAAAGCACCCGGCAGCGATGGTATACCCATAGAATACGTTTCAGCCGCAGATTTTGGCGCCATATTTGGCAATGCTAAAGGAAGCTTTGGAACTAGGCAAACTTCCTGACTCATGTCATGAGGCATTGATAGCAGTATTACCGAAGGCAGGCCGCGACCCTTTGGACGTCCGCTCATATAGGCCATTATCATTACTAAACACAGATTGCAAATTACTTGGCAAAATACTAGCCAATCGCCTGCTCCCATATATATCAGAGCTGGTACATCAAGACCAGGCAGGCTTCATACCCGGTCGCAACACATTCCACAACATCAGGAATTTACTGCGTCTAATGAGAAACTCCCCGGTAGAGGGTAATCAACAGGTCGCAGTCTCATTGGACATAGAAAAAGCGTTTGATACACTAGGTTGGCCTTTCTTAACAGAGATACTCAAACGGATGGGCTTCGGGCAAGTATATATTAGCTGGGTGAAAATATTGTACACTGACCCAACAGCCAGGGTTAAGACGGGCGATACGATCTCCGAAAAATTCAACATTAGTAGAGGCACTAGACAGGGATGCCCACTATCTCCACTGTTATTTGCATTAGCGATTGAACCTCTGGCCGCCCGCCTTCGCATAATGGCCCCCGCATGGGGCATATTGGACGGCCAGACACACCAGATAGTACCACTATATGCGGATGATGCGCTGATCTTCCTACGAGATCACACGGGAACCCTTCCGGGCCTGTTGGAACTCCTGGAAAAATTTAGCTCGGTGGCCGGGTTAACAGTGAATTGGACAAAATCCTGCATATTCCCTATGCGCCCGGTCCCCGAGGCATCGAGAACACTAACGGGCCCGAGTGGCCTGAAATGGTGTTACACAACATTTAAATATTTAGGTGTGAATATATACCACAACAATCAAGACCTTAGAGATGGTAACCTTGGCCAAGTGATCAGATCAACGAGGGGCTCTTTACCCTTCTGGTGCTCACTCCCACTATCCCCCATAGGCAGAGTGGCTATGGCAAAGATGATAGTACTGCCCCATCTACTTTATTATTTTATGGCATTACCCTTGATACTCCCGAGCTCCTTTTTTAGACTACTGAATAGCTTACTAACGGATCTAATATGGGGCAATGGTCGTAGATGTGTCGCATTAACAAAAGTGCTCCAACCGCTCAGGCTGGGGGGCCTGGGTGCCCCCAGATTTGAAGCGTATTACTCAGCTGCCCAGATACAATGGATATCCACATGGGTCGGTAATCCAACCGGGGCCGAAACTCAGAGAGTGTCGCTAGAGCTCGGCGGTACAGAAATAATGCAATACCTCATGAATCGAACCGATCCAGCATACACTAACAACGTGCTGCTGTACACTGCACACTGGGCTTGGGGCTGATACGCGTTGCAAAACGCAAAAGTTACGGAGTACTCACCGAGGATCCCACTATTGGCTCACCCGACATTAGCAAAAATAGCAGCCAAGGTGGGCCTGAATGCGTGGGGTAGCAGGGGCATACATACATTGGGAGATATTTATCAGGATGGACAACTTCAAACCTATGAGGCACTAACTGACAGGCACGCGCTGGGCCGGGGAGGATTCATAGCTTACGGAGCAGTTAGGCAGGTAATGTGAGAATACTGGAGAAAGGGCAACTCAGAACCAGATGTCTCCCCACTGCTTCACGAGCTGTTGGGGACCATGATCACCCCATCAAATATATCGAACATATACAACATCCTCACAACCCAAGCTGAACACAAACAGGTACAAGCAAAAAATAAATGGGATCGTGTGCTACCGGAACCACTATCCCCCAACGCATGGGAACAAGCGATGAAAATGACTCGTGAGGTCTCACGTAATCCCCGCTTCCGATACACACAGTTTAATTATGTGCATCAGACTTACCTATCACCACACCGCATAACACGCATGTTTCCCCGATCACCGCAAACATGCCCCAGATGTGACACAGAAGAGGCCATTTTCTATCACATGACATGGGAATGCCCCCCGATCCGGAACACGTGGATAGAGATAGTAACGTTACTAGCCGAATGGACAAACACTGCACTATCTCCTACTCCTGAGGTGTGCCTGTGGGGCATAACACCCCACCCCAAGAAACGCAAAAATACATGTAAATGCATTGCCCTGGCTTTGGTGCTGTATAGACGCCTCATTGCCATGAAATGGAAAGCCCCTAGCGCTCCCAGTATTGCCCTGTGGCGAGAAGAGGTAATACGATGGACCAAACCAGAAACACAGACACTACAGAATTTACTTGATAAGGGTATATTAGTTAAAGGCCTAGAGGTATGGAACCTATTCTTGATAGCCGCAGAAAACAAAGACGATGAACGCCCTCCCTAAACAGATGAGTAAGAGATAATGGATATCACATCAATGACCACAGTAAAACAGTATCATATAGATCGACTGAGGCGTACGGGGAGGGGGGAAAGAAAGAAGAAAAAAGAAAAAAAAAAATAGATGAACCAATATAAAACTGTAATGCCCCTCGCAGATGCCCCTAGGAGCATCGTCGGAGCCCTGATGGGCTCTGACGGGCACTGGGGATGAGGGACTTCGTACCCTGCTGGTCTCTACTATTGTGACCCGCTGCCCATGCGCGGCGACCCACGGCTAACAGCGGGCTGGTCCCTTGTGTCCTGGGGGCAATTTGGCTGCGCGTGGGTGGGGCGTTGTCGCAGGGATGAACACGTAATCGCTTTGCACAGCTCGAGGAGGGTATCACTTGCCCCTGCGGCAGCTGGCTCTCACCCCTGCCTGGGCCCTCCCCCTGCTGGTCCCCCCCCTCCCCTCGGTCTAGGCCCTCCGGAACCGCCTCAGCTCCTATCATACTCTCTCTCTCTATGTATCTTGTTTCTTGAATAACTACGCACATGTTGAATACACCTCGTGTGTAGAAACATAACTCTCAGAACCCAACTCGGGTAATTGTGCACTCATACTGGATTTGCAGAATGTGCATAAGTAATAATTACATGTATAATGTATGTTGAAACATAATGTAACCTCTTGTATCTCATTTAAATGTTGCCTGGTGGCCTTTTACATTAATCACAGACGATGCTCCTTTGACCTGGCTGGCCCGCCATAAGGACACTAATGCACGAGTCCTCCGGTGGTTCCTCTCACTTCAGTCTTTCTCCTTCCAGGTTCTACATTCCCCAGGCTCTCGCCTACTTAATGCTGATTACCTGTCCCGATATCCGGTGGATGCGTGGCTCTATCAGCCACTTTCTATGGGGAGTGACTGTGATGGGCCGTTGCTGCCGCAAGCGGACCCGCCATATTCTGTGGATATTGACTTCACTGCCACTTCCGATCCGGAAGTGCGCCGTGTGGCAACCAATCCCATTTCACGTTCGGGTGACGAGAGGCAGAGGGAGCCGTTTCGCACCATCACCTGGCTTCAAAACAGGGAAGGATCGGAGGAGACGAGGAAGGCAGGAGAGTGGAGGACATTGAGTGGAGGCACCGAAAAGGAAGACGGAGTCAACGAGGACAGCAGAAGATACCTCACTAAGGACAGCCCAGCAGAAAACCATACCAATGACTAGACGACCCGAACCAGTGGCGCAGGAGGCTCCCAGCGCAATCTCCGGCCAAGCTTGGGGAAAAGCGTAGCCTCTTCAGGTGCGTGGCTTTCCTAAACCAGAGGGAGGGAGGACCGGGGAGGAAGGGAATACAAACAAGCGCATTGCGGGAGGGGTAAAAGAAGTTTTTTTTTCTTTTGGTTTTGTTTGTGTATTTGTTTTCCCTCTTTCATATGTAGCGACACCATTTGATTACAAGGTTTGCGGTTTACTTTTGGTTATTTTGACCTGGTGACCAAGTTGGGTAGTATTAACAGACCCGGAGGGTATATTTAAGTTATTATCAAATGGCACAGAGTCCAGGGAGAAAAGGGGAAGGAACCAGGGTAGAAACGGGGTCTGAGTAAAGACCTACCTCCAAGTACTAGTGGCAGTAATGTCAAAGAGGTGGATAAAAGTGACCCCATAGGCAAGAGAGTAGAGAATGATACAGGGCAAGCAGACCTACTAAGAAAAACTCAACCTTGAAACAATTCTAATCCCACTGATTTTCAGTAAAATTTGATCTTTGTATAATAAATGAAGAATATGATTACTTAGATGTTCAACCACTAAACACTTGGGGGGCTTTTAAATGTGTTGTTTCCAATTTCCACTTCCATTAGTACTATGATCATTGTATCACCATCACCTGCAAAGGCACTTTTTATATTGCAAAGCAGCACACTTAAAATGTGTTTTTCTGTTTTGTTGAACTATACCCTCAGTCAAAGTGAAATTCTACTGTTGGTTGTTTCCATGGCCTCTCCATGTATGCACCAGTTCTTCTGTATAAGGAAATCATACACTTAAACTCTAAAAGGGAATGGATATGATGAGACATATCTACATAGATAAATTGCCACATGTAGATTTACTCATGTGTGAATTTACTCTTACACTTACACTTTGAAGTAACTTTACTACTTTTTACTAATGAGAATTTACATGTGTAGACTTTGTAACCAGAGGGTGGAGTTGAATTTACGAGTGTTAACTTACTACAAGAAACTTTTCACACACAGGGTAGAAAGTTTTTTTTTATTTGTATTAATTATTTGAAGAAATTATGGGGGTTATTCTAACTTTGGAGGAGTGTTAATCCGTCCCAAAAGTGACGGTAAAGTGACGGATATACCACCAGCCGTATTACGAGTTCCATAGGATATAATGGACTCGTAATACGGCTGGTGGTAAATCCGTCACTTTTCCGTCACTTTTGGGACGGATTAACACCTCCTCCAAAGTTAGAATAACCCCCTATATTTTTACAAAAAAATAAGTTTAATTTGTTATTACATTTTAAAAGGGTATAAATAAATATAATTAAATATGATTTACTTTAGTTATATAAATATAGATAGATAGATAGATAGATAGATAGATAGATAGATAGATAGATAGATAGATAGATAGATAGATATATGTTTAAAAGTCAAAATAAGATAATTTATTTTAACATTGTTTCCTACGGGGCATCATTTTAATTCCCTTCCTCTGTACCTTCCTATGGGATGGCATTGAAGTTCAATGGTTGGCCAAGTGGTACTGGACTTGCACTAGGTCTGAGCTACAGTACATGTACAACTTTGTTTGGACTTTTTTGGTTGCAGTAACTATCAAAGTACAGTTTGTGAATAGTAATAGGTTTACTTTTTTGTGGTGGGAGATTGCCCCCCCAAACCCTTTCTTTAACTCTCCCTAAACACCTCCATACCCTTCCCCAAACCACTATCATCTTGTAATAAATATACCCCATTTTCCAGCCACTCCCATGTCCCTCCCACATTTATTACAAAAAGCATAAGTAAACCTATGAGGAGATCTCCACCATCGTGGCAGAGCCCTCAGCATAGAAAAGTCAAACATGGTGGAGGCTGAGGTCTTCATATGTAGGTTTGTGAATAGCATAGCATGTAGATTTATGAATAGCATTTTGTGGTATCTAAGTCGTACTACTGTAGTACTACTAAAAGTGCTACAAAGTGCTGTTGGTGAATAGTCCCTGATAGTGTTATGTGATTCCTACTCAGATAGCAGGACTGCATGTTTAGGATGTCATAACGGCAGAGTGGGGGAGATTAAGGCCCTCATTACAACATTGGCGGTAAATCCCGCTTACCGCCGTGCAGAAGACCGCCAACACACTGCTGCGGCGGTGGAATTCCGCTACCGCTATTACGACCCACAGCTCGGAATCCGCCACAATACAGACACCCACACAAGTCCACCACACCGAAGGTCAGTGATAAACTGGCAATAACAAAACTGACACCGTCACGCCAACAGGAATCCTCCCACACTATCACGACCCACAAATCCACGCGGCGGTCTTTCAACCGTGGTATTCCATTGGCGGTACACACCGCCGCACTCAAAATACACACACATTTACAAAACACATCCACATTGGACATATCAAAATACACACACCTGATACACATACACACACCACACCCACACACCCAATCCAATATAAAACACACACTCACATCACCCACAAACCCTCAAGACCAGAATTGGGATAGAAGGCCAGAGAGAGACACTACCAGAAACAACACTAGCATTCACAGGCACACAACATCATCACTCACACAACATCCATGCACCTCAGACAATACACACAAACACATCCCCTCACATATCACAACCGACACCACCTCACACATCACCCACACAACATCATGGCACCTCAACGACACCCCAGGTTCTCTGAGGAGGAGCTCATGGTCATGGTGGAGGAAATTGTCCGGGTAGAGCCACAGCTATTTGGATCACAGGTGCAGCACACCTCCATTGCTAGGAAGATGGAGCTATGGCGCAGAATCGTTGACAGGGTCAATGCAGTGGGACAGCACCCCAGAACACGGGATGACATCAGGAAGAGGTGGAACGCCCTACGGGGGAAGGTGTGTTCCGTGGTCTCTAGACACCAGATTGCAGTACAGAGGACTGGCGGTGGACCCCCAGCTCCTCCCCCACAACTAACAACATGGGAGGAGCAAGTCTTGGCAATACTGCATCCTGAGGGCCTCGCTGGAATAGCAGGAGGAATGGACTCTGTTCAGGCAACTCTTAACTATTATATCCCCCACCCTACCTGCATTCCATCTCATACCACCACCCTCAACCTCACTCCCATCCCTCCAACACTTCACATATGCCCCCCTATCACAACCCACACATCCCAACACCAAGCCCTGCATGCAACACCAAAGCATATACACAGACCCCAAACCAAATATCGCACAATGACCTAAACAAGAATGCAAGCACTGGAGTACAGGGTCACTCACCCATTGCACACGATGTCTCACACAGATGCAATAATAATGCCTTTACACCCCTGCAGGACCCCTACCCAACGTCACCGGACAGGAGGTTCCATACATGTCCAGTCCCCCCACAGAAGAGGCCCACAGTGATGACAGCAGCTCTGCACAACTGGATCTAGATGACCAGCCCGGCCCATCTGGGACCTCGGGACAGTCGGTTCCCCTGACTCTGTCACAAGCCACCACAGAGCCTCCCCCCTCAGGAAACACCAGCACAGCACCCACCCAGCAGGCCCACCCCTCTGTCACCAGGACACGTCAAGCAGCAGTGTGTCCACCACTACAGGGAAACCAGGCAAACCCTCTCTTCCATTGTTGACAGGTCCACCAGCGGTCTGTACACCGGAGGAAGCCGCCATCTCCTCACTTGCCCCAGCGGACGTGCTCTATGGACAAGAACAGTGAGCAGAGAGTCAGCCAACACTGAGGTATTACAAAATGTCATTAACACACATTTATTAATCCACAATGTGCCTGTTATTGTCTGTATGCAAGGCCTGGATAGGTGTGATGCAGTTATTATTAATGCCATGTGGCACCCTGAAATGGAGGCTGTCTGACCTGTAAGGTGGGACAAGGGGATATGAGGTAACTGCGCTGGCGTTCAACACTGTCGTGGTAGGCGGTCGAAGACCGCGGTGCAAATCTGCATTGGTGAACATTGGACCCTACGGGTCCCAGGAGCCAATGACGATGTACGCCGGCGATGACGGTATGCACCGCTGCGGACGTGACTGCCATTTTCCGTCTGTTCACTCACTTGATACCTGACCTTCGACAGGAGAGGACCTACAGTGCAAGTGCTGCTGTGACCTGGGTCTGGAAGCGACAATGGCTCATGTGTCTGGGGAAAGGGCCCCTGCCTTCACTTCGGAGGAGTTGGAGAAGTTAGTGGATGGGGTCCTCCCCCAGTACACGCTACTCTACGGTCCTCCAGACAAACAGGTGTGTACACTGTGAGCATGCTGCATGGGCAATGCCTGTTTGGAGTGGTGTGGCTGGAAGATACAGTACATGGGGGGGACTGAGGCCTGCATGTGCGGACGGTGAGTGTCTGTGCGTCAGGGCAAGGATGGGAACGTGGGCCAATGAGTATGATGGTCCGGACGGGTAAAGATTATCCTTTTCCCCTGTTCTATTCATCTAGGTCAGCGCCCACCAGAAGAAGGATATTTGGCGTGCCATTACCAAGGACGTCCGGACCCTGGGGGTCCACGACAGACGGAGCACCCACTGCAGGAAAAGATGGGAGGACATTCGCCGCTGGAGCAAGAAGATGGCAGAGGCCCAGCTGGGGAGGGCCTCCCAACGTGGGAGGGGTGCCCGTCGCACCATGACCCCCCTGATGTTCCGGAGTCTGGCGGTGGCGTATCCGGAGTTGGATGGGCGCTTGAGGGCATCACAGCAGCCACAAGGGGGTGAGTACAGTCACAATCATATGACTCTGCACGCATTACGAGGTGTCTGGGTAGGGGAGGTGGGCAGTGGGTTCCCCTAGGCCAGGGCGAGCTTGGTAGACACGGTCCCTTGTGAGGCAGGCTCAGTGGAACCCCATCCCCAATAGTGGTTAGTGCCATCTACACCTAGTCAGGCTCCTGTGACTTCCATGTGTGCAGCAATTGGGCATAGGCCTTGTACCCCTTAGCCCTGGGAATAATCTAGGAACTATAAGTGCATGGCATAGTGCAGAGGTCTGCTGTGTCTGTAGTGTCCGCCAACGGTAGTGGTGTTGCATGCACTGAATATTTCTTTCTTCTGTCTCCCCCCACTTTTTGTGGTCTCCCTGTTCTTGTGTGCAATAGCATCATCAGGCAGAGGAGCAGTGGCACCTGAGCAGGAGGGAGCTTCATCCCACTTGGCCCTGGAGAGCAAAACAACGGAGTCTGAAGCCACCAGTGGGAGGGAGGGCGAGGGGAGCTCCACTGCGGGGACAGGAGCAGAGACCAGCGACAGTGACTCCTCCTCTGATAGGAGCTCCCTTGCGGTGGTGGGCCCCTCTGTGCCCCCCGCATCAACAGGTACAGCTGCCACCCCCCTACCAGCACCGCCCTCCCTGCAACCCCTCATCGTGTGTCCCGTGCCCGCTCACCCAGGAAGGTGGGCATCTCCTTCGCCCCAGGCACCTCAGGCCCTGCCCCAGTCAGCCCTCAGTGAGGAGGCTATTGACCTCCTGAGATCCCTCACTGTTGGGCAGTCTACCATTCTGAATGCCATCCAGGGTGTTGAGATGCATTTGCAACAAACAAATGCATACCTGGTGGGCATTCATTCTGGGCAGGCAGCCCAATAAGGATCATTTCAGGCTCTGGCCTCAGCACTGATGGCAGCCATTGTCCCTGTGTCTAGCCTCCCCCTCCAACTTCCTCCACCCAGACCCAATCCTCTGTACCTCAGCCTATCCCAAGCACACCATCAGACCAGCATGCACACACATCAACACACAAGGGTGGCTCAGGCAAACATAAGCACCACACATCCCACAGGCACTCACACAAGCATCATACCCATGCAGACATACCAACATCCACTCCCTCCACTGTGTCCCCCTCCTCCACGTCTCCCTCCTCCCTCCCAGTCTCATCTGCACTCAAACCTGCATGCACTACATCTTCAGCCACAACCTCCATCACCAGCACGCCCATCACCACACACCGCTCACGTGCACTAACCACCCCCACTACCATTCAAACATCCCCAGTGTCCTCTCCCAGTGTGTCAGTGAGCACTCCTCGCAAAGTACACAAGCGCAGGCACAGACCCACCCAACAGCCATCCACCTCACAACAGCCTCCAGCCCATGCACCTTCACCCAAATCCAGCAGAGGTACACCTCCTACAACCACTACCTCTTCCTCCACTCCCAAACCCCCTCCACCTACCCGTCCCAGTGTGTCTGAAAAACTTTTCCAGGCTAATATTGACCTCTTCACTACACCTCCCTCCCCCCGTCCGTCCCCTAGGGCCAGGCTTTCAAGGTCCCATTCCAGCACCTCAGCCACCACATCCCCAGGCACAGTGGTGCCAGCAACTGCAGGCTATTGGAGTGCGCCAACCATCAGGGCTGCCAGCGTGCCACGGAGCGAGGGCAAGGACATTCCGCCACCTGCAAAACTAAAAAAGTTGCCCACATCCCGGACGGAGAAGCAGAAAACACCTGCCACCAAGGGCTCAGGGAAAACGAAAGGCGATGGTGGCAAGACAGCTGCGCCACCATCCAGGGTGGGGAAGGGCCAAAAACTCAAGGGCAGGTCAGGAGAGGGCATGGTGGCACCGACTGAGGGACCAGTGTCACACCTTCTGTCCACTTCGACGATAACCCATATGGTGGAGAAGACCGCCACCTGCCCCGCCACCTCCACCGCCACCTGCACCGCTACAGAGCCCGCCGCCAGCACCACTGTCATTGAGCCCGCCACCAGCACTGCTGCCACAGAGCCCGCAGCCAGCACTGCCAGCACAGAGCCCGCAGCCAGCACCGCCGCCACAGTGCCTGCAGCCAGCACCGCCGCCACAGAGCCCACAGCCAGCACCGCTGCCACAGAGTCCACAGCCAGCACCGCTGCCACAGAGCCGGCAACCAGCACCGCCACGACTGACACCGCCGCAAGCACCGCTGCCACAGAGCCCGCAGCCAGCACCACCGCGACTGACACTGCCACAAGCACCGCCAGCGGCCCCGCGACATCCTGAGCCAGTGGCACCACGGCAGACATGGCTGCCACCCCCAGTGGTCATTCGTCTGATAAAGCACTGTGGGCACCAAGCCCCCGCAAGAACCAGTGGAGAAAGGCATCCACTACCTCAGTCCTTGGCAGGATGAAGCGCTCTGGGCACAAAGACTCCTCCAGAACCAGTGGAGTATCACATCCACTAACTCAGTCCTTGGCAGGATAAAGCACTCTGGGCACAAAGCCCCCTCCAGAGCCAGTGGAGAAAAGCATCCACTACATCAGTCCTTGGCAGGATGAAGCACTCTCGGCACAAAGCCCCCTCCAGAACCAGTGGAGTATCACATCCACTAACACAGTCCTTGGCAGGATGAAGCACTCTGGGCACCAGGCTCCCTCCAGAACCTGTGGAGTATCACATCCACTAACACAGTCCTTGGTAGGATGAAGCACTCTGGGCAAAAAGCTCCCTCCAGAACCAGTGGAGTATCACATCCACTAACACAGTCCTTGGCAGGATGAAGCACTCTGGGCAAAAAGCCCCCTCCAGAACCAGTGGAGAAAAGCATCCACTACCTCACTCCTTGGCAGGATGAAGCACTCTGGGCACAAAGCCCCCTCCAGAACCAGTGGAGTATCACATCTACTAACACAGTACTTGGCAGGATGAAGCACTCTGGGCACCAGGCCCCCTCCAGAACCAGTGGAGTATCACATCCACTAACACAGTCCTTGGCAGGATGAAGCACTTTGGGCACAAAGCTCCCTCCAGAACCAGTGGAGAAAGGCATCCACTACCTCAGTCCTTGGCAGGATGAAGCACTCTGGGCACAAAGCCCCCTCCAGAACCAGTGGAGTATCACATCCACTAACAGAGTCCTTGGCAGGATGAAGCACTCTGGGCACAAAGCCCCCTCCAGAACCAGTGGGAAAAGGCATCCACTTGTGATACTGTGGCTTTGCACTCCCCAGGATAAAGCAGTGGGCAAACCACCCACTGGAGAGACTTGAGAGACTGTGGCTTTGCACTCCCAGGGATTATGCAGTGGGCAAACCACCCACTGGAGAGACTTGAGAGACTGTGGCTTTGCACTCCCCAGGATAAGGCAGTGGGCAAACCACCCACTGGAGAGACTTGAGAGCTGTGGCTTTGCACTCCCCAGGATAATGCAGTGGGCAAACCACCCACTGGAGAGACTTGAGAGACCGTGGCTTTGCACTCTCCAGAATACATCAATGGGCATGGAACCCCCTCGTGGAGCAGTGGAATCGTGCGTTCATCAGGCTGAGGTGCCCCCCCGCCACCTCCCCCTGAGATGCCTGTTTATTTTCCATCTGATGCCCCTCCAGTGTTCTCTCCGTTTGGAGTCAGGTATCTAGTGTGGGCCTCGCCCATGCATTTTGGGCCCAGTGGTCCACGGACAATGATTTGTGCACTATCCGGACTTGTGTAGTTGGTGTACATAATTGTATATACTGTATTTATAGTTTTGACTACTGGACTTTTATTGATTACAATCGCTCAAATCAATTCCTTTGGTTCTTGCGTTATTGAAGGGGGTTGGGGGGTGTATATGTAACGTTGCACCTTGTATTTGTGTGTCTGGTGTTGTGGGTGAGGGTGGGGGTGTTGCGTGTTGCATGTGTGTCTCACTCTCTTTTTTCTCCCCCCTCAACTGTGTTTTAGATGCAGTACTCACAGTGGTCGTCGCTGCCGTCTCTGGAGCTCCTGATAGAGGAGCAGGAAGACGATTGCCGGAAGGATCTGCAGTTCTGGCTCCATGGCGTCCTGGTTCCACGTGGGGTGTGGAGAGGTGACTGATTTCCCCTTCTGTATACTGTTTCCGCCGTGTTTTTGATCGCGTTGGTTCCGCCCCAGAAAAGGTGGCAGATTGGCATCTTGTGATAGGGTGGGCGGTACATTGCCTTCCGCCTGTCTGTTGGCAGTTACCGCCGCAGTGTTTGTTTCTACCGCCATGGCGGTCAGAGTGTTAAAGTGGCTGTCTATGTTGGCGGTTTCCGCTGTGGTCGTAATTCCATTTTGTTTTCCGCCGACCTGTTGGCGGTGTTACCGCCGCTTTAACACCGACCGCCAGGGTTGTAATGAGGGCCTAAGTCTATCCACACCCATGGAAACTGTCAGCCTATCTCCTGGCTAGCTCACAGTACTTCACCCGAACCCCCAAACCCACCAGGGTATAAAGAGATTATGGCAACCTGAACATGACACTCCAAATCTCATTGGAAGTTGTGGAATAGAGTTTACCCCTTTCGTGTTGTTACACATGCAAGACAAGCAAGACACTATGCGGGTCATTCCGACCCTGGCGGTCGGTGGCCGCCAGGGCCACCGACCACGGGAGCACCGCCAACAGGCTGGCGGTGCTCCTACGAGCATTCTGACCGCGGCGGTTTAGCCGCGGTCAGACGCGGAAAGCCAGCGGTCTCCCGCTGACTTTCCGCCGCTCGTAGGAATCCTCCATGGCTGCGGAGCGCGCTCCGCAGCCATGGAGGATTCCGACTCCCCCTCCCGCCATCCAGTTCCTGGCGGTTCTCCCGCCGGGAACCGGATGGCGGGAGGGGGAGTCACGGGGCCCCTGGGGGCCCCTGCCGTGCCCATGCCTATGGCATGGGCACGGCAGGGGCCCCCGTAAGAGGGCCCCTAAAAGTATTTCAGTGTCTGCAAAGCAGACACTGAAATACGCGACGGGTGCAACTGCACCCGTCGCACCTTCCCACTCCGCCGGCTCTATTACGAGCCGGCGTCATCGTGGGAAGGGAGTTTTCCCCTGGGCTGGCGGGCGGTCTTGCGAAGACCGCCCGCCAGCCCAGGGGAAAACTCGGAATACCCTCCGCGGTCTTTCGACCGCGGAGCGGTATTTCGGAGGGGGGAAGTCTGGCGGGCGGCCTCCGCCGCCCGTCAGACTCAGAATTAGGCCCAAAAGATGTTATGTTTACAATACATTTATTGAAACAATCACAATCTGGAATATAGAAAATGAGCTGCAATATTTAGGCAGATGAAACAAAGCAAGGTAGTCAGCATTAAAAACATGGTAAAGAAGATAAATAATCCCCCATGGTGAATGTGGTTCTAGATGTTCTAGAGATTCCTACCTAACCCTACTCTACGCTGAGAACATAGCGGATGTTCCCCCTCTGCCTGGCTGGATCTGAGGGATTAGCCCCAACCCCATACCTGGATACAGTGTCAGGAGTCAGCCTGTAGTGTAGATGGCAATCCTCTCAGGAGGCTGGAATATCTGTACCAACTGAGATACATGTCACACAGCATGCATCCCAGGATGGTCCTGGCCGGAATGCTCTCTTCCACCTCCGGGTCAGTGCACCATTTATGTAATAAACCATACTGTGTTAGAAGTGTAGTACTGATGCAATGCTTTGTTTAGTTGTTAGAAGCTGTCTCCTGAACAGGTAACACAAACTAGCATATTATGTACAGTGTTCTTAGCCTTAGACAGAAAGTACTGATTACATGTTTTGCAAAGACTAACTAAACACGTAGCTCGTACCATAGATTCCTAGAAACCTATCATGCAAGAAATGCATGTAGATGTCTTAGCTAAAATAAGTTTAGCTAAAATGAATAATTGTAAAAATGTAAAATGAAGCTAAAACAGGGGTGGCCAACGCGGGTCTGTGGTCCTCATGGCAATATGTTTTGTTAGTCATAGCCTGCTCTGTATAGGAACATACACCATTATTTCGTAAAACAGGTTTTTGTTTGAACGTATAGACATGGAAATTAATTACAGGACACAAGATATAACATTTGCATCCCTCATAAACATTAGTGTGGAACCTATAGCACATGCAAGTATTCTTTCACAGACTCACCTAATCCTCTTAAAAACCAGATCCAGCTCTGATTCTCTTCCAAGGTTTACTTCCTAACTAGTAATGCATTGTGGTTCATGTATGTTTTACCTCGGACTGAGAGCTGGTTAGGAGATATTCAGTCAATCTAATTATACCTTTTACATTTTGGACCAGGTGTTATCACCTCAAGCATGCCAGTCTTCTCCTTTGTGACTTTGTGTCCAATTCTGAAAAAGAATCCATTCCATATTCCATCCTGGAGTTGGACTCTGTCAATTTTGCCCAGAATCGACCAGGCACTCTTTCTGGCAGAGAGCTGGAGGAGAGACACTTAACTGCTCTCATCTTCATTGCATCGGCGGTTCCTTCTTTAGGGCAGAGGAGATTCTCCCCTCTGCCTAAAATGCGCCCCAGGAATGAAAAATAAAATAGTAATAAACTTTGTTTATTACCATTTTATTTTCAATCCTCCCGTCTTGAACCAAGTTTCAAGACGGTATGGGACCACTGCTGCTGAGTGGCAGCAGGGCGCTGTGCACAGTTTAAAGTGTGCATGTCTTTTTCGATGTCTGTCTTGTGGTGGCCAGGCAGACATGAACATATTAAACTTCTCTAACCCGGCTGTCTTAAGATAGTTGGGTTTGAGAAAGCACAGGCCTCCAGTGCTCTCTCCAATCCTGCACTTCTTTGTTGCTGGTTACCAGCATGAAAGAAGCACCAGGACTGCTTAAGGAAAGTTGCTGGAGCCAGAGGAGACTGGAGCAAAGAGGTTGTCCGATGTCATCCAGCGAGCAAGGTAAGTATTCGTTCTTTTTCTTTCATTTTTCACACCACTCACCTTGCATGCATGCAGGCATACACCAACACCACATTTGCTCGCTGCCCCCTCCGGCCTACATGCCAGTCCCTGCTGCTTCATTGTGCTTCAGCTAGCTAATAATTGCTCTGTGTTCCAATAAATTCCACTCTGCGTGGGAAGTAGCTGGATGGGTGAAAGAAGGAAAGGAAGACTGGTTTCTTCCTTCAAAACTCGTGCTATTTACTGCCATTACTGGGAGCTTTTGCTTTCTACTCCAGTTATATATTTCAGTGTATCTTTAGGAATTTGAGAAGAATCCTGAGTCCTATTACTGGTTTTGCAGTATCCTGCCTTCTTTTTTACGGCTGCTTTTGCATCATTGTGCTACATCTGTTTTTTTCTTGCCTCACAGTTTCACATTATTTCTGCCATTCTTTGCTACCATGATATCCTGATTGTATTTGTCTTTTACTTGTAGAGCTTCTCACCACGATTTTACTGAGTTGGCAGACGTTCCATTCTTTTTTTACGTTTGCTACTTTTTCTGTAACGTAGTCTGAGTTCCTGTGTACTCCTTGTATCCATAAGGCATTAATGTCTCCATTACTTGTCAGGTACATTCTTGAGTTACTTGTTTTGATTTCTTGTTCCACCATTGATGTACCAGCAGAACACTAGTTGGGTACACTCATTCTTTCAAATGTTTGCTTATCCTTCCCTGCACCATCAGGGATTTACTTGCCCAGTGCCTTTTGGGCAGAACCTGCTCTTGATCTACAAGTATATAGTCTTGATGTCTGAAGTCCATTTAAGGATTGCTCCCTGACTCCCTGCCATCCACATTGTTGTTTCAGATACTGCCAGTATTGTGTTTGCCCTCAGGCTATTACTATTTTCTGTTTTATATTGTTCTCTGGATGTGTGTCTATGCTGCAGTCCGGTTATTATTTCCACTCTGGTTTTCAATTCCCAGTCATAATCGGTCCACTGTCTGTTGCACATGGGACCTCTGGCTTAGCCTCTTTTCTGATCAGGTAAGGGGAAAACTTCAGTTGTTGTGCCCAGCTAATTTGGAGTCTTAGTTGTCACAAAATTGTTATCAATCTCTGTCCACCAAGTACAACAGTCGCTATAACAGCAGGTTCAAGACTACAACTGAGCTGGATGACTGTTGTTAAGAGCAATTTACTGGCATCAATCCAAAGGATTTTCCCTAAGCTACCAGGAGACCTGAGAATGTACCAGTGCATCCCTTTCGTTGATCAAACCATTTCTCCTGAATCTCTCTGGTTACAGCCAGATCCTATCATTTGCAGTGCTGTGACCACCGATTTTTCCTTATGAGCAACCTGGTACTAGCGTTACCTTGTTACCTTTCTAAGTGTTATCAGTTTTTCCTGCCTTGATTCACTGACATTAGGCGGGGGTTTCGTTGGAGTCACTGCCCATACAACGTTTTTATGAGTTTTGGTGGGTCACACTGGTAAATTACAGAATCACAAGGAGACCGACATACTGACTCTCTGTGATACCTATGTTACACAAGTAATGGGTGTAAAAGTATATCCAGTGAGTTGCACACTTTATCAGTGGATAAATAAGCAGAAGATCCAGACGGTACTGTTGAAGAGTTTTATATAGACAGCTTCTAGGGTTAAAGAGACAGACCCCTTTGTTGTGTCCAAGTGCACACATAAGCCTTGGAAGGTAAGATGCTAAGACCACATCTGGGCGACGAAGCAGGACCTAAGATGCAGAGCTTACTTTCCATCGCATTTGGGCACATTGGATTTCAATTTGCAATTATGAACGCAGATCTGTGAGAGATAAGCATATGCTTCACTTGTCATATGAGCAGATGAGCAAACAGAAGAGTGAGACTGTTAGTCAATAGTTTGAAAGTTCATTGAACAAACTCAACTGTGTTGCTGTGACGCTCCTAGCTATATCTATCGTAGTAAAGGCATAGCAAATAGTTCAGAGTGCATTGTATGTTTCAGGATTTTTTTTGGCAACAGTATATGTTTGTCCATAAGAAACCAGGTTGGAAAGATGCCTACTTGTTATTTAATATTTACCAAGTATTCGCTCTGTTGCCCTGTCCTGTACAGTGCTAACCATTAAGTATAGTGTAAATAAACTTCATTACTATAGCATAGTGTAAATATTTGTGGGCATCGAAAAAGGTTACACATGCTTGTTTGAATTACAACAGTGTATTTATTTATGCATTTAAAATTAACACCTCGCCAAAAAAGATATCCTTGCATTATTACAACATTGTTCCTGATTTAACAAATTATTTTGTTAACTTTTAATTTATGCATATGAAAGTGCCCCCTCTGGCCTCAATTGTTATATAATTTAAATAAAAGTAGAAGAAGAATATTTTCTGTTTAAAGGTAATTAGTAGAGATAAAACTACAACTTTAGTGATTCAAAATTTAGATTTTAAATACTGAAAATTGGTATTTAAAGACCAAATAAGTAAACTCAGGTATTAGAAACATTTCCATTCCCCACGAAGCACTACCTATCTGAACTCATTAATTACAACTATTAACTTTTACAAACAAACCTAAAGAAAAAGAGGCATAAATTGACAAAAAGAGTTAAAGTTGTGAACCTTTTACAAAGTTGTCAATCATACACGGACAATTAGGCAGTTAAAAGGAATGCCAATATGGCAACATTTCCTTATCCCCAGTCATTGGTCCCAGGACCAACGTTTCTTTACCCAAGAACCATGTCGTCGTCTGATACTGAAAAATAAATTTTACTGAAAATATATTATAGTTGCTGGCACCTAGGCCCTAAAATCATTATTTTCTTGACTGTCAAATTATTAAATCAGTACATCATTTTGCTCTTCCAGCTATGAGAACATCTGACCTTTATATCTGCTTTGATATATATGTGGCGCCTATGTCCTAAAAACACAGCACCCTTCATGGTCTTTTTTTATCAAAGCGTTATGCGTTGTCCTGGAAATCAATGCATTTCTAAAAGCAGAACTCGGATATCAGAATACAATCTTAGTCCCGAGAACGCATAGTCTAACGGGTATTTTTGTTGTTCTACTCGCAATACCTACCAATGCCGCAAATCTCTTGAGACGTCATACATGCACAGAAGAGGAAGGCAGAAAGTGAAACCAATTAAAGTGTGTCTTTGAGCAGAAAGATTTTCAAAATTAAATGCAATTCTATGCGATTCTCACACCTAGTTGCCATTATGATTTTTTGAGGAATGGAAATTCAATCATAAGCTTTTTTGTGAGTTTACAGTTGTCGGTTCTAGGAAATACCAGATTGTTGCACTGAATTATTATATAGTCTGAATCATCCCTGATTCTGTATGCGAGACTAGTCCTCTTCTTGAACCCCAAAAGTAACATTTCCTACTTGTCCATTGAGGTGAGTCTTCCCCCTATGAATGTCCCCAGCAGAGGGCGAAGTAACCAACTTCAGTACAATGCATTTACAAATTATTTATTTGAAAACAATGTCGAGCTCCATTGAAATGTGCACTCCACTCTGCATGATCTCAGCTCAATTCTTTGGAAAGGAAAACTGATTTGCACATGCAGAGGTTCAATGGAGCAAGGTCTTTCAAGGTGTAGAATGGAATGGGAGTGGAGATATGTAGACATCAGAGTAGGTCCGCAGAAAGTCATCACTGAAATTTGGTGCCCTTTATAGTCTGTAGATATACTCCACATGTCTTTTTAAGGTCTCTGCTGCAGACAGCTAAAGCTGTCTTTTAGAGACCTGTTGTTTCCATAACAAAACATATATTTAGAGCAGGCTTTTGGCCAGTATGGCTTTATTGTCCATCTCATTTGCCAGTTCCTAACTTGCTGGCTTTCTTTCCTATTTCCTTTTTCTATAAATGTAGCCTCATGCTGTTTTAATTGAATGGTGTTTCCTTCCAATGCTGATGTCAGACCATTCTTTGCAGAACAGGGGATGGAATATTTTCCCTGCCTATATCTCCCCAATGTCTGTTATCACCCATTTCTCCTCACTTGGACACCCTCTTCACATCATGCACCCAGTGTTCTCTCGCTTTCCACAGCATCTTTGCTCAATTGACACTATCCAAACATGCTATTGGTTGACAGCCCATTTAAGTGTGTTTTTGACCACCCTAAGATGGCTTCCTGTGTGTTTCCAAAGGTGCACATGTGCAACAGGCACATTTTAAAGGCTGTTGCTTTATTTTATCATAACGTGTTCAAAATGGCCACTGTAAACTTGTGCACAACCACAACTGCCATGTTTGCTGAGGATTTATTTAAATAAATCAAAATCAATTAAATTACGGTTACTGTGGTTGTGCACTGTTGGGCCTGGCCCTTTTTGCAGGGTCATCCCCAAACCTTTTGCCTCCTTCCTCCTATTTTCCCTGACCTGTTTTTGGTGGCTTTTGAACTCTGAGCACTTTACCACTGCTAACCAGTGCTAAAGTGAAAATGCGCTCTGTGTAAATTGTACTGTTGATTGGTTTATCCAAGTTTGGCATATTTGATTTACGAGTAAGTCCCTAGTAAAGTGCACTAGAGGTGCCCAGGGCATGTAAATCAAATGCTACTAGTGGGCCTGCAGCACTGGTTGTGCCACCCACATAAGTAGCCCTGTAACCATGTCTCAGTCCTGCCACTGCAGTGTCTGTGTGTGCAGTTGTTAACTGTAAATTCGACTTGGCAAGTGTACCCACTTGCCAGACCTAACCCTTCCCTTTTCCTACATATAAGACACCCCTAAGGTAGGCCCTAGGCAGCCCCAGGGGCAGGGTGCAGTGTATGATTAAGGTAGGACATATAATAATGTGTTTTATATAACCTGACAGTGAAATACTGCAAAAATTCAGTTTTCACTGTTGCAAAGCCTATCTCGCTCATAGGTTAACCCAGGGGCTGCCTTTAAACATGATTAAAGCGTAGCTTCCCTTTGGGAGCAGATACACATGTGGAGTTTGGGACCTCTGAACTCACAATTTAAAAATACATCTTTTAGTAAAGTTGTGTTTGAAAATGCCACTTTTAGAAAGTGAGCATTTTCTTGCTTGAACCATTTCTGTGACTCTTCCTGTTTGTGGATTCCCTGTCTGGGTTAGTTTGACAGTTGGACTGTTTGCACCTCTCTCCAGACAGTGACACAAAGGGGGCTGGGGTGTAGCCTGCATATTCTGATGAGCCATCTGTGCTAGGAGGGAGGGGAGGAGTGGTCACTCGCACCTGAAAGGGCTGTGCCTGCCCTCACACAATGCAGACTCCAACCCCTGGTGTGTGTCTGAGGCCTGGCCTGGGCAAGGCAGGATTTCACAAAAAAGTGAGACTTTTCCTTTGAAATAAGCCTACTTCAAAGGACAAAATGGGTATAAGAAGAGGACCCAAAACTCACAGACTTGAGACACTTCTTGGGGTAGACACTTCACCTCACAGACACTTCTGAACAAGAAGGCTGTTGGTGAAGAATCCCTGACCCAGACCTGCCAAGAGGAACTGCCTGGCTGCCTAAAGGAATCACTGGGACTGCTTTTCTGACAAGGACTTGCGCCTTGCTGCTCCCTGGCTGTGCTGAGAAGTGCTCTCCAACGGCGTGGATAGAGCTTGCCTCCTGTTCCCTGAAGTCTCAGGACCAAAAAGACTTCACTCCTGCAACTGGACTCCTTGTGCGGGAAAGGTTTGACGCACAGACTGCTAAAAATGACGTACTGCCGGCCCCGCGGTGAGGAATTCACTGCACGCCGAACCGGAATGACGCAGCCCGACTTCGCAAGGAGAAGATCGACGCAGCACCTGCGTTGTGACCAGAACTTTGACGCATGGCCCACCGGATCAACGCACAGCCAACACAGGATGACACAGCCTGACTTCCAGAGAAGAATTGATGCAGCGCCTGCCGTGCGGGAGAAATTTCCACGCCACGCCCACTGGATTGACGCAACGGTTGTGACTTCGCTCCGCATGCCCAGGATTCCACGCACAGTGCCCGTAGTGCCAGCAAACCCAGCAACCCGAAGAGGAACCAAGATCGCTCACCAGAAATTGATGCAAAGCCTTCCCTGGCGTGGAAAATAACGACGCAAGTCGGTGTGCAAAGTGGCGAAACTGGCGCACACCTCCCAGTTTTCCACGCATCGCCTCCTCTGCGGTCCCGTGTGGAGATTTTGAACGCGAACCAGGTACTTTGAGCTTGCAAGAGACCTTTATTGTTTTTACAAGACATTTATTTGTTTTGCAAAGACTTCAGACACTTTACATCACTTTTCAATCATATCTCAACATTTACTTATTGCATCTTTAATCGTTTTGACCTGCATTTATCCAGATAAATATTATATATTTTTCTGAACACTGAGTGGTGTATTTTTGTGGTGCCATATTGTGTTAGTGTATGATTTATTGCACAAATACTTTACACATTGCCTTCTACATTAAGCCTGACTGCTCAGTGCCAAGCTACCAGAGGGTGGGCACAGGATAATTTGGATTGTGTGTGACTTACCCTGGCTAGAGTGAGGGTCCTTGCTTGGACAGGGGGTAACCTGACTGCCAACCAAAGACCCCATTTCTAACATGCACACATTGAGTAAAAGCTGTTAAAACCTAAGAAAATGAATTCAAAGTTAGTCACCCTGGATGTGCCTGCATCTGTGGTGTCCCTCTCTTGATGCATTACATAATATTTTTACAAATCCCTCTCCAAGAAGGCCACTGCTGATGTGTACACTTTCATGGCCTTAACCTATATTGAAACAAGCATCTGCAATGCAATGGGACTCGCATTTGCTCGAGTTAGAGCTATTAGCACTGTATATTCCTAACTGGACTTTTCTTGCCACATAAATTGGAAATAAAAAGTAAAACAGTTGACATAAACAAGCCAATTCAAAGTGCCAGGGCCGCCATGAGCGTGAGCACAAAGGCGAGACACAAAAGCAAAAAGAAGTTTGTTCACAGTCAAACGTATCGGCAAAAGTGTAATTATCCATGTAAAATGGTCGATGGCCAAGGCAGTAACAAAACTACCCCAAGGAGTGACAAACGTAAAGCATTTATTAATGATAACAAAGGGTTTTTGAAAGGCAAGCTCATGAACAAGTGATAATGATGGGCGAGCAGTAGATGTGGTTAAAACCCACAGATAGATTACAGGCCAGATCGCTTGCATGCTCGACCTAAAAAGAAACTTTGCACAGGGGGAAGTTGTCAGCACTAAAGATGTAAAGATGTCAGCATTAAAGGGGTTAAGCACTCCATAGGAGCGCATGTGTTTGTTTACGTGTTCTCTCCTCCATGATTTACTTCTGCCTTCACTTTGTCCACTCCCTCGCTTTCTGTGTTGCTTTCTCTCCTAACACTCAGCAGGGCATTTCCAAGCATGGGCCACAGTAAATTTGGTCGCTCAGCTGCAGTGTTCTTTGAAGTGAAAACAACTCCTTAAGGGCCACTTTGAAAGCAGTACAATGTTTGTTTATGTAAGCTTCATTAGAGCCACCTTAAAAGCATAGCAAATCTAAGCTAACTGATCGGAAGTTGACTCATAGCAATGTTTGCTTCATTTTCAGATGTTTTGGTAAACTTTTAATAAGCAAAATTTAGCATTTGAGATTGACAGCAGACCTTATTGAAAAGCAATCTTTAAAAAATACATGATGTGGCTGAGCTCTTCCTGCTTCATTACTGTACTGACCACCATTGTTCTAATTTCCTACATTCATTGTGGCAGGCATAAAACAGCCGCAGCAGGTGTTTTTTTTCCTATAGTCTTAGGGAAACCTGCATGCCCCTTATGTGCACGAAGTTGGAGTTGTTTTTTAACTGTAAGGGTTTAAGGGTTTCTGTACTCTGCTCTCCAGAGCAGGCCTTCCCTTTACTAAATAAGTTACTTACCTGTAACCTGCATCTTTTGTAGGTCATTAAAGGCTGGTTTGAAGTAATGCAGTGAAGCAATTTGTTCTCTGTGGTAATTTATCTCAAGGCGTGCCTAATAGCTGTGCAACATGTCTAAAAATAAATTTACAAATTCAATACATTTTGCAGAGCTGGCACTTAGTGGTTTTGCCAATGCTTGTTTACTATGTTTGCGTCGTGCATATGCTTGTAGTGTGACAGGAATGCTACACTGATTAAATGAGGGTGTATTCTGGGATACGTAGTTCTGTCAGTTCATCCCATTCTCAATTCATCCTTTGTGTTCTGTCACAAGGAGTCCTGGGGCCTATTGTTTCTAAGTGAGGAAAGATGTATGCTAAGATACTTAGTCCCAGGTATCTCTTCCGGTCCTGGCCAGTTCTTTGTGTCCTGAGACGTAGTCCGGCGAGGGTGGACGGGTTGCATAGTGTTAGCCAATGCCTTAGAGTTGGTTGCTGTATTGCACCGCCTGGGTTCTGTGTAGAGTCTCTCCTGTGCGTTGTAGTGGTGTAACCGCACAAAGTTACACAATAGAGCAATGTGTATAAGGTGCCCATAGCGTTTAGTGAGCTTATTACAACTCTTCGATTCAAAACAAACCAGAGGAACGAAAAGCGTGCACTCCTCTTTATTGAACTGATATCTGCACATTATTTCGAAAACATTTAACATGAGCATAAAACATATAACACACTGTTGCACCCTGGTGTTCATGCATGACGCAGAATGTATGTCTGTGCAGTGTGCTGTTACCGCTTGTCATCTCAGAATGAAAAATATGCAATGTGCAAGTGTACACACCAACAAGAGGGGGCATTTATCTAGAAGAAAGAAACATTTTCCTTTATGTGTTGCAACTACAAGGAACATCCAGAAGACGAGAATGACAAATGAATGCCGGACACAAAGGTCTGCATAAGCAGCTTTTACAACAAGCATTTGCAATGCAATGGCTCTCGGGTATCCTCGAGTTCTCGCTATTAGCATTGTAAATTCCTAACTGGACTTTTCTTGCTACAAAAACTGAAAATAAAAAGTAAAACAGTTGGAATAAGCGAGCCGATTCTAAGCGATGCCACCGCCAACTTGAGACGAAGGAGAGACACAAAAGGAGAAAGAAGTTTGCTCGCAGTCAAAGTTATCGGAAAAAGTGTAATTATCAATGTAACAGGGTCGATGGCCAAGACGGTAACAAAACCGCCCGAAGGAGGGACAAACGTAAAGCATGTACCAACGAAAACAAAGCATTTTTGAAAGGCAAGCCCATCAACTAGTGATCTTGATGGGCGTGCGGTAGGCATGGTTAAAAGGCCAGATACATACCAAAACGTTGGAAAACCAGCGCTAGCGCAATGCTATGCTCGACCTATAAAAAATAGCCTTGAGTATCGGGTTTGGCCCTTTGAAAATTGGCAAAGAAGGGGCAGTGGAATTAAAGAATGAAATAAGTTTTCTGCTAAGCCATAAATTCACACATTCTTTTTAAATGATGAAGAATAAAGAAGAATACATTAAAAATCATGAAAGCTATTGTTAGAAATGGCCCTTTCTGTAGGGCTACGCCCCAAACTTTTTGCCTTTCTCCTTTTTTCCTGAGCTTCTTTTAGTTGGCTTTAGGACTCTCTGCACTTTACCACTGGTAATCAGTGCTAAATGCATGTGCGCTCTCCCCTAAAACGTTGTATGATTGGCTTACACCTGGTTGGGATATTTAATTTACCTGTAAGTCCCTTGTAAAGTGATATATCATATATCCAAGGCCTGTAAATTAATTGCTACTAGTGGGCCTGCAGCGCCTATTGTGCTACTTAATGAAGTAGCCTTTCAAACCTGTCTGAGGCCTGACACTGCAGTGCCTGCATGCATAGTTCATTTTAAACTACTTGCCAAGGTCTAAACTCCCCTTTTACTACACCTACGTTACCCCTAAGGTAGACCCTAGATAGCCCGACGAACAGGGTACTGTGTATGTGAAAGGTAGGACATG
Source organism: Pleurodeles waltl (assembly GCF_031143425.1). NCBI lineage: Eukaryota > Metazoa > Chordata > Amphibia > Caudata > Salamandridae > Pleurodeles > Pleurodeles waltl. The sequence continues at coordinate 491,174,477 of NC_090440.1, forward strand.
TACCTTTATGTTTTACATGTCCTAGTAGTGACAAACAGACTGTTTCATTTTTCACTACTGTAAGGGCTGCTCCTCTCATAGGTTAGCATTGGGTATTCCCTTATATATTTTTAAGTGGCAATTTCTGATCTGGAAGGAGTAGCATGGGCATGTTTGGTATGTTTGGACAGGTGGTAAGAAATCTTGCTTACTGGTGTAGTTGAATTTTACATTACTATTTTAGAAATGCCACTTTTGGAAAATGGGCATGTCTCTATGCCGATAACTCTAGTATTTTGCATCCTGACTCCAATCCACGTCTAAAGCAGGGTGACAGCTACACTTTGTGGATACTTTCCAGACAGCCACAACACAGGAGGAGTTGGGTGTGACAGAAGAGGCATCTGCATCCATATGCATACTGAGAGTCATCCTGGGCTGGAAGAGGGGGAGCTCCTTTGTATTTTGCAAATCAATAGGCCATGTCCTGCCCTGACACAAAGGGCTGATTTACCCCCTACTGATATCTGGAGTGAGAGCTGGGTTGAAAGGGGTTGTGTTACACTTGAAAGGGTTCCTTTGAAGTCACCCCTTGAACAAAGACATTTTTTAGTATAAGTACGGGGCTCATGATTTTAGAGCACTTCTGGTACTGGAACTGAACCTCTGCCAGAAGAACTGCTGCACTACATAAATGACTCATTTGGACTGCTCTTCTTTTGTGGCTCTGCTCCCTACTACTTGCTGGGTGGTATAAAGAACTCACTGAATGGTTTTCTGCTTGTTGCCCTGCTGCCAGCTGCTCCCTAACTTTTTTCTGCAAGGACACTGTGGCGCTGCCTGGAGTGATAGCCATCAGGAATGCTGAACTGGTTGTGCTGGTCTACCTGCCTATTGCTGCCTCACTTTTGCTTCCCCCAGTGCTCTCCCAGGAAGCCCAGTGCATGGTGGATGTTGGTTGTGCTCCTGGTCCCTACAAGTATAGTGCCTGGGGAGAGCTTAATTTTCCCCTATTTTAACTCCCAGTGCAGGGTGAGCACCTAATTTTTCCTTTCTGGCCCGTAGCACATGGTGAGGGCTCTGTGTTATCCCTGGTGTGTGAGGAGCACCTAATTTGCTTTAAGCGTATGTGCAGCGCTTCTTTTATTTCCATTTTCTCCATAATAAGCGCTACCCTTGATTCCTGGCTTTCTGGGGAAAATAGGCACGTGGCCCAAGAAGTTACCCAGCCTGTCGCACTGGTTTTGACTGAAAGCCAGATGGGGGAAAGAGTGAAGGCTGCACCCATTATCGACGCTCTCCTGGTGGTTCCCTACCCTGTGACTTCCTGACAGGGCATACAGACTCTGAGACATGCTGCCCTGCAAGGAGGAGGCCCATGCAAACATCAGTGTCGTTGAGTCCCACCCCCAAGGAGTTGCTTACACTTGCCAAGGTGGGCCCCATTCTAGAAATTGTCAATATCTTCGGTGACCAAAAAGAGTACTGCCCTGTATGGCCGCTGGGCTCCCTGCTCTATGGTACAGCAAAGTAAGAAACCTAACCTCAGACTCACGAAGTCCCACTGTATCCATCCCGTGTTCCTCCGCAGGTGGCCCTGTTCTCACTCAGAGTGGAGTTGCCTCCTCATTGTTGAGGTGAAGAGGACAGAGGGGGTTATTCTAACTTTGGAGGAGGTGTTAATCCGTCCCAAAAGTGACGGAAAAGTGACGGATTTACCACCAGCCGTATTACGAGTCCATTATATCCTATGGAACTCGTAATACGGCTGGTGGTATATCCGTCACTTTACCGTCACTTTTGGGACGGATTAACACTCCTCCAAAGTTAGAATAACCCCCAGAGTCTTTTGGAGACTTGCCTCTGCCACACTGTGGAGGGGGGAGACCTAATGGGAGTGCAGGTGCTCCTGCGTCTTGCCTGGGATCTTCCAATCTACTGTACAATACGCAATAGGAGCACATGTGCACTACATCCTGGGGTTGTACTGAGCTGGTTTGTGATTCAAGCCTTTATGGTGACATGTTGTTTTCAGTCTAGTGGGTTATGGCCCCTGAAGATGCTGCACCCAATGTGTTTAGGATAATACTTGGTAAGCTTGAGTGACATGCCGTAATTCATGGGCCTTTTTCATACCCTGATTTATGTTCTTACAGACAGGTGATCATTCATGTCTTTTTGTTTACCTCATAAAGTGTTGCATTTCATGCTCTGAGTTCATGTTCACCATGACACTCTGGATACCTACCATGTCAGTAAAAAGAGTATTACTTTGGGCGTTGCATAGTGTACACAGTACTTATGATTCTTGTCACTTTGTCTAATGTTTTTATAACTATAATACAGAATTATTGTGTCACTGGTGTGAGTGTGTGGCACAAACACTTTACACATGACCTCTGGGGATAAGCCTGACTGCTCTGCACCAAGCTACCAGGGGGTGAGTACAGGTTATCTTTGATGTGTAACTTTCTTGCCCTGACTATAGTGATGGGGTCTGCCTGGCTTAAGAGCATGCCCTAGCCAACCAGAAAACCCATTTCTCACAGCTATCACATGCTCCATGTCTTCAATTCAACATAAACACATTTACTCTGGCAAGTGTTTTGTGTTTTAGTAAAGTTATAATGTTTCAACCTATCACCAGGTGGTCATTTTGTAATCTATTATGTTTAAAATGCTGTGATCTTGTTGGTGAACCAAAATATAAACAGTATGCAACTCAATGCCCCATTTCCATCTTATCACTCTCTTGGTCCCATTGAGACTAACATGTCCAGATGTGCCTTCATCAAAAAGTTTTCCTAACCCCTGGGGCACTGAGGTTGTGCATGTCTCTCATTTGATGTTTTCTCAGTTAGTGTCTAAGGCATTTCAACCTCTGCTTGGGGGTCTTGATTAAAGAAGGTCTTATTCAGGAATAAGGTACCGGTGTGGCCAGTTTATACTGGCATTCAGAAGGAACAAGAGTTCTGAATTGTTCCAATAAACTCTGCCTTGACGCTGCCTTCTTTCAGTCTTAAGTTTCTATTTTCCATGTCCTCATGGGTGATTACACTTCTTTACAGCTACCTCGATTGATTACACTTCAATTGTTACTTCTGGATAAGCATTTCAGTTTGCTCATATGGTAAAATGCAAATAAAGCATTGGCAAAGCCAACATGTTTCACAGCAGAGACCTGTCAGCATTGATAACGCTTATTTTCTAGTGTTTTGTGTATGCAGATTTGTTTCACAAGATGTTAATTTAGGATGAGAAGACTGTGGATCTGACTTAGAGTTTGGCTAACAGGGTACTCCATCGCACAAATGGAGTTGGCACTACACCACCTCCCCTATTTAGGGTGGACAGTAAAAAAAACTCCTAGGGTATGGGGATCATTAGTTTTGCTATTTTGTTGTTGGGAAAGAAACACCCTCTTTAGGAGTTTGTATCTTAAAAGCAAAACAAGTTTAAAGTGAACAACAAAATCCGACAGCAGCCGTCCACCAAATGTTTTCCACCATGGATGGAATCCCCATGATGGTAGTTCCTTTCATGGAACAGAGAGGACCACTGAGCTGACAGTCACCTCTACATTTGGTGGATGCCAGTCTGTCAGTGTGACTATGTTAATGTCCTCTACCACCCTAACAAATGGAATACGATCTGCTGAAGCCTTAATCAGGCCCTATGTTTGCTAAGAAACATACACTGACACCCCAGGGACCGTTAGAAGCACTGGACGTTTGGAGTGTTTTATGGTAATGCAACTTATGGTATCTCCTTGTTTTAATCGATGAAATGCTGTTTCATCAACAGTTGTTTTGCTACATGCACAGCCTAATAGGTGCAGCTCTTTTACATTTCAGATGATAAACAAGTGTGGGGCATTTTTAACACATTAAGGGTTATATGTTAATTTTTTTGATTAACTCTATCTATTTTGTAAATCTGGAGTTAACAACTGCACATCAATAAAGGAACACATCAGCAAACCAAGTGAGACATTTTTCTGAGGTTTAAACTACTGCTTTCGTTGTTTGTTGCTGAAAAGCAAAAGGAATGTCTAAAAGTTCGGTGAATGGCAATTAAAACCGACAGCAGCCGTCCACCAAACTTTTTATAACTTTGATGGACTCGCCGTGTTGCCAATTGTTTTCGAGGCACAGAGAAGATAACTGAGCCAACACTCACCATTAAATGTGGTTGATGGCAGTCTGTTATGGTGGCGAAGGAGATATCCTCCTCAACCCTAACAGGTGGAATACAGTCTGTCAAAGCCTAAATCAGGCTCCATATTGGGGCAACACACTTGGGTACACAAAAAAGTTATGGCCAGAATTCTGGAATTAATCTCAGACACTTGTAATTACTCGGGGCAGCATCCCATCGCTATTTTGTATACCATGCTACCCCAGCCTTATACTAATTAGTCATCAGCCTGATCCATCAGGAACAGTGCATGTCCTCTTTGTATTGGAACACAAGCAACCCAGGGCTGGTATCACCCCTGCTGGGGCTCATCAGCCAGGTATAGCTTGGTTCCAGTGACACAGTGTGCACAGGGCCCATGTATAGAGATACCCATCCCACTTAGGGTGCCATTAAATCCACTAACTCTCCTTTTCTGTGGGTGACATCTGTCATTACTCTATGGACGGAGGGATTGATAATGACCCTGTGGTTCAGTTGTCAACAATCTGAATCTGTGCGACTACAATAATTGCTTGCCACTCCTCAGATCACAGGAGGGTTACTAAAGGAGTGGCAGAGGATTAGATCCTTTGGCCCTGTGATCAGATGACAAGAAACTTCATACGAACCTACAACAGAGTGGCTTAGGGAACATCGTCTTCCGGGGACCCAAATTAAGTGGGTGCATACCAGGCTGGAGTTGACACACTCTGTGGTGCAGTGCCCAAAACCAGAGGGCTTACGAGGGCCTTAGTCACTGGAGCCACCTGCACCTTGCAGGCCCCCACCAATCTGACTCTGCAACAGACACATGTATAGATCTGTTACACTGGGGGAACGTGCAATGTTGGGCGATTGGAGCTCTTGAGGATCTGAGTACTATGGGTCTATCTCAGACCTGCGAGGAGTCACATTAGCTGAAAGGCCAGACACACTGGGCCACAACTGTGGGAGGCAGCATCCCTGGGAGAAAAAAACTCCCTTGAGACAGGAGGTACTGAGCATGGTCAACACCATCTCATCATCTTAGTGGACAGTGCAGCTTCACAACCTAGCCAGGCTGCACACCCGAGATGCTCATGCTGTGGGAGCAGTCCTAAATATCAATAACTGCCCCCTGCAAGTGGGCCCACAGCCTAGGAACTGTGTTGAGTGCTTTGCTCACCAACAGAAACTAATCAAAATGGGGAAGCTGTGCTCATCGTTGACTATGCGTGACACAATCTCTTCATGGTCCTCCTGCTTTCTCATCTTAGAGCCCTGCAGTAGGCCACAGATGACAGCCACAATCTAGCGGAGATAATGGCAGTGTTAGAACATTGCAGGTCCTCCTTAGAATCTAGCATCAGTGCACTGGCCATTGACCTTAACTTGGTATGAGATAAGCACAGAAAATATTCTGATAAAGTCATTAGCATGAAACAAGCAATATAATTTATACAACCACAAACTCTGGACGGGTAAAAACAAATATTGGGCTTGTGTGATCAAGTTCAAACCCTTCAGGGTCACTCTGAAGATACAGAAGGTCAAGCACGCAGAAGACATACAGACATAGTAGGCCTAGCACACGGCACGGAGAGTCAAGCCATGATAGCCTACCTAGAGAGCTGGTTCAAAGTTTTATGCCCACTCACAAGCTAACACTCTTTTTCTCTATCAAAAGAGTGCATAGAGTACCTGCTCGTACACCTCCTCCGGGCACTATTCTGCAACCACTAGTGGCTACGTTGCTACATTAAAAGAACAGAGACAAAATACTCTGAGAAGTCTGAAGACTTGATTCTTTGAAAATCAACAACGAGATACTATTGTTCCCAGACTACACAATTGTAGTACAACCCCAGAGCTCCTCTTTCACCAGTACAAAGTGTAAATTGTGCAAGCTTAGATTACAGTATTCTCTTCTGTTCCTGGCACATTTCCAAATAGCCACTTAGGATAAACTGGTATTTTTTTAATAACCATGTGGAAGTTTAGGATTGGATTGAACACCATGCACCTAATTAATCATCGAAAATGACATCTGAGTAGTCGTGTACAACCCACAGGCGCAGGGAGACCACTTGCAAAACACCGACGCCAATGCCACCCAAAACAATACCAACAGCAAAGCAAGCAGAGATGGATAGAGAAGTTGCACTGGAAAACAGCTACAATGTTCCAGTAAAGAGAAACGTTGGACCCCGACCAAGAGTCATCATCCACTGAGGAGGACCTCACTTCATCACCAATGTCTTTGGCTGACTCTGCTGCAACTCCCAAATTAAACCACCCAGAATGCTGATGACATTCTCAAATGTGCTGGGGTAGGGAATGTAGCCATCGGGACAACATATACAGGACACTCGAAGTGTGTGTGGGTATTCCTGGCCTTCTACTGAAGGAACTGTCACACCAAACTCTTCTCACCAGAGAGTTCACAGCAACTTGCCACACAGATCCTTAAACTGCACCAGACATTACCTGATGGACACCTTGGTAAAGCAATTAGCGTTACCCAGAAAGGGTCCAAGATATTGGAGGTTCTGGACCATATCTACTACATAGCACAAATAGGTTAAGCAGAGGATCATGCAACGCAGAGTCGAATACCCATTGCAGCTGCTAAATGCATTGTTATGTTCATGGGTTTGGATGAAGGGCTGTTTGACTTTCGCCCTTATCATATACAAGTCTGTTGCCCCTATACCTCCAAGTTCTTATACCTGAAAGCACAATACTAGCAACGTCACTGGAAGGTAACATGGGAAACGTAGAAATACAAAGGAAAGGTAATACACACAAACTCAATTTAACAGGGACACCACACCATGCATTCTATGAATGACCTCTACGTTGACACATGGAATAAAGGAGTATGCGCACTGCCAGTACGTCCTATGCTGTATTCTCCTATCCTAAATGGAGGAACATCCATTTTGCTTTCTGTCATTTGAAGCAGGGCACCTCCAGAAGTGCTTTAAAGGACAAATATTCTCCATCAATTATTCGCTGGGGTGCACTGATCTGGGTAAGGGTGAGTGTATCTTTCAGTCCCAAACTACTATCATTGATAGGGAGGGCCACTAAATCATCATCAAGGAGTCCCTAGATGGTAACCCTCTGGTGAATGGAAACATACATGCACCCAACTCAGAACAGAATGCTTTCTTCATGCAGTTCTCAGGCAGACTAGCACAAAATGCGGGATTACCTTGGCTGCTGATTGTGGACTTAAACGGAGTATTAGATGTGAATAAGGACAGATTGTTCCCCTCACTTCCACAGGCACCCACGAAATACAATGGCAAGCACTTTGCTCAATGGCTAGACCGTGGACGTTACTAGATATTCTGGTGACAGCATAACCCCAGGGTATGGGTTTACAACGTTTACTCCCTCCCGCCCCCATATGATCCCCACATCAGACTCAACTGAATAGTATACTCTGTAACACTTAGGGGCATATTTATACTCCGTTTGCGCCGGAATTGCGTCGTTTTTTTTTACGCAAAACTAACTCCATATTTATTCTAGCGCCAAAGTCCATGGAGTTAGCGTCATTTTTTAGCGTGGACACCTACTTTGCGTTAATTATATGCAAGGTAGGCGTTCCCGTCTAAAAAATCGACTCCGAGGCATGAGCGTCGGATTTATACTCCCGGAAGTGGGCGGGTCAAAAAAAATGACGTACGCCCGCTTTTGCGCCGTTTTTTTGCGCCTGCAAAAGGCAGGCGTTAAGGGACCTGTGGGCTCTGAAGGAGCCCAGAGGTGCCCTCCCATGCCCCCAGGGACCCCCCCTGTCACCCTTGCCCACCCCAGGAGGACACCCAAGGTTGGAGGGACCCATCCCCATCCCAGGGACATTAAGGTAAGTTCAGGTAAGTGTTTTTTTTTTTTTTGTGGCATAGGGGGGCCTGATTTGTGCCCCCCTACATGCCACTATGCCCAATGACCATGCCCAGGGGACAGAAGTCCCCTGGGCATGGCCATTGGGCAAGGGGGCATGACTCCTGTCTTTGCTAAGACAGGAGTCATTTCTATGGGGGTTGGGAGTGAAACAAAATGGCGCAAATCGGGTTGAGGCGAAAAAATTGCCTCAACCTGACTTGCCCCATTTCTTGACGCCCAAGCCCCATATCCCCCTACGCCGGCGCTGCCTGGTGTACGTCGTTTTTTTTAACGCACACCAGACGGCGCCGGCGGCTAACGCCGGCTAACGTCATTCAATAAATACGGCGCCCGCATGGCGCTTCAGGATTGCGTTAGCCGGCGCTAATTTTTTTGACGCAAAACTGCGTTAGCGCAGTTTTGCGTCAAAAAGTATAAATATGGGCCTTGGTCCCTCTGTACAAAACACTGAATACCTGTGTAGGGTGTTATCAGACCACACCCATTAAGACTGAGCTTGCACCAGGGGACCACACACCTGCCGATCCCAACAAGGTGCCTACAGCCTTCTTTAGTGAAAGTCAAGCATTTCTAGGGACACTGTGTGAGAATATAGACCCATATTTATACTCTGTTTGCGCCGGATTTGCATAACTTCTTTTGATGCAAATCCGGCGCAAACCTAACTCTATATTTATACTTTGGCGCTAGACCCGTCTAGCGCTAAATTTCTGGAGTTAGAGTCATTTTGTTACCGTGGAAACCTACCTTGTGTCAATGAGATGCAAGGTAGACGTTCCCTGGCAAAAGATGACTCAAAGGCATTTGAGCCTTATTTATACGCCTGTGCAAAAATGACGCATAGGAGGAGGAGGGCCTTAAAATATGGCTCTAAGCCTGTTTAGAGTACTTTTTTAATGTGTGGGTCAGGGCAGGCGTTAGAGGACCTGTGGGCTCATTTCCATGGTCTCCAATCATGGAAGCAGTCCACAGGTGCCATTCCCTGCACCCAGGGACACCCCCTGCCACCCTCGCCCACCCCTGGAGGACACCCATGGATGGGGAGACCCATCTACAGTAAGTAAAGGTGAGTAGGGGTAAGTAAGTTTTTCTTTTTTTAAGTGGCATGGGGGTCTAACTTAGGCCCCCCTACATGCCACGGTGCCCAATGGCCATGCCCTGGGGACAGATGTCCCCTGGGCATGGCCATTGGGCAGGGGGGCATGATTCCTGTCTTTGCTAAGACAGGAGTCATTTCCATGGGGGGGGTGCGTCAAAAAATGATGCTAGTCAGGTTAGAGTCAATATTTTTTACTCTAACCTGACTTGCACCATTCTTTGACGCACAACCCCCAATCTTCCCTACTGCTCCGCTGTCAGGTTAGCGTCAATTATCTTGATGCTAACCAGGCCGCAGCGGTGGCTACCATCATTCATTAAATATGACGCCCGGCTGGCACGTTGGAATGGCGTAGCCGGTGTTAAACTTTTTTACGCAACCCTGCGCTACCACAAGTTTGCGTCAAAAAGTATGAATATGTGCCATAGATTCCTACTGAACGCAATAGTGACACAGCATCCTCCCCTACAATCGAATGGAAGGCATTCCCAAACATCATCCAAGGCTACAGCATCCATTCTGTTGTGGGCACTAAGAAAGCGCTAGCCATTCAAAATAAAACCCAAAATGTACTCTCCCACACTTGGAACAACAGGCTTTATTGAACGGTCCAAAGGTCACAAATCTCGTGGAAGCACACTAAACGTACGGCAGTTGAACTTCTCAGACAAAACTGTGAAGACCCCGCAGAGGTTGACAAATTAGGCACCTTAATGGCCTGGCTGATTAATCAAGAGCACACTCCCCTAAAGCACAAATCCGAGCTGGCCCTAACATCACAGTATTTACACAAATCTGGATATACACAGCCTTTGTCCAATAATATACCACCGCAAACATATACACTTGTGAACATATGCACTTGTGCAATACTTACATAGCATGGACATGGGACTCAGGCTAATTAGCTGCCTAGCTAAAAAACTAGGCAAACATACAAACGTGCCCCTTGTCACACTCCAACAGTTGGGGGATGGAGACAGCTGGGGCACTGCATGACAAAGAATGGAAGAGGATATTGACCTATCACGCAGAAGTCTCAATGAACGCCAGGTTTAAACTAATACAGTTCAACATTCTGCATAAAACCTATTTGTCACTGGCTGAAATAAATCAATATTTTCAGGCACAAACTACCTCCAATGCGGAATAGCAGATGTGAATCTGAAACACATGTTGTGGTCATGCCCATCACTGTCCCACTACTGATCCAAAGCTGTGGAACAAGTGAAAGGGCATTGTAGGCATGCGCACTGGGGAACTTCCAACACACTATAAAGTGCATCACAACTGCGTGTTTCCTGGCCCTAGGGTGATCACCTGTCCATACATTTCATGGACGGTCCATTATTTGGGCCTAACGTCCATTGTTCATGATGATGCCTTTCATGGAAACCTTTTGTCCATAATTCTGAACATGCAGCGAGATGCACTCTCCACCTGTGAGAATCGTCTGTTCTGTAACTGGGGCCAGCTCGTACTCTTGCTGTAAAGTCACAGGCCTACAGCAGCTAATGGGTCTGTCTGTGCAGTCACAGCATGTGCTGGACCTCTTCCAGCTCAGAGTAGGGCATGGCATTCTGATTTTGTTCAGAGGCAGGTGTCACCGCACAAAGGCCAAAGGTCTGGGGAGGGCTTCATTTTGACACTTCTTGCAGAGTTAAAGGCCCAGATTTCAAAGTCCCTTGTGTGCCAGCAATTTATCATAAAAACGTCAATTTAACTCTGGTGATTAATGTATCTGTTAGAGAAATCGGAATTTTACCTAGCCTGAGTTTTGACTCATCTAAAACTAGCAGAGGAATAGTGTTCCTCCAGCAAAACATAATGTGTAGCATGCAGATAAAAAAAATGTCTTATATGTAGATAGTGTAGTGGGTTACTGTTTTGTCACAGAGATACTTTTGTTAATTGCAGTTCAGAATATACAATCTTTATATAGCACAGTGAGTAATGAGCAGGTCCACTGGAACTATGTGATTGTGCAGCTGCAGCATTTTCCACATTATGATAAATTTGCCACATTTACCACATAATCCATCATCTGCTGCATAATCAGCACATTTTAGGGAAAAAAAAGATTTGTTACAAGCTCAGACGGTTCAAATGTTACTAAAAATGCAGCAACATGTGTTGCTGTACAGCGTAGCGTCTTTTTCAAAAGTTGACTGGTGGTCAGTTTTGTCTTGCTAATTACTACATTTGGAAATTAAACCAATACTAATGAGGTGCAATCTATGCGAAGAAAGTTTTAACAAATGTAAAAATCAGAAAATAATGAATAGTATCACATAATATGCCGCATTACGTCGCATAATTTGCCTTTTCAGCCCACATAATTTAGTCAAACCTGCTGCATAGTTTGGTCTTTTCCTGCCACATACTTCCATTTGCCCTGGCTATGAACCAGAAACAAACAGCAGCATGGAACTTGCAAGGCATGAGTTTACAACCTTATTGTATTTTTCTTTCATTATTTTAAGCTTGCTTACTAGGGTTCTTTGGATAATAATAAATACGTATTGAAAAAAACAACCCCACCAGCTATGTTATGTTTTAAATCCTGCGTTTGTATTTGTCCAGACCAAGCACTCTTAACATATAATGCCTGCCAATGTGGATGACATGTGGCTCCTTCATGTTGTAGTCCTGATTGTCTTAAGGAGGGCCACTAGATGTGTGCTGCAGGTAAGGGCTAATTTATGCAGCAGGGTTGGGTAAATTATGCAACAAAGAAAGCTAAATTATGTAGTGCAATGCAGCTTATTGTGTGAAAGTATTACTTTGTTATTTTGTCATTTTTAAACATGATTGCACCTCATTAGTACAAGTTTAAACACCCAAATATGGCTATAAGCAACAGAAAGGTGACCAGTCAGCCTTTGCAAAGGGCCTACCAATGCACAGAAACATGTGGTGCTGAGTTTTTAGTAACTTTAGAACCATTTGAGCTACACATGCACTTTATGCAGCAAATGACGGATTATGTATGCAAAAATCACCACACCCGCCCACATGCATTATTCCAGTGGGCATGGTCTTAAGTACAGTTCCTATACACTGGTTTACACACTTACAAACCACTGTCTCTGTATAATATGTGTGTGATCTAATGCACTCTGGCATCCTAGTCTACCATAAACACTTGGGATGAGGAGCGTTGTAAAAGGAATTAAATACACGAGAGTGGGTCTATGTATTTATGAGGGGCAGCATTGGAGGGTGGTACTGATTGAATCAGTGGAGAAGGAGGTGTTGTTGGGGGCACAACAAATATTTTCACACAATGTGGCACCAGCATTAACGCTAGACCTGTCAGGGGTGTAGTTTTCATTCCTGGAGCCTGTGCAGTGCCCCAGGCCCGAGATAAAAACACTTCAGCTGATTGTGGGACAGGCTGGTAGGAAGGCACTATGAACGGAAGGATTTAAATTTATTGTAATTCTTGTTTCTGTAAGGTTTTCACAGAAGTTTTATGTGACGTTTTTTCAACATTTCCAATTAATGGATAACGAAGAGCACAAGTACATATGACACAATTGCTGTAAACCCAGAATAGAAATGTGAAAATGTAGTTTTTTGTTGCTTGCAATTCGAACTAAAGATAGTATGCATTATTCTGCTTCCTTGAATGTGCAACTGTGATACATACACGTGTAACAACTCTGCATCGCCGTACCCGTTGTGTGTAATTCTTATATGCCTGTGAGTTCCAAACACGGCTACCTGTCTAATATTCATGGTGTGAAATATCTGAAAACACGATCCCTGTGCTTATGCTGATAAGCTTGTACTCCTCCATAATAAGTTGCTAAATGTAGTGAGTGTTTACAATGCAAAAACTAATAAACAATACAATAAAGGTGACACTGTAGGGACCTTTAAGAGCCTCGCACTATAGGAGTGTTTTATGGGAAAGCAGTTTAGGTACCTCCTTGTGTTGAATGGTGACATGCTGCTTCATCTATAATTATTTTGCAACAAGAAGTGCCTAACAAAGGCAACTCCTTTTCACTTCGCATGGAAAATAAGCGTGGAACATTTTTTAGTATGGAGGGTAATTTTTAAAAAAAATTAACTCAATCCATTTTGCGCATCCAAAGTTCAAAGTTAATAACCGCACACCCAGCGCTGGTCAAATACCAGTTTTTCCAGTTTTTCTTTAAGCAGGAAACAAAAAGGAACACGTCAGCAAACCGTGTGAGACATATTTCTAAGTAAATGTTCCTGTGCCAAGTTTTTGAAAACTGCTGCAGTTAATAGCACTGAATACTTAACTCAAAGTAATTACGTCCTTGGTTATACTTTTTCTTCAACACAATTTCATCAATTAATAAACTACACTAAATAACAATTGATTAATTAATCATGGCAAGATGTAATCACCGAAAGTAATGACTTTCTTCGACCACTTGTATTTATATTTTATTGTTTGATGGTATTGGCATTGTATGTACAATTGGCGATTTGACATATCAATATTTAGAGTCTTAATATTGCTTAGATATGGAACCCCCTAATCTGTCTGCTTAAGGTCTTTGTGAAGGTACGCTTTGGAGTCGTCAACAAACTTTCTGTCGTACCTGCTAGTAACTTCACAAAATGGTTGAGGATGGTGATTATTCTACAAGCTTTTGAATTTAAATCTTTCATTCACTGTACCTGTATTTTTCTCTATTACGGTATTTACCAAAAGTTCTTCTGAATAATTTGAATATCATAAATGTACGTTTTAGAAGAGAAACTGAAACAAATGAAAGTTCCTCTTCGCTTTATTTTGACAATAGGAGATTCACTGATCCAACGAACAGAAAATGAGAAATGTCTATATTTTCTGTAGAGAGCTCTTGAGTAACTATGGAAATTGATGTTCCGTGTAAAGGGGCACATATATTTTAGACGTTTGCCACAGTAGCCAACAAAGACCGTGTCATTTATTGGATATTTAATTAAGCTTATTGCTTTGTGCATGAAACAAAAGTTCGCTTCGAGATTCACATGAGTAGAAGGTCAAGCTGCCCATCAAATATTAGTAAAAATAGAATAGTGACATATATCTACCCATTGTGACAGCACACGTGATTGTGGGCAGTAAAGTGGCAAATAATCAGTTAATGGATCTTATAAACAATTTAAAAACACACCAACATGTTTACGACTCAGTGGTAGGCACGTCCTGGACAAGAAAATTAATATTGTAATGAGCATCAAGCCAGCTTACCATTGTAAGCAAAGTGGTGAAATGGAACAAATCAATGAGGGTAAAACACTGAAGAAAAGATGAGGTTTTGAAGGAAGGCAACCATAATTTAATGTAGAAATGCAACATATGTGGAGGAAGTCAAAAATGTGGTTCTTTTAGTTAGGGCACTCTGGTTGTGTGATGAAATGAAGGAGGGTATTAATATCAACATTTTGACATAATCTATTTTCTAATTTAACTTTGTTAATGGGCAGTTATACTGTGATAAGTTTAATATCTGTGGAAAGTTTGCCATTGGTCAGACCAGCAAAGCTGCCCAGCTTACTGACTGTTTAGTAAAAGAATGGAATCAAACACCGAATAAGACCCCTGCTCCTCAGTGCCACTGTAGTTGTTGTCATAATGATAGCCATAATATTGTGTTGAATTGTAGTTGTGTGCTACCTATTAGTGGCATACAAATTAAGAAAGCTGTTCTGTAAAACCTAAACCGGACTGTGATACAGAAGAGATTTTGGGCCTAATTAATGTAGAAGATAAGATTAGTCCCGAGGACGATATACTGACATATTTGACATGACCTGAAACATAACCTGCATATATGTGTCACTAATAATAAGCTAGCAAAACAAGGTGACACCTTGATGCATGGCATTTTTATTTCACAATCACTGAAGAAAATTGACAGTGAATCTCTTGTGAGACCAGCCAGTGAGTACTTTGGTTTAACTACAATAACATTCCTAGGATTCTGCTTCTCATCACATACACTGTGACTGTAGTTTACACACAAGTAAATCCTCCATTAATTCCATGTACAAAAAGCAAATACATTTTGTGTCACTGCCCTGGTGATTCTACTAGATATTGTAATTTATTGGTATCCTCAACAAATGAAGGGCATAGCAGCTTTATATAACCTGCCAAATAGGATCTATTGCACATTAATTTTACTGTGCTGCATTTGGAAATTCCTGCTTTTTTGTGGTTTTGAAGCATTGGGGTGTTTTAAACATTTTACTATACGGGTGTGGTCTCTACACTGTTATATATAGCATTTTTAGTTGATTTGGGGCAATTGTACGGAGCATGTTAGAGCTTACATCTACTTACTACTTACTAAGAAACATTTTAGGTAGCAGGGTGGAAATCGAGTTTTTCCTCTTTTTTTCGGCCATTTTGGGTGGGCCATGAGCAAGAACAGGTTGGTGTTTCAATGTTTACTCTCCTGTGTGCCCAACCCAGTATAAAAATATGGCTGCTGTGTGGACTCCTGTGTGCTCCTCTACAGCGCTTTGCGCCAGAACCGCTGCCCACTTTTCCCCTAACAAGTATTCCAAAGAACAACTACTACAGAGCAAAATCCTGGGTAGGCACTTGTTGTGTAATAATAATAATCTTAGCATAGGCCCAGAGAGTTTTCACTGCAAGCACTGTCATTTTATATGTCAAACCGAGCTCCTGGCAGCTGAAAGTCATACAGATAACCTCTCAGTTTTGCCTCAAGTTTCTGACACACAAATGTTGAACTGTGTACTGATCAATGCTAGAACAGTTATTAAGCATAGACATGACTCGGGTCTCCGCGTCTCTGGAGACATTGATCTGGCTACTACTTTGGTTCTGTCTGCTCCTCTGACTCCCGGAGCTGGGCAGATTGCTGCTCGACCTGAGTTCTCGCCCATTACCCTCTCTCGAATTTTAACCGCCACGCCAACCAGCCGTGAGGCTGCCCCTCTGACTCTCAGTGCCGGACCCAGGCGGACCCCAGGAGTAGGGTCCCCGCCTGACCTGCGCCGCAGGTCTCCGGCCACCGGTCCACCGGCGCCAGCACCCCCACTGGGCCCCATTTCTCTCCACTGGACCTTGAAGCCCGCCCCCTTTTAGCTGGCTCCCACCGGGATCTTGCCCTGATCTCACCCTGATCTTGGAGCCCACCTCCGTTGCGCCTGACTCCCTTTTGGGATCTTGCCCTGATCGCTCCTTGTTCTTGGCCACTTGTTCCAGATGCAAGGTGCCGACTCCTCTAGCCGTGACCCCCATCCCTTCCGAGCAGGAGGCTCCTTTCCCCCTATCGGAGCCTTTGCATGCTGATTGCTGGAGTCTTGACCCTCCTGGGCGCCATACCAAGGACTGTTCTTCCTGATCTGGAGCGCCCGGTGAGTTATTTCCTCATCTTCTACTGGGA
Organism: Pleurodeles waltl; assembly: GCF_031143425.1. Taxonomy (NCBI): domain Eukaryota; kingdom Metazoa; phylum Chordata; class Amphibia; order Caudata; family Salamandridae; genus Pleurodeles; species Pleurodeles waltl. Next base: position 491,191,019 of record NC_090440.1, read on the forward strand.
CTATGGTGGTGACTCTGCCCTATTTCCCCCGTTTTAGACCCTCTTTGACCCTTCCTCGACCATCTCTGCTTTCTGGGTGAAACTGTTCACGGAGATTAATTTCCAGGTCCACTTTTATGGAATATCCTCTGCCCTTTCCTCATCCAAAACCTTGTGGACTCTCTTCTCCCAAAACCCATGGCTGAAGCATTGTAACCCTAGTGTTCCCCTCCCCTGGGACTATTTTCCCTTCCCTGAACGAATGTCGGTGGGTCCACCGCAACAAGCCGCCCACCCTTCTTTCATCCTTAACTAGTGGTCTCCCTCCCACCCTATTCCGTGTCTGCCCCTCACCCAGCACGAACACTCTAATCTGGATCTCCCCAGTTCCCTACCCTACCGTAATCTGTAGGACCTCTTAACCCCCTCTTTCGAGCTACTCTCCTAGACTAGTCTGAACATCATACTGACAACCCCCACCTCCCCGTCTAGGGCCCCAATCCCGGTCCCTCCTACCTTACCCCTTTCCCCACTTTCCACCATGTCTAGCGTCCTTTTAACCCCTTTACGAGCATTGGCCTCCTCACTATCAAACGATGACGATCCCCACAGGATCAACTATCTCACCCATCTCCTCCTTCCTTAAACCCCACGGGCCCAACTCCTTCTCCATATCCCCCCCAACCACCTCTCTGCCTCTGCATTGAAAAACTTTAAGCGCAAACTTATCAGGCAACATCCGGAGCTACTTGTTGCTGACACTTATTACAATGCCCAGAAAGGCCCAAAAAAGTCAGATCTTATCTTCTTCACTAAACGCCCTGCCAGACGGAACACCCCCCTCACTAGCCACCTCCTCCCCACCAAAACTACATATATCCCATATGGTTGCAAACTCTCTATCTCCAGCTCTCCTGCTTTCCACGGAAAAGTCGTCATCTAACCATCATGATTCAAGCTAATGGCACTAACCTCCGTGCTTTCGAATCCTTATTCCCCTCCCTCAAGTCAGCCCTCCCTCACCCCCAATCCCCCATTAGCCCCTCAACACTCCACCCCACCCACACTATCCCCCCAACACCATCCCCTGCTCCCCCCAGCTCCCGGAGTCGCCAGCCACATCCTATATGACCCACCCACCCGCACCATCCCCTCTCCCCCAACCAAGCCTCTTACTCCCCTAATCCCAAAACCCTCAATCACAACTTCTGCTCTGTCTCCACATCCCACACCTCCTCTATCCTCCCTCATAACATCTCTCTACTCTCCAAACCTCCCCACGACTCCCCCTACACTGTCTCCCCTCCTAAACCCCTTCTCTCCCGCCCTCCAACAGACCAGACTCGCCGAACCATAGAGCTACTTATATCCAGCCCTCCCCCTTCACCTCTAACCCTCGCCTTGACTCTAATCTCTTTCACTCCATGACAGCCTCCTTTAACCTACTGCCCAGGGATCTTATAACCCATCTGAAACAGTCGCCCCAGTCCCCAGCTAAGGGAAACCTAATCTCCCACTCCCCCACCCCTAAACCCACTCCCTCCTCAAAAATCAATGAACAACTCTCCAATCTCGAATCACAACTTGAACTCATCATACAGGGCATCAACATGATAGCGAGAAGCCTCAACCCACTGATGCACCCCATGCCGACCCAGACACACACTCCTCTGTCGGAAATAACTCCCCTCAGAGTCTCCGCTGGCCCTCTAGACCCTCCCTTCACAAACCCTGGAGACCAAGAAGAACAATCTCTCCTTTATCGCACAATTAAGCCATTCAATTTGCACACTCTTACAACCCGCTCCTCCCAATCCTGAATCCCCCATCACAAAAAACAGGCATCAGGAGATGACATATACAGCCTTCCTCTCCCAGACTCCCTGCTCACCTCGTTAATATCCCCTCAATCCCTTCCAGGCCAGAACCCAAGATCTATCCGCACACTAACTGCATGCTCATAAATTGCAGAACAGCAGTCAAACACGCTACGTATCTTGCTGACGCTATCCTCAATCATAACATTGACATTGTCTTCATCACAGAAACCTTTGCTGACCGAACTCTTGCAACCGATCATGGACATCCTCGTCCCTCCTGGCTACTCTATTTCCAACAAAGAGAGAAAAGACCGCTCGGGGGGAGGCATTGCCATCATCCACAAAAATACCATAGAATTAGAGTTGAAAGACTTTAAATTTCAACTCCTGCGAACACCTGAATGTCTCTACAAAGACCAGTGACAATTCTAAGGTAACCTTCCACCTTCTCTACCACCCCCCTGGTAACACCTTTCGCCGAACACCTAGCTGACCTATAACGCATTGCTCACTCTCCCGCCCCAACTTCATTATCTTGGGTGATCTCAACGTCGACTGGAACAACGAGAACAATGCGCTCATCCAAACCCTAAATGACCTTCTTCACAGCAAGAACCTTTCCCAACATTGCAAGGGCCAAACCCACATCAAAGGCGCTACACTGGATGCGATAATAGCGCAGAAAGACTCACTCATGGTCGACAATATCCTTCCTGTCGACTGGTCAGATCATCACATCATCCTCTTCCATCTCAACTATACACCCCAACTCACTACCCATTCCCAAACGTCACTTAGTTGGAAAAGAAATATCAGCCAGATCCCCTTATGTACCCTGGAAGAAAAATTTACCTCCCTTCAACCTCCCCCTTTGTCCAACCTCTCCACGACGGAGTTAACCACCCAATACAACTCAACCATAACCACCATACTTGATCAGTTAGCCCCACTAAAACTGAAAAGACTGCGAAACACCCCATCCAGGGCCTGGTTCAACAATGATCTCAATTCAGAGAGAAGACAACTAAGAGCTGCTGAAAGACTCTGGAGATCCGACCCCTCCTCCACCCACTTGGAGCAGCTTAGAAGAGCACGGAGAAGTTACAAAAAACACATACACAAAGAAAAAAACTCCTTCTTCCGTAATGCTCTAGACAGAGCCATAAACCACCTGAAGGAGCTCTTTAACATCATTAAACAACAAACTACCAAATTTGCTCCCACCCCCCTTCCTACTACCAAGGACACTTGCGTCAACTTTGCCAATTTATTCAACGATAAAATCACCAAGATTGAACTTTCCCTTGTACTGGATACCCCGCTAGCAAAGAGCCCCCCCTTCCTTCCACTAACAATTTTATCCCTGCTCCATACCTCTCCGACAACCCGCCCCCCAAAACTGAAATCACTCTCCCCTACCGGACGCAGCTGTCGACCCCCGCCAGCAGGAGATCTTTCCAACCCCTCCTGGTATCGGACATCTCCAAACTTATGTCCACCTCCAAAACTTCCTCCCACCTAGCTGACCCCCTCCCCTCCTCCCAGGCAAAAAAACTCCACCAGTCCCTCGCCCTTACATGGACTATGATCATCAACAGCTCCCTTCAATCCGGTGTGGTTCGTGACTGCCTCAAACTAGGCTAAATCACGCCGATTATAAAGAAATCAGGAGCTGACCCGAACAACCTCCATAACTACAGACCTGTCTCCAACCTTCCCTTCCTGGCCAAAACTCTTGAGAAATGTGTTCTCCAACAATTAACCCATCATATTGATAACAACAACCTCCTCAACCCTCTTCAATCAGGCTTCCGGAAAGGCTGTAGTACAGAATCAGCCATTCTCAACATAGTAGATGACCTCCACAACTCCCTTGACTCCGGTCGACCCTGCCTATTGATTCTCCTTGATCTAACAGCGGCCTTTGACACTGTCGACCACAAACTCCTTTTTGACTCCCTCCAAAAGAGACTCGGCATTTAAGGCACTGTCCTCCGCTGGTTTTCCTCCTTCTTACAAAACCGAACGCAACAAGTAAAACTTCTCAACTCGACCTCACCCACGTCTTTAATTACCTGACGAGTCCCCCAAGGATCTGTCCTCTCTCCAACTCTTTTCAACATCTACATGGACCCTCTTACCACCATCCTTGCTTGAGCCAACATCCCCTTTCATCTCTATGCGGATGACAAGCAACTCTATATTGAACTATCCTCTTTAGAAGACATTCACTGTCTGAACGATACCCTAAAGAAGCCCTATGTTGGCTCTCTCATAACCATCTCCAACTAAATTATGACAAGACGGAAATACTACTCCTCTCGAAATCAAACCAGCTCCCTCAACTGCAAGAATGGCTAAAACCTATGACGCTCTCAAATGTACCCTCTCCCCGTCTAGCACGGTCAAATCTCTGGGAATCTTTCTGGACTCAAACCTGACTATGCAGGACCACATCAAGAAGAACACGAACAGCGCCTTCCTCAGCCTTAAACTTCTACACAAAATCAAATCCTTCATTCCACAGGATGACCTCAAACAGGCCATTCAAGCACTGGTACTCTCAAGACTAGACTATGGGATCTCCATCCTTACTGGCACGGCCAAATCCCGACTCGCCCCTATGAGGTCCACTCTTCATGCAGCTGCCAGACTAGTGACAGGAATTAAAAAATATGACCACATCTCCCCGGCCTTGAAGTGTCTTAAACGGCTCCCGATCGAGGCCCGTTGCTTGTTCCGCCCTGCTTGCCCCCCACACTGGGAAACCAGAATACCTTGCAAATAAACTCGTGAAAGCTGGTCAAACCAGATCACTTAGAAGCACAAACTCCCTTGTCCTGACGAAATCCAACAAGCAAAAAACTCAACAAGTCATGCTCAAACAACGCTCCGAGAATATGGAACTCCTTACCCACTCACATCAGATCGAACCCTTTCCATCAGGTCTTCAAGAAATTACTTAAGGAATACCTCCTAAACCAACCCCCTGATCAAAAAGGATCTCTCATCCCCACCCCACCACTCCCGGATCGCTACCCTTTTGTTCATGACTCCCCCCCTGTAATATCGGTCTGTAATGTGATTCTTAGACTTTTCATATGTCTTTCTTATGTTTATTATCTACTCTGTTGTAAAGCGCTCTGATACCCTCTCGGTCTTGCCAGCGATATAGAAAACTCTCAAATAAATAAATAAATAAATGCACCAGATATAGCATTCGTAATTGAGGCTTGGACGGATGAAGCATCAAACCCAGATTTTATTTGTCCCAGTGCTGGCGGGCTATGCCATCTCTAGAATAAACCACATTGCTAAATGCCGAGGAGGCACAGTGGTCGTCTATCTAAATCATTTATAAATATTATGTGATTCAATCAGCGTCTCAGACAGCAAAGCTCTCACTTTTAGCTGCAAACTGTCATATAATTCAACCTTCAAAGGTCTCCTGATATACAGACCCCATGGCCCTAACTTAAGGTCCCTAAGTGAATTTACTGAATCAAGCTTCCAATATGCAAACTGTACGATCTTAAGTGACAGACCAAGATACAAAACAATTTATGGATAAAATATGAATGATTTATTCTTAGTCAGTTGGTGAATGATGCTGCTCACAAGGTCGGACATGTTCTGGTTGGCATTTTTTCAAGCCATCCAGGCTTGCAGCTTAAAGGCCATATAAGCATTAACTGGTCAAACCATAAAGCACGTCCTTCATCCTAAAGACTGTTGTTCCAAATTCCACTTTGAGCAAAACAGTGCAGGTCATAAAATCAGAGGCATGGCATAAAATTAATATAACTGAACTTGCAGATATTTTAACAGCCACTCAACCCACTTTTTTCAAGTGATCCACATACAGATACAAATAAGTATGCTCAGTGTATCAATACAGCAGTATTAAAGCTGGCCCCGCTTAAACTCACTCACTAAAGATCATTGATCCAAGCCAACAGAATCCTGTTTTTCTCAGAATCTTGGGATTTTTCGTCCAAAATGCGCAGACAAGAGACAATATGGAGAAGAAGTTATGACTCAACTGAAGGACTTAAATATAAACAATTTATTCAGGATTATAAAAATGTAATAATATCTGAGAAAGGCCAGTATTCTACTGATAAAATTCACTCAGACAAAAATTCCACAAGCAAACTTTTTAAAACTATTAACATGCTTTCCAGGTTTAGCCAACTTGTACAGTGACATCCACTCAGATGCTGTGCGACAATTTAGCCAACATTTTTAGAAACAAGGTTGAGGCAGTTTATGGTGACATGTACTCCAGTAACTGCAAAACTACTTTCATTGTAGGAAAATGATCATTAGGATCAAGCAACCTGGGACTTTATGAGTTCTCTCTTCTTACTAAAGAAGGAGTGCTTGAGCTTATAACTCAAACTAAATTTGGAGCCTTGTCAGAACCCTGCCCTCCAAAAAGCCTACATACATTAGCGGAGATGGTAGCAGCCCCTCATACCGCTTTAGTAAATAATATTAACACACTAGGACAGTTTCCATCAGATTAGAAAATGTTTCCAGGCTTCCACTATTAAAAAAAAAAATCTTAACCCTGTAGAGAAAAATAATTTTCACCAAATCTCATGCCTGCCAATGCCCTCGAAAATTCTTGAAAAACACCTTAACACCACCCTCTGGGAATTCCTGAACAAAAATTAGATCCTGGATGAAGCTCAACATGGATTTAGATGAATCATAGTACTGAAACAGAATTAGTCATAGCCACAGAGGAGATAAGATCCATGATGGACAACGCAGTGAAGGCTATGGTAAACCTTTTAGATTTATCCTCAGCCTTCGACACAGTGAGTCATTCTGTCCTCTTAAACCATTTAGCCAATATAGGAATATGAGGATCTGCTTTGAATCTCCTTCAGTCTCTTCTCATGGATAGAGAGCGGACTTATCTTTTGGAGAATTTAGATTAAAGTCCTTCTCACTGCCTTGTGGTGTTCCGCAAGGGTTGTCACTGCAACCCCACTTTTCAATGTTTATGTGGCCCCTTTAGCCAAACTCATTCCATCCCTTGGCTTCTGAACAATTTCATACGCGGATGACCCCAGATCATTGTGTCCATCTCCAGCAACGTGGAGTAGGTCGTCCACCATTTCAACAGTTGCATGTGTGAGGTCGTCAAATGGATGAAATGTAATAGTTTAAAGCTAAACTTTGGGAAAATGGAGGTCCTTCTTTTTTCAAAAGGACTCTTCATTTTAGAACCTGGATTGGATGACCTAGTCGCTTGACCCTCCTCCGACTCCAGGTTCGAAGATTAAGAATTTAGGAATGATTTTTTATGCTAGCCTCTCATTTGGAGATCAGATTAATAAACTCACCTCTGCTTGCTTTTTTCTCCTACGGATTTTGAGAATAATCCTTCTTTTCATTCCTTATGATTTGCAGAAATCAGTTGTGATCGCATTGGTATTGTCCAGGCTAGGTTATTGTAATGTCCTTTATCAGGGCATTCAGCAGTGTTCATTAACTAAACTTCAGCTTTTGCAGAACGTAGCAGCTCATCTCAATGAGTCTTGCAGCCCTTGGTGAAGCTTCATTGGCTCTTTGTCAAGACAAAAGTTGCCTTCAAGGCTCTCTGTATAGCACATAAATCCCTTCATGGAATAGATCCAGAATATCTGAGGAAAAAGTTCACTTTGTACACCCCAAGGAGAACTCCGCATTCAGCTGGTTCGAAAAACAGTTTCCATTCCTAAAAGCAATAAGGCACCTGGGGTGGTGCACGTTGTGGAATAAACTCCCTTGGAAGGTCAAGATTCAGCGTTATACCACTCTCTTTAGAAAATTACTCAAATCCTGGATTTTCTTGCTTCCCCTGTAATCTTTGGGTACTTTATATCTGATACACGCCAGTGCCAAGACACCTTTGGACATTTTGGCTCCTAATAAATATTATCACTATCAATAAATATTATCAATTTAGTTTTAAAGCACTCTGACCAGTTTTGGAGTTTGGCAAACAGGGTGCTCTGTTATAAATGTAAAGGAGTACCCTGACAGAGTACCCTGTCTGCCAAACCCTCAGTCTGCCCACCTCATCTAGGGGCATTTTTGCAATCTTTTGATGCAGGGCAGTGCCGCACGTCTTCTTGCCGCACTGCCCTGCATTAAATGAAAAAGGCAGGAATGAGCCATATCTACAAGATACAGCACATTCATGTCCTTTTCCACTGTGCTGGCGCACAATGGGCTGCCATGTGCCAACGTAGGCACCCTTGTATCATAGTTCAAGGGTGTCTGCATTGCGGGGATGATTGTTTTAGTGCAGGAAGGGACATCCTCTTGCACAAAACAATCACATAAGGCATTTTCCTCTTTCTATGTCTGCTGCAGAATGCACCCATAGCAATACAAATGGAACGCTTTTCTGACACAGAGTGAGGTAACGCAGTGATTTGCGCTGCTTTGCATGACTCCATATCTCCAGGGTTGTGAAAAGCCACACAAAGTGGCTCTGTGTGGCCTTGTAGATGTGGACCTGCAGCATGGGTCATCAGTGCATCAAAACAATTGACGCACGTGCAGCGCAAACCACTTCTAAATATGGTCTTAGAATTGAGCGGACAATCAGCTTTTCTTCAGCAAAGCCCCATTAGTGCTGTCAACGGTATGCTTCCTCTGATGGAGTAGACCTGTTGGAGGAAGGGCATTACACCACCCACCCTTTTTAGGGTGGACTATGTGATGCCCTTTTTTTGTTTTCATCAATGCAAGGAAACTTAAAGTCTAGGTTTAGGGGTCATTAATTGTTAATTTTTCAACTAAAGCTTTGGTAAAGTTTGGCGAACAGCTGTCAACAGTGACAGTGACCATCCACCAAACTATTTCTGCCTGGCCAGGAACTGCCATGATAGCAGTTCCTCTCAAGCCACAGTGGTCACAACTTTGTCGATAGCCCTGCAGGGCAGCAGACGTAATGTCCTCTGCCACCCTGATAGACTTCATTCAGTTCATCAAAAATTAAATCTGGACTGAGAACTAGTTTGAGTGAGTAAGGACCACAGTAAATTGGTGCTCTTCTTATCCAATTAAACTTGTGGTTTCCTAGCTAAATTCTGAGTCATGGCAAGTACCAGGTTTAAAGGGGCAGCACTTGTGCTGGCTCCATCAGTGAAAACCTCTTACCTTGCACACACAGCGGGCGACTATCACTCATTTCCCTTATAATGTAAATGTGGAATGCCCCCCACCTCATTCACAGTTAAAAGACTTCCTGTACATTAAGGCCATTTATTTTGTATTGATGAAACAACTGGAGCTTTGGGTGTTTCTTTTGTCATTACAAAATATGTGTTGACTGTATGCTTCAACACAGTGACAACTCAGCAGAACTTTAGAGCTGTGACATAAGGCATCACAGATGCAGCTCCCTTCACAGTGCAGAGATCCTCACAGGGATCCCTCAGTAAGGCAGACAAGCCTCCGACAGACTGTCCACTGTGGTCTCAATGACCACCTAAAAGCCTTAACTGAGAGATGTGAGAACCCTGTTGTCATACAAAAGGGTGCGGACGAGGTAGTTTATACACATAGGCAGAGTGAGACACAACTTGGTGGTAATCGTTGTATTTATTAAGCTTTTTGTAAAATTTTGGTACAGTTTGCCAGGAAGTAAACTCCTTTTCTCCTCTTTTGATCCAGGTCCTAGGTCAGGAGTCATCCCACCGGTCCCTCGGAATAAGGAAAATAATGCAGGTAGGTCATTGTAAGCGCAAAACTGGCTTTATATAATAGATGAACTACAGACGGCATTCCGTCCATCATCTCTTCTTTTTGCTTTTGTTTCCCTAAGTAGGAAGGTTATGCCCAGACATGGATCTCGTGCTCACTGTGCCACAGGATTCATGATAGCCATTTCAAATGTAAATTCCCATAGTACTTAAAATGACTATAGCCCGAACTGCTGGACGGAATTACATCAAATTTGGCAGAAAGGTAGCTTCTGGTACATGGATTATGCTTTTCCTTATTTGGTGTAAATCTGTTCAGTATTTTCTGAGATATTAAAGGGAAAATACATTTGTATATCTTGGGCTGCAGATCCTCCCCAACGGCTCTGCAAATAATAAGAGCAGTGCAGGAAGTGTTGGAAGCCATTTTGGGATTTTAGCATGAATTCGTGACAATGGCATAAATTTGAGCTAAATTTTGCAAAATACAAGCGCGATCTCCCACGCTTGTTTGATTAAAGTCCTTGGGCCAGGTCCCAGGGGCATTTTTAAAATAAAGGAGGGAGCGAATAGGGCGACCTCCTAGGCTTATTCCCGTCCCGGATACCGCCGCCCACCCAGGGCTTTTTTTTCATCATATGCAAGGGGACCACTACCTCCCTGCGGCAAAATGTAGTTATTGTACTGGGCTAACATAGAATTATGTGGCGGGGCACTGCTACCTCCCCAGGGCTGAATACAAAAATAATGACGGGGGCCACCAACTCCCTGGGCTATTTTACTCTTAGACTGGGGTCGTGTGGCACCCCTTGTGCAGCCAATAATGGCCCTCAAGACTGTCACCCTCAGGGCCGGCTCCTGCTATTTCCCGGGGTGCCCAAACCTGAGACATATCTGCTTGCTGTGACTTGGCGGGAACTTTGACAGTTCAAGACAGTTCCAGCCAAGTCACAGTAAGGACTCTGCTCATTGCAAGTGAGAGCTGTCAAACAGCTCTCCCTTGCTGGAAGTGGAGGTTTCCTGTGTTCCCCTGACCGTGGGCAGAGGAACAGAGGAAACAATTGCTTTCGCAGACATGGAGCTGCATCTCTAACAGCTCCCTGTGTGCAAAAGCAGTGCTAGGCACCCAGTATTGATGGTGGGGCCTGGGGATGGGGTCCCCGGGTCCAAAATCAACTGGGGAAGGAGGTCACACAGCCCTCCTCCCCCATAAGAAAAAAGTAACTGGTGAGGCTGGGTCCCAAGGGATGGAGTCCTCAGGGCTGAAATCAGCCAGGGGAGAGGGGCTGCTAGCCACCCCAAAAAGAAGTAAATGGTGAGTGTGGACCTTTGGGGATGGGGTTCCCGGGGACGAAACTGGCCAGGGGAAGAGGGCCGCATGGCCCCACTCTCCTGAAAAAATAAATGACTATTAAAAGGATGGGCCCCAGCGGAGGGACTACACACAGCCCTTTCCCCCCCCAAAAAGGAAGAATAAAACTGGGCTGTTCTGGTCATGATGCTCATTTCACAGAAATTGAACCTCAACAGGAAGCACTTACAGATATAAATGTAGCAGTTGCCCCGGTTAAAGCTCCACTTCTGAAAATGGACAAATGATCCTAACTCCTGGGCTTAGCAAAGGCAAGGTAACTATATTTACTCTGCAATTCTATATGAAAAAACGATCTTAAATTCTTTGTGGAGGTGAATGGATCTTTAAAAAACTGGAGTACAATCAGACACTTTTCACACCCACTCTCACAACCAGACAAACACTCTCACAGCCAGTCTCACACCCAGAGAGACAGGTCCTGCGGCTAACTCCCGCTGCGCATGGCCAAAGGCAGTGAACATCATAGGGTTGGGTGGTTAGTGGGGTTGGCTGCAGGACCTGGCCTTAGGCTATCCCCCGCCATGCATGGAAAAAGGCCATATTAGGGGTGGTTGGATTAACGTATAGTGAAGCAAATGATTTCATGTTGAAAAAACAATAAAAACTCACTGAAAAAAAACAAAGGTTACAGGGATGTTATAGTTAGGAATAGAATTTTTAAAAATATAGAAATTCACTTATAAAACAAAGGTTTAATTGACATTATAGTTAGGTTCTGAATTCACTCATACAAAACCTTAGAAATTCAGCAGTTATAGTTGGAGTTATTTCAAGTAACAATAACTCACACCCTAAGCTAACTATAACTTGCTCCCTCACCATGCACTGCTAATTACCCCAGATATTATAGCACTCATGACATCTTTTATAACGTCAATAAAAATACCAATGAAACATAAGAAGTTAAATTATTGAAGAAAAAACTGTGTGTGGCAGGGGCACAAGTTATAGTTATGAACTATGTGCAATAGATCACTAGTAGTACAATAATAATTGATGTATTATTGTCAAAGGAAATCATACTGAATCTATCCCTCAAGAGTCAATGTTGTTTGGAATACAAATAAATCCATAGCAGCCATTCTGCCTTTATGTTCATTACTGTATATATTTTGTAGAGTCAGTGCGCAGGAGTCAACAACGTTTTGATCCTATAAAAATATCAGTATCATCAACCGGTATTATAAATGAGGCTGCGAAGATTGCTCAATGTTGAGGAAGGATTTGCCTGTTGAGGAATCCAAATCAGGATCCGAAGATGGATTGCCCAAAGGTTGGGCCCAACAGCATCACCTGAAATTACAGAGAGCAACAGCAGAGAGTGGTCGGTTGGGGCCAGAATGGGAGGAAAAGGGAAAGAATCCCCTCCCATTGATCAATTGATCTGAAAATGAGAAACTGCAGTGAGAGGGCCGGTCGCTGCTGCTGATTCTGGCATCTTCATTCAAGGCGAAACCACCTGGCTCCTGCCATCCTTCAGAGATCCTGATCTCTCTATTCAGACAGTTGGTTTTCGATTGGGGACACACTGTTCCCCCTTCCTCACGATTCAGTGGAACTGCAACTCAGCTCTATGCCATCCTTCAACATTCTATGAGACTCTATTCATCTTTAAGACACACTATGCAACTACCTCTATGCAATTTCACTCAACTTTACTCTACTGTACTCTGTGTTCTATAACACTTTACTCCACTCTGTGCCATTCCACTGTATTCCACTGTACACCACTTTCCCACACTCTACAACTCACCACTCCACTGTATGACATAGCATTCATCTCTTTGACACTTTACTCCTCTTTATGCTAGACCACTCTACACTATGCCACTCTACTCTACAACATAGCACTCTACTTTATTACAATTTACTCCACTTTATCCTATGCGGCTCCACTATACTCCACACCACAGTACGATACTTTACCCCACTCTTTGCCACTATTCAACACTCAGCTCTATGCTGGTCCACTGCATGACACTGTATTGTACTCTATGCAACTCCATACTACAAGACTCTACTACTCTCTATGTCATTCTATGACACTCTGCTCCACTCTATGGTCATCCATTCTACACCACTGTACTACACTGTTTGGCACTCTAGCACATGCCACAACAGTCTTCTATAAGACACGTCACTCCATTGAATGACACAGCATTCCACTCTACAACCCTCTCCTCCACTGTACAACATTGTACCACAGTCCACTGTATGACACACCACTCTACGGCACACCACTGTACAACACCACACTGTACAATTGTCTCCCTCTCTCTGCTGGACAACACTCCACTCCACAACACTGAACGGTACAATACTTTACTCCACTGTATTCCACTCTATACCACTACATTATCCAACACTATTCTCCACTCTATGCCACTGTATGATACTGTACTCAACTACACTCCACAACACTGCACTTCATGACACAAGAGTCGACGACACTCCACAGCACTCAACTGTACTGTATGACACGCCACTCCACTCTACGATACTCCATTTCCCTATATGAACCATCACGCCAGTCCACTGTACACTTTACTCCACTATACGTCATACCACTCAATGGTAGTCCACTCTACTCTATTCTATTCTACAACACTAGGCGCTATGACTATAGACTGAACAACACTGTATTACACTGTTCTCTGCAACACTCCACTTAACAGTATTCAACTGAATGACAGTGGACTCTATGAATTGAAACCCATTTTTATAAAAAAATAAAAACCCATCTTAAACTATACAAACATTAGACATTTTAAAGTTGCAACTTAAATGTATATTTTACCCACTATCTTCAATTTACTATGTCACACACTTCCATACACAGTTTTATCACCACACTACACTAATTATAACTCACCACTCTACCATGCGCTGTGTTCTCAGAAATGATGTAATTGCAATGTCATAAGTGTTGTTGTGAATGTTATGATTTCACATGCTTTAAGTCATGTAATATTCAAGGGTATAACCAGTACACAGAGAAGGCTTGAGTTATTGTTAATGGAATGAGGCGACTGAGGTTTTAAAAGACTGTCTACAGAGTTGCAAGATCTATAGTAAATTGAAAATGGTGCAGAAAAACAGACATTTGAGGTGAGCAGATTTAGAGTGTTGCTGGTGTTGTAGGGTGCTTTATACAGGAGATGCCCTTCACCTAATCTTGGGATCTACTTAGAGTTCTTCAGTTACATATAAATATTGTCATCTACAAGTTCCACTAATGGTTGCTGATTCAAAACGAGTCAGTCCCTCCGTCCAGGATGGCAGGTTCATGTTAAATATCCATTTCAAACAAAAAATGATGGGTACTCCTGGTGTGCTAAATAATCCAATTTATTCCAAGGATAGCAAAGACAGAAGTACAAACGCGTTTTTGACAAATCGCCTTCTTCACTGTCCACGTCAAACCTATTTTATGCTTCTAGATATTCCACCTTTTTTTGCTTGCAATAAATGACATAGAAATATTACGTTCAAAATCACTGAAATTAATGCTTGACCTAAAGTGGTAAAACAACAGCCATCTTCAAACAATTAAATCAAATATAACTCAATTCATTATACAGCATGTCTCATTACTTGATTTGACCCATTCTTTTAACTCACCCCAAACATTGTGGGAATCCATATCAACAAGTTATTGTATCTAATCCTTGTAAAGAAATTGATAATGTCATATCTCAATCACCAGTCCTGCCCTGAATGGGTATAGTGAAATTGATCCATAATTGCATGACCTTTAACTGGTTAAGAATAATAATATAGCTTGGGAGCTGGCTCACAAGAGTTTCAAGAGACTCTTGTAGGAGCACCAGTTAATAAATGGAGCATTCTGATTGGCCTAGGGATATTTATTTCCCTGGGGCCATCTCGCTCCCATGGCATTCAGCCTCCCACAAGAGCACTGATTGGCTGACAGTAACATGAGAAAAATGTAGCTGCCTGCCATTACAGGACTCAGAGACTCAAGTCCCCTGTCCGGAAGTTATTAGAAAATGAAGCTATATGGGGGCACTGAAGCGGGCAGGGAAACAAGCTAAGCCAAGATTCTGCTGTCTTTGATACTGTCTTTCATGCAAGTCTGATATCCAGAATGGATAGGGCTGGTATCAGATATGAACCTCTTGGATAGTTTCACTCTTTATTCAAAACTAAATTCACAGTGATTGGGTCATGTCTGTATGCCTCCCCGGAAATAATTAACTGCGGAGTGCCTTACGGGTCATCCCTTAGCCCCACATTGTCCAACCTCTTTGTGGCACCTCTGGCTAGACCACACCTTTTGTTTTTTTGGTTATAAACTATGACTCAAGTTAAATGTGGATAAAACTGAATTGCTTATTGGCAGTTCCTCCTTCTCTTAAATCAAGGATTGGTGGCTAACTGAGCTTTGGGCTTTCCCTAGCCCTATGCCACAATGCATAACCTGGGCCTTACTTTTGATAAATACCTTTCCTATAACTCTCCTATCCCTCAAGTTTTTAATAAATTCTTGCTCTCTTTGAAAATCTTGAAAAGAATCTTTAATTTTTTCAGCCAGATGTGATTGTCAAATCATGCAATACAAAACGGGATAACTGGATTTCTGTAAATCTCTCCAACTTGGGCGCATGTTATACTAGACTAACTAACTGCAGATTGTGCAGAATGCTGCAGCATGCCCACTTTTCGGTCTTCCTCAACATGCTACTGTTAACGCTTCCCTTTATGATAATTTATTACACATCAGGACTCGTTTTAGGCCAATTAATCTTTTGCCCCAGTTGAGAGACACCTTAGGACGAGATAGCTAATCAATATGTCATTCAATATGTCAATAATGTCATCAATATTTATTATCACAATGCATTTCACTTTAGTCAAAGTCATTAATCAACTCAGGACACTACCATGACCTTGCAGTCATGAATAACCACACCAGTTTAGTAGAATTTTATGATGTTTATTCCCTATTTGCTTACAATTCTAAAAGCATGTGTGTTAATCTCAAAACTAAAACACTTAATAACATTGTCATAATTTGGCAACTTGATTAAGACTTAAATAATAACACAGCGTCAACATATGTCAATTTTAGCAGAGTGTCATCAACGCATCAGTTCAACAAAACATAGATTCAGTCATTTGTCTATTTGCGTCGGTGTAGTGAACGCCTGTCCTAACTTCAGATTAGAACTAGCATGTTGGGCTTCATGCAAAACAATTTAGAACACAATTTGGAAAACATCTAACTATGGTCCCTGTCAAAAGTAAGCAGTTGGTACCTAGAAAGGAAAAGCAAACAGACAAATCACAATTTCATTGTCATAGTTACCCTCCAAGGTTTAGGTCAGCACACAGGTTCAGTCTTTGTCTTCAGGACATCAGTCAAATCGTCATCAGTCAGAATTCAGCTCCGGGGCAAAAAGGGGGCACTTCCCTCATAAGGAGGTAAAGTATAAATGGGCAATCTAAGAAAAGGATGGTTTAAGTAAAACCAAAGTAAGTCACCAAACAGAGTGACAAAGTTTCTGGATAAAATCAATAGCATCCCCTAACCCACCTAAATGGCTCCCCGTGTCATGGGTTTTTATCCCTTTTTCGTTGTATTCCCCTAAGATTTCATTGGTCCATGGTTATACCCCACTATCTTTACCCAGTTAGAAAATAGATTATGTCATTAATTGTTCACCCCATATTAGTTTACAGACATTTTATTGGTCCATATGATTGACGTCTTCAGAAGTAGCACGTCCGGTATGATTTCATCCTTCTGTAATTCTTTGCACATCTTTTGGTCAGTAGCTCCATTGTCCTCACCGGTTTGAAAGACCTTGTATATTATACTGATCTACACTGTTGCATTTTAGCTAACACTTTTCTACAAGCAATATGAATTTCATGAGAACGGATCTACTATGGCTACATTGAGCTTCTAGTTGAAGAAAACAAGAGGTCATGTCCTTTTGCGAGTCAGCACACTGCAAGTTAGGAAAAATACATTTAATATGAGAGCCAGGCAGCTAAGCTTCGGCTCATGCTAACTTAAGGCCTACAAAGTTCATTAGTACAATTTCAATAATGTAATTATTAATAATTAGTATGAAACTTGTTCTCTTACAATAATTCCTAAACATTAGTAATTTTTTATTAATCCACGTATACAGTGGCAACCACTCCCCGTGGTCACATTTCAGATGCACGTTTAAACAAAACCTAGTAATACAGTTTCTATGCAGCATTATTGCACACTATTTCATAACATTTCATGTTAATATAGATTATATAATCTACGCTCTCTCAGTCCCTCCTCTGATGATGTTCGTCATCACAAAAACCTTTCCTTTTCAACCTTTCACTTTAAATTTTTCACCTTGCGCATAATGCGCATTTCAACATTTTGGCCTTTGTGTGAACTCTCCCAGATTTCATTAAACATTTTCACCCTTACATTTTCTTCATTCCTTTTGTTACGGTTGGTCCAATTTCTTCTAATTCTTTCATTAATTTTGCAAGCTCCCCATAAACCCAATAAACAAACTAAGACAATTAATAGACCCCCTAATATTTTTGCAAGCACCCCGTTCTAAATATTACTAAACCAGCTCCCTACTCTGGCAATTCCTTTTCCAACTTTCTCCCAAACTCCAGGTTCTTTCAAATCCTTCAGATCTGCACTATCTCTAGTTAGGTTAGTAAGCATACCACTAATCTTTTTGCTGTTATCTGGAATAAATGAGCAACAATGACGCTCGTTGAGCATCTTACAGACTCCGCCACTCTTTGCTAAAGAATGTCTAAAGCAAGCCGATTTTGAAGAGTCATAGCTCTTTCTGCAGCAAGTTCAGTATCCATCAGGAGTATAGCCCCTGTAAAATTTGTCAGCATGTTATCCACAATAGTAGATAACTTTCGAATCTTTATGGAGTTTAAAATAACCCCTACTGAAGGAATTATGGCTCCAAATATGTCACCAACGACAGCAGCCGCTGTCTCTCGTTTTTCTCTAGCGTGTTGTAATTCAGATATTTTAGGTATTTGCTTTAAGTCATCAATCTGGTAAATCTTTGGGAAAACAAACCCCAAATAACATGTCCCATACCATCCCTTAGGGAGATGGTAATAAGCATTAAGTCCACAAATATAATATATCCCAGGGATCGCTGGATCCTGTCCATTTAACATGAATGTCCATTTACTCTGAAACAAAAACACATGCCTGCATTCACTGATTCCCACAAATAAAGTGTCATGATCAGATTTTGGCCTATATATACAAAGCCTTCCTACATGTAATGCATCTATAGCTAACTTGCCTTGCATCTTTATTGCAGTGTAAGCATAATCATTTGCATATGTGTGTTTCTCTAACCCCTTTTCTAGTCTTTCTTTCAATGCTTTGCGTCTATCACCAGTGTGCTCTACAAAGCTTTTCTCTACAGGTGTTAATAGGCAAGTCAGATTGTTGCGGTGTGCATAAGCTGTCTCAAATGTAAGTGTCGGTTCAAAGAAACCTCTAACTAATTTTATATTATGCTCCTTAGCTAATTTGTTCAGAAACTCGATCACAGGCACAAAGGAAAACACTCTAACTACGTGTGGGTGTATTGTACTGGGAGAAAACTAGGCGCTCTGGGTAGCGAGGTGAATTTCAACGAAGAATGTCGAATCTCGAAATGGTGCACTCTTGAAAGACCACACCCAAAAGGTCTTGATAGATGCTAAAAGCACTATTGCAAATATAAAGTACAAGAGGCACTCATTATAACATGAAAAATAATAGTACTCATGAGTCAGTATACATAGGCAATGTTTTGCCATATATTTCTGAAAATTAATAGGATTATTTCCAACATAATCCCCAATTACAGTATCACTATCCAAATCCCAATAGTAGAATTAATTGATCTGTTGTTCCAAGATTGCTATGATCCAAAGTCCAAGTCCAGATTTCTCTAATCAAAGTTCAATCATATTCTTCAAAAGATGATATAGCTTATTATTTAAACTTTAGCAGCCGCATCCAAATTGATAGCCAGTCCAGATTTTCTCAAATCAAGGTTCAATCACATTCTTCAAAGGATGATATAGCTTATTATTTAAATTTTTAGCAGCCGCATCCAAATTGATAGCCAACACGTGTTTCGTCCGGGAGTTTCCCAATGACTTCATCAGGGCTAAACTTATATGTAGATGCGTCCTATATCATAAGTATTCCTTACCAGCGAATCCCAGAATAATTCCGTTAAGCAACTTATCTGCTGATATCAGTTATATCAATCCACCTTCCAATGAGTCAAAACGTGAAGCGCGAGTACGCGTGTGTATCGATGAAGTATCAAAACACCACATCCAAATTAGAATAAAAGTATTGCACATGCTTCTGGTCCTAGAATCTTGTTAGTAGCAAACTACAGCTTATCCCATATGTTAACGGCAAGCTATGATAAGTGACCCCTTCTTGTACTGATGACAATAACCCAAAGCAAACAATCAACTTGAGGACGATGAAAAGCTCTTTTTTTTTTTTTTCTTCTTGATGCAAAGTCTCTCTTTCTATCTCTCTACGTGTATTTACAGCGTTTCACTCACTCCAGGATCCTTTTGTCAAATCAGGTTAGCAGCATGTCATAATCGGTTTTCAGAGTCAATTCAGGTTATCAGTGTCACATCCGGTAATTCATAAGTCTCTTTCCTCAGCTTTTCAGCTTTCAATTTCAATTTTAATTTTAACACAGTCTTTTTCTCAGAGTGATTTCAGATACCGTAGTATTGGCCTGGTACTTCTCGATCAAAACAGAACGCTAAGAATTATTGTTGCTATTCAGATGTCGTTGCATATGCCCTTTCAGGACCTGCGTACCTTCTGTTTGCGACTTTCTTTCTGTTCAGTCTGCGATCACTTTGCAATTCTCCTTCACTCAGATCCTCTATTCTGGTTGTATCGATTTCTTCCACTATTGTTTCACCTGGCACAACCTTTTCTTTGGCAGCCTGTTTCTTTGGCAAGTTATCACCTTTATACGTCTTCTTCCTGTTCGTCTTTTCAGGACGCTGAACAGTACCCTCCTCTTGTGCTATGGTGTTTTCTCTTGACGGACCTGCAACTGGCTCAGGGGATGCCGGTGTGCTTTGACCTCCCTCTACTGTTTTTCCCTTCTTCTTCTTCTGGGTCTGTAATGGGTTCAAGCTCTAACCCGTATCCGTCTACTTCTGGGAGAACCTCTCCTTGACTTAGTTCTCCTGCTGCCTATACTGAGATAGGCTCACTGTCTCCTCTCTTGAATTCATTTACTGTTTGAGGGACTAGGCCATCCTAAGTGGGCTGTCCTGTAGTCTCAGTTCCCCCTTAGCTGTTTTCTGGCCCTGAGACTTCCTTCTCCGGAATTGCTGAGTCAGAAACTTCAAGTTCCTCATCAGTCGGACATGTTACCTACTTTGTGTGACTGGCATGTATCCAGTTTCGAACGCCTGCACATTTCACAGCAGTGGTTGTTGTCAGTATTACTTGATACGGCCCCTTCCAGGGTGGCTCCAAAAATGACTTCCTCACGTGCTTCTTGACAACCACCTAGTCGCCGGTTTGTAGGGTGTGACCTGGATCACTGATCGGTGGCAATGTGTTGACTTCCACCTGGTGGGAAAAAGAGCGAACCACATCAGCCAAACCTTTGCAGTAGTCCAACACCATATCATCCGTGAGGATCTCTTGGGGTGATAGTCCTGTCTTCTTATCAGGTGTGTTTCTCATTGACATCAGCACTAAGGGCAATTCATCTGGCCATTTCATATTGGTAGCTGCGCACATCTTTGCCATTCTCGACTTCAAGGTACCATTCATTTGCTCTACTAGTCCTGATGCTTCGGGCGGTAGCTACAATGCAGCTTCTGTTCAATGTCTAATGTAGCACACAAGAGCTTAATCACCTCATTGTCGAAGTGTCTGCCCCTATCTGATTCTAAAGAGACCGGAAAACCAAACCTGGGTATTAGCTCTCTAATTAACAGCTTTGCAACTGTGGGACTGTCATTCCTATGAGTGGGGAAAGCTTCAATCCAGTGGCTGAAAACACACACAATCACCAACACGTACTTCAAGCCTCCACATACAGGCATCTCAATGAAATCTATCTGCATCTTGCTAAATGGACCTCCAGCTCTCCCTATGTGGCTCAAAGTCACCACAGTCCCTTTTCCTGCAATCATCTGTTGACAGATGATGCACCTGTGACAGGTAACCTCTGCGGCTTGTCTGAATTTCTGATTGAACCAATTCATTTTGAACAACCTGATCATTGCGGCTCTCCCAAGATGTGCCTGTCCATGGTACAGCCTTGCAAATTGTGACAAAAGACTGTTTGGCAAAACCAGTTTCCCCTCCTCTGAGATCCACAAGTCGTCAGCTCTTTGTACGCATTGCATTCTCTGCCAAGAGCGTTTTTCTTCCCTGCTAGCACGACCCTGCAGTGATTTTAGCTCATCCAATGTATCAACAACTCTCAATGCAAAGTTCAAACATGTCTCATTTTCAGTTTGCGGCAACAATTCCCACTGATCCTTGAACGATATACATTTCAATGCGCAAAACCTTGCGACTTGATCTGCATAGCCGTTTCCCATTGACACAATGTCCTGCGACTTAACATGAGCACTGCATTTCACCACGGCAATTTCAAGAGGCAACTGAATCGCATGTAACAAATCCTTAATCTATTTGCCATTTTTCACTGGAGAACCAGAAGAGGTCATGAAACCACTCTGTGACCACAATTGGCCAAAATCATGTACAATTCCAAATCCACATCTGCTGTCAGTATAGATAGTAACTTTCTGACTTTAAGCTGCGTGGCATGCCTTAGTAAGGGCAATTAATATAGGCACTTGTGTGGAATACACTCTTTCGAGCCAGGAAGCCTCTATAATACCAGTTATTGCACACACAGCATAACCGGCTCTCAGTATTCCAACTGAGTCTCTCAAACAGGATCCATCAACAAACATAATGCAGTAATTTTCTTTTAACTGCGTATCTTGAATGTCAGGTCGGGGTTTGGCACATAGTTCTGTTACCTCAAGACAGTCATGCTCCACTTCCTCTTCATTATTGATCTCAGTATTTTCAACAGGAAGTAGAGTTGCCGGGTTCAATACAGTACATCTCTTTAAGGAGAGATTAGGTGACCCCAGAATAATTGTCTCATATCGGGTAAGTCGGGCATTTGTCATGTGCTGGGTTTTAGTTCGAGTCAACAAAATTTCAACTGAATGTGGAACCATTACTGTTAAGGGATGTCCCATTACTATGCCTTCCCACTGTGTGATGCTTTGACCAACTGCTGCAACTGCACGTAAACAACCCGGTAAGGCTGCTGCGACTGGGTCCAAGGTAGCTGAAAAATATGCCACAGGACGGTTTGCACCTCCATGGACCTGTGTCAAGACAGACAAAGAACAAGCATCAAGTTCATGACAAAAGAGTAGAAAAGGCTTTGTGTAATCAGGCATACCTAAGGCTGGCACCCTGCACATGCACTCTCTTAATTCCATGAATGACTCAAGCTCTTCCTCAGACAGAGTTATAGTATACGGGTCATCCTTAGTTTCCTTGCCTGTCAGCTTTATTAATGGTTTAGAGAAAATCGAAAAGTTGGGAATCCACTGGCGACAGTAGCCCACCATTCCCAAAAACATCCTGACATCTCTCTTTGTTGTCGGGGGGTTCATCTGCAGTATGGCTGTCACCCTTTCTTTTGATGTTCTCCTGGACCCTTTCTCAATCAAATGTCCTAAGTATTTCACCTCTTTCTGACAGTACTGCAGCTTCTTTGGAGACACTTTATATCCGTTCTTTCCCAAATGATTCAATAAAGCAATTGTGTCATACCTGCAGTCATCTTTTGTCCTGGACGCAATTAGCAAGTCGTCAATGTACTGCACTAGAGTCGAGCTAAAAGGCAGTTCTAATGACTCCAAGTCCTTTTTCAATATCTGATTGAAGATGGACGGTGACTCAGAAAACCCTTGAGGAATTCTGAAAAAACTGTACACCTTGTCCAGAAATTTGAAACTGAATAAAAATTGGCTATCCTCATGTGGAGGCTCCAAAAAGAACGCTTGTGACAAGTCAACAACAGTGAACCATTCTGCATCACACGGAACCTGAAACATAATTACTGCTGGGTTTGGCACTATAGGGCAACATTTTACCACAATCTTGTTTATTTTCCTCAAGTCCTGCACAATTCGAACCTTCCCACAAGGCTTTTTCAAACCCATTATTGGTGAATTACACAGGCTGCTCAATACCTCCTTCAGAACTCCTTGCTTTACAAAGTCTACAATTATCTGCTACACCTGGATAAGGACATCTTGTGCCATGTGGTACTGCGGCACCTGAGGAAACACTGCATTCGGCTTAACTTGTACTTTAACCGGTTCTACTCCCTTTATCAGTCCTACTTCCTTTCCTGTCAGGTCCCACACTTTCTCTGTCACTGTTCCCTGTAACTCAGCTGGTAAGTCAGTCACTGTAAGCATCGGGAATAAGGTTATCAACGGGTAAACTCTGAGAATTGACCATCATCCCCTTCATCATCACTGTTTTTCTGCACCTCAATTCCATCATTGGAACAGGTAATCGAACATTTAGTTTTGCACAGTAAGTCTCTTCCCAGTAGGGACACGGGACTCGAATCGCAGACTACAAACTTATGCAGTTCCTGGAAGTTTCCAATCTCAACTTGAACCGGATCGGTAATTGGGTTTGTCAAATACTGATTCGCTACTCCTACCACTCTTATGGTACACCCTGAAAGTACCAGTTTCGGAACCTCTGCACTTCTGACTGTAGAGCGTGTAGCCCCTGTGTCAACCAAGAATGAAACTTTGTGACCCATCACCTTTCCCTGTATATAGGGTCCCCTCTGATCTACTTCTAGGGACGCTGCAAGCCTGCACTCCTCACTGTCTGAACTATCATCTGACCATTCATCATTCACTCCATCTTCACCACGCAATGGGAATTGCTGTACTGTATTATTTTGGCTCATTACTTGACCTGTGACCTTCTGAGGAAGCATCACCTGATGCATTCCCATTAGAGCTAATGGTAATTGCATTTGCTGTCTAGGTACCATGGGAACCTGCTGTTGTACCTGCTGCATTTGTGCTGGTCGAACACGCGGCATTTGCATTTGCTGCATGGACTGTAGCCCCTGCATCTGAACCATGTTATTTTGGAAGTTCTGATTTTGACCTCTCATTTTTGGGCATCGCACATTTTGGAATGTACCGACATCAGTGCTTTGTTGAACAACACCATCATGTACCGCATTCGGGCATTCTTGCTTTCAGTGCCCCACGCCCCAGCACGCGTGACATGGTGACATCTTTTTCATCCCTTGTACATCATTTTGAACCACAACCGTATTTAAATCCGGACAGCGATTCACAAAACCTCGACCTCTCAGTTGCGCCTGAAACACGCCATTCCCTTGCGGTTGCTGTTGTATCATCTGTTGATTCCCATTTCCTTGCATACCTGCCTGCACTGCTTTAATCTGCATCACCATCACTTTCTCCTTCAACTTTCTCTGCTTCAGCTCAATCTCATCATTGCAGTATTTTGCATACTGCAACACCTCATCAATCGGCTTCGCTTGCCATCAGATTAAATGATTCTTAATCATCTGGCTAACCGCTGGTCTCAGCCCTTCAACGAATCTAAACACAAGATGGTTCATGTCTTTCGGCTCAATAGTCTCAGTGCCACTGTAATGCTTGAACGCTTTCAATAACCCCTCATAGTAAGCATGGATTGACTCTTTAACCTCCTGTGAGGTCCGGTCTATTTTCTGCCAATCAGTCACTTTCGACAACACCTTTTGCTTCAAAAACTCAATCACTTTATGATAGTACTTCATCACCTCCTCAGATGGTGCTCCAGTCACCTTATCCCTTGCCGGCTCCTGTGTCGGCCAGTCTACACCTCTCTCTTGCACTAAAGCCATAAATCAGGCGGAACAATAATCTCAAACAAGGTATTCAGGTCCTCCCAGAGACATTTCGCAAGCTTCACAAACCTGTCCGTCTGCTGATACCACTCTATCGGTTTCTCCCTCAACCTGGGATAATCATTTGTGAATGACAAAATGTCTCCCCTAGTCCACGTTACATGGACTAGAACCCCTCCAGCTGTTTCTCTCATTGGTAATATCTTTACTGTCTCAGTGTCTGGTGAGGCTTTAGTCGCACTTGATCCCTGACTGTCACTTTTCTCCTTATCTCTTTTCTTTGCCCATCTGCCTTCCCACTTTTCTAAGGCTCCCCAAATCTGCGCACTTTGCAGTATTTCTTTAAGATGCGCTTTTATTCCAGCTGACCTCATGTGGTCGAAATCTTTAGTGTCAAAGTATAATCTGTAGCTTCTCTTTAAATGTTTAGTATTCCCGATATCAATATTGTATTTGTCTGCCAGGTTTGCCAACCTCTGATGCACTTTGTCCACTTCTTTAGTAATTTTGGGGCGCAAGTATCTCAATTCTGCTTCTGTGTACGATTCTAATCTGTTTACCCCTGTTGTCCCTTCCACTAGTCCAGCAGCTTCCACACAAAGTTTAAATACTCATCTCTTTCAGAATTCTCTGCGGTCACTACAGTAGTTTGCGAAGTGTGAGTCTTTTCTAACCACTCTTAACTGCTGCACCGTAAAACATTGCAGTGAAATATTCCCTGCATGCATCATTGGCGACTGTGAAGCGTTCGTACTTATTGTCTGTGGGGTTAGCACACCTAGCCCTGCCTGTCTCATTGCCTCCAAAGGTGTTTCAACCGGGTTAAGGTCTAACAAGGACCTGGGTCCTTCAACTGATTGCTCTCCCGGGGCCATTAACTGGGGAGTTCCTATGGACCCTCCTCTTATTGCATCTTGGGTCATTACTCCCTGATCACACATACCAGGCTTACCTTGCGCATACAATGGCACTGGTGGACCGACAGTAATTGGTAATGATATGGCATCTAGTGTCTGACCTGGTCCCAAAACCCGCAGAGCAGTAACTCCCAGAGCTTGACTCACTGAGGCTGGGGCAGATACTAATGGAGGTCCTGCTGCTGGATTATACCCCAGAATCAGCTGTTGCTGTGGCTGGGCCAGCAATTGCGGAGTTGGCTCAAGCTGCACTAACCTCGATTTTTTGTATATCGGGTCAGGCGGCACTATCAGATTCGTAGTAGTCTCTAGTACTGGGACGTCTGGATAGATTCTCTGTATCTGCGGTGGAGGTTGCAACTGTATCTGCATGTCTGGTGCAGTGGGTACACTGACACCATTCTGTATCAAACCCATATCACTAGTCTGTACTGTATCAGTAACTCCCTTCTCCTGCGTCTGGTTTCCAGGACCCGAACTAGTGCTCAGGACATTGTCGTCTACTGCATAAGGTGGCGGGCGATCATGCAATAACTGATTAAGGAACTCTTTATCGTCTGAGTCATCTTCTTCTATCCAAGACCTCTTAGTCTCTTTAGGCTTACTAGAGTCCTTGTCTGTTTTACAGGTGGATTTCTTTCCCTGTGTCTCGTCACCCTGTGTTATGGCTGGAAACAATTTGAGTCCGTCAACTATTCCCCGTCTCCACATTTTGCTCTCACTATCCCATCTAGCCTCCGCTAAAGTCTTTTCTGCCTTCCTCATTCTTCTCTCGCATCTCTGCTATCTTTGTTTAATAGCCATCAAGTCCCAGACTGCTAATGCCTCATACTGGGCTGGCCTTGGAGGTGGCTTTTGTACACTTAACATCCACCTCAAATTCTCTGAAATTCTCGTCTTGAACGTTCCGTGCTCCAGAAAAGCCAAGCATCCCTCCTCTGTTAGTCTGCGCCACTGTTTCATCCATAAGCAAGGCGCAACACCCTTTTCCTCCATCACTACATAAGCTGGAGTACCCTCAGGCGGTGTAGGCTCCCCTTAACTCGCCATAATGTATGCGTCTCCTTACAGAGCGCTCCTAAAAGCATTGATAAAGTTCATCTTTTGCGTCTTTTCTTTTGTTTTGTATTTAATCAGGAAGTGACTTTAATTCCAAGGACACTCTTTACCCACCGTTCTTAAACTATTGCCTCTCACTGACGGCAGCCAATCAATCAATCAATCAATCAAAGAAGTTTGTAGAGCACGCTACTCACCCGTGAGGGTCTCAAGGCGCTGGAGAGGGACTGGGGGGGGCAGGGAGGGTCACTGGTCGAACAGCCAAGTCTTGAGGTTCTTTCTGAAGACCAGTAGGTCTTTGGTTTTGCGAAGGTTGATGGGGAGGGCGTTCCAGGTTTTGGGGGCGAGGTAGGAGAAGGATCTGCCTCCTGTGGTGGTGTGCTGGATGCGGGGGACTGTGGCTAGGGCGAGGTCAGCTGATCGGAGTGTGGAAGTTTACTCTTTCATTGAGGTAGGTTGGGCCGGTGTTGTGGAGGGATTTGTGTGCGTGGATGAGGATCTTGAATGTGATTCCCTTGTCTATGGGGAGCCAGTGTAGGGATTTGAGGTGTGGTGAGATTTGTTTGTGTCCGGGGAGGCCAAGGACGAGGCGTGTGGCTGTGTTCTGGATTCTTTGGAGTTTGCGTTTGAGTTTGAGTGTGGTGCCGGCGTAGAGGGCGTTGCCGTAGTCCAGTCTGCCGCTGATGAGTGCGTGGGTGACTGTCTTTCTGGTTTCAGGGGGGATCAATTTGAAGGATTTTTTTAGGATGCAGAGTGTGTGGAAGCAGGAGGAGGTTAGAGCATTGATTTGCTGTGTCATGGAGAGGGAGGGGTCGAGGATGATGCAGAGGTTGCGTGCGTGGGTTGCAGGGGTGGGTGCGGGGCCTAGGGCGGTGGGCCACCAGGAGTCGTCCCATGTGGTTTTGTTGGGGCCGAAGATGATGACTTCGGTTTTGTTTGAGTTGAGCTTGAGATGGTTAGTGGTCATCCAGTTGGCGGTGTCTAGGAGAGCGGCGTGTAGGTTGGTTTTGGCGGTGGTGGGGTTGCGGGTGAGGGAGAGGATGAGTTGGGTGTCATCTGCATATGAGAGGGTGGTGATTCCGAGTGCTCGGAGAATGTTGGCTAGGGGGATCATGTAGATGTTGAAGAGTGTGGGGCTGAGGGAGGACCCTTGGGGGACTCGGCAGGTGATCTTGGTGGTGTTGGAGAGGAAGGGCGGGAGGCGGACTCTCTGGGTTCGGACGGTGAGGTGGAAGAGAGCCAGTCTATGGCTTTGTGGTGGATTCCTATGTTGTGGAGGCGTGTGCGGAGTGTGTGGTGGCAGACGGTGTCAAAAGCTGCGGAGAGGTCTAGGAGGATGAGTGCGACGGTCTCGCCTTTGGCGACTTTGGTCCTGATGTCGTCGGTGCATGCAAGGAGGGCGGTTTCTGTGCTGTGGTTCTTGCGGAACCCAGATTGTGAGGGGTCAAGGGTGTTGGTTGCTTCGAGGAAGTGGGATAGGCGAGTGTTGACCAATTTCTCTGCAACCTTGGTGGGGAACGGGAGGAGGGAGATGGGGCGGTAGTTGGAGAGGATCTCCGGGTCGGCTTGTTTTTTTTTTAGGAGAGCGGTAATTTCCGCGTGCTTCCAGGCGTCTGGGTAGGTGGCGGAGTCGAAAGAGGAGTTGATTATGTTGTAGAGTATGGGGGCGATGGTAGGGCTAGCTTTGTTGTAGATGCGGTGTGGACAGGGGTTGGAGGGGGAACCGGAGTGGATGGAGTTCATGGTTTTTTCGGTTTCTTTGTGTGTGGTGGGGGTCCATGTGGATAGTGTGGTGGGGGGTCTTGAGTGGGGGTTGAGTTGGGTGATAGATGGCTATGTGTGGTGGGTGTGTGTGATATGAAGCTGGTGTGGATGTCCAGGATTTTGTGGAGGAAGTGGTTGGAAAGGGCGTCACATAGGGGCTGTGTGTGTGTGTGTGGGGTCTATGTTGCTGGCTTTGGGTTTGGCAAGTTCGTTGATGATGGTGAAGAGTTCCTTGCTGTTTTGGGACTTGTTGTCAAGGCGTGTCTTGTAGTGATCTCTTTTGGCGGTGTGTATGAGTTGGTGATGGGTGCGAATGTTGGTTTTGAGGGTGGGAAAGTTGGTTTAGGAGGGTTCTAGTCTCCATATTTTCTCAGCTTGGCGGCGTTTGCGCTTGGAGTCTTGGAGTTCAGGGGTGAACCATGGGGCATTCTTGATGTTGCTGGTGGTGATGTGTTTTCTGAGGGGTGCTAGTGTGTCTGCGCAGGTAGTGATCCATTTGGAGAGGTTGTGTGCTCCTGCGTTGGCGTCGTTGGTGTGGTGGGGGTTGTGGGGCAGTTGGGAGTTTAGTCGTTCTGTAGGGATCTTGTCCCACATGCGGTAGGGCATTGTGTGTTGATGGTAGTGTGTGGGGGGTTTGGTGAAGGAGAAGTAGACGCAGCGGTGGTCTGTCCAGAGGAGTTTGGTGGTGTGGGTGTAGGCTATGTGTTGGCTTGAGGTGAAGATTGCGTCCAGTGTGTGTCCTACTGAGTGGGTGGGTGCGGTGACCAGTTGTTTGAGTCCGAGGTTGTTGAGGTTGTCTATGAGGGAGGTAGTGTTATTGTCTTGTGGGTTTTCTAAGTGAAAGTTGAAATCACTGAGGATGATTGATCTGTGGAGGTGAGGGCATACGGGCTGATGCTGTCGGTGATGGTGTCGCAGAAGGCGGGTGTGGTTCGGGTGGTCTGTAGATTAGTGTGCCTGTGAGGGTGGAGTTGTTGTTGATGTGGATGAGGAAGTGCATGTGTTCAGTGTTGCCGATAGTGTCTTGGGAGCTGGTGGTGACTTTGATGGTGTCTCTGTGTAGGATGGCGATGCCCCCGCCTGGCTTGTTGAGGCGGTCTTTGCATTGGAGTTTGTATCCCTTGGGGGTGGCTATGGCAATGTCGGGTTCTGAGGAGAGGTTGGTCCAGGTTTCCGTGAGGAACGCGATGTCAGGTGAGTGTGTAGTGATGAGGTCCCAGAGTTCTATGGCATGTTTGTGAAGGGAGTGGATGTTGAGTAGCAGGCAGGTTAGGTGGTTGTGGTGGGTGGCGTTGGTGTGGTGCATGAGGGTGTGTTCTGGTTGTGGACTGGAGTGTTGCAGGGTTGGTTGGTGGGGGCAGGGAGGGTGAGTTTTGTGTTGGGGGTGTTGTGTATGTTGAGGGTGGGGTTGCTATGGTTGGTGTGTGGTGTGAGGGATGATGAGCAGGAGAAGTGGCAGGTGTAGCAGGTGAAGGGGCCATGAGTGTGTGTGGGGCTAGATGTGGTGCATGTGGGGTGGGGGCCTGGGTTGAGAGAGTGGAGGGTGAGGGGGGAGTAGGTGTGTCTGGGAGGGCCAGGGGTTCTGGCGCTGGGCGCGGTCCAGGCGCGGATGGGCGCTGACGGGCTTGCCTTTGGCGCGCCAGCGGCTGCCATAAGAGGAGGGGAGGGTGGGAGTGGCAGCTGGGAGGCGGGAGGGTCTGACAATGAGAGGGCTGGGGGGAGGGCCCGCAGGGGGCTTAGCGGCGGGAAACAAGAAAAGAGAAAAAGCTGTGAGAAGAGGAGGGGGGGAGGGGCCGCAGGGGACTTAGCGGCGGGAAACAAGAAAAGAGAAAAAGCGGTGAGAAGAGGAGGGGGGAGGCGGGAGGGGCCGCAGGGGACTTAGCGGCGGGAAACAAGAAAAGAAAAAAAGCGGTGAGAAGAGGAGGGGGGAAGCGGGAGGGACTTAGCGGCGGGAAACAAGCAAAGTGGGGACGTGAAAAAGGAGGTGGTGCGGAAGGCAGAGCGGGGAGTGACCTACCTGCAAGCAGGGTCAATCCGTGCGCGACCCCTCTCGGCGACTGACCCGCTACAGCTGACAAAGTCTTGTGGCTTGTCCTCCTCACACTGGATTCACACCAAACTAATGCAAAATTACTGCGAGCACCTTTAACAACAACAACAACTCAAATTTGCTGGTTTACTACAGGAAGGGTAACACATTCGCTTCAGAACTTTACAGAGATTTCATTTGAAGCCTCGGCCGCTATTCTCTCCTTCTCAGTTCCCGCATACGCAAGCAGAATTCGACCCGCAAATCCTACTCTCGACTTGTCAATGGTTTGTCCTAGTGCACTATAGAACTTGCCAAATCTCCATCGAAGGTTTCATACACACACTTGACTCAAACTTGACTTGTCAACCACGCCCGATTGACCTATTAAACCACACAAATTACAACATAAACCCAAGTGTCTCCTACACTTGTCAATATACTCCGGAGTCTTAGACCACGACAGGTCCGTATATTAACAACTAACCACGTGGATCATTTTTTAGCACAAAGCGCCACACTCATATGAAGTACGCCGACTCCCCTACTTTCATACTGTGGAGTACGCCCACTCCTACTAAAACAACATTACCTGACCTAAACACACCCAAACTTCACAAATCACCTGCAAAATGCATAAGCTGAGCAAGCGCGAATTCTACACCACACATGCTAAAACGCTGAGAACATTCCCAACTCACTTAGGCAGGCTCCGAGATCCCAGGAAAGTCATAGGGAATTTAGAAACACATCATATCTCCAATTTGCATTATCTCAGAAAAACAATCTAAACAATAATTCTCCGTCCTAGGGCCCCAAAGGGCCAAACCGTCACTCTGCTACCAGAACTGTTAACGCGTCCCTTTATGATAATTTATTACACATTAGGACTCATTTTAGGCCAATAAATCTTTTGACCCAGTTGAGAGACACCTTAGGACGAGATAGATAATCAATACGTCAATCAATACGTCAATAATGTCATCAATATTTATTATCACAATGCATTTCACTTTAGTCAAAGTCATTAATCAACTCAGGACACTACCATGGCCTTGCAGTCATGAATAACCACACCAGTTTAGTAGAATTTTATGATGTTTATTCCCTATTTGATTACAATTCTAAAAGCATGTGTGTTAATCTCAAAACTAAAACTCTCAATAACAATGTCATAATTAGGCAACTCGAATAAGACTTAAACAACGCAAGGAACGCAATTATTAGAACATAACACAGCATCAACATAAGTCAATTTTAGCAGAGTGTCATTAACGCGTCAGTTCAACAAAACATAGATTCAGTCATTTGTCTATTTGCGTCGGTGTAGTGAACCCCTGTCCTAACTTCTGATTAGCATTAGCATGTTGGGCTTCATGCAAAACAATTTAGAACACCAGTTTGGAAAACATCTAGCTATGGTCCCTGTCAAAAGTAAGCAGTTGGTACCTAGAAAGGAAAAGCAAACAGACAAATCACAATTTCATTTGTCATAGTTACCTTCCAAGGTTTAGGTCAGTGCACATGTTCAGTCTTTGTCTTCAGGACATCAGTCAAATCGCCATCAATCAGAATTCAGCTCCGGGGCAAAAAAGGGGCACTTCCCTAATAAGGAGGTAAAGTATAAATGGGCAATCTAAGAAAAGGATGGTTTAAGTAAAACCAAAGTAAGTCACCAAACAGAGTGACAAAGTTTCTGGATAAAATCAATAGCATTCCCTAGCCCACCTAAATGGCTCCCTGTGTCATGCATTTTATCCCTTTTTCGTTGTATTCCCCTAAAATTTCATTGGTCTATGGTTATACCCCACTATCTTTACCCAGTTAGAAAATAGATTATGTCATTAATTTTTCACGCCATATTAGTTTACAGACATTTTATTGGTCCATATGATTGACGTCTTCAGAAGTAGAACGTCCGGTATGATTTCATCCTTCTGTAATTCTTTGCACATCTTTTGGTCAGTAGCTCCATTGTCTTCACCGGTTTGAACAACCTTGTATATTATATTAATCTGCACTGTTGCATTTTAGCTAACACTTTCCTACAAGCAACATGAATTTCATGAGAACGGATCTACTATGGTTACATTCAGCTTCTAGTTGAAGAAAACAAGAGGTCATGTCCTTTTGCGAGTCAGCACACTGCAAGTTAGGAAAAATACATTTAATATGAGAGCCAGGCAGCTAAGCTTCGGCTCATGCTAACTTAAGGCCTACAAAGTTCATTAGTACAATTTCAATAACGTAATCATTAATGATTAGTATGAAACTTGTTCTCTTACAATAATTCATAAACATTAGTCATTTTTTATTAATCCACGTATACAGTGCCGGCCACTCCCCGTGGTCACATTTCAGATGCACGTTTATACAAAACCTATTAATACAGTTTCTATGCAGCATTATTGCACACTATTTCATAACGTTTCATGTTAATATAGATTATATAAGCTACGCTCTCTCACTACCATCATTGACCATCTTTAAAAACTGCATTAGGTGCAGATCAACAACGCTTGTTGTTAGGATCTCTCTGTATCTACTACAAACCACTGTTCTTGTTTTACAAGCTTTTGCATGCTTTTCGTTCCTATTGTGCTTATTTTTAAAGAAGTTCAAGAAGTGTCATCTCCTCCCTGTCAGGCACTGCAAGCCTGGTCCTTCATGCCTTTTACACTTCGATCCACTGAGAATTGCACTGTGTTTAGGAAACTCCTAAAGACCTGGATTTTTAAACTGTAATCCTTCTGTAATGCTGCCTAGTAGCTGTGTTTTAGTGCCAGAACACGTTTACCATTAATCGTGTGCTTCACAAAATTGAAATAAAAATAATTATTATTTGCCGAGCCATTTCAAGCCTCTATTGTATCTAGATGTGAGAAAACCTCAAAGCAGATTCTAATTTGATAGCATCTGAAAGGAAACCAGTCAATCCGTTTTCCAACTACCTTTATACCTACCCTAGCCTGTCAAGCAAGTGAGTGGGTGACACAGTTCTTCTATGTCTCGAATGCCAATAGAACGGAACACACACAAGGTCCACCTGCAAGCAGAGTCTCTGCTCTGGAGAGAGCGCACTCTTCTATACATGTGCCCTTTTTTCCCCCATCCCAACTGTTACTTATGAGCTTCTGTGCCCCTGCGCCGCTCTCTCACCTGTGTGCTTCTGCCCGAAACCAGATGCATAGCTTCAGAGGGAGTGTTTGGGGTGTTACACCCCACTAATAAATGTATTTTCTGATAAATAGTTGGGTACAGGTGCTCTCAGTTAGGTAGTGTGAGCTGTCAGTTGGATTTCACCAGACATTTGTGAAAAATAGAAAAACGCACACACTCTTCCTCTCCTTCTGAAAGTCCTAAAAAATATTTGTTACTTTACAAAATATTGTGCTTTCTCTCCTAGTACTCCTACTAATCAGCATTCCTCTCCCTTTGCACTGCCCCTTAGGCCCCTCTCATGCACCCTACTAGTCGTATAATGTACTTAAACATTATGGTGTTCATTATGATCTCGGCGAGGTATTGCGCTGACTGTCGACAGAAGACCGCCAGCGTGAAGAACCCCCTGCCGGCCATATAATGAACTTCCAGCTGGGCCGGTGGGCGGAAACAGTGTTTCCACCTGCCGGCCCAGCTGGAAACAGGGCCTGAATATTGACGCCAGCTCCAAATGGAGCCGGCGGCAATGTGGCAGTGCGGCGGGTACAGGAGCACCTGTTGTGCATTTCAATGCCCATAATTCGGGCAGTGAATTGTGCGATGGGGCTGTGCATGGGGGCCAAGTGCATGGGCAGTGCAGGAGCCCCCGGGTGGGGGGCCTGAGTCACTCATTCCGCCAACCTTTCCCTGGCAGTGTAAACCGCCAGGGAAAGGTTGGTGGAATTTGACTCATTACCCAGAGGGCAGTGCTGCTTGCAGCGCTGCCCTGTTAGATCTGAAATGCTACCAGTGCCAGGCCACCTGGCGGCGGGAGCCTGGCGGTGGCAGTGTTTCAACCGTGGCAGTTCAGCCACATTTGGAATATGGCAGTCTGGACCGCCATGCCATTGGCGGCAATTACTGTCACCTCCGGCGTGGCGGTCCAGACCGTCATGTTCATTATGATGGCCTATATGCCAGCTTTATTGTTGGAACACCTGATCTCACTACCCCCCCCCCCAATCTTACTATCCAAGCTATGCCCTTGTGCAAGGGTAAGCATACATATGTACACGGGGGTAACTCAGCCATAACATCACAATAATGCACATATTTACTGAACAACTTTTAGGTATGTATGTGTCCAGTTTTAACAATAAAGCAGTAATTTACAAATTGGTACAACCCTTGGCTCCTAACAAGAAACATGATATTATGGTCCTGTGAACATAACCATTTTTATAGTGATGTTTTTCTAAATCTGGCAGCATGAAAGCAGCGTTAGGATTGGCTCAAGCACCCTGGCTTTGGCAGACTGTGAGCCTGGGCCTGTTGTCTCCAACACGGTACCACAGTGCCGGGTTTGAGAGAGCTTAGTGCACATCTGTGTTATGGCCGTCCTGAGAAGGCCAGCCAAACACACATCCGCACTGAGGGGAGTGCACAGCACCCTCCCCCTCCGTCCCTGTCATCCCCCAAGGCCCTGCCCCTTTAAAAATAAAAACAATAATAAACATAATTTATTATTGTTTTATTTTTTAAGGCTCGCAGCTGCTGCTGCTGCTGGTGGGGGGTGGGGGAGGGATGTGGCTGGGAGGGGTGACGCTCCTCAACCATAGCAGAGGAGCTGCTGCTGATGTAAGTAACAAAAGCATCTCAGTGAGAAAAGCAGTAAACTACTGAGCTATCTACATGAAAAACAGTTCTGTCATCTTCATGGCAGACATGATTTGCAGCAGGCACTTTAAACCTCCGCACTACTCTATAGTGAGTCAAAATTGCCACTAGACAAAACTCCCAACCCTCTTCAGCAGATACATCCGTCACCAGAGTTAGCTTGACGTTTTATTATTATCACCTGATAATTCCTGCTGGTACAAGGAACTCAGTAGCGCGTGTAACTCCATCAGACATTTGAAAATACAGCATGATATTTTTACTACTGACAAGCCAGTCAAAATGCCTTACTTTGCACTAGAGGTGGGCGAGCCAGGCTCGAGCAAGAAGCCTGGCTCTGGCTTAGCTCGAGGTCCAGTTATAATATGGAGACCATAGCGAGCCGAGTTTTCAAATGGCTTCTGCCTGCCACTGTCTGTATCCCCAGAATGTGCGGCATTTGGAACTGGGGAACCAGGTTCGAGTCTCAATGTCGGCTCTACATCATGTGACCCTGGGCAAATCAGTCAACCTCCTTGTGCCTTTGAAAATTGAATGTGGCATTTTGTAATGTTAACTAGCGCTTGTGTAAAGCGCTCTAATGCATTCGGGCCGAGCTCGCATTATGTGAAAAAAATGTACAGAGGTAAATACAAAGAGTTAACATAAAAAACGAAAAACACATACATACTCGATTAGTGGTTGATTTGTAGAAAGTGAAATCAGAAAACGCTGTATAAATTGCAGCTAACCCACTTTAATTGTGTGCTCAGGGGCAAATATTTTATTTCAGAAAAGCTCCTTTTTCTTCCTTGTTGCATAAGAAAGTGCTTTCAATAATGTGAGTGAACAATACCAGTTGTACAAACCCTACTGTGCACAGAGTGCTAAGGCCAGCAGAAATGATGTCAGTACAAACAGGAGGCCTGAAGGCAAAAAGTTAGGGGGGGACCACGACAAGGAGGCCAGGTCTAACAGTGCACAATACAGTAAAGCTCTCCAGGTGTAAATACTCACACTATTAAATCCCACTCATATTATGAGGCCTCCACAAGTCAGCACCAATACCTGAAGGGTCCCTTCTGCAACAAACTACTTGTGCTCAGATACTGGCTTAGTTAGACATTAGTCTCACACACTCAGCTTGCACACATGCTCACAGGAGTGTTCACATGTTCACTTGCAATCAGCCCTGAGGTCTTACCCTAGTTTCACAGCAGCATACCTTATTTAAAGTTATCCATTATAACAGAGCTTCCAGTGAGTGTGACTCAGTTAGTGAGACTCGCTCAAGGCAGAAGTTCGTAAACGAGGTAGTCCAAAAGGTGAAAATCCAGGAGGATTAAATAGGGTGAAACCCATTTCTCACTGAATTGATGCTGCTTTTCCACATCATAAACTGTTCCACAATTTGCAGGTCTGCACTGCAAATCTTGTGAAAGCCTAAATTATGTACTAAAATATATTTCAATGATTAATAAATAGGAATTAACTTGCAGTGGGCAAATAAAATGAAAGTCAAGAGTTTGGTAAAATGTGCCCACCATAGGGCACCATTGTGTATAATGTACTAATGAAATAAATGTTTAGAGAAAATAACATGCACAAATTAGAATTAAATGAATTTTTGGTTTATATTAATAAAGATGTTTACTTATAATATTTAACAGGACTAAACAACTGTGACGTAAGGGCCTACTCGAGAAGGCCTCATGTCAAGTTTTAGGCATTACAAAATATTAGTAAATGTTTTTTCTCTGTCTCAGCAGAATTTACACCTGTTCATTGTTCACACAGTGCTGACCTAACATACAATGATTTATTCTTCAAGCTTGCTGTGAGAACCATGTGCCCTAATGCTGTGTTTTAGCTATTGCTACAATTGTATCTTCCGACCACGAGAAGCTGCTATTCCCAGGACACGACAATGGGCCTACTGAATTGAGCAATAGCTTGCAACAAACTTGACACCAGACGGAACCTGTATGGAAAGTAAGGGAAGAAGATCCAATCATAAACGTGTGAAAGACTGATGAACCTTATTATAGTGGCGAGTTTTGAACCTATTGGTTCTGACATGAACACCCCATAAAACTGACCAATGAAAAATGCACAAGTTGCTTTTAGGATTTTAATATATCAAGACTGACATTTCAAAGAAGAGCTCCAAACGTTCTTGACTGGATGCCATTGCTGTTGTCCTTAGCCTATGTCCCTACTTGATTGGTTTAGCTAGCATATGCCCCACTGTGGCTGAACCACTTCCCCTTCAATATTCCCCAATCTAATAAAGACCTGAAAGTTTCCCAACTAATGAAGACAACTCTGCTTGCCAAACCATTTTAGGAGAGGTATACCATAATGCATGTGTCTTTGTTGTAGATTTGTGTCTTTTTCCTTTTAGGTACCAATCAAAAAAAGTTTCCTTAGAGCTTTAGTCAGATGTTTTTTCAAATTCGATTTCTGTCTGTTTTCCTTTTTTGCATGAAGTCTAAACATGCTTTTCAAATTAGAGGGTTAGTTAGGATTGCATCACTGAACAAATTAATGCCATTAACAAAGGAGTGAGTTCATTCATTTGTAGGTCTAAATGCATAACATTTCAAACATCCAATTATTATTGCTTTCAGTTTGCACAGTAGCTCTTGAATGTTTAGTGATAGATGCTTTGGTTACATTGAGATTTTTCCGCTATTTTGTCAGCCTGTGTTGTTTGTCTACGTTTATCAATTGGTTTTGAGAGTAATATATGTGACTCTAGCATTGTTAATCTAGGGAAATAACATTTTTTAACTTTACTAAATGTGTAGTTATTCAAGGCCAAATGGGTCATGGTGTGTTAACTTACTGACTCCAAATTGAATAATTGGATTGATGATATTGTTGTGTTCTTTCTTTGCGGGTATGTTAGGGTTTGGTGTCCATGGTAAATCACTCTTAACAGAGCCCCAAGGTCCATCATGCCTCTAGTGCGTTCCCTTATTAATAGAAATAGAAAAACAAATAAGGCTAGATGCGCTCACAGTTTCTGGTGGCAGAGTGGATGGCTATCCCTCTTTAAGAGGTTACCATGACTTCATTGTAGGGTCACCATTTGATAATTGTCATGAGAAATTTGGGTTAGCCAATGCTTGATGAAATTTGAAAATTTAGAAATTTGGAGTTACCGATGCTTGTTGGAAGGTGTTCTCAGCATCCTACAGTGATTTGTGACTGAATTAGGGTTTGCGCTTGCACAGTTTCAGCAAAAATTGCAGGTGAATTCTGATGTATATGAGAATTAATTAGTTGTTGTACGCCAATGTAGTTTGTTAGGGAGTATGCGTACTTCAAAGGGTGTATGTAGGGAAGTTGTCGTAATTCAATTGTGTGTGGCGCTTTGTGCAAAAAGAAAAATTGCCCACATGGTTGTTGGTATATATAGACCGTGAGGGGTCTAAGACTCCAGAGTATTGTACAAGTGCAGGATACACTTGGTTGTTGTTGTAACTTGACTGTGTAGTGGTCAATCAGGCATGGTTGACAAACAGTAGACCTAGAGTGAATGTTTACAAGGGAGTGCTAGTTTAACAGAGATTAGTCATTCCTGAGTGCACAGGGAAGATCCAGGATCAGTCAAGGTTAAATTAGCTGGTCCAATTTTACGTGCGAACTGAACTCGAACAAGTAGCTGTTAGAGCTAAATGTCGCAGTCAAAAATTCAGTAAGGTTTCCTAAGTGATTGTGATTCCTACCTGTAGTCAACAAACAAGCTGGTGTGTTGATTTTCTTTAGTGCTCGCAATATTTGCCTTTAGTTTTGCATGAATCAGGTTTGAGGAGGACAAGCCACAGGACTTTGTCAGCCGCTGTGTGTGTGAGTGTGACGTCACTATGTCTGCACTGGGATAGGTCAGATTGTGAGAAATGCCACGCATGGATTGGTGGACAACCGTGAAGCGCTATTGGTCGAAGAAGGCAAGCAAAAAGGATTATGGGATTGAAATTCACTTCCTGGTTTGGATAAAATCTTAGCTTAAACCCCAAAAGGAAAATTTTCAAAGCCTTAAAGAGCACAATTAGGGGAGACGCATTCATTCCAGTTAGAGTAGGAGGAAATGCCCCTTCAGAAGGCACACCCGCATACATCGTATTGGAGGAAAAGGGCGCTGCACCATATCTTTGGTTAAAACAGTGGTGCAAAGTTACAGAAAAGGAAGAGAGCTTAGTGTTTCTTGCCCATGGAACCTTTAACCTAAGAGTTTTGTAGAAGTTAGGGAGGGTACTATATGATTCAAAACCTCCTCAGAGTCCAGCACAATTTGAAGCATTAGCTATTTGGGAGTTAGTAGCCAGACAGCAACTACAACAGAAATTTGAGAGGAGAATAAGGAAAACTGAGAAAACATTAACTGAGGCTATATAGGATGATGAGCAGAAAATTTGGAGCACTGAGACCTTGTAGGGAATTAAGTTATTTCCTGTTATTACACAAAAGAAAGATAGTGGGATGAAACAGAAGAAAAGCAATAAGGATCCTACGGAGGGAAACAAGCCGAAAATAGATGAGGCTAGAAAATCTTTGACTTTTGATGAGGATTCAGATGATGACAAGTTTATATTGCAATTACTGAGAAATCATTCCCCACCATATTCAGCACATGAGACGAGTCCAGACCGATCCAAGTCCTCCAGTGCCAGTTGAGGTAACACAGAGTCAAGTACAGGTTAGCCATACTATTTTTACCACTTCCACAATTCAGATGCCCATGTTACAGATTGAATTGCCCAGAATTTACCCAGATGTGTCTATTGTAAAGTCTGCACCAGGTATAATAATACCAACCGAACAAGCTTCCCAAATGAGACAGGACTATCAGAAGCCAACCTTGATTCAAATGGAGCCTACACCTAGCTTAATATCCCTGATGCAAACCCAGACATTACCAAGGTACACCCCGATAAGAATGCCACAGACAAATACGCCCATTTACACGGATCAGAATATAGGAGTGACATACTCCAGTGATCAAAATGTCCAACCGAATCTAGACACTTTATCAGTACCAGTAACTATTGGCCCTGTTGTACCTTTATTTGTGCAATGGGAAGAAGAAAAGCAATGTCCAGAACACTTTAAATCTGAGCACAGAAATGGAGAGATTCAATGTGAAAACAGGAAGCATGACCCCCATGAACCAGATAATTGACATGACAGGCCCCTTAGTTGACTTGGGTCACTTCAGGACTCCCCAGAGCAATTCTGACAGAACAGACATAAGTCACAATCCAATTTATATGACTCCTGAGACTCCATGTCTAGCAATGCAACACGTGCCCAATACCAGTAGTGACAATATTTCATTGTTAGGACTGTCAGACCAGCAATTAACAAAATGGCTGGAAAAACTGAGCAGTACAAAGGGAGATTCAAGTGGAGGAAGCCCATTAAATCTGACCAGGCTTAAATCAGAAGTGGATAAATTAATTGAGGGACCAATTGAATTAAGCGGAATTTACTCGTACAGCGAAGGCTAATTACATTTCTTATGTTAAAATAATCACTAACAAAGCAGGATTATTACAGGTGAAACTAGCAGATCTGGCTGAAAAGTATGACATGCGATTGAGAAAATGAAGTATTTGAGAAGAAGCTACAGGTCTGAATTTGACTCCAAAGACATAGAAAACATGAGAAAACCGGTAATGAAGATTCACTTTAAAGAATAATTCAGTGCATTCAGATATGAAGAGACAAATGGGAAGGCAGGTGAGCAAAGAAATGAGACAAAAGGAAAAGGGAGTCTGCAAGTTTAGCGTAAAGCAGTCTGAGAATCCAGTAAAAATATTGCCAATGAGAGAAATTCCCTTGAAGCAGAAGTGATATTCTGTCATTAACCAATGACTACCTGAGATTGAGAGTGAGACGTTTGGAATGGTACCAGCAGACAGATAGGTTTGTGAAGCTGGACAAATGCCTGTGGGAAGATGTAAACACATTGCTAGAACTAGGGGTCCCAGCTGATTTATTGGTGTAATGCAAAAGGGGTGTTGATTGGCCAACACACAAGGCCCCACGAGATTCGATTACTGGTGCACCATCTCCTGAGGTAATGAAGTACTATAAAAAGGTGATTGAATTTTTGAAAATTAAACTTTCTCCTAAGAACATTGATTGTCAGAGAATTGACAGGACAGCCCAGGAAGCCTAAACATTACAGTGCTACGGAAACAATTGAACCCAAACACATGATCCATTTTGTGTTTAGGTTTATTGAAGGACTGAGACCTGAAATTAGCCAGATGGTTAAGAGTCATTTTATTTGCTGGCAAGCAAAGCCGATTGATGAAGTGTTGCAGTATGCTAAGTACTGTAGTGACAAGATTGAATTAAAGCAAATAACGTCGAAAGAGAAGGCAATGGTGATGCAGATTAAAGTGGCACAATCAGAAATGCAGGGCATTTTTCCACAGCAACAGCAGGGAAACTAATTGTTTCAGAATCAGGCCAAAGGTAGAAGTCGTGAAGGAAATAGGAATGTGAACCGTGGCATCGATTTGAGTACTGTGGTTACTCAGAGTGATATGCAGGGAATGAAGAGACTGTTACCTTGTCACGCTGGCGGCGGCCTCAGACATTGGAAATGGGAGTGCCCGGTGTTGGGACAGGAAGGTGTTGTCTCACAGATGAATGAACACAATCCCTTTTCAAATATGAGATGACCTAGAATGA
Source organism: Pleurodeles waltl (assembly GCF_031143425.1). Lineage (NCBI taxonomy): Eukaryota > Metazoa > Chordata > Amphibia > Caudata > Salamandridae > Pleurodeles > Pleurodeles waltl. The sequence goes on from NC_090440.1 coordinate 491,233,185, forward strand.
GAGGTCAAAATTTGAATGTCCATAGTAATACGAATCCGATACAAGGTTCTCAGCCCATGCAACAAATGCAAATGCCACATTTTCAGACACAACCTATGCAGCCTCAAGTCCAAATGGTACCTAAGCAACAAATTCAGATACCTCAAGCTCCAATGGTGCAGCAGCAGATGATGCTTCCATAGCAGGGTACTGGTCAAAGGTTTACCACCAGTGAGAACATGGTACACCAATACCCACTTCACAGTGAGGATGAATGGAATGATGATGGAAAGAATGAATGCATGTTGGCGGCTTCATTAGAAGTAGACCAAAAGGGTCCACATGTGAAGGGTACAGTAATGGGTCACAAAGTCTTAGTTGATACAGGAGCTACACGCTCCACTGTAAGAACTGCAGGAGTCACAAATGTTCCCCTTTCAGGGAAAACAGTACAAATTGTAGGAGTCGCAAATCAATACCTGACAAATCTAATTACAGAACCAGTTCCAGTTGAAATTGATAGCTTCAAGTGCATGCAAAAATTTGTAGTCTGTGACTCAAGTCCGGTTTCCCTATTGGGAAGAGACTTGGTATGTAAAACTATATGTTTAATTACCTGTTCAGATGAAGGGATGCCATTCAAACAAACAGTGATGATGAAGATGGCCAGTCTGTGGAAACTGACTGGAACTCAGTAAATGAAGAGTACCCATTGATCAGTTTCTTCCCTGTCTTTACAGAGACCTGCCTTCAGATGTACAGGGAACAGTTAAAATGAGAGGTTGGGATTTTTCAGGGAAAGACATTTGTCTAATTCGAGGAGTTGAGCCAGTTAAGGTTGCAGTCAAACCAAACGCTGTTTTGCCTCAGATTCTACAATACCACATGACACAGGATGCTATTGAAGAGATTGCCCCTATAATTGCAGAATTCGTGAGACAGGGTGTCCTGAAATTCATTCTGAGCAGCCCATGTCATTCTCCAGTCATGGGATTGCGAAAACCCTGTGGAAGCTTTCGGATTGTTCAGGATTTGAGAAAAATGTATGATATTGTGATCAAATGTTGTCCAGCGGTGCCAGTCCAGCAGTGATATTATTCCAGATCCCATGTGATGCTGAATGGTTCACAGTGATGTACCTATCTCAAGCATTCTTTTCTGTACCTCTACATGAGGATGGCCAATTTCTCTTCTGTTTTAAATTCTTGGACCGCGTATATTGTTGGTGTAGAATCACACAAGGTTTTTCAGAGTCCCCAACGACATTTAATCAGATACTGAAAAAGAACCTGGAATCATTAGAGCTGCCATTTCAATCGACCCTGGTGCAATACATTGATGATTTGTTGATTGCTTCAAAGACAAAGGAAGCATGCAGGCAATATATTGTTTCCTTGCCGAATCATTTGGGTGAGAACGGACACAAGGTGTCCCCAGCTAAATTAAAGTACTGCCAGAAAGAAGTGAAATATCGGGGGCATCAAATTGAAATAGGGGCGAGAAAGATTTCCAAAGAAAGGGTTGCTACCATATTATAGATGAATCCCCAAACTTTACAGAGAGATGTCAGAATGTTTCTGGGAAAGGTCAGCTACTGTCGCTAGTGGATTCCATATTTTTCAATCATTTCAAAGCCATTGCAGAGACTGACTTACAAAGAGGTTACTCACCCTATAGAGATGGATGAAGCCTGTATGAAAGCATTTACTGAATTGAGGGAAAGTCTGTGCAAAGCTCCAACTTTGGGAATGCCTGATTACATGAAACCATTTATGTTGCTCTGTCATGAACGTGATGCATGTTCTTTCTCCGTTTTGACACAGGCGCATGGTGGTGTAAACCGCCCAGTAGCATATTTTTCAGCTACTTTGGACCCAGTCGCAGCAGCTTTAACTGGCTGTTTGCAGACTGAGGCAGTGGTTGGATTGAGCCTCACTTAGAGTGAGAGCATAGTCATGGGACATCCTTTAACTGTTTTGGTCACTCACTCAAGTTCTGCTTACCCAAACAAAGACACAGTACCTAACAAATGCTAGATTGACCAGATATGAAACCTTGATTTGGGGCTCTCCAAATTTGACTTTGAAAAGGTGTACAGTGCTCTCTAAAGAAAATGTTGAACTTGACAAATTAAATGATGGTGAACATGACTGTATGGATGTTACTGAATTGTGCACAAAACCTAGATCTGATATGCGAGACACCCAATTGGAAGAAAATTACACAATTATTTTGGTCGATGGTTCCTGTTTAAGAGATAACATGGGAACATTAAAAGCTGGATATGGTGTCTGCACAATTTCTGGCATAATAGAAGCTTCATGGCTTCCGAAAATATTTTCCGCACAAGTAGCTGAGTTGGTGGCTCTTACTAGGGCATGCCAAGCTTCAGCCTATCTCAAAGTTACCACTTACACAGACAGCCAGTATGGATTTGGAATTGTGCATGACTTTGGCCAATTGTGGTTGCAAAGAGGTTTTATGACCTCTTCAGGTTCCCCAGTAAGAAACAGTGACAGGATCTATGACTTGTTACAAGCTATACAATTGCCTGAAACGATTGCTATGGTGAAATGCAGTGCACACCAGAAATCACAAGATTTTGTGTGAATGGAAAATGCATATGGGGATCAAGTCGTAAGGTTTTGCGCATTGAAATGTATATCTTTCAGGGAAAAATGGGAGGTGGTAAAGAAATATGAAGTCAGTACAAGCTATGTATTAACTGTTGTTGATACTTGGGAGGAAATTTAAAGCCTTCAGGAATATGTTCCTGTAAGGAAATGCCTCCTTGGCATGGTTACCCCCTGACATTTTGCCTTTACTGATGCTAAGTTTTGATTTGAAAGTGTGCTGAGGTCTGCTAACCAGGCCCCAGCACCAGTGTTCTTTCCCTAACCTGTACTTTTGGTTCCACAATTGGCACACCCTGGCATCCAGGTAAGTCCTTTGTAACTGGTACCCCTGGTACCAAGGGCCCTGATGCCAGGGAAGGTCTCTAAGGGCTGCAGCGTATCTTATGACACCCTGGTGACCCCTCACTCAGCACAGACACACTGCTTGCCACCTTGTGTGTGCTAGTGGGGATAAAACGACAAAGTCGACAAGGCACTCCCCTCAGGTTGCCATTCCAACCTCACACTGCCTATGCAGTATAGATAAGTCACCCCGCTAGCAGGTCTTACAGCCCTAAAGCAGGGTGCACTATACCATAGGTGAGGGCATAAGTGCATGAGCACTATGCCCCTACAGTGGCTAAGCAAAGCCTTAGACATTGTAAGTGCAGGGTAGCCATAAGAGTATATGGTCTGGGAGTCTGTCATGCACGAACTCCACAGCACCATAATGGCTACACTGAAAACTGTGAAGTTTGGTATCAAACTTCTCAGCACAATAAATGCACACTGATGCCAGTGTACATTTTATTGTAACATACACCCCAGAGGGCACCTTAGAGGTGCCCCCTGAAACCTCAGCCGACTACCCGTGTAGGCTGACTGGTTTTAACAGCCTGCCACACACCAGACATGTTGCTGGCCACATGGGGAGAGTGCCTTTGGCACTCTGTGGCTAGTAACAAAGCCTGTGCTGGGTGGAGATGCTTATCACCTCCCCCTGCAGGAACTGTAACACCTGGCGGTGAGCCTCAAAGGCTCACCCCCTTTGTTACAGCACCCCAGGGCATTCCAGCTAGTGGAGTTGCCCGCCCACTCCGGCCACGGCCCCACTTTTGGCGTCAAGGCCGGAAGAGATAATGAGAAAAACAAGGAGGTGTCACTGGCCAGTCAGGACAGCCCCTAAGGCATCCTGAGCTGAGGTGACTCTCACTTTTAGAAATCCTCCATCTTGCAGATGGAGGATTCCCCCAATAGGGATAGGAATGTGCCCCCCTCCCCTCCGGGGGGAGGCACAAAGAGGGTGTAGCCACCCTCAGGGCTAGTAGTCATTGGCTACTAACCCCCCAGACCTAAACACACCCCTAAATTCAGTATTTAGGTGCTCCCCAGAACCTAGGAACTCAGAATCCTGCAACCTAGAAGAAGAGGACTGCTGAACTGAAAAACCCTGCAGAGAAGACGGAGACACCAACTGCTTTGGCCCCAGCTCTACCGGCCTGTCTCCCCCCTTCTAAAGACACTGCTCCAGCGACGCTTTCCACAGGGACCAGCGACCTCTGAAGCCTCAGAGGACTGCCCTGCATCTAGAAGGACCAAGAACTCCAGAGGACAGAGGCTCTGTTCACCAAAGACTGCAACTTTGCAACAAAGAAGCAACTTTGAAACAACTTGCGTTTCCCGCCGGAAGCGTGAGACTTGACACTCTGCACCCGACGCCCCCAGCTCGACTTGTGGAGAACAATCACTTCAGGGAGGACTCCCCGACGACTGCGAGACTGTGAGTAGCCAGAGTTGACCCCCCTGAGCCCCCACAGCGACGCCTGCAGAGGGAATCCCGAGGCTCCCCCTGACCGCGACTGCCTGCTTCAAAGACCCGACACCTGGTAAAGGCACTGCATCCGCAGCCCCCAGGACCTGAAGTATCCGACCTCCAGTGCAGGAGCGACCCCCACGTGGCCCTCTCCCTTGCCCAGGTGGTGGCTACCCTGAGGAGCCCCACCCCTTGCCTGCCTGCATCGCTGAAGAGACCCCTTGGTCTCCCATTGCTTTCTATTACAAACCTGACACTTGTTTGCACACTGCACCCGGCCGCCCCCGTGCCGCTGAGGGTGTACTTTCTGTGTGGACTTGTGTCCCCCCCGGTGCCCTACAGAACCCCCCTGGTCTGCCCTCCGAAGACGCGGGTACTTACCTGCTGGCAGACTTGAACCGGGGCACCCCCTTCTCCATTGAAGCCCATGCGTTTTGGGCACCACTTTGACCTCTGCACCTGACCGGCCCTGAGCTGCTGGTGTGGTAACTTTGGGGTAGCTCTGAACCCCCAACGGTGGGCTACCTTGGACCCAAACTTGAACCCCGTAGGTGGTTTACTTACCTGCAAAAACTAACAAACTCTTACTCCCCCCAGGAACTGCTGAAAATTGCACTGTCTAGTTTTAAAATAGCTATATGTCATTTATGTGAAAACTGTATATGCTATTTTGCTAATTCAAAGTTCCTTAAGTACCTACCTGTAATACCTTTCATTTGAAGTATTACATGTAAATCTTGAACCTGTGGTTCTTAAAATAAACTAAGAAAATATATTTTTCTATACAAAAACCTATTGGCCTGGAATTGTCTCTGAGTGTGTGTTCCTCATTTATTGCCTGTGTGTGTACAACAAATGCTTAACACTACTCCTTTGATAAGCCTACTGCTCAACCACACTACCACAAAATAGAGCATTAGTATTATCTCTTTTTGCCACTATCTTACCTCTAAGGGGAACCCTTGGACTCTGTGCATACTATTCCTTACTTTGAAATAGTGCATACAGAGCCAACTGCCTACAGTTCCTAAAGAGGAAAAAAGGGCATGGATCAGATCCAAATGTGTGCAACGGGAGGATGATATCTGAATGTCTGGGGAGGGACAAATGGTTCTGCCACACAGTGTGTTAACCCAAATAGCCAGGCACTGCTAAGGTTAAGCACATGTCAGGAGGGATGCAATAATTCACACCTTTAAACAGTCCTGGTTCAACCCAAAATTTAGACAGGTAGCGGAAGCAGTTTGTCACAGGTGCGTCATTTGCCAACAAATGAATGTGGGTAAGAAATATGAGTCACATTGGAAGAGTCAGAGGTTCCTTCAACAGAATGCAAATGGATTTCATTGAAATGCCCGTGCGTGGATGGTTGAGCTATGTGTTAGTGATTGTTTGCATTTTCAGTCCTCGGATTGAAGCTTACCCTACATGTAGACATGACAGTCTCACTGTAGCAAAGCTTTTACTCAGGGAATTAATACCATGTTTTGGGCTCCCAGCCTATTTAGAATCAAATAGAGGAAGCCACCTAATAACAAAGTAATCAAATTGCGGTGTTCAGCCTTAAACATTGAGCAGAAGTTGCACTGTAGCTATCGCCCAGAAGCATCAGGACTCGTAGAGCAAATGAATGGCAACTTGAAATCAGGACCTGTAAAGATGTGCACATCCACAAATCTGAAATGGTCAGATGCACTGCCTCGAGTTCTGATGAGTATGAGAAACACACCTGAAAACAGGACTGGACTGTCCTCACATGAAATCCTCATGGGCAAAGCAATGAGGTTACCAGCGGTCCCTGCAAATGCTCTCATGAATATAAAAAATGATATGTGCTGCATTACTGCAAAGATCTGGCTGATGTGGTTCGCTCGTTCTCTCATCAGGTGGAACCCACAGCTGTGCTGCCATCTCAAGACCAGTGCCACAACCTGAGAGCTGGTGACTGGGTTGTGATTCGAAAGCACATGAGAAAAACCTTGTCTGGAGCCCAGGTGGAAGGGACCCCACCAAGTAGTAGTGGTTACTACTACTGCTGTGAAGTGCGCAGGAGTCCTGAACTGGAGTGCCATGTGTTCTGGGTGATGAAGAAGAGCTGTTGAAAGTACCAACAAAATTAAGGCAAACTCTAGAATGAGAAGCTGGTGAACTCGAGAATGTCACAGAGCAACCTGACGAAGATCCAAGTACCCGTGTAAGAGATGAAGCAGAGTGATATTGACATATAGTTAATAACAACAGAATGGTCTGGAGAGCCCAGTCAGAGGGGGGCTCTCCAGAAGCAGACAGGTTCAGAAATCAAACAGAGCAACCAGCAACTTCAGATGAAGGAGTGGAGTTTGGTCAGACCCAAGCAAACCTGACTCCTCCAGACCCTGGTGAAGGTCCATCAAGCCAGAATCAAAGTCTAGTAGAACAAAAGAAAACTGTAATTCCACGCCTGAAAAGAGCACTGACAAAAGGAACATTGAAAGGGGGCCTGTGGCCAAAATCACAGGCTAAGAAAAAGGACTCAACCATTCTATCCACAATTGATATCCACAATTGAAGAAGAAATAGACGCCACAAAAAAAGAATACCTGAGTGATGGAGAAATAATTGGAGACCGAAAACTGAAGAGAAAAAGAGTTGCAAATAGAAGATATTCAGGTCCTGAATGGCATATGCTACAAACAGTGACTGGCAATGTGATTTTTTGTCATTTTGTTTTGATCGAGAGGTTCCAGGTCAAAACTTCAACTCGTGAAGTAGCAACATGAATTGAACTTCAAAAAAAGATCTTATAAAACTGATAAAAGGAAAATAGATATTTCCATACCAGAAAAGACTTCGAAACCTGATTTTGACAACAGTCACCGATTTTGACAACAGTTCCAGAGAGAGAAAAATTCCTGTATATATTGCAAAAGAAGACCGAAGGAAAAAAATATATATATTTGGTGTGTTTGTTATTGAGTTTTTGGCTGCATAGAAAATTTTTGCTTCTAATTTCTGATTCTTTACAGATCATGGGTAATTATCACAAGCAGGTCAAAAGCAATAGGTGCTGTCAATGCAAAGATATTGGCTTAGCAATTATAAGTAAGATACTGTGTGTTATTGAGTATGGGTGTTTATATTAAAGCCAAAACTGATAACACAATTTTTTTAGAGACTACCCCACCTATGGAATTAGACAAATTCAAACTGTATGAGAAGTACTTACAACTCACAAGGAAACCTTTCTTCTAATGTTTTCTATTGCCTGTTGTAAGAATATGATGAAACAATGAATGTGAGAGAATGCTACGTTTGCATACAAATTCCTTCTTCAGTGCAAGAAGGGATAACCTATCACAGCCTGCCACTAACATATGGAATTAGTTACAGTCTTTTACTAACAAGGCTTTATAATCAGTAGTACATACAATATTTTTATTCAAATTATGATGTTGTGTTTTCTTTTGTACCTATTATGAAGTAACTGAGTAAAATAGCTATAGAATGGAACATTGAATTAGTAAGAGGTTACTTTGAACCACACTAACTTTTGGCACTGTCTTTACGCATTGCAATAATCTGACAAGCTTATGTACACTAGTAGAAACGTCTTTTCCAGATCATACTGATGACAGTAGAAGACCTTTAAAGGAAATGATAGAGAAGGGCATAGCAGGAAGAGCTTTCAAAAACAGTTACAGCTTTAATGATCCTAAAGCATTAGGGAGTCTTGTAATAGAGTACAAACCTGTAGTGAAGCTTTGTTTCTATAGACTGCACTCTGAAACTGACACTATATTTGTGGGAACGAGTAAGTGCAGACATGTATTTCTTTCCCAGAATACATGGACCTTTATGTTGAATGGACAAGACCCGGCGATTCCTGGGGTATATCACATCTGTGAACAAAATGCCTATTACCGTCTTCCCAAGGGATGGTACGGCACATATTATCTGGGGATTGTTTCCTAAAGATTATCAAATTGAGAAACTGGATGAGACACATCAAGCAAATTACATACAACAAGCTACACCAAAAACATCTTACTGTAGTACTATTGGGGACATATTTGGAGCAATTATTCGTGGGAGTTGCTCTGAATTGTTTGAAAATTCAAAAGTTGTCTCCTATTGTGGATAACATGCTGATTAGTTATTCTGGAGCCATTGTTCTAATGGACACTGAAATGGCTGCAGTACGTTCAATTGTTCAGAACCATCTTGCATTAGCCATCCTTTTACCAAAGAAGGGTGGAGTCTGTAAAATGCTTAAATCACAACATTGTTGTACTTTGTTGGTCCCTTTTGCAGGGTCATCTCCAATCTTTTTGCCTCCTTCCTCCTACTTTATTCTGATCTGTTGCTGTTGGCTTTAGGAATCTGGTCAGTTTGCCACTGCTAACCAGTGCTAAAGTGCACATGCTCTCTGTGTAAATTGTGCAGTTGATTGGCTTTCCATGATTGGCATATTTGATTTAGTAGTAAGTCCTTAGTACAGTGCACTAGAGGTGCCCAGGGCCTATAAATGAAATGCTACTAGTGGGCCTGCAGCACTGGTTGTGCCACCCACATAAGTAGCCCTGTAAACATGGCTCAGACCTGCCACTGCAGTGTCTGTGAGTGCAGTCTTAAACTGCCAATTCAACATGGCAAGTGTACCCACTTGCCAGGGCCAAACCTTCCATTTTCTTACATGTAAGGCACCCCTAGGGTAGGCTCTAGGTAGCCTCAGGGGCAGGGTGCAGTGTATGTTTAAGGTAGGACATATATTAATGTGTTTTATATGTCCTTCCTCTGGAATACTGCCAAATTCGGTTTTCACTGTGCAACGCCTATCTCTCTCATAGGTTAACATGGGTGCTGCCTTTAAATATTATTAAAGTACAGATTCCCTTTGGGAGATAGAAATGTGTAGTTTAGGGTCTCTGAACTTACAATTTAAAAATACATCTTTTAGTAAAGATTTTAGATTGTGTGTTTGAAAATGCTACTTTTAGAAAGTAGCTATTTGCTTGCTTAAACCATTCTGTGACTCTGCATGTTTGTGGATTCCCTATCTGGGTCAGTTTGACAGTTGGGCTGTTTGCACCTCTCTCTAGACAGTGACACAAAGGGAGCTGGGGTGTAGCCTGCATATCCTGATGAGCCATCAGTGCTAGGAGTGAGAGGAGGAGTGGTCACTTACACCTGAAAGGGCTGTGCCTGCCCTCACACAATGCACTCTCCAACCCCCTGGTTTGTGTCTGGGGCCTGGCCTGGAGAAAGCAGGATCTCACAAACAAGAGAGACTTTCCTTTGAAGTAGGCATACTTCAAAGACAGAAAGGGGTATAAGAAGAGCACACAAACCCCCTGAAAATTAGATTACTTCTGGAACCAGGAGGAACCTCTGCCCAGGAGAAGAGCTGGAAGCTGGAGGAGAAGGACTGCCCCTTTGCCTGTGAATGTGCTTTGCTGGGTTGGCCTGCATTAGCTGCTTCTGCATAAGAGAGGACAAAGAGTGACTTTGGGTGACCTCCCACTTGTGAAGAATATCCAAGGGCTTGAATTGAGCTTGCCTCCTGTTGTTGAAGTCTCAGGGACATCAAAGACTTCTCTCTGCCAGGGCTTTCTGCTGAGATTCCTGCCAGCCAAGCGGTGCCCTAACCTGTCTCTGGGCCCTTGAAAGGTGCAGCTGGTAGAAAAGGACAGACATCCACGCAAAGACCGCCGTGCAGGGAAACGTTTGACACACCACCGCTCACAGCTAACATCAACGCTCCACCTGCATCGGCTGAAAGATCGACGCGAAGCAGCTGGACAAACAAGGCGCAACATCTGCAGCGGCTGCTGTTAGCGACACAAGCCCCCACGCAGCGCGATTTCGTGACACCTTGCAACAGGATTTCGATGCATCATCGATGGGCGTGGAAAATCAATGCAAAGCCTGCCTGGACACATCGCTCTCTTGCAGGAGAGAAGAAATGACGCACGCCAACACAACTGGAGGAGGAACGACACACGTTCTTGTTTGAGAGTGAGAAAGCAACGCATCGCTGGTATTTTCCGATGCACACTCACCTGTGCGGTTTTATTTTAACGCTATCCAGGTACTTTTGTACGCTAACAACATTCCCACTGTTTTCTAAAAGATTTAAGATTCTTTTGCTTTTAAATTCATAACTTGAATTGTGTATGTCGGATTTTTTAAGTTTTGGTCTTGTTTTGTCTGGATAAATATTACCTATTTTTTAAACCTGTGTTGTGTCATTTTTATAGTGTTTTCACTGAGTTTTTGTGTGTGTTGTTACAAATATGTGACGCATTGTTTCTAAAGTTAAGCCTGCCTGCTCGTGCCAAGCTGCCAAAGGGGTTAGCGGGGGTTAACTGAGGGTGATTCTCCTTTATCCAGATAACAGTAAGGGGGTAAAAGCCTTCATTAGTAACCTGACTAAGACAAACTCTGACTTAAAAATCCTGAAGGAACTGGGGGTGTGGGAAAAAGTTGGAAACGGTTTCACTGCTGTGTGAAACTGGTTGGGCAACCTGGGGAAAAGTATCATTGGCAAAATAATGACTCCAATATTGATTATTCTGAAATGTGCCATTTGCATAATAGGAGTTTATAAATTATACACATGGATTAAAAGAAAAAGGATGAAAAATGAACAGAGGAGGGAGTAAATTGAGATGGAAAGAATAAGGAGCAGATACTTTGATGAAAATCAGAGACGTCAGACATTATGCAAAACAACCTTTTAGACTAACATGAGAATTAATAAATTATTTAGGATAACGTGTGACGGCATATTTAGTCGTCAGAGAAGGGGTTGTGAAAGCCTAAATAATGTACTAAAATATATTTCAATGATTAATAAATAAGAATTAACACACAGTAGGCACATAAAATGAAAGTTTAGAGTTTGGTAAAATGTGCTCACCATAGATAGTAGCCATTACGTGTATAATGTACTAATGAAAATAAATGTTTAAAGAAAATAACATGCCCATATAGAATTAAATGTATTTTTGGTTTATATTAATAAAGATTAATGGAATGTTTACTTATAATATTTAACAGGACTAGAGAACTGAACATTTTGAAAGTCGTTTCTCCAGCTACCCAGACGCTACCAAACAAAGGCCCTGGAATTGGACGTTAATTCCAGAACAATAAAAGAAATGTGGCACTATTAACATATGCTTGCTCAAATCAACTTAGCAAAGAGATTGCAGAGAACATATAAGCATAATGATACATAATGATCTATTAAAGTTTAGAGTGCCATAGAAGGCCAAAACCCAAAATATGAGACTTAAATACGGTCCTTTAAGGCAAATATTGAGACACCCTTCTGCAAAAACCTAATGACTGACAAAAAAGAAAACCTAGACGCAGAATCAATAAAATGACAATGTAGGTAATGAACATGTTTGAGCCCTTAAATTAACATACTTCTTTGCCATTACACACATTGCACAACCCTCTTGACAAAGCTGAAAAATCCTAGAGAGGTCAGCGTTTTGTCCACTCGCAAGGAACAGGAACCTGCAGGTCAGCACTATTACCGCAACATAGTATGATATATATATATATATGTATATAGAGTGTGATTTTTGGATGGTAAGGCAGGTGGTCTTTGGCTAAAGGTTGGGTTTATGAACCGGGTGCCTGAGCATGATTCAGATTTGGACAGTTATAGAATATCCTCCAATTACATCTATAGACATCAGCCTTGCTGATGAGGGTTGATACCCTGAAACTGGTTCCAGGATGCCTGTTTTGGGTACAGGGAGGACCTGGCCTGGAATTTCAGGTTGGACTGTTCCCCTGGGAAGCAGCGTTTGAAAACATGAAAAATGGAGTAGGAACAAGGATACACCGCTGCCTAATACCTTTGTCAATAATGATCGGTTCAGTGACTTGTCCTTGGGCCCCAAAGCATGGCAGCTTGATTGTTCTCATGAAGTCGAATAATTACAGAGAGAATGCCCCCAGCATGCCCATATCTGATTGAACAAACCACACACAATTTTTGCCATGGGACCATGTCAAGGGCATATTTTAAACCAATAAATGCCACAGACTGCCTTTGCCTAAAAACACGGTCTTCCAGTACAGTATCATAAACCTAAAAAACTTGATCTGTTGGACTTGTCGGCACTGAACTCGTCCTGATAAATAGACAGAATATTTTGGTCCTCAATCCACTCCAAAATCTTAACCAGGAGTACTATACTAAATACTTTCAGTGCCACGTCTATAAGACTTCGAGGCCGGCAATTTGTAGGGGAATCACTTGACCCGTTCTTATAAATCGGCACCACTTCAACATGCTTCCAGGAAGAATGGTTAGGCACGCCCTTTGTAATATGATTAGTCAGCAACAACATAGTCCTTGCCCAGATTTCCTTGTCATACCTAAATAAATAGACTGGAATTCCATCAGGGCCTTGCGTTTTACTGCCAATGATGGAATCAATTGACGTTGTGATATCGGCCAGGTCAAACATTTCCCTGTAACCACATAGAGAGACAGTTAGTTTAAGGGCATGCTTCTCTGCCGTAAGGTCGACTGAATAAAGAGATCTTAAATGCTCTACCCACACAATCACATTATCAAAATGGGGCATTATCTCACGCCCCCCTCAGTCCCAAAATGTGATATAGTCGCTGGATTCACATGGCGGTTCAAGGCCCTGCCATCTGTTTTCCTCCCACGCTCTTCTGGTGTGTGCATGAGCCTGCTTGTAAAATACCCTTAGCTTAAGTACACTAATCCCATCCTATGATCTAACTGCCATAATCAAATTGGACCTAGCCAGCCTACACCTCTTATCATACCAACTCACATGGTTAGTTATATGGTAATTCCTTTTCTTAGTTACCACCGGGGCTGTAAAGTGTCGTCTAAAACCTTCGAAGAGAAGTGAGTAAGTATCAACCGGATCAGCCCAGCTCTCATCTCCAGGTAACCGTGTCCTCTGCCCACAATAGGCACGGTTAACTTGGAGGGAAATTTCTCTCACTACCTCAGTTTTAAGGGCAACCCGCTGCCGTTTGAGATGGCGCCTGTTATTTATAGGACAAAGCTCTTCAGTACAACTGAGTGGACGTGCTTCACTTGCACGAAGTCCCAATCTTGATTTCATTGTGAGGCACAGTGGATTGTGATCATTCTCCTGAGTTTCGTTCACTACCATGTCAATAACATTGGGCCACAATCAGAGATACACAAACACCTAGTCTATTCTGCCAGACCCCTTAAAGCCATGGTAAGTAGAAGACCCAGCATGATCACTCGTTGCTCTACCATTCAGGGCTCCAAGCCTAAATTTCAGTGTAAGAGCCCTCAGTTGTAATGCCACCCTTGTCCATTTTTCAACAGGGTCTAAACTAAGCTCAGGAATGGCTGAACGTTTGTCTTCCTCTACTGTGAGGTTGATGTAATCTCTATCTAAAGACTCAAAAGTGGTATAAAAGTCATCAGCAATAGTTGGGTGATCCATAGGAGGCGTCTTATCTAGACTAGCCGCTAGGGACTGCAACATAAGAGACTGAGAACCACCTCTTATGCCTGTGACATAGAGGTTATAAATGTAAGTCCCAAAGTTTGACCCATTCTTGGCCCAAATGGATAGAATATCTTGGTGGACCACTGAAAGCAAGTCAAAAGTGCAACTTAATGCAATTTTGGCACAGATCAGTAGCCCACCAGATGACCTACCTTTATCGCCTGAAATGGCACAACTAAAGAAAGCCAAACAACACACCCTGTACTTCAGTTCAATGCACCAAGTCTCCTTGAACAAACAAATATCAAAAACGCTGATAAAATCATTCCACTCTGGCAGCAGCAGTTTTGACCCCAACCCGGCAACATTCCAGGATACTAACGAAAGCCCAGCAGAGACAATCATAGTATGAACATCAGGTTGTACCTGGGCATTGTACGAGATGTAGTTATTATGACAATGAAATCCATAAGATGGGGTCTCACCCTCACTCCCCACCTCTGAGGTGGATACATCTTGAGTTACATTCTTCATGCTCCCTCCCGTATTGTCCTGTAGTGGAGTGTGAGGGTCAATGCCACCATCCCCATTCACACACTCTATTGCACCTGTCCCTACTGCCAGACGTAGTCCATCGACCTGCTCAAGGACACTGAATCGATTGTGAACAGGTACACTAAAGTGCCTATACTGCCCTGCTTCGCTCCTGTGTAGTCAAGGCAGCCTTGGCTGGTAATTGGCCCCTGACAAAAACAAACAGGGTCTAGGGTTAGCGAAATTAGCCCAGTGGCAAGTCTGCAATTTCCTGGCCCAACTACCTACGCTGGCCATCATCACTCAGTAACGTGTATGCTATCTCAGGGTCTTTAAAAATCACAACCACGCAATCCCCCAGGCGATCAGCTCATCCTGGGCTGATCCAACCAACCCTACGTGTCAGCAATATCTTATATACCAATCTAATTGGAAAGTTCTTATTTTACCTAACCAATGCAAACATTTATTAGTTAATTCCTCCTACGATTTGCGCTGGCCCCCCGGCAGGAGGTGGAAGCACCTCCGGCCGTGAGCTTAGGGACTCCTGATAGAACAACAACGTAGGGGCACAATGCTTGGGGCAGATTGATAACATCCTGAGTGATGGTTTGTGTATTAACATTATCCTCACCCACCAGACCTCCGCTCTTTTTCCCGCTGGAGTGAGCAAATCCCCCTTCAGCTGAATTGGACAGCTTAGCCATACAGTCTATCAGGGATTTAGATGCCTGGGGTCTCTGGCTCATTTCAGGTTGCTCAGGTTGCTCGGTGGATGGTAATACAGAGTCAATTACATCTCCAGGTTCAAGCCTGAGAATGACAGCACCACCCCCACCTGTCTGGTCTGAGAGTGGAACTCACTAATGGCATTTAAGGCATGTTCTATGTTGACCAGGCGTTCCATTAAGGGTGCAAGTACCACATCAAGAATCCCCTCAACCCTATTTGCCACCTTATTCACCACCACCTCACCCATAAAGTCAGCCAGCCGATCTGGATCAAAGCCAGGTACTATTCTACCACAATCAAGGGGCTGTGCATTCAGCTTAGGCTCAAGGTGGTTTACAGAAATTTAACTAATGGCCCTGGAGTTTTTACGCAGCATCCTCTGGGTACTTTTTTGCCCTTTCTTAGGTTGTTTATCTCTCACGCTACAGTTCTCTGGAGTGATGGCATCGAAAGCCACATTTGGACTTGTAACCAGTACCACAGCTGGAGGTCTTGGTGAGACATCAGAATCTTCAAAAGCCCTAATTGCAGAAGATGGTTCAGGGGGGCTGACTGGCCACCCCTGCCTCCAATGACAACCTCCTTTCTGTGAATTCTATCTCGTTTGAAACTACCCAAATTACACGCTGGAGCATTTTACCAATTGTCATGATTCTGGCAGGTGAAGAAGCAGCATGTAATGTGCCCAGGCATTTCTTTTTACTCATAGGTCCAAAACATTCTGCTAAAGACCCCAGGAGTCACCTTCTTCTAGTAGAGATGGTGAATCAATAGAAACAATCATGCACTTACTTCTTAAATGCATTTTAACCAGGCATAAACTCACCCTGAATTGGACAACGTTAGAGGGGTGGCCCAGCCCTGCCATGTCTGACCGCGGACAGACGCAGACCGGCCTACGCAGTGCACCCGTTAGCGTGTAGTGCGGTCTTGGCCCTGTAATATGTATTCTGTGGAAGCGTTGCCTGGCGTGAGTAGATTATGGGGCTGGAAGTCCACTTTGTGTTGGTTGTTGCGGCCCCCCTCCTTAATACTATGGTGTAGCCCATGAAGCAGGAGTGCCGGTGCGTGCTTTAGTGCGTTGGGCCATCTTGGTCCCGCCCCTGCAGTTAGTGGAAGTAACTCCTACCATCAGTAGATTATAGGGCTGGAAGTCCACCTCGCAGTGGTTGTTGTGGCACTCCTCCTTAACACTACTATACTGTATCCTGCATAGCTGGAGTTCTGGTGCACACTTTAGCACATTGCGTGGTCTTGGTCCCACCCCCTGCAGTCTGTAAAAGCACCTCCTGGTGCGAGTAGATTATGGGGCTAGAAGTCCGCTTTGCAGTGGTTGTTGCACCTACCCCCTAACACTATGCTATATCCCGCACAGCAGGAGTTCCGGTGCACGCTCTAGCGCATTGGGTGGTCTTAGCCCCACCCTCTGCAGTCCATGGAAGCACCTCATGGCGCAAGTAGATTATGGAACTGGAAGTTCGCTTCGCTGTGGTTGTTGTGGCCCCACTCCTTAATACTATGCTGTATCACACTCAGCTGGAGTGGTGGTGCGTGCTTTAGTGTGTTGGGCAGTCTTGGCCTCTCCCCCTGTAGGCAATGGAAGAGCCTCTTTTCACTAGTAGATTATGGGGCTGAAAATATGCTTTGTGGTTGTTGTTGCGGCCCCCTAACTAAACACTATGCTGTATCCCCCACAGCGGGAGTGCCGGTGTACACTTTAGTATGTTGGGCAGTCTTGGCCCTGCCCCTTGCAGTCCATGGAAAACACCTCCTGGCGTGAGTAGATTATAGGGCTGGAAGTCCGCTTCATGGTGGTTTCTGTACTCCACTCCTTAAGACTATGCTGTATCCCGTGCAGCAGGAGTGCCGGTGCACGCTTTAGTGTGTTGGGCAGTCTTGGCCCTGCAGTCCATGGACGCACCTCCTAGCACAAGTAAATTATGGTGCTGGAAGTCCACTTTGAAGTGGTTGTTGCGGCCACCCTCCTCAACGCTATGCTGTACACACGTTCCTATCTTTTTACTATTGTCAGGTTTGCATGTGCAGCAATGTTGCAAATGTAACATTTTACAGGCTCTGCCTTCTCTTATGAGAAGAATATCTAACACAAGACAATTTTGCAAAACCATTGCTCTCATAGCTACAATTTATGCGTAGATTAATAACATGGCCCATGGAGTGTCTGTAGATAACTTATCTACAACATTTGCTATATTTCTAATCTTGATGTCATTCAAGATTACACTTACTGATGGAAATATGGCACCAAAAACATCTCCCACTATATCTGAAGCACTTGCTCCTCTTTTAGCTCTGGAGTCAGATTTCTCAACCCAAGCTGGATCCTTAAAATGGTCCACATGATAAATCTTCGAAATACTACTCCTAGCTACTATGTACCATACCAACCTTTCGGCAGCTTGGAATAGGCATTTTCATCACATATGAAATAAACACCTGTATAGCGGTAACCTGCCCATTCCACATAAAGGTACAAACAGGCTACAGGAAATTCCATATGTTAGTGGCACACTGTAATAAGTGATTCCTTCCCGCATTGATGAAGGAATTTGTATGTACACATTGAGACAGTCATGCTAAGCCTCCTTTGGTGGCCATTAGTATTTCCAACAGGATTAGGCAAAAGAGTTACCATATTTCAAATTGGGTCAAACGTGTACTTTTTATTGTGATGACCTAAATACAGGGCTTCTTTCTTGCAATACTGTAATTTTGCAGGGGAAACCTTATGTCCATTTTCTCCTAAATTATTGAAGAGAGCTATGGTATTTCTCCTGCATGCTCCACAAGTGTTTGACACAACCAACAGGTCATCAATATACTGCACTAAGACTGAATGATAAGGCATTTAAAGGAATTCCAAATTCTTTTTGAAAATCTGATTAAAGATTGATGGTGACTCTGTATACCATTAAGGGGTTCGGCACCATGCCAAAACACGACTGCAGAATTTAAATGTGAATAAATACTGTCTTTCCTAATGAAGGGCAATGGAAAAGAATGCCTGACAAAGATCATTGACTGTGAAACATATCGCCTCACAGGGAATCACTGCAGGATTCTGTATCACAGGACAACATGGAACAACAATCTTGTCTTTTCTCAGATCTTGGAATATGCAGTATTTTCCCTTGGGCTTCCGCAATCCTAAAATAGGAGAGTTACAGGGACTTCCTAAAATTTCCTTTAGAACTCCTTGTTCAATCAGACTATCAATCAAGGGAGTTATTCCTGCTATTGTCTCTGGGGACATATTATTTGGAGGTATCTTTGGATACACTGCAATTTGATTTTACTGTTATTTTAATGGAAACAACTCCTTTTATGAGTCCTGTCTCCTTTCCAGAAAAATCCCAAAACTCAGGTATAACTATCTTTTATAAATCTTCAGGCCAGATATTACATGTCAACATTGGGTACAATGTGACACTCAGGTAGTGTTCTATAATTTTGCAGGGCACATCATCTTCATCATTTATTTGGGGCACGTCATCTTCATCATTCATTTGTATTTCAATTCCTCTGGGTGGGTGTGCAGCTAATGGAACAGTTTAGCTTACACAGCAAATCATGTCCTAACAGATTTATAGGACTTGAATCGCAGACCACAAATTAGTGCTCATCTTAAAATTAACATACTTTTACAGGGAAATGTTCTGTTACAGGATTCGTTCACAGCTTATTTGTTACTCCTACAAACTGAATTCTCCTACCTGGTAGGGGTAAGTTTGGCACTTCTGCTGTTCTGACAGTGGAACGTGTACCTCAAGTGTCAACTAGGAAATGACACATTGTGTCCCATGATGTTGGTATTTATATAGGCACCATGTTGATCTACTTCTAAAGATAGAGCCAACATGCAGCCTTCATCACCAGAGCTTTCTAGCTGGAGAACATCTGAATGCTCATCCTCACTCAAATCTATTAAGAGGTATTGTGATGGTATTGGATTCATGTTTGTGTTTGTGACCTGATTCAGCTGTTGCTGAGGAACAATCGCCTGTTGCTGCTGTGCAATAGGGGCTTGGGGCAACTGCATCTGTTGTTGTCCTGAGGACACATTCACATTTTGTACTCGGTGTATTTGAACTCTCTGTATTTGAACTTGATTATTTCCTTAAGTCTGAGCAACACTAGTATTCTGCACCACATTAGTCACATTATTATAAGGACACTCCCGTCGCCAATGCCCACATTTCTGCACACATGACAAGGATTAATCTTCTTCAGTGTCTGAATGTTAATCACATTTCCACTCTGATCTACCTGAACACCACATCCTCTAACTCTATGCTGGACCACATTGTTAAATTGCTGTTGCTCACCTAGTATCCCACTCGTATTCACTATCATTGGTGTACTCAGTTTACTTTCTGTGCAGCTTTCAATTGCAATATTATCACCTTTTTCTTCATTTATTTCTGTTTCCACTCAATTTCACCACTGCAGTATTTTGCATCCTGCAGGATCTCATCAATTGGTTTGTTCTGCCAACAAATTAAGTGCTGCTGAATCATTTCACTAATGTCTGGTGTCAATCCTTGCAGAAACCTATCACAAAATGACTAATATCCCTTGGCTCTATGCTTTCTGAACCATGGTGCAATTTGAAGACTTGTAACAATCTCTCATAATATGCATGAATCACCTCCCTTATTTTTATAGCTGTCCTGTCAATCTTCTGCTGTCACTATCTTTTGGGGACACTTTGTTTTTTCAAAAATTAAATTACCGTGTAATACTTTTTCATCACATCTTCAGACTGCGCACCTGTAAGTGGATATCTCTGAGATGCACAATCAGGCCAATCAACAGCGTGTCCAAAAATCAGCTGGAACCACAATATCGAACAAGGTATTCAAATCTTCCCAAAGGCATTTTGAAAGTTTCACAAATCTCTCTGTTTGCTTGTACCACTCCACTGGTTTCTCCCTCAATCGTGGATAATCATTTGAAATGATAATGTCACTCCTGATCCAAGGAACATGTACATAACCTCCACCTGGTGTTCCTTTCATAGGCATAATTTTCACATTGTCCTCAGCCTGATTTGTTCCTGCTATAGACAAACTTTTGCTTTGCTTTCTTCTGATCTATTTTCTTAGCCCATCTACCACCCCTTATCTAAGGCTCCCTGTGTCTGAATGTATGTGATCAATTGTTTAATGTGCAGTCTCATTCCAGGCGATTTTATGTTCATGATGTCTCTGGTGTCGAACTCTAATATATATCTTCTCTTTAATGGTTTGGATTTCTCAGCCACTTTAGTTAACTTCTCATAAGTCTGTCCTGCATGTTGGGTAACATTTTTACACAAAAAACGTAATTCGTTTTCTGTTTATGTTTCCAATTGATCCACATCTGATGTTCCTAAGATCACTTCATTTCATTCAAATTTTAATCTAGGCACATTTACTGTTCAGTCTTTCTTGGGTCTTCAGATATATTATTGCCCTTTGTCTCACCTGCTGCACCTTGAGGACTCAAATTATCTAACCAATCTGTCAACTGCTGCACTGTAAAACCTTGTAAACTGATTTTATTTCTCTGGGGCACGTCTGCTTGTGGGGTACTGCAATGGACATTTGGAATCTGATCAGGTCTAGGCATGTAAGAAAGTGGGGTTCCCTGTGGAAACCTCGCTTTAGGAATAAGTCCTGCCTGATTTAATATCAAGTTAGGTTCTGCAATTTGTATAGGGGCTGATGGTGGGACAAAATAAGCAGTTTTCTCTATTTCTGAACTGTTTGAATACATTGATCTTTGCACATCGATTGGTGATTTCCCTGCAAGGGTAGCTGATGTTTCTGAAACTGTTGGAACATTCATTGGATGGGCATTACTTCCAGAATTATGTGAAGCATACAGAAAAACAACTGGACCTATGGTCACAGGAACTGCCAATGCATCGGGACCTATAAGATTTGTCTGATTTTGGGTAATTGTCATTCCAGCACTTTGTCCTGTTATAACAGTATTGTAACTTTGCCCTGTTCGGCTCAGGGTAAGATTTGACATTGAGTGAACTAGAGTAAACATTGGCATAGGCTGATAAACAGTTCTGCACAGACAGAAAAAATTAAGGAAATTAACACAGAGTACAATCTAGAGATGCAGGACTGGAGAGACCAGGGCCTCCTTTCATATGATGAATACCAATATTGAAAAATTGATGAATAAACCTCCAACTCCTGTACTATACTTAATAACAAAGGCTCACAAAGACATTAATAACTCTCCAGGACGTTAAATCATCTTGGCGCCAGGAAGCCACTTTGAGAATACCTCCAGATATGTTGTCATTTTTTACAAGACTTTGTGGGGGCCCTACCTGCCTACATTTAGGCACTGGTGATTTCTTCAAGAAAATTCATGACTTACCTTGGGAAGAGGATTATCTCCTAATGACTAAAGATGTGACAACACTTTATACATGTATACAACACACTGATGGAATCAATGCAGTGCAACATTTTTTTGGGGAGTAGGCCTCTGAATCGTTGGAAACATACACAAATGTTGTTAAGAATGATTCACAGATGCTTGGAAAGAAACATCTCCTTCTTTAAAAAAGAAATGTTTCATCAAATCCAAGGGACAGCGAAGGACACCTGCTTCATCCCCAGCCATGCAAATGTGCATATGAGCTGGTGGAAGGACAGGTGATGAGGGATGAACTCTGCCAGGAGTGGAGTGAACAAATCATACACTGGAGTAGATATATTGACAATCTCTTTGTTGTTTGGAAGGGCATCAGAGAAAGTGCTGAGGAGTTTATGGGGCAAATCAGCATCAATGAACTCAATTTGCAAATTACGAGCAATACACACCAAACAGAAGTAAACTATCTACATCTAACAGTGTATGTAAAAAATGAGGGATTGGAAACCAATTTATATAGCTCGCCAACTTCAAGCAACACTCTGTTGCATGTGTCCAGTTCCCATCCTTGTAGATTGATTGAGAATATTCCCTATGGGGAGAGTCTTTGCATCAAACGCAACTGCAGCAAAGAAAAGGAGGCGTGCTGGGCACTGAGAGCTTGATCTAAAAGATGTTTAGCTAGAGGCTACTCCAAGGGGTGCATTGATGGAACTATAAAAATGTCAGTATTTAACCAAGAGATCAGATCCTTTTTGGCAAGTAAAGGTGTAAACAAGGCAAGATAGACCCACGCTTCAGATATTAAAACTATCAATAAACAGGAGGGGAATGTTAGATCAATTTTGCAGAAGCATTGGCACCTTATAATAAGTAATCGAGTAGTAGGCAATTTATCACCTTGCAGGCCTGGTGTAACATTTAAGAGCGTTAGGGCAATGAGAAATAGCTTTGCTTGCAAAAAGCAGCCCTGAGGTTAATATCAGCAAGAAAAGCACCTGGTTGGATCAAAACCCAGGTTCCAGGAAGTGTGGCAAATATAAAGCTTGCACACATGGTGTGAATATTAAGGCCTATAAACCACCCTCAGCACTTAAAAACAAGAGAGTAAAAGGTAATTACCACTATAAAATAAACTATGCAATCTACGTTTTGAAATGTCTCTGTAGTCTCCTGTATGTAGGCAGTACCATCTCCCCATCCACAAATTAATTTTGCAACACCTATGGGCCATTAAAAATAAGGGCAAGACATACCCTGTTGCCAGACATTTTGAAGAATACTACCACAGTAATGTTAATGGTCTTGTATACATTGTAAGAGATGGGATTGCACTGCAAGTGGGAAGAGAAGACAAGAAGACAGACATACGGAGGTTAGAATTGAGATACATCATTGAACTGAACACCAAAAGTGCCAATGGTTTGAATATCGAGGAAGACATGCATACTCATTTGTAATGGAATATAGGAATTTCCCTCTGAGACCTATGAAGTTGTGTTTATACTATGATTTTAATTCTTATTCTGAGTGTTCAGATTTATAGTGTGTGACTGTTTTAAGCATTTATTATTTTCAGACTCAGCACGCCAACTGCTTGTCAGCACATAGCATAAGTGGTTGTTGGCTCATTAGTGTACAATTTGTAATTTGAGACCATAACTCAGATTAGTACATATGTAATAAGTACAATAGGATGGATTATATCACAATCAGCCCACTTGTGCTTTATTGTGGGTTCAAAACAACTAAGGTTGGTTGAGCCATGGAAAGATTTTCTTGCATGCCGCATTTGATTTGGGATTGAGCTCTAATTTGGATATTGCACTTTATTTCGTGTGACTGATGGTAAGCAAAAGCTAATGTATTCCAGCTGGTCTACTAAGAGTACAATATTCTAAAAGAAAACATGTGTGATTATTGTATGCTGATGTGGGCACAGTAAGAGCTAATGATTTACTAGCAACAACAGAGTAAGCATGGAGTGATAATATAATGAAGTATAACATGAATGCATTTTTGATACTCAGTCAAAGTCAGTTGCAGGGTTGTCATAGTCTGTTTTCAGTTTTGTTAATGAGGTCACACACTAATACTGGTGTAAATATTTACACAAAATGGTGCTTCACAGTCAGTGAACAAGGCTGCGTATGCGGCCGAAATGCATCTGATGTGAAACGTTAGCAGCATTAAAGAAAGCACTATAGCAATGACTGCAGCAAGTTTTGTCTCCTTTGGTGTAATTGGACAAGTGATCAATTGGTTCTGGAGAGACGTATTCACATAAGGTTTCTGCACTGTGAGATTTGCAACTGGATTAGGTACGAATTGATTTATAACTGGACTTGATAGACCAGACTGGTATTAACAGTCTAGACTAGTGGATAAACCACAGGTGTTTGGGTCAGTTAATTTACAGTTGTACCAGGAACTATCTCATTCGGGGTCTGTTCAACTTGAGCAGTTGGCACATTTGGGGCTACATTTTGTACTGCTTCACTTCTCATTCCTGTCTGAACTGAATCACAAGGTGGTGGACGATTCATCAAAAGCTGATTTATGAATTTGTCTTCCAAATAACTTTCCATTCCACTGTCTTTTTGCTCTCATCTTCTGCTGTCTACTCTACTTCTGCTGTCCATTTCTTTCTTGGGTCAGGATTAGTGCTTTAACCTTCTTTGTTTGAAGTAGCTGGACACATTCATACTTCATCTAATATCGCTCCGCCTTTTCTATTCTGCATCCTATCTAGATTCTGAAAATGTCTTAATTCGTTTCTGCATTCTACTCTACTATTTGGTTGTAATTTTATCACTTGCAATAAGGTTCCCGAATGCTAAGGGCTTCGATCTGTGCAGGTCTTTGGGGTGGTTTAAATTCATACATCATTAATTTTAAATTATCCAAAATCCTCAAATTAAAGATTTGATGACAATGAAAGCCTGGTGCACCTTCCTTCTTGGTCATCTCATATTATTGTACAAGCCATACGCATGCTGAAACTCCTCTTAACAATGCCACATATTAAGCTAGGGTTCCTTCAGGTGGTGCTTCTGTATCTTCTCTAATAGAAATAAATACATCTCCTCTTAACGCACTTTTAAATACTTTGAAAATATTCATTTTTGATTGCATTCAATTAATCACAATTACTTTCAATCGAATCAGAAAGTAACTTCAAACCCACTATCCTTTTCTGAAGCTATTGTCAACCAATAGCAATGCGATACTCTCCACAAATACCAGTGAAACTTCATACCAATCGACCTGTTCCAGAGTGGCACAAAATTATGTGACACTCGTTTCTTTCAGTGGCTGCAATTGAAGCAACTGAAGTCTTTCATATAACACACACACTTATAATGCAAAATATTGCAAGCAAAAAACCAACAAACTGCCTGCACACTACGAATAGGAACTCAAACATTTCAAAGTTGTACAGGCTTACACTTCTCTGACTGTAGCTTTTACAATTGCACAACGAGTGAAACATGATCAGCAATTCTCACTCTGGTTGATACAGATCCTCCATGTGCACCCAAGGTTCACTTAGTACCAACCACAACCCACAATCACTCAAGAAAACTATTGGCACTGTCAACTATGTCTCATGACAAGCACCTCACTGCAGAGGATAAATTAACCAAATGTCTTCTACACTTGTGCATTATCCTGGGATCTTAGGCCATGACAGACCCGTCAACAACAACAACAATTGCTGACATTTTGTGCAATAAGCACCACAATCACTTGAGTACAGAACACTTCACAACATCACACTTCACCGCAGTCTTCAAGCCAAAGCAATGCAAGCGCAAAGCCCTATTTATCCTCATGCATCCGTCACTTGTAGGCACAATGCTGGAACTTCATCAATCTTTGGAACAGACCATGTGACAAAATACGGGGTGGCAACATTTGAAATGGACAATCACATGGGTCAATCATAACTCCCTACACTATCCAAAAATATGGTTCTCCCCTTTAGTCGGGCAAACCACCAGTCTGCTACTAGATCTGTTGTAGTATTTTCATCCTTCGCAGGAATCGATGCTCACGGAGGTCAACACATCTTTTGACCCAACAATAAAGTGTGGTAGAACCACTAAACACAATACAATTACCATTATATAAATTTCGACAGTATGACCTACTTGGCTAAACAAGGAAAACTCCAATCGGAAATAAGGTTAAAATATTTATTGCAACTCAAAATGAAGTCACATAAGGTATTCTTAAAACAAAAATATAGACATACCTTAACACCAGGGGTTGACCAATGCAACACAAATAGTTTAGTCTAACTAACATTAACAAAACTAAACATTCGAGAAGAACAATACACAATATTAGAAGGAATATCTGAAATACAGAAATCCAAGGTCGCTCAGGATTAGCAATCATCAGTAAATCCAATTTAAAAAGGCCATAACTTTAGGTTGGGCAGCTGAAAACCCTACAACAAGCCAAATCTGAGAAATGTATGGGTGGGGCAGAACACATGCGGACAAATCAGGGCCAGCTTTACTGCTAGTGGCGCCCTGTGCGACTGTCTTTTTTGGCGCCCTGTCCCCATGACTACCTCCTCGGATTCACTCACTACCACCCAGCAAATGTGCCCCTCATCTCTCCATAGCCTCCCTTTCACAGGCATTCATTTGTTTTAAAGCGCTTGTAAAGGCTGGCTTTACTAATCCACTCAGCTATCCACATAAAATATAGTTCTATTCTTTGTAGCAGGCATATTAACCCCCTGGCCTACTTTATGGCAAGTCAAAGCTGCCCCAAGACAAAACTCCCATCTCTCTCCCTAGCAGGAACTTTATCACAAGAGCTATTGTGATATTTTAATTGTTTCCTAAAGGCTGGACGCACAAGAAACTTTTCACCAGGTGCTTTTAAATCACATGTTTCATAAGTCATTGCCAAACACAGCGCACCCCTGAGGTCAACGCCTCCATATCCAGGTCAGCACCTGGTGCAGCCACACCACTCACCACACCCTAAAGCTGGCCCTGGACAAAATACAAAAAGCACAAAAAGGGCAAAGTAATTGGGAAAAAAAGCTAATCTCTGACCCTAGGTTACTAATTACATTAGGCAAAATAAAAGTATAAAGGGATAGCATCAACATATCAGAAGCTCAGTCAAGAGCCTTCTGAAGAGAGAAAAATATTTCATAGGGACTTTTCAAAGGGGCCAAGTAGAGAGGGGGATATCTCTCCAAGGGATTCTTCATCAGAAAAGCATCAGCAAACATCAGGATGGCATATAGAAGCTCAGAGAACTTCCCTAAAAGTCCAACTGAACTTTGCTATATCAAAAAGTCACTACACATTTCGATTAACTAAAGGTATCAGTCAATGTTATGCTGAAGGCGCAACATCCAATAATTATGGATCACACAACTCCAAATTGTAACATGCTCTTCCTTTCCCAGGCTCTCCATGAGAACATCTTCCACCTGTGTGACTCTACTCAAGTTTGAAGCAAGTGTATAAAATGTCAGTCTATGATCCACACTGTTCTTTCCTCAAGGTTGATTTAATATAACTTTTCCATAATTAAACAATGGGATCTTTTAACAAAAATCTAAGCTTCTCAAGGCATTGTAACCTACAAGAAAGTTGAAGTTAGGAAATGAATCAGCATTACTAACCAATTCACAAAGGGCCCTCTATAGGCCTCACTTATGCTAAAACAAAATCATGACATTACATACAATTAGTACGCTTTAATAAAACACATGTAATTTATGGCCTTATAAATTCAACATTAATAATGCTTCAATAATATGAATAATGCATTTCAGTTTAAATGAAAAAGCTTTGTTAATGCAATTCATTAGATATGGGAGAAAAGTATATTTTTCTCATTTTTGCACGCATTTCAATCTCATTATTCATTAGAAATGTAATATTGTTTTCTTTTAGTCTAGTCTAAATTACATTTTAATACCACTTTTATTCAAATAACATTTAATTTAATTCAAATACCACTTAAATTGAACTCTGCATTATAACAAGGTACGTTCTTTTTTTTTCTTATTCTTTTTATTGTTTTATCATACAACATAACAAGGCACATTCATAAGCGTGTCAGTGCAACTTTCTATATTAAAACTCTTGATGCTCTGAATCAAATAAGTCATACATTGTCACATTCTGATGACTTTTGTGACATGAGGATCAATGCTGGCTAGGTCATAGTGCTTTTTTTTTACTTTGAGCCATGTTGTGAAACATGTAAAAAAATGACAAAGCCAATAGATTTTGCATAGGAGAAACCAACTGGTGTTGCCAAGGCCTGTACTGTATGCAGATATGTTTGTTGCATGATGTATGGTCTTTTATGACATGGTCTCTCACCAGACAGCTAAGGAAGCCTGTAGCTGAGATCTATAAACAATTATGCAGTTCTTAAACTCTTCAGCGTAGAAATGCAGATTGAATGGTGTTAGGATTTTTTATATTGTTTTTTTTTAGGCCATAAAGTTGGTAACTAAAGCTTACCTGTGACCTCTTGTACACAGAAGCAGGCACGGCTCGCGGGAGGGAAAAGGGGCAGGCGTTGCGGGGAGGGTGGGGGGGACCCCCAAAAAATAAAACATAGCTTTTTCCTGCGCTGTGCCACTCCTTCCACTCTGCTCTGCTCTGTTGCTGCAGGCACTTAGCCTGCCCTGCGGCCAATCCTGACGCTGCTCAAAGCAGAGTTAGGATTGGCTGGGAGCGCCCAGCCAGGGCGCTTCCAGGGAGACTAGGAGCCTGTGCCTGCTCTCTTCAGCCCGGCACCACAGTGCAGGGCCGGAGAGACCACAGTGTGCATGTATGTTTGGGTGGCCCAAGACAGCAGGCCAAACATACATGTGCACTCCCCATCTGTCCCAGTCACGCCTGTGTCCCCACACACTGTTATAGTAAAAGCATAATGAACTCAGTTTATTATATTTTTACTATAAATGTTTTGCAGCTCCTCCTGTTGGTGTGTGCTATGCTCCTACACTCTAGCGGAGGAGCCACCCGTCCACAAAAGTAGCCACAAACCCTGACAGATAGACTCACAGTCTGGGAATAATAGTAACAAATAGTTCTTGTACTTTGCCCATCCTTCGCATTTTTCTAATACCATAAATTCCTCATAGTCTGCTGCTTTGCTCTTGATGTAATCGTTCCATTTACCATTCTCTTTCCAGGTGATCAGACACCAGGACGAAAATACAAAATACGTGTATGTGGGCTGCAAACACATTATAAGACCTTTCACTTTTCTGTCCAAAAAAATAATTACTTAAATGAGAGTCAGTGTTATAGGTTGCTGGGTGAAACAGCATAAAGGTACAGTGAAACCCATGAATCACTGAGATTAGGGTCGGTTATCGAAGCATAGCTCCAAAAAGGTTCCAGGTCACGTGTGAAAGTTTCTTCGAGTCTTGGCTTTTTAACCAATAGCACTTAGCAGGTTGGGCTTATTTAAGGTCGTGCTACCAATGATCAGTAGCGTAGACACTGGCATGGCTGATGTTTGAATTATAAAATGAGCAATATTTGGTATCCAATCGGCCTCTGAGTCCAGCTGACACCGATATCCAACGTGCTTTTGGCTAAAAAAAAATACAAGCTAGGATTGTCTGAAAGCATCAAAGGCAATAATATGACAGCGATCGCACTTCCTTTTAATGTGCCATGTGTGCGTCTCGCGGAGGATCGCCCCCCGCCCCACCGCCCCCTATTATGATGATGTTCTTTGCAGTCCACGGTTATCAATTTGGTGCCGATGCGCAACAATGTGAGCCTGCAAATCTCCTTGGTCGGGCACAGAAATTAACTAAAGATTTTTAGAGATATAAGGGATATTTTGTTGTCAAGAAAGTAACTTCCTTGCCAATTACTTCCAGTTCATTATGTAATGCGGAGTTGGTCCTTAGCTTCACTGTACAGAAGTGTTTACAAGACGTGCGGGCGAAAGGCGTGGAAAGGACAAGCTCCTCCCTACTCCGGTCGGGGGCCGGGCCGGGTGTGTGTATCAGGACAGGAAGAAGTGCAGGTTGGTGGAAGAAGCTTTCGTTGCAAGCTGTTTTAGATTGAACTATGGGCACCAGGGAAGAAAGATATCAAACTCCCAAGGTTGGAGGAACAGGGAGCGGCTCGTGAGGAAGGAATATTCTTCAGAAAAGAGGACACCTTCCCTGCCGCGTGGAGATAAGGCGCCTGCCTGCACAGGAGCGGAAAGCTCACCGGACAGCAGCGATCACTGAAAGTAGATGCAGTTGCACCGAGAGATGTCCAGGGGAGAGTTCTGTACACATGTAAGAGGCTAAGAGCGGCAAAGAGCTTTCATCTGGACTTTTTGTGTGCCAAGCGTCAGCAAGTAAAGCACAGCTGTTCCAGGACACCGCTGAGGAGAGACAGTGGAGGCAGGAGAGTATCGCGCTGCAAGGGAGCTTACCTCACACTGCACCCTGCCAAGCTCAGCGGAGAGCTCAACTTATTGTTGGGGCAGTTTACTACCTGCGACCCTGGAAGGTGTCGAGCCAGAGCAGGTACAGTATCCACATTGTTTACGTGCGGAACGCGGATATTTGTCAGTTGTGACACCGTCAAGCCTCCACTGTTTATTAAGTATCCCATTGATTTCTGGAACGTGCATTTTTTCTGTGCTAACAATTGGCCTCCAAAGCTCTGGTGTACCAGATTCTCTCGGCTAAGACTAGAAGGGGTGGAAGGTGTCAGGCATGGCCTGTTGGTAGTTAGTAGTTGGTAGAAGTATCCTTCCTGCAAAGAAAGCGTTCTAGAGTACTTTCAGCCGGGTTGCTGTAGATAGTAGCAAGGCCGGAGATAGCTCAAGGAATCACACGGTATGTGAGTAGGATATAATGTTTGGGTTCTCTCTTTGGATTCTGGTACTTGACGTTCCGCCTATGCAAAATCAATACACCAGAAAGCACAGACTGAACAAACGGATTTAACCATAAATGGTGACACATGACAGTGTGAATCCAAGGTGATGTTCATTCTGGGCATAAATAGTGTGTGGCGGGAGGGCAGTTATTGAGAGGCGATGAGTTATCGGATCCCAGAACACCTCTCAAGGAATACATCCCCGCGCCCGAGGAGAGACTTAAAGAGTAGTACTTTAATATGATGCCTGGCCAAATAAGCAGCTATAACGCTTTTCACGACTAATGTAAAAGATGCATGTGCTTTATCTGCTCACAGTCTAGCGAAGTTTCGCTCACGGTATGGTGGAATTAATGGCTGCGCATCTGCATATCTGGTTTATGCGATGGTATTTTTCAGGAGTTTTAAGAAAACGCACATTACCAAAGACATGGTGCAAGGGGTCGAAAGTGTGTTTTGTGTTAAAAGCACTTTGAAGAGACCTCTTGACTATTAGAAGAACTGTTTCCCTGCGTTAAGCGATTGCTACATGTAATCTAAGAGTCAGTGAAGCACATTTTTTCTACGGTCAGTTTTGCTGTATTGTGGTAATAAGATTGAATTTGACCTTTGAACTGTAGTAATAAATGTGTGAAAGTACACGTATTAGTACAGTTGCTCTAAATACAATGTTATTGGACCACATTTAGTTTCACTGTAATGTGATCCATACACACAGAAATCGAGGCATGCATTGGCAGTAAAAGCATTGAAAGTGGAATGCTGCAGTTGGGAAACATCACTTTATTCATCATGGCTCATGCCGTGTGTGATACCGTCCACTAATCTCACCCTTTTAGCTACCGGGTTTGCTCTACCTATGGCTAGTACTGTACTTGCAGCTGGAACAAGCAATCACAGACAACATGCCTTTGGTGAATGGGTTTGCTGGCTCATCGTACAAATTTGCATAGATATGTTTCACCTGGAAAGCATGAAAGCAAGTATCAGGCTATGAAGCTTCAGTACACATTCACCTTTGCATATTGATGCAAAACAGACAAGCTATTTTATTGATGCAAAATAAAGACAAGCTATTGAATTTATGTGGTGAAAATATTTCTACATTATAATTTTTATGTGTTTTATTTTGCATGTTTTATACATCGCTTCATCAGTATGAGGCATTACTGCACTTTGCAAAAAACCTAGAGAATCCTCAGCAAATAACCACATTGATCCAGTTAAACTAGGTTTGTGGGTGGATAAAAAGTTTAACCAGGAGGTGGAATGAGAGTTATTCTAGTGTGCAAAGAACTTATATGTTTTGTGTTGTTTTCTGAATGCCTGGAGGGTGGAAGCAGTTCAATTCTGTGCAGTGAGGGTGTTTTATTGAAAGTCTGTACCAGTTAAAGAGGTTTGGTTCAGTACTTTGAGCAAAAGAGTGGTTCTGCTCAATAGACCTCTTTGGACCCCGAAGATGTTGAGAAGATGACCAAATATGTGTAATTATTTATAAATTAAATTATCACCTGCAAATATACTCTGGCACTGAGCAGGCATGTGTTTGCCTATTCATGCTTATGGTAGGTTGGTTAAATGAAAAGCCAGATCTTTAGCTTCTTGGAGAATTCAAGAAGAGAGGCGGAGGCACTGATGTTGAGTGGTAGGCTGTTCAACACTTTAGAAACTATTTTAGGAAAGGCCCATCATCCTGATCGAGTTCTGTGTATGTGTGGGATGTGTGCAACTAAGATTCCTGCAGAACGGGCATGTCTGGGTGGTTGGTGGAAGGAGATGCAGCTGTTCAGGTCAGTTGGTCTAAGTTGTGTAGATCCTTGAATGTGTGTGTGAGTTTGAAATGAGTGCGTTTGTGTGTCAGGAGGCAGTGGAACTCCCTTAGTTGTGGTGCAATGTCAATTCTGTGTGCAAGGTTGAAGATGAGTCTGGCTGCCGCCTTCTGGATGGTTTGTAGTCTTCTAGTGAGTTGCGTGGTGATCCTGGAGTAGGGGGAGATCTTGCAGGTGACTAGGGCATGAGTGACAGTTATTTCTAGTGTTGCTTGGGAGCCATTCAAAGATCTCCCTCAGCAGTAACCACACTGACTTCTAGGGCCATGTCCAATTTGCTTTTGGTGTACATTTTCAATGAAAGACTTGTATTTGAGGTGCATGGTTTTGAATGCTACCCTCCTTTGGAGGGGGAGACAGTCTGCTTCCTGAAGGTAGGGAAGGTGTGGAGGGAAAAAAGCATTGGAATAAAAAACTGCTTTGATGGGAGCTGGCGAGGATTTGGGAAGCCAGCTAGCATGGCATTTCGGAAGTACGGGTGAAAGAGAACTAGTCCATGAGCTGCAGTGTTTAGTTGGACAGGATTAAATAAAGGTTTGATCAATTGAGATGCAAAAGATGGGTGTTCTGTAGCAGGTTGGGGTCATCCATTGATTCTGTTTATGTGAAGGATGAGTGCCAAATGGATTTAAGAGGTTTTTACAGAGGCAGCCAGAGAGAGGTCAAAGCTGTCCCCGTCGAATAGACAATACGTTTTATGCCAAATTTGTTTTCAGCATTAAGTTCATAGTAAACAAAAGGCTTTGCATTGATTTTTTTTTTCTCATAGAAGACTTTCTTAAGATCACTGCCAAGATTCAAAGTGTCACACCACTTGTCCCTGTTGTCTATATAATGTAAGTCAAATCTCTGCTCTGTGATGGCAGGCCTGCTCTTTAGGTGGACTGGAGGTATTGAAATACTGTTAAGAGATGGTATCGGCAATTCTCAGAAGAACAGGGATAGCATGCCTGAATCTCAGGATATCCAGTACAATCTTGAGTTCAAAGGCTCCCATACAGCTGATTCTTACTTCTCCATGTATATTATATAGTGTTGTCCCCATACGTCAGGTATGTGCAGGAGTTGCTACCAGTGGCTTCCCATTTCATACACCGGATAGTGTCCTTTCCAACCTTGACCTCCTGGGCCAAGAAGGAAGGGGTTTGTGCTTCTAGGTGTATGAAATTGACATATTAGTGTTTGTTGTTGAGCCGGATGTCTCGGCATTTCACATTGGTGTTTAGGGTCCCGGTCACTTCCAGTACTGTGCCAGATCTGGATGTGGATTGGAAGGGCAGTACCAACGAGTAGAAACTTTGTTATTCGGGCATTGGGTTTCAAGGAATGCAATGACATCAACCTTCATTTTGTTAGCATGCGAAAACCCAGACTGTAGAATCTTGAACTACAAAGATTTTGTTGCTGATTATGAGTTTGGCAGACGGAAACATCCGTCCACCAAACTCCCGACGGGGAGGTCGCAGCAATGCTGGCGAACTCCCTGTTGGCCCCATTATGACTTTCCCACTGGACTGACCGGCAGAAGCCAAGGTTTTCACCAGTCAGCCCAGTGGGAAAGGTGCGGCAGCAGTGCTGCTGGCCCATAATAGAGCCAGCGGCAATTCTGTTGCACGCAGGGGGCAAAAGCACTTTGAAATGCACAGTGTTTGCACAGCAGACAGTGCGCATTTCAAGTTTGCTGGGCAGGGGGACCCCTACACTGCCTATGCTATGGGCAGTGCAGGGGCCCCCCTGGGGCTCCCTGCAGTTGTTCTATAGCAGCTTTTTCATGGCGATGGAACCATCCATGAAAAGTCTGACAGAGAACAAGGTAGTAATCGGCATGGCGGAGCTGTTTTCAGCTCTGTCCTGGCTGATTACAACCAACCCCCCGTCAGCCCGTCAGGATCTAGGATCCTGGTGGAGATGCTGGTAAGTTGGCGGGTCTGCCGGCCAACCCCCTAATGTGGTGGTCAGACCGCCACAGAGAGTGACCGGCAGACTTGTAATCGTGGCCAAAGTCTCCTATATTTAGACTACCAAAACAAAGACCATATATTATCTGGCTACAACGCATAAATCAGAGGTTTTTTTAATTTGAGAATTTGTATCAGGACAATGTTTTTGATCGTAGCTACTTTACAAAGGTCTTTTGCCGATTTGGGGTTTTATTCTTCCAATCTGTTTTCACAGAGGACACTCTATTTCTTTTGGACACTGTGAAGAGCAACATTTATTTGCCAGAGTGTAGGGAAATTGTGATATATACATTGTGACTAGTAGGGACAGGTTTTATCATTTACAGGGTTTATGTTATGTTGTCAATATTTGGCCTGGCAGTTCGGGCTGGACTGTTCTCATTGAGAACAGGGTCAAGGCTGATTTGCATATGGCTTAGTCCAAACTGGAGTGGCATGGTGAGCAAAAGGATGATGGATTAAACCCACATCTGTGACTGGGGGTGAGTGTTACAAAGGTTTCAGCACTCCATCCATCATCCTTTTGTGGTGCTAAAATTGCCCTAAGTGGGAAGGGTTTTTCCAGACGTGGGTCCCATGCTCACTGTGCCACTGGATTCAATCTAGCCTGGCTGACGAAGGGTTTTACTCTGAAACCGGACCCAGGATGCTTGTTTCTGGTCCAGAGAGGACCTGGCCTGGCAGTTCGGGCTGGACTGTTCCCATGGGGAAGAGGGTCAAGACTGATTTGCATATGGCTGGGTACAAAATGGGCTGGCATATTGAGCAAAAGAACAATGGATTAAACCCAGATCTGTGACTGGGTTTATACATACATATATCTGTATGTATACAGACTGAATTGGCATGAAACACATTTCATATAATGTTTAAAAGTGAAGTTATTAATGTGTTTTAGTTAGGCCACATTTCCATCAAACTCAATTTTACATTTTAAACAAGATAGAGGCCATCAGTCACTCACTCCTGTTCCTCCTCCTACCCCGCCACATCAACCCTCATGAACATCTTCTCCCCACAGGCTGTGCAGAGTATAATCAAGCGGATATGTAGTCGTTTATTTCCACTGTTATGATTGCATTGCTGTCAATGAACTTTTCCCTGTTCTCTATGACTTGTATAGTTGTCAAGGTCACTTCAGCTGTTTCCTATTGTGACCACTATTCTATTCACTGGGAGAAAGTCCTATTGTTTGAATTTGTCATATTAAGGATAACTTCTCTGGATGACAATAGCCTAGAGGGTGCTGAATGAGTTTTTTTAGAAATGGGATAGTGCTTAAGTATGAAGCTAATGACACGTCTTATGCTTGTGTTCTAATTTATTAAATAATTTATATTTTTGCTCACACCACAATCATTTTGCAGTTTTTAATTTGTTTTATGCAAGAAATGTGTGATTTTGGGTGTGCACAGCATTTTGAAGGATTTTTTAGAAGGCTTTCCTATGCTGCTAGGCATGCTGTCCGATTTCCTTCAAATTTTGCTGTTCATTTGTGGCTTGAAATATTTTTGATTTTACATACTCTGTATAGCTGTGCAGCTGAGAGCTTTTGTGGCATTGATGCTGTTCTGCTTATTTCGATTTTTTTGTAATAAAACCCATTAACTTTTCCATTGATCTAAAACTCAGTTATTGAGTGGGCCCCATCATTTAATGAACTGCTCTACTCTGCTAATTGATGTTTGAGGAGGTACCTTGATGCACAATTCAATCTGTGGGAGAGCCATATGAGGTTAAATTGAAAAAATGAAAGTTATCCATAGTGTATCATTACTTAACCGTTCCAAGTTGACTGGGATATTTAGAAGTTACATGTCAGCCACCTTTAATTCGTACAGCGATTATTCACTATATACTCAATACCTTAGGCAAATGGATGTTGATTGCCATTTTACATTTTTTACCTCTTCTTAATTTCAAACACATAATCGATATGTTCTAGTTTTATATTTTATTTTATCTTGCACATTCATGTTGAGTCTATACATGTGTTTTATTGGCAGTGGGTTAGGGGATGAATATAAGAATTAGTCATAGGTGGTGAATATATGCATGGGTGCGAGGACGAAAAACAGAATGCCTGTGTAATGAGGTGGTGACTTTATATACTCACTAGTAACTGAACAGTTGTTTTCAGGTAAACTACTGGCATTCCAATACTTGTAATTTGAAACATACTTCTCTATTCACTGACTCTTGTTTGCATTGTGCAATGTAATTAACGGCACACATTTCATTTACTCTAGTTTGCATTATGCACAGTGTAGTTGACAGCACAATAGCTTTTGGAATTGCATTTTAACTGAGCATTTATGAATATTTTATTTTAGAAATTGTACTGTGGTATAAAATGTGAAACTGTAACCCATCTTTGAATTCCCTCTTTGCACGGATGTAACACATGCATCCCCCAACCCCGCCCATAACACAGTGCGTGGGCCCCCAATTCCCCTGTTCTGGTTGCGGCCCCAATGCCATGATAATTTAAATGCGTTTCTGAAGAAACTCTTGCATCCTGTGAGTGAGTTCCCTGAAGTCTTTTGAGCAAAATGGGGCACAGACCGACCACTGAGTCTCGAATAGTGTGTGAAAAAGGCAGCTTTATTGAAACAGATGTGCATCACATAAAACAACCTGTGCTTTAAGTCTCACAAAACTAACACCTCACTTTACATACCAAATCCCCTATTGTCTAACAACTCCGACCCCTAAAGACCCACCCTCCCCTTAAACTTTGAAACACTGTGGACATCATGACCTACTGCACTCCAAAGCTTGTAACACTTGAATCTTTCCCCCCTGTTTTACCTTGAACATGTGAACATGCATAACATAGACTTCCAGTGACATAACTAAGTTCTGCTCTCTTTCTGGTGAGAATTTGTTCAGCCCCTCTTTTCCTGCCTGTTTCACCTATGTCAACCACAATAACCCTCTGTAAAGCCCTGCAAACTTGTGGGCTACCTGCCACCAGAAAAAGGCAGTAGCTGCTTTTTCCTTCCCCCCCTCCCAGTCTGATGCTACACAACGTCTCCATATTCACAATGTCCGGACCTAAAATTACTGGATCTCCAAAAGGTACAGCCACATACCAAATCTAGATAAATGAACACCATCCATGCAGAAGAAATCCCCCGCCTCATAACACAAGTCTAGATGTGTCACACGACCTAACCCTGTGTCCCTACAGAAACTCATCTCCAGGTTGATCTTACGTCTAGCCCTTTCTATTGCTGACGGGTTATGTACACCTCTCCAGACTCTCCTATGTATAAATTCAGTCTAACAAACAAAGCATCCCAGCCACTGCGCTTTGATCTCCCTCAAGTCACGCTTCATGGCAAGCAGAAGAGACACACCTTTTTCCAGAACCAAAAGGTTCTTGCCCAGGTGTAATAATAAAACGTCCAGACAATCTGCACCACCCCTGCAAGCTATTCAATAAAGGCAACAGCTCCCTCCATTTCATACCACCTTTACCATGCCAGAACACAGAAAGATTATTCCCTTCAAAACCTAAATTAGCACCTCTGCTGGTCTTTCCTGCCTCTTTGGTTGTCCATTTTATGAATGAATTTCTCATGATCCAGACCAACAAACCAGAAGACAGAGGACCCATCACCAAACCTGGAAAAGACAATGGAGTTAAAACTGTGGCACAACTCCATTCTCCTCTGTTCCTCGCCCCCCATCACCTGATATAACGCTCAAAACAGTTGGAAAATCATCTACCCAATCTCATTATTCTCTTGCTGGACCAAACTCTCTCCTCTTACTTAGAAGCAACTCCAATTCCAAATGAATGCCTGCCATATGCTTTTGCAGGTAAACCCAAGCTCGACAGAGACTTCCTCAAAATGCCGAGCAGTTGAGAAGAGGTAACTGTCACCACCACTGTGTCTAAAAACCAGGTCACTGAACTGCAGCAGTATGCGGCGCAAGGGTCTTCCCTATACTAAGAGGCAAATCTCCACCCTGTCATGTACTAAAAGTAGCACTGTTGCCCCCAGAGATCTCTGACCTGTTTTAGAGCTTTAGTCAGATGTCCTCCCAGCCCAGACCTTGACCCTGACCCTGTCTAGTCCCCAGGAGTTCTGATACCCTAAAGGCCCTGAAAAACATCCACAACATGAATGTGGAAAACAATGTGCCTTCAAAGATCAATGAATAAATCCTTGGGAAACAGCTCATTACATGTCTACACAGATCCAAAGTCTAAGGCCTCCTTAGTGACCCCAATCTACCTGGTTCCCTGGCCCATCCTTCCAGTATTCTCTTTCCCAGTTCCCCCACTGTAGGCTTGTACCCCCAAAACAGCTTCCCCATAAGAGCATTGCCTGGCACTTTGCCTGTTATGGTTACCCTTGAGAACCCCTTGTCGATCAGTCCCATTGTGAACTGCACCACATCCTCTACCCACTCCCATTCCCTTGATCTCCTATGTGCCCCAGATTGCAGAAACTCAGCCCATGTTTGGGCATATGCCTTCCGAGTGGATACTGCAAGGGACCAGCTGGAACATCCTTTGTCTCCTATTGTCCAAAATTGTGATGGCATTGGAGTCTTGTCTCCTTCCGCATCCATGGCAAGTCTATGGAACCTCTCCCGCTGTGAACAAGACAAAGCATCTGCAATGTCACTGTTCACTCCTGGTATGTGTGTGGCCTTAAACAAAATGTCATGCCACAGACTTGCCAGATTGAATGCTCTTAGCAATGTCTACACCTGTAGGTCCTTTGCTGACTGCCTGTTTACCACTTGTATCACAGCCATGTTATCCACCTACCCCCTTACATGCCAGTGGCCATTTCTCAGCACACCATCGACCCTGCCAGTAAATCCCAAAACCAACACCACCATAGGTATCAGAAAATATATGTATTTCCCATTTCATCTCTAATGGAATGTGTATGGATCTCCATTTTAAGAGTCCAAGAAGAGGCGTCACACACGCAAATCCTCATTCACTCCTGCCGACACGCGGATGTGATGTTGCGGCAAGGAGAGTCCTGCAAAGCCAAACCCAAGCACCTGCAAAAAGTTCTGCCAGTCCTGACTACTCTACAAGCAAAGTCAAAATAACCTAACAAAAACTTGCACCTCCCTGACGGTGACCTTGGGGTTGGCCAGTATGGCATCTAACAACAGTTGCATCCCTACCTTTTTATACATGAGAAGGCACGCTTCAATGTTAACTGAATACAGATTGATGCCCAGAAAGTAAAGCATGGTGGTAGGCCCCACTGTCTTCTTTGGCAGCAATGCACCCCACGGCCAGGGGCAGTCCTAGGGTTTGTGGGGCCCCAGGCAGAATAGCAACATGTGAGGCCCCTC
Organism: Pleurodeles waltl; assembly: GCF_031143425.1. Classification (NCBI taxonomy): domain Eukaryota; kingdom Metazoa; phylum Chordata; class Amphibia; order Caudata; family Salamandridae; genus Pleurodeles; species Pleurodeles waltl. Next base: position 491,272,757 of record NC_090440.1, read on the forward strand.
TAGTGTGACATTACAAGAACTGACATCACAGGAAGTAACATCATTTGAGCTATCATTTTCAGGCATTGTTGAAGCAATCTTCTTTGCAAGAAGCTAAGTACCTAGTATGGATTTCACTAAAATGGCTAAAATATAAATAATAACCATGATAAAATAAGTACATATATTTTAAATCTGTATTACATAGAAAAAACATTACATTAATCAAACTAGCTGAAAAAAGCTAGGCCTAGGTCTGTCCAAAACTTATATAATTGCTGTGATGTTCACTAACTGTTTCCAGATTAGGGCATGATCAAACTTTCCAGTCATATTGTCCCAGAACTATTTGCCGGAACTTCAAGTGACTCACTAGACCTCCCTTTACACTAGTGAAGTTGAACATGGAATAGGTAGGCTGGGGGAGGATGTACTTGACTTAAAAAATAATGCTGATGTAATATCAGAAACCTACAGTTAAAAAACAATTAGGTCACATACTCCTAATATCTGAGAAGACACTTGCCAAATTGCAAAGGGACCAGACCCTTCCTGTGCCACTCCACTCATATTTAACTTTAGAAGTAATAACAAAATTGTGGCTGCCCTCCGCTAAATCCATTGGATTTTGGTTAAAGAGGTAATTGAATGCAAGACCATTTCTATCATCCACTGCTCACTCCAGTCACTACTGCGGTACGTAACCAAACACTTTTTTAGTCTTGCAACCTTCAATGCAAGACCTGCCTCCCTAAACCTACTGACTACCTACTCGCATAGACATAGTTTTTGGCAGATCACTCCATTTGAACCGATCCACACTATGGAATTCCCCCATGCTTCTCAGCTGCCCTCCTCCCCCCACAGCTCCCATCTCCTGTACACTCCCTTCTTCCCGTCACCTCACACAGGAGGCCAATTATAACTGTGCTCCTGAAAAGCAGCCATTTCCCAAGGCCTTGTTGTCACTCCGTGAGGTGTGGGTTTCTTTGTTGTGGGAGGAGGTGCATATCATACTGTGCTTGCCCAGGCCTGCCCATTGTCATTTTGGACTTGACAATGAGCCACCAGGATTTGCGAGCACAGTTAGTCTGACTTTGTGCACACCAGCTTTAAGGCTGCAGGAGCCCTCTGGGTTGTGCCAAGCCAGCCCAAGCAAGGAGCCCAGTTTATCCACAGTAAAAGAAAATCATCTCACCAAGTGGCCCGGCCATAGGCCCATCAGTGAGATGGGGATTCTCCTCCTTTTCGACCTGAATCTAGCCCTTTCCTTGGGCCTCGCAACACTTTAGCCTTGCAGGGTGAACTACGTTATCTCTTTGCAGGAAAGTTTGCACACAGAGATATTTCTTAAGACATTTGCTCGGTATTTGGAGACTACTAGTCACTGAACATATTTTGGGGATTTATTCCATAACCACATGCTCTAAATAGGTCACTTTTAAAAGACATAGCTAGGCTGGCTAGTCTTGTATGATTATTTTGACATACTGTGTTTGAGTTCCAGTGTCTTTATTACCTCCTGGAGAAAGCTTTGACTGCTTGCTACTGCCACCTTTGGAGATGCAGGTTTCTCAAAGGATGAACTCTTATACAAATGAAAATAAATTGTCAGTTCTGACACAGCAATCATAAACAATGGTGCCAATTAATCACCTATGTCCCCTGATCCAAAGGAAAGGTCTCACTATGTACTTCTCCTTTTTTACCTTTTATATAATGATATTGTGGGGCATTTGAGAAAAGGGTTGCAAAGAGATGCCAGAAGATGTGGAGAGGTTTTGAGCTTGCTCACGTTTTTTTGAGTAGAGAAATAACCACAGCTTTTTTTATTTTTCCATTGGTATGAACTTTTGACGAGGCAAACAAGATATTGCAAGATAATTCTGGGCAGGAGCTATGATCTCTTGATCTCATGTCAGTACATGCACAGGGGATTTAATAAAAAGGTCAAGAGGAGCCATAGAGTACATATCCACAACAGGCTAAAATTCAGGATGGTTCAAGATCACAAAGCTTAGTGACAGATGCTACAGTTACAACGCTTAGTGAAGGATGCTACGTGCATCTCAAAACTTAAGACTTTTAAAAAAACATTTAAAAAAATATTTTTTACATGGAAAATAAAGAGATAGGGATCTATAAACTGCAGGAGAAAGATCATCAGGCAGAGCAACACACACTGGTTCAACAACATGTTTACCTCTCCTCCAGCCTCTTACGTTTTTGCCGATTCTGCCCACTTACATCAACCTATCCCTCCATGCACTACTTAATACCTACCTCATCTCTGCCCAACCTATTGCCCACACCTGCTGGTTCAGCACCCTCCCCCCCTTATATGCTTCCCCAAGCATCTTCCATTTCTCTGATTCTGCCGCGATTGCATCCTTTGTTCCTGTGAACGCTGTAGAAGTAGGGTAGAAAGGAATTATAGGTAGCAAGAAAGAACTGCTATTCACACTCCAGTGTTGAATTATGCAGTACCTTTATTATAAGGATCCACAACAGCCAACAGCACCCTCAAGGTTCAGAGCCAGCCTCCAACTGCCTCTCCGCCAGACTCTAGAACCTGAGGGCACTGATGTTACGCAGAACTTACAGGCTCAAACATAAGCAGTAAAAGAAAGGAATAAAGAACAACATAGCAAGAACAAATAGTAAGAACAAAATACACAATTCATAATAATACAAATACAATATGCCACATATTATATCAGCTCCCCCCTTAAAACAACAAACAAAAAACAATAAAACGGATCAACTCAGGACAAAATCCTTGAACTTAGAAGGTAATTTACCAATTCTATTGCTACGTGTAGACACAGGCTTAGAGGAATTATGGTCCTCTGCATCACTTCTATGTAAACCTACTACATCGTGATTAAAACCGCTATCTGACCTTCCCACTCCATAGACTGCTGACTTTGTGGTAACATCATTAAGAAACAAACTACTCGAACTGAAGTCTTCCTCCCTGCCAGAGTAAACTTCTCTAAATATTTCTGCCAGTGAAGGAGAAATAGGAACAACACTGTTCCTATTCCACCATCCTTTCCCTTCTAGTAAGACCAAGGCTGTGGTGATTTTGTTCACCCTGACAGGCAAAGAAAACTTGGATTCCCCTTTAGACTCTTTGAGGTTTCTTTATCAATACCCAATCATGTAAATTTATTTCTGTATTCTTGACCTTATTCCTGACATCATAGTTACTCTTCTGCATTAATTGTTTCTGTAAAACTCTGTATTGTAGATCACTCAAATTCACATCAGCGTTTTTGAATCGGCCAACTAATGAATCAGCTAACCAGACTGGTACAAGATTGGATCTGGGCTCCCTTTCTCTGAGAAGTGTGAGGGGAGCAATGCCAGTGGTTGAATGTGGTGTATTAGAATACGCCCACATTTTCTCCTTAAGAAAGTCAAGCACATTACAATTAATAGCCTAAGCTGTTTGAATCCCTTCCTTCAAAATACAATTTGCCCATTCAACTGAATCATTAGAAGCTGGACTATATAAGGCAACTTGCGAGTGTTTAATATTAAATCTTCCCATGAAGCTACCCATTTTCTTAGAAGTGGAATGTACTCCATTATCAGCAACAATTATTGAAGCAGCACCTTCTAATAAAAGAAGATTAGATAGGAAAGAAATCACAGCATCAATATTGGCATCCTCCACAAACGAAAAAAAATCCATTTAGAAAAATAGTCTATAGCATCAATTAAATATCTCATGTCCCTATGCAACAAATGAAAGGGACCAGAGAAATCCATAGCAATTTTCTCCTATGGCTTACTTGGAAAGGAAACAGTGTGTAATGGTTTAGTGTTGAACTTCCAATGTTTATCCAACACAACACAATAGGGACATTTGTCAACAAAATCTGCAACTTGTTTATCCAAATTGGGCCACCAATATCTTTCTTTCAATCTTTTACAAGTTGCTGAAACACCTAAATGACCTTCATGTGCAGCTTTTAATAATCGTAATCTTAAATCACTAGGTGGTACACAGACAGAGCCCCTCATACAAATACCATTCTCACAGGACAATTCCATAGCTAACTGACTGTAGGCATTCATCTCACTACTATATTTCTTCCTATTTGGCCAACCATGTTTAATGTGATAAAAAACTTGTGTCAAAATACCATCATTTGACATAGCTAATGTCCAGTCCTCCTCCGTAAAGAAACCACCAGAATAATAAACCAAGTCCAATACTCCTACCACACACTCAGTGTCTTGGTCATTGCTAACTTCAGGCGTGTATGACAGAGGAAGACGTGACAAACAATACGCTCTAACATTTTTGCCACCAGACACATACTTCACTTCAAGATTATGTTCCTGTAACTTCGAAAGAAGACGCACAAGTCTGGAATATGCTTTTCCTAAGCCATTACCGCCCAACAAGAATACCAAAGGCTTGTGATCAGTGTAAATCTCAAAATAAGTTCCCCAAATATATGTCCTAAACTTTTGAACAGCCCAAACACAGGCTAAGGCTTCCCTTTCAATTGTGCTATAATTACTCTCAGCACTTGAAAGGGCCCTGGACAAAAATGCAACTGTATTTTCTTGCCCATTCACCCACTGACCGAAAACAGCTCTGAGACCCTTCAGGCTAGCATCAACACTTATAAACGATTTACCTGAGGGAATAAACGATTTCAAGGTCGGAGCTGAAGCCGGCCCAAAAGGTAATCTGAGGTATTTAAAAGCACCATAAGGAGTAGTCAAGTCTTGAGAGCTCTCGCTAAGAGGAATCTGATGATATGCCGAATGGAAATCAATGGTTAAAAAAACCTTAGACATGCCTAAAGTGGCTATCAACTTATCAACTCTTGAATGTGTGGGAGTGGATGACAATCCACCAGGATATTTTAATTGAGTGACCTCAAGTCAACACATAACCTGAGATCCCCATTTTTTTTTTTTTGGTGATAACAATTGGAGAACCCATTCTGAGGAATCAGTAGGAGCAATTATACCATCCGAAACTAACTTATCAAGTAACTCCTTTAATTGGTCTCTGATAGACAAAGGAACAGGTCTGACCTTGTGTGACACTGGAACAGCTCCTTCCTTAAGTTTAATGCAGTGCTCAAAACCCTTCACCGTCCCAACCTTATCAGCAAAAACTTCCTGAAACCTCAGTGTGAAGTGTGCTGGCACAGTATTGTTGGGCGTCAGAAACAAAACAGGACTTTCCTCCTTACCGTGGGGACTGTCTCCTAGGGTTATGGGATTATCTTGGCCTGCACGTAGTACAATGCCTAAACGAGCCAAGTCTTTTCATGCCACAATGTCCCTTCCTTTCACTGCTACATAAACCTTAGTGACAATAGACCTAAGCAAAGTTTCTAAGGTAGCACAAAAGAAACCCAATAAATCAATGTCCTGGTTCCCAAAAGCTTTGGGAGAAATATCAGCACTTTCCAAAGACATGGTCGCGGGCCCAAATTGAAAGAAAATCCTAATTGCCACTATAGTAACAGGTGCACCTGAGTCGGACTTGATCAAAATTTTCTTGGAGTCTATGAGTGCTTCACAGATAGGTCCATTTAAGTGCTTAACACAATTACTCTTGTCATTGTTTGGTAAGTCTACCTTCAGGATAACATTAGATAATTTACTTGAGCAATCTGCCACATCATCCATGTCTTATGTATGCACACTACTAATTTTCATTTTGGTTCCAGGATTAAAGCCACTGCCAGATTGTCTACATACAACTTGGAAATGACCTATTTTCTGACATTTCAGGCACTTTTTCCCAAAAGCAGGACACGCTTGATTATTCCCTATGTGATTACGAGACCCAAACTGGTAACATGACTTTGCAAGCTGAGACTGCCCCTTCCTTTGTTTAACAGACCTCTCTTTAATGTATCATACTTCTGAATCATCAACAATTTGACTGACAGTAGCCTGCTCACTCTGACCGCACAGAACTCTCGAAGTGATAATAGATCTTTCAATGGCTTTCTCTAAATCCACAGCTTTATCTAAGGAAGGATTACGACACGCCAAAAGACCCTCCTGAATTTTTTTTTAATGGAAAACAAACTGATCTCTTATATACACATCTACAATATTGCCAAAATCACACTTCGCTTCAAGCACACGCAAAGTAGCCAAATACTCATCAACATACTCATCAGCTGACTGTTTGCATATCGCAAAATTAAACCTTTCCAGCAATACATTAGAATCATCAGAGTACAGTTTTCTGAATCTTTCCTTTCCATGATATAAACATTCCAAACAATATCTTCACCCAACAGTAGTGGGATGAACGGCAAATTGTCGAAGACTCTTGTCCGGCCACCCCCAGGTGGTTAAAGAGAAGAGCTAGCTTCCTGGCTGTAGAAAATTCTATTGCAATAAGATAATTCTCAAAATTCCTCAGCCATTCACTCCATCTTATATCAGTTTTCCCAGTTTTTTGTAGGAAAGGTGGGGGTTGCACTACTACATGGCTTGAAGACATGTTAACCAAACAAATTTGAAATAGATAAATCAAAACATGCACCCAAAAATTAAACAGTGTCTAAATTCCACAAAAGGAGAAGAAAAAAACTTGAAAGTCAAATCAAAAAGCATATGCATATAAGCAATTTGTAGATAAAAGTAAAGACAACAATAAAATAATAAATGTTCACTTTAATGTCTTTCTTTCCTTCCTCCTTCCTTGTTCTATTCGGACACACAAAATCCTCAAAACACTAACTTTTGTAGCTGGGCACGAACACGGTATCCAATCGCAATTAAACGTTCTGATTGAGTACTCCGTCAAGTTCTTCTTAGCGCGAAGTTCAGCTAAAGCGTCGGGCAGCCTGACCGCAGAACAACTCGGGAGAAATGTGCCAGAATGGCTCCTTCCGGTTCAGTTAACGTGCGGACAAACACTTTGCCAGGTAACTAAAGAAACGCTGAAAGACGCACCCCGTACGTCTCCGTCTCCACAAACAAGTTGCCATGCAACTGAAGAAACACCGAGAGACGCACCCTGTACGTCTCTGTCTCTTTTTTTTTGCGTCACACACGTTGCCAAGCCACCATTCTCAGTTACGTGCAACCAGGCAAGGGTGCCTGCTGCAGCGGTAACCACGGCCACCAGTTTGACACGGTGAGCACGTTCGCAAATACACACGCTGCCTGGTGGAAAAAAAAAAAAAACTAGAACGTCAGCAGCAACTGCAACTGCAGCCACAAGCTTGAGATGGTAAATGCGCTCGCGAACCCAAACGCTTGAGTGCTGACCCGTGCCTCACCGTTGATTTCGCCTCTTCTCGCCTTACTCGGCAAAATCGTTTCCACAAGCGTCTCACACGGTAATACTTGACAGGAAAGGCTCATTGTCCTGTAAACGGCGCATGAGGGTTTTTTTCCTGGTACCAAAAATGTAGAAGTAGGGTAGAAAGGAATTCTAGGTAGCAGGAAAGAACTACTATTCACACCCCTGTGTTGACTTATGCAGTATCTTTATTATAAGGATCCACAACAGCCAGCAGCACCCTCAAGGTTCAGAGCCAGCCTCCAACTGCCTCTCCACCAGACTCTAGAACCCGAGGGCACTGATGTCACACAGAACTTACAGGGCTCAAACATAGGCAGTAAAAGAAAGGAATAAAGAACAACATAGCAAGAACAAATAGTAAGAACAAAATGCACAATTCATAATAATACAAATACAATATGCCACATATTACAAACGCTTTTCTTCTTTCTTCTCATCTCCCCACCCAGCCTCTTGCTCTAACATTTTTTCACTGGTTCTGTTTCCTTTACATCAACCTCTCCCTTTTCCCCAGCCTCTTTTTGCTGGTTCTGACTGCCCATCTTACATCCACATTTTCCTTCCATATGCTGTTCTTCACCACTCTTCTCCCCCAGTCGCTTACCTTGGTTCAGCTGTTCCTCTGTTATAAGCATCTCTTCTCTTCCACTCTCCCCATCTCCGAAGGGCTTCTACAGTTTTTCATGGATTCTGTTTCCCCTAACATATTGTTATAGGTGGGCAAGCTCCTTAAAACTGGAGCCAGATGCTTAGCTCTGCTCAAAATCCTCTTGGAACATTGTGCCCAAATGAGGCAGTGTGGCCTAGAGCTACAGCTGCCCACTATGCATCATGGGGAGCCATGATAAATCCTGGCCACCGCTCAGCATCCTGTGAATCCAGACATATATCTAGGCTAGAAGAAACGTTTACTTAAGTCTGTGTCTGTTGTAAAGTGCTCTCATGTCAATGGCCAAGGTTCATGCTATGTAAAACTACCAGGAATGCCCTGCCTATCACAAATAGTCCAATCTCATTGTCAAAGAATGAAACAAAAATAATTAAGCTTCAATACGATGCGGAGATAGTCATGTGGTGGCTGATTTTCAAAGCGAAGAGCTGGAAAATTTAGATCAATCTAGGTTTCCCTGCTTGAACAGTTTTTGTGCGTCATGGCAAATGCTTTATTTCACCAACCTTTATTTTCTTCACTGTCACACATCAAAGCACATTCAAATATGTGCAGTCAGGGCGTGAGCTGTACAACACTTCTTGTGTTTGATATATTAGACTATAATTTTGTTCCCTGTTTAATATGAATCTAGCCAACGCATACAGTACACCCTGATGTGCCACTTAGTCACGACCAGTGGAACTGTGTGATTTTTGTGGTCGCTGCGCTTTCAGCATAGTTATGGATTTGCATAACAAGCCATAGGCTGCATAACCTGCATCTTATAACAAAAAAATAGTTTTGTTTGTGGCTCAAACGGATCTAAAGTTACTAAAAACACAGCAACACTTGTTGCTGCACAGTGGAAAGCCCTTCGCAAATGTTGTCTGGTCATCTTTCTGTTGCTTATTGCTGTATTTGGGAGTCATACTAATACAAATGAGATACAACATTTGCCAAGATAGTTATAACATGGTAAAAATGATAAAATAATGAGGTAATACCATCGCAAAATCAGCCGCATAATCTGATTTACTAAGGCAAAAGGCTTCTGTGTGTAAAGAAAAATGCTTTTCTGAAATTTGATGACACAGTCTCCCTTCCCTCCATCCTAGGTGAGTGATGCCCATTAGTGATGGGATATGATTCTTTTTTTTTGTGAGCCCTGCACAACACCCTGCATTTCTTTGATGCAGGGCAGGGCTCACTTCACAAGTAAGGGAACTTCAAGTACCCATCTAATTCTGTTTTCATGCAGATGCAGTAACTAGATTTCTGAAGCCCTTTCAGTTAATTGCTGGGAGGCACAGGGGAGGGGGCCCGCTCCCTCCCCTAGGACTTGTAGCACTCAAACTCTGCTGCTTCCTGGACCTTGTAAACACTGGAGCATTTTGAAAGGTGTTGTTCTGGTGCAGGACCCCTTAGTTGTGAGCAGGAGCAAGGCCTTGGGCTGCTGCCTACACTGCCCGTACCAAGCACCAGCCTTGGTTCTGAAGGCTGGGGAAAGGACTTACAAAGAAGGGTCGATTAAAGTCTGTCATATCAGAAGATGATGTCATCTCCTGCCACCAACATTCGCAATGAGGAGTTACGATATGTAGGCATAGTGAAAATACTATTGTTGTGATTCAATGTGAATAACAATACAGATCACTTAGGATCTCTGTGTAATGAGTCTGAAACATGTAATATTGGGCTACTAGGCTCTACAGAAGTGCATAATAGTATATCAAATGAGAACAACATTTACACCAGGAAGGATCATTCATTGTGGATGACTTGCATAATGAAGTGTTACTACTGTCCGATTATGGACACTGCAAGCTATATTACTTTTTATATAAATTATTTGAACATAATGAAGTTTGATTTGTTTATTTTTAAATAAAACAAACAAAAAGGAAGGAGTAAAAGCATGATTAAGGCAAGTATTGCATACCATCAGTTAGCAGTAAGGCAAGTAAAACTAGATGTGCACTTGCCTTCTAGTCTGTTCTGCTTTATTGATTAGTGCTTATAATAGTCATGGATTCTTATTCTGCTGAGGCCATGATGTTACACACCTACCACATCATCAAAAGATTCACATTAATAAAACTTTCAACAAAATAAAACTAGCCCTTCATACTACATTTCAGCCATAGTATATGTAACATTTGTTACGATTGGACAATTTAATGGTACACAATTCACTAACCGAAGAATGGAAGGTTGAGTCTGCTTGTAGGAATTTAAATGTGTGATCTGCAGGCCACCACATATATCGGAATGCGATTGTTTAAATCACTGACCTATTCTGCTGGCCTAGAATAAAGAAGTAATGATATCTTCTGCACGTAGACAACAAATGCATAGGCAATTTCACTAGTATTGCTCTTTGAGGGGATGACACTGAGATTGAAGGCATGCAGAAACAACGCCTGTTTTTAGTAGAGTGATCAGGATAGGCAATTCAGCAGTGGAGAAGCAAAATGTGTGAATGGTACCTTTCATTAGGAAAAAGTTACTTTTATACATGTGAAAATAGCTTTTCTCATAAATCTATGCACTATTGGAACAGCTTGTGAGGATTAATTCCTTTATAAATAAGCTGCACATTTTTGCAAGATACCATATGAGGTAGCAAATGTGTCTTCCCCAGAAATCTACATGCAACCCGCGGGATTCAGATTTGTACCACAAGGTCAAATTAACTTTGCATCCCTCTGAATTTGATAAAGCAAGTACAAGCCAATTGAGAAATATTAAAACCCTGTATTAATTGTGCTATGAGGCCACACACCATCAGCGTCAGAGAGAACTTTATGATAATAAAACTGTATAGTAATCAATTTGTTAAAGAATTTCAATAGATTCTCCAATAGCTATAGGGATAGGAAGGGTTTACCATCCCATTCATCAATTTGAAATAGGTGTTTTGTAGAAAAAATGTAAATGGCCTGCAGATGAATTTAAAATATCTCAGAACTGAAACACTTTTCTCAAGCCTTTATTTCCGATTCAACAGAAGGGGAGCACCAGGATAATTTTGTTTTTGGTAAATTCGACAAAACTGTAACAGATATGTTTCACAAGTCTCCCACACCTCTTTTTCAGCAATCTCCTGTAATTCTTGTGGTTACTAATTAATCATGAGTAATGTTAAGTCCAGGGGATAGTTAATAATTTTGACCTGTTTCGCAGGTGCCATTAGAGAGATATGAAATCATCCTATCCACCAATGAACTCGGCATTATAAGAGGATATTTGTGCCATTACAATTCTGAAAAGACTTGTGACAGATGCAGGCAAACCCTTCAATGTTCCACATAAGCATTATATAAATGATGCAGCATAGTAAAGATATATCTAAACTGTGTGTAAACCCCAAAATAAAGGGCATTTTTTTGGGCATGAAATACTGCCTTCTCGAGGTTTTCAACTTAAAATGATATAAAAATACCATCGTGGATGTAAAAGGTTTGGTTGTGGCAGGAATCTTGGATACAAGAAATACCGAGCCCTGTTGACATTATATGACGAGTTTGCCTTGCAAACGGCACATGTTCTGGAGATTATACTGCACTATGAGAACAGCACTGTGGAATGAAGCATTAGCATGTGCTCTGGAACAAAACTATACTTTAGAGATAAGCCGTGCAAATGGAGAAACCACTACATCATGAAAATGTGTGCATGCGCAACAGTTTTTGTAAGCGCCTTTAGCAGCACCTTTCCTCATCATGGAACAGCTTTTTTGAGCATCCTAACCTTTGCACAAAGGTATTGCACTAATGTTTTTGTGGAATTATCCGGATAGAGCCAATGCCCTTTACATACATGCACAATTCTAACATGTTTAAGAATCGTTTGCACTTTTTATTCATCCAGGGGCAGGGCTCACTACACACCTAAAGGCACTTCAAAGAGCCACCTAATTGCTTTCATCATGCAGATGCAGCAATTTGATTTCTGAAGCCCTTTCAGCAGAGAGGCCCAGGAAGTGGGCCCACCCTTTGGCCTCACAGAGCTGCATCTCAGCTGCTCCCTGGGCCTTGCAACATTGGAGTTGTTTGATAAGCAGTGCTCTGGCGTGGGTCCCCTTAGTTTTGAGGACCTCAGCAGCTGCCCACCCTGCCCGTGCCTTCTGCGGGCCCTGCCTGTGTCCATGAGCTTCTGAAAACTTACCAGCAATCTCTGGCAGTCCGCTGACCCAGAGTTCGTTATCAAGAAAAAATCGTCCAATAGTGGGTTACCCACTTGTGACCAGTACACCATGTAAACGGCCATTGTAGGAAGGAGCTGAATGTCTCGAAAAGGGCACATGAAATTAAACAGCCTATAGGTAATGCCTTATCAACATACCACTGGCCCCCAAATTGTATTCCCAACAACTGAAAGTCATCAGTGTGCACTGCCAGCAGCCTGGATGCAGACATAATGTCGCATTTCGCCACAAAGACACTTTTCCCTGCTTTTTCCACCAGGGCCTTTGCCACATCATCCAAGGAATATGATACTGATGGCACATCCTCATCAATAAAATCATTCACTGAAGAACCTGCAGGCCAAGACAAGTGTTGCATCAGTCTATACTGTCCCGGCTCTTCCTTGGGCACCACTACTATTGGCCATTCGTCAAGTGGTCCTGCCATTCTTCTCACCCTGACTTCTTTCATACGTTTGTCTTTCACCACCTGGGGGTGTTCATTTGCAGATTTTTATATTTCCTGCCCACCTTCATTCCCTGGTACCTCCATTACCCAGTCTAAAACCCCAGTGAAAACCATGTAACAAATTTTTTGCAGCTTCCTGCTCGATGTAGAACTGCAACCAGTAAGCTAATCTCCCTACATTAACCAGTGTAAGAGGCTTTTCCTGCAGCCCTTTGGGCCTCTCTACCACCACTTACTGATGACTGTTGCTACTGACCAGTGTTTTTTCCTGACTGTGTTCCTTGTGACATCTGCGTGTACCCATAACAATGCAACAGTGCATGTTTTCCTGAGCACTTGGAGTATTCATGCTTGAATTTAAAATACTCCCTTGTGCAAAGCTCCTTGCTGAAGTCCCAACAAGCCCACAGAGGTCCCCCATAGATCTTGCCTGTGCACACCGCCACTCCCCAGGTGGGCTATTTTTCACAGTAAATGCTTGCATAAATTAAAAATGCTGCTGTCCAATTCTCAAATGTCATGGGTACCCAAGGCCATTTTGTTAATACGTATTCCTCCTCCTTTGATCCCTCCTTAACTCTTACCTCTTAATGCAATAACTTCCACATTTCCACATACTCCTTCTTCCAAATCTGTTCTTTTTTAGCCAAGATGAGGTGTGCACCCAACGGTTTGGTAACCCCCATGTAAGGAAGCTTCTTTATTTTTAACTCCTTACTCTATTTCCCTTCTTCCCCAGGCTTACCGTCTGCCTCATCTGCCTCGACTGAGGCAGTGGTGGTGACTCCTGTCTACTCGACCAACTGACTCCCCAAGGACCCAATCTGTTTTACGACCATGACTACTTGTTTGCTACCTGAAATTGTCCCTTTTGTTTTTCTAGTCTCATCTGTCCCTACCCGAGTGGCTCTCACATTCCTACCCTTCGAGAGTTGCAGGTTACCTTGTGCATCCCCACAACACGTGTCAAACCCTTGAGAAACTGATTGTGTGACTTTATGTCCCATGTGAGTCCTGGCATTAAGGTTGGCGCCTGCTCTGAAGCCTGCTGTCTTGCCAGTGAAAAGTTCCTCTCCATGGTCGTGACATCCCTTTGCTGGGTCTGTGTCCCTTGCACAATCTGAAAAATATCCATGTGAAACCGATTAGTGTGCCGCACCTCCCCTGGCCCCTGAGTTACTCTGCCCAAGTTCCACACCACTGGGAACAGGTGCCTCCACAATTTCTCTTTCCTCCATATCCAGACAGTCCTCCTGTATCCACATCCTTTTATGACCAGCCTCTCCATTTGGCACCTCCATCCCCACTCTGAACTGAGAGGCCGTACTTGCCACGCCCAGTGGCACTACATATCCCACTGCGGGGTGTTCCAAAAACCCTCTGTTAGAAATGGGGTCTCTAGTTGGCAGAGGTATTACCAAATAGGGACCACGATCCTAGTCAGGGTAAGTCACACAAAATTCAAATTATCCAGTGCCCAACTTCTGGTAGCTTTGCACTGAGCAGTCAGGCTTAACTTAGAAGGCAATGTGTGACGTATTCGTGCAATAAATCATATAGTAACACAGTGAAAACACCACAAAAATACACCACACATGATTTGAAAAATAGCTAATATTTATCTGAATAAAATAAGATCAAAACGATAAAGATTCAATAAACACCAGTCTTAAATCTTAGAAATCAATAGTTGTCTCTTGATTACACAAAGTACCTAGTTTGCATCAAAAATAACATGCATGGAGACCGCAGAGGAGGAGGTGCATGGAAAAATAATGTGTGCGCCGGATTTTCCGATGAGGCACAGACGTTGCGTCATTTCTTTCCATGCTGCAAGGGGCTTGCGTAGTTTTTCGGCATGCAGTCTTGGTTCCTCACTGCGATGGGGGATCTTTTTGCACCCAGGGATGATGCAGGGAAATCCTTGACGCACTGGAAGAAGTTACAGGCATTGCGTCGATCCGGGAGGGCAATGCTTCCAATTTTCTGTCACATGGCAGGCACTGTGTTGATTCTGCACTCGGGGAATCGGCTGCATCGTTCCGGTTCGGCTGTGTGCTGATCCGGTAGGGCGTCAAATTTGCTGTCGCAAGAATTTCCACTCGAGAAGTAGGGCTGCATCATAATGGTTCAGCTGTGCGGTGATTTCTCGGTCGCAATGTGGGCTGTGCGTTGTTTCCTGGAGGCTGTGCAGCGCTTTTCGGCCCACAAAGAGTTTCCTGAAGAGATGAAGTATTTTTCGCCCTGAAACTTCAGAAACAGGATACACAGGAGGCAAGCTCAATCCAAGCCCTTGCAGAGCACTTCTCAGCAAAGTCAGAGGGCAGCAGGGCAACAGCAGGGCAGCACTCCTTCTCAGGAAAGCAATCCAGTTGAGTCCTTTGGGCAGCCAGGCAGTTCCTCTTGACAGGTTGCAGGTTCAGGTCCAGAAGTGTCGGAGTTGGTGGGGTCAGAGACCCAGTTTATTTACCCAAAAATGCCTTTGAAGTGGGGGAGACTTCAAAGGGTGGTTTTGAAGTGCACAAGTTTCCCTTTCAGTACAGGTCTGTCTGCCAGGGTCCCAGTAGGGGGTTTGGCAGTCCATTGTGTGAGGGCAGGCCACTAGCCTTTGAAATGTAAGTGTCAGGCCTTCCACCGTTCCAGCCCAGGAAGACCCATTCATTATGCAGATGAGTGAAGGTGTGACTGAGTGTCCTGTGTTTGTGCTTGTCTGAATTGCACAAAGAAGCTGTCAACCAGCCCAGCCCAGACGTTTATTGGAGACAGGCTGTGAGGCACAGATGGATTTTAAGTGCAGAGAAATGCTCACTCTCTAAAAATGAAATTTCTAAAATAGTAATATAAAATCCAACCTCAACAATAAGCAGGATTCTCCATTACCATTCTGGCCATACTAAATATGTCCTGGTTATCCCATTCTGATCAGAATCTACCACTCAAACAGTATATGAGTGCAGTCCTAATGCTAGCCTACGAAAGAAGCAGGCCTCACAGTAGTGGAAAACGAATTTAGGAGGTTTCCACTACCAGGACATATAAAAACACACACGTACATCTCCTGCCTTTTACCTACATAGCACCCTGCCCTGTGGGTTACCTAGGGCCTTCCTGAGGGGTGTCTTATATGTAGATAAAGGGGTGTTTAAGACTTGGCAAGTACTTTTAAATGTCGAAGTGGCAGTGAAACTGCACACACACAGGCCATGCAATGGCAGGCCTGGGACATGGGTAAGGGGATACTTATGTGGGTAGCACAGCCAGTGCTGTGTGCCCACTTGTAGCTTTCAATTTACATGCCCTGGACACATGTAGTGCACTTTACTAGGGACTTACAAGTAAATCAAACATGCCAGTTGGGAATGAAGCAATGTTACTGTGTTTAAGGGAGAGAGCATATGCACTTTAGCACTGGTTAGCAATGGTAAAGTGTGCAGAGTCCTAAAACCAGCAAAAACAGTGACAGAAGAGTGGAGGGAGACAGGCAAAAAGTTGGGGATGACCACCCTAAGGCTGTCAGTTCTAACACCCTCCTTGAAAAGTCACACCAAACTTAGTCAAGAATGCCTCTATAGCCACACTCCTACTGGTTGATGATGCTCTTGCCATCTTGATATGTAGCCCCCAACGAGGCCTCTCCAAACCTTCTCGGGTGCCAAATGCTTGATTCCACAATGCTGTATGGCCGGCCGTGCTGCGCTGTGCCTTCTTTTCCCCTCTGGGCAGGCGAGCTGCACTGCGCTCTCCAGAGTCTGCACAAACACTTAAGCTGGGGACCTGCAAAAGAAATAATATAATATAATTTAATTTAATATAATATAATAAGAATATGCAGCTCTTGCCGCTGAAGCCCACCCCCATAATACTCTTTAGTAACTTGTGCTTTTTCCTGCCTAATACCCTCCCCCGATTTGGGGGAGTATACCTTCTGTGGCTTATTTCTTTCCTCCCTTGCAGGGCCCATTCCATCTTCGTGTGATCATGAGTGAAGAGGCATACTTTCCCTTCAGTTGAACCATTCAGATCACTCAATCAAGTTTTCCTTCTTTGGAGGCACGTGGACCCATGCAAATATGTAAATTGCAAAGGTGTTTTTCACTTAATTACGCATTTAGCACAGCCCCATACGATCCATAATCTGGATATAATTTGCACATTTATAGTTCAAACAAATGAAAACCATCAAAGTCGTAGTAAACAGGGTGCCACTAAGGATGTAAGAAATCTGCTTTTAAAATGGCTTAGAAAAATCCATCCTTGAATCAGTTATTGAGTTGAGGGTGCATTCTGTGCTTGCTAAAAAAAAAAAAAAAAAAAAGTGGCAAAAACAACCAGTGTTTTGGTTCTGGTTGTTAGCATTGTTCCCGCCCTATAATTGTGCAGCAAACAAGACCTAATTATGCAACATGGCACAATTTAAGGTGTTTCATGTAACAAGCATAACACAAAAATTTCTAAATTATACCAACATAATTGAAATTTCTCATGGGCCCAGGCACATCACAATGCCAGATACATTACAAACGTCAACTGGTCACCTTTCAGCTGTTGATTCCTGTAGCAGAGTATGAAAAGAGGGCAGAATGCTGGCCAGATACCATATTCTCAGGCAAAAGATTGGGAAGGATGTAATGATATTTGTGTTTTGACCACTTACTCCACATTGCACTTAGCTTAGCAGCACAGTGTCACATTAGTGACCACCAACTTAATTTTGCCTATTGACTTTATTTTAGCATTAGCCACTGCCATGTTAGAGGTGCAGATGTTGGAAATGCAGAGGCTGCAAGTATTTTTCCATGCCAATTTTATGCAATGTGCTTTTTGCTCATGTTTTTATTCTACGTGTCTGCGTGTTCTTTCTCACCAAGGGCTTAGGAAGATAAGAATGTGCTAGGATAATGTTTATGGTCTGGCAGGCAACGGTTTTGTTTTGAGAGAGGACACCTTGGGATCTTGGCAAATTCTGACGTCTTCCTTTAAAAACTGACCTGAAATAGGCAGCATTTTTTAATAACCAATCACGGAGCAAAGTGGGGTTTTCTAGAAATGTCCTCTCTGGCTTGTTTATGGTATATAAGAGATCCAGGATTGGCGGTGAGGAAATTCAGAGACTTCAGTCAGGATTGAGACATCAATGCTTGACCTCCCGTGAAGGTAGATCTCTCTTTCTCCTTGCAGCTGATCTTAGGGGTCTACGGCTTGAAGCCACTGAGAGAAAGATGAAGGAGCAACTGTGCCCCATTGTGATGAATTGTTACTAATTATTTTGTTTGTATTGTGTATGAATATATATTATAAATACAGGCATCTATATCTTTGCATGTACATATTTGTTGTTTATAGATTGAAGATTCATTTTATTGTTGCGCACATTTTGAAGGTGCACTTTCGGTTGAACTGACCTTCCTTTATAAGCTTTGCAGAGTGATTTAGTAAATGTCTTCTTTAGACTAAGAAGTGCATTCCAGAGATTCTTTTCAGTATGTGTGTATTTCAGATCAGTCAGCAGTAAAGCAAAACAAAGGACCTCTCTCCATATCAAACAAAAACCTAAACTATTTCTGTGTAATTCAAAACAGGATGAAAATAATGATTTGTTATTTATCATGGATAATTTTTATTTCACAGTTCACTAAAGTTAATGTTAACATCACAGCATCAGAGGCACTGTTCTCAAAGTAGCAGTTATTTTAAGAGGGCACTTAAGATAGATTCCAAACACAGTGTATCTAATTTTAAGGTCTAATGCTTTGAATCCTAAGTACCTCCTAGTGAGGCATGTTCACATTCAGTATGTCATTCATGTTGCTTTTTCCCCTGTTAGAAATTGGGTTTTTGGTTGACTGAGGTGTAAGCCCTGGTCAAGCAACAGCCACAGTCCTTTGCAGGGTGAACAACAAAAAGTCACTAAATTGACCCATGCTTAACCCAAGGTAGCTTGGCGCAAAAAGCAGTCGAGCTTAACTTAGAGGCAATGTGTAAAGTATTTATGCAGCCCACAAGCAGCAATGAGGTTAAAGCACAAGCAAAATCCCAAGCCAGTTTAGAAAAATAGAGTAAATGTTAATATATTATTTGACACCAAAACAACAAAAATCCAATCAGTTGAACAAACGTTATAATTTTTTTAAGTTTTAGGTTCAAAATAGGTCTAAAAAATAAAAGCACCACCCACAGATAACTAGTCACCTCAGCCAAGGGCCCATGAGTGTATAGAGACATCTTGTGGGGTCAGGACTCTCTCAAGCTGGGTCCATGTGTGGGTTCTAGATGGTGGGAGCCTGTTTATGTCCCTGTGGCTCTGGACAGGAGGCCAGCAAACTAGCACTTGGAGTCTCTTCTGGCAGTCCTGGGTGCAGATGTAGATGCAGGGCTGAACATCAGGGCTGGCTTCTGAGGGTTCAAGGCAGGCTCCAGGCAACAATACAGGCCTTCCAGGTAAAGCAGCAGTCTCTGGCAGAGTGCACAGCAGGTCACAGCAGCAGACAATCCTCTGAGAGTCCTTCCGCTGGTCCAGTAGTGAACTAAAGTGGAAGTCTGAGAGTCCTATTTTTATACCCTGGCACCCTTCTTCTACAAGATGTGAGAAGTTTCTGCAAAGGTTCTTTGAAGTTCTTGGATTTTTCTGACTAGTCCCCTGCCCTGGCTCCAAGCTGGCTGCACTGACAATACAGGGATGTTAGGCCTATCGTGAGGAGACAGGGGACAGCCTATTCAGGTGCAAGCGGGATTGTGCTCAGCTCTACCGACCCCCTCCCACCATCAAGCCAGTTAATGGGCCATTTACGCTCAGCAAATCCCACTGTTGTGTGACTGTCTGGGAGGAGTTCAAAAAGTCTATCAGCTACACTCAGTCATGTGACCTAAGACAGGCTACAGGCACAAAGGGCTATGGGCAGGAAAGTGTCATTTTTCTAAAAGTTACATTTCCAAAACTGTAATGATGAATTGGACTTTAGCATTAAAGAGGGTTTATCATAACAAGTGGATAAGTACCAAACATGACATATCTACATTCTCTCATTTAGGAATTACTGCTTATTAAATGTAATAAGGAGTCCCCAATGTTATTGCATGAGAGGGGTGGGCCTCACAGTAGTGAAAAACGAATTTGGACGTTTTTCACTACCAGGACATGTAAAACTTAAAAGTACATGTCTTGCCTTTTAATTACATAGCACAATGCCCTATGAGCTATCTCGGGGCTACCTTAGGGGTGATGTACATGTAATAAAAATCGAGTTTAAGACTTGGCAAAGGGTTTTAAATGCCAAGTCTACAAGGCAGTGTAACACTGCATTCAGGCTTCAATGGCAGTCTTGGGACATGTTTTAGAGGTCTACTTAAGTGGGTGGCACAATACGAGCTGCAAGCCCACTGCTAACACTTAATTTACAGGCCTTGGGTATATGGTTTATTACTCTACAAGGGACTTAAAAGTAAATTAAATATGCCAATTGGGTATAAACTGATTAAACCATGTTTTAGGGAGTGAGCACAAGCACTTTAGCACTGGTTAGTGGTGGTAAAGTGCACAGAGCCCTAAGACCAACAGGAGCAGAAATCCAGCAAAAGTAGGAGGAGGAAGGAAGAAAGTTTGGGGGTGACCCTGTAGAGAGGGCCATTTCCAACACCCTTCCACTGACCCCTTTGTCAGTGTTGCTTCTTACCCTCCCACCCCCTTTGTCATTGTTGCTTCATTCCACACCCCCTTGTTGATATTGCTTCATCCCCTCACCCCCCTTTTTCAGTGTAGCTTCATCCCCTCCCACCCCTCCTTATGTCAGTGTTCACACATAATATTATATATTGCTTTTTTACCATTCTGTTGCCTGCCCCCTCCCTCCTGTTAACTGTGTTACCCTTTGCTGTCCAGCCTCCCTCTAGTTGGCTGTGTTGCCCACCCACCATAAGAAAGCAGATACACTATGATGCAGCCAGCATAGTGCTATTTTTGTCTAACTTTTAGCCATGCTGTAGAACACCTCTCAGCTCTACAACATGGCTAAAAGACATTGTCAAAGCCAATAGCTCTTGCACATGTGAGACCTATTGCCTTTGCCAATATTGTTTATTTATATTCTCTCTTACTGTGATAGACAGCAAAAAAGCCACCTGATCTCCCACATTGAATTTAGCAGACAGTTGGGTGACTTACCTCTAATGGCATGCATCCATCGGGCCATTGGAGGGGTATGTTAGTGACCTAACCAGAAAACACTCCTTTGCAGACTTACTTATGGTCCTTAAACCTCTAAATTTGGAAGGTGGACGATCTGTTTGAAGGCAAAGGGTACTCAGTTGTTATTGTGACTGAGTACTCCTTCTGCTAAATTCAAAATGAGCCCTAAGGTTTGAGTAACTCATGATTTAAACACTTTATGTAACAAAATGCTGTCCTTTTTTTAAATGTATCCGTTTGGAAAACAAAAGCTGGTGGATATTTAACCTGTTTCCTATCTGCCACTTGTGCTCTTCGTTGACTGCTCAACAAAAGGCCAATCTTGCCTCACATCGGAGTTAAAGGGATTGATATTTGTGTAAATAGGCAAGAACACATTTTCAGAATCTTGAGGTGATGCCTGAGACTGGATAGATGGAGTTGACTGGAAAAACATTATTGAGAACAACCCTAAAGATTCTGGACCTGGAAATATCTACTAGCACAAAGAGTAATGACAACATGCTCCTCTGCAAATAATCAATTCTAAGAGAGACTCTCAGGTGAGAGAGGAGTTTATATTCTAAAACGTCATTTTAATAGAGGTATATAGCAGGGGTGCCCCTTTCTGTGCCTTGCAGGGGGTTCCCTCAGGTTTTGTTACACCATCATATCTAGATGACATGTAAACAGCCTGTTATTCAGAACCAAATAATTCAGCCCACAGTGACTGAACAGATTCATGGGACCCTCAAACCAAAATTACCTGAGAGATTCTTTTTTTTCTGTTGTTTCAAAACAACTAAAACTGCATTTTTATTTCAGTGCCACATTAAATTAAATTAGTAATATGGGTTAACTTTTAAATTGCAATACTTTTTCCCATAGTATTACAGGGAGTGCAGAATTATTAGGCAAGTTGTATTTTTGAGGATTAATTTTATTATTGAACAACAACCATGTTCTCAATGAACCCAAAAAACTCATTAATATCAAAGCTGAATATTTTTGGAAGTAGTTTTTAGTTTGTTTTTAGTTTTAGCTATGTTAGGGGGATATCTGTGTGTGCAGGTGACTATTACTGTGCATAATTATTAGGCAACTTAACAAAAAAAAAATATATACCCATTTCAATTATTTATTATTACCAGTGAAACCAATATAACATCTCAACATTCACAAATATACATTTCTGACATTCAAAAACAAAACAAAAACAAATCAGTGACCAATATAGCCACCTTTCTTTGCAAGGACACTCAAAAGCCTGCCATCCATGGATTCTGTCAGTGTTTTGATCTGTTCACCATCAACATTGCGTGCAGCAGCAACCACAGCCTCCCAGACACTGTTCAGAGAGGTGTACTGTTTTCCCTCCTTGTAAATCTCACATTTGATGATGGACCACAGGTTCTCAATGGGGTTCAGATCAGGTGAACAAGGAGGCCATGTCATTAGATTTCCTTCTGTTATACCCTTTCTTGCCAGCCACGCTGTGGAGTACTTGGACGTGTGTGATGGAGCATTGTCCTGCATGAAAATCATGTTTTTCTTGAAGGATGCAGACTTCTTCCTGTACCACTGCTTGAAGAAGGTGTCTTCCAGGAACTGGCAGTAGGACTGGGAGTTGAGCTTGACTCCATCCTCAACCCGAAAAGGCCCCACAAGCTCATCTTTGATGATACCAGCCCAAACCAGTACTCCACCTCCACCTTGCTGGCGTCTGAGTCGGACTGGAGCTCTCTGCCCTTTACCAATCCAGCCACGGGCCCATCCATCTGGCCCATCAAGACTCACTCTCATTTCATCAGTCCATAAAACCTTAGAAAAATCAGTCTTGAGATATTTATTGGCCCAGTCTTGACGTTTCAGCTTGCGTGTCTTGTTCAGTGGTGGTCGTCTTTCAGCCTTTCTTACCTTGGCCATGTCTCTGAGTATTGCACACCTTGTGCTTTTGGGCACTCCAGTGATGTTGCAGCTCTGAAATATGGCCAAACTGGTGGCAAGTGGCATCGTGGCAGCTGCACGCTTGACTTTTCTCAGTTCATGGGCAGTTATTTTGCGCCTTGGTTTTTCCACACGCTTCTTGCGACCCTGTTGACTATTTTGAATGAAACGCTTGATTGTTCGATGATCACGCTTCAGAAGCTTTGCAATTTTAAGAGTGCTGCATCCCTCTGCAAGATATCTCACTATTTTTGACTTTTCTGAGAGCCTGTCAAGTCCTTCTTTTGACCCATTTTGCCAAAGGAAAGGAAGTTGCCTAATAATTATGCACACCTGATATAGGGTGTTGATGTCATTAGACCACACCCCTTCTCATTACAGAGATGCACATCACCTAATATGCTTAATTGGTAGTAGGCTTTCGAGCCTATACAGCTTGGAGTAAGACAACATGCATAAAGAGGATGATGTGGTCAAAATACTCATTTGCCTAATAATTCTGCACTCCCTGTATGACTTCAAAGTCTTCTAATAACATATTGGTATTCCCAAAATTGGTGGCAGTCATTTTATCCTACTGAGGTCGAAACCTCAGGTGTACGAGTCACACAGGTATTTCAGAAACATATGTATTAACATTCTGAATTATGTTTGCAGATTAAGAAGTCAAAAATGCGTGAGGAGTGGCTTTCCCCTATTGTGTTAGCCAATGGGTCATTAAGTTTGTGTATTGGGAGATCTTAATGACGGGATTTGGGTTGACAGACATCCATTGCCAAACTGAGATGATTTCATCACTCAAGGGTGCCATGGTTTTTACAACTTTTCATATGACAGCTGGATAGCATCAGATAGAATTGAAGCATAAATCAAGACATTAAGGGGGTCATTATGACCCCGGCGGTCGGCGTTCATATGGAGGAAAGTACTGCCAACAGGCTGGTGGTACTTTTCTCCATATTATGACATTGGCGGTTTGGCATTACCACACCGATCGCCACATCGGTAACGTCCGCCGGGCTGGAGACTTCACTCTCCAGCCTAACGGCCGTCACTTGCCCACCTGCGGGATTAGAACCCCGTCTACTGCCATGGTTTTCATGGCATTCTTACCGCCATGAAAACCATGGCGGTAGGCACTATCAGTGACAGGGAATCCCTTCCCTGTCACTGATAGGGGTTTTCCTAGCCCCCCCCCCAACCACCCTTCCTCTCCAGACCCCCTTTCATACACACTCCTCCCTTCACTCATGCATACACACACCCATTCCAACATTCATCCAAACATGCATACATACATTTACACACACATCCACACACACTTACATACATAGACGCAGACATGCATTCACTCAACTCAACATACACGCACTCACACATCCATACATGCACACACATGCAACACACACCCGCACATGCACCCACAGACATGCACACACCCCCCCCCACAAAGACAACACCCTCCACCCCCTTCCCTGTCGGAGCACCTGACTTACCTGTAGTCAGGGGGTCCTCCAGCAGGAGACAGGTGGCGGTCTACTGGCGTGGTGCTGCTGCTGGCAGCCGCGCCACCTTACCGCCATCCGCCGGCATGGCCACAGCCGGATTTCCACCATACTTCTGGCGGAAATCCAGCTGTAGTCATAATACGACAGATGCCTGGTAGCCGCGGCTGTAGGCAGTTTTTACTGCCGGGTCATAATGACACCCAAAATGTTGTTCATTACTACTGAATGGGCAGATAGATTTAAGCGTATGCCATTCAGCTTAGCCTGTTGGTCTTTCAGCATGTGGTGAAAGCGTGATATAAAGACATACCCAATGTCAGGTGTTTCCTGGACAACATTTTCTTTTTTTGACACTGTATGCCTTCCCTTGATAAATCCTTAGGCATGGTTTTGCCCATGTTTAAAGGTATTATGTTGAGAGCCAGCAACTTCAAGTTTGCATTAGATTGTGTTGGTTATCTGGGGTACAAGATATGGCATAAGGAATTGAACCCAAAGAGAGCTTAGTAAAGGCTGTTACAGAATTTTTCATGCCTGAAAATAAAGATCAATAAGATGATTTTTTTTTTTTTTTTGGCATGCTGGAGTTTTAGGCCTGGTTTATTCTCAAGTGTGCTGACAAAATGCACAACTTTTGTATGAGTGTATGCGGGGTGCGTGAATGAGTGTATGTGGGGAGCATGTGGGTGTTTGTGTGCGTACATGCTGGGGTGGGGGAGCGGCAGGTGCGCTGCGCTAGATGGGGGGGTGGGGCGCTGTTCTGGTAGGAGGGTGAGGGGTTCTGGTATGAAGTGGGGGTGGGAGGGTATTGCGGGGGGAGTCGCCTGCCGGTGACAGGAAAGAGATTTCCTGTCACCAGTAGCCTTTCTACTTGAGTTTTCGTGGCAGTGCTACCGCCGCGGAAACCCTGGTGTAAAGTCTGCTCCTAATGCTGCCGGCGGTCTTCATTGGCCCGCGTGGTCGGAGATGCTGATGCTGAGGCCAACCCGCCACACTCATAATGTGGCGGTCTTCACCACCAGCCCGTCGACGGTGAAACCGCCACCGTTGCCCTGGCGGGCAGAAGACCGCCAGGGTCATAGTGAGGGCCCTAGTGTTTGTCATTGTGTGGTAAAATCAGGTATCAAACTGGGAGTAATTATTTCTTCGGGGAGTTCGGAATCTCATGATGTGAGAGTGTTGCAAACAACATGGGAGAGGAGAACTACAGTCAATTGATGCAACTGCTTAGTCTGTTCTGCCTTACACAGTATGGGTGGATTTTCATTGCATATTTATGTATATTTCTTCCCTTATAAGTATTGATCTCATTATCAGGGTTTGGGTCATCGTGGCCGTTTATTTTGTTTTGGTGGGAATCGTTTTGTGTTAGATAAGGGGAAGATGTGATTGGTCTTGTCCTTTAAGGGAATAGAATGTAATATGGAATTCGAATGTAGAAGGTGTTTGTGGATGAAATGGCTGGCAGTTGGTGCTGTGCCTGCTGCTCTGTCGGTCACATTGCTTGGACCTTAGTAAAAATGAGAGATCTTACCAACAGTCTTCCCCCGTGCTTTCTTTGCGGTCTCTTCAGTAGGATTAGCATGTTGGACATAGGGACATATTTTTAACACTATGGGCTTCCTTATTTTGGGCTTTTCGTTTTGTTCTTTACGCTAATGAAAAAGTTATTGTTGTCATGGTTTCTCGATTGTGTGATCGCTACTATTTTTTATTTATTTTTAATTATAGCATTCATCATTTTGAATCCTAGAATATTTTATTTGCACAATGCATTTGGCTAAGATTGGTATGGATATTTTGCATTTTACCCAGCCGTACATATTTTGTATACAGATGCAGAAATAACGTGTCCGTGCTCTGGTTAAATATTTTTCAGTAGCTTTCTGAATCTGGCACAATATTGTGAAACTTGGACTATCAAGCATGTTCAGATGGACTAATCAAGAGGCAACTATGTGGAACGAAGTCGTGACAAAGTGAACAAATGCATCTATCCACTACAGGAGTCTGTGTTTGTTTTAAGGGTTACAGGTTCCAGTACTAGGAAGGTCCACTCAGTCTTTCATTAATCAGACTCCAGTCTTAGTTCTATTTGAAAAACTGGTGTTAGTTGATCGCTTACGGTTGGATATGGATGTATGTCTTCAAATCTTTATTTAGCAAATATAATATGGAATTTTGCGGATACTGGATCATAAAAGCATGCATTATAGTAACACTAGTAATGCGCACAAACGCAACATTAACCCTTTATTTTGAGGAGTTACAAGGTTATACTTTGAATTTGTGTTTTTTTTTTCGCTAAACGTTTTTATCTAAAGATAACTCCCCTGATGTTTCACCATTCTACAGCTTTTTGCTCTGTATAGTGATGTGGTTATCGTCATCATACGCCTGATTTCCAGCTTTGATTTCTGTTGTAAATTCCCAAAAACATAAGCCAAGCAGAAAAGAAATTCTCCCAGTTGTCTGTGCCTGCTCAAATACCTGAAAGTCACAGGTTCTAATTATGGTAAGGCGAAATCAGACTCTCATTCTTCTAAGGTCGATAGCATGAGTACTTCTGAATTAAATTATAATCACCTGCTTCAAACGCCTAGACACAATTCTGTTTGTGCTAGATGTTATTTAAATATTCATGTTTTTACTTTCTTCCTCTGGAATGTATTTTGTATTGTTGAGGGAAAATAGATGGCTTCAGAATAGTAAACTCTCTTCTCAGAAACTTGGCGTTTAACAGATGTTTTACTACAGTGGTTTAAGCAGTGATCGGAAGCGGTCTTGACTGTGCTGGGAGTCTGCCTGTCTTGAGTCACATGGTATCGCGTGTGCTGAACAGTCCGGAAATCTACAGATAAAGAGATTGATGGAAGATGAAAACAGCCAGACACGTTAGGTTTCCTTTTGCTTCCATACTACTATAACTGTGCTTTTACTTTCCATGTTTTGTTGTCAGCCATTGCTGTATCCACAACTATTAGGCCGAATAAAGCCCGGTGTCGCTGTCTGCTGATGAACACAAACAATTATTGCATGTAATGTAATGCAACTCAATGCTTACGTTTTGTAACTAATGCTATGCAAAGTGCTCAGACATCAGTAGGTTCTAATTCACTCCATATAAAACCACAGATTAGATAAATGCGTATTTCTCGAGTCCGGTACCGTTTTTTTTTATTGCAATGTCCTAAGATAAAGTAGCCATTCCTGTAACATAAATAGACGCCCCACCCCAGACATGTTTAATTAACACGAGTAACCAACAGTCCACTGCAGTGCACAGAACTTTTTTATTAGGTGCAGCCGGACAGCGCATTTAAATTAACCTATTGTTATCACTTTTTGAAGTAAAAATACAGCGTGGGCTTTGGCTCCGCCCTGCGGACCAACTTTCTCACTTCATACTATTGGCTATTTAGCGTATCATTCCTTCTCCCATACAACACTTGTATTGCAATGCATAAGGAACTACTTTACATCTCAAACGTATTCTGAATCATCACAGTTTACATTCTTCATCTCTTGTTTTGTATACATAGAGCAGCTATTTCATGTTTTGTTTTTTCACTGCATAAGGTTTTTTTCCCTAACATTTCTGGGAGAGGTCAATGCAAGCCATACCTGTTCGCTTTCCAATGTTTTTTTATTACAGTCTTTTTGTCTGTAACATGTACGGCCCTCTTGTACCCTTATGGAGGCACTCCTACACTTTAAGTTGGACTACATGTAAATGTGGTAAGTACATGGTGTTACTAGTGATTTAAGTGCGGAGGAAAACGAGCAAAGCGCTATAGAGAGGCACAATACAGTTGTTTTTGGGCTGTGGCCTAGAAACTGTTGGGCGTAGCAAAGCAGCCATTATAGATGGTGCAACGGGTCTTTGAGCCTTCTATTAAATTACTCAATCAAACAAATTCCTTAAGCGCACTACTCACCCGGTAGGGCCTCAAGGCACGGGAGGGTTACTGCTCGAAAAGCCATTCTTTGAGGTGCTTTCTGAAGGTTAGGAGGTCCTGGGTCTTGCATAGGTTGGTGGGAAGGGAGTTCCAGGTTTTGGCGGCGAGGTGGGAGAAGGATCTTCTGCTGGAGGTGGTGCGTTGGATGCGGAGGACTGTAGCGAATGTGAGGTCGCCGGAGCAGAGCGGTCGAGTTGGTTTGTGAAAGTTGATTAGTTTGTTGAGGTGGGCCGATCCGGTGTCGTGGAGGACATTGTGAGCGTAGACAATGATTTCGAAAATGATCCTTTTGTTGACGGGCAGCCAGTGTAGGGATCTGAGGTGGGCGGAGATGTGTTCGTGGTGAGGGAGGTTGAGGATGAGACGTGCGGCTGCGTTACGGATGTGCTTGAGTTTTCTCTGAAGCTTGGCTGTGGTCCCTGCGTAGAGGGCGTTGCCGTAGTCCAGTCTGCTGCTTATGAGGGCATGGATGACCGTTCTTCTTGTTTCTAAAGGAATCCATTTGAAAGTCTTGCGTAGCATGCGAAGGGTGTTGAAGCAGGAGGATGATATGGTGTTGATTTGCTGAGTCATTGAGAGAGATGAGTCCAGTATGATGCAGAGATTGCGTGCATGGGTGGTGGGTGTTGGGGGTGGTCCAAGGGTGGTGGGCCACCAAGAGTCTTTCCATGCTGTCTTGTTGGGACCGAAGATGATGATCTCGTTTTTTTCTGAGATCAATTTGAGGTGGCTTGCTCTCAGCCAGTTAGCGATGGCGAGGAGTCCGGTGTGTAGGTTATTCTTGGTGGTAGATGGGTTCCTCGTGAGGGAGATGATAAGCTGGGTGTCGTTAGCGTATGAAATTATGGTGAGGCCGTGGGGGTAGATGATTTTGACGAGAAGAGCCATGTAGATATTTAAAAGGGTGGGGCTGAGGGAGGATCCTTGGGGGACCCCACAGATGGTCTTGGTGGCAGTAGACCGGAAAGGAGGGAGGCAAACTTGCTGTGTTCTTTCGGAGAGGAAGGAGGTGAGCCAGTCCAGGGCTTTGTGGTGAATTCCGGCATCTAAGAAGCGTGTGCGGAGGGTTTGGTGGCATACGGTGTCGAAAGCTGTGGAGAGGTCTAGGAGGATGAGGGCAACGGTTTCGCCCCTTGTCCAATCTGGTCCTGATGTCGTCTGTACAGGCGATGAGGACGGTCTTGGTGCTGTGGTTTTTGCGGAATCCAGACTGGGAGACGTTGAGTATGTTGTCTTCTTGGAAGCAAGACAGTTGTACAGTTGTGGTTAGTTTAAAATGCCTGTACAGCAGACGTTGATAGCATATTCAGGACACCCTTCCTCCCGATTCCTGGTTGTGAAGTAGGCGGGTTGCCATTTTCAAGAACTGCCAAGGCAGATACTGTGGTTTATTTAAGATCATTTAACCACGCAGGTTGCCTGAAATGGTTTAACAAATGGGAAAATTTGTTTCCCGGGGTGCAATTGATTACTAAAATTGATGAAGTAAAATTGATTACTAAAACATAAGCGTGCCTGAAGCACCCCATTAAAGTGTTGTACTTTTATCCCATTTAAAATGTATAATTGTCCCACCACATTCATGAAAGACGCTGTGCACAGCTAACAAGGGAGGCCAGTTTATGACTTTAAGAAGCCTCTTTTTTTCAGTAGAGCTATTGCTAACCGTACCGTCTGTATTGCACTAAGTAAGTTCAATTTCAAATGACTTCTGGAAATTGGAGAAAGGCAGTAAAACTCACAATCCGATTTCTTAACTGGTAAGTCAACAAAGCCTTTCTGCACAATCTCCTCATGGTTTTGGAAGAGAGTTGTTTGCAAATGTCAACCTCTGTTACACTTAAGGTAGCACTCCTTGATTTTTCCATTGCACAGCAATCTCTTTTAGGGCTTGGTGTCCAGTGGGTGCGTTGCAGGCACTTGCTGCGTTTTGTTTTGTTAGGCGTCTTGCTGGAACTCATTTATCATTTGGCAGTCTTTACTGATAGTGTGTTGCATATACTTCTTTCCTAAACTTCAAGCACTTATTTATATAGATAAAGCATGTAAGCAAACAGTGAACTGCAGGCAAATCGCACACGGAACACTAGTTGTTCACTCAGTATTGCATAGTATCCGTATGGCTGTAAATACAACAAGCATTTGCAAAGCCAGTAGGTTTCGCCTATGAGAAATCTATTGGCTTTGTCAATTTGTTTTACATGTTGCAACATGTTGCACAGTAGGTGAGGTACTGTGCAACATGGCTTGAAATTTTGCGCTATAATGCAGTTAATGTTGGCTGCTTCATAGCGTTTTTTAAAAACTTTAAGCAATGTTGCACAGCAGCTCAACTGCTGTTCTACATGTAAAAAAAAACAAAAATGACACAAGCCAATAGATTTCAAATAGGTGAAACCTATAGGCTTTGCCAGTGCTTGTTTTTAAATACAAAATAATTTTAGAGGCACTGTACAGACAGAACCTAAAAAACAATTATGGCTTACAACACTACAAACTCTGCGGTATAGCGTCCATTCATTCCAGTCAGTCTGCGTAATACAAATAAATCCAATAGTTACCATTTTTATATACATTGCTCCACTATCACCCCATTTAACAGTTTAATTCTGCGTTCAGGAATCCAATATCACTAGGTGGGGTAAATGCCAGGAATGCAAGACAATAACATCTATTTGTGCATATGCCTGCAGATACTCTGTACTCCAAAGGGGACTTAACACCCATAAATGTGCAGCAGGACACACAGCTTTTGAGCAGGAGAAGGGCGGGAGTTAAAAAAAAAAAAACAGCAAGAGGAGGTGAAGGCGAGGGACTGCAGAGAGATGCACTCAATAAGAGTGCATGTCTAAAAGTAAAAAATAAAAAAACAGCACCTGCAGGAGCCTGCAGTGAAAGGACACTGGCCACCCGGAAGCAGTACTTGGTCCGGGCTCCACGGCACCATGAAGACTCCAAGCACAGGAGAAAGACTGAGGTGAGGAGCAGGCACTGACCAATAGAAAGCAAAAAAATAAGAGTGACATGGGAGCCATGGGGTAGCCAGCTAATGTTGAGTTAAGTGAAGTGGTAGCCAATGAGTGATGTGGGAGCCAGCCATTGGTGTGTAAAGTGACATAAGAGCCACGTTGGAGGCAGCCAGTGGCAAGTAAAGGTAAGTAATGGGCAGACTGTAAGCCCCTTTTTTTTTTTTTTTTTTTAAACACAAGATTTCACAAGCACAGCACAAGCGCTGTGCATGCAAAACCTATAAAGTGGTTTAAACCCTCACAATGGACATTATTTTCGAAACATACCTTTATCACTAGCTCACACCTTGCCTGGCTAACAATCTTTGGCTTCAATGAGCTGAAGTTTTGTGAATGAACATGAGGAATGCACAAATTCTTATAATGTCATTTGGTTATATATCCCTTCCTGTTCTGAAGAACAGACGAGAGAAGCAATCCACATTATCGTATGGAGCTGTTAAGCAGTGGGCGGTGATATATAGTGATATTTGGCTTGAAATTTACTCTCAACAGTATTGATGAAAGCAACTCTGGAGTCAGCTGTCAGGCTTCTGGCTTTGCAAGGGATTGTTTTCTTTCATTATTATTTTTTAAACATAGTTGTAGCATCTTCTGGGCCCTCACCAATCTAAAAAAATCAAAAATTGCTAAAAGTCGAACTATTCTTTGGTCTAAAAAAAACACATTCTAGTAGTACCTGGCATGAAAGGGAACTACTTTTTTGCGTGTTTGTGCTGTTTCTGGAAGAGCAGAATTGTGTCACTCCCAGTGAGGTCAGCCGATGGCTGAAGTTGACTAACCCATTGATCCAAGCTGCATGCTATAGTGGGCTGAAGACAAATGTGAGTGATTCAATAACAGACCAATGGACGAATAGAGCTGGCTGTAGGCCCCTATAATTAAGTATTTTATACATATGTAAATATAGTTAAACTAGTTCAACGCCAGAACCAGTAAGGAAGCAAGCCATTGCTTAATATTGCTTATCCAAAAGGTGGCACACCTTCTTTTAAGCGAACCCGATGGGCTCAGTTCTACAAGTTCTGTCATCTGAGCAGAAACATTAGCTGATTTCCAGGGAAGAGCAAGCAAAGTTGGGGGCAGGCCGCCACCTAATTGGGGGGCTCCACAAGCCTTGTGCCAGTTGCTGTTTCCCTGAATCCAGATTCCTACCCATTCGGGACGTAGCTTGAGAGGGGTGTTTTGGAGTGTTACACCCCCCTAATACATGTATTTTGTGATACATTGTGGGATGCAGGTGCTCTCAGACAGGTATAGTTAAGTGTCTGTTGGATTTCACCAGGAATTTTTACACACGCAGACAAAAGGCACACAGTTTCTCCCTCTCTGTTTGGAAAGGCTTAAGAAATTGGTTGTTTCACAAACTAATGTATTTTCTCTCACTTCCTACTCCTACCAATCCTCATTAATGTCCTTCTCCACTGCCCCTCACCCCCTCTGGTGCGACCTGGTTGTCATACAGTGTCTTTTAACAGTATGTGCCAGCGTGACTATTGGGAATCTAAACTCACCTCCACTCCCCCCCACCCCCCATTTTACTGCACAGGTCTTTCAGTCTTTGCTCATCAGCATGTGGCTTACCTCGTTCTTAACACTTAATTGAAATGCGGCCCACAGCTTGTTCCCTCTCCGCCTTTTTGGGATCCTCTGCTGTATGTATCTCGAAATAGTCTAATCTCGGAAGAAATCAACGGTCATTAACAGGCCGCAAAGAGCCGGGGGCCTTGCGATATTTATTGCGCAGTCTCCTCTTGTGACATGCCAGCTTTCACAACAAATCAACTGCGTTAAACGGCAAGTTGCCATTTCACTAAAACCAGCGTGCAAACGAAACATGGCAGGAACCGGACTGGAGTGAGATGAGGTTTCCCGTGGGGTGGACGTGCAAGCAGAGAGCCTTCTTTAAGGTAAGTCCAGGCCAGAGACAAATACTGAGGCCAGAGCTTTCGAATAGGGACAGAAATTGCGGATCACAGGAACGGAAGTGACGTTTGATTGTCCATATTTAAACTACTTCAATGTTCTCAGTATTCTTTTTAGCTGCGTAGTACGTAATGTCGCGATAACAGGTAGGTCCGTGCAGGCTGTACATATATTGAATTCAATCAGAATAATACAAAACGAGGGCATTTGGCATTCCCTCTTCAAAGTTTCTGTACCCTCTCTCCCTCCACCCCAACCACTGATCTTAATTTATCACTATAGAAGCCAATTACGTCGACTTCCAAGCACCCCTTTTCCTGCTTTCAGTAGTGATGTTAATTACAAATGGAGAATGTAACCAAAGTACACTGCCTGCCCGCTTTACATCCTATACTAACAACGTCTTTGCTGGCAATTCACGTTTTTGTCCAGTGATGTTCATTTTCACCCCCTTTTAAAAGGGAAAGAAGTGGTTTTCGTTTACTTTAGGGAAACTTCCTTTCCACCACGGAGTGTTTGATCCAAGATGGATTATTCTAAAAAGATATATTTAAGAATAATATTTGTTCAGCTTGGAAACGGAAAGTCCATTGTCTGAATCCTTTTGAAGCAATCAATTAAGGCATAGTGTAAGGAGTGGTCTGAAAATTCAGAGTTGTTCAATGTTACTTGCTGGCTTGTTTTTTGGCAGCCTCGCCTGTATTGTAAATATTTAAAGTGAAGACTGTTTGTTAGATTCTCCACTCAAAACACTGTGAATAAATTGTCCGTCTGTGGACAAGATATATCGAGGAGTTGGCAAATTCCATGTGGTTTTATTTTAATTAATTCGTTTAGGAAACAAGTGTTTTGACTGTGTGCATGCATGACTAACTTAAGTCATAAGTGACTTTCAGTACACAAGGCAGGTTCAATTTCATTGGTTATGGCCTGCAAACTCCTTTTATTTTTAAAGATGCAGGTACGGCACTTTTAAGGTAAAGGTGTGAAAATATCTAGGATTACAGCAACATACTCGCATAAGGTTTACTCTTTTAAGGTGGTTCTTAATTTTACTTTGAATAATTATGCTACCCTGCCCCATTCATCTTTCTGGCTTGGCCTGTGTTTTTCCTTTAGTGAACTGGACGAATTAGGAATCCATTGGAGGTTGTCTGCATTTTTATTGGGCCACAGACAAGGGCCCACCGAGTAGCCCCAGTTGACCAGAGTAATAATGGCCACTGACCCATCATTTGAGGCTTTGAGGAGTGAATTTCTGGTAACGATAATGGGAGGAGATGTGGCCTACTGACCAGAGCTACCATCCCTTCTGTTGGGTTACCAGGTCGAGTCCTGGCATCAGCTCAACGCCATGTTGTTCTAAGCAAGTCACCTAACCTCCCTCTGCCTAAAAAGAAAAGAAAAATCTGACCTTGTGTAATGTATGCACTCAGTTGCGCATGTAAAGTGCTCTAATGCCTCTGGGGCACGTTTGTGCAGTATATAAACTATACTCCGGTCTGGTAGACCATGATGCTAATTTTACAGAAACTAAACCTCAACAGGAAGCACTTACAAATATAAACGTAGCAGGTGCCCCAGTTGAAGCTCAGCTTCTGGAAAGGACAAGCCATCCTAACTCTTGGGCTTGGCAAAGATAAAGCAAGGCTGTGCGCTCAGAGATTCCATAGCAGAAAAAGATGTAGAATCCTTCCTGGAGGTGAATTGATGATGTACTGGTGCGTAATCTGTACCTGACTTGAATAGCGGGTTCTATCTTCCTCTCCTGGAGACACAGAGTAGAAGGTTCTCCCTTTATAAATCACCTGTAAGCTCCGCCCGCTGAGCCACGCCCCGTCCACCCTCGAAGTAGGCAAAAGGATTCCCGCCTTTTACCAGGATGATGGACAGCTTTCCAAAACGACCCCACTGCGTTTACCGCCGATTCAGGTGGTGCGTTGTTGATGCGCAGAAGCACGAGGGCATCTCTACAAAGATGCACTAGTAACAATCACATTGCCAAGGACACACAGGGTTGCTGGAGACGTTTTCACCGTGGTCCATTCACGTAGCTTTAGTGTACAATATAAACGGTGCATATAAAACATGCTAGGTAACGCTTACTGACTTACTGGTAGAAAATACTCCGGTTGGGTAGGCCATGATGCTCATTTTACAGAAACTAAACCTCAACAGGAAGCACTTACATATATAAACGTAGCAGGTGCCCCAGTTGAAGCTCAGCTTCTGGAAAGGACAACCCACCCTAACTCTTGGGCTTGGCAAAGATAAAGGAAGGCTCTGCGCTCAGAGATTCCATAGCAGAAAAAATCTAGAATCCTTCCTGGAGGTGAATTGATGATGTACTGGAGCGTAATCCGTATAAGACTGTGATGAGTGGGTTCTATCTTCCGCTACTGGAGACACAGAGTAGAAGGTTCTCCCTTTATAAAACACTAAGGGGAAAAAAAAAAAAACATAACAATCCCACAAAATAGCCTGCTACCAGTCCAAAATCTCGACAGGACCTGAAGCACTGTATACATGCAACTATAGCACAATGCCTCTGCCAGACCTTGGTATGTTTTCACACCCTGGATGAAGCATGCTTTATTCAGGGTTGTTTTTAAACCCGGCTCAGTGAAAAGCGCTCTTAAATCTAGTGAAAGGTCTCACTTGACATCCCCTTCCGAAGTCTAGCTATCTTGCTGTTCTTGCGAATCTTTTAAACCCTCACTGGTCCTATGTGTTTGTTTCTAACTGCATGTCAACACAGTTTAATACATAATTGTCTCATATACAAGAAACAGAAGGAATACAGGCTGCCTTTGATACGGTTGACCATGACGCCCTAACTCAAAGACTCCATGAAGCCGGCATACAAGGGATTGCTCTCGACTGGATTACTTCCTATCTTTAAAAAAGAGCAAATATCATCCACTCGCCCCCCTTCTCGTCCGAACCCTACCTCACAAAAGCAGGGGTCCCCCAAGGGTCAATCATCTCACCTTTGCTTTTCAACATCTACATGATATCTTTACCAGAACTGATCAATGATTTCCATCTCACATGCTACAACTATGCAGATGACACACAAATACTACTTGAATTAGAAGACCCCAAAAACATTGAAAATTCACAAATCTTCAGTTGCCTCAGAGCCGTTGATCAGTGGATGACCTGGAGCCATCTCAAACTAAATACCTCCAAAACAGAAATACTCATATGTGGTGACTGGAAAAGTTATGACCCTCTGTGCGTCTGGCCTGACGATCTCGGACCACCTCCTCAATTATCCAAGGAAGTTAAAAACCTAGGAATCACCATGGATTCCAAGCTAACTATGAATGCCCAAGTAGACAAATTAGCACGCACAAGCTTCATCACCTTAAAGACTTTACAACGCATCTTCCCCCACCTCGGATTTCCACACAAGGTGCAAGCTACTATATCGCTTGTACTATCCAAACTGGATTATGCCAATAGCCTCTACCATGGATCATCTCTATCTGTTATGAAAAAACTACAACGTATCCAGAATTCCACAGCCAGGCTACTACTACATATAAAGATGCAAGCCCACATCTCCCCTGCCTTGAGAGCACTACACTGGTTACCCGTTGCCAGAAGATGCACTTTCAAGCTGCTTTGTATCACCCACAAAGCTATACATGGAACAGGACCGCTTTTTATCAGAAAGAAAATGACCAAATACATCCAACAAAGAACCCTCCACTCAAGACTGGCACCCCGCCCTAGAACACCACCATACAAGAAAAAGACTATAGGTGGTACATCCTTCTCCGTCCAAGCAGCCAAACTATGGAATTCATTACCCCCAACTATAAGAGCCACAGATAACTTTCTTGTCTTCAGAAAACTACTCAAGAGTTGACTCTTTCCTTCATAACCACCTTTTTCAAACAACTATGAACTGCATATGCCTATGTGGATAAATATTTTTTCAGATTATATGTATATTTCTATTTATTTATAGCTTCTTTGGAAAATATGTATTGCTACTATGTCATAACAATAAAATACACACACACTCTTTAAACCTGTCTGACTAAGTATTTTTTACCCATGTTTCTAATTATGTATTGTATGTGCATATGTGTGTGTGTGTGTATATATATATATATACATATATATATATATATATATATATATATATTTATATACACACACATATGTATATATATATTTATGTGTATGTGTATATGTTGTTTCTGTGCTTGGCATGTTCGTGGATCATTGCATGGCTCCTGTTTTTTTTTCTTTTTTTTTTCGGGTTGTTATATTAGATATCTATGAATTCCTGCTCTCATCTTATCACACTTATCTACTCATCACTCTTCTATCATGTCTCTATCAAACTATCCTCCATTCTCACTCTGACTCATCCCAAATCTCTTCTACCACTTTCATCTCCTAAATATCTCTGCCTAAGCTCTTCCCTCCACATCTAACTCACCAAACCTCACTCTACCTCTGTGACCTCCCACACAACCCTACTAAATTCTCCTGCATTCATCTCACCCTGCTACTATGCTCTCCCTAACCCTTCCACATACTCTTCCCCCTCCACCCCCCTTTACTCATCCCAAGCCTTTGGGTTGAGTAAATGAAGGATATACTCCCAATTAACACCTCTGGATTTATTTCCTCCTCCACCCCTCCATTACTCCAGTCTAACTAACAAACTCTCATATCCATGGCTCAAATTAACTCATAATAATACTAAAACTGTACTCCTTATTTAACGATACTAATCCATCACTAATTCTTGTTGGGTTCCGGAGTAGCGTGCTACTTATCGAAAAGCGCTTCGACGCCTCGTCAGGAGTAGTAAGTGCTATATAAATACGATTACAATTACAATTACAATTACAAATTAGGTTTGTTAATGGTTTACAGGCATTTGTACCCGGACCCCAGGTGAACAAGCATCCTTTTCAACACTCACACAGTCTGCCCAACCCACCATCATTCGGGTTTTTTGATTGACCAGTTTGAATGTTGTGTGTGAGCAGCCGCGGTCCATCCTTAAGGGTGGAGGGGCCACCCCCCCACCTCTTGCCCCTCGTGAAGAGTGCCTGTCAGGCTGACCTGAACTTTGTTGGGCTGAAGAGGTCACAGCTGCTATGGGCGTGACCTCCTCAGCTCAGCAAAGGTTCCTCGACCCCTTCCACTTGGTGACGAGGGGAAGCTTCACCCATTGACTCCGACCTGGGCGCTTCAGATTTAAGCCCTGAAGTGCCCAGGGCGAGTGTCAATCAGTGACACCTCGTCACAGAGTGGGGTGGGGTCAGCAATCTCACTGACCCCATCCCACTCTGTGACAAAGTTGGGATTGCTGCCTTCCCTCACTGGCTGACCCAAGGTCAGCCAGTGAGGGAAGGCAGCAGTCCCAACAGTCCCAACCCTCCTGTGACCTCTTTTTTTTTTTTAACGAATGTTGAGTGTGTGTATGTTTGAATATTTGTAAGTGTTCTGGATGGATGTGCATGCTTGTGTAAAAGAATGTGTGAGTGTGCTTCCCGCCCGCCCCCCCCATCTAAAATGACCAGCCGCCACTGTGTGTGAGTGCTTGTTTGTAAGCATAAATGGATAGAATCCAATCGAACCAGACTGGATGGTTGCACAAGATAGTGGTCTCCCTGATGCCTAGCCTTTGTTCAGTGGCAACGTGAAAGCATACACACCCTTCATTCTGTCATCTCTTGCACAGAAAATAATAGCAAGCTGATGGTAACAAAAGGTTACACCAGATTCACCAATGTGGCACACTGAACTCCCAAATCTAGTACTTAAGGAGCGAGAGGCCAGTGTGTTTGATATCATAGGACCCCATGTGGCAATATGCATCAGCAAGGAAATCCTTCACTGTTGAAATCTGGTATGACTAGTAAGTCATGAGTTTAGATCCCAACTCAATCTTTCATCCTTCCAGAATCAATATAAAACTTCGGTATTAGAATCTTCTTCTCCTTTCAGCACTTGTAAACACAGAGAAAGGTGGTACAAGGCACAATGTGGTTATTAGTTTTAAATACTTTTAATGTTTCTCTGTTTGCAAAGTTAAGGTGGGGTTGAGGCTATGCAAACCTGCACTGACGCTTCTCCCCAGCAAGTCCTACGTCAAATGCAATCGTCCCACCTTCTCAACATGACTTGTACCAGTTCCTCAACACAGTATTTTCTAAAGTAAACTATGCTGCGATAGGACCCAAAACATGGCTGCAAAGCAAATGCGTCCTTTGCCAGTTGTTGATAGGGGAACCAGTAACAAATGAAGGCATATTTTCACATCTTAAAGACGATGCACATAGAGCATTGACATGTGCATCAGCAAACCCCTTGTGCTCGACAATCCTTTACAATTTTAGTTTTTAGGGGAAAGCCACATAAGAGAACTGAGTTGCAAAACTATACAGAGATGCACAACTAATCGAAGAACTTAATATATGGTGTGTATATATGTGGAGCAAAGAAGGCATTGTTTATGATATTTAAGGACATGTGGGAGATTCAGCAAATAGCAATTTGATGAGGTTGCATTGAGTATGACAATTGGTGATACAGTGCACCGAATGGAGCTCAATGTTATTGCAACGTAGTAGTCTTGATGGTCTGTTCATCAGAAATAAGTTACCTTATCTACCTCTTCTTTTTACATTTTGCCTCAGAACAAGCATGTGCTGTCTGTTTGGAGTCATTTTGTTCCCTTACAGTGGGCATAGAGCCCGCCCAATACATACCATTGCTTGGCTTCATTGTCACTCATTTGGCTCTTTCTAATGTGTCATTTTCTGTAGGGTTTCCTTCCTTTTCCTGTTTTTGCCCCTACCCTGGAGCATGGATGCCTTACTGTGTACTCCCACTGTTTGTCTTTGCAGGTGTTGCATTTTTTCTTTTTGTTTAAGCACTCTACTGGTGTGCACATGTTTTCCTGCTGTCTTCATGTAAATGTTTCCCCTTCCATGTTCCTCCCCACTTTGCTATGTCAGTATGTTTTCCCTAACCCTTCACGCCCCACCTTCCATTGTCTGTTTATTTTTTTGCCCCAATCCCCTACCCTCCGTTTTCCGTGTGCTTACTGTAGACCCTCCCGCCCATCTTCTGTACTCCAGGTGCTTCCCCCACCTACCATCCAGTGTCTGTGTGCTTGCCCTAGTAATTTCTGTCCCCTCTCTGTTGTGTGTGTGCTTGCAGCTCCTCCTGGTCATCTTCCATTGTCCGTTAGCTTTCCCCAACCCCCTCCCGCCCACCCTGTGATGTCTATCTATGTGGCCCAGCCCCTCCAGCCCACCCTATCTTCTCCGTTTGCTTGCCCTTTCTATCTATCCTTGTTGTCCGTGTGCTTGTCCCAGCATCTCCTGCAAACCATCCATTGTCTTTAAGCTCCTCCATCCCCTTGACTGTCCTCTACCTCCCCCACCCGTGTCCTTCTCTTCTGCCCCCAGTCCTCCCTCTCTTTGTGTTGCCTCATCCCCAATCAACTCATTCAGTTGGTTGAGAACACAGAGGGAGGGAGGCAAGAGAGGAGGACGGGTGAGCGGAGAGGACAGAACAGAGGGGATGGGGGGCAGACCACTAAAATGTATTTATTCAAAATGGTATGGCACGGCCAGTGCAAATGTTTTTTAAAAACATTTAATTAAAAGATGCGTTAGTGTTGGGCGTGGCTTAGTACTAAAAAAAATATTTTTAGCTTTTCTGCACTGCAGCTGTGCTGCTGTACAGCATGGTTACGAATCATTGCCAGACCCAAAGCTTTGAAAGATTGAGATCTATTGGCTTTGCCAATAATTGTTTATATTTTTCTGTGTTCGCCTCAAACTTTTCCGTAATAAGCTAACTTTCCAAAAACATCAAGCTCCATCTCCATGGATTTTGACATGTTAACATACAGGGAAGCCTATATAGTATGCATATAAATGCCATGCCACACATCAAGCACCTACATCACAAACACACACATTCCTACCACGCGATAATATCAAGGCACAAATATATTAACTTTGATAAGGGCATAAGTCTCAAAATTCGACTATTTTAATTATACAATGAGAGATGTTTCAAATGCTTACAATTGTGTATGAGAGAGATACCACACGTATACCTTCCTTTCCATATTTAATGGAAGACAAGTCATTCTGCATACAGTTGTATGGCACAATCTACCATTAGTGTGGCACAAAAGTGTTTTAATGATCTCTGAACTCTTTTCATAGGGTTCGGAGTTTTCACCTATCTGTTGTGTTTTGCTGTTTGATCATTTGTGGTTGTTTGTGGTGAATAGAGATTAATTTGTGAACCGCCTAGTTCACCAATGGTTTATTTTGGTGAATTTGAAAGTTACACAATTTGACCTATATAAGGGTATTTAAAAATGTGTTATATCTGTGGATAAGTCCGAGACAGATTTTTTCAGGTTTCGTTAATCTGGTTGGTCGGTTGTACTTTGCCCAACCTTTTCAGTTTATTTTCTAGTCAACCAGCGCTAGCATGCATGCAATTAAGTTGTGATACTGTGAGATTGACAGGGTGGCTAGTTAAGGTACCTTTTACCACACATACTCATATATATTTATAATAATAATTAGTGGGGTTCTACATGCACTCATTTCTCTGCAGTGAGAGATGTTCGACCTAAAGTTACACGTACTGAGTTCTGCAACGAGAGATTGTGCAGACAGATGGATTGTTTACTGGTGCTTATAAACAATAAAGTCATTCTTAAAACGATGTTGGAGGATATATCATTCCTGGTTGCTTCTAAGAAATTTCCATGCTTCGTTTGAATTCGGAAAACCTCTTCCTAACATAAACTGTTAATCTGAACAAATTTAGTTATAGTCTCAGTTCATTAGAGGATTTTGTTACAATATATAGCGTTCTCGTTGAAGGTTTTGTGTTAATTCCCTTCTTTTGCCAGTGCTGGGATCAGATCTAGAAGAGGCTTGTGGGCATTTCTTCAAGTGAGCAGCTGACCGCCTGTCAATGTTGTGGTGAAGCCCTTCTGCCATGGAAATGTGGTTCCAGATTGAAATGTCCTTTGAGAGTCCTGGGTTTGCATAAATATTCTGCAGAGCTGCGACAGAAGAAAAGAGCATGAAACGAGGGTGTCCCCATGCAAAGCACGGTCACTTCAGAGTTATGCTATTAATTGTAGTTTTATCGTAGCTTTATTTATTTGGTTGTTGTTTTTTTTTATTCACTGATTACTTTTCTCTCCTTAAATAAATGTTAAAGATTATGGCCAGCTTAATAGTGCTCAATTTTTTGAGAGCTGAAGGATGGAATGCTGAGTTGGCCTTGCTTGGAGTTTGCCTTGTGACCCTGATAACTGTATTTCTGTGGAGTAGTTCTCAACCTTTTTTCATCACAGGAACCTGGGAACCCCCACTGAATCATTATTGGAATCCGGGACCACCCCCGCCCACCCCACGGAGTCATATCAGAAAGCTGGGGACCTAATATGTTAATATTATTTATTTTTCTAAGCAGTCGCGGACCCCCTGTGGAGGCTTCACGTACCCCCAGCGATCCCCGGACCCAGATTGGAAATCACTGTCTTAGTGGCTCCCTTCTGGATTGTTTTTATGCTCTAGGGCAGTGGTCTTCAAACTGGGGGGGGCGGACTCTCCCCTCGAATGATCCCGGGGGAGGGGGTTCCAGGCTCTGGCCAAAATAAGCATCATGCTGATAACAGGGCTTTGTTTAATCTGAAAAAAATGAGCAACAGTTGATAGCTTTGTAATAGGCCATTGCTAATATGTTTTGTCATTGATATCAAAGCTGCAAGTATATGTCCAAAGGGAAGAGACTCCAAATACTCTTGAAAACCCTCACCCCAACCCTAATAATCACACTGTGGACACTTTTACACGTTAGTGAGGCCTGCCTGAGCAGAACAGTACTTTAGGTATAATGTATTTGATTGCAGTTTTAAAACAGTAACATAACTTAACTGCAACGTTTAAATACGTCTGGACCTGTTTAAATGTTGCCAACGTATTGGATCAATTGTGAAAAATTCAGAGGGGGGGCCCTGATTATTATTTTTTTCTACTGGGGGGCGCGGCATTGAAAAGTTTGAAGACCACTGCTCTAGAGTGTGATGAATGAGCCATTGGCTGACCTTTTAAAATGAAGAACCTGCATTGCTTCAAGTGTTAGTGTAGCTAAAGTGGTCCCCAGCAGTGGTGATAACAAGGACAGGTGTCATCATCCTTCAAGACATCAGGTATATAGTTACGCACAAATCAGCAGGGGCGACATATTTTTAAAATACTCCAGAGTGTTGACCACACATCATATGATTGCTTGTCTGCTATACATGGGCCATTATTTATGAAAGAGAAAGCCAGTGCAGTCTTAAACCGCTGGGCCTCAATCATGAAGCGTGCAACACAGATTACAAAAATTAATTCAGATTTTTATGAAGTTCACATCCTTGCACATAGTATCTTGCTATTGCTAAGGTGCCTGCGGCGCCCTAACTGCTCTGTTTTCTTCCTGTTAGTCTGCCTGATCTGCAGTTTGTCTCTACAAAAACAGACTGCAGTACAGATTTTGTATAAAAATACTTGCATCCGTGACTGGGTAGAATTTAAATGACCAGGAAATTTGTTTCCTTGAATATCTTGTTTGAATCCAGCAAGTCTTTGATTCTTCTTCCCAAGATTTCCGATAAAGCAGTGTAAACAACTTGTTATTGCTTTGCCGTTTCCCAGAACAGGGCAATTGTCGTGCCTTTGGAAAATGTTTCTAATTTGCATGTTTTGTCTGTATGGTCTAGCTTCGTGTTATGAGCAGTGCCGATTGTGACTAACGAGAAATCTAATTCTTGTGCGATGCTGCCTGATTGTACCTTATTTTATGTCTAGCACATTTCTATTGTTTGTATGCTCTTATAACATGCGTTTAATCTGTTCATTTACTTGAAACAAAGGGCACCCTACTTTCAGTGCTGGGATCACTCATTTCTTTCCTGGCACATAACTTAGTCTCCGTCTAACTCACCCATTGTTCTTATCTCTCCAGCTACTCCTCTCCCCATCAGCCGTTTTACCATATCACCCCATCTTGACCCCCTTCTTCTAACTGTCTTGCCATCTCTCAATGTCACTCTGCTTCTCTCAGCTCTCTTCCTCTATCACTTACAATGTATCACTGTTCCTCACTTCCCATTCTTCCTAGCCATCAGTATTAGTGTTTCACCACCTCTGGGGTTCTAATGTATAATCAAGTGATCTAGACCTTAAGTATGTTCTGG
Organism: Pleurodeles waltl; assembly: GCF_031143425.1. Classification (NCBI taxonomy): domain Eukaryota; kingdom Metazoa; phylum Chordata; class Amphibia; order Caudata; family Salamandridae; genus Pleurodeles; species Pleurodeles waltl. The sequence continues at coordinate 491,317,151 of NC_090440.1, forward strand.
AGCATGTAGCTCTCAGGTTCCCTGTACTAAACCCCACATATAGCTCAGCCATAGCATCAAGAGATTACTACTTCAATTCTCCACCCCTTTTGATGCAATTGTAAGGATATCTGAACTCCGAGACCATTTGGGGCTTCTCTCACCTGCTGCTTTAAATATTGTAATTGTAATTGCACTGCCACTCAAATTACCTTCTCTTCAAATCATTTTTAAAAGCCTAAAACTCAGTCCACTCAAAGAGTTCAGTTTGTGGTGGAGGAGGCCGTGAGGAGCAGGGAGAGGGGAGCAGGTGGTCATCACTATAGCATGAAGAGAAGGCCAGGAATCACTGATAGGATCTTCATGCAACAGTGAAGACTGTCAGGCCTCATAGACAGCTGTTGCTGGAGCTTCATGTTGGCAGTCACTGTGGGATGTCGATACTCTAGCGCAAAGTGCAGATGTCGCTTTGCCAGTCATTGCTGTCAATCGCTGTAGCAAGAAGAGTCTGGTTCACCGGAGCTTCACATTGACAGGTGGCAAGATCTTGCTGCGATCGTGCCCTTTCACCAAAAGCCCCAAATTTCAGGATCTCTCCTTTTCTTCTAAGAGAAGTTCAACTGACGCCACACCTAGGATCCAGGGCCTGGAAGGCATTTTTGGGGGATCAGAAACTCACAACGGCCATAAAGGCTCAGGCAGGTTTTGCCTTCTCATTGTAAATAATAACTTTTTCCAAGTTAATCACAGTGTTGGCTCTTGTTTCTTTTGTGTAGTTTGATTGGCCTAGCCTTGCTGTTATATAAAACATACCCCTTTTCTATTAACGTAACTTTCTAAAAGTGGCATTTTAAGAATTATGATGTAAAATCCCCCTTTACTGTTAAAGAGAGTTGAAATTACAATTCCCCAGACACCAAAAATTACATTCCTAGCTGATACCAAGCAAACGTTATCACTTAATTCATGTGATAATGCAACCCAATGTTATCCTATGGGAGAAGTAGGTCTTGCAATAGTAAACAGTGAATTTGAGAGTTTTTCACTACCAGAACATGTAAAAGTACCTGTCCAATTTTTTAAATACAACGCACGCTGCCCTTTGGGATGTTTAAGGGCTACCGTAGGAATGACTTGTATGTATTAAAAATAAGGTTTAGGCCTGACAAAAGGTTTATTCTGCAAGGTCAAAATGGCAGGTAAAGCTGCACACACAGGCTGCAGTGGCAGGCCTGAGACATGTTTTAAAGGCCCACGTAAGTGGTCGGTAAGTGCTTCAGGCCCACTAGTAGCATTTAAATTACCTGCCCTCAGTAAATGGAATATCACCTTACAAGGGCCTTGCAAATAAATTAATTATGCCAATTGGGTGTTAGTTAATTTTACCATGCTTACAGGAGTGAGCACATGCACTTTAGCACTGGTTGGCAGTGGTAAAGTGCGGAGGTTTCTAGAATCAACAAAAAAAAATTCAGCAAAACAAGGAGAGACGGAAAACAGTATGGGGGGAACCACACTAAGTATATTGGGTCAACATAGTCTACATAATGTCCTTCACAAGTGCTTTGTTTGTTCCACGCATATTCTGCAATAGGAACATGTGCAGGCCTCAAATAGATTCCAGTCTTTACATAGGAAGTAGCCCCATTCTAACACAGGAGATGACGCATAGACAACATGCAAGTGAAAGATTTTCCTGCTGGCCGCTTCTGTGTGCCTAAACAAACACTGTGTGTTTCAGCAGTATTGTTCTAAATCCAGGTAGTGCACTTAAAAAAAAAATCATTGCGGTGGTCCCGATAAAAGAGATATGCTGTTTAAAAGGTTTATAGGTCTTTCCCAACGTGTACCTAGCAACTCTCTTAATTCTTCGAAATGTGAAAGCTGTCTAATTTATCATCAATGGAACTTTGTTACCTGTCTCCATGCCTCGATTTCGTATGCAAAGCTATCAGTCTGGGCATAAGAGGATTTCCTACTTGAGCTAAAGAACGCTTTCCTGCAGGTATAGAATTAGCCAGGGCTTCTTTTAAGAGCCAGACATTCAGCCTAGTAAAAATAAGAGCTAGTCCCCTTTCATGTTCCATTTTCTTCTTAGATTTCCTTAAATTATTTTTCAAATTTCAAATGTCACTAAGAAGCATTTAGAAAGTCAGATGCTGTTATATTTTGTGTGTCTTCTTTTTCAAAATTTAAAATCAATTCACTATTACTTTAGGTAGCTGACCTCCATAAAGCACAAATTTAGAAAATTCGGTTCTATAAGAATAAGTTAAATAATAAATCAGAATATTAAACTGAAAACAATACGGAATGTAAAATAATACTTTGCACTAGCGAGCAAACATATAGTGCTTTAATAAAGCTAAATTCCTTTTCGTTTTATCCTCTAATCTACAGTCAGTTTTTATAGATTAGCATTCGTATTTTGTTTTTGGACTAATCTAATCCAGTGGGATGACTTTAACCTAAAAGACAAACTCCCCTTGTATGTCGGTGCATTGTATATGGCAAACACATCAATTTAAAATAACAAAAACAAATAACATTCGCGGGTGGGCTAGGAGAGAAACAACATGAATGTGGGTATTCATTTTGATACTTGATCACAGTTTTATTAAACGTCATCTTAAAATATTTTCAAGGACCATCAACTGCAGAAAGGCTTGTAGGATGCCAACTGACAAAAAGTAAGATTATACTGACAGCAACTCTTTGGTAGAAAAACCTGTGTATGATTCGTCTTTAAACAAGCATGTAGCAGTATTGAAACAAAGGTATGTGGGGAAGGCCCTTCCACAGTGTAGCAGCCTGTACTGAAAAAGCACAACCACCGGCGAGTGTTCGGCTCAACCATTGGATCACAAGAAGACGTTTAGTAGATGAGCACAATGCTGTCTTTGTGCAAAATGCAGGATCAGTGGGTTAAAAAAGGAGGACCAATATAATGATGAGCTTTGTGTGTGCTCTGAGTCGCAGGAATCCTTTGTAGCCTAACCAGCATTTTGGAGATGTCTTGACAGCATTCTAAACTTTGAACCAATTAGGAAGCATCATTCTGAAACCATGTCAAATGCTTAATTGGATAGTGGTAGTTCTAGGTGTTCTCTGATACAGCAAAAAATGCTTTGAGGTGGCAAATACAGCAGTGCGTGAATGCAGGTAATTAATTGTAATAAAAAACAAGAATCAGAACAGCGTCCATAAGAATCTTAGCCTATGGGGTCAGGATTAGGATACCTTCTCTATTTGGACTTGCAAAGACAAGTGTTCATAGAGGTGGGGATCCAGAATCTGCATTATTATTTCTGGAAGAAGACCAGGTCCCAAAGAAATAAGCAAATGATCGTGAGGTGAGAATTCCCACTACAAATGACAACTTCAGCTTCATTGTCCTTTTAATTTGAGGTATTTGGCCTACAGCTCATAGTTTCCAATTGGGTATTGGAGTCCATCCATGGAGATTTCCATCTGGAACTTGTAAGGAGATTTGCATCTGGAAGTGGTCTTTGAATGGTATTTCAAAAGTAGTAATATTGTATAGATGCTGAGTTGCAACCATAGCAGTGACTGTGGAGGATGGAATTCTATACAGCATAGCACTGTAAGTCCGCCCACTCCAGCCACTGACTTTTTTCACTGCGAGCAACAATATTTTGCTTGTGCACATATGCATATTCACCAAAAAAACATAAGCAGACCAGTAGGCAAGTTGATGGGCCAAGCTTTTCTTTATTTTGTATTTTTTGGCTCTGGCAGGATTTTTTGTGCTTGCCTGGCGTCCCCCACCTGTGACATAGGGCTGCTTCCTGATTTGACATTGTTTGTTTCCATTTTTAAGAGATAGCCTGCTAGCTTCCCTAGAACTGCTGCCGGACTGTTTGCTTCATGGGAAGCTGCCTGCTGTGCCTCACATCCCATGCGAGCCATTTGTACTATTAGTGGCCATCTTGGGCTGGTTTTTATTTTATTACTGCTTTACCAAATCAAAATGGCAGACACTTGTCCTATACACATATTATCTCTCTTGGAGCAGCAATCAAGTAATAGAAAATTGGTAAATCATTCAAAAATGAATGTGACTGCCTTGCTTTATCAATATCTTGCCATTCCAAGATGATTGTCACGTTGCATCTAAAAGTGGCTACACACGCTCTTGCAAAGCCAACAGCTCTCCCTGTGTTAGCACACTAAAAGACAAACCTGTTATTTTTGCCCCTGCTTGTTATGTTGAAAGGTAAATTCGATAATAAACTAGTTGGGCTAGAGAAGTGGAATAATTGAAGCAAATATATTTGGAAAGTGCTCAGTGTACGTTGGGTTTGTCTTTTTTGTATTAGGAAAATCGTCAGAAACTACCTGTGTTGCATCATCAAAAAGCTATTAAGATGCTTATTCAAGACAAAATGCAGGCTATGTTCTCAGTCTCTATTGGGTGTGTTAAGTGAGCATGACTTCTACGTTGCTGGACCGCAAATATGTACTTGGAGCTCTGAGCAGGGTCTCGTTTGGTCCCATTTGCAACCAGTTGGACAGAATCAAATGTATTTTCAGCAAACACGTTTCAAAAATATTGTGAGTTTAGTGATCCCTGTGTCATTACCAAGCCATGAGCCAGGGATCCATCCTCTGAAATTGATATCTCAGTAAAAAACCCTCGGCTAACATTTGGTCAGTTATTTTCTGTTTATCTCCATCTCAAGGAGGAAGATGTGTACTAGATTCCAATTAATATTACTACAAATGTCATACCTTTCCTTCTGGTTTTAAGATGGCTATTAGAGCCCTAGTTTTGTCACAGCTTGCCTTCCTGCTAGGCCTCCCTAAATCATGTTTCGCATCTACTGAAGCAATTCTCACACTGCTTTTCTCTATTGAACACCAAAATATGTTACCACCTCACATACTTCAGTACTACTGCACATTAGCACATACTGTAATTCACCTACCACTTGCATCACAAAGAAGACCTTCATCTTGCCACTCCTACCTGTCTACTCCTGAACCTAAAGATCTCAGAACGACTGAGTTCAAAGAAGATACTTTCAACTCGGGATTGAAATACCCAAACATTTTCTCGGGAATTGCACAGAGGATACGGAATACACTAATGGCGCACATCAGAATTGTCTAGTCTTTATAAGTATTCAGGAGAAGTCTCAAAATATTCTGTACGTAACCCTGATCCTTCTAACATTAGCTCACCCCCTTCTAATCACTTATTAATACTCTGCAGTTAATACCCTGAACCTAGCAGTCTTATTTCTTCCACACACCACTTTTTATTTTCAACCTGAACATTATTGGCCTAGCAACCTTATTGTCCCACAAAAAATCAGATGCCCTTGGGCCCATGCACTGTGTTATCCCCAGGCATTCAGTGTGGATCCTGCCAGTACTGACCACTGCCAGCAGTTATAGACGGTGAAACTAGTCCCTTCCAGGTCCTATATTATTGTCTTTAACTATACAATCAGAACCAGTGACCTTTTCCCTTACCAACTTGTATGGTAATCCAGTCTTTGATGCTCTCCATGCAACAATTCACAAGTTTTATTTCAAGATGCATGATATGTGTGCACCTATTTCCTAGGAGTATTTTCTGGGTTTTCATCAATGGGCATGACTGGCAGGTTTTGAGTTGAAGCTGAAAGCAGTGGGGCTTATTACTGTGTTGGCCACTGCATTACAAAGGTTGTCTCACTACACATAAGTAAATTGTAATAACGATTCTATGAGAAAGTGTGTAAGCGAGGAGCACAGCTGTCAATATATGATAGCACCAAAGGAAAAGGAAATGCATGGTGTGTGTATGTGCATGGGGGAGTGTTACATGTGTTGAAATGGAGGAAACTAATGAGATTGCATGCAGGTGGAGACACTGAAAATACTACTGTGTGGAGTAAGGAGACGAAGTGTGAGAAATGCCAATTAAGGCACTTCAGAAAGAGATGTAGTAAATACATGCAAAAGTAACTAATGATGGGAGAGAAATGTCAGAGTAAAGTGGTGTGAAGGGAAGAATGGGAGTTGTTAATCACTCATCTGATATCGAAAAAGAAATCAGTGTTTTGCCCACGTCCCTTTTAGAGAACCCCTCTACCTCTTTCATCCCTCTTAAATCAGTATGTTAACCTGTACCACAGTGAACCTCAGCGTCTTCCGACTTAAATCTGTTTATTTTACTGTTATTTACCTTCATCTTGGTGCATTAAAATGTGCCTTTTGTAGTATGAGGTATAGTGCATCAGTATGTCAGTAGTGGCTTCTGCGAAGTGATCTGCGCTCAGTCTGCTAGGCCTGAATTGCTCTCTATCAAGAACGAACTAAATAAAAATAAATACCACAACGAGTTAAATATGTGTTCAGTGTGATGCATTTTTCACTACATTTGTAGGCCCAAATCGAGAACTTATTTCCCCGATAATCTCCTACTAACTGATGGCACGGGTGCCCAACACACTACAACTGTTTTTTTTTACTACAATAAAACTTTTTTGAATTGTCTGACCCTGTAAAGGATGCTCTCAAACTCTGGTTTTGTCTTAGCAGTGCAGCGCATTGAGCACAGCCCACAGATATCCTCTTTGCTAGTGTGGCTACTTGCTGATTTCACTGTGGTTAAGCTGCTCGTGCTTCCGGAGAGTTTTGGCAGTAAAGTAGTGCTTTATGGACGTTGAGATTTCGCAGGTGGAAGACAAAACACTGTGCATATTAAGTTAATTTGCAGGGAAAACAACAAATGCAAGTGCTAAGCCTTCTCTTACCTAGTTCTCTTTCATATTTTTTTAATTAGAGGAGGATGCGGGAACACGATCAAGGTTTCGTACCCTATCGAGTCCATTACGTTTTAGCGTCAAAACAGCTCTGTACTGTTCTAAGAATGACATGAATCAAGCAGCAATACGTTTGAAGAGAATCTCTACATCATATTATGTCAAATTCATAAAAGATAAAATATTTAAACAGTTCCATTCTTTAAAATAACCTATTTATTGAGCAGCAGTGTACTTAAAGTGCAAGCTGTATATCCAACAAACTAGCTAAGCAAACATTACCCAAGTATACATTCTCCCACTTATAGCCCTATAAAAAAACTGAAATTAACGTGCAAATAGTGCTCGTCCAATCCTTCCATTAAGCTAGCTGATTTATCTGTAAATTATCTCGATACCAGCAGCATCATATACTTTTTCACATTCCCTAATGAGCCCTCTTGCTCCCCCATAAACCGTCTCATTCAGCCGAGTCCTAGTCTAGCCAAACTCACGTCATATTAAATCTTCGAAGGGCGCCACTCGTTTAGCATAAGCCTCCACAAAAGCCTGAGTCCTAATCATTTTACCATGCCAATGCGGATCAAGGAATGCCCCACTGCTGTTGCTATGGTAAGGAAATATTGACTATATTTAGGTAGATGATAAATTGCACAGTCAAACCCAAAACGTACCAGCATTAATGAAGGCGAAATTCTTACTTGCAAGGTTTCGCTAACAGCAAAAACAAATCTCTTCCCAACAAAGTCGGCGCACTGGGCATTTATAAAAGATATGAACCCATCCTCCCCCATTTAGCAATCCACATCTAAAACACTGATCTGGACATGAGGGGATCATCTTATGCAACTTTGCTGGTGTGTAATGGGCTACCCAACGGGATAGGAGTGCCACTCGCTTAAAGTTGGCTGCTCAAATGGACCTATAGCCGATCTCTGAGAGGTTTTGCCACTCTTTGATGCTATATCTACAATTTGTTAGTTGGTATACCTTAAGCAGTAAATCAGGAAGTATAGCCTCACTCATCTGTTGGCGTAGTCATCTGTACCAATTCCTATACCTCCCAAGCTTTTTTATATAAATGATGGGCAATATCATGCACTTTTTATTTCAGTATGGTATAATTATTCTTAAACAAAAAAGGACATCTGGAGAAAGCTAAACCACAATGAAATAATCTGACCACCAAATTGTTGAATTAATGAATCCCACGTTATCAGATTTGAGCCATTGTAATAATTCCCAAGTTTACTAAAGCCTAGATCCTGCCATGTCTGGACTGACTTGCTGAATAGATTCAGGCCCTCATAACGACTTCGGCGGTCTTTTTAACAGACCGTCGAAGTCACAGGTGCCAGAAGACCACCAATGTTGGCGGTCCGAAGACCGCCATATTACGACTTCATTTGGATTTCAGTCAGTTTACGGGCGGAAATCCAACACTGTTGACCTGGCCGACGGTGGAAGAGAAGCATTTTCCACCGCCAGCATCAGTACGCCAACAGGACTCCGATACGTAATATGGCCCAGCGGTTCCTGAATGGCGGTACAATGCTGGCAGTGGAAAATGCCGAGACCCATCCCCTCCCAGACGACCACCTCACCGAGATAGGAAGGTGGACTGTCCGAAAGGGGGTCGGGGTGATGGGGTGTCTGTGTGTGTGTGTTTGTGAGTGAATGGGAGTGTCTGAGTGTGTGTTTGTGAGCGAATGGGGATATCTGAGTGCATATTTGTGTGCTAGCAAGTGCGGGTGTCTGGATGTATGCGTGTGGTTGGGGTGTGTGTCTGCAAGTGTGTGGATGGGTGAGGGAATGTTTCCAGGTGTGTGGGGGTGCTTGTGCTTGCGACAGGAATGGGGATTCCTGTCGCTGGGTGTGTTACCGCTAGGGTTTGTGTGGTGGGGTGACTGCTGCGGAAAGCCTGGCGGTTTGCCGAGTTGTAATACCGCCAGTGGTCTCACGGCTGCTGTCGGGCCAGAGGTGCTCACCTCCGGCCCAGCGGTCCAACTGCCTGGCAGTACTGGTGCTGTGGTGGTGGTTTGGCATTGGTCAAACTGTCAGACTCGTAATACGGTGGTCTTTACTGTCTGGCCCGCAGCAGTAAGACCTGCACCGCGAGTGTGGTGGTCTTAAGACGGCCAAGCTCGTGATGAGGGCCTCAGCCCCCAAACTTCACCATCTGACAGTGGTGTAAACAGATGACTTTGGGGAATTTTCCAAACTTTAAAAAGATCTGCAAATGAGAAGCAAGCATCAAAATGGCCTTATACTTAGTTTTCTTCGGGAGTTTGGCCGTCCTAAGAAAAAGGGGTAAATGTACATGGCTCTTTTCAGCCAGTGAGGCTCATTAAAAAATTATCACAGACTTAGTTGTTTACCAATATGCGGACCATCTGATCCACTAAGGCAGCTTGATAATATGTTTTAAAATGAGGCAAAGCCAGCACCCCCGCCCAGTGTCTGGTTGCAGAGTTGACATTCTGACTCGTGTTTTTTTTTTTTGTCCAGATAAAGCTTCTAATTATAGAGCCTCCCTATTTAAAGTAAACACCTGGAATTTTTAAAGGGAGATTTGAGAGGAGGAATAAAAACGAAGGGAAAATAGACATTTTAATCAATGCCACTCTGTCCACTATGGAAAGGGGCAACAAGGCCCATCTTTCCAACAATTCATTAGTTTTGGCAAGGTTTGCACCATTATTTAATTAAAATAGCTGTGAGAATCGTCTGTCACATAAATGCCCAAATATCTTGCTGACTGCTGTGGAACCTTTTATAGGACCAGAGGAAGCTCAAGGCTAGGCACATTAAGTAATAAGAGTTTGGTCTTAGCTTGATTATCCTTATAGCCTCCTATTTGTGTGTTTCGTTCATGGCATTCACGAAATTGCGATTCTCAGCCTTTAAATATAGAATAATACTGTCAGTGAATAGCTTGACTTTAGCCACCCCTCCAAAGTTGGTAAACTCATTTGGTTCCAATGCATCCTGGAGGCCAGGTGCTCTAAAAAGAAGATAAAAAGTAGTGGTGAAAGAGGGCAGCCTTGACGGTTGCCTCACTTGATAGTAACCACCCATGTCTCTTGGGTGTTGATGATAATTTTAGATTCAGCTCCATGACAAAGCCTCTGAATCGTTTTGATGGCTAATGGCGGGATACCAAACTTGCCCAAAATTAAAAAAAAAAGCTGCCCAGTTAACAAGGTCAAAAGCCTTTTCTGGGTCCACCATGATTGTAGCTGCAAAAAATAATTGATAACTTGCATCAATTGATGGGTATTCTTAGCCATAAACCTTTCTGGCAAAAACATTCTGGTCGGATGGATTAGATTGTGTACATAATGTGAACTTATCTGCCCACATTTTCATAAAAAGTTTATAATCAGCATTCAATAAGGTTATAGGGCGGTTGGAGCTAGAGTTTGTTGAATACTTACTCTGCTTTAAAAAACTGACTACAACTGACTCTTTAAAACTTTTAGGAATACGCTCTCCTGCTTGAATACTGTGAAAAGAGAAATGGCAGCAATTCCTCTAAGAAAGTTGTATGCTCTTCTATAGAAAAGCCAACCCCTCCACACGCCTTAGCCATACTGTTAAGGGCTGTAGTAATATCTTGGGGCGATATATTCCAAGTAATCTATCTTTCTGATTATCTAGAGTCTGTGGGAGCTGCAGTGCCTCAAAATACCTTTACAACTCAGCTTTATAAACCATTTACTTATGCACTTGATCCTGAAATGTCTTATAATGTGGAAGAGAGATGCCCTGCTAATCCTCATAGGCGTCTCTGGGCATCCTCTAATATCCCCTGGAGCGCCTGGATTCCGGCTCACCTCATCCCGACTAAGTTTTACCTTATAGGTGATAACCTGCCCCCTAAAAGTAGCTTTAAAAGCTTCCCAAACTGAGAAGAATTGAGCCAAATTAACATTAATCATGAACAATTTGTGAATAAATTACTTAGTACCCTCCATTCATGTTTGGTCTGAGAGCAGTGCCCTATCAAATTGCCACTGTGGTCAGGTCCTTGGTTTAATATCTAAAATTAAAGTTAAAGAGACTATTGAATGGTCTGAAAAAGGGTTTGCTCTTATCGCATTAATGGAACGAGAAAAAAATCTAGCCGCGAGGCAGTCTGAAACCTGAGTGTAGTAAGTGTATTGGGAGAAGCTGGGATAAGCTGCCCGCCATGGGTCTTCCAATGCTAGGTTCTGTTTAATTATGATCATCAATTTGGCAGCTCTGGGCTTTGTTTGTCTCCTGTCATTATTAGAAGTATCAAGACTCTAACACTGAATTAAATTAAAATCCCCCCCCTAAAACCAAGGACCCCGTTGCCTGGATAGCCAGATCATAGATGTGTTGCAGAGCCTCTGTATCATCTACTATAGGACTGTAGTAATTACAGAGATTAAGGGTCTCCCCTGATACACTCACTACAACCAAGATCCACCTACATTTATGATCCCTAACTAATGACTTTATCTACCAAGGAACTGACCTTGAAAGCAATATAGCTACCCCCAACTTGGTCACTCCTGCTGAAGCATAAAAAGAGATAGAGTAATTCGGGGGAATATGTACCAGGGGCATATTGCTTTTAAAGTGTGTTTCCTGCAAATAAATCACTGCAGAATTAAAAGAAGCAAGCCATTTCAATAGTGCTTGTTCAACAACCCATTCGCATTACATGTAATCATTTTTATCTGTTGACACGTCATTTAAAAAATCAATGGCCCCTTCCTCCCCTTGCAAAGTACAAGCCTCTCCCGTATATATATATTGTTTTCTGTATCTTTCGTGTCTAAACTTCTGCTGCACCTGAGTCTGTTTGCTTGCTAAGTGCAGTAGGTACACAGTAAACTAAATCTAGAACAGCACACACAAACAACCTTCCATCTCTTACTCATTTTTACCGCTACCATGCCCCTCCAATTCCCCACTCCCTATACCTATTTCCACCCAACAGACCCTCCCTGTCTTTGGTAGAGGGTTTAACCCACTATCCTTTCCAAGGTACCCCCTTCCTCACCAGGTGCCATCTTATTGCACCCTTACTTCTCGTGAACCCCCCTACACCCTTCAAGACTCCCCTTAAAGAAGGGGTAACAGAGAGAAAAAGAAGGAGAAACAAAACATTTTTCCCCTGCAAAACAAACAAAATAATACCCTGTACTGATAACAGCTCCCAACATAGCTTCTGTAGGTCTGATACTGGAGGCTCATACTGCCACATAGAAAACAAAACACCTTACTGCCTAAGGTTGATGAACTCTTAATCGATTCTTAGACAATCTTTGCCAACAAGGTCTGAGCCTCCTCTACTGTTGTAAGATGGTGAAATTTTGCCTCAAAAATAATTTTGAGCTTAGATTGTTGTATCAAAGAGGTTTGCACTCATTTTGCTTGGAACTCTCCAATCATCCCCTGAAAAGACATCCGCCTTTGAGCTGCTGCAGCCGATAAGTCAGAAAAGACTCGCATCTGATTATTGCCTGATAGGGAAAACCACTTTTTCTGAATGGCCAGCGACAGTATCTTCTCTCTAATTCTATAGTCTGAAAAGTTGACTATGATTGTCCAAGGGTACTTCATCTGTGCAGTGGATGTTCTAGAACCCTATGGGCCCTCATAATTGTTAGATCAGGGAGTTCATTTAGTAAAATCAGTTTCCTTATCAGTGAATCTACTAACTGAATTACACTGTGGGGGTCACTGTGCCACTCGCTACCCTACAGTATGCCTGTGAATCTTAAATTGGTTTGTCTTGCCCAATTCTCAATTTCGTCCAGTTTATTCTCTTAAAGTTGTAGCCTTTTTTTTTGCTCACTTCAGCTTCTCTAACCCTTAAGGTCAACTTATCCTCTAGATTCGAAATTTGTCTGCTCAGCTTCCACCAATCTCCGGGGCATTTGTGAGAGGTTCTGCTCAATCAGGGACAGCCTTTGGTTGTGTATTTCTAGCTCACGAGCTTGCTGCTGCTTCAAGTCTCGAATTCCCCCCCAAATAGTCTCTAATACAGTTTTACAAACTTTCGGCTGACTCAATGAGTTCAAGTCCTGGCTTTGACCACTGAATGCTGGTTGACAAAGAGCTGGTGAGGGAGTTTCTCGATTATCGCCCCTTCAAACCTCAGGATTATGATCAAGGCCCCCTGCCTGACAAGGAACTGTCTCCTCTGACCTCCTCGCCATCTCCTGTAACTGCAAGCCAGAGCCGGGGCAATGATTCTTGACCTTGTTTTTTCGCAGGTTTACTCCCTCATCTTTATTAGAGTCATCAATCACAGATTTGTGGAACACTGGGTAATCTTTCATCTTATATGCAGAAGTTAGTCTTATCACTGATTCAGTAACTTTGAGTACTCTGATTCAAGGCTGCCAGCTGTCTCTCATTTAGCTCCTTCTCTAGAAGTGCATCCATTCACAATGCTCACCCCAATTGGCGACTGGGGAGGAACCCCCACCCCATTTCATTTATTTGGATTTGTGAGTTCTCTCCACCCGTTACCGAGCTCATCTCTTCAGTTTCAGCTGCAATAATGCTTTTCCTGGGCGTTGCCACTAACCGGCCTTGTGCTATGCAACGTTTAAGTTCCTGAGCGGAATGTGCCCCCTGCGTAGCACCTGCCCTTATGCTTGCCCCAGCTGCTGCCTTTGAGGACAAATGTCTAATCTTTGAGAGGTTCCTTGATAACGATGGTGCTGCAACTCTTATAATCCTCACAATCCTGGCGCTAATGCATAAAGGGCAGACCACTCCCCCACCGTTCCCCTGTAAGGATCACCCGCTGCGACTCCTCCCGACAGCCGCTCACTTACCTTAGCAGGGCCAGGCAGGAGAAGTCAGAACCCTCCTTTCCTTAAATGTATCTGACTCTTGACAACGGCTGCGAGCGGAGGCACCCTTTCTTCTTCCTCAAGGGACACTAAGGGGGTTATTCCAACTTTGGAGGAGGTGTTAATCCGTCCTAAAAGTGACGGATATACCACCAGCCGTATTACGAGTTCCATAGGATATAATGGACTCGTAATACGGCTGGTGGTATATCCGTCACTTTACCGTCACTTTTAGGACGGATTAACACCTCCTCCAAAGTTGGAATAACCCCCTAAGTTCTTTGTTGCCAAACCAGTCCTCAGATGGGGGAGCCAGGGAGGGCCCTTATGATGGTGCCATTCAATGCTTCAAGAATTCACTTGGCGTGCAGCGCCCGACTTGGCTTGCACTATCTTTTCCCTGGACGCAATCGTGGAGCTTCAAAGGAAGGGGGAGGAGTCATGCGAGTAAGCTAGCCGCCGGTCATGTGGGCCTCCGGCGACCAGCCGAATTCAATACTAGCCTCGTTCATAACTTTTTTCCTACAAAATCTATCCAAGCCAAATTTACATAATTTTTCCCATATGTTAGGGATTTTGAAGGTAGGTATGATTCGTGGATTTCTGTGAAGGAAATAGAGAAAATAGAAAAAATGTAGCAGTTTTGTTTTTGGGGAAAATTTGCTGTGCAAAAAAGTGCATGTTTTTCCCTAAGAACGGCATCCACAAAAGGTTTACTGTGCTAAGCACACACCCTTTCCAGCTTTCAGGAACCAGTAGAGATGTAAACGAAAACCAAGTTTTTTTCATTTCCCTAAGTGACAGCTATTCTTTACTATTTTTTCTAGTTTCTACCTACTTGCAGCTTGTGGTGCAAACAGGTGTATGAAGGTCATGGTTCGACCTAGAAAACTAAACATTCTGAGAACTAGACAAAATTTTTAATTTAGCAAGGGTTCATCTGTGTAGATTGCTCACGATTTTCCCAAAGAAATTAACCATCAAAACAAAAAAATAAATGAAGTAGTAAAAATAGCAACAACAACATTTTTCAACTACTAACTACGTCGTCATCTGTAATTTTTTGCGTCAACGGCCGATTTACAGCTCTAACATCGATCAGACCTTTCTGGTCATGGGGAAAGATAGTGTTGGTTAATTGTACAAAATACACAATACCCAGTGTCAACAGCTGAACTGCAGCTTTTTATGATTTGCATGGAATATCTAATTAATAAAAAATTGATACGAAGGAAAGGATTTTTTAAATGTGCCTAAGATTATACATTTTGAAATAGTAATTATTTGTTCAGCTCTGTGTTTGGGATTACCTGTAATATCATGTGATATAGAGAAGCCAAATAGGGAGAGAAATTCAATTGATAATAAAACTTTCCACTATTCTGCGTTGCCACAATTCTTCTGATAAAAACAGTACCTGACTTGTACTGTTGGTCCTATCACCCAGATCAGGAAAGGTGCAGTCGGGCCTATCGCCCACAACAGGAAAGGTCCCAAAATGCAACAAGGAAACATTATGTTTTCCCTTTCATGTTCAATCAATCAATAAATTTAAACTGTATTCAGTCAAATGAAAAAGACCATAAAAGTACAAGCAGCAAAACGTGCTTCATAAAAAAAAAAAACTTTAAAAAAAATAAGAAAAATAAGATCAATTCCAAGGCATTATCAAATTGCAGTTAAAATACATATACAAAACATTTAAAAGGCATATCAGCCATATAAAACCTTAAGTCACGTCATGTGGCCCAATCAATTTCATAATCATGTAAAGTGCATATTTTTTCCTTATAGTAAGTGCTGTTAACAAGTAATTTGACACCACTGTACAGGTTTTCATAGGCAAAAAACGCTGCAAGTAAAACAACCCTTCTTTGTACAAGGAGAGCCCCTTATTCAAGACGGCCGGACATAAAATACTCCATCTTATTGAGTGATAAAAGGAACAGATCAACATAAAATGTACAGTAGATTGCTCTGATCCCATCGAAGGGACACAGTGGTAAAGAATCGTGCCATGTTTTAGCCACCGGGAAGGCGAAAAGATGATGGACGAGATCTAGCCTTAAGTGAGTAAGATAAAATGAATTGTTATGCTTAGTCAGCCATGCTAAGGATGGGCGTAAGACACATACTGAAGCAGATGTCTTAATTAGAAATTATTAATGAGTGTCTATGTATTTTGAATAATGACTTGTGTAGAAAATGAATAACGTAGAGAAAAATAATGTGCACATTTGAAAATGTGACCTCGAAGAATGGCCACTAGTGTTCCCGAAATGTACAAAATAATTATTAATACTTATTAAATATTGAAAATGTATTAGACTAATGTAGTAATATGTCATATTGAGGGTTATGAAGTATGTTTTAGCTTATTAATTGTAGGCCTTAACTTAGCGAGTGTCTTGGCCTAGTTGCCAGGCCTCATGCGGAAGCAATATTTCTTAGCGTTTAATAAAAATGCTGATAGAGTGAACTAACTGTGAACTGTTCATTGTCTTGTTAAAAATGCTTAGCAGAAGCTTTCCATGAGAACCGACTAGCAGGAGACAGTGTCCTTAAAATTGTAACACGCAATGTGTAATGTGTGCAAGAGGTTCTTTCCCAGGACACGAACATTGAAGACACTGACTGGAGACGAAGATTCAACAAATTCAATACCTGACGAGCCGGATGATGAGGACATCGTAAAGCGAACCAATCAATATTGTGTGAAGAAAGAAATATTAGAATACATAAATTTGATATAGAAAAATTATTGGGTAGAGTAATAACGTACGATTAACTGACCAGTAGGTAATTAGGGGTTAGTTTAGGTGACTTTGATAGAACAACGCTACAGAATGAAAAGATTTGAGATTTTACCCCGTTATGAGATGCAATATTGAAGAGACTCGAGATTCTGTCATTGGCTCATACTCTCTGACTGAGAGCCTGTTGTTTTGCAGCACGATTGATGACCTGAGGACGAAGACTGATTCTGCATGCTGACCCATGCTGTGGATAGATAGATATGACAGTGTGACTGAATTACATTTTTATGCCTTTTCTTTCTAGGTACCATCCGCGCTGTTTTAATAATTGTTTAGCTAGATGTTTTCTAAAATTATGTGTTCTAAATTGTTTGTGATTAATTATGTGGGGTGTAATAGTGGGAATGAGGTTGGTAGACAATTTATCTTGCAGGTTGTGGATGTAGGAAGCATAAACGCAAGTGGACCTTATTGTGTTATAAGTATTGATGGGGTTGAGGTGAGAGTGATGGCTGATTCGGGGGCCCGTTATACGCTGTTTGGAAACAAATATTTGTCAGAATGTCCTGAATGTGAAATCAAGCCTCCTGATGTGCGTTTAGTAGCGTACGTAAATAAGCCCATAGATTTAGTGGGTTACATGGGGCCCAAGTTGGAGTTCCAGGGCGTGGGGGTGACATCCAAAGTGTATTTATTTGAAGATGGTGCCAATCTTTCAGGTTGGCCACAGCAAAAAGCTCTTGTAATACAGTTGGATCCCAATCATCCTGAAAAGGTACTGGGTACATGCTATGATGTGAGTAATGTGCAGAATTTCAGTTTTGTGGAAGAATATCCGCAGGTGTTCAGGAAGGAGTTGGGGAAATTAAAGGGATTAATGCACAAAAGAATAGTGAAGCAAAATGCTGTCCCCAAAGCTCACAGGCCATGCACTGTTCCTAATGTGTTGAAAAAACTGTTGCGTCAGGAGTTAACATAGTTGTGGGAGCAAGATGTGATTGAAGAGATCAAGTCAACTGAATGGTTAGCTCTTGTGGTGACTGGAAAGAAAAACGATGGGGAGTTATGCTTGTGTGTGGACCTCCGAAATCTGAATGCAGCTATCTGGGTGGATAGACATCCATTGCCTAATATCGGTGAAATGTTGACCGCTTTGAAGGGTGCTAAGGTATTTTCCACATTAGATTTGTCATCTGCTTACCACCACATAGCGCTTCGTCCTGAGTCTCGTGCGTTAAAGTCCTTTATCACTCCAGAGGGGGCATACAGATTTAAGCGGATGCCATTTGGTCTGGCGTCTGCCGTTTTCCAAAGGGCGATGCATCATTTGTTAAAAGATGTTCCACAAGTGGCTTATTTCCAGGATGACATTTTGGTGTTTGGGAAATATCAGGATAACCATTATTGTACTATGAGAAAAGTTCTTGATATTTTGAGGGAGAGTGCATTGATCATCAAACTAGAGAAATGTAAGATGAGCGTGGCTGGGCCGAATATTTAGGACATTGGATAGACCAATATGGTTTCTCTCCTAAGTTGAAATTTGGTGGCAGCCATTGAAAATGCACCTCTTTAGTCAATCAGCTCAGATCTTTTTTTGGTCTGGCAGAGTACTATTCAAAGTTTATCTGAATGTTTACAGATGAAACAAAATGTCTGAGGAAATTAATGTGCAAAAAAGAGCG
The DNA here is from genome assembly GCF_031143425.1 of Pleurodeles waltl. Lineage (NCBI taxonomy): Eukaryota > Metazoa > Chordata > Amphibia > Caudata > Salamandridae > Pleurodeles > Pleurodeles waltl. Next base: position 491,335,189 of record NC_090440.1, read on the forward strand.
ATTTGTGGGGGTGAAAAGTGTGAGTCAGAGTTTGGAGAGTTGAAAAGATAGATAGCTTCTGCACCCACACTAAAACCATTTGACGCCAGGGATCATACCATTATCAACACAGATTCTAGTTCTGTAGGGTTGGGTGCAGTGTTGATGCAAGTTAGGGAGGGCAAGGAGGTAACTATTGCATATGCGTCCAGACCTCTGAGAGAAGCTGAGAAGAACTATTCCACTATTAAAAAAGAAGCTCTTGCGTGTTGATGTGGTGTTAACTACTGTAGGAACTATGTGTGGGAAATGAATTGTGGGATAAGGACTGATCACCAACCTTTGCTTGAAGTTTTCTCAACCAAAGGTGCTGGTAGGGCCACTCCTAGAATAGCTCACTGGGTGATGAGAAGGTTGGAGTATAACTATGTCCCGGAGTATGTGCTGAGGAAAACAAATGTATTAGTGGATTGTTTATCTTAGTTGCCTGTTAAAGATGGTGTGGAGGAAGATGAGGAACCTGAAGAATTAATAGCTGCTGTGGATATGGAGTAGCATCTCTCATGATAAATGGGTAACGGAGACAAAAAGAGATGCTGGTTTGCAAGAGGTTATGAGATATGTGCAAAATAGTTGGCCGTCAAGGGGAGATGCTTCTATGAAAGCAGAATATTTCCATCAAGTTAGTTTAGAATTATCTGTGGAAGGGAGTGTGATAATGAGAGGAGAACAGCTGGTTGTTCCCACTGTGTTGCTTGTGATAAAACTTGCTCATGAAGGTCATTTGGGCATGAGTGCGACTAAGAGAAATATAAGATCAGAGTACTAGTGGCATGGCATAGATAGAGATGTGGAACATCATATCCGAGAATGTGATTTGTGTGCTTGGAGTGACAAGTCTCAGAAGGTTCTGAAAAAAAAACCAATTGAGTCAAACAAGTCTGATGGATCTTGGAAGAAAATAGCCATTGACAGCATGGGACCATTGTATGCTTTGGGGAAGGTACCAAAATATACTTTGATGGTGGTAGATTACTTTTCACGGTGGCCGGTAGTGAAGTTTGTTGAGAGTATCAATGCAGAAACTATGATAGAGATTTAATTGATTTATTTGATTCTGAAGGTGTACCTGAAACGATTGTGTCTGACAATGGAGTACAATTTGTGTTGAAAGTCATGATGAACTTTTTGAAAAGGTATGACATTGAACATATAAGAGCGTCAGATTATTATCCCCAGAGCAATGGATTGGTTGAGAGGTGCAACAGAACTTTGAAGCATGGTCTTCAATTGGCAATAAGTAGTGGAGTGGGTTGGCATAAAGCAGTCGAGGATCTTATTTGGTCACACTGCACAACTCCTCACAGTGTGAGTGGTAGATCTCCTTTTGAAGTTATGAGGGGAAGGAAGCATAGAACATTAGTGTCCAAGGGGGTAGAAAGGAAGAAAGAAGTGAGAGAAAATATGGATGGTGACTGCGTGTTTGGCAATAGGGTTCGTGTGGTGAAGGGGGTAGGATCAAGAAGTGGGATTCTAAATTTTCGGAGCCAATGGATGTGGTGAAGGTGTACAAATATTCTTTATTGCTAAGTGATGGGAATATATGGAATCCCAGTAAAGTTGTAAAAGTTCCAGAGTGGATTGATCAAAAGATGTTTACCAATGTTACCTCTAACTTGTTTGTCATGAAGGATTGTGGTCATGTACTACATCTGCGTAATAAGGCAATGTTAAGGTTGCCTAAGAAATTGGAAGACTATGTAATGTTAAAGGAAACAAAAAAAATTCTCAACAAAATGATCTATTTTTATGTCAATGTAAATTAGGGAAGGGGATGTGTAATATGTTACATCTCTTTTTGTGTTTATTGATGTAGCAGCCACGCGCTGCACAATGTTATGGTGAGGGTTCTGTTGTGGGTGGTTCGGACTTGGAACAAAGAAGCTCAGCAGTTGCTGAGGATCTTTCTCCCGGTCACTTGCAGTAATAAAGTTCTTCCTTAACTTACCTGTGGAGACAGATTATTTCAAGCAGGCTACTGTCTGGTTAGCAGAGCGCCGAACTCAGCTGCCCTGGTTCATTTTCCCACCATGTATTATTTGTGCGGTTGTGAAGCTGCTTACAACAAAAACAACTTATTATTAATAACATAGGCGAAACCTAATACATTAATCAGTGCTTGTTATTCTGGTTTATCTCCCCCTTCTTTTTATCATGTGCATGTCCAGGCAGAGAGATGGCATGTGGCACTTCTTATATCAAAACAAATAAATGATTAGGATGTTTTATAGTTTTTGTGTTCATTTAAAACTATCACTTAGAAGGTATAGGGATGTACATTCCTTAGAATGACTTTTAAGAGGGGCTTTGTCATTTTTGGGACTGAATGTATTTTAAGCAGATAGAATATTTAATTAAACCCATCCACATCAACAAACCATTGCGCTGCAACATTTATCTTGTAAAGCAGTTGAAGTATGGTACTACTTTGGGATCATGCCAGGTGGCTGTTGTGACCTGTATCTGTGGCGTTCCTACCTCTGGGTTCCACTGGATTGGCCTTGCAGTGGTAACACCACTTATTAGCAAGAGTTTCTGCTAGAGGAATAGATATCAGGAGGAAATGTCAAGGCTTCTGGGTGAACTCTGCACCTGTGAGCTGCAGGTTTGCTGATAGGGTGTGACATGCCTCTACATCACCTCTATCCTGCAATGTCTCTGTGATGTCAGAGCAATTTTGCGGCATGGCGGTATGTTTCTCTTTTGTTGATTTCTTGTGTTTGCCCGTTGCAGATAGAGGTGGAGCTGAAATGATCAAAAGTCTGCAGGTTTAGATGGTTTGGGGACTCGAGACGGGACAAGAGATTAAAGGAAAAGGTGCACATTTTGGCAGGTCAAGTATATAGTAAGGGGGCAGACAAGTACAGCATGCCACTGCTAAAAACTCCCAGCGCTGCAAGCCTCTACAACTGGTCTGTAACTTGCTTTGCTACTTCTACACCAAGTGGCCTGTGATACGTGCTCAGTATGACTAATGATCTATTTAATATGCTTCTCTTATTATTGTATCTGTGTATTCTGCCTAAAAAATGCCTGCTGTGAAATCTATGTATTCATCCTGGCAGCCGTCCTAAGCTTAACCACCCACTCATTTCAACATTGCCCTTTAAGACTGTCTCTTCAAACAGTGACCTGCCCTTCAACTGGCCTTACAACCCAAGGCGACAGGAAGATTAGCAAAATGTTACCCGTTTAGACCAGTAAAGTATTGACGTTAATGATAAGGCAACACGCCTCTACGGACCTCATGCATCTATAGGTGACCCATACATCTCCCTGGAGAAAAGCAGAGGAAGTAGTAAATGACCCCGAAAGTAACATGGAGAAGCCAACAAAGCAGGAACGCAGGCAAATAGTAACATTGAATGCTTTCAAAATGGAATAGGGAAGAAGATAAGTCCTCAAATAAATATCTGAAGATGATCTTCCTTCTTTGGAATTACAGATAATTCTATGCACTTATTCTTGTGAAGTGAAGAGAGGATACAGTTTAGTGTTTTTATAAACAGGCTATATATGTGCAATCACAAATAAAGGATTTTTTCCAAAAAGGTACCGCACATCTAGTTACGGTATGTATAAAAATGTTGTGATGTTTCGAAACCTACCTAGTTTTAGTCTAAGTGTATTGAACGTTACTTCATGTGCTTATGAACTACCCACAAGAGTAAATTCAAGTGTTTTAACCCATACTTAAATCCTATTTTGAGTAACTCACAGTTGTAAAATTTAAGTCCTTGCTTAAAGATGTATTTCTGGCATGTCTGTCTTGATTTTAGAAAGTCATGAAACAACAGCACATGCAAACTATCCCTGCATTGCTTAGCTTTATCCGTCATTGACATGACCATTCACTATACTATTGTTGTGTTCCCCGCTATCCACATTGCTCAAATGCCACAATGTGGAGTATGAAACACGTTTAAAGTGTTAAATTGCGCTAAGTGGTCAAAACTTTCTATGCTTATTGCCATGCTGGATTATAATCACGTTCTGAAAAGCTGAAAAAGAATGAATGTTTAGTATAAATTTCTACACTCGATATTATGGTATAGTAATTTGGGGAGCACCATTTTTAGTGCTTGCACTTGTGTTCATTTATCAGCCCTGAAGAAACAGACCCAGAGCGAAATAGTGTGCCCTTTTGAGTTTTGGTGATACAAGCTTCGCTTCTAATGAGATCAAACGTTTTTTGAGGGGGATCCTTCATCAATATAACTAGTGAAATTACGAGTATTCGCTAAACTTGGTCTTTCCATTAAGTGGAATATAATTTACTAGATATGTAATTGAAACCATTTACAACTATTCATCCTTGCCAATCTGAAGTTCATTTATTCCACAAAGATTTGAATCTCTCTTGCAATCTTTAGTGAAGCATTCTGTATCTAAACGTTTTGTACTAGTGTTCATCTGATGCATTCCTATATCTTTTGGATCAACTTACCTTTTCCCTGATCTCTGTACCAGCTACCTTAAAGTGACAGTAATGTAGCTCTGCTTTACATTTACCACCTTCTCAGATGCTAAGCTGGAAAATAATAACTTTTGTCCCACCTAGCCTCCTCATTTCAGTCCAACATACGTTTTACATGGCTCCACGGACCTTAATTAAGTTTTAAAAAAATATTCTAATTTCCTACATGGTCGGAAAGACTGGACACTTTAAAAATAAATAAATAAAAAAATGGTTCCTTTTTTTTAAGCCTGCTTATTGGCTCCTTGCTGTATCACATATGGGTGCTGGCAGGTTCTGTAGTCTGCTGCCGTGCTTACTAGCGTACAGGTCTACTCACCTACTTGTTTTTATATACGAAAAGAAGTCGCATAAACAATTCTACTCACAAATGATGTAGAAGATCGGTTGGTGCACATAAACAAATTTGGACTGCCTTCAGTAAATGCAGAACCACATATTTGGAGGTATGCTGCAGCGATTAATTTGGAGTACGTTTTCATCCTGAATAAATGCATTTGAGAAGTCAAATAAGCAAAATGTTTCAGCAGTTCCTATTGTAAGCTGTAACTAACCATAAAGATCAGTGGCATAACACAAAATGATGGGGCTCCCTTGCAGAATGTGACGAAGGGCCCCTGACTTTCTAATATATCATAGATAATCATTGGCCTTGGCCTGATTGAGTGAGGCCTCTCTAAGGGACTTCCCCCCGCATCACAGGCACTTGTGATACTGCACCGATAATGTTAGCAATTTAATAATGTAATGAGGGATAATATATATATATATATATATATATATATCAATTATACTCTGAACCTCACCTCTTAAAAGCTTCTTTACAACAATTTCCACAAGGCTGATCTTCTAAGCCTCTTTCCCGTAATAGGGACAGGCAGTCCTCCCACTCAGATCCAGCCAAGCCTGAGGCATTCCTGTGACTCCAGGCGTGTTGGTGGGAGGCGTTAATGTTGGATCAGTAACTTCAGTAAGGGAACCTAGATTATTTCTAAATTCTTACACCTCTGGCTGGTTTCCGATGCTGTCCATTTCACCAACACTGAGTATGATTTGCTAACTGAGGATATTGGCAATTCTGATCTACATATTCAGCAATTTAAATGATATCTCTTGCCATTCTGAGAGAAGTTTAGTTTTGGTGCTTGGGAAATAACTGGAGCCTTACCAGTAAGCAGCATGACCTCAAACTTGAGAGTCTACAACATAAAGACATGTTATTTCTGGTCAGAGAATATCCATCTTTGGTCATTTTAGTATTTACATTAGTGTATTATTATTGGTCATGTTAATATTGGCATAAGTTTATTATTATTATGTGTTTGGCACTAGATCGGATGGGCCCCTGTATTTTATAATTCTCATCCCACCACCACAATGGCACTACCACGATGCCAATGATTTAAATGCAACTCCATCATTTCCATGAAATGAATTGCTCGCCACGCATCTATCTTAATAGCAAATATTACTTGTTCACATATTCTGCAGTGCTACTTATTCTATAATGATGATAATTTTGTCCTTCTGTAAATGTATAAATGTGGTACATGGAGTCCATTGAACTGTAAGATTGTTTAAACGTCTGGTATTGAACAAATAGGTCGTTAGAAAATGTAGATATCTAAAAAGACCATCATCTTCTGATGACAGGTTTTCCATGTACTCCTGTAGGATGCAGATTAGTGACCAGATGTTTCCTGCAATAAGAAAGGGTGTGTACTGGAAGTCTACATGTAGAACCTAAAAGTAGTCGGAAAAGACTTCTATAATTGTAGAGGTTTCCGTAAATTACTGGATGCACTGTAATTACCTGGAAGCTAATAGTGTGGAACTGCATTTATAATGCCTAACTGATTACACCACAATGCAACAGATGGGAGACAGTCACCCCTGCACTAGGAAAAACTAGTAACAGGCAAATGGCACAGTTTGATATGTCTGCAGTAAAGTATAAAATACTAATTAAGAATACGAAAGGCGTGTTGTGTGCAGATTTACCCTCAGTGCATGGTAAAAGTATTAAAATCTGTGGCTCTATGAAGCTGTAATAAGGCAACAAAGCATGTGTGCACAACCATTCAGGGTCCCTGCAAAACAAGGGTTTACCACTGAGAATGCAGCTTTGGGATGGATTGCCGCCTTCTACACCCTTTAATTCTCATCAATCCCATTGAAGATTGAGTTATTAGGAAAAGTGATAGCCTTTCTTCTTCTTTACATAGTGGTTCATACTGTACCTCTGCCATTGTTAAGGACTGGGAATAACACATACTACTATAACCCAATTCCAGGACACAAGTCGTGGTTACGTGTGGGTAGCCGGATTCCACCCACTATTTTCCGGGAAGCAGACAACCCTGCTAAGAAGTTGGGCCCCACTGCTATATGCTGAACTTCTGGTTTAATTTTCAGACACCAGGGCGCATTCAGCAGCACCTGCATGATGTCTGCTTTCATTCCGAGCAGCAAGGTGCAGGCAGGGAGAGAGTTTTTTTTATTTTAAATTCTGGTTGGACCCAAAACAAAGGCTGAAGTTAGTGGGGCCATCAGGCCTTCTTTTGTTCGGTATCCTGGCTGGGAGCTATCTTGAGCCTCATACCTAGATGCAAATACCTTGGAGGGGAAACAGAGGTACACATCTTCTATGTATTCACTGTAAGAATGTGAGATGTGTTGGTCTGTCCGAGTTTTTAACACAAATAGTAATTTAAATACCACTATTTTCTTTATGTCTTTTGTAGCGCTACTGATCTAAAATCAGGGTGTCAGAGCTCTTTACATTACAACTACACCTTATACATTTACAATATATCAATGTGTGTTAATCTACATACAGGATGTGTTACATAGAACAGTGAGGATTACGAAGTGTAGGAGTCCCATGTTCTTCATAACTCACTGTGCTGTATTAGAAGGATTACAATTTATGAGTTGCAAGTAACAAAAAGATCCCTGTGGTAAAAGCAGTAACCCATTTATCAATCTACATAAAAAACAAATCTGTCACCTGCATGTTACTTGATGTGCTTAACAGGAGACACATTAACACTCTATGCTACTTTCATTTAAAACTGTGACTAGAGAAAACACACATCTTCCCAGCAAATATATTAACCCTCAAAGTTATCCTCCCATTATTATTTCCTGAGATTTACCGGGCACACAGAGATCTCTGCAGCAGGTGCCTTAAATTACAGATTATGCAACACATTAAGCACAACAGATTTATTGCTACTTTTCTTCTTGTTGCCTATTTCTTTGTGGTAAAATTGTTAAAAACGAAATGTATAAGTTGAGCCCCAGGTAGCACAACCACGATGCAAAATCTCATTTGTTAAATCCTGCACTTCGTTAATTGTACTCATGATATACCTGCTAAACATATGCATGTGGTTTTAAGATCTGATGTCACTTCCAGTCATGCCCCATTCAATTCCATGCACCATGCTATCACTTGCATGCTGCCTAACATGGTTAGTTCTCCCACTTTTGTAGGACTTGTGCCCATCTCAATTCAAAGCTGATAACTTTACCAGCCTCTGGAGGATAAAAGTTGAGTTTATTTTGCTGAAATTCGAATTCCTATCTAGCAGGCGTCAGTGGTGATCACTTAACCCACTGAGCCAATTTGCCGACCCAATTAAGTGGTAAAGTTACTCCTAATTGCCCAGCTCAATTGAAAAGCCCCTAGCCTCGTGGTTGATAACTATAAAGTCCTCTATGACTGTCAATGTTGCATCAGAATAGGTTGTTTATGCATTTTTGAGCCTGATATTCTCAACCTAACAGTACTTCAGTTTTGATCAGAAGGAAGTTACACTTTATTAAGCCAGACGTAGAGGTAATGAAAAATGTGCAAAAAAAATGAGAAGCATAATGTAACAATAGATGTTGAACATGGCTACTAGAATTGGGCTGCAAAGCAGGGTTATCTGCACTCTGCAGAACGAACATTGCTCTTATGTGGCATTAGTACGTAGGTGAAGTTATTTTATGCACTCTATCATTAGTTTCAGAATATTATCAAAGTTAAGACACTTGGAAATTTAATAGCATAAATTGCACTGTTTAATCGAGAAGTGTATTCTTACATTTATCTGATTCCATACAAAACATTATTCAAAAGTAAATGGGATTGAGATTACATTATTTTGTGTAATGTGTATACGGACAATGCTGCACTTAGGAAAACTTGATCCTGCACAAGCGCGGGTCGTGCAGTAAAAAGTGCACCTTGTTTATTCTGCCGATGACGGCTGTGATTCAAAACCGGACCCTGGTTCTCAGGGTTGGGTTTACCCTGGAAGCATCACTTTTATAGTTCTTGGCAAGTACCAGGCTTCGGTGAAGTTGTGCCAATTAACTAGTATGTGACCGTTGAGCCAGAGGACTATTTAAATGAAAGGAAAAAGACACAACGCACACGAAGAGGTGTAAAACTCTCAGACCTCCTTCCTTATCTTACTGGGCACATTAGGAAACTATTATATATGGCCTGGTACTGCCAAGGTTGCCCTGGTCAATTCCAACAATCAGCCCTCCCCCAACATCCTGCTGTTTCCACAAAAGCCAATAATACACACATCTTTGGGTTAGGGGCTGTAACCCCCCGGCTTTATTTTCAAAAAAACATCTCCAGTAAAACCAAACTTCATTCCAACGTTATACGCAGTCACCCGTAGTATTTACAGTTTCATTTACATGTCAATGTCTAGCCTTACAGAGACACTAATACATTCAGTTTACTAGCACTATCTAAACATGTTCCACGTATCACAATTCATGGCCGCAAATTAGATCATGACTGGTCCCATTGGTACCTCATGGTCCCCGAAGCACCCCTTCCGTCTCTGTGACCCGGGATGAGTCCCTTCTTATGGGAGAACCTCAACCCTTGCAACCCCTTTAAGGGCACACTGTGTAGGGGGCCCGCCAGGATACCTACCTCGATCACCTTCTCTGCTCCTTAGTCCTCCCTCCAAGGGCCTGTGCTAGCGTCACACCCACTGCCCTTGCGTGGGTGGTTGGCCATAAGGATCAGATGCCAGAAATCTCTTGCAACTACCCTTGCCCCTGGATTCTCGACCCATTTCCCTGCCAGCACCCCTTGGAGGGCCCAGTGACATCGCTGTCATGCTTAAGTAAGGCAAGGTATGCGGAATTGCCCCACCAATCATGATGTTGCCCCGCCACAGACCAGCATAGTTCCCCTACTATGTGCTCCCCCCACCAATTGTCATTCTATTGAGGATGTTGTACCAGCCAGGCCAATAAGTTCTCAAGAAACATCTCATTACCAATCTTAGACAGGTGCACCCCCTCCTGCAAGAAAAGGCGCTCACCCTTTATGTACCCATGTTGTATAGTTGACAGCAAGGGTCGTCTGAAAGGCTTACAAATCTTGTTGTTTATTCGCTTCACAGACTCTTTCAAGGCTCTGACCGATTTGCCACCTCTCCACTGCAGCCTGTGAATTATGTTCGACCATGCCAGCACTCTCAAAGGGAATTTCTTAGCTAGGCAACTGATCCCAGAGCTCAGAAGTTCATATGAACCAAGTCACTGGCACCTAAATGCAGACTGATGATGCCAGGAGGCGTGTACTCCCTAGGCAGCATTGCCTCCAACAAAGACCTCAGTTGCGTAAGCTGCATACCTCCATGAACATAGAATGTGAGGTGGTACCCCATCTGCTGCACCCTGGGCGCAGAACCACCTGTGGAATACATATCTCCTGCTCGCCGCACATAAGAATGACCGATGACCCACACATCTGTGATCCTGCTCGCTCTCAGGTGTACAGGGGCTGCCAAGACTTTCAGCCATTCACTCTGCTCTCCATACAGAACACCTGCATTAGAAGAAAGTAAAAAAGGGGGAGGGGAAGGGGGTGTAGAAGAGAACACAGGGATCAGGTGCAGCCTTTGTAATGTGGAATTTTTTTGAACTGCTGCACCCGAGAGCCCCATTTCCACTGCTGCAGTAGCCGCACAAATTCTAGGGAAGTGAGTTCCTAATTCTGATGACTCAAACCACTCCGCCCGCTGGGCTCCTTTCAGTAGTCTGCAGAACTGGAACCTGGTCAGAGGAGTGCAGTCATTATGTACAAATATGGGGCACCCCACACCCTGAGCCCAGTGAGCCATAAATAACTCCATATTATGGACAGGGCAGCACGCATTACTCGGGGCCCTATGCAACAAGATGTGGTCACCCTTGCCGACCTGGTCTACCTTGGAGAGGGGAATGTTAACCACCAGAGCCCAAGTCCCTTCCAGCCACTAAATATCCACCAGCTGAAGCCCCCCACTACATAGTGTCCTTCTTGTTCTTGGATACCAACTTCCTCAATCTTAGAGCTCCATAAAAAGCAAGGGTAAATGCTGTTTTAAATAGGCCGACCTCCCCTGGGGACCTACAGATGTCTCCCAAAGCCTCCAGAATTGCTGCCAATTTGGCAGTATCAATGGGGTGCCTAGAATCCAATCTAGCCCCCTCTAGGTGCTGCCGACCCTTCAAGGCCCTTTGAACTAGCAAAGACTTGGCTCCATCAGTGCGCCCCGGCATTTGAGCAAAAAAGGAGAGCTCTGCAGTTGATGCCTGGTGCAGGAAACCGACCGGCCATCGCCCCTAAGCGTCCCCAGGAATACCATGGTTCAGGACAAAGCAAACCAATCCGCGGTCTGTGTGCGCCTCAATAATTCACAATAAGCTCTAAATGCCCTCTCGTAGGCCTGTCTGGTCCTGGGATCTAAACTGGCTGCCATGAGGTCTGGTAATCCTGGGCACCAAGCTGCCAAAGATCATCTGAGAAAGGAGTGGGGAACTCTGCGTCTCCTGGATGTTGTAACCTGAAAACCTGCATCTTAGAATGAGACAAGGAATCAGCAGTGTTTTTAACACGCCAGGCACATGATTGGCTTTTTCAAACACAGCAGTACAATCTCTTTCAGAACCCTCAGAATAATTTTGCATTTCGCAGCTTGCTGATTGATGCAGTCCACCACTATCATATTGTCAGACCAGAACACTACTGACTGATTGCCGAACTGCTCTGGCCAAAAAGACAGTGCCACGAGGATTGGAAACAGCTCAAGAAAACCTATGTTAGTAGCCAACCCTGACCGCACTCATTCCCTGGTCCACCACTGCACACACCATGCTACCCCAAAAATGGAACCAAACCCTTGTGTAATGTGATTTTCCCAGCTCCCAGGCATGCTTGCAGAGCTTGGGAAAAGGCTTTGACCTTTTCCAACGGAAGTCTGGACACGCCTGCCACAGAATCCAGCTCAAGTCCCAAGCGCTCAATTGTGGTTGCAGGCCTCAGTGTCTTGCCGTGGGCTAGCGGGACCCCCCAAGGCCTTAGCACATCGCTCAGCACCAGCTGGGACCATGAAGAGAAAATCATTTAGGTGGGGCAACACCCATTGGTGTCATGGCTGTCACCTGAAAATCGGTTAGAAGAATGTGCTAAACTTCTCAAAGTAGGAGCACGACACAGAGAAACCCCATGGCATACCCTTATAAAAGTAAAATGCTCCCTCAAGTTGGACACTTAGAAGATGAAAATCCTGGGGGTGGACTGGAAGCAAAAGGAAAGAAGACTCAATATCAGATTTTATCAACAGGGCCCCAGATCCCAGCTCCTATAGCATGAGGATCACCTGAAGCGTACTTAACCGAGCACAAAGCCCCATCAATAGCCTCACTCACCAAGTGACCCTTGGGAGCCGATAGGTTATGTATCAATCTGAACTCCCCTGTTTTTTTTTTTAGATACCACCCCCAGGGGGGAGCAAACAAAACCATCAAGTGGGGCTAGGTCAAAGTGACCTGCAACTCAGCCCTGACTCAGCTCCTTTTGGATCTTTGTCCTGGCCACCCCCGGAGTGGACCTGAGAGATTGCTAATTTCTACAATAAGGGCAGCCCACAGAACCTCCAGCTGGAATCCTGAAACCTTCCTTAAAACCCTCATACAGTGTCGGCACTGCTGAATGGGTAGTGTGAACATTGAGCCAGTGTACCCTTGCCAACAAGTTAACCAGTGAGGGAGCCCTGCAATATTCAAGCTGGTCATTCCTGCTTCTTTGTGACTTTTCCCTGGACTTTTCATAACACTCGGATTTTGTTTGGGATGCCAATCCACAGAACGAGCAACGTTTGAGCCTACAACTTCCTGTTCGTCCGGAACAGATACGTTGATTGAAATCCCATCAGGCTCCCTTCTTTGTCTCTCCCGCCAGGCAGGTAGCAGACCCTGTCCCTGCTGGTTATTGGTAGCGTTGGGCTGCGTCATATAATGCAGCCATGTGATGATATCTATCTGATCCCATGCTAGGGTGGGGCTAGTAAACTCCTCAACTCCTTATCAAAGTCTTTTCAAGCCAACCACCATACTTGTCATGAGCATAATTTAATAGCATAAATTGCACTGTTTAATCATGAAGTGTATCCTTACATTTATCTGATTCCATACAAAACATTATTCAAAAGTAAATGGGATTGAGATGACATTATTTTGTGTAAAGTATATACGTGCAATGTTGCACTTAGATAAACTTGACATGATAACATGCCAGCTGAGCGCCCAGATCTTTGAAGCGTTCTGCCAAAATAGCTTGATAAATTGAGAAGCCTCTAAACCAATTGACCAGAGTTCCCTCCACATTTTTCCTGTATGTTCAATGGCCACAGTCCCTAGAGTGTGACATTCTTTGCAACGCTTGGCCTCCTCCCTCTCAGACTTCTCCACAAGCAAGTCTAAAATGCCCACATACACACCCTTCCAATTGTTTTCTTTGACCTCCATTGAAATCTGCCTACCCAGCTGTTCAAGTTCAGAGCGCATATCACCCAAACCCACACCTGGTAAAGAGGGCCCCATACCTGAAGTCGTTGCTTCCTGAGCGGTAGGAGATGTTGCAGTCACTGCAGCTCCCCTGGGTGCGCTTCCCCCCCCCAGTGAGGTGCCAGATGTGGTAGGAGTTTGACTTGTTGGCTGTGCGGAGGCCCCTCAGTCTCAGGGCTGCAGTAGCAACTGGGGGTGCCTCATTAGCCCCTGCGGTGGGCCCAGGCCTTGCCACACCCCCTCAGAACCACGGACTACCCTTCGTGCCACCCAGGTGGGTCACTAACTGCCTAGCCCTTTCTAAGACATCACCTTCATTAGTTCCCACCAAGGCGCCCCCCACTTGGGGTCAGACAGCATCCCCACCTCTGAGAGCCAAGGCAAGACAGTTGCCAAATTAGCATCTACGTCCGACTAGGAGGGCGCCCCCATGGAGGTCACCCCAATAGCCCTACCCCACCAACATTCTGCACAATGCCGCCAGCTGCTGCGGGCCTCATTATGCTGTGGCTTTGCCCTGGACTGTGGCCTGGCCTGAATTATCTGGAGCCGGGGTCAGACCCAGCGGCGCCGCTCCAAAGTGCTAGGTGCTCTAAACCCCGACGTACCCGGGTCAACTGGCTCAAGTGATACCAATAAATTACAGGCACCAAAAAAGCCCCAGCCGGCACCACACGCAAAATGCACAATACAAAGATGTCAGCTCTATTATCTAGAAAGCTAGGCAGTACCATGAGGAAACAGGGTTTGAACCTTCAACCCCTGAGTGGTAGGTTAAAATATATTTGCAGTCACCAACAAATACCTCCAAAACAAACACCTGCGCAGAGGGTTACTGCCTCTAAGTCGCACAGTGAGGTGTATGGCAAGCAAAAGAAAACACCAGCACAAAAACAACTGCCCCACATCAAATCCCCTCCTGACCTGTAGCACCAGGGTTCCCAGCCAGAGGTGCCCCGCAGTAAAACTCTGGTCAGGTGAGCCAAATACCCTAGCCTGTGTGGCCCCAGGCAGGATACAGCTGGGTTCCTGTTGTTTTATTCCTTGCTACAGAACGTGAAGCGGAGCATATCTGTAAGGGGAAGAAAACAAGACAAAGAAGCCTGAGATACAAAACATTCCTGGGAGGGCATTGTATTGTGGCAACATCCATGTGAAAGGTGGTGGGTGGGAGTGGAAAGGCCTGTTCACTGCCCTGCGACCCCTTTTATGGGTGGGGCCAATGTGCCCGATACGTTTGTGTGACCCGGAAGCACTTAAAGTGCTTCCAGGTCATGCTGGCACAGGGACCAATTGCCACTTTCCTTACTGTGGAGGTGGCAGCACATTCTGTCGCCGCCCCCCAAACACCTGGCTTGGTACGATCCACCATTTTGTAAATACATTGGTTTAAAATTAATACGCTCAACCAGTTACAACTTTTACAAGAGCAAGTAACTCCTCCTTTAGGTTTTCTTTATTTTTCATCTTTTGCACACACTAGAGAACTAATTCGCTTTTATGGCACGGAGAGATTGAGATGGGATACATTTAGACTGTAGACACATAAATAGAGACACTAGATACAATTGTTCCATCCATCCAACATGATGGGGGTATGGCAGTCATGGTAAAACGGATGGGTTATGTGGTCTCCGTTTGCATTGCATCCGTCATCGGGCATGGCAGATATGGTGAAAGAGGTGTAAATAAGGAGCTGGCCTTTATCCAGCAGCTGGTGGATTTCTATAGGCATTTATAAGTATGTAAAGCTCATTTTGATTCCCTGCATATTTGTTAGATCTTCGTAAAAGACAATTTAACTGGCATCAGACAGATTTTTTCCCTGTGGTATCCAATATCTCTCATTTAAGGAAATTGCTGGCTAATGTTGTGTCCCTTCAACATTAGGGTGAGTTCTGTTTTAGCAAGCTAAACCTATGGTTCTCATCATAGAGTTGATGAACCAGCTCCTCATTGTCCCTTAGCCATTACCTATGATCAGCCAACATGCACCATGTCCAACAGCAAACATTCAGGTGACTGAAGCCAGAGGCAGATCACTGGAACTCTAAATCCCACCCTCAGAGAAGCATCTAACCATGTGCAACAAAAAACCTCTTAAAAACTGAACTCTTCAAAAAGGCTATCAGTTGAAGACATTAGGGCAATATAGGCCGCAATGGGCAATAAACCACAGACTTGGGGCTAGCGAGCCAAAAACATCACCTGGGGCACTCTTATATTTTGCTGGTCTCCTGCTATCTCAGATCTTGATCTTGTATAGCAAACTGTACAGCCCTCTGAAGAATACATAAGACACCATTTAAAGCTATATAAAACTTATAGGAAATGATTACATCCACAATTATGTAAACCACTTGTATACATTGCTTTGTGATTGTCGTCATCACACTGTTGGTCTCCAAAGCATTTACTTTTTACTCACTATACAATCATAGACATTCGGAGGACGAGAGAAGAAAGTTTGGGAGACTAACACTATAGGGTTCAACAAAACCCTAGTATAAAGAAATCGTCACATCACAAAACAGTAGCAACAATATGCAATTTCCAAAATCATTTAACTCATTTATTTACTAATAGCTCTTTTTAATGAAAGGTATGATAGCATTGCTTGTGAAACGTGCAGGGCAATGTCGAACAGGTTGACATTGTGGATCTACTTTAAATGTTTTAAAGTATCACATATTTGGATTTTGCATAACATCAAATGTTCTTGTTGTGCTATGTATCCAAACATATATATATTCTTTGATACCTTAAGTGCTGTGCAGTGATTTCAGCAGTGTGATAGGTGACTAGTAGATTTTAATTTAATTGTACCTTTATTTGTACTCACTCGGACCGGAGCGTACAAGATTGTATGGTTTTGCAGACAAGTGTGTGGAGTGGCAAGATACAGAAAATAAATATTTCTAGTTTGACTCGTGCTGGACCTACTTGTAAAGTAACATGTTCTGAGACAGGCTTTGGAAGCAGGAGCTCATGTGAGATAGAAGTTAAAGGATGAAGACAGCCTGGCATGTGGCTATACCTCAAGGGTACCTGCAACCCATTGTTAGAGGACTTTGTCAGGGGTCTGTTAGTCTTTCACCTGGCAAGTAGATTAGTGATCAGAACTCACTCTTATCTGGATGTGAAATGAGTATGTGATCTCAGTCTGCTTTCCATTATCTGGGAATCCTCTTCACCAGTGGTGGCTGGTGGAATTTGAAAGTAGTGGGGCATTAGATGAACTAATAAATATTTGCGTGTATGTGAGCTTAGTGACTGAGCTGACGTTTGGCATAGAGGTTCTGGGGGAATCTCCCCTAGAGAGAGTTTTAAGAAATTAGGATATACAGGTGCAATTGTAAGCACTTTTTCTGTGACAGTGGGCCAAAAGTACGGTTTGTATAAAGGAAAACTCAGAGTTTTTTTTTTTATAGAGTTTCTAGGTTGCCAAGCAAGTCTGACCTCCAAAAAATGGATAGGCTACCAGGTAAGACAGTTTGGGATCTTCTCTTTAAAATACAAAACACATAACGTAGCATAATAAATGTCCACAAAGAGACACATGCAATTTTGTTCCTACCTGTAGTGCATGTCAGCTGCTTCCTTTTCTGCATCAGCTGGTCAACGTTGATTGCGTAATCCCCCAAATCATGTACAGTTGAGTACTCCGCTGTGAAGCTAGATGTACAAAAAGTCCCTGTGCCAGTGATAACTTTATCAAAATGTCTCAAGTTTGGGGACAAAACATACGGGTGAACTGTAAAATGCAGAAATGGGTAAGAATGCCTAGGTTGGATTATGAAACATAAAGAATTTACTTTTTCATGGGTTTTATTTTTTCAACACAATGTGTATTGGCCATTTTTGTCCATATAAACAACACAATATTATTACACATGCAAAACCTTTCATACTAAACACATTTCATGTATTGAAAGAACCAGTACTTGGAAAATAGATTTACTATCAGAGTTAAGTTGAGGGTGATTTCCATCTTTGGAAGAACAAATTCGAAAAATATGACGGGAAGACAAATGTAATATATTAGCTTTTTCATGTAAGTATGTTGGAAGCAATTAATGAGGTAAAATGTTTACTTTTCAGTAATTAACAGCCTCATGATTTAGTGTATGAATGCATACACAGTAGTGCCATATAAACTGTATCAAGGTGCTAAGCAATGGTCATGGGCATTAAAAGTCCCTGATTAGAGACCCACTAATTCATATAACAAATGGCCATTTACATGCTAATAATGCAGGTTTTAGGGCACTTTTGATCATATGAAGGACTAGGCAGCAACCATTAGGAATTCATGGTGTCATCTCTCCTAGACTCACAGTACCCGAAGACTGTGATTGTTTGTTCAAATTGTGTGGTTTAAAAGTATTTTCAGCAGCTTTCTCTAATTACAGTTACAGCACCACTCTTGAATGCTACGAGCTCATATTATCATTTAGAGAGCTGAAGACTAATAATGCAGTGTCATGTCCACTTCCTTCCCATCTGTAGGTTTGCAAATTCCAATCGTAGCCAATGGGCTTCCCCTTGCCACCTTTTGCATTACTGCGATTGTGGCTGCCCACCTGCACCAGGGCTGCAACTTCAGCACTGCTGGCATAATTTAACATACATCTCTCTGGCTACATCCACACCCGAGGTTACGGTCTGTTGCAAACGGATGCCTCCTAATCTTCTATGCAGAGGATTTTTCTCGAGAAATCTGGCTGTGAGACGAGGTCTGAGGCGGAAACAATACATGGACAGCCTGTGCGTATTAATATTATTCTAAACGGATTGAGATGAAAGCTTGGAGGAAAATTATTTTAGGACTGCACCGTTTTTGGAAGTCTTAGTAGATCCCAGCTACGCTATTTCTCCTGTGGAAGTGGATGGTAAACTGTAGCTTGTAGGACTGTGCGTTATTGCAGTTCCTTGTGCGCCCACTGAAGTTCCTTTCTCAAGCACTGAGTAGACTCTAACCCAGACACATTGAGTTCACATTGTGTGCTGTACACAAAACAAACCACATTTTAGTTGTTTTATATAGCGCAAACTCGACCCATAGCTGTTGGAGGACTTTATATGAGCAACAGTTAAATTACACAAGGACACATTCATTTTTGGTAGACACGGGGAGATTACGTGATTTGCACAGGATATTGATCCAACGCCAAAACCTGGCCTTGGTGCCCCATTTCCAAAGTCACCAGCAGGGCGGAAGAGCGTCGTACCCCGGCCAGCAGCGGCAGCTGCAAACCTTTTACCTAACAACGATAATAAACTGGTTTATTATCTTTGTTTGGTAAAAGGGTGGGGCCACGGGGGACAAGCAGTGAGGGGGAGTGCCCAGCACTCGCCTCAGAGCGCATGTATGTTTGGCCAGCCAAACATACATGCGCAGCAGGCTCTCTTCTGCCCAGCAACACAGTTGCCGGGCTGGAGAGAGCCTGCACAGACTCCCAGTGTGCCCGGGAGCGCCCTGACTGGGCACTTCAAGCAGCATCAGGATTGGCTGCGGGGCAGGCTGGAAGCCTGTGCCTGCAGCAAGGAGACAGAGGAGGGAAGCGGCGCACAGCGTTAAGGTGTTTTTTTTCATTAGTGTTAATTTTATTTTAATCCCTTCCCCTGCTTACCACATCTCCCCATCTGCTTGCCACGAGCCGCTCCTGGTCACCAGCACTGTCCGTTACAGCTCATCCTCTCCCCACCTTCTTTAGCAATGTTATAGGATTCTTGAATGATGCTTCACACAGTTATTTATCAAATACGCTGTTCTTAACTTAGTACATTTTGGTAAACACAAGTGATGTCCATGCTGTCACGGTGTAGGTACTCCTCAGACTCGGTGTGATGCAAACAAGGTCCACCTCCTGACACCACCAAGTCACTGATAAAAAAACACAGTGCATTGGAGTAATCAAGTGAGGGAAGGAAGGGGAAGGATCAGCAGGGACGGGATAACTGTAAAGAAAAATACACAGTGTTAATTATCACATTGTCTGTCTATTCTCATAAGGTCTCACTAAAACCAAAACGACCTGGACTGCCCATAACTCATAAGGGCAGAACTAGTCCAAAGCCTGACTATGTTCCATCTGCATCACCAATGGATGCCCCAAGCCACCTACGGCCACTAATAATCACCTAAGGGTCTCACCGCCCTTCCTCCTAAACAATACTACAGTACGTATAACGAAACGAACATGAGGAGAAAGAATAAGGTGAAGAAAATCTATTTTGTACTTCTTCCTATGATTCAGTTAACCCACTAAGCCTTTCGTTAATGTCACGTATATTTGAAGAAGTACTTCGTTCATATCTCAGTGAATGTTGACAAGAATTATTTGTCCCGGCTGTTTGGAATCCTGCAAACAGTAAATCTCATTCTGAATCGCCGCCAACAAAAAGCCAAAAGATTATGTCTCATAAGATCGCCGTTCCTTTATTATGGTACCTCAAAAAGTAAAGTGCTCCAATTTATGACAGTCACCCCCAACCTGGCCGTAAGGAATGCAGAAATAAAGAAAGGCGATAGCCTCCGGCAAGTAGCAAGCTTGCCGCTTACCACCTTCTTAGTACTTGGAATTCGAAAAGGAGGAGCTGCTCGGAACTCCTTCTACCGGTAAAAGGTCAGTTTCCAGGAGGGGGCCATGCTGAATCTCATTCCTCTTTTCGGGCCGCCGATGAATTCCCCCCTGGGGAACGCCGTCCGCTCCAACTTCGTTGAGGCTCCGACCTGCCTCATTAGCACAAATAACGCACACCCTCTCCAGGGTGCGCCGACTTTTACGCGATCTCTACCGCGCTGGGCTTCATGGGAAGTGTAGTCCTTAATGACTACAATCTCCCGATCGGCCCTGTAGGCGCCGGCTAGCACCTGACAGTACGCCCACCTCCAAAGCGCCTCCTAGGGCCAGGTTTAGTGGGATGACAAGCATGAAACCGTTGCACCGCCCTAGGGGCATGAACATTGCCTTCCGGCTCCCATGAATCCTCCTCGGCCTCATACCCTTTCCACGACACCAAGTACCATACCTTACCCCCCCCGTAGTTTGGAATCCAACACTTTGCGCACCTCATACTCCAGCTGTCCGTCTCTAACCACCGGAGGCACCGCCCGCCGGGTCGCGGACAGAGCTGGCTTCAAAAGGCTGCAATGAAACACCGGATGGATTCTTAAGGAAGCAGGTAAGTTGAGACGGTAAGCCACAGGGTTTATCTTGCGTACCACCTCATAAGGACCAATGTAACGAGGATGAAAGATGCTACGCATCTTAAAACGTATATACTTGGTGGAAAGCCACACTCGGTCCCCTGGCTGGTACACCGGCCCCTCACGCCGATGTACATCACCCCATTTCTTATACTGTTCCTTGGCTTTATCCAAATTAAGTCGTATTTTCTTTTGCATGGATTGTAGGTTCTTAACCATAGCATGGACAGTAGGTTGATCCGTGACATCCCGAGGTATGATTATGGGCAACATCTCCGCGTGGAACCCTGTGTTAGCACGAAAAGGAGACTCCCTTATCGAGCTATGCCAAGCGTTGTTGTACGATAGTTCGGCCAGCCATAGCAATGACACCCACGATTCCTGCGCGTCTTTTGCATAGCACCTCAGATATTTCTTCAGGGTTTGGTTGAGACGCTCCGTCTGGCCATCGGTTTGTGGGTGAAAACTGGTGGATAGGGCGGATTCAATGCGCAGAACCTTGCACCACATGCGCCAAAACCTAGCAACGAACTGGGGGCCTCTGTCTGAAATAATGGTTCTTGGTAAACCATGTAACCGCACCACTTGAGACAGAATTAGATGGGCGGTCTGACTTGCTGTAGGTAGGTTTCTACAAGGGAGAAAGTGACCCATCTTGGTAAGACTATCAATTACCACCATGATAGCATTGTACCCCTGATCCATTGGCAATCCTACCACAAAATCCACGCTGATGGTTTGCCATGGTTTTTCCGGAGTGGGCAAAGGCATCAGCTTGCCCTGGCTCTTCGCGTTTTCTCCCTTGGATCGAGCACATATCTCACACCGAGCTACCCATGTCGCAACGTCCTTAGCCCAACCTTTCCACCTGAAATGTCGTTGAACTATTTGCGCAGTTTTGGTGTACCCCGGATGACCAGCTGTTACCGCATCATGACACCAATTGAAGGCTTGCATTCGAAGTTCAGGTGTTGGTAAATACAAACGATTACCTTGCAACGGTATTCCGTGCTTAAGGGTACGGTCCTGACTTACTTCGGCCCACTCCATTCCACTGAGCAGCAGACTTATGCTTAGAGACCTTTTCTAGGAAGTGAGATATATGAAGGGCACAAAGCACTTTTTCCGGTTGGATGATTGCTTCATCAGGTCTTGAAGTGACGTTCCTCGCGTCCCTTTGTCTAGACAGTGAATCTGCCTTGCGATTGTCGACCCCAGGACGGAAGGTTACTACAAACTCATATTCTGAAAAGAACAGCATCCACCTCATTTGCCGCTGGGTAAGCTGTCTAGCCTCCTTCATATACTGCAGGTTTCGGTGATCAGTATATACCGTGACCGGGTGTTGGGCCCCCCAGAGATAGTGTCTCCATTCCTGAAATGCCTTCTTGATGGCTAGTAGTTCTTTTTCTGCCACCGTATAATTGAGTTCCGCAGCAGATAGCTTCTTAGATAAAAACGCCACCGGATGAAGCTGTCCTGAGGTCTTGTTTCTTTGGGATAACACAGCCCCAATGGCTATATCCGAGGCATCTGCTTCGACTATAAAAGGTACTTCTGGCTGTGGATGCTGAAGTATAGGCGCTGAGCAGAAGGCCTGTTTTAAGAAGCAGAAGGCCTCCTCTGCCTCCTCTGACCAAACAAAAGACACTCCCTTTCTTAGCAACCTTGTTATAGGTGACACAATGTGGGAAAAATGACAGATGAATCTTCTATAGTAATTGGAAAACCCCAGGAAGCATTGCACGTCTCTCACACTAGTGGGCACTGGCCACTCTTGAACCGCCTGTATTTTTCTTGTCGACATGCAGAACCCTTCCGGGCTTAAATCCACCCCCAAGAACTCAACCTTCTGTACATGGAACTCGCATTTGCTCAGTTTGCAATAAAGATGGTGCTGTTGCAATGCTTGGAGTACTAGGGAAACATGTTCCATGTGCCGCTCTAAGGAGGTAGAATACACCAATATGTCATCTATATAAACGATCACAAAGTGGTCTACGTATTCTTTGAGAACATCGTTCAGAAAGTATTGGAAAGCCGCCGGGGCGTTACACAACCCGAACGGCATTACCAAGTATTCAAACAGGCCATAACGGGTCTTAAACGCCGTCTTCCATTCATCCCCTTCACGGATTCTGACCAGATGGTAAGCCCCCTTCAGATCCAACCTTGTATAGATAGTTGCCTCTTTCACCTGTTCCAATAACACAGGAATGAGGGGAAGAGGGTATCTATTCCTTATCGTGTTCTTGTTCAGCATTCTATAATCGATGCAGGTTCTCAACTCTTTATTCGCTTTAGCTATGAAAAAGAGTGGAGAAGCTGCCGGAGAACAAGATGGTCTAATGAACCCGATTTCCAGGAAACGGTCCAGATATCTTCGCAAATGTTTGGTTTCTGGGTCTGATAGAGCATATACCCTACAAGAAGGAAGGAGTGCTCCCGGAATCAGATCTATCTTGCAATCGTATATACGATGGGGTGGCAATGTCTCCGCCTGACCTTCGTCGAACAAATCCTTGAACTTGGCGTAAACAGAGGGCAATATCACCGCTTTCTCCACCACTGTGGCCAACTGTAACCCTTGAGCCAACGCTAACGCGGGGGGTTATCATATAAGGAACCGACTTTCTCACTCCTCACGGACTGAAAACTAACCGTCTTGGCTTGCCAATCGATAACAGGATTGCTCTTTCTTAGCCATGGCATTCCCAAAATTATTTCATACTGAGGAGCCTCTATTATATCTAGCCTGATTATTTCTCTGCGTGCCGGAGATACTCCACTGAAAACCAACCCCACATCCTCAGTTTGTTCAGTAAGGGGTCCAGACTTCAGTGGTGTACCGTCAACTGCCAACACAATTTCGGGGTTCTTTCTTGGAATTCTCAGAAGTCCCAGTCTCTTAACCACCCCTTCATCTATGAAATTTCCCGTGGCTCCTGAGTCTATCATTGCCCATACAGGATGGTTTCGATCTTGGGACACCAGCTCTACGGATAACAACAGGTGTGACGTCTTTTCTTCTGGTGGCAAGAGGGTTAAAGAAGTCAACCGGAACCCCGATAGGGGTTCTATAAAGGGCAAATCCTCTTTCTCTGATATCTTCCCTGACGTCACCGCGGCCTTTTGAGTGGGGGAGTAGGAGAACCTTTTTCTTGGTTTTTGGGGACATTCTCTCACATAATGACCCTTCCTGCCGCAATACATGCACAACCCCTGTACCCTCCTACTCTCTTTTTCGGCCTTTGACAGAGGTGCCCTAACGGCTCCCACTTCCATAGGTTCCCCGCATAAATCAGGGGAATTAGGAACTGGTCGCCCCTCTCTTTCTGGAATGACCGGCCGCCTATCACCCGCTCTACGCTCTCCCCTTCTCTCTGCTAGCCGATGATTCAATCTCAAGGTAAGATTCACAAGTTCAGTACACGTGGAAGGCTGTGGATCTATTTGGGCTAGGATATCCTTCATGTCGTCTCTTAATCCTTGATAATAGAGAGACATTCTCTTCTCCTCTGGCCACTCTGATTCCGCTACCAGTCTATTGAAGGTGGTAAGATAAGTAACCAGGTCAGACCTCCCCTGTCTCAGTTCCAGCAGTTCTCTATCAGCACTAAAGGTGGTTGTTCTGTGATCAAACACCTTCTCAAAGGCCGACCGAAAGGCATTCCAATCCGATAATAATGGGTCATCGTTTCTAACTAACGGCACTGCCCAGTTGGCTGCATCTCCCGAGAGATAAGAAATAGCGAACATTACCCTGGAAAGGTTAGAGGGAAAAGACGCCGGTCTACATGAGAATTGAAGAGATAACTGCGTTAAAAAAGCCTGAACTTTCCTGGGGTCCCCGGAAAACCGTTCCGGACTGGCCAAAGGAATTGGAGGGGAGACGTTCACGGTTATCTGCGGTGTAGATGCTGAGGCATCGAAGGGATTCCTAGTAAGCCTTTCTACCTTGTCCCTTAGTGCCGCTGCCTCCACCCTAGAATCTGCCAACTCTTGCTGCACTAACACTAACGCCTGTAATACATCATCCATAGATGCCATCTTTGCATTACACCGAGCAGGAGGAGTATTATTCGTGGGTGCGTTATTCTGTCACGGTGTAGGTACTCCTCAGACTCGGTGTGATGCAAACAAGGTCCACCTCCTGACACCACCAAGTCACTGATAAAAAACCACAGTGCATTGGAGTAATCAAGCGAGGGAAGGAAGGGGAAGGATCAGCAGGGACGGGATAACTGTAAAGAAAAATACACAGTGTTAATTATCACATTGTCTGTCTATTCTCATAAGGTCTCACTAAAACCAAAACGACCTGGACTGCCCATAACTCATAAGGGCAGAACTAGTCCAAAGCCTGACTATGTTCCATCTGCATCACCAATGGATGCCCCAAGCCACCTACGGCCACTAATAATCACCTAAGGGTCTCACCGCCCTTCCTCCTAAACAATACTACAGTACGTATAACGAAACGAACATGAGGAGAAAGAATAAGGTGAAGAAAATCTATTTTGTACTTCTTCCTATGATTCAGTTAACCCACTAAGCCTTTCGTTAATGTCACGTATATTTGAAGAAGTACTTCGTTCATATCTCAGTGAATGTTGACAAGAATTATTTGTCCCGGCTGTTAGGAATCCTTCAAACAGTAAATCTCATTCTGAATCGCCGCCAACAAAAAGCCAAAAGATTATGTCTCATAAGATCGCCGTTCCTTTATTATGGTACCTCAAAAAGTAAAGTGCTCCAATTTATGACAGTCACCCCCAACCTGGCCGTAAGGAATGCAGAAATAAAGAAAGGCGATAGCCTCCGGCAAGTAGCAAGCTTGCCGCTTACCACCTTCTTAGTACTTGGAATTCGAAAAGGAGGAGCTGCTCGGAACTCCTTCTACCGGTAAAAGGTCAGTTTCCAGGAGGGGGCCATGCTGAATCTCATTCCTCTTTTCGGGCCGCCGATGAATTCCCCCCTGGGGAACGCCGTCCGCTCCAACTTCGTTGAGGCTCCGACCTGCCTCATTAGCACAAATAACGCACACCCTCTCCAGGGTGCGCCGACTTTTACGCGATCTCTACCGCGCTGGGCTTCATGGGAAGTGTAGTCCTTAATGACTACAATCTCCCGATCGGCCCTGTAGGCGCCGGCTAGCACCTGACACATGCATTAGGTTGTGTTTATCGACCAGCACACTTTGAGCATTTCATGTAGCTAATTCAGCGTGCCTGAGCCCGGGAGAGGCCGCAGTGCTAAGGATGGTAACACAGTGGAGTCCTTTCAGGCACCGAGCAGCAGGCATCTTGAGTATCGGGTTTAGCCTGATGGAGGGTGTGTTAGTGGATGAACTGGAAATATTTATCTACACCTCCTGGTTCGAGACCTCTGACACCTTGATGGAAAACAAACGTGAGTGGTGTGTGACGTAAAAAAAATACACTAAAGAAGCAGGATTGAACTGACATAAATACTGGTTTATATGCAAGCGACTGTGAAAGTATCACAAAGATTTCCTGTGGTTGATAATAACTTTACTGTAGTATTTAATCTGCCACTGCTCAGGTCACTTAACGTGACATTACTCTGTGGAAAAGATACATTTATGAAATGGAGGAATTTCCAAGAATTGTAACTACCTAACAGAGGTTAGCATGTTGGGTCATATTTAAAGTAGGAGCTGTAGAATCAAGGTTGTTAGAAATGGGGTTTTTGGTTGGCAGTCAGGTTGCCCTCTGTCCAAGCAAGAACCCTCACTCTAGTCAGGGTACGTCACACACAATCCAAAATCAGCCTGTACCCCCACTCTGGTAGCTTGGCACGAGCAGTCAGGCTTAACTTAGAAGGCAATGTGTAAAGCGTTTGTGCAATAAATCATACAATACCATAATATAACACCACAAAAATACACCACACAGTGTTTAGAAAAATATATAATATTTATCTGGGTATTTGCAGGTCAAAACGATCAAAGTTGCAATATGAATTTGTAAAGATATCACTGAAAAGTGATATAAAGGGGGTCATTCCGACCGGGGACGGAGGAAGCACCGCCAACAGGCTGGCGGTGCTTCAGGGGCAATTCTGACCGCGGCGGTAAAGCCGCAGTCAGAAAAGGGAAACCGGTGGTTTCCCGCCGGTTTTCCCCTGCCCCAGGGAATCCTCCACGGCGGCTCTGCAAGCAGCGCCGCCATGGGGATTCCGACCCCCTTCCCGCCAGCCTCTTCCTGGCGGTTTACACCACCAGGAAGAGGCTGGCGGGAACGGGAGTTGTGGGGCCACTGGCATGGGCACTGCAGGGGCCCCCTAACAGGGCCCCATTAAGATTTTCAGTGTCTGCAAAGCAGACACTGAAAATCGCGACGGGTGCCACTGCACCCGTCGCACACCGTCGAAACCATTCGGAGCCGGCTTCATCGTTGCTGGGGCTTTCCCGCTGGGCGGGCGGGCGGCCTTTTGGCGGTCGCCCTCCTGCCCAGCGGGAAAGTCAAAATGACCGCTGCGGTCATTTGACCGCGGTACGGTCTTTTGGCGGTCTCCGCCCGGCGGGCGGCGCCCGCCGCCTGGCCGGGTCGGAATGACCCCCAAAGTGTCTTAAGTCTTTAAAAAGCAAACAAAGTCTCTTTCAAGCACAAAGTACCTGGTTTGTGGTGGAAAATCTCCACAGAGGGCCGCAGAAGAGGAGATGCGTGGAAAAATGGTGTGTGCGTCGGTTACACCTCTTCACACACGGACTTGCGTCGTTATTTTTCACGCGAGGAGACGTGCGTCGTTCTACAGGAGGAAAAATGGTGTGTGCGTCGGTTGCGCCCCTTCACACACGGACTTGCGTCGTTATTTTTCACTCGGGGGAAGACGTGCGTCGTTTTCCGGCACGCGGACCATCTCCTTCTATGGTTCGCGGGGATTACCAGATGTCCCGGGTCTGTGCGTGGATTCTCCTGCTTGTTTTCCGGCTGCACGTCGTTCCGCGGGGCTGTGCGTCGAAATTTCGCTTTCACGGCAGGCGTCGCGTCGATTTCTCCTTGGAAGTCGGGCGGCGTTGTCCTTGCGAGGCCATGCGTCGAAGTTTCCGGTCGTCCAGAAGGCGTCGCGTCGATCAGCGTCGGTGTGCAGCGTTTTTCTTGCCACGTAACAAGCTGTGCGTCGAAAATTTCAGCGCACGGAGCGTCCAAGCGAAAGAGAGAAGTCTTTTTGGTCCTGAGACTTCAGGGAACAGGAGGCAAGCTCTATCCAAGAGCACTCTTACAGCCAGACAAGAGTTGAGCAAGGCAGCAGGCCAACAGCAAGGCAGCAGTCCTTTGTAGAAAAGCAGACAGGTGAGTCCTTTGAGCAGCCAGGCAGTTCTTCTTGGCAGGATGTAGTTTCTGGTTCAGGTTTCTTCTCCAGCAAGTGTCTGATGAGGTAGGGCAGAGGCCCTGTTTTATACTAAGTTGTGCCTTTGAAGTGGGGGTGACTTCAAAGAGTGTCTAAGAAATGCACCAAGCCCCCTTTCAGTTCAATCCTGTCTGCCAGAGTCCCAGTAGGGGGTGTGGCAGTCCTTTGTGTGAGGGCAGGCCCTCCACCCTCCCTGCCCAGGAAGACCCATTAAAAATGCAGATGTATGCAAGTGAGGCTGAGTACCCTGTGTTTGGGGTGTGTCTGAGTGAATGCACAAGGAGCTGTCAACTAAACCTAGCCAGACGTGGATTGAAGGGCACAGAAAGATTTAAGTGCAAAGAAATGCTCACTTTCTAAAAGTGGCATTTCTAGAATAGTAATATTAAATCCGACCTCACCAGTCAGCAGTATTTTGTATTACCATTCTGGCCATACCAAATATGACCTTCCTGCTCCTTTCAGATCAGCAGCTGACACTTCAACAATGTATGAGGGCAGCCCCAATGTTAGCCTATGAAGGGAGCAGGCCTCACAGTAGTGTAAAAACGAATTTTGGAGTTTTACACTACCAGGACATATAACTACACAGGTACAGGTCCTGCCTTTTACCCACACAGCACCCTGCTCTAGGGGTTACCTAGGGCACACATTAGGGGTGACTTATATGTAGAAGAAGGGGAGTTCTAGGCTTGGCAAGTACTTTTAAATGCCAAGTCGAAGTGGCAGTGAAACTGCTCACACAGGCTTTGCAATGGCAGGCCTGAGAAAAGGTTAAGGGGCTACTGAAGTGGGTGGCACAACCAGTGCTGCAGGCCCACTAGTAGCATTTAATCTACAGGCCCTAGGCACATGTAGTGCACTCTACTAGGGACTTATAAGTAAATTAAATAGCCAATCATGGATAAACCAATCAATAGTACAATTTATACAGAGAGCATATGCACTTTAGCACTGGTTAGCAGTGGTAAAGTGCCCAGAGGTCAAAAGCCAACAACAACAGGTCAGAAAAAATAGGAGGAAAGAGGCAAAAAGTTTGGGGATGACCCTGTCAAAAAGCCAGGTACAACAAAGGTGATTTGAGAATTTCTGTGTGGATCATTAATCCAGCAAAGCCCTTTGTGTGATTTCTGCAGTGAGCATGTTTGTTGCGGCAGGGGGCATTACACGATCAGATGCAGCAAAGGTCAGGTCGGGGCGGATTCATGTACACAGTGTGGTTGAGATCACATTGCAAACTCCAGGGAATTATACATTGTGGAAAATTAGAAGCAGGAGACATTGAGGCAATATAAGAAAACACTGTATAGACGCTTGTTGCATGTTACATTACATGCATCTAGAATTTGAAGCACAGGTTGGTAAAGTCCTCACTAAGCACAGGTTGAAAAGTTTCTTAGGACAAGTGGTTAATCTCTCGTCTACATCTTCTCCCAGTTCTCTCACTTTTCCATTTGTGTTTATTTGGAATATAATTTTTAATGCAGTAAAAAGATCTGTGTCGATGATTGAAATAAAGACACTTTTCTGTCTGCATGGAGTAGCAGGATTGACACGGGCCCTAGCAAACAAGGAAAAAGTGGTTCCCAGGCCCCTTTGTTATGCAATGAAAGGCCACAGTCACCATGATTGGGGAGCAGTGGACCCCTCAAGCCTCTGATTTGTCCATTTTCCTGACACTGAATGTTAGTGTTGAACATATGTGCAGATGTTGTTCGGATTTCTGCCAATTGAAGAGACTGTGTGAGATGCCTTTTCTTTTTTAATGTTCTTAACATTTTTTTTCCTTTGTATGTGAGTTCTTGTCCCAACACTGTCACAGGGTACTGTTAGTAAAACCTGATGATTCTACTTGGAGCATGTGAGCTGTGTTGAGTGCAGACTGCATGTGTGTGCCATGTTATGATTAGTCAGTTGTATGGTGCTTTTTGCTGTCGTGAGTGAAGTGTCAATTGAACATCTTTGTGAGGCCTATCCTAGTCACTGAGTAGCTCAAGTCGTTGAGGGTGGTGGAAGTGATGTGATATGTCACTATGGTTGTCAGTCCATAGCGTGGGTACTCACAAACATTTTCCCAACGGCCAAAACATTTAGTCGGTGGTGGGGCCAAGGGCCGCACTAATCCTGGTAGGGTGGTGGTCCGGTGCATGGGGGAGTTTCGGTGGGTGAATTGCATTGCACAATTTGGAACCAAAAAACTGGGCTCCATCCTGGCTCCGCTTGAACAAATTGTGGGATCCTAGGAAATTATTTTATTACATTTTCCCTCCTTTTTTCTTCATTAACACATATAAGAGGACTTCGAAAATGCATGACGTCAGGATGTGCACTGTATAACAACGTATCCTGTGTTGGGTTTAATAAACTCCAACATTGTTAATATATATTAGCAACCCAGGTCACCCAAAGGGTGCACATAACAAGTCACTTGCCTCTTCATTCACTATTGGCATCAGTGGCATCCTCAACCTCACCACTTTAGCTGCCAAAGTGGGAGTTGTAACTAGGCCCCATGACCTAGTAAAACATCCCTCTTAGAAGTTAATGAGCTTCATTCTTTTATTCTGCTGTCAAAAACTCCTGTTAATAGATTAATACCAGGTCTGGACTGGAATGAGAGGCTAACCAGCTACTAAGTGAGCCAAGTTAATTTATAGAGGCTAAGAAAGAACTTAGGGCAAATGGAGACAGCTCTAACTAGAGTAAGAGGAGAAAGAAAGATAAGAGAGAAGAAAGTAAGAGTATTGAAGAAAAGAAGATTGGAAACCAAAAGGATAAAGGGGAAATGTAGAGCAAAATGGTGAAAGTAAGAAAGTATAAAAGAAAGGAATTACATATAGAAAGCAGGAAAGGAGAAAAGATAGGTGAAAGGAAGGCAGGAAAGGTAAAAAGAAGAAAGACAGCAGGGATGAATGCATGTATAGACGATTGACTGGAAGGAACATTCAAATGATATATGAAACAATGGATGGATTGATGGATGGAAACAATGACCATTGGATGAATGGAACCATTCAAGAATGGGTCAGACATATCTCTCTGTGCCATTGAAGGTCTACTTTTAAGTGGGGGGGTGTATTAATTTTCTGGCTACTCCCTTAATTAGCATTGTTAGCCGGGTGAGGATGGAAGAATAATTGTTTCTAAATTCATGTTTGAAAACTATCACTTTTAAAATAATACATCTCAGTAAATCTCATTTACTAAGGTGAAGCAGTTCTGCATGTTAATAAAATATTTTTCTTGTTGAAGTGACTTTATCATATTTTTACATGTTTGCTTCAAGATGTCTTTATAAATGAAGATATTCTTAAAGTTAAGTGGTGCAGGACACCCTAATTACCTCCTTCCTTTAACTGCAATTAACAATTAAGCAAACACTTGCCCGATTACAAAACATATTTTAATGTTAATACTGACTAGATTAAACAGCAGCCCAGTGCTGCTGTTGACTAGGTGGCCGCACATAAAGTGCCGGAGAGATACATGCGGTCGCCATTCCATACTTTGAGTATCATACAGTCCATAGTGAGTGTGCTTTTTACCTGGGAATGAAAATGTCAGATCAGTTGGCTCTTATGTTAGATTTGGGAGCTAAGGAAAGTGTTCACATTTTCCAAGACATGAACGCCGACCTCTTGAGGGAGATGACGGTCTGATCTAAGTGAATTCTGATGATAATAATGGTTGGAGCTCTAAGACCTTTGCATCTTCCTAGTCCAGTAAAAATGTCTTACTGTTTCCCTAAATTTGGGTAGTTTTCTGGCCAACAAATTGGAGGAGAACAGGCAAATGCCCAACTATGTGAGCTGCTGGTATGCTGCTAATAGTCAGGTGGTCACGATGTTGCTAAATAGGGAGCAATGTCTAGCTCCAAGCATTTAGAGGGGAACAATTTTTTCTACAGCGCACTGAATATCCACTGTCCTGTCCTGGATTCCCTTTTGCAGATCAATTTTCCTTTATTTGTGAAGGAATCTGGGCCTCCACAGGGAACGAGCACAAGGTGTGTCTTGTTCTCTCAATGGAGCATTTTTTGGTGAATAAAATGTTTTTGTGTGTGGACTTCTGTTTTGCTGGATTAACTGGTAATAGCAAGTAAAGGTACCTAGAGGCTTATTGTTGTTTTGCAGATAGGATACTCCATCACAAACATGGCGGATGGTGCCTCCGCTGCATTAAAAATGCATGATAGCCTGTGGTACTTGTAATATATAGCTGTTGTGTTTTGATAGAGTATCCATCCACCAAGGTTAATGTGTTATAAGTTGTTTATAGCATTTCCTGCCACATATGCAACACACTGTATTCATGGACACACCCTACAACCCTCAAAAAGAGTTAAGGAGGTCTTCTGGTTAAATAATTCCCCCCGCCCTGTCCGGGTGTGGCCATGACACTATAGAATGCTTACACAGAGAGAATACCCTTGTCAAACCTAAACGTTTGTTCTACATCTGAAATGGTTGTCAGCATGAGAGAAAGAAAGGTGGAAATCTGCAGCAGTTTAGCAAGTTTGCTAACAAGGTGTGACTTGTCACTTCAGTGATCGTGCTTCGTAGAAGATATTTGACACATCACAGAGGTTTCACAGCCACAAAGCCAGACTAAACAGCAGTGTGCTAATGAAACATAAGCATGCTTGATCTAAGTATGGGACTTAAGCTTAAGATGAAACAGAACATATTGTGTACAGGAAATCATTGAATTGTTAGGGATGAAATATTATTAATAAAATGTGTCACTAAAACATAATGTGAAATAACGTGTATTAAAAGGCCTAAATAGAAAATGTGTGTAAGAAAAATAAATGTGCAGCTGATATGGTGGACACCATAAACAACATGCATTGTATGAAATAGTAATGTCTAATGAAAATGTACTCTGCTTCATCATAATTACATGTACTGACAAGGGATTGTTATTAATATGTACTAAAAAATTAGTTGTTTAAATTTAAAATGAAACGTTTAATTCTTCATGTTTAAGCACTAGTTTAAAGGCCCCATGTTTTAGTAATTTTCCAGAAACACAATGTTTAAATGATGTACTAACTTTGCAAATGATGTTTCTTCAAACATCCTGTGTGACTTGCACAGTGGAAAATTCTGTCTTGCTCATGTTGCATATTTTGTTCTTCCTCAAGTTAATACTTGCTACACCTAACAATGAGTTTTAGTCTTTTGCTGGAAGCACAAGTCAAGTTTCTATGTAGAATAAAATGTAATTTTTGACAGAAGCTGATGACGTGAGACAAGGGAGAAGTGACAGGGTGATCCAATCCTGGGTGCAGAGAACAAGAAGAGATAGACCTGAAGTGCAGATGATGTTTTATTGGCTGCACATTAAACCCCTTCATAGTCTAGTCCAATAGGAGCTTAGTTAGTAACTTTTTGGACTTTACTAAAGCAAAGCTTTAGGTGTTGTAAGTTGGTTCTTCACTTTCTGAGCTTCTGTTCAGTTCCTTATTTTCTGAGCTTCGAGATGTTGCTTAGCTCTTGTCTGTGATTCTAATAGTTGAGTTATATTAGGCCCAACTTTGCTGAACTGTTTCCCTTTCATGTCCTTTTTAATGAAGACATGATTTTCCTGCACTCTGCTGATGAAGGTTATACAAACTGCTGATCCATTTAGGAGAGGTATAACAAATGTGCATTTGTGTTTTTACTTTGCATGTTTTCTCTTTAGAAAATACACCCGCTTATTTTGGTTAGCGCCATAGTTAGATGTTTTGCAAATTTATTTTTATCTTGTTATATTTTTGCATGCAGCCCAATCATGCTTTTCAAAATAGAGTGTTAGGGATGACAGACCGAATTTTTGATTTTGAATATATATTACCTAATTGTGATTTATCCCACTGAACAAAAAAAAAGTATACTGTTTCTATTATTCACTTAATTATGTTGCTATTCATTGTTGTTCTTTTGGAGTGCTTAATGATAAATGCTTTGATTAGTTTGAGATTCTTTAGATGATTTGGACAGCCCATGTTTCTGTATTTCTATCATTTGGCCTTGTGTGTCATTTACGTGACTTTAGCATTGTTAATTTGAGGGGAATACATGTTTAAACTTTACTAATCAATCAATCAATCAATCATAGTATTTATAAAGCGCGCTATGTACCCGTCAGGGTTTCGAGGCGCTGAGGGGGGGGGGAGGGGAGCGCTGCTGGTTTATCGGTCGAAGAGCCAGGTCTTGAGGAGCCTTCTGAATGCGAGGAGGTCCTGGGTCTGGCGAAGGGATGTGGGGAGAGAGTTCCAGGTCTTGGCGGCGAGGAAGGAGAAGGATCTGCCGCCGGATGTCTTGCGCTGGATTCGGGGTACGATGGCGAGGGCGAGGTTGGCGGATCGGAGTTGACGTGTTGGGGTGTAGAAGTGAAGTCTGGTGTTGAGGTAGGAGGGTCCGGTGTTGTGAAGTGCCTTGTGAGCGTGGGTCAGGAGTTTGAAGGTGATCCTCTTGTCTACCGGGAGCCAGTGGAGTTCCTTTAGGTGAGGGGAGATGTGACTTCGGCGGGGTATGTTGAGGATCAGTCGGGCGGAGGCATTTTGGATACGTTGGAGGCGTTTGATGTCTTTGGTTGGGATGCCTGTGTAGAGTGCGTTGCCGTAGTCAAGTCTGCTGCTGACGAGGGCCTGGGTCACCGTCTTTCTGGTTTCTGTTGGAATCCACTTGAAAATTCTGCGGAGCATTCGGAGGGTGTTGAAACAGGAGGAGGAGACGGCGCTGACCTGTTTGGACATGGTGAGGGCGGAGTCCAGGATGAAGCCGAGGTTTCTTGCGTGGCTGGCAGGGGTGGGTGGGGGTCCGAGGACGGAGGGCCACCATGAGTCGTTCCAGGCCGAGGGAGTGCGTCCGAGGATGAGGACTTCCGTCTTGTCGGAGTTGAGTTTCAGGCGACTGTTGTTCATCCAATCGGCGATAGATTTTAGTCCCTCGTGGAGGTTTGTTTTGGCGGTGAGCGGGTCTTTGGTCAGGGAGAGGACGAGCTGGGTATCGTCGGCGTAGGAGATGATGCTGAGATGATGTTGGCGGGCCAGTTGAGCAAGGGGGGCCATGTAGACGTTGAACAACGTGGGGCTGAGGGAGGATCCTTGGGGGACGCCGCAGATGAGGTTGGTGGCTTTGGAGCGGAAAGGGGAGAGACGGACTCTCTGCGTTCTGTCGGAGAGGAAGGATGAGATCCAGTGGAGGGCTTTATCTTGGATGCCGGCTTCCTGGCGGCGGGTCAGTAGGGTGCGGTGGCAGACGGTGTCAAAAGCGGCTGATAGGTCGAGGAGGATGAGGGCTGAGGTTTCGCCGTTGTCCATTTGATGTCTGATGTCATCTGTGGAGGCGAGGAGGGCGGTCTCAGTGCTGTGGTTTCGTCTGAATCCGGATTGTGAGGGGTCCAGGATGGAATTGTCTTCGAGGAAGTGGGTGAGCTGAGTGTTGACGATCTTCTCGATGACTTTCGCTGGAAAAGGGAGGAGAGAGATCGGACGGAAGTTTTTGAGGTCGTTGGGGTCAGCCTTGGGTTTTTTGAGGAGGGGTGATTCATGGATAAATAGGTCATGGTGTGTATTAATTTCTGATTCCACATTGATTATGTTGATTGCTTGATATTATATCTGTTTATTATTGGTTTGTATTGGCTGATTAGATGGTTTACCACTCCTATCTGAGTTGAAAGGTTCAAGTCGACCTATGAGGGTAGTATATGTCACTGCCGTATTACAAATCACCTAAACTGAAATAGGAGGTCATACGCTCAAAGAATGTGGTAGCAAAGGAGAATGGTTCTATCTCAATAGGAGGGAATTATCTGAATGTTACGTCACAATAGGAAGGACATCATCATCCTGGAATTGAGAGATTTGGTTTTGCCAATGCTTGTTTAGATGAAATTCGATATGTCCCAAGTATTCCCAGTGATTGTTTGAGTTCTCAATAGGATTTTCACGCTTGTAATGCTTTGGCAAATCGCAGGTGAATTGTGATATATAAAAGAAGTAGGGAGTTTGTGTACTTCAATGTAGTTGATTGGGGAGTTTGCATACTCCAAAGGGTAAGTGTAATGAAGTTGTTGTACTTCAAGTGATTGTGGCTCTTTGTGCTAAAAAATGTCCCACGTAGTTGTTGATGTACAGACCCTGCACTGGTCTAAGACTCCGGAGTATTGTACAAGTGTATGAGACACTTGGTTGTTGTTGTAACTTGTTTGCTGTGTTTGGTCAATTGGACATGGTTGACAAATAGTATTTCTAGTGTGTGGTGTTAAGGGAGTGTTAATTTGACAGGTATCGGGTGATTCCTGAGCGAGCAGGAAAGATGTGGTATTTCTCAAGGGTAAAATTTGCAGGTCGAATTTTACTTGCGCTTGAGAGAAAGATATAAGTCAAAAGAGTAGCTATCAGAGCTAAAAGCCGAAGTTGAAAATTCCATAAGGCTTTTGAAGTGATTATGCCCCTACGTGTAGTAAGCAGACAAGTTGGAGCACTTTTTTCTTTAGTGCTCGCAATATTTTCCATTAGTTTTTGTGTGAATTGAGTTTGAAGGACGAGTCTTCCTCTGTGTGTAAGTGGGACATCATTGGGCCCGCGCTGGGATTGGTCGGTTGGTGGAAAGGAGCTGTGAACGGATTGGTGGACAGCCGTGATTCGCTGTTGGTTGCGAGTAGCAAGTGAAAAGGATTTGGGGATTGAATACTTCATGTTTTGAATTTAATTTGTTGTTTTGAGTCAATTAAAGCTGAAAATTAAAATGTTCAAAGTGTTAAAATCTGTGATGAGAGGATATGTTTTCATTCCAGTCAGAGTAGGAGAAATTGCCTTGTAAGAAGGTACACCTGCATACACTGTAATTGAGGAAAAAGGTGCTTCAGCATACATTTGGTTAAAACAGTAGTGCAAAATTACAGAGAAAGAAGGGAGCTTAACGTTTTCTGCTCATGGTTTTGATATGAGAATTTTGGAAAATTTGAGAAAAATACTTTATGAATTAAAGCTCCCTCTGAGACCAGCTTTTGAAGCCTTAGCTATTTGGGGGTTAGTGGCCAGACAACAAGATAAATTAAAATTTGGAAGACAAATGAGAAAAGTTGAGAAAACTTTG
Organism: Pleurodeles waltl; assembly: GCF_031143425.1. Lineage (NCBI taxonomy): Eukaryota > Metazoa > Chordata > Amphibia > Caudata > Salamandridae > Pleurodeles > Pleurodeles waltl. The sequence goes on from NC_090440.1 coordinate 491,372,246, forward strand.
TTAGAAGCAAGATGAGACAATGAGCAGAAATTTTGGAGAACAGAAACTTTACAGGGTATTGGAATGTATCCTGCAATTATACAAGAGAAAGAGGACAGTGTTAGACCAAAGCCAAAGAACAAGGATTTTGAAGAAATTGAGTCGAAGTCAGATGAAGCTAAGAGATCGCTTATTTATGATAGTGACTCAGATGATGATAAATTTATAACACAATTATTGAGAAATCATCCCCCACCATATGCAGCACAAGTGGCAAGTCCAGGTACTAGTATATGTCCAAATGTACCCCCTTCAGTTGTGGTGTCACAGAGTCAAGTACAGGTCCCAACTAATGTTCCTGCTATTACAGTAACTCCTTTGATTCAAACTGTAGATCAGCCTGCAGCATATTCTGCAGCTCCTATTGTCCTATTGTGAGTTCTGCACCGAGTATTACAGTACCAGTGGCACCATAGATTTTCCAGATACCAGTGAGGGTTCAAGTGGAGTCTACACCTAATTCAGTGACTCCTGTGCAAGTTGTTAGTCAAGCCCAGACAATTTCAAGGTATACTCCAGTAACAGTAAAGCAAACAAGTTCCTCAGTACTTACAGATCAGAGTTCTGGAGTAATTTACTTGAAAAATCAGAATGTTCCATCAAGTCCAGAAGCATTAACAGTTCCTGTTACAATTGGTCCAGTTGTTCCATTGTGTACTCAGAGAATGTAGGCAGGTGGCTTTCTTCCTGCATGGTTACCCCTATTTGTGGCAGTTTGTCAGTGTTTGTCAGTGTGTTTTTACTGTCTCACTGGGATCCTGCTAGTCAGGACCCCAGTGTTCATAGTTTGTGGCCTATATGTCAGTATGTTTTACTGTTTTGTCAGTATGCTTGACTGTGTCACTGGAGTCCTGGTAATCAGAACTCAGGATGTGTAGGCACTCTCTGTTTCTAAATTTATCTTTACATACTGGTAACCCAGTATTCCTCTCCAAATTGGCCTACTGGACCCCCCTTATAGGTCCCTAGTATATATTACCTAGGTACCCAGGGCATTGGGGTTCCAGGAGATCCTTATGGGCTGCAGCATTTCTTTTGCCACCCATAAGGAACTCACACAAACTCTTCTTCAGGACTGCCATTGCAGCCTGAGTGAAATAGTGTAAGCACTATTTCACAGCTATTTTCACTGCACCAGGTAACCTATAAGTCACCTATATGTCTAACCTTCAGACCCTGAAGGCTAGGTGCAAAGTCACTGTGTGTGAGTTCACCCCTGCACCAGCAGAGATGCCCCCACATTGTCCGGGCCCATTTTTCCAGACTTTGTGAGTGCGGAGACGCCATTATAAGTGTGCACTACATGTAGGTCAATACATATATGTAGCTTCACAATGGAAACCCCGAATATGGCCACCTGAGGGTCTAGGAATGAGAAATTGTACCCCCAATCTGAGTCTGGTATTGGGGGGCCAATTCCATGCACTCCGGGGCTCCACCATGGACCCCCAGTACTGCCATACAAGTCTTCTGAGGTTTTCACTGCAGCCACTGCAGCTGTTACAGGCATGAGAGGGGTATCCTCCCAGAATCTCTGGATGTGGTTTGAAGGGCACAGATGGTGCCCTCCCTGCATCTACACCGGTACAGGGACCCCTAGTCCCTGCTCTGGCACAAAACTGGACAAAGGAAAGGGGAGTGACCACTCCCCTGTCCATCACCACCTCAGGGGTGGTGCCCAGAGCTCGTCCAGAGTGTCCCAGGGTTTAGCCGTCTTGGATTCTAAGGTGTTGGGATACTATGGGAGCATCTGAGTGGCCAGTGCTAGCAGGTGACATCAGAGAACCCTCCTAATAGGTCCATACCTGATAAGGTAGCCAATCCTCCTCTCAGGGCTATTTAGGGTCTCTCCTCTGGGTGTTTCTTCAGATTCAGTTTGCAAGACTCCAGCAGGACTCCTCTACAACATTTGCTTCACCTTCTACCATTGGGTCAGTTGCAGAACTGTACCAGCAACTCTACAACTGCAACAAAGTATCCAAGACGGCTACTGGAACTCTGGAACTCCAGCTCCTGCCAGCAACTGCAACAGTTTCCGGGTCGTGCACACTCCGAGGACTGCCTGTCTTCATCCTGCACCAGAAGGACCGAAGGAATCTCCAGTGGAGTGACGGAGTCACTTCCCTGCTTCAGCAGGCACCTCTCATCAGCGACGACCTGTACTCGCCTGACGACGAGCGTGGATCCTGGAACACAGGTGGTGGACCGAAGTGACCCTGACTTTCCAAAGGTCCAGCTGTCCAAATTTGGTGGAGGTAAGAGCTTGCCTCCCCGAGCCAGACAGTACCCCTGTGCACTACGTGTTTTGCAGCTCCTAGGGCTTCTGTGTGCTTCTCCAAGAAACCTTTTCCAAGATGTCCTTTGTGCACAGTTTAGCCCAGGTCCCTAGCACTGTATCCTGTGACGCTCAGCTCCCTGAGTTGTTCTCCGGTGGTGTGGGATCCCTTTTTGTAGTGCTGCGATGACTGCCATTTGCTACTCCTTTGTTCCAGGGACCTGAGAGTCCTGTGGGCGCTGCCTGGTTTTCTGAGGAGCCCCCGCTGTCTCCTCAGTCCAAGTTGAGACCCTCAGATCCCTCCTGGGTCCAGGTAGCACCTTTTCCAGCCAAACACGTATTTTGCGTGAGCCAAGGCTTGTTGGCGGAACCCAATGACAAAAACCAGCCTGCATCCATCTACTTCACGTGGGACATCTCTTGCACCAAGCAGGAACCCTCAGCTGTCTTCTTTGGTGCATTTCTGACATTTTCTTCTAACCGGAGAATCCACTTTTGCCCCTTCATCCGGGTTAGCAGGGGCTCCTGTTACTCCTGGACTCTTCAGCTGTTCTTGGACTTGGTCTCCTCTCTCCACAGGTCGACAGGTCCAGAAATCTATTGTTGGTATCTTGCAGTCTTGCTTGGTTTTTGCATAATTCTTTATTGCGACTTCTAGTGTGGCCTGAAGAAAGTTGCTGTACTTTACTCCTGTTTTCCTGGGCTCAGGGGTGGGGTACTTTACTTACCTTTGGTGTTTTCTTACACTCCCAGTGCCCCTCTACCCACTACTATTGCCCAGGTGGGAAAGCAACATTCACATTCCACTATTTTAGTATATGGTTTGTGTTCCCCCTAGGCCCATTGTAACCTACGGTGATTTTCACTGTTTGCACTATTTTATGACTGTTTACTTACCTGAGTTTGGTTATTAGTGTATATTTTGTGTATAATACTTAACTCCTAAGGTAGTATAGCCTCTAAGATATTTTTGGCCTTGTGTCACTAAAATAAAGTACCTTTATTTTTGGTAGCACTGAGTATTGTCTTTCTTGTGTGTGAGTACTGTGTGACTACAGTTGTATTGCAAGAGCTTTGCATGTCTCCTAGTTCAGCCTTGGTTACTCTGCCTACTGCTACCTCTAGACGGCCTGGCTTCTAGACACTGCCTACATTTTACTAATAAGGGATAACGGGACCTGGTATAAGGTGCCCACTAAAAACCAGGCCAGCCTCCAACAGAGTAATAATGAGAGCAATATAGAGAATCTTTTCAACACAAATGCAGAAATGGAAAAACTCTGTGCTACTGCGTGAGTCCTGATTTCAATGAATCAGACTTTTGACAAAACAGGCCCGCTTATAGACTTAACTTATTCCAGGGTTTCACAAACTTTTGCGTCTCCAAATTCAAGTTCAACAATAAATCCAAATTTGAATTCAATTTTGATGACACCTGAGAGAGTAATAGGTCTGTCATGTAATACTCCACAATGCGTGCCTAATGTAAATAATAATGTTTCTTTCCAAGGCTTGACAGCTCAGCCGTTAACTGATTGGTTGGAGAAAGTGAGTGGTGCATCAGCAATGAAAAGAGTTGCTGAAGGGGAAAAACACTGAACATAGCAAGATTAAAATTAGATTTAAATGAAATGATTGAAGGAACACTTCAATTTAATAGAATGAAGATGAGTTACTCTTCATGTGTAAATAGGTCACAAACAGAGCAAGATTGGTGCATTAGAAATTATCAGTAGTTGCAGAAAAATATGAAGTGGATACTGAGAAATCTAAATCTTTGAAAAGGATTATAGATTAGAATTCAATTCAAAAGACATTGAAGACATGAGATCACCCGGAATGAAAATTCACATTAAAGAATGAATTCATAGTATTCAAACATGGGGAGAATTAGGTAAATGGGAAGGCAGATGGGTAAAGAAAAGAGAGCGGAAGGAAAGAGAGTCTGCAAATTTGAACTCTAATGATACACAGCAGTCTTATAGTCCAGTAGAGATATTACCAATGAAAGAAATTCCTAGAGAGATTTATGCTCATGTACCTTGTAGCATGAGTGATATTTTATCATGTACAAATGATTCACTGAGATTGAGAGAGAAACCAGTGGAATGGTATCAGCAGGCAGATAGGTTTGTGAAACTCACAAAATGCCTGTGGGAGGATTTAAATACTCTTTTAGAAATAGTGGTCCCTCCTGAATTATGGATTGAATGCAAAAGGAGTGTTGATTGGCCGACAAAAGAATCTCCACGAGATCCAGTTACAGGTGCACAATCTCCTGATGTAATGAAAAGCTATTACAAACTGATTGAATTTTTGGAAACAAGAATTTCCCCCAAAGATATTGAATGGCAGAGAATTGATAGGACAACTCAGGAAGCTAAAGAGTCAATACATGCATATTATAAAAGGTTGTTTCAGGCCTTCAAACATTACAGTGGTACAGAGACAATTGAACCTAAAGACATGATTCATTTTCTGTTCAGGTTTGTTGAAGGGTTGAGATCTGAAATTAGTAACATGCTTAAGAGTCATTTGATTTGATGGCAAACAAAACCGGTTGATGAAGTATTGCAGTTTGCTAAATATTGCAGTGAGAAGATTGAAATGAAGGAGAAAAGACTGAAAGAAAAGGTGATGGTGATGCAGATTAGAGCCGCACATTCAGAGATGCAGGGAATTCCACAACAGAGAAACATGCAGATGGTTCAGAGTCAGGGACTGGCAAGAGGAAGAGGACATGGTGGTTTTAGAAATGGAAACAAAAATCATGTAGGTGTTGATCTGAATACTAATGTTAATTCAGGTGATATGCAGTCAATGAAGAAGATGATACCTTGTCACACTCGTGGGGGTCGTGGACATTGGAAACAGGAGTGTCCAATGATGGTACAGGAAGGTGTTGTGCAGATGAATGAACATAATCAATTTCCAAATTTGAGAGGACCGAGAATTCAATATCCTAATATAAATGTTCAGAATATGAATAATCAGATGGAGATTCCGCAACAAATGCAAATTCCCTTGCAGTAGGTACAGGTGCCACGTTTTCATGTACCACAACAGCAAATGCAACAGCAGATGCAAATGATGCTACAGCAGCAAATGCAAATGCAAATACCTCAAGTACAGCACAGCAGCAGACAGGTTCCTTAGCAGAACATGGGCCAAAAGTTAAGTCAAAACAGTCAATCATGTATACAGCAGTACCCCTTATACACTGAGGCTGAATCAAATAATTAAATTGTGAATGAGAGTTTGGATTAAAAAGAATGTGTGCTAGCAGCTTCATTAGAGGTGGATCAGAGTGGTCCTTATGTAAATGGAACAGTAATGAATCATAATGGTTCATTCTTAGTTGACATAGGAGCTACATACTCTATTGTCAGAATTGCAGAAGTTCCTGATGTGTCACTTTCTGGGAAAACAGTACAGGTTGTAGGACTAGTGAATCAGCACCTGACAAATCCGATTACTGAGCCGATTTCTGTTAAAACTGGTAATTTTGAAAGCATACACAGATTCGTAGTCTGTGACTCAAGTGCAGTATGCCTATTGGGAAGAGATTTGTTTTGCAAAACAAGTTGTTCAGGTACTTGCACAAATGATGGAATTGCCATCCAAACAAATAGTAATGATGAGAAATCCTGTTTCCAGTTGGAAATTGTAATTTAATTAATGAAGAGTTTCCATTGATTACTCTTTATTCTTCATTTAGACTATTAGACCTGAAAAAACGATTTACAAAATACCGTTATTTCGAAAGTTTTGGATCTTTCTGGAAAATATATTGGTCTAATTAAAGGAGTTGAACCAATCAAAGTCACAGTGAAACCTAATGCAGTTTTTCCGAAGTCTCCTCAATATCACATGGCATCAGATGTAATTGAGAGAGAGTTACTTCTGTAATTGCAGATTTTGTTAAGCAAGGAGTTTTGAAAGAAGTGCTGAGCAGCCCATTTAATTCACTTATTATGGGTTTATGAAAACCAAGTGGGACATTTTGCATAGTTCAGGATTTGAGGAAAATTAATATTGTTGGCAAATGTTGTCCAGTGATACCCAATCCAGCAGGGATTCTGTTCCAGATTTAATGTGACGCAGAATGGTTCACAGTAGTGGACTTGTCACAAGCATTCTTCTCAGTGCCTCCAGATGAGGGTAGTCCGTTTCTCTTTTGTTTTAAATTCCATAATCGTATGTATTCCTGGTGTAGGATCCACACAAGGCTTTTCCGAATCTCCGTCAATATTTAATCAGGTGTTGAAAAAGAATTTGGAATCATTGGAAATGCCTTTCCAATCAAAGTTGATTCAGTACTTTGATGACTTACTAGTTGCTTCAAAGGCACAGGAAGCATGCAGGCCAGATACTACTGCCCTTTTGAATCATGTGAGTGAGAATGGACATAAAGTGTTCTCAGTTAAATTAGAGTACTGTTAAAAAGAAATGAAATACTTGAGTCATCAAATAGAGAAAGGTGCAAGGAAGGTGTGCAAAGAAAGGGTTACAGCTATTTTACAAATGAACCCTCTTGTTACTCAAAGAGATGTCAGGATGTTTCTGGGAATGGTGAGTTACTGCTGCCAATGGATTCTCAATTTTGTCTGTTATTTTCAAGCCCTTACAGAGATTGAACCACAAAGATGTTACAGAAACGGTGCCCTTCGATGAAGCTTGTATGGAAGCGTTTACTGAGCTGAGGGAGACAGTCTGTGCAAAGCACCAGCTCTGGGAATGCCTGACTATACAAAACCATTTTTACTGTTTTGTCATGAACGTGATTTCTGTGCACTTATTGTTTTTACGCAGATACATGGTGACATAAATCGTCTTGTAGTATATTTTTCAGCTACATTGGATCTGGTTGCTGCCGTATTACCAGGCTGCATTAGGCAGGTAGCAGCTGTTGGAGTCAGTCTCATTCAGTGTGAGACCATAGTGATGGGACATCCCTTAATTGTTCTGATCCCTCACTCTATTGAGGTGTGGACCAAAACTCAGTATTTGACAAATGCTCTTCTGACCAAGTACGAATTGTTATTCTAGGTTCCCCAAATGTCACCCGTAAGAGGCGCATTGTGCTTAATCCAGGAACCCTGCTGCCTTTAGACATTGTTAAATCTGAAAATGTAAATGAAGTTGAATTTGACTGCCTAAAGGTTACTGAATTGTGCACCAAACCCAGATCTGATATTCAGGACACACCATTAGAGAACAATGATCAAATATTTGTTGTTGATGGTTCCTGTCAAAGAGACAATGCGGGAACATTGAGATCTGGTTATGCTGTATGTACTGCTTCTGGTATACTGAAGCTTCATGACTTCAAGGAGTATTTTCTGCACAAGTGTCTGAATTGGTGGCTCTTACAAGAGCATGCTGTATTTCTACACAGCTTAGTTATGATTTTTACAGGCAGCCAGTATGGATTTGGTGTTGTGCACAATTTCGGGTAGTTATGGTCACAGAGAGGTTTCAGGACCTCATCTGGCTCACCATTTAGACATGGGGATAGAATTCATGATTTATTACAATCCCTGCAACTGCCTGAAAGGATTGTTGTGGTTAAATGCAGTGCTCCGCAGAGGTCAAGTGATTTCATTTCCATGGGAAATTCCTATGCAGATTAAGTTGCTCGTTTTTGTGCATTCAATTTTATCATCTTTAATGAAGAGTGGAAAAATGTTGGTGTGATGAATACTGATGAGGCAAGTCAACATTTTATTTTGACAGTAATTGACACTCAGGAGGAAAAAAAGAGACTCCAAGGTGAGGTTCCAGATGATGAAAAGCTGGACAAATTGGGTTGCACTCAAAGTGATAGTGATGAAGTTTGGGCCTAAAATGAAGGACTGGTGGTTTTGCCAAACTGTCGACTGACGCAAATGGCTAGATATTATCATGGTCAAACTCACATTAGCAGAGATGCCATAATTTTAACATTTATGCATTCCTGGTTCAATCCAAAGTTTAGACAGGTTGTTGAAGCAATTTGTTGATCGATCAGAAGCTTCACTGTAGCTATCAGCCTGAAGCTTCTGGATTAGTAGAACAAATTAATGGAACTTTGAAAGCTCGATTGGCAAAAATGTGTGCATCCACAAATCTGAAATGGCCAGATGCTTTACCTTTGGTATTAATGAGCATGCGAAGTACACCTGACAGAAAGACTGGACTTTCTCCCCATGAAATCCTGATGAACAGAGCTATGAGATTGCTAGCTTTTCCTTCAAATGCACTTGTAAACATGACAGATGAAATAGTGCTGGATTACTGCAAGGGTCTAGCTGATGTGGTTTGCTCTTTGTCTCACCAGGTGGAAGCAACAGGCATGCCACCATCCTAAGATCAAGGTCATAGTCTCTGAGCTGGAGATTGGGTGGTGATCAAGAAACATGTGCGCAAGCCTTTCTTGGAGCCTAGGTGGAAGGGACCTTACCAAATTATTTTGGTGACTACGATTGCTGTGAAGTGTGCTGGAGTTCCGAACTGGGTCCATGCGAGCCACACTCACAAAGTATCATATCCACTGGAAGAAGATCCACCGTTGTTGAGGGCACCAGCAGAAGTAATACAGTCTCAAGAAGAGCAAGTGACAAAGACAGAGCAAGAGACTGCAAAAGCAAAGGCAATGCAATCTGGATAGTATCCAGGTACACCTTTGAGAGATTAAATAGAGGACAATCATCATATTCCTCTATCAGCAGAATCAGAAGTAGGTGTAGCAGTAGAGTCAAGTCTAAGGAGGACTCTCCCAGAAGCAGACGATTGGGAAAAAGAAATCTAGCAAATCTAATTTCCTGAAGAAGCCGAAAGTGGAGTTGAGTTGAATCAAAGTCATGCTGATTTGACTCTTCCTGAAGTGGCTAATGGTGCAGGTGAAGGAAGTCAAAATCAAAGAAGTGCTTGTCAAACTCCTGCTGAACCAAGAAGATAGTAAGTCCAGTTTTGCCAGCACTGTCTAGAAACGTTTCTGATTTACTGATGGGAATAAATGAGGAAGCAGAAACGATAGAAGAAACAGATATGAGTGAAGGAGAAACAAGGGCAAACCGAAGATCAAAGCAAAAAAAAAAAACGTGTGCCAAGGGTGTGGTGCTGGTCCCTTGATGAGTGTGTGACTACAGGGAGGTGCTCCCACCAAACTCCAGCTTGGGAGGTAAAAAATGAACACTCTAAAATCCTGAGTGTGTGTACTAATAGGGGCAAATTGATGTAAATTTGGTTGACAACAGGTAGGGAACTCAATTTCAAGGGGAATGATGGTCCTGATGAAGGCCGAGCGACCCAGGTGGGCGATGGAAAGGGCTGAAACATGTTGACCGTAGAACAGAGATTTGGGGTGAATGGGTGATTATATCCCAGTATCACCACAAATTTTTCAATCTTTTTTAATCCTATCTGGTGAATCCCAGAATAAAGATTAGTAATGGATTCACATGAGATAATTTTAGTAATCTTGAGTGGTGTTCTGTATGTTTGATCCCTGTTTGTCTTTTTGTGTTTTTGTTCGCCTTTGCTCCATTCCTGACGTTGGTCAGCTTGGGAATGTGTCAACATAGCCCTATGATGAAGCATGCTACGATTAGTGGGTGAGGACAGTTTTTCTAATAAACATGTTTTGTCTTTAGTTGGTGGAGCCCACTCTGTTGGGGTAGGGTCTCTACTTTGATTCTTGTCCTATGTGTGTTGCTGGTCTAATGATTGGGAATTTGGACAATTAATTTTTCCTCTCACCACTTTATTAAGTGTGTTGATGTACACAAATTCCTTTGTCAGTGAATGACGGAATTACAATAATAGTTTACCACTAACATATGGGATTAGATGCACTCTTCTATTCGCAAGGCTTTATAATCAGGAATATATACAATATTTTTACTCCAATTTTGATGTTGTCTGTTATTTTGTTCCAATTAATCAACATTTGAGTAGTATTGCTAAAGCTAAGAACATAGACATTGTAGGAGGTTTCTTTGAACCTACACTAACATTTGGGACAGATTATGCCCATAGGAACAACTTAACATGTACACTTTCACCAGTTGAGAAAAGATTCCTGAATCAGACTGATGATAGAAGAAAAGAATTGAAGGAGAATATAGAGAAGGGCTTAGTGAAACACACTTACAAGAATGACTATGCATATAGTGTAACTAACACACAAGGGAAGCTTGCTTTAGACTACCAACATGTAGGAAAGGTTTGAACGTATAGACCCCAATCCAGAACTGATACTACAGGGAGTGCAGAATTATTAGGCAAATGAGTATTTTGACCACATCATCCTCTTTATGCATGTTGTCTTACTCCAAGCTGTATAGGCTCGAAAGCCTACTACCAATTAAGCATATTAGGTGATGTGCATCTCTGTAATGAGAAGGGGTGTGGTCTAATGACATCAACACCCTATATCAGGTGTGCATAATTATTAGGCAACTTCCTTTCCTTTGGCAAAATGGGTCAAAAGAAGGACTTGACAGGCTCAGAAAAGTCAAAAATAGTGAGATATCTTGCAGAGGGATGCAGCACTCTTAAAATTGCAAAGCTTCTGAAGCGAGATCATCGAACAATCAAGCGTTTCATTCAAAATAGTCAACAGGGTCGCAAGAAGCGTGTGGAAAAACCAAGGCGCAAAATAACTGCCCATGAACTGAGAAAAGTCAAGCGTGCAGCTGCCACGATGCCACTTGCCACCAGTTTGGCCATATTTCAGAGCTGCAACATCACTGGAGTGCCCAAAAGCACAAGGTGTGCAATACTCAGAGAAATGGCCAAGGTAAGAATGGCTGAAAGACGACCACCACTGAACAAGACACACAAGCTGAAACGTCAAGACTGGGCCAAGAAATATCTCAAGACTGATTTTTCTAAGGTTTTATGGACTGATGAAATGAGAGTGAGTCTTGATGGGCCAGATGGATGGGCCCGTGGCTGGATTGGTAAAGGGCAGAGAGCTCCAGTCCGACTCAGACGCCAGCAAGGTGGAGGTGGAGTACTGGTTTGGGCTGGTATCATCAAAGATGAGCTTGTGGGGCCTTTTCGGGTTGAGGATGGAGTCAAGCTCAACTCCCAGTCCTACTGCCAGTTCCTGGAAGACACCTTCTTCAAGCAGTGGTACAGGAAGAAGTCTGCATCCTTCAAGAAAAACATGATTTTCATGCAGGACAATGCTCCATCACACGCGTCCAAGTACTCCACAGCGTGGCTGGCAAGAAAGGGTATAAAAGAAGGAAATCTAATGACATGGCCTCCTTGTTCACCTGATCTGAACCCCATTGAGAACCTGTGGTCCATCATCAAATGTGAGATTTACAAGGAGGGAAAACAGTACACCTCTCTGAACAGTGTCTGGGAGGCTTTGGTTGCTGCTGCACGCAATGTTGATGGTGAACAGATCAAAACACTGACAGAATCCATGGATGGCAGGCTTTTGAGTGTCCTTGCAAAGAAAGGTGGCTATATTGGTCACTGATTTGTTTTTGTTTTGTTTTTGAATGTCAGAAATGTATATTTGTGAATGTTGAGATGTTATATTGGTTTCACTGGTAATAATAAATAATTGAAATGGGTATATATTTTTTTTTGTTAAGTTGCCTAATAATTATGCACAGTAATAGTCACCTGCACACACAGATATCCCCCTAACATAGCTAAAACTAAAAACAAACTAAAAACTACTTCCAAAAATATTCAGCTTTGATATTAATGAGTTTTTTGGGTTCATTGAGAACATGGTTGTTGTTCAATAATAAAATTAATCCTCAAAAATACAACTTGCCTAATAATTCTGCACTCCCTGTAAGTTTGTGGGAACGAGTGAATGCAGACATGTATTTGGGATTTTATGCTGAATGGACAAGATCCTGCGATTCCTGGGGTTTATTACTTCTGTGGGAAAAGTGCCTATTATTGTCTCCCTAAGGAGGTGGTTTTTCCTAAAATGTATCAAGTTGACAACATAGATGAAACACATGAGAATCTGAGACCAAGATCAGAAAGGGCAAGTTATTTGGAAATAATTGGAACAATTATTCCTTCTTTAGGAGTTGTTCTGAATGCATTGAAAGTTAGAAAGTGGTCTACTATTGTAGCTAGAATGCAAACAGATTTTTCTGGAGCAATTATATTGATGGATACTTAAATGGATGCAGTACGCTCGATGGTTCTTCAGAACCCTCTTGCCTTAGACATCCTTTTAGCAAAAGAGAGTGGAGTCTGTCGGATGCTTAAAGTGAAACATTCTTTCACTTTTATCCCTGATAACAGTAAAGGAATTAGAAATGTGATTAAGAATTTGACTGATCTAAAAGTCCTCAAAGGCCCAAGTGTGTGGGAAAATACAGGCAACGGTTTTACTGAAGTGAAACATTGGTTGGGAAACCATGGCCAGGGTGTTGTGGGATTAATACTGAAACCATTATTAATAGTGCTTGTATGTCTCATTTGCATAATCGGAATTTACAAATTGTATAGACTCATACAAATACAAAGAATGAAAAATGAACAGAGGAGGGAAGAAATAAAAATGGAAAAGATGAGAAGCAAATCCTTTCATGATTTGAGAAATTCTTAAGAATGGAGAAAACCTATAAAGTCTAGTAGTAGATATACTAAACAAACTAAGGGGGGTCCCGCCACCCGCCAAGCGGGAACCGCCAGAAGACCGTACCGCGGTCAAAAGACCGCGGCGGTCATTCTGGGTTTCCCACTGGGCTGGCGGGCGACCGCCAAAATGCCGCCCGCCAGCCCAGTGGGAAACACCCTTCTACGATGAAGCCGGCTCCGAATGGAGCCGGCGGAGTGGAAGGTGTGCGACGGGTGCAGTAGCACCCGTCGCGAATTTCAGTGTCTGCTAAGCAGACACTGAAATTCAAAGTGGGGCCCTCTTACGGGGGCCCCTGCAGTGCCCATGCCATTGGCATGGGCACTGCAGGGGCCCCCAGGGGCCCCACGACACCCCTCACCGCCATCCTGTTCCTGGCGGTCGAAACCGCCAGGAACAGGATGGCGGTGAGGAGGTCGGAATCCCCCATGGCGGCGCAGCAAGCTGCGCCGCCATGGAGGATTCCCCTGGGCAGCGGAAAGTCGGCGGTACACCGCCGACTTTCCGTTTCTGGCCGCGGCTGTACCGCCGCGGTCGGAATGCCCAAAGGAGCACCGCCAGCCTGTTGGCGGTGCTCCCGCGGACCCCGGCCCTGGCGGTATTTACCACCAGGGTCGGAATGACCCCCTAAGTTTTGAATTGTCTCACTAGTATTAATATATATTCTTTTGTGACAACATAAATAGTCATCAGAGGAGGGATTATCAGAGAGTAAACATTATTAATAAAATGTGTAATTAAAACATAATGTGACATAACATATATTAAAAGGCCTAACTGAAAAACGTGTGTTAGACAAATAAATCTGCAGCTGACATGGTGGACCCCATAAACAATGTGGATTATATGACATAGTAATGTCTAATGAAAATGTATTTTGTTTAATCATAATTACATGTTCTGACAAGGGATGGTTATTAATATGTACTAAGAGGTTAATGGTTTAAATTTCAAATTACATGTTTTATTCTTCATGCTTAGCACTAGTTTAAGGGCCTTCCGTTTTAGTAATTTTCCAGAAACAAGGTGTTTACATGATGTGCTAACTTTGCAAATAATGTTTCTTCAAACACCGTGTGTGACTGGCACAGTGGAAAATTCTGTCTTGCTCGTGTTGCATATTTTGCTCTTAGTTAATACTTGCTACACCTAACAATGAGTTTTAGTCTTTGGCAGGAAGCATGTCATATTTCTATGTAGATAAAATATCATTTTTTGTACCCCTGCTGTTCCCCCCCACACCCAATACAGTTTTCAGGCTCCATACACTTCTAATCTAACAACCCTTTTAACACCAGTCGCTTCTGCATTAGCTGTTACACGTGGCAGTGGCGCCGCTTTCCATCCATACAAGGTCGATAAGTTGAGTCCCTAAACAATGGACAACAGTAAAATGGCTTAGAAACTAAATTAGTGCAGTAAGCAGCTCTATTTAAAACACATATTATGGTTTTTATCGACATCCTAAATGAATCGTGACTGCTGAAATAGGAGAGTGTGTTACTTTACCTGATTTAGGATCTCTACTTTTCAGCACCCTAAAACCGGTTATTCCACTGGAGTCTTCGGATATTCGTGTGACAGAAGAATACTCCTACATAATTAAAAGCATCTTACCAAACACCTGTCTCGAGCATACGAGCATTACACCGCATCTTTTTGTACGAACAGTGAACAATTTCAGAGCAAAATTAAAGTAATTGTTTCAGAGATTTTGCGAAGTTTGAAAGGATAGTTTGACCCACCATCCCTCAACATTTACCACAGTAAAGCTCTCTCAACTTTAGCATTTTTTAGTAATTACGTTTCATCATAAGGCTCGGCAGGCGTGACTGTAACAAATGCAGTGCAGACAATACCCCAGGTCTTTGAAATATGACCTTTTTCTGAGACTAATCATTCTGAGAGTAATATTTCTCCTATAACAGAGTGGAACTGGCCGGTATTTTAGCCGTCCGCCCTTTATTATAGTTGTACGTGTCCGGCTGGCGCTTTTAATCCGGTCTTTTCGCGGCTGGTACATCAGAGAGAAAGTTGCACAACATTCAACCTTAGGAAAGAGCGCTGTAAGTAAATGTTTGCCGAGTGAATGCCTGGTGCTGTTTGTTCAGCTCTCCAGACTGACCGAGGCAGAGCATAAAATAATCACCAGAAATTTGTACAGTCCTGACTTGGAGATTGTTTCCCAGGAGAAAAATCAGTGTGGTCTCCAAACGAGTGCTGGCGTATGGTATTCTGAAAAGGTGTTTGGGGGATTGCAAGTCCTTAAAGCCTCTGCTTGATTTATAGGTTTTGGAGAGCGCATTGATTATTTCAGTGGTCTGTGTGTTCTTAATCTTCCGAGCCCTCAGACTGTCCCGGCACGTCGAATGTAAAATACTAATCTCTTCTTACTGGAACCCTCACTTTGTCAGAATTCATGTTTTACTTCTGCAGTTTTTAATTCAACCCAGAGCTTTATTTAATTTGTTCACATGCCTTAGAATTCTGGCAATATTGCTTTGTGGTGACAGCCAGAAAGGGTTTGAGGGTGTTTATGTTCTGGTAGCAGACCAGTTAAGGAGCTCAGCAGTGAAGTGAAAAGATCTTGCCCTCCTGTTCAATCTTACGTCATCAGTAGCCACCAGCAGTATGGGTTGCAGAATGTCTCCAGGTTTCATGTCTGGTTGGATTGGACAGCCTAATGTGACATCATTCACCTGATGGCTCTTTAAGTGGTGTCTTGGCATACATCTTTCAAGGTTAGTTTTGGTCTTTTCATTTTGTTCTTACCTTTAGGACAACTGGAATATCACTGTGGTGTTATGGAATTGTCGACTGCATTATACTTATGGCTACCACTGACTGCTCCCAGCCCATTTAAACCATTGTAAATTGTTCCTATCAGAGTTAAAAATCAATGTGCAGCCTATTATCATATGGAAAGCGTTATGCTGAGGTTAATTGGTATTCCAGAATACATGGACATAGAGGCATTTTTTTGTTTACTTTTGTCTTTGATTTATTAAAACTTCAAGTACACACTTCACATCTGTGCACCCAGTAAGATATCCAAATGGATGTACCTCTTTCACTTATGTATTATTTTAATGTTCCCTTTGATACTTTTGTTTAATAACTCAGTGGCTCTTCCAGCAAAATAGGCAGTGTGAGTAGAAACAAAGGAAGCCTATATTGTAGTACATTACCCTCAGTTTGAAGTCTTTGATCTCAAATAATTTCTCTTTTAATTATGAACCTCTAATATCTGCCAAAGAACAATGCAAATACCTTTTAGTTTGGCCAGACCCTGGAACAGACAACACAGTGCTCTGGCTAGGGTCAAGTATTCTCCTTGTCTAACTTTGCCTAACCCTAGCAAACTCAGTGGATTCTGAATGAAGTTTGCAGCATTCAGTCAACCACGTTATGTGGAGTGCTCACTGTTATACCATGCTCCCTGTTCCCGTGCTTAATGACCCGCAGACCAAAGAGACCTCTTTTTAAAGTGACATATTCGAACAAGCATATCAGTGTCATGGTACGTAGAGCAAAATATACTATTTGGATGTATGTATACATCATTTGGTAAAAATGTGAGATGTTAAATTAGACAAGAGATCCTAAAATACCAGACGAGGAATCATCTAAAAGCAATGTATTTTGATGTATTCCGTTATATATTTATAGAGTGCACACCATGATCTAAACTGTATCTCACGCTAAGGACCAGTGAATGCAAGGAAGGTGGTTATGTGGACAGTATGCGTCAACATTTGCAAGTTTGAATAGTGAAAGGACATAGGGTTTTTATATAGTTATGATTTCTAATATGGAACAAGTGTCTCTAAAATCCTTTAAGATAGCATTCCAGTGTAGACTCACTGATAGGAAATGCCTTCCTACCAACAGCATATGTTCAGTGTCCTATATGTCCTATTTGTTGGTGCTATCCTTGTTTAATGACTCTGTACTATTCCTTTGGGTAACTCAGATTATGCCCCCATGGTACTAAGCTGAGTTGATTGTATTTGTATAGCAGACTGTATGAATCACATATCCATTTGCTGATCAACTCATCTCTATCCAAGAACCGAACTTAGGGGCGCTCAGAAAAGTAGATTTAAAGGCAGTGGTTACTTTCTCAAATGATGGTGCCAGACTGAGTTTGGCAAACCATTTATTCACACATATCCTGAGTGAAGCGTTTGTGACCTCCACCTCTGAGCAGTGGAAGGATGCTGGTTGTAGGAGTACGTTTTTAGAGGATATTAAGATCCTTTTGTTACTAGTCAAGAGAGTTTTGCTGGCTAGACCGGAGGGGGAAGAATCAGACATTCAGTTACTTGAAGTTCACAAGTTTTTTTAACTTGATTATATCTCCATTGTGTA
The DNA here is from genome assembly GCF_031143425.1 of Pleurodeles waltl. NCBI lineage: Eukaryota > Metazoa > Chordata > Amphibia > Caudata > Salamandridae > Pleurodeles > Pleurodeles waltl. The sequence goes on from NC_090440.1 coordinate 491,389,540, forward strand.
GCCTACTTTTATTCGTGCCTTGGTGATTTCAAGGCACAGCAGCAAATCCCTTGGTGGGCAACCATCTGCTTTTTTGAGAAACTGGCAGATTGTTGTGAAACCTTCCTGTAAAATAGGGACAGACTTCATTTACTTTCCCCCCCAGACTTGGGTGCCTTTATGTTAGGTGCCTGTTCATCACCTAGAAAAGTGTACAGCAAAAATTGGTATTGCAACCCCTTTCAAGACGGCAACCATTTTTATCGCTCCACACCAACACTGCTGGAGAAGGTGTCAATACCACCAAGGAATCATATTTTAAGACGTTTTCCATTTTACAAAACCTTCTATGCATCAACAAGCCTTCACTCAGCTGGGAACACACAGCATCTGCTGTGTGCTGGCAGTGAAATCAGCTGTGCCACTGATTGTTGATACGGGCACAAATACCTCTCACGTCACACTTCTCTGCACTCTCGAGTGTAGCTTCAATACCCTGGTAAGTTCTCCGTACTCTTGGCAAAGCCCTTTCGGCCTCTGAATAGTCCATATCTCTTTGGTGGACACCATCAACTTCCAGCTGTTTCCCTTTTCATTTCCTATCTCCATTAGGCCATCAACATCCTTAGCAATTGGTGCCTTGGCCCAAAAAGTAGAACCTGTCTGGAATTCTGAAAATTAACTTTTATTTGCAAGCTTCTTTTGATTTTTTAATGTCTCGACTCAGGCCACAAATAATAATTGTATCTTTGGCAAGTAAGGGAGTGATACCAGTACTTAACATTTATTTATTGATTTAGACATAAAATATCATGCTTGTTAGAGAGCCAAAAAAATGTAGATCTGCATTATGTGTTCAGTAATGGCTATGCTTGATTTACAAATGTCCATTTGGGCTGTGGCTGATGTTAACGTTGATGGTAAAATATATCTACAGCCCATTTATAGTTGTCTGAATGTAAAATGTTAATACCTTCTCACAGTATAGTTCCTTGGTTTCAAAATGCCCACCCCTCACAGATACATTTTTTTACATTTCTGCTTGATCCAAAAATGGTGCACTGTCGTCTCAGAGCAGTGAGCAAAACTTTTACATAGCCAATAAATGCGGAGCCTTGCGGGGTGGACCGGACCGGACCTCCAGTGGGAAATGTAAGCTCCTCTGTAAGGAAGTGGGATGATGGTTTCAAAGCAACCAAGACGAAGAATCCGTCTTGCACCAGCAACAGGATGCTTCAAACAAGTGGACATATCCAGCTCGTACCAGTTCTGCAGGAGGGATGATTGCACAGATCCTTTTACCTCATGAGGGCTAAGGATCGTGGTCAGGATCCTCTGACCATGTCTGTTGGCTGCATTAGGAATTACAAACAGCCACAACCTCCAGATACTAATATAACTCCTACCTGGAGCTGAACACTTGAGCTGTGGATCATAGCCCCGGACAGTGTGCGTAGAGCAAAGCTGACCAATTACAACTAGTCTCGTACTATTAAAGCCACCAAGAAAACGGGATGCAGCACATTTACAGGCCATCAGCAACGTAACCACTGCAGAGGTGACGAAATGTCTTTCCGTCTTGTCATGACGGGTAAGCCCAGTGCAGGAACACCGGAGGCTACCTAAACAATAATCCACAAGTATTTCATAAAAGGAGCTGAAAACAGCAAATTGTTCGTGGTTACGTGGGAGGCGCAAAGACGTGCGTCACAGATCTTTGCTGCAGACAGTCTTAACCGTGCACAGGACAATGGAGTTTCAAGGATCGCGGCCTCTTCTCCCACGTGCCCAGACACTTACAGTATTCTGAATAAAGTTATACTTTGGAAGGTATATAAACCCAGACCCCCTGCAGGAGGGTGTCCATTTTTAACGTGTAATGAACGTTTACAGTCTTGCCCTTTGGGGTCACAGTTAGCCAAAATTCTTTAGAAACGTGTACATAGACTACACATACGGTGCTCATTTTAGTGAGCACCCAGCTAGGGTTGAACACATGACTGAATCTGAACATAACATACAATGGACACTTTACCAGCTGAACCTTGATACTGGTGCAGTTGTTTCCCCAATTTTCAAGAAGTCGTTCTTTTTCCATTAATTGTATTTTGTGACATTAAATGTTTTGTCAAACTGTATGGAATGTGTCATTGGGGGAGAGAGTGCTTGTGTCTTCGGTTGTATTGCAGACTAGGGTGGTCACTGTCACGTAGGCGTACATGCTTTTGTATTTATAGCAGGCACCTCAGATTCTAGTGTAATGTATAGTGGCGTGGAGTTTAGTAGGGTTGTTGTCATATAGTAAGAGTCCTATTTCATTTGATGTATTCGGTGTAAGGCAGGGCTGTGAAATGTTGCACCATCGTAATTTGATACACTCGGCATGATATTACAAAGTCAGGTAGACACGAAAGGTGAGAAGGGGTTTTCTATCCAGGTGACCTCAAATACGTGGACGGAAAATGCAAACGTAATGTGTGAAATATTGAAATATTTCAGAATGTGAGAAAATATGTCATTATTTTGGCTTTCCGTGTCTTGGGTGCTCAAAGCTACCCGTAAGACGTTACAGGCCAGGCCTTTTATTACCTGCCGTATGAACGCTATCTGTCGATGTGTGAGATATTTCCTGTGTATGTTGTTTCGAAATTGAATTTCCGTTAGGACTTTAAGCTTTAACTGTTAATGGTGCATGAGCCCTCTCCACTACAATGACGACTTTAAATGCATTATCGCGCTTAGATTCGGCGATAAAGTTAACCCTAGATATAGTACGGGCCCAACTACGATTAATATGGAATTCTATGCAGAGATTGTGGATGGGCAGACATTCTAATATTGACCGAAAACGTCACGTGGAATACCTGAGTTCTGAATTATAACATAAAATGGGGAATAATTGTGTGAACCCAGTTTTCCTGGTTGAAATTCCGCATGGAGTTCCAGATTCGATGAGGATTATTTACACCTTCACCACTGGTCTATGTAGGTGGTAAATGTCTGCAAACCTTCCAATGCAGTGCAGGAGGGAGAGAGAAGGGGGAGTGTGGCAGGTAGGGTAAGGAAGGGGAGCACGTCTCCTGGACTAGACGTCTGCTGCCATCGATGTCACCTGGCATTACACTCTCCCCCATTGCCTTGGCTGGCCGTCAGGTGGGGGCCACAAAATGTGTCCAGGCTGTAATACAACCGTTTCCCAAAGCGATTGGTCTGGCCAGAATTTCCAGCCGATTAAAAGGGAGCTGGTGTTCCGGCACCCAGAAAATCAGGGTGCAGGAACACTGCCCGACAAGTAGTTGTGCCAAGAATTCGACAAGGGAATTCTGCTCTACTTTTAAACAGAGCCTAAACATAGAGGTGCACTGAGGCTGCAGCATGCAGGGAGGTTCTTGGAAACAAAATAGCAATTTGCAAGAATACACTTCCCACCCTGATTAACAGAATTAGGAAGGTGGAATTCCTCTCTTTTATATTGTACTTTTGGCAAATATGAAAAAAATGCTAAAGAAAATTATCAATGCTGCGGGGCCACTGCAATTGCTGTGTTGATGATAGCGGCCGCCCTGTGCAAGCAGCAGGCTGTAGTGGGTTCCTAATCCCCGTCTGATCCATTACCACTGCACCCATTGCACTATTTAATATTCTCCTCAACATTTCATACCCGAAGGAGGCTGAAGTGAGCTCTAATTAATCAACCAAGGCTCCACTGTACCTCCTCCCACTGCTGTTCCTCCCTGCCATCAACCTTCTTACTGCACTAAGAAAAGTTGCTTCTGCGCCTCTGCTCGCCTCAAGGCTATGTGGAAAAAGTGGGAGAGGACTGCTACTCGGGCATCTGTCCTTTCACCACATTGTCTCTTGTTTACCGTGAAATGCTATGTCCTCACCATTATGGAAAGTGTAAGTTGTCAGGGACATAATTCTAAAGGGCAGGAGCGTTCCTCCTCATGTCCAACTAGAAAGAGGACGGCTTTCTGGGAGATGAGAGCAAGTAGGGAGCTCACCTGAAGGGGTGGAGACAGAAGGATGACATAAGGCTAGTGCTTTCATTCTTGCCCTAGCAGGGTAGCACTATACCAAGCACATTATCTCACACCTTTGCATACACAGTGCTCGGTTCTTGATGGGGTCTAAGCAGTGATCAAACTACAGCTCACCTTGGGATCCTTAGGGAGCTTAAATGGAGCTTGGGATGGGAGCCCTTGATCAAAACCTTGACCTCATCTCATGGCACTCATACCCCTTCTTGCCTGCTTGGCGGTATTTACTTATTTTACAGCATCTCTGCCTTTTGAACGTTGCCTCGATATGAACTGTTCCCATGAGGAGCAAGGTCAGTAGTGATTTGCATTGGGTGGGGGCTCACGGGCTGATTTAGAGTTCACGGGGTGAAGGGACAAAGGTTGCTTTACAGAGAATAATACTTTTTCTAAGAAGAAGCAAAGTATTCACGTGTACAAGTTCTGATAGAAATTCGCATGAATGAATTTTGAATGTTTGAATAATCCTGCAAAGTGTATGACTGATCTAGATTTTCAAGATCACTTGTGTTTTTTTTTTTTTTAGAATTCTATAGTAGCAGTAAATGTTCTCCTAACATAAGAGTAACTCCAGGAAAGCAGATTTCTGACTTGTAAAAGCTGCGCTTTGCGCATCCATCCCTTAGTGGGGCGCCAAAAACCTGCTGCTTTGTTAACTCTACTAAGGGTAGTGTCAGCTTATTATTATGCATCAATGGACAGCAGCAGCGGGAGGTGTAGCGGCACAGGAGTCTGCGTGCGCTTATCAGTGGAAGCAGGCATATATTTCAGGATACTGTCACTGGAAAATCTCCATTGACATTTTGGATGCCCAGTCAGAAGTACAGACTGGAGCACCTTCGCCTTCCAGGCTGCTTCCTTCTCAGCCTCTAATTGGCCCGGTATTGACTAGAGTATCTGACCAACTCTTGATAAGTCCAGTCCACATTTCTTAGCAACCTTATTTAAAGCACCAATCTCCTCTGTAACACAGGCTATACTGTAATTGAGCGCCGTTGTAAAATGTCCAGTTTAAAGCTATTTAAACATATCATATTATCTGCCCTTTTTTCGATATTCAACTCACAGTAGATTAATAAAAACGCCAAATAAACAAACACAGTGGACTGCTAAGAGCCAAAGCAGGTGAAGAGAGGCAGCAGAGAGAGACAGCAATAGAAATAGTATGTTAGTTGTGTAGGAAGCCAGCTCACATACCCAGCTTTCTCCTCCCCGAAGGAGATTCTCCCAGCCATTTAGAAAAAAAATGTGTGTGTTGACACAACCTTCCTTTCCTGTCTCTGGGACACAACAGTAGTAGAACTGAGGTGAACATATTGGACCTCACTATTGTCAAGAGCAAAGGTCTGAACACAAAGCCAACGTGTTCTCTCAAAGCCTTTGTAGCACCAGCCTTGGACAACACACATTTCCTACCCTGGTAGATCATCTCTATTTCACAGGAAACCCACCGAAGCCAGTAATCCATTTAACACAAACTCTCTTTTGACCTTCAACAGCACTCTCTTTCTTTCAGATGTCTCTGGGCCCAGGCCTGGCAATAGAATAAGTCGACTGTCTTCGAAACATCTCGTGATCCTCTTCTTTCTAATGACATCTTGTGGTATCCTCTGGCAGTTTTCTTCCGAAACCAAAACAACCTTTACTGTTCCACTGATAGCCTGTTCGCTTCCCTTAGTCCTGGAAGGCAGCATGTACGCTTTCTTTATCAGGTGTGCTTCAGAATCATCAGAGGACCCAATAGTCCATTAGGCACTCCTGTATTCACCTCAGTTAGCCCTCTCATCAGCAACCCTGGAAGGCACTCACAGTACCTGTAACTGAGACACTCTTTTAAGACAATTGTGCATTTTACACCCTTGATTACGGCGGCAAAATGATTTCAACTGTGCAGTTTTTATAGATCCATCAGATCATCTACTGTTTCTTTAGACTTCAGGTTCTGCTCTTCTAAAGCCTGAATCTTGACTGCTGAGCTTGCTGTCTCCATCACATATGCAGACAGACATTCCACCTTATTTTCAACTGCCCACACCAAGATCCAGTGCTTTAAATGGGCCGGTATTCTCCCGTACTGAGTACCGGCACTTTTTTATTTTGAGAGGGAGAGTACCGGCATATCTCAAGAAAAACGTAATACTTTTAATTGGAGAGTACCGGCACTTCTCAGAAACAAGCAGGTACTCTGGTACAGAGTACCTGCACTTCTATTTTTCCATTTAAAGCACTGCCAAGATCTCAGTGTTTAGAGTTTGCTGGTTCTAATCAGAATGGAGGCACTGTTAGACATAATCCAATAGTAACTTCTCTCCCTTGGTTATCCTAGAGTCATCAGCAGAAATTTCAGTCAAATTCTTCAGCCATCTATTCTGCTGTGTGGCACAGGATGAGAAGAGATCCTTTTAGTTTCTGCGTGTGTCCACAACCGTGGCCACCGGACTAAGGCTACAAAAAGAATGATCAGAACAATGTGAGACCCTCCTGTGTAAAGCCCAACAAATGAAGGCATTCGAGGGAAAGCTCAAAGTTCTTGAAGATAGTGATGTCCCTGTGAGCCCCCATTAAGGAAGGGAGTTTTCATTACTTGTGTGTGTGTGTGTGCAGCAAGTCCCAAGATAGTGGAGTAAGCCACTATCAGCAACTTTAAGTTGCGTTCTCTTTCAACTCATCTCCCTGGACACTCGGGCTTCCGTGGTGCATCGTTGGGAGTTTCAGACTCCTCTGGCTCTGAAGATCTACATCCCGTCCTCAATACACGGTTTAAGTAAAAGCCCACAACAGAGCAGGATTTAAGAAAAAATAAAGGCAAGAACCCTGTTTTGTGGTGGAGGCAACAGTCTGGGCAGATCAGTGCTTAATTTGTATTAAATCCCAGCGGCCAAAGCTCTCTCAGAAGTGTGCAGCCAGAGCTGACAAATGTCAGAATTACCAAATACCAGGGCTGCATAGCCTTGATTACACCTCATGCCTTTTTCTTCCACCATTAGACACTCCATGCCCCTTTATTCACTCTTGCAGGTTCTTTTTCATCCCTTCTTTATCCCTTTGTCACTGTTTTTTCCTATTTCCCTTCCTCCTCCTTTTCTGTTTTCTTACTCTTGCTCTGGGTCAATGTCTGATGAAGAAAAGTAGATGCTGGTCCCCAAAAACAGTGCTGTGCGCCCCAGCTCCAACCAGCTCAAATTAGCACTGGTGCCACCAAACATAAACCAATGAATTCCGAAGAACTGGTTTACTTTTACAAGTCTGATTGATTGCACTTTGTTGATGATCTGCCAGAGTTCGTCTCTCTCCCATTCAAAGCCAAATCATCTGAAATTGACTTTTTAACTGATAGTTTTAGCACAGACAGAGTGCTCCTTAAACCTTCATATAGTATCCTCCATTTTACAAAATGGCCGGCCACAGCACTGGTAGCCTGCCAATCAGTGAGTGATTTGTTACACAGAAGAGTTACAGCGCCATGAGCAGCAGCTTGCGAGCTGCCTCGGACTGTGTCGTACTGTATAGTGCACAAAAAGGTGCGAAGTGCAATGCAGTTGGACAAGTCACGCCTTTATAGATTGTCTCAGATCTGCAGGCGTGTGAGTCCTCAAGGTAATCTCCTCTCCCGGCCAGTGGGAACTATTTATGTTTATTTATTTAACACAGTTAATTAAAAAGTAATAAATAAATCAATAAAAAGTAATATATTTGCACAAGAATGAGTGTGATGTCCAAAATTCTGCTCAGAAGCTGCAGCTGGTGCAATTAGATGTTGAATACCAAAGCGGTCTTTAATCTACTTAATGCCTTTAAATTTACTACCAGAGACTCCCTGTCCCTTTATCCTGCCCTTGCATTTTTCTGCTTTCCCATTTGTGACAGGGTTTCTGCCTTTATCTTCCTCCTTTTCCTGCTCTGTGTGTTTCCACCCTTTTGTCTCAGTAAACGTTTGATGCGGAAAAATAAGTCCCGGACCCAAGAAATAAGTGCTGGTGGGCCCCTCCAGCAACCTCCAACTCAAATTAAGCACTGGGTCAGATTAGAGTGACTCATTTAGAAAAGCATGAAAAAAGGGCATTATACCATAAGTGTAACTGACGAGCCCAGCTGTGGCCTCATCATGAACAGGTAATCTGGTTCAGAGCTGAGCTGAGTACCTCTTTTATGTGATTGTTCTTTCATAAGTGCATGATCAAGCATCCTTACTGTAAGATTTGGTGGCATAGGACTGACTAACAAAACAGGATCGAATGTTTTTGTGTTTACTGCTCAATTATGAGCCCCCCCCCCAAAAAAAAACCTAATTCGGTCCATGTGTTCTTTCAGCCACGAAATCTGAAATAGATACCATGTTGAAACGTTCCTATTCTAGCATCTGTTATTCGGATATGTTCAAAGTCCCAGAAATCTGGATCCAAGCCTTAATTAAGATCACTTTACGTAGAATTCATCTAAATGGCGTGGAACTGGCCTGTCTGGACCTGTACTGAACACTTTTCTATTAAATACACACTTTTGTGATGTATGGAATGGGTCTCAAGGAAACAAACGTCTGCTCAGATTTTCTTCATTAGTTGTAACAGAGACCAGGCACAATTACTTAAAAAAAAGGCTTTTGTGAATGATTTGTATACACATTTACTCTTGGTATATAAATGTTAAATATGCGCATGCATGTGAATAGTCCAGATTTATAAAACAAAAGAGCAAGAAAATAGAATAGTTTACAAGACTGTTTTCAAATTTCAGGAGTAAAAAGGGAACTATCAATGTCTAAGATAATTAAAACTAGCTAAGTGGAAGTAAGCCAGTGACCAACAAAGACAGAGGCACATAATAGATGTAGGTAGTTCTTTTTTGGATTGCTGATTTATTTTTGCCTGACCTGGTTTTGAACTGGTGGATCAATTTGATTTAAAGTTAGCAAAAGACTAACATTAGTTAGGGAAAGGTTTTGTTTGAATAAAGTGGTTTTCTCACTATTACTAAGTGTTTTACACTAACGTCAGCTCTCATTCGAGCCTAAATAATGTAAGCAAGTCACTGAGATTCTTGATAGGACATTTCGTCATACCTCTTTACACACACCTCAGTTTTTCCGATCCAAAAGATGAACATAGAGCATATTTAAAAACATATGGTGTATTTACCGAATTATGTTAGGGTGAAGGGTGAGAATAGTGATAATACAGAAATAAGTGTAAAAAATAGAAACCAAGCCCTGGAGAGCAAAGAAAACCCCATACTTTTGTTATTTATGTTATGCTGTTGGGTGAGTTGGGGTGCCATCGTTGCTGTTATCATGTAAGGAGAAAGGTAGTTCAGGGGTGCTTCATTGCAAACTACTTCACTCTTTCCTTCTTGATTCAGTAAAGGCAGATAGAGAACTGATGTTTTTTTATCTTCCATATTGACTTCTGTTAGGAGAAAGCACGATTCCTAGGCTCTCACTGCACCTGTGAAGTAAACTGTGGAGCGGAGTTGACCTGTGGTGTAAATGCGGTCAGTCCTGTTTGCATCATGGTTGACCCTTTGACCTTTGACTCCATTCACTTTGATACTGCCGGTTGATTATCTAGTTCTACTGTTTTTTGTTTTTTTTAAATGCGAGGTAACCTGTCTGACAACGGCATACAGGGACTTTTGTTTTTCCAGTTAAATAGATGCTCCTTCTGGAGGCTGAAGAAAGTAAGAGAGGCTTATTCATCAAACCTTAGGCATCCATACGTGGCCCATACTTTCTCTGAGCTTGGCCCTTACCAAATAGATGTCCTCTATGTGTCCCAGGTGACATAAAGGCGAGCATCCATGCTAAATAAATACACCGTTATTCCCCCCCAGTCTGGCCTCCTTGGGACCCATTTCATAAGTGGCGAAAGCCTTGGTAAGTAGAAAAGCACTTTGAAGCCAGAGGCAAGCCTGCTTGCACGGATATTGGGAGGTGCTTTACTTGTGTACCACTTTCTCTGCTAGAAGTGTTCTCCTCCCTACCTCTCTACCTTTGCAGCAGAACCCGGGCTTTAAGTGGACCAGGTCCTGTCAGTGCTTATCATCAGCAGGTCTAAAGTGGTCTGTATGAGGCCTTCCGTTTTTGCCCTCACATTCAGCGTGAAAAAAATCGGAACTCTGCAGCATTACCAACCATCACCCCTTTGCTGTAACTTTGAAGAGACTGATTTCTTACGTATGTTGCCACGGGATCAAGAGCTAATCCGAAGACATGCTCACTTAATAGTGATTTGGAAGCGCATTCCACAGGTTTCAGGGGGTAGGGCTGGACAGGTGGTGGGCACAGCTCATGCTCTAAATGTAACACATATACAGTAATTAGCTGCTGAAAGCTGATAACGTACTGCACCAGCTGCTGCTGCCGAATATTAGCAACTTCTAGGTGTTTTTCAAGCCCACAATAGAGAGAAAATATTTTCCCAAGGGTTGGATTTAAAGTTCCTAGTGGAACATTACAGACATCTTCAAAATTGTCAGGGCAAAAATAGCTCTGTACAGGAAGAGAGATGACACGCCTAATGTTGGTGCCTCAAGGCGTTGTATTAAAAGGGAGAGTAAAGCATTCTGGTAAAACCTTTCTTTCTCCTCTGTTCTTGGAATACAGTGCTCACTGCAACTGACACAAAGTTCAGTTGAGTGTTTTTTTTTTTTTTTCATTTCTGGTTCATGGCCTTTTGGAAATGGCCCTTTCTGCAGGATCATCCCCAGATGTTTTGCCTTACTTCTTCCCTTTTCTGACCCTGTTTTTTTTGGCTTTATGACAGCACAGTTTACCACTGCTATCCAGTGCTACAGTGCATGTGCTCTGTGTTTAAAACATGGTAACATTGGCTTCTCCATGACCAGCATATTTGATTTAGTAGTAAGTACCCAGTAAAGTGCACTATGTGTGCCCAGAGCCTGTAAGTCAAATGCTACTAGTGCGCCTACAGGACTGGTTGTGCCACCCACTACCGTAGCGTTTCTAACATACCTCAGGCCTGCCATTGCAGAGCCTGTGTGTGCAGTTTAAACTGCCATTTTGACGGCAAGTAGACCCACTTGCAAGGCCCAAACCTTCCCTTTTATTACATGTACCTGAACTCCTCTGCTCAGAGTCCTGCTCTGCCAAGTGGTGCCACATCCAGTCCTGCTCCCTTGGAGGTGAGTGTGGTACTGCAACACAAGAACTGATGCAACGACACCAGTGCTTCACTTATAACCAACGCATCCTGCTGCAGAAATATAGCTTTGCTGCCATCTGCACGGAAGCAGTGGACTCCGCTCGCTGACCGCATGATACAATGAGCCTGACTTAAAATGCAGCACGGACACATCAGAACCAGTACTTTTAGCTTTTGGACCTCGACACATTGACGTTGCCTGATGAGGAAATGATGCATTGTCTGCAAGCGTGATGCATACCCTCCTCTGGATCAATGCATCGGTACCGAGCATCGACACACCAAAGGTACTGTCAGCGGGTCTGCATGACTCTTGCACCCGGGCTGCGCTCCATTGTGTTCTGACTGCACTTTTGGGTTTGCCTCGGTCCAGCACGACCAGATAGTTCTATCTATAGATAACTGGACTTGTGCCTGTTGGATTTTTGTTGTTTTGGTCTTACTTGATTCAGATAAATATTGGCCTTTCTTCTAAACTGGTGTGGAGAGCTTTTTGTGGTGTTTTCACTGTGTTACTGTGTGTGTGTGTGCACAAATCATTTACACATTTCCTGTTTAGTTTAACCTTACTGCTCTGTGCCAAGCTACCAGAGGGTGAGCGCAGGTAAACTTATAAGGGCATATTTATACTTTTTTTTTTGCCGCATTTGCATAATTTTTTGTCATGAAAGCAGCACAAACTTACAAAATATAATTGTATTTTGTAAGTTTGCACCACTTTTGCATCATTAAATTACACAAATGCGGTGCAAAAAAAGTATAAAATGTGCCTTAGTGTGTGTCTTACTTGCCCTGACTAGGATTGTGGTCCCTACTTGGACAGAGTGCAAATGTCTGCCAACTAGAGACCCAATTTCTAACCTGGCCCTTTGTCACTGTGATGCACTCCTTGCTCTAAAGTCCTGCTTTAGTTAAATACAGGCAAAGAGACTATGTCAACAGAAACACACAAACATTCCCAGCCTTGCATACACTGGCTGCCACTAAGCTGCCTTTCTCTGGCTGCTGTGTACTCTGGGCGCTCATTATGATTGCTCCTTGCCCCTTATGGAGATTTTTAGCACTTCATCCAATAATATTGGTGTCTAACTTTTCCTTGGCTGCCAAGGCTTGTAAAATAAAACAAAATCTTTAGGATAGGCATCATATCTCTGCATAATCTTTTCGAACGGAAAGTGAAAATGTTTGCTTCCTTTGCTGAGAAATGAAAGTAATCCAAAAAGCCTTTCAGCTAAGCTTTTGTATGCAGTGCCTGAAAATTGTCAGGGTAGTAACTAGTGCAAAAAATATGTTGGTTGTTTAAAAATATTGCCAGTATTCCCCCAAAAATTACTTTTCAGTATGAAAACAAATTTAGTTTTCTGTTATTTATATTCATGTATACAGCACTAAATCCGCTCCTGTTACCTACTTTTTTGTTTTTGTGAGAAGAGGCATGAGAATGGCGAGTCGTGGCATTAGTTTTAAAACTAGTGTATTAGACTGACGGCAGACCTCCTTGTGTTGCGGCTGCTGGAGGGTGCCTCAAGGGACATCTCCCTGTGGAATTGTGAAGACAGTAGTTATTGAAATGGTTATTTGGTAGCTGGAGCAAACTCTAAAGGTTGTATTGAGGGGTGCCTTTGTAGATGCCTAGGGTCAGGTAGACACACGTGCAAATGCATTACAAACAAAGTAAAATATTTCAAGTCATTTTATATTTAGCTCTTTCACGTTCCCAACTTAAGGAAATCCTTGAACATAGTGAATATATTATAAACAGTGTTTATAATGCTTTGAACCTTAATTCCAAGGTGCCTCGCAATGTTATAGTCTTTTTACATATGACCCTATCTCATTCTGTTCCCATTTAACCTAGCTAGGTAGGAGCGTGTGTTGTGCTTCCAGTGTTGTTTGCGGAATGGGTTTGATAAGTAGTCTACCAATCGTTATGTCTGCTTTACAACATAATTAGTTGCCTAGGTGTCAAAACGGCTTGAGCACAGTAAAGGTTTTCCTACTTGTGAGAAGTATGGTCAGATATTTTTATTCTCTCATCTCATTCCATAACCTTCAGCTAATTATTGAATCCACTCTACAGGAGAGAGTGGATGCAATAATTAGCTGAAGGTTAATTTTCTTTAAGGTATAGTGTTTTAGTACTGAACAGTGTCTCAACAATATTTGGTTTGATCTTATCTGCCTGCTCTTGGACACACATATGCATTATACTCTCTACTCCTTTAGAGCAGGAGAGCAGCAACACTCCTCTGGTTCTTGGTCATGGATAGTGGCATTTCAAAGGGGTAATTATGTACGGTGCTTAGACGCAAGGCATACAGCAGTCACCAGAAGCACAGATTATTTAATTTATTTAATTTTGTGAGAATCATTATTATTCATACTTCAAACCAAGGAAGTCAACATGCAAATTAGATGGTCCATCAGTTAAGGCGGGTGCCTATTTCTTGCTGTCATAGATGTTCATCAGAGGAATCACTGAATTACCAAAAGAGGCTGTAAGGGTGTCAGGGGTTTAATTTTTTATTTTGACTTTTAAGCATTAAAGGCTTTCCTCAGAAAACCGAGGCTATAACCTTCCTTTCTTTTGCCATTTTTTTGGACTCTAAGCTAAATGTGTTCATTAGTGATCCTGAGTTCTATCATCTCATATGGCCCTGAAACTCTTAAATACAACTACTAGTAAGTTATAGTCCTACACTGGATTTAAACTATTCTCCCTTCTCAAATCCTCTAGTGATTAGCGGAATCACCAGAGCTGAACAATTCAGTGTCTCTGTAAAATTAAAAGCAGGAATTCACTTTTAAAACTTGCAGCACCTTGTAACAGAAAGCAAGTAGCTCAGTGCTATCTGCCTTTGCTCCTAGCTTACAGGGTTTCAACATTTTGGCAACATTATGTGGCCCCTGGCTGCCTTCTTGTGCAGGACCAGGTAATTCTGGTGCATTCCATTAGGTGTGAAAAATCATCTCAGTGAGATCAAAATGCTAAGATTGCATTTGAGGATTAAACAGGCAGCTAGCCATCCTTATGATGTTTACCTTACTCCAATTTATTTCTGATGTGCATTTAAGTATCCTCACCTGCAGCCTTTTAAAAAGGACTATTGGCTCATTTATGATTGTTTTCTTTTTATAGTTGTTGTTGCATCAGAACCATCTTTAGTGTGTGTGTGTAGACATAGCTGAATGAAGGTAAAATATATTGATACCAATTTCCTTAAGAAGATAATGTGGAAAGAGTTGGCATTTTCTCATAGGTCTGAAAGAAGCCCACCGCCAGCCTGAAGTGCATAGTCTCGCACAGGCCCCATGTAATCCCCATAAAGTTAGGATCCAAACCATAACTCTGAGAGGAAGTTAGGTTAAAGGTATATTGCTCTCAAAGATAGCAGATCAAGTCCTATTGTTAGTTTGACTTTCATTCCCAGTCGTATGTCTTTGTCTAGAGATACTGATGTTTGTGAGAAGCGGAAAATGAGTAGGTATGTTTCCACAAATCTTTAAATAGTAATGTCAGTGCCCAAATACAAGTGCCCTTTGATTTTCCCATCTTAGCTGGATTGAGGCAGATAGAAGGTATTGTGAGGTGTCTCATGCCCGATGACCAAATATGCTGACTGTGAGCTCTAATGAAAAGTAATGGATCATATCTTGTGAAGGAAAAGTCTGCCATTGTTTAGAATATTTAATAGTGTCAACTTTCTGTGCTTAAGTGCTCATAGGATAATCAACTGGGGGAACTAATACATATCCTTTAGTCCCTTTTCCTGTTTTAATCATCTATCTCTTCCCCCCCCCTCAGATTAGGAATTGATCCCACTGATCACAGGACATTTTACTGCCTTTCAGCTTTTTTTGGTCTCTTCACAGTATAACTATCAGTCATTTAGACAACCTCCATATCTACTTAACTGAAGAGCTAAACTTAATGTGTAAATCTGTTGCTAGCAGTCTCGTGCTCTGAAGGAAGCACCTTTATTTGGCAACAGTGATGCTAAAATAAAAGCTGACATGGAATTTACTACAAATACTAAGTCTTGACTGGCATAGAAAAAAACGTAATTGAACTATGGGAGAATAACTAAATATACTTGGGCGACATTACCCAACCATGTTTCTTTTTTTCTAAATAACTAAATATGCTTGGGTGACATTACCCAACCATATTTCTTTCTAAATGTAGGACTAAGAGGACTTCATACTAGCATTGTCAAAGCCAAAAGACCTGGCCCGTTCTAGGTGAAAATCTTTTTTGTTATTATTATGGCAATATGTTGCGTTAGATCTGGATACACATATATGGCACAAATGCAGACACATGTATCTGCAGTAATTGAATATGGTTTATCACAACAACAAGTAGCAGGTTTCAGAGCATCACTCAGAATAGGTATGCAGTGCTGACATTGTGGCATATTATGGATTTTTCCATTAAACCTTGCAGGCATAAACAACTTTGCCTCGTAAATGTGGAATCATAATTCTACATACAAAGTTGAATTCAAAAGTAATGACATATTATTGCTAACTCCCGAGTTAAGTATTTAGAGATGCATGTCCCCAAAATGCAATGCAGTTCCACCATTGCCTTGCTTCAACTAATATAAGGTTCATTTATACCGAGAGGAAAGCTCGGTGTAAACCATGTTTGTAACTAAATACATCTATTTCATGCGAAGTCCACATGAGAGGAAGAAACAAACTATAAAAGATGATTCTGTCAGCATATTTATTCAAAATCAATTAGTTGGCTAAAAAGACTCTTAGTTTGTGTTAAGGTTATTACATTTATTTAAAGTAAGTTACAATACACCTGACTCTGGTCAGTAAAGGACTACCGTACTAGTTTAAGAATGCACCCTTGTAAGGCGCCATGACCTGTCACTAGCCATCATTAATGAGCATATTAATTTCGGGATGCCTAGTAACATATTTACTGAGCGTAGTGTCCCAGGACACACCAGCTTTTGTTTATAAGCACATAAGCATGTGGTTGCATAGGTCCTAGTCGGAGAACTCAGTGAGGACAGCTACATAGCAGGCATTTGTGTGTAGCACACATTGTCCCTGGATTCTCACTAGAAGGTGTTTATAGGGAATACTTTCATGTGCTGCTAATTAGCACTTGATCACAGCATTACTGTTAGAAATGGGGGTTTTGGTTGGCACTCAGGTTACCCTCTGTCCAAGCAAGAACCCTCACTCTAGTCAGGGTAAGTCACACACAATCCAAAATTATCCTGTGCCCACCCTCTGGTAGTTTGGCACGAGCAGTCAGGCTTAACTTAGAAGGTAATGTGTAAAGTATTTGTGCAATAGATCATACAATAACACCATATAGCACCACAAAAATACACCACACAGTGTTTAGAAAAATATAGAATATTTATCTAGATAATTGTAGGTCAAAACGAATGAAGATGCAATTGTGAAATTGTAGAGATATCACTGAAAAAGTGATATTAAGGCCCTCATTACGACCCTGGCGGTTTGTAACCGCCAGGGCCGCGGGACGCGGTGGCACCGCCGACAGGCCGGCGGTGCCCCGCGGGGCATTCTGACCGCGGCGGCTTAGCCGCGGTCAGAGAAGGGAAACCGGCGGTCTCCCGCCGGTTTCCCGCTGCCCCCAAGGAATCCTCCAAGCCGGCGCAGCTTGCTGCGCCGGCTTGGGGATTCCGACTCCCCCTCCCGCCATCCAGTTCCTGGCGGTTCTCCCGCCGGGAACTGGATGGCGGGAGGGGGAGTCGCGGGGCCCCTGCAGTGCCCATGCCAATGGCATGGGCACTGCAGGGGCCCCCGTAAGAGGGCCCGCTTGTATTTCACTGTCTGCATAGCAGACAGTGAAATACGCGACGGGTGCAGTAGCACCCGTCGCACCTTCCCACTCCGCCGGCTCGATTACGAGCCGGCTTCATGGTGGGAAGGTCGTTTTCCCCTGGGCTGGCGGGCGGCCTTTCGGCGGCCGCCCGCCAGCCCAGGGGAAAACTTGGAATGCCGGCCGCGGTCTTCAGACCGCGGTGCGGTATTCCTGCGGCGCAACTTTGGCGGGCGGCCTCCGCCGCCCGTCAAAGTTGTAATGAGGGCCTAAGTGTCTTAAGTCTTTAAAAAACAAACAAAGTCTCTTTCAAGCACAAAGTACCTGGTTTAAAGTGGAAAATCTCCGCAAAGGGCCGCAGAAGAAGAGATACGTGGAAAAATGGTGTGTTTCTCCCCTCCACACACGGACTTGCGTCGTTATTTTTCACGCGGGGAAGTCGTGCGTCATTTTCCAGCGCGTGGACTGTCTCTTTCTGTGGTTCTTGGGATTACCAGATGTCCCGGGGTCTGTGCGTGGATTCTTCGGCTTGTTTTCCGGCTGCGCGTCGTTCCGGGAGGCTGTGCTTGGAATTTTCTTTCTCACTGCAGGCGTCGCGTCGATTTCCCCTCTGGAAGTCGGGCGGCGTTGTCCTTGCGAGGCCGTGCGCTGAAGTTCTGGTCGCCCCGAAGGCGTAGCGTCGTTCAGTGTCGGTGTGCGGCGATTTTCTCGCCGCGGAGCAAGCTGTGCATCGAAATTTTCAGCGCACGAAGAGTCCAAATGAAAAAGAGAAGTCTTTTTGGCCCTGAGACTTCAGGGAACAGGAGGCAAGCTCTATCCAAGCCCTTGGAGAGCACTTTTATAGCCAGACAAGAGTTTAGCAAGGCAGCAGGCCAACAGCAGGGCAGCAGTCCTTTGTAGAAAGCAGACAAGTGAGTCCTTTGAGCAGCCAGGCAGTTCTTCTTGGCAGGATGTAGTTTCTGGTTCAGGTTTCTTCTCCAGCAAGTGTCTGAGGTGGTAGGGCAGAGGCCCTGTTTTATACCCAAATGTGCCTTTGAAGTGGGGGAGACTTCAAAGAGTGGTTTAGAAGTGCACCAGGTGCTCTTTTAGTTCAATCCTGTCTGCCAGGGTCCCAGTAGGGGGTGTGGCAGTCCTTTGTGTCAGAGCACGCCCTCCACCCTCCCAGCCCAGGAAGACCCATTCAAAGTGCAGATGTATGCAAGTGAGGCTGAGTACCCTGTGTTTGGGGTGTGTCTGAGTGAATGCACAAGGAGCTGTCAAGTAAACCTAGCCAGACGTGGATTGTAAGGCACAGAAAGATTTAAGTGCAGAGAAATGCTCACTTTCTAAAAGTGGCATTTCTAAATTAGTAATATTAAATCCAACTTCACCAGTCAGCAGGATTTTGTATTACCATTCTGGCCATGCTAAATATGACCTTCCTACTCCCTTCAGATCAGCAGCTGCCACTTCAACAATGTATGAGGGCAGCCCCAATGTTAGCCTATGAAGGGAGCAGGCCTCACAGTAGTGTAAAAACGAATTTAGGAGTTTTACACTACCAGGATATGTAAACTACACAGGTACATGTCCTGCCATTTACCCACACAGCACCCTGCTCTAGGGGTTACCTAGGGCACATACTAGAGGTGACTTATGTGTAGAAAAAGGGGAGCTTTAGGCTTGGCAAGTACTTTTAAATGCCACGTTGAAGTGGCAGTGAAACTGCACACACAGGCCTTGCCCTGGCAGGCCTGGACAAGGTAAGGGGCTACTTGAGTGGGTGGCACAACCAGTGCTGCAGGCCCACTAGTAGCATTTAATCTACAGGCCCTAGGCACATACAGTGCACATTACTAGGGACTTATAAGTATATTAAATAGTCCAATTGGGTATGATCAAAAGTTACCATATCTAAAGGAAGAGAGCATATGCACTTTAGCACTGGTTAGCAGTGGTAAAGAGCCCAGAGTCTAAAAGCCAGCAAAACAGAGTCCAAAAAGTGGAGGGAGGCAGGCAAAACGTTAGGGGTGACCACCCTAAGGCATGTCAGGTCTAACAATTACAATGACACAGGTTGTGCAGTAAAATATGGTAACATAATTGTCAAACAGTACACCTTTTCATGGCAGAAATGTAGATCCTTGTGACCCAAAGATTCTGAATTATAGATATTTGTTCGGAAAATAATTACTGGATCGTGCAGCATGGCAAGGCAAAGCTTCTTGGAAAAGTGGCATTGTGTGGCAGTAGTTCTTGAACACCTGGGAGAGATAGCAGCCTATCAAAAAATCATCTTTTACCACGACCTGCACAGCGTTTTTGTTGTTTTACTTTGAACACCTGATGCTACAAAGTGAGCGCTCCCCGCATACACGTTCATGGCCACACTTTGGTGAGATACGGCCTGGAACCTCCCAATGACTTGCTGCTGGTGTATGGAGTGTCTGCCACTAACATGTCTTTCTCACAGAAAGATTACATTAGGTGTATTCTGGGGAGGGAGGTCAGAAAATAGAGATTGGGGTGGTGCACAAGGACCGCCCTATACATAATGGGATATAATCGGCAGGGGCGTACCTTGGTCAGCAAGATTGGAGGTGTGAGCTTCAGATTTCTCGATAATCACAGAGGTATATAATGCTAAAATACATTATATGACAAACAGGGCGTACAAAAGTGGCTTAAAGGGCAGTGGGAAGGGAGAGGAGTACGGATTGATAGGGGCAGTAATTGAGATAAAGTACATTATTTTGTGAAATAACCAACATTTTAAAGTATTTCCAAACAGAATGAGGGGGAGAGTGTGTGTGTGTGTTTTGTCTGTGTGTAAAAATTCCTAGCGAAATCCTACAGACCCCTCACTGTACCCGACTGAAAACACCTCCACTCAACTTAGTATCTCGCCTTTCATTTGTAATCAAGGGAAAGAAAGAATACCTAAGTGAAATAAAAACTTTTTTAGTTGCAGGCTGGTTCTGTGACAGGAGAGAAGCTAAAAGAGCGCCTCACCTTTTATGTTGCAATCACCAGGAAGAAAGAATGCTTCTGAATCACTAACGCTAACCGTTTGTGTGACCGGTTCTACAGAGCCAAACAACAGATAATGTCAGAGGTGAATTTTACAATAGAGCTAAGGCAGCATTCTCTTTTTGCCTGTGAGTAAAATATGGAAGGTGAGGCGCTCTTTAACTTGCTGTGCCGGAAATTTTGTGAGCAGCATTATCTGGTTTAGGCCCTGGCAATTCTATTTTACGTTGAAGCCTACCAGACAGCACAGATGTTTTGTTTTCTAAGGACATATTGTGGACATTCAGAAAGTTTCTCTGGGAATTCATTTTGCCCTTGCTTACCATTGGTTTTGACGTTTGCAACTCACATTTTTTGGCATTCCATTTGCTGGCTGGCCCGGGTGAGTTTGTCCCTCCCAAGGAGCAAAGCCTTTTCACACCAAACCCCTCCTTGTATTCTTTCATGAGTGCTCCTTTTTGTAAACAGGCCTGTAAATCTTGTTGTTACCTTGTCACATTTGCTGTGCATTCAAAAACCAACATCAAATGCCAGGCTCTGTCTTCCGGAGGACTTGTTTACTTTTTTTTTCTCTGACTTCAAAGAAAGTGACAATCTTGCTGGATACTGGGGGAGGAAAGCCACGTTCCAACTTTTAAATGAACTGTGCAGGTATTTCAGAATATATCAGAATCAGGAACACAAATAAAGCACATTTTTTGTCAATTCTGACATTTGTTAGAAACAGATACTTTAATATGATCAAAACAAATCATTACACTAGATGATACCTTTGCCACACATTATCGTTTGTGCGCTGTATAGTTTTATTTGTAAAACTGTATGTCTGTGCAAATGTAATAGTTGTTTCTATTGAAAATGTGTTGTCTGTAATGGCAGTGTGCTACCATACCATGCATACTCTGCTCTACTCCACTCTACTTTGCACCACTCGACACCACTGCACTCTGCTCTACGCCACTGCTCTCCCTGGCTCTCACCATTGCACTCTATGCCACTCCACTCTATGCCACTCTACTCTGCACTGCTCCACTCTACTGTTCACCACAGTAATCTACACCACTGCATTGTACGATGCTGCATTGTACACTACTGAATTCAATTCCACAGCACTCTACATCACTATACTCTGCACTGGACACCAGTCCACTCTATGCTGCTGCACTTTATGCTGCACCACTGCACTCAATTTCATTGCAGTCTGTGCCACTCTTCACCACTCTGTCAATGCAGTCTGCATCACTCTACAATACTCTGATCTGCAACACTGCACTCTACCCCACAGAACACTACCCCACAGGACTCTACGCCTCTGAACTCTGCACTCCTTCATTCTTTGCCAATGCATTCTACCAAGCATCACTCCACTCTATGCCACTGTACTCCATGGAACTTTATTCTACTATGCACCACTCTACAACACTATTCTGCACCACTCTATGCCATTGCACTCTGTCCCACTCTACTGTACACCATTCCACTCTGCACCACTGTACTCTACACCACTTCAATCTACTGTGCAACAGTCTAATTGACACCGCTGCATTCTACGAAGCTGCACTGGACGCTACTGAACTCTGTCACTGCACTCTACACCACTTTACTCTGCAACCCTTTACGCTAATGCACTGTACAAATGTTTACTCTACGCCACTCTAAACGATTCCACTGTATGCCACTCTAATATATGACAATCTCTGTCACTGCACTCTACAAAACTATACTCCTCTGTTTGCCATTTCACTCTGCGACACTCCGCACCATTCTTCTCAATGGCACTAACTTTTAGTCATGCTGAACAGCAACCATGCTGGCGTATAACGTGGCTAAAACACATTGGCAAAGACAATAGCTCTTGATTAGGCGAGACCTCAGGGCTTTGCCAACACTTGCTTTTTAGTAGTGTCATTCAGTTGTATAAAATATCTTATCAGTTGTACATAATGTGCTTCTTCTCCCACCCTCCAGCCCCTGTTGTCTGTGTAGCTTCTGATATCCCACCACACCTATTGTCTGTGTTTCTTCTCCCCCCTCACTCTCATGTTGTCTGTGTTGTGCATTCCCTCACACCCTTTGTTTGTATTCCCCTGACCGTCTATGAGATTTAAAAAGAACTCTAACAGAGCCAGTGCTGGATGTGTCAAAGGTTTTTTTTTTTTTTTTTTGCTTTGATGTCCAGTTGCCTGCCATCCTCTATCCCGTTGACAATGTTGAAACCTGCAATTCTGTTCCTGTGTTTGTATTGCCCACACCCACGTCTGCTCTGTGGGCTGTCATAGAAAACAGACTGATTCAGAATTGACAGATCTTCCCCTCATATGACGACCCTGTCTCAGACTTGATAGCCTCTCATAGGCATTGGCTCAGCCTGTGCTTGGCATACTTCTGTTTCATCTTACCAAGGCCATCCAAGTTTTGCGAACCTTCAGAGACACAAGTGTTTGTCAGTACTAACAAGCTTTGGCAAAGCCAATAGGTCAGGTCTATGAGAAAGCTATTGGGCTTGCCTGTGTTCTTTAGCCATGTTGTAGAGCAGCATAGCTAAAAGTTGTTTTAGAAAAAAAGGAATAAATAAGGTATGAAAAAACAAAGCACACTGACACAGGAAGGTAAAAAAATGCTTATAGTGCTTTTTAAAATTATAACTTTTAGCCATGCAATACATCAGCCACACTGCTTGACAACATGGCTAATAAAAAGACATTGACAAAGCCAATAGCTCTCGCCTACGCTAGACCTATTGGCTTTTCTAATGCTTGTTACAAATTAGTCACTGCGTAAACCATGGAAATGTTTAGAGTCCAACAAACCAAGATCCTTGTTATAACCAGAGTATTGTTAATTTTTTTTAAAGGTTCCTGGGTCATGTGCCTTCACTAGAGTTATTAATTACACTCCTCTATTTTTTTCTAACAGTACCTCCCGGCTTTGATATACCTCTTTATACTCTACCAGCCTGCTCTTCACATCACAAATTTACCTCGGCTGTGAACAGTTACAGATAAAAACATGTGGTCCAACCCATTGGTGCTGCGGTGCTCTAGTGCTGATCAACACCCAGTCTCCGTCTCAACAGTGCATGTGGAAAGGAAGGTTGTTAGATGAGGAGCAGGCAATACAGATATGTGTGGCTCTGAAATGATGCTCAATTGTGGCCTGAACACTATCAACCCACTTTTCTGCCTTGAATTTTGAACACACAGTCATGACATTGCACTTTAATGGAAGGCTCCAATTCAACCTGAATGCAATTACTAGGAAACTCTCAGTGAAATGAAAGCAGTGCTTAATTTGTAAAAAAAAAAGGAAGTGCCAGGGCCCTCTCAGGAGGATATTGCACATTAAACCACCCATTGCCTCTAGGAGCACTGCAACTGACAGAACCGACTAAACTACTAGCCACCACACTCATACAAGTGTGACAATTCAGACTATTCCCGGCCACTCAAAGGTATAAAGATGCCATAGGCAGCAGATATCATTCATTTTAGTGTAGATTGAATGATTAAACAACTATTGTGCTCGTCTCCAAATCAGGCAGACAGCACGATCATGTGGCAGGCAGACTGTCAAAAGAGTTTGTGTTGAGAAATAAGTGTTGGTGCCGATCACTGGAAACCACCAGCTCAAATTAAGCACTGATTGAAAGGTTGGTTGAAAGGTGATGCCAGGAGAGACATTTTAAGGCATGGGTCAAGTGGCTGATAGCCCAGGGCCCCCACCTTTCAAGTAAGTGACTTCCTCGCAAATTGAAACTTTACTGTAGCTAATTTCTGTGCCTTTGTCTATCTAAAACTTAAACTTATAATTCAATACTGCCGGACAACATAGGCCTTGAATTGGCAAAAAATGGGTAACAGAATTCAAAGATGTTCCACACAGGGGCCTCAAAAATATTTCTTGCCTGGGGCCCATAAAATTCTTGAGATTACACTGGATGCACGCATTGTTACTACTGCTGCCTGTATGGTGACTTTCAGCCCAAACTGAGATATTGCTAATGCAGCACTAAAACGTTCACATACATTTTGGCCTTATTAGTGCTGGTTCAGGATGTGCACACAAGTGACTGGTTGAGGATACCATGCATAAAAGGTGTTTTGGGATTAGGGCTGATATTGAGGAAAGTTAAACGCTTTTAGCATATATGTGTAATGAATAGCATGTACTCTCGTAGTTGTGCTTTGTAGATTTTCTGCTTTTTTTCAAACTGTCATTTTATGTCCCTTTGTAGGACGTAAGTCTTCGAAAACGTAGCATGTGACTTATTTCCTTGAGTAGATCCTGTTGGGCTGCTGATTAAACTTAAGAGTAGAAAGAAAAAGTACTCCCTATTCTCGCCAGCATGCTATCAGATATTAAGTGCGATTTGCAGGATGTGGCGCCTTTCTGAACTTGCTCGGCCCTGCCAATATCTTTTTCAGAGTTAAAGGGAATGAATGATAGGTTGAATATAACCGCATTTGAATGTTAGCAAAGTTTCAGACTTAAGCTAACCTTGTAAACTATTAAGAGTTAGAGTTAACACTATCTGTGTTCTTCTAATTATATATGTGCCTAACGCTAGATGTGCGAGTCCTACACCCTTATTACAGATTTTTTTTTCTCTGCTACATAAATAAATTACTTAAATTAATTTGTTCCATTTTGTTGCTTCTAAGTACAGAATGGGACAGTCTTGACCATTACAGAAATGTGCGCGCATTTGGGCAGAAATAGTGAATGGATTGTAATACATGTATGACCTATATGTTATTTTTAATCAATAATAAATATTTCAGCAACAAACCCCACTTACTGGATAACCGTTTAATGAAACAAAACAAATCAATTTTGTTCTTTTTTGTTTTTTTGAAAAAAATAAAACCTGAACAAACAGTTTGTTCCTCAAATATAGCCCCATGTTTCACAATTGAATATGCTGTCAGACATAATGTGGTCAGTGTCTGCTAGGTTTGCACTTGACAAATGCAATTTTTCAGTTACATTTTCATTAACCCCTTTGCTGCCAGGCCTTTTCCCCCTCCTTTGCCGAGCCTTTTTTTGGTTATTTGGGGCAGTTCGCGCTTAGGCCCTCCTAACTTTTTGTTCACATAAGCTACCCACGCCATAATAGCGTCCTTTTTTTCCAACATCCTAGGGATTCTAGAGGTACCCAGACTTTGTGGGTTCCCCAGAAGGAGACCAAGAAATTAGCCAAAATACAGTGAAAATTTCGTTTTTTAAAAAAAAAAAATGGGAAAAGGGGCTGCAGAAGAAGGCTTGTGGTTTTTTCCCTGAAAATGGCATCAATAAAGGGTTTGCGGTGCTAAAATCACCAGCTTCCCAGCTTTCAGGTACAGGCAGACTTGAATCAGAAAACCCAATTTTTCTACCCAATTTTGGCATTTTACTGGGACATACCCCATTTTTATGATTTTTTTGTGCTTTCAGCCTCCTTCCAGTCAGTGACAGAAATGGGCGTGAAACCAATGCTGGATCCCAGAAACCGAAACATTTCTGAAAAGTAGACAAACTTCTCAATTCAGCAAGGGGTAATTTGTGTAGATCCTACAAGGGTTTCCTACAGAAAATAACAACTGAAACAAATAAATATTGAAATTGAGGTGAAAGAAAATGCAATTTTTCTCTGCGTTTGACTTTGTAACTTTTTCCTGCAATGTCAGATTTTTTAAAGCAATATACCGTTAAGTCTGCTGGACTCTTCTGGTTGCGGGATATATAGGACTTGTAGGTTCATCAAGAACTCTAGGTACCCAGACCCAATAAATGAGATGCGCCCTGCAGTGGGTTTTCATTCCATACCGGGTATACAGCAATTCATTTGCTGAAATATAAAGAGTAAAAAATGACTATCAAGAAAACCTTTGTATTTCCAAAATGGGCACAAGATAAGGTGTTGAGGAGCAGTGGTTATTTGCACATCTCTGAAATCCGGGGTGCCCATACTAGCATGTGAATTACAGGGCATTTCTCAAATAGACGTCTTTTTTACACACTCTCTTATATTTGGAAGGAAAAAATGTAGAGAAAGACAAGGGTCAATAACACTTGTTTTGCTATTCTATGTTCTCCCAAGTCTCCCGATAAAAATGGTACCTCACTTGTGTGGGTAGGCCTAGCGCCCGCGACAGGAAATGCCCCAAAACACAACATGGACACATCCCATTTTTTCACAGAAAACAGAGGTGTTTTTTGCAAAGTGCCTACCTGTAGATTTTGGCCTCTAGCTCAGCCGGCACCTAGGGAAACCTACCAAACCTATGCATTTTTGAAAACTAGAGACCAAGGGTAATCCAAGATGGGGTGACTTGTGGGGCTCTGACCAGGTTCTGTTACCCAGAATCCTTTGCAATCCTCAAAGTTTAGCTAAAAAAACACATTTTCCTCATATTTCGGTGACAGAAAGTTATGGAATCTGAGAGGAGCCACAAATTTCCTTCCACCCAGCATTCCCCCAAGTCTCCGGATAGAAATGATACCTCACTTGTGTGGGTAGGCCTAGCGCCCACGAAAGGAAATGGCCCAAAACACAACGTGAACACATCACATTTTTTCACAGAAAACGGTGCCTACCTGAGGATTTTGGCCTCTAGCCCAGCCAGCACCTGTGGAAACCTAGCAAACCAGCACATTTTTGAAAACTAGACACCTAGGGGAATCCAAGATGGGGTGACTTGTGGGGCTCTGACCAGGTTCTGTTAACCAGAATCCTTTCCAATCCTCCAAATCTGGCTAAAAAAACACATTTTCCTCATATTTCGGTGATAGAAAGTTCTGGAATCTGAGAGGAGCCACAAATTTCCTTCCACCCAGCATTCCCCCAAGTCTCCCGATAAAAATGATACCTCACTTGTGTGGGTAGGCCTAGCGCCCGCGACAGGAAATGCCCCAAAACACAACGTGGATACATCCCATTTTTTCACAGGAAACAGAGGTGTTTTTTGCAAAGTGCTTACCTGTAGATTGTGGCCTGTAGCTCAGCCGGCACCTAGGGAAACCTACCAAACCTGTTCATTTTTGAAAATTAGAGACCTAGGGGAATCGAAGATGGGGTGACTTGTGGGGCTCTGACCAGGTTCTGTTACCCAGAATCCTTTGCAAACCTCAAAATTTAGCTAAAAAAACACATTTTCCTCACATTTCGGTGACAGAAAGTTCTGGCATCTGAGAGGAGCCACAAATGTCCTTCCACCCAGCGTTCCCACAAGTCTCCCAATTAAAAATGGCACCTCACTTGTGTGGGTAGGCCTAGCGCCCACGAAAGGAAATGGCCCAAAACACAACGTGAACACATCACATTTTTTCACAGAAAACGGTGCCTACCTGAGGATTTTGGCCTCTAGCCCAGCCAGCACCTGTGGAAACCTAGCAAACCAGCAAATGTTTGAACACTAGACACCTAGGGGAATCCAAGATGGGGTGACTTGTGGGGCTCTGACCAGGTTCTGTTAACCAGAATCAACCTCAAAATTTGGCCCAAAAAACACATTTTCCTCACATTTCGGTAACAGAAAGTTCTGGAATCTGAGAGGAGCCACAAATGTCCTTCCACCCAGCGTTCCCCCAAGTCTCCCAATAAAAATGGTACCTCACTTGTGTGGATGGGCCTAGCGCCCACGAAAGGAAATGGCCCAAAACACAACGTGGACACATCACATTTTTTCACAGAAAACAGAGGTGTTTTTTGCAAAGTGCCTACCTGCGGATTTTGGCCTCTAGCTCAGCCGGCCCCAGGGGGGGCAGAAATGGCCTAGAATAAATTTGCCCCCCCCCCCAATACCCCCAGGGAGCGACCCTTGCCTACGGGGTCGCTCCCCTTGCGTGACGGCACAAAAAAAAAAAATCCCCGGTGCCTAGTGGTTTCTGCCCCCTTGGGGGCAGATTGACCTAAAATCGGCCGATTTGTCCCCAAGGGGGGCAGAAATGGTCTAAATACACTTTGCCCCCCCAGGGGAGCGACCCTTGCCTAAGGGGTCACTCCACATCTCTAAAAAAACAAAAAAAAAAAAAACACAACAAAAAAAATTAGCCCTGGTGCTTAGAGGTTTCTGCCCCCCCGGGGGCAGATCGCCTAATAACAATAGGCCGGTCTGCCCCCAGTGGGGGCAGAAATGGCCTATAATAAATTTGACCCCCCCCCCCGGGGATCGACCCTTGCCTACGGGGTCGCTCCCCTTGCGTGACGGCGAGAAAAAAAAAGATCCCTGGTGCCTAGTGGTTTCTGCCCCCCTTGGGGACAGATTGACCTAAAATCGGCCGATCTGCTCCCAAAGCGGGCATAAATGGCCTAAATACAGTTTGCCCCTCCAGGGGAGCGACCCTTGCCGAAGGGGTCGCTCCCCATCTAAAAAAGAAAAAAATAATAATAATAATAATAAAATGTGCCATGTCGCCTAGAGGTTTCTTCCCCCCCTGGGGGCAGATCAGCCTAATAACAATAGGCCGATCTGCCCCCGGGGGGGCAGAAATGGCCTAAAATAAATTTGCCCCCCTAACCCCCCGGGGAGCGACCCTTGACTACGGGGTCGCTCCCCTTGCGTGATGGCGCCAAAAAAAAGATCCCTGGTGCCTAGTGGTTTTGACCTAAAATCGGCCGATCTGCCCCCAAAGCGGGCAGAAATGGCCTAAATACAACTTGCCCCTCCAGGG
Organism: Pleurodeles waltl; assembly: GCF_031143425.1. NCBI lineage: Eukaryota > Metazoa > Chordata > Amphibia > Caudata > Salamandridae > Pleurodeles > Pleurodeles waltl. Next base: position 491,418,195 of record NC_090440.1, read on the forward strand.
GAGCGACCCTTGCCTAAGGAGTCGCTCCCCATCTCTAAAAAAACAAAGAAACAAAGAAATAAAACACACAAATAAAATTAGCCCTGGCGCCTAGAGGTTTCTGCCCCCTCTGGGGCCAGATCGGCCTAATAACAATAGGCCGATCTGCCTCCAGGGGGTGGGGCAGAAATGGCCTAAAATAAATTTGCCCCCCGGGGAGCGACCCTTGCCTAAGGGGTCGCTCCCCTTATGTGAAATTCACGAACAAAAAAAAAAAAAATCCCTGGTATCTAGTGGTTTCTGTCCCCCTTGGGGGCAGATTGGCCTCATAAAAATAGGGCAATCTGCTCCCAAGGGGGGCAGAAATGGTCTAAATACACTTTGCCCCTCTAGGGGAGCGACCCTTGCCTAAGGGGTCGCTCCACATCTCTAAAAAAACAAACAAACAAAACCACACAAAAAAAATTAGCTCTGGCGCTTAGAGGTTTCTGCCCCCCCGGGGGCAGATCGCCTAATAACAATAGGCCGGTCTGCCCCCAGGGGGGGCAGAAATGGCCTATAATAAATTTGACCCCCCCACCCCACCCCGGGAGCGACCCTTGCCTACGGGGTCGCTCCCCTTGCGTGACGGCGAAAAAAAAAGATCCCTGGTGCCTAGTGGTTTCTGCCTCCCTTGGAGGCAGATTGACCCAAAATCAGCTGATCTGCCCCCAAAGCGGGCAGAAATGGCCTAAATACAATTTGCCCCTCCAGGGGAGCGACCCTTGCCTAAGGGGTCGCTCGCCATCTAAAAATTAAAAATAACAAAAATAATAATAATAAAATGTGCCCTGGCGCCTAGAGGTTTCTGCCCGCCCCCGGGGGGGGGCAGAAATGGCCTATAATAAATTTGATCCCCCCCTCCGGGGAGCAACCCAATGCCTACGGGGTCGCTCCCCTTGTGTGATGACGCCAAAAAAAAGATCCCCGGTGCCTAGTGGTTTCTGCCCCCCTTGGGGGCAGATTGACCTAAAATCGGCCGATCTGCCCCCAAAGCGGGCAGAAATGGCCCAAATACAACTTGCCCCTCCAGGGGAGCAACCCTTGCCTAAGGGGTCGCTCCCCATCTCTAAAAAAAACAAACAAAGAAAAAAAAACACACAAAAAAAATTAGCCCTGGCGCCTAGAGGTTTCTGCCCCCTCTGGGGGCAGATAGGCCTAATAACAATAGGCCGATCTGCCTCCAGGGGGGGCAGAAATGGCCTAAAATAAATTTCCCCCCCCCAACCCCCCAGGGAGCGACCCTTGCCTAAGGGGTCGCTCCCCTTACGTGAAATTCACGAACAAAAAAAAACAACTCCCTGGTATCTAGTTGTTTCTGTCCCCCTTGGGGGCAGATTGGCCTCATAAAAATAGGCCACTCTGCCCCCAAGGGGGGCATAAATGGCCTAAATATAATTTGCCCCCTATGGGAGCGACCCTTGCCTAAGGGGTCGCTCCCCACCTCTAAAACAAAAAAACAAAAACATTTTTTTTTATCCCTGGTGCCTAGAGGTGGGGCAGAAAAGGCCTTAAAAAAATGTCCCCCCTGGGAGCGACCCTTGCCCAAGGGGTCGCTCCCTCATGCCAGTTTCCTTTTTGAAAAAACATCCCTGGTGTCTGGTGGGCATTTTGACAGCCGGATTGAAAGCATTGATTGCTAAAACGCAGAGAGAGACTTCAAAGGGAAGGAAATGACTTTCCTTCCCTTTGAAGCCTCTCTCGGCCTCCCCCACGTGATCGGAAGAGAAATGCAAAGCTGAGCTTCCAGCGCGATGGGAGGAGGCCCTGTGACAAACAGCGCGCGATCGGGTGCTGACGTCACAGGGGGGTTAGGGGGGTTGGGGTGGAAGGGGAAGGGCTTCCCCTTCCATCCCTGACTTGTGGGGTGGGGGGGAACCCCACAGAGGGAACGCTAGCGCTCCCTCTGGACTGTGTGCCCAGGACGTGATGGTAACGTCCTGGGCACAGCAGCACTGTGCCTCAGGACGTAACCATTACGTCCTGGGCACAGAAGGGGTTAAAAGGATTTGCCTTTTTAGGTCCAGCCTAGTCAGTGCACATGCGCTGTCTGCAAGACATGCTTCTTTTCAATCTGTGGGCTTTAACCACGCCCGCTATCACCATTCGTTTTTTGTTGTGCTTGTCTTAAATGCTTCCTTATTATTGGTGCATTTTTCTAAATGTATCGCCTTTGTGTGCTTAGGTCCTTCTCGGTCGATTTCACTAAGAGATTATTTTTGTTGCCCATCACACTACGTTCACTCTTCCTCCTGTTACAGCGTGTGATGGCCCCTCCTCTGTCCTCCCGTCTGAGCATTGTAGTCTTAGTGTTTAGGGCAGGTTGCATTGGTTTCCATGTCTTGAGTTCCAGCTCAGTGCTTAACTTCTCTGGATTTTTATTTAATTTATGTTAACAGTGTATTTATGAAACAAGTAACCGGCAGCTTGAAATAGGAAATTGCACAAAGTTCACATACAAGTACAGATTACCCCTGTTAGACAGTGACGCGATCAGCCCGCACATCCTACATGTAATTATAGACAATTTTTGGAATGTCAGCATTCACACGTGCACAACTGTTTTGTGGAGATTGCACATAAAATCACACTTCTGCTGACATGTTACTCGTGCAGTAACCTCTCTGCATTTGAAGTGTTATGCATAATCTACTGCTCTCACGTTGCTCTTTTAAACTCTTAAACAATCCCAATCCCTGGCGGCACAGCACCCAGGATAATGTGCTGCATGGCTAAACACTTATAAGGTCCAAAATGCGCAACCTTTTGGCTATGGTAATGCTTGTTGCTTTTGCATAAGTGCAAAATTGTGATATGGTCACTGGTTCCTATTGTGCCTACTATCAAACTCTGGAACATTCTTGTTTTCTGATTACGTCACCAACATCATACACTTACGGCTTGATTACAGCTAGCCAAACACTGGTGTAACAGAATGTAGTGAGGGGCCCCTGAGTCTTCCATATCTCACAGATATTCATTAGCCTTGAGCTGAAAGGGGGACCCTGAAGCGCTGGGGGCCTGCTGAAGCAAAGAGGCTCCCCTGCGGTGTAGGGACCTCCATTCTGCCCTTGTAGGTAACCGGGCAGGTGATCAGAAGGCAGTGCCCTTAGCTTTCTTCACAAGGTTAATCGCCAAGGGACCGTTTGCAAAGTCACTGCACTGCTGGAAGTATAACAAGACCATACCAGTGGCTGAATGTACACAATACAAATGCCAATAACGTGACAAAGATTGAAATATATAGCTTAGGGTGCTAAGGAGTTCTAGTATTGATGAATTTCCCTTGGACGAAATGGTCCAGGGCTGCAAATGCTTCCGAATTTCGTTTTTATCCCATTCTGGGCTACATAATTTTACTATGGGATAACATCGAAAGTAGGTGTCGTTTAGTAACGTTCAGTGCTGGTAGCCATGGCTGACCAGCCAATAGCTTTAGATTTAGGAAGTTACAGAAAAATACCATGTTTACATTTTTATGTCAATAGATCAATTTATTATACAATGCTGATGTTTACAGATTATTATTGTCGCACTATGTTTGGATGCACATTTCACTAAATCCCTACAGGTAGCCAAATTTGAGCTCACATTCACTTGTTAAATAAATATACCAGTTGGAGTATCGTTTTTTTTCATAGCGATAAAATCAATATGGATAAATATTGGCAAGATAAAACATAAAACTAGATACATGCTGTCGAACATAAAAAAACACAAACGCCATAAAATAGTGAGATTTAATTTGAGAAATTACATTGTTAATGAACTTAAAACTGTTATTAATTGGTAATAACGTAAGGAATTTTGCCAAGTGGTGGTGTTCTTTTTGAGAGACAGTGTTGCCTATACCGAAGCATAACTTGCCAATAAGGTGTCCTTCAGAGCTATTCAAGTACGAAATGCTGCATCTTATGCTGCCTGACTTCTTATGACTGGCTTATCCTTGAGGTCATGTCTATTTAACAGCTATTATTAGGCTGCAGTAATGCATCTCTGCTTAATGTAGCAGCCCGGATGCCTGCTGTCTGTATTGCAAAATCAATCCCCTCAGAAGCAGCTTTCTGTTTGCACTGCCTCGCCCCACTTAAACATCTGTAGTGTTAATTTTGCGCGTTTTTTTCAAATTATATTTAAAAAATAAAGAGTTTTTTAATGGCTAGGTGAAAACATCACGTTGCTTACATTACTGTTGAGAAACAGAGTCCTGAAATGCAAATCTCCAAAAACTGTTTTTATTTTAAGTTTGCTTTTGCAGTTTCACTGTGACCAGATTCCTGAATAAGGAAAGTGCTTCGATTTTACGAGTTAAATAGGTATAGCTCCTTACAGCCCACACATACTGTACAGCATTCCTGAAATATTCTTCGAACATTAAACAAACTACTAAATGGGTCGTGCGCACATTCAGGAAATCACTTACAGGTGCAGTTCTTGACTAAATAGCCCTTTCTTCGTTTCCAGTGTTGCTTTGGCTTGTGGACCATGTAGTTTTGTATTACAGGTTACCTTTTCCAAATTCATTATAATCCAGTCTTTTAGCTCAGTAGTCAATGTCAGTGCATTATAGTCATTGTAGTACAGCAAAATATACAGAGTATAATTCCTGTTACGAGTTTCACATTTTTTAGCTCCTCCATGGAACCTAATACTGCAGGTCTGCCGGTCAGATTTTACTTTTTTCCACAAATTTTTGAGATTACATGTTGAATAACAGCCCTTCTGCAAGTGATCGTCTTTCCCGATGCATAGCCAAGCACCCTAGGCATCCACAGTGGAAAAGCTAAAAAACAATAGAGTGGGGTGAACACACTATTATGCTAGAAATTTACTTACAAAATGCAGTTGTAAGTGATATACATTTCTTTGTTTAAAGTTCTGTGGCATGATTAATTTTCTCACCATTTGAATTGGTTATTACCCCCAGGTCCCACCAGTCCTCATCCCATTCATTACTAATGGAGAGATCCTCTCTCTGCAACAGAAAAAAAGAACACAAGGAATGCTGTAAACTCTCTACCCCATGCCCTCCCACGTGGAGTACTTAATATGTACCTTTCCACCATTCATTCTGTTCTTTTTCTGCCTGTGGCAGATGGACGCGAGAACTGGTGTGAAGCTGCTTCTGTGGTCTGGGGCAGCTGATGTCTTATGTTTTCCATCCTCAGGCCTGGCAATGAGGGCGGTGTTGCTGGAGGTGCTTTTCTTGCATGCTGGGCTGGCAGGAATTCGCCTGCATGTGGAAGAGCTGGATGGCCACGGGGTGCGCCCTTTGTTTCCAGCACTGTGCATTGCTTCTGGAGTCGTATGGTGCACGTCCCCTGGGGCTACAGGGCAGCCTGATGGGGACACGGGTGCTGAGTGCCTGGAGGTTTCGGGGTGAATTGTTTGAACCTGTTCCAACACCCTCTCGGTGGAGGGTGGTGGAGTGCGCTGACTAGGCCTTGCTTGGACTTGCATTGCTTGACTTCCGGGTGGGACAAGCAGAGAGTGTGCACATGCGCGAGGCGGGTCGAGCGTGCATCAGTGATGCCGCTTCAGAATTTGCAATCCTTTCAGTGGTTTTGTGGCAGCTTTATAAGTCAGAGGCCCTGGGGGTGAGAACCGCATAGTGGATCCTTTTTTCTTGGCCTGTATAGTGAGGAGAATTGTGCTGTTTGTTGCCTGTGTTCTGGTATATTCCTTGGGCTGCGATGGGGAAATATTCTCAATAGAGGAAAGATGTGGAAGTTTCCTCTTCTGCCTCCTCTACTTCCTCAGCCTCTTCCCATTCTCCTCCTCCTCGATCTAAAAAGCACAATGAGGGTGAGAATGCATGCTTGGGGAGACTTATCAGGGAGACCTTGATGGAGATGGAGGGTTCCGGTAGACCGAAGACTGCTGTCCCTACAGTGACTTTTCTTTCCGCAGGGTTGGATGAGGAAGGGCCGGGTCCTGAGGAACAGACGGGAAACTGTATTTCAAAAGAGATGTTGCCTGATCTCATTAAGCAAGTTAAAGCAATATGGGATTTCCTAAGGAGGAGATGCCTACAACTTCCTCTGGGTCCTTCCTACGTCAATTTCAGCGTATAGCACTAGTGGATGTCCCTACGCACCCCTACATTCAGGAGGTTCTCAAGCATGAATGGCGGGATCCTAACAAGATTCTTCTGTCCCACTTTATGGCCAAGTCGTATCCATTGGAGGATATGCAACATGTCTTGCCTGACTCCATCCCTATTGACTCCTTTGGGGCCAGTTTGGTGGGCAGTTTATTTTGAGCTGAAAATGCCGTTATCAAAGACACATTGGATAAGAGAGAGAATGGTTTTCTCAAGAAGGTACATTCAAGTGCCCATTTGGCTTTGAGGGTGAGCATCTATGGCACATATGTGGCTCAGTCCCTGATAGCGGATCTGAAGTCCCTGTTTAGGCCCTGGATGAGTCCGCAGACTCTCAGGGTTGCTTGAGCATATTGAGCATCAAGCGAAGTATCCTTCTGATGTTTCCTTTGATATGGTGAGGGCTTCGGCTCTTGCTGGTGGAGCTCGTGTAGTGGCTAATCGGAATCTGCTGTCAAAAGACAGATGTGGCCTAGAAATCGTCAGCCCTTCGGCTTCCCTTCCAGGGTAATGTGTTGTTTGGGGCTAAGCTGGAGGAAAAGCTTCACAAGCTGATCAAAGAGAAAAAACATTTGTCCTCTGTGACAGCCTTCCAGACACAAGACTCATTTTCGTTCGCCCTCATGTAGGCAGTTTGTGCAGTCCCAGGGGAGGCTTTCTACCGGAAGAGGTCGGGATAAGAAGCACAAGTCTCCCTTTTCCCCTCCCCCACATTCCTGGCTATATGGTAGTGCAGGACGGGCCAGTTGGGGGGTCATCTGCAGCATTTTGTCCAGGCCTGGATGTGATGTACTTCAGTTGTCTGGGTATTGGGCGTTGTACGCCACGGCTACAAGATCGGGTTTTAGGTAATCCCTCCTGCTTCAGGGGTGCACTCTAGTGCTTGGCCCTCCAGCTCTGTAAAGAGGGTTGGTTTGGCGCTTGGGACTCACTCTCTGCTTCAGAAGAAGGATATTTTAGAGCTTCCTTCTCTAGAGAAGGGCAGAGAGTTCTATTCCATTGTCTTCTTGGTGGAGAAGAATACTGGGGGCTTCCAGCTGGTTTTGGACTAAAAACTTTAAACAAGTTTGTGTGTCATGTCCCATTCAAGATGGAGACGTTGCAGCAGATCATTCTGTTGGTGATTGAGGGTGATGTGCACCGTGGATCTGCAGGATGCCTATTACCATGTTCATGTCCACTCTCACTACCAGCAGCTTCTACAGTTCTGTGATCAGAAGATTCATTACCAGTTCAGGGTGCTTCAATTCGGACTTCGGTCAGCTCTGACAGTGTTCACCTAGGTGGCGGCCTCCGTGGTCACTTCCCTTCATCTCAGGGGGTGGGGCCCATCTGTATCCTTATCTGGATGTTTGGCTGGTGCATGCCCCGTCGAAAGAGCTTCTTCTTCGGGACCTCCTGGTGGTTTTTGCCTCACTCAAGGATTAAGGATTACCGGTGAGCTGGGAGAAGTGCCCGCTGGTTCCATCTCAAGATCTAACATTTATTGGGGCCTGCTTTCTCACAGATCTCAACAAGGTGTTTCTTCCCATTTCAAGGACCCTGGCTCTCCAGTCTCTGGAAATTATGTCCTTGTCCTCAGTTCCAGTCTGCAGGTGGCTTAACTTGTTGAGAAGCATGGCAGCAGCAGTCTTCATTGTCCTCTAAGGTCGGTTCCAACTCAGGCCTTTGTGGGTCCAGCTGCTCTCATGTTGGGATCTGCGATCTGGGGACTTTGAGAGGTTGGTTCCGGTCTCCCCAGACGTCCTTCCAGTACTTGAATAGTGGGCTATGAGAGACAATCTTTCCAGGGGTGTGCGTTTGCACCCAGAACCTCCTTTGATCCCGACTACGAATGTCAGTGCTTTTGGTTGGGGAGTTACCCTGGGGGGCAGGTCTCTGCAGGCTTGGTGGTCTCTTCAGGAGGGGAGATGCTCTTCTAATTGGAGGGAACTGATGTCTGTGTTCATGGCAATCATGGGATTGTATCATCTTCTGGTGGGGCACAACTTGGTGGAGGAGAGGGTTGCAACTCAAGAGGGTTCCCCGTCACTTAGCAGTGGCCACCCTGCAATTCCTGTAGACCTTCCACATTAAAGGCATATGCAAGGGTGTGGGGGTAATTTCCAGTGTTGGTGCACACCTCTGCTGTTGCCCTCTTTGTAATGTTCCTTGACTGACATGCTTCAGTTCTTATAAGAAGGATTTGAGAAGCATTTGTCTGTGACTACCTTGCAGGCCCAGTGGGGTGCCATCAAGGCTTTTCACTCTCCTTGGGGCAACCTGGCTAATGTAGATGATAAGATGGCCAGGTTGTTACGTGGGTTTTCCCTTTCATGTCTCTTGGTAAATCCTCTTTTTCCATTTTGGGCATTGCCTTTGGTTTTGAGTGCTTTGATGTCTGCCCCTTTTGAATCCCTGGAGGTGGCATATATTATGTTTTTCATCTTCAAGGTTTTATTTTGGTGGCTATCACTTCAGCCAGGCGCATTGGCGAGTTAAAGGCATTGATGTCTTAGGAACCGTTCCTGTCTTTTTCTGAGGATGGGTTGGTGTTGAGATTGGATTCATCTTTTGTCCCCAAAGTGACTTCCCAGTTTCATCATTCCCAGGAAGTGGTTTTGCCTTCATTGGTGCGAATCTGGAGAGTGAGGGGGACTTGGATTGGTTTGTTTTGGATGTGAAGCAAGCTTTGCTTCCTGGGCTAAGTTTAAACGGATGTCCATTTCTGAGATTTGCAGGACAGCTTCCTGGGCAGCTTCCAATGATTTTGTTTTCCATTACCATCTGCAGAATGTGTTGTGGGAAGAGACAATTTTTGGGGGTTGGGGCTTTTGTGGGCTGTCTGCTCCTCACTAGGGTGTGTTCCTGCCTGTTTCTAATAAATCACTATTGGGTGCTGCTTTGAATGTTGTGTCCTTTTGTGATTTTCTGTTCCCTTTTTTGTGAAGACCTTTTTTTTTTCTAGCTTGGGTATTCCCCGTTAGTAATGAAGGGGAAGAGGACTGATGGAACCTGGGGGTAATGTCCTATTGCTTACCATTACTCCTGGTCCTGCAGTCCTCGTCCCATTCATTATTACCCACCCTCCCTCCCGGATGACCGGCCTTCATATTTGGGACTTTGTAGTTCAGAATGAATGCTGGGAAGGTACTTATTAAGTACTCCCGGTGGGAGGGGGTGGGGTAGAGGGTTTACAGCATTCCTTATGTTCTTTTTTCAGTCGTGGAGAGAGGGATTTCTCCATGAGGGAACAGGACTACAGGGCAAGGAGTAACAAAAGCCTTTGAAAATGTATGCTACAGAGAGGACAGCTGCCCATTTTAGGTCTCGGCTACAAAAATCTTTAATCGTTTGCAAGGCTTCATGTTTCAGCCACTAGCTCACAAATGGATAGCTTTGCTGTATTTTTTGTGCCCCCAGCCCCACACATATAATTTTAACTCCAATGGTCTCCTGCAGAATGCTCCCTACCCCACTTCTCGTCCCAATTTCTGAACCGCATTGTATATATATTTTTTTAGATTTAGATTGCCCAAGCATCTGCACATTTCTGCTTGGCCACTCGCTTCCTTTTTTGATGCTCACAGACACTTTGTTTTACTTTTTTAACCTTTAATTTAAAAGGTTTCCCTTGGTAAATTCAAAATGTGCACAGTGTTTCAGAAGACAAGCTTGTGCATGTGGTCCAAGTCAGATGTGTCCATGTGTCATCCACCACACATGCATGAATCGATGGCCATCTTGGATGGATTTTTTTTAACCAAAAACCCATTTCAAACCCATTTCAAAATTGTGCATGCATGTAGCCAGTAAAACAGCATTGGCAAAGCCAAGAGCTCCACATTTTAGAGCAGAAAATTTGGCTTTGCCAAGGATGATTTCCTGTGGCATACTTTTTAGCTTGAGCCTAGAAGCGTGCATGCGCTGCTCTCTCGACATGCTGCAATCTATTTTGTAGGGTTTAACCATGCCCATCTCACACCCATCACTTTAATTCGTTCCTTGGCCTGCCTTTCAAAATTCCCTTGATTTTATAGATCAGTGCTTTACGTATGACCCTCCTTGAGGCTGTTTTGTATTTGACTTATGAAACTGACCCTGTTATATGGATTATTGCACGATCAACCATATACCTTAGTGTGGAGTACTACTTTTTTCTCTCTGTGGCCATATGCTGTGTCTTCTTCTTCCTTGTTTTTTAGCATGCCGCTGTTTCGTTGTGGTGTCTGCAACCAAAGGCTGCAAGCTGGCGGGGAGGGTCTTTTTTATTTATTTATTTATTTAGTTGTTATTTTCATATAGTGCAGACTCGTTCGGAGGAGCGCTTTACATGTGTACCACTTAGGTACAAGTTTAGCAGTTGAAAAATATACAAACTGGCACTTTTTAAACAGAAAAAACACAGAAGTCCTCAATGCGGCTCTTCTGGCACAACGGGACAATACTACAATACTCACTGTACTCAGGGAAACTCGCCCCAAAATGCTTTGCAGGGCATTTTTTGTTTACAAAACATGTTTGCCCTCAACTCAGCCTGTGGTACTCCTACAACAATGGAGCCAGCACCTAAACATTCAGCACAACACACTCTTTCTGTCTAGGACTCTGTCTCCACACTAGTTTAGGGAGGGCAATATAATAAGCCCCCCACCATATATTATCTTCTTAAGCTCTCTCATGGCTAAAACGTTTGTTTTACAGTTTGTTTTACAGCTGTGAGTAGTTTGTGTTTTAAGAGCCTTGTCTGTAACATTGTTGCAGTGGGTCTGCTAGGCTTGATAATGTGTAAGACAATACACCTTCTACGGGCTAAATATATGGTTACACTGCATTACTTTCTTCCATTCTGTTTTCTTGTGGTTATGCCCTCAAGGGGCTGATTATATGGTTACATGACCATGTTTTTGTCCAAATGCTATTTTCATTGTGTTGTCCTCTAGAGTCTGTTCTGAGCATTACAGCCAAGATACTACTCGGAAACTCGCCTCATAATGCTTTGCGGGGCATTCCTTTTACAAACATCTTTTGCTCATAACTCACTGTGTGGTGTTCCGAGGGCAATGGGGCCACCATCAAAAGGTGCAGCATAACTTGCTTGTTCTGTCTAGGTCATCTCTGGGTCCCCCACACTAGGTGGGAGGGGGGGGAGGGGTTAGGGGTGAAAACCCCCACCCACCATACAGTGTCATTTTGAGCTCTTTCATGGCTGGCTGGAACTTTTGTTTTACAGCTGGGAGTAGCTTTTGTTTTAAGGGCCTTGTTTGTAATATTATTCTAGTAGGTCTGAAAATGTGTAATGCACTACACACACAGGAGGCTAAATATATGGTTACACTACATTACACCATTCTATTTTCATGTGGTTATACTCTCCAGGGGCTGACTATACATGACCATGTTTCTTACAAATGCTTTTTTTATCCAGGTGACATCTAGGGGCTGCTCTGAGCATTACTGTCAAGATACTACACAATTTGCTGCACTCATAAACTTGCCCCACAATGCTTTGCAGGGCATTCCTTTTACAAAACATTGTTGCCCATAACTCAGTGTGGTGGTCCTAAGACAGTTGAACCACCATCAAACCTTTCAGCACTACGTGCTCTTTCTGACTAGGTTATCTCTGGGTCCCCACACTAGGTTGGGGGGAGGGCAAAATAACAACCTCTCTCACCATTGGGTTTTTTTTAAGCTGTCTCATGGGTGAAACTTTTGTTTTACAGCTGGAAGTAGTTTGTGTTTTAAGGGCCTTGTTTGTAATAATATTCTAGTAGGCCTGCTATGTCTGAAAAAGTGTAATGCAGTATGCTCTTTAGGGGCTGAATATATGGTTACACTGCATTGCTTTCTGCCATTCTCTTTTCATATGGTTATGCCCTCTACGGGCTGACTATGTGGCTACATGGCCATGTTTCTTCAAAATGCTATATTTTATTGTGGTGCCCTCTAGGGGCTGTTCTGAGCATTTCAGTCTAATACCAAGTGTAGAAAGAAATGCACAAACACAAAGATTATTTCTGATAAAGATTTTATTGGGTTTAGATGATGCTTGTATATGTTTTATTGATCTCTCCTTATTGCAATTATGACCATGATTCATGCCAATATAGCATCCTTATTACACTATGACTGTTTCAACACTCTTAATATGTTTGGGCGACCCTTCAAAGGGGTCACCAGTGGTTGCACAATGTCAGCTATAATATGTTTCATCAGCCAATGTAATGTACCACATGGCTGAATACTTACAAGGTCTAAAAGGCGAGACCTGTTGGCTCTGCCAATGCTTGTTTCAGATGTGTTTCTCCCCAGAAATATCAGGCAAGCAAGCACTGTAAAATTCAATAGGCTTGATTAGTGTACAGCTTAAACCTACACTGTTTACACGCCATGCAAACCTCAAACCCGAACGTTTTGTCTCCAGTTTATGAATATTGTATTTTGAATGTAATGAGCATTCAAATCCAGATAAATAGTTTATTTATTTTAGTTGGAAAAGGAAATTGAGGAATTGGTAGAAACTTAGTGAATGTGCAAGAGACGTTGTAGGGAGTGATGAGTCAAAATAGAGGCAGGCGAGCGGGGTTGAGAGAATAGACGACGAGAGACAAGAGGAGCAGAAAGGGGCAAGGGGAAGGTCATAATGGAGGCAGAGGATGGGATGATTGGGTAAGAGGAACGTGGGTTGGGGAACTATGAGGATGGGCAGATGTTGAGAGCAGGTGAGAGAAAGGGCAGAAGAGATTCAAAGTTTCATAATGGAGGACGATGGAGGAAGATTTGGCAGGATGAAGAGAGTTATTACGGAAAGGAAGATGGGAAGGGTATGGACAGAGAAGAGACGTAATTGCCAGGGGAAAGAATGGGTGGAAGTGGGAATCCGGTTTTGTAGTGTTTAAAGTGACAAGAAAAAGTCCATATGTTGCAATTTCTGGGAACCTTCTGTGACACTAGCTAGTAATTTTGAAACATGAAAAATCCTACCTGTTTAGGTCACAGAATCTTGCAAATATGTCACTGTACTGTTTCCGAGAATGTGGTGTGCAAAGAATAAATTAATCGTGCTTGAAATTTGTGTGATGACATCATAAGATTGCTGTAGAAACCTGAATGTAGCCTGCAAGTCCAAAATATAGCCCTCTCAGCTTTATTGTTTTCTGATATTAACACATCCTTCACACGATGATTATCAACTAACTGCTGTTACTGGACCATTTAAAGTATGTGTATGACAAATAACTGGTACATTTTACAACTTATACTTACTAGGCATAAGTGAATGATCCTAATAGGAAGCAGGAAAAAAGGTTATCTTGCACATATTCTTGATTAATTTGAAGTAATGTTTCGAAGTGAGAGATGAAATTGTTTGAACCTTTTTGTATTTGGTGGATCCTAACATAGACAAAGTTTTATTCTGTATTGGGGTGTTGAATTTGAAGTGTCTTTCTTCAGAAAAGATAGGTCGGTACCGAATTTACGTATTCAGATTGCACCTTCTGTCCTTGGGTGGGGGGTTTCATAGGAAGTTGCAGACCATTTTACACCCCTTTGGTAATGGTATTGAGAAATTAAGAGACAGTAGTATGCGGACATTGCCAAAAATTATTTAGATTGTATCCCTGGCTGTATACTGTAAGTAGGGCAGACAGGGCATCCACCAATATGTGGCTTATGCACCATATCCACCATTATTGTTGTTTTTATTATTATTATTACTATTATTATTATTATTATAATCATCATTACTTTCAGCAATTTGATTGTTGAGAAGGGATTTTCTTTTCCAGATAAATGCTACAGCTTTGACATATCCCCTGAAGGATCTTTTGAAGATCCTAAATTATATCTTCTTACTGTGGCAAGATTGACCAGACTTCAGATGCTGCTCTCAGTAGTCTTAACTCTGGTTATAGGGGAGGACTCTTATGCTTGGTCACAGTTTGGCAATAACACAGCACACACTGGAGTAAGGTGTGCCGTTGGCTCCTTCTCCTTCTTTCAGTACACAGCCAGGCAACGTGATTTAAGTAGGTAGGCTCTAACAAGTGTCTTCAGCATGGTTTTGGATCATCTGTTCTTTTTTTAATTCTGTAGCAAACAGATGATCAGGGTTTTTGGCTATTAGGGTTGTAACATCAGGGTAATCTGACACCTATTAGCAGATAGAACATTCCATTATTCTTAAGATGAATTTTGAATGCTGGCTTCCAAACTTTTGTAGACATATTTAGGCAAGGAAGGCTCATGGTGTAAGTGAGAACGACTCTTAAGTTCAATGACAGAGCGTGTGAAAATTGCTTTCTTGATCCATCCAGATACCACAACTGTTACGGGTCTAACTTCAAATTTTATTAGGAAAAACCATATTGGTGCACAATATTTTTCTATGAAAGGCTATACCTTCTTTTACTACAGTGTCATGTCCCAAACCTGGCTGTGTTTTGGTGTGTTACTTCCATGATCAGGGAGGTAGCTATAAGGATTGCAGCGGGTGCAGTGGTATAATGGTCTGTGGGTGTGAGGGGACCACTTCTGTATTTATGCTAACTACCTTTTAGCTGCAGAGCCCATTTTCACTTCTTAAGTTCGTGCCCAAGGTACCTTTGCTTTGCAACTGTCCGTGATGGCCTTACACCTTTACTTCCAGTTACGAGTTTGGTTGTGTTGAAATTTAAAAACACAGTTCACACTTTAAGTCGGAACACCAAAAGGATGGAGCAATTGGACACAGTGGGTTCTAGAGCCAGTGGTCAATGCTGATCTCCATAAAACTGTTATTCCACCACTTAGGCTATTTATCACTGAATTTAAGCTTCCTCCTGTGCTCTTGGTAGTGGCATTCCATCTGGACATTTCTTAGAGAAATTACATATTTTTTAGATTGTCCTTAATATGCAACTACCAACAAATGGATGGAACAACTGGACTAATTAGAGGGAATCAAGCTTTTTTCACTTACTGTCTTTAGAAATAACCATAGGTTATTCCCCAGAGAATGTTTGATACCTTCAGGCAGTATCAAACAATAGAAAAGTTAAGAACACAACACAATAACATTCTCAAACCAATTTATTAAAATCTAGAAATATTTAACAAGCAGAGCTGCCAAACATGCTTAAAAAATGGATTATGTAACCAGCGATATTGAAAATGTGTTATCACAAAATGTCAATATATATCAAAGTGTCCATTGAAGTCAGTCTTTGTTGTAGACTGGGACTACCTACAATTTTAGGCTAATGCAATGGAGCAGTGGCTAGACAAGTGTTGTTGGTCTCAGCAGATAAAACTTTACTTTAGTGGTTCTATTTTCTGTCAGCATCTTGCAATGCAAGGATGCTGAAGCGAGCAAGCGTCCTTTGAAGTCAGATACACTGTTGTTCAGTTCCCACTGAACTCATCACTTTTGGCACCAACTAACGCTCAGAGCGCAATAAAGCTCCATTTCGTAGCTACTGGTGGTACTTTTCCACTGGGATATATCAGTCACTTCGGCCTGGTTCCAAGTGGTATGTTAGTACTCTCTTTTTTTGGTGTTCATATTTCTTGAACAGAACAAGGCAGGAGGCTGTAGCCAAAGAGTGCTTCATCGGATGGTTACCTCTTTATGGGGGTCTCACAGTAGTTTCAAACTGAGTAACAAACGGCTCCGAACATCCAAACCAACAATCTTTAGTCGGCATGACTATCCAGAGTTGAGAAAAATTACCAAGTACCAATTTATCTCAGCTGCTGGAAAGTTACTTTTAGTCTCGTTTACAACTCTTAGGGAAGTCTTTTTCTAGTCAGGGATACCTCATGGTAGAGTGGAGTTCACTCCAGATTAGACCACTGATTCTCCCATACAGGTTGGAGCCCTCCTCAGCCATTTGTGTACATGAGGAAGTTGCCGGAGGTCGACTAGCTGAACCTTGGAGAGCAATTCCCGTCCCTGGTTTCAGGTGGGCAGCAAGAGGCAATTCCTGCTTCTTCACAGCAGGTCGAGCAGAATTAATCTTTCTTCTAGGATTTTGCTCAGATCCAGGAATTTTACAAGGAGTTGGTTTTGTGGTGCCATGTTTTATTTAGTGCATTAATCAGTGATTAGATACTTCCCTAGCCATATCCCTGAAGAATTCCCACCAAAACCCAGCTCTATTTCTGCACTTCATGTCCTTCCTGACTGTACTTTATCCCATATTTGTCTACTCAGAAGGGCTGAAGATAACGCTACCCTAACGAGCTCGGAGTACCGTCCACTGTAAATGAGGAACCATCCCATTTTTGATATGGGAACAACTCTCCATCCTGCAGTGGCAGACCTGAATGTCTGAAGGCACCCGCTTCATGACGTTTTCTCTCAGTTGGGCCTCATGGAGCATTTTAATGTGAAAAGTGATGCTTCTGCCCTGGTTCCTTGTGACAGCATCTGTTCTTGTCCTATTACCAAATAGCTTGCCCCAGCCTAGTATTCAGCGATTGCCCCCACAACAGTATTCCTGCTTTTACAAGTTTTATTGTTTATTGAAAGCACATCTATTCATAACTAATTGGCTACTGATAACAACCACTGGAGAAGTGAGTATAACAGGTTCACGTGTGCTACGCTTATGGTCTGCACCTTAAGTATTAAAAATCCATTCTAACTATCGGACTGGAGTTTTGATAAAAAAATGAAAGTATAACTGTCAATCAAGTTTCTATTAATTTCTTGGGCAGAATTGCAAAAATAAATGTATTCACAGTTAGACTTTTACATAGGCAAATACCATTTTTTACTGACAAAGGAACAGACAACGTGTGCAAGCTGTTCATTGTAGAGGCCTGGTGATATTTAATATTCTGTCTGCTCCTCTTCCATACTTTAAACACAGAATACTGTGTGCTTACAGGGCATGCTTGAAGGTGATGGGACTAATTTGTAAAGGTAGGTTTTTCTACCAGGCAGAGCACTTTTCTTTGATGTGGGTAAAACTGCAGCCAGCCAGAACACCATGGTGTCTCTGAAGCCTTATGTTTGTAGGCATGCATGTGGGTGTGCTGTAGTGCTTAATTTGTGCTTGTTGATTCCGGTGCCGAGCGCCAGCACTTATTTTTGAGGGCCGGGGCTTATTCTTCCTCCTTAAGCATTTACTGAGAGCAAAAGACACATATGGGAAAGACGTAGAAAGAGAAAAACGAAAAAGCGTCACAAAGGGAGAAAGCAGAAAGCTGCAAGAGTGAGCTGAAGGGGCAGTGAGTGGCTTTATAATGATTGAAGAGGCCCGAGATGGCTTCAGGATTACGCTGCCTCAGTATTCTGTGCTCGTGCATTTAACTGCAGCAGCCGCATGTTTCAGGGGAGGGCTTTGGGCACCGGCACCTTTTTATTTACAAATTAAGCACTGGTGCGCTGTATATATACACTGCAGCCTACAGGTGACATTTAACGACCATGTCTAGGGTGCATTTCTTGCACCGACTGTGGCATTACTGGAAAGTTAAATCAGGCAGTGTGGTGGAATCATTTTTACCTTATGCATGTACGGACAGAGCATATGTGCTGTGTCACTGAATGGCATTAAAAAGGCAAATAAATTGGTCGACCACAATGAAAAGACAAGATTGTTACAATGGGATTCGTGTTATAGAGGTTAAAAGACACAGTAGTATGTAGGTTTCCTTTGATACGGGCAGGTAAGCCTAGTGCAAAAGCAGTCTGGAATAAAGGGGAGAACATCGTTTTTACACATGCTTGTTTGTAGGTAACAATTGGCCAGGAATTGCAAACACTCAGAAGCAGAAGGACCATTCTGGTATGTGCAATTTTAATAAAAATGGCTTCTTAATTTCTTAATTTCGCATTTCCTTCATAGTTTCAGTAGTGGTAAATGGTATCTCCAATGAACAGAAACGCACGATGGTTCAATGCTCTTCCTAGGCCCCCATACTGTCCAAAAACAAGGTGAAGCATAATGTCTGGAATTTCACACAACGTAGGTGTGATACCTAAACTCTCCCATACATTAGGAAATACTCAGACATGAGAATTCTCTAAAAGTGACTGGAATGGCTTGACCTGCGTTGTTTTCTGAACCAGCACTGCTTCATCAGAAATATTTTACTATATATACGGTTACATTGCTGAGAGTACCACACAGTATTTATTCCTATATACATTATTCCTTTATCAGTTTCTCAGGTTAGATCCACTGTATCTCAGCTTTTGGCACTACGAATGATATTCCATGGAACTTGAACATGATGAAGGCAAAGTATATTTTCTTTGGCTATAGACCACTGCAGTCTGTACAGTAGGATGCACAATTTTTCATGAGGGGAAATAATCCGGTGTCTCCTCTCACAAGGCATCTTGTGAGAAGTGGCTGTGGCACCAATAAAGATAGATGTATAACCTTGCACCTGACTATGCTCCCAGTCGGAGGTACAGTCCCTTGCATGGAATTCAGTGATTCAGTACTTGAATAGGCAATTTTGTCCAGAGAAGTGACTGTAGGGCCTTTGTTTTCAGTTTATTCCTTTGTAAAACTCTTACTAATAAATGAGTGACAAGTATTGAGTTCCTTCTAAATCTTGCAATGATTAATTTACTTTGTTGTGTACAGTAACAAACACATCTTTCCTTTTCCTAAAGAAAAATATGAAAAAAAAGAAAAATACTAAATTGGATTGTTCATTTTATTTGATAGCTCACAATTGTTTTTTCCATTGTTATAATTTAGAATTTGATATGTTTTATTGAAAAGGTTGCTCAAAAGAGATTTCTTTTGTGATCAAATGACTTTCTTATTCAGTGCCTCTTTTAAGGCAGCTTTATACCCAACTGCTTTGGAAATAGCCACCTGATTTGCACTCGTTTAAGAAAAAAATCTTGATGCCATGGAGCTCTCCAGATCAAGGTCTTGACTTAGAAGTGTTTAAGTCTCCTAAGAAAGATCTATAGAATTAGGTAGATTAGAGGTATGCATTTTTATTACAGTAGCAGTATAAAATAGACGAGAAACATTCCAAAAGCATTTCCATGGTAAAAGCGGTTCACGTGATTGCATTTGCTTTTGATGTATTGCCGTAGGCCTGCTTTACTTAAGGGCATCTAACAAAATATACTCGAAGTCTGTATTCCTTCTATTTTTTCACTTCCTTGCTGACATTTCAAGTAATTCTTCAAGATGAACGTTTACCTCTGAAAAATCCTGCCCTACAAGCCTTTCAGCTCACAAGAGGAAGAGTGTGGATTTGTTTTGCCTCACAGTCCTCAAATTTAAAGGCAAAAAGTCCCAGAGTATTTAATGTCACTTACAGTATGATTTAAGGGGACGATTTCGAATCCAGAAAAATAGCTGACGTTCCTATTTAGAGTGTGTTGACAAAACCACTGGCTAGTATGAGTCTTAACATTGGTGAGTCTCTTTTAGACGTGTTTGATTTGTCCACGTTTAAGTGCTTCTTCAGAAACATTTTGCATACGTAGACGCAATAGGGCATAGTGAACAGAGTCCGTTTCCAACAGTAAAACACGCGTAATGCAAAAGATGACACAAACGGAGAAAGGTATCGCATTCACGAAATTGGTGTTTCTGCGATTTGCGGTCTGGCGTCTTAGTTGCTGATCTGAGGAAATCAACGCTAAAGTCTTGGCATTCATCCATCATTTTGTGTGATTCTGGACACAATCCTATTTCTCTGTATGCCTGAAATTGTAAACGTGTAATGTGATAAAAGTGTGATTTTGTAATGAACTGGCCCTTTAACTAATTACCACCACCACTAATCTACATAACCATTCTGCTGCCTACCTAATGTACCACCTTCTTACTGCCTTCGGAAGCCTTGTAGAAATGATTTGTTTACAAATCAATATAACCTCGACTTAGTTATTAGAGAGTGGAAGAAAAGCAGGACCGTCTTTAGCGCAGGTGGCAGGCGGTGCGAAAGTCTTTTTTTGCATCCCCTCCCCCCCAGCCTCCCACCACACCCCATAACCTCCTTCTCCACTGATTCCCTCAGTGCCTCTCTGCAACAGTGCCCCTTATCTCTTCATAGGCCCTCTCTAACATATATATATATATTTTTCAAGTGCTACTCACAGTCTACTCACACTCAGTTGTGTGATCTGCCTGGGACACGCTTTTTGCAGCAGGTACATTATCCCTCTGCTCTGCATTATGATGAGTCAAACCTGCCACTAGACAAAATTGTGATTCTTCATCACCAGTACCTTTAATCACCAGAATTATGTTGACATTTCTACTGTTGCCTGAAGCTACTGGACACAAGGAAGTTCACATGCTTTTTAACCCATAAACTAATTTTAAACATAGCGCCCCCACCACAGTCGGCACCTGGTGCATTTGAACTGGTCGCACCGCCCTAAAGCCGGCCCTGATGGAAAGCGATGCTCGAGGACAAAGGAGAGAGAACACTGTGTAAATACACCTATATATACAAGTATGAAAAGGCATGAAGCACTCGGTGCTGGGATTAATGAAGTGAAAGGCGCATGGAGTGTTCGAGACCAGAACAGAGGGAGTGTTTTTTTTTCATTTTAAATGTAACCACTTAGGGATAATGTACCATGAAAATAGGTAAGTACAGTGTGATCAATGCATGACCTTAAAAACATTTTAAATTTGACACGCTTTGGTATGTAAAATGTGGCCATCAGATTTCAATTCCATGAGGAGTTCTGCCAGCAGTATGCAGTTAGTGAAATTCGATTCTTTGAAGGGCTTACTTGCTTTCTGTTAGATACACTTAATAGGACAAGCTTTTAAAGCTTTTTTCATATTACAGTACTTAAGAATGCACTAACACACTGACAGTGTATCGCAACATCACGCTGGATCATAAGTTGGCCTGCAATTCATTCAACCCATCGACTCTCACCACCAACCATGCGATCACCACGTAGGAGCACCTCAGCACATTAACCACGACCACCCTGATAAAGTCCATTAACTCAGGAGCACCCACCGACCACTGCCTCCATTGACTCTTCAACCTAGTAAGCAATGAGATCAGCCACCACCTCACCACCATCGTCAACGCCTCCATAAATACAGCCGCCTATCCTGATGCATGAAAGCAAGCAGATGTCAGGCCCTTCCTCAAGAAACCTTCAGCTGACCCCAGAGATCTCCAGAACTACCATCCCATCTTCCTCCTCCCATTCTTCACCAAAGTCCTGGAGAAAGCCATCAACTTCCAACTCACCAATCATATGGAAAGAAATAAACTACTAGACCCTTGCTAATCGGGCTTCAGAACCAACCACAGCACAGAGAAAACCATGATTGGAGACAACCCTGATCACAGCAACAGTCAACATCCGTGCCCTACTCCACAAAGTAGAGTCGTCCGCCCTTATCCTCCAGGACCTCTCTGCAGCTCTTGACACTGTCTCCCACCACACACACTCATCCAGCATCTCTGCCAGATCAAAATCACAGACGATGCACTCAGGTAGATGCCATCCTTCCTCATGGGATGCACCCAGAGTTTGCCTCCCCGTCACCTCAAACCCCAAGCACACCATCTGTAGAGTATCCCAGGGCTCATCCCTCAACTCCACCCTCTTCAATCTCTACGTCACCACTTGCAGACATCCTCACATCACGCAACATCAACATCATCTCCTACTCCAATGACGCCCAACTCATCCTCTCATTTTCAGCGAATACCAGCCTGACAAAGACCAATTTCCACAACTGCATGAAGAACGTCGCAACATGGATAAGAGTCAACTGCCTCTAACTCAGCGCAGACAAAAATGGAAGCCCTGATCTTCGGTAGACACAGCACCCCCTCGAACGACTCCTGGTGGCCAGCGGTGCTCTGACCCACCCCACACCGAAAGACCACACCCATAACCTAGGCATCTCACGTGACAGCAAATTCTTGATGTAACGGCAGGTCATCACCATCACCTCAGCCTGCTTCCACACGATTCACATGCTCAGAAAAATCTTCAGATGGCTTCTCATCAGCACCACGAAAACCGCAGCGCAGGTCCTCATCACCAGCCAACTCGACTACGACAATGCATTCTATGCCAGAGAGTACCTCTAAACTCTTGCGACGACTCCAGACAATCCAGAATACAGCAACTAAGCTGAGACTGAACCTGCCCAATAGAACACATATCACACAGCACTTTCAGGACCTCCACTGGCTCCCTGCCTGTAAAAGATACCATTTCAGGCTCCTTATCCACGCCTACAAAGCCCTCCACAACCAAGGACCACTCTACATGAACCACCGACTGACCTTCTACGAACCCTCCAGAAACCTTCGCTCCGCACACCTCCCTCAGACATCATGCATCCGCTGCACTGGAGGACACTCATTCTCCCACATCACTGCCAAAGCCTGGAACACCCTCCCTCTACTCCTCTGAATTTAACCATCGCTGAACCACTTTAAGAAGGGGCTAAAGACCTGGCTATTTGACTGAGAACTGTAGCACAACACCTGGATACCCCCTCGGGGTGATGAGCCGCGCTATACAAATATGAATTGATTGATTGCAATTCTGAAAGTGCAAGAGGCAGAAAAGAAGCAAATGGCAAACACCTATTATATATGTATTGGTGACCTGCAAGTAGGTGATTTTTACTTGTGGGCACTGCTGGCAGTTAACAAATTAAGGACATGAGGCAAAGAATATATTTAATTTGTTCATGATTGCACAAGGTGGGATCTTCAGAAACTAGGATTAAAAAACAAACCTTTGGGTACTGGTAGTGGTATTTTAACCAAAAGACCATATGTTAGGCACAGTGGTGCTTGCATGCATAGTTAAGAGGTATTTTTTTGTTTTAACTTTGTGTATTAATTTTCTCCAAATCTAAAACAATGCCAGACAAAAAATGTGATCACGTTTTACAGCAAAAACAGGATTGAATGACACAAAGTACCAAAGAGGCATATTAGTATGGTAACAAATGAGGATCACAACCCCAAGCACCACATGAGTGTCATCCAGACAGATTGACGTCTATATTCAGAAGAGCAAGGTGGAATCCATCCACTCATCATACATTAAGTAGGACCCTCAGATAGACATTGTCTGAGAACCTTAAGTAGCATCTTTCTCTATCACAGGCTCCCAGATTTATTGACATCAGGAAGCTCCTGGCTGCATCTCTGTGTATATCTCCAGTTTCTCATTACAGCACGCGAGGTCTGATAGCCAATTCTTAGAGCGCACCTGGCCTCTTCCCCAACGTTTTCCCACCTCTTTTTTGGCTAGGAGGAAAGCTAGGGCTGTGACCATCCTATCAGTGGTTGGTATGATTTTCACCTATTCCAGGAGTGCTAGTTGTGGTTCTAGTTCATTTGATGTGCCGATCATTTTATCCACTAGTGGTGTATTTAGTGGCATCGCCAGGCTATCTTAAAAAAAACCCTGCCTCCTGGCACTACATCTTTAACCTGAGTTAGTTCGGGGATCTCATCTCCATAGGCCTAATGGGTTGTGATTTACCCATGAAGTTAGCGCAGGTGGATTATGCAGAGTGTGCTGGTGGGCGAGAGGGTTTCAGTTTGTGAGCACTTCTGACATCGAGATCTGCAGCTCTACATTTCATGTGCTTCTCGAGTTTAGTGTGTAAACAGGGGCTTGCAAGTGAAGAGTTACATAGGATTGCCACTAACTACTTGGTTGCTTTACCCGAGATTGGGAGTTCCAGGGGTTTAAAAATGGGAGTCTCACAGGGAAAATCTTGCGTAAGTGACTTACTTGTTACCCGTATAAAAATACATCTCGTACTGTTTGGATAGATTTGTTCATAATCATGTCAACGCCTAAACAGTTACCATTCCTATTTAGGTCTCCCCTTGATGTCATGTTAATGTTTGTCAGCTTTGAAGCTGCTTCACCTTTGCTGGTATCGATGGGCTAGGGTTGCTAATTAAAGGAATGGTAGGCAAGTACAATATAGCAAGATCTCTTCTACCTTTCAATCAATCCTCTGCTAGCACTGTGCAGTTTGTGGTGGATACTTCAATCTAAAAGTTCTGAGCATGTTGACGGTGAGTTTGCATTGTCTTTTGCGATTGTCAAATGTAACACACAGGGTTGGGGTTGTACCAGTGTTAGGCAAAGTGTGACTGCGTACATAGATAGTACATCTCTAACTCTGGAGCTGCAAATCCCCCTTGCTAATATTGCAGGGTTAGTGTCTCCCATTTGAACCTCTATTGTTTGCCTGCCCAAATCTGTCTTACCACCAGAGAGTGCAGTGTCTGGAAGAAAGATTTTTTAAATGGGATAGGAACATTAACGAAGTGATGTAGTAGTTTTGGCAATACTACCATTTTATTCAGTGTGATATGCCGTACCATGGACCGTGTGAGCTCAGTCCATCTAGTACTTTCATCTTCTAAATGGGGTATGGCTCAAAAATTGTATTTATGTCTAGACAGATCTGTATCCTTAGATACTTTACATAGCAGTCACAGCATGTAAGCGGAAAGTCTTGTGTGAATTTCTTACCATTTAGCATGAGACGAAAGATGCCGAATTTTCTCCAAGTGATTGTAATGGCTGATAGCCTATCAAATCTGAGGAATTCTCTAAAAATCAGACTCAAATCGACTTGTGAGTCTCTAATGCTTAGGGGGTCATTACGACCCTGGCGGCCGGCGGTATGTTGGCGGTAACACCGCCAACAGGCTGGGGGTGTTCCACCAGCAATTATGACCATGGCGGAATTGCCAAGGCCATACCGCCGGCCCCTCCACTTTCCCGCCAGGATTCCGCCTGGCAAAAATAATCCCCAGGGCAGCGGTGCAAGCACCGCTGCCCTGGGGATTATGAGTCCCCGACCGCCGGCCTGCCCATGGCGGTACACACCGCCATGGAAAGGCTGTCGGTAGGGGGACTTGGGGTGCCCCTGGGGGCCCCTGCACTGCCCATGCACTTGGCATGGGCAGTGCAGGGGCCCCCAGGCATAGCCCCGTCGCGCATTTCACTGCCCGAATTTCGGGCAGTGAAATGCGCGATGGGTGCTACTGCACCCGCTGCACATCAGCATTGCCGCCGGCTCTATTACGAGCCGGCAGCAATGTTGATGTGACATTTCCGCTGGGCCAGCGGACGGTAACACTGTTACACTGTTACCATCCACTGGCCCAGTGGAAATGTCATAATAGGGAGACAGAAATACCGCTGGCAATGGCGGTATTCTGTCTCCCGCGGCCTCGGCGGTCTTTTGAAAAGACCGCCGAGGTCGTAATGACCCCCTTAGTGTCATATCGTCTGCGAATAACGAAACAAGGAGATTATGTGACTTGAATCTGAGGGCAAAAGTAGAATCATGTTGCCACAACTCAGCTTTAGTGCCAGCGTGAAAAGTATAGGGGATAATTGGCACCCTTGTCAAGTGTCTCTTAGGATATTGATTGAGACAGATGTCAGTCCATTAATTCTGAGGCTTGCCTTTGGGTTAGTGTATAGCAGCCTAATCCATTCAACGCCCTGACGCCCTTTGATATTTGTTTGGGCTTTATAACTTGATAAACTCAAATTCAGGCTAAAAAACAGGGCGTGGTAGTCCAGCACTCTGGAGTGTAGCAGAAAGCAGAATTGAATGCCTTAGTAGCATCTAGATATACTGCAAAAAATTGTATCCTCCATATACTGGAAAAAAAATTGAGGCTTCAGAAACTGCAGTTTCAGCAAGACCGAAGCATGTTCTGAGAGCATTCTGGCTAAGTGGCTGTACATGAGCTACTGACGCCATTCCGAGCCTCGGCAATTAGCTATAGCCAAGCTGAGGGCACCCGGGCAGCCCAGTTTTCAGTTTTGAAATGTGATTCAGTACAGCAGCAGTCAGGCCACTACATGACGCACTTCACTGTCTCAGCTCCTAGCTCCGCAGGGAGAAAACCATCCTAGGGACAGTGCCCTCACCTCCAGCCCCACGGCAGTCAGATCCTGCTCGAGTGGCTGCTTGCCATTGTCATCTTAGGCAGCACACACACACCAGCTGCCACTGTCAACTTAAGGCATGCCTGGCAGTCCAAGAACCCAAGTGGTGCTCCACGATCTCACAAGGGTTATCGCTAGATGTGGCAGAGGTTCTGCATAGTTGTGCAGCTCAAAAGCTACATAAAATGTCAGATGATATCTTCGGGCATGCAGAGCCACACTATAGTGCAGCCATCTTGTGCCTCGCACACTGGTGCACCCCAAGGGTCAGAGGTCTGCTCCACTCACATCTAGAACAGAATGACTGTGCAGCTCTGCATACGAGTGCACTAGAATTTGTGTAACTTTGTACACACCTTTCATATTGATTCATACATAGTTGATGAGCCCTTGATTTAATTTTGGAGTGCTCTCAATTATGAAAATTAGTGTATACTAATGTAAAGGTGCTTTAGAGAACCAGGCGAACAGGATTGCATTAATTTTCTGAGGCAGGGAACAGTCACGTTTCAATTGTCATGTGGAATGAGATGCTTCTTGTGTAACCAGATGTATTCTGGTATGGTGCTGTAGGTTGGGATATGTATTCACAACAAAGTGCCTCCTAATCCAAATGTTGAAGAATAGACCGATCTTCTGCTCTAGGTCTATCTTTGAGGAAAGACTAGCAAAGTCTAATGCTGCTATAGAGTCACGCAGATCTCACATCGTAGTGCAGCGGGTCTTGAAAGAGATAAACAGAATGATTACTTTACTTTTGTTTTCAGTATATCTGCTCTATCTATCTTGTAGTTGATGTGCAGTTCTGTTTGTCCTTAGGATGTGATCTGTTCCTCCAATTGTGCTCCAAGGTCCAATCTATGATTTCAAAACAAGTACGCCCTCTCATAAGCCTTTATCACAGCCTGAGATTCCAAAAATGAGGAAAGTCGTTATGCCGGGCCATGTTTTTCTTTTGTTGGGTTGGGAATGTTTCCTGCATTGTGTACAGTTGTGTTTTCCTGCCCTGTAGGTCCAACTGTGACTAGCAGGTATGCTGTTTTCTAAATATTACCCATCGCCTGGTACTAATGTAGTGTGTGCACAAAGGCCTAGATTTTTCCGTTGACATGAGAGATCGTGGACCTGTCCTGGAGTACTGTCCTTGTCATGGGCTCAGTATATATTGTGATGGTGTCAGTTTACTGTGCTATGTGGATCTGTAGTGTAACCAGGTCTTTTTTATCTGTGTCACAGGAGTGGAGGCTTACTGGCCCACTCATGTAAGGTTCCTCTGCAACAAGCTAATCCAGGTCCTAACATTAACATCCTGGTGCATGTTTGTCTATGTTTGACCTGTATGGTGCACATATTATGTGTATGAGTGACCCAGAGTAATGGAGGCATGTGGGTTCCATTTTCGAAGCCCCTCGCCCATTCATGCGCACAACATGAAGGTGAGGTTGTTTTTCCAGACAGTGCAAGTGTATTTCTGGCATTCCTGAAGCTGGCGAGTGGAGACCTACATGCTGAAGTGGGAAAAGAGGAGATAGGTTTCCCTTTACAAATTCAACTAGGTCCTTTTTAGGTTGCGCATAGCAGTGCACAAGTGCTGCTTTTCTGACGTGTTGGTATGTATCTGGGCTTTTAACCACGCACAGCACACACCCATCACTATCACTCGTTCAGCGGCTTGCCCTTGAAAAATCCTTTATTTTCGTTGGTAAATGCTTTACGTTTGTCCCTCATTGGGGCGGTTTAGATACCCCTGTTACATGGCTAATTGCACTTTTGCCGATAAGTTTGACTGAGAGCAAACTTCTTTTTCCTTTTGTGTGCTCCTTAACGCTGATGCAGTGGCGATTTGAATCGACTCACTTATGTGAATCTCTATAACTTTTCAATTTCAATTTATGTGGCAAGAAAAGTCCGGTTAGGAGTTTACAACGCTACTAGTTTGAATGAGCTGCTGATGAGTCTTCTTGAGCATTGTCTCTCTTGCCAGCAGAGGCCTGTGCTGTGGCACTGTCCTAGTGTGTCCGAAGCTGCAGGACCATGGCACTGCCTGAGCATGCTCAAGTGGACTGCACCACCATGATCCTGAACATGGCGCGTGGCATGGCACTGCCTTGGAGCCTGAAGCAGACTGGGCCACTGTGCTTCTGAAGTGGTAGGACTATGCCATTGGCAAAGTCTACCAAAGCCGAATTCATCTGTCTGAGTGATGGTGAACATTGTGTTCCCCAGAAAGTCTGGGAAATTGTGAAGAGGATTTGTGTGTCGCGGTGTGGAGAGCAATGTTTTGCTAATCAAAAGTGTGAAAGGAGACAAAAAGTAGATCAAGACGTGTTCAGACTTCAAGTGGTTGAATGATGGAGCATGATTCAGTCAGAAATTTCTTTTTTTTTCTCTAGGTTTAGGGATGTTATTTGCTCTTATTTCCATATTTGGTGCTGTTAGACCTGACAGCCTTAGGGTGGTCACCCCTAACTTTTTGCCTGCCTCCCTCCACTTTTTGGACACAGTTTTTGCTGGCTTTTAGACTCTGCGCACTTTACCACTGCTAACCAGTGCTAAAGTGCATATGCTCTCTCCCTTAAAACATGGTAACCTTGAATCATACCTTATTGGACTATTTAATTTACTTATAATTCCCTAGTAATGTGCACTCTATGTGCCTAGGGCCTGTAGATTAAATGCTACTAGTGGGCCTGCAGCACTGGTTGTGCCAACCACCTAAGTAGCCCCTTTTCCTTGTCTCAGGCCTGCCACTGCAAGGCCTGTGTGTGCAGTTTCACTGTCACCTCAACTTGGCATTTAAAAGTACTTGCAAAGCCTAAACCTCCCCTTTCTCCACATATAAGTCACCTCTAATGTGTGCCCTATGTAACCCCTAGAGCAGGGTGCTGTGTGGGTGAAAGGCAGGACATGTACCTGTGTAGTTTACATGTCCTGGTAGTGTAAAACTCCTAAATTCGTTTTTGCACCACTGTGAGGCCTGCTCCCTTCATAGGCTAACATTGGGGCTGCCCTCATACAGTATTGAAGTGGTAGCTGCTGATCTGAAAGGAGTAGGAAGGTCATATTTAGTATGGCCAGAATGGTAATATAAAAACCTGCTGACTGGTGAAGTTGGATTTAATATTACTATTCTAGAAATGCCACTTTTAGAAAGTGAGCATTTCTTTGCACTTAAATCTTTCTGTGCCTTACAATCCACGTCTGGCTGGGCTTAGTTGACAGCTCCTTGTGCATTCACTCAGACACACCCCTAACACAGGGTACTCAGCCTCACTTGCATACATCTGCATTTTGAATGGGTCTTCCTGGGCTGGGAGGGTGGAGGGCCTGCTCTCACACAAAGGACTGCCACACCCCCTACTGGGACCCTGGCAGACAGGATTGAACTGAAAGGGGACCTGGTGCACTTCTTAGCCACTCTTTGAAGTCTCCCCCACTTCAAAGGCACATTTGGGTTTAAAACCGGGCCTCTGCCCTACCTCATCAGACACTTGCTGGAGAAGAAACCTGAACCAGAACCTGCATCCTGCCAAGAAGAACTGCCTGGCTGCCTAAAGGACTCACCTGACTGCTTTCTACAAAGGACTGCTGCCTTGCTGTTGCCCTGCTGCCTTGCTGAACTCTTGTCTGGCTGTAAAAGTGCTCTCCAAGGGCTTGGATAGAGCTTTCCTCCTGTTCCCTGAAGTCTCAGGACCAAAAAGACTTCTCTTTTTCACTTGGATGCTTCATGCGCCGAACTTTTCGACTCACAGCTTGTTCCGCGGTGAGAAAAACGCTGCACACCGACGCTGATCGACGCAACGCCTTCGGGACGACCGGAACTTCGACGCACGGCCTCGCAAGGACAACGCCGTCCGACCTCCAGAGGAGAAATCGACGCGACGCCTGCCGTGAGAGCGAAACTTCAACGCACAGCCCCGCAGAACAACGCGCAGCCGGTAAACAAGCAGGAGAATCCACGCACAGACCCGGGACATCTGGTAATCCCCGCGATCCACAGAAAGAGACTGTCCGTGCGCCGGAAAACGACGCACGACTTCCCCGCGTGAAAAATAACAACGCAAGTCCGTGTGTGCTGGGGAGAAATCGACGCACACACCCTTTTTCCACGTATCTCTTCTTCTGTGGCCCTCTGAGGAGATTTTCCACTCCACACCAGGTACTTTGTGCTTGAAAGAGACTTTGTTTGCTTTTTAAAGACTTAAGACACTTTATATCACTTTTCAGTGATATATCTACAAATTCATATTGCAACTTTATTCGTTTTGACCTACAATTATCCTGATAAATATTATATATTTTTCTAAACATTGTGTGGTGTATTTTTGTGGTGCTATATGATGGTATTGTATGATTTATTGCACAAATACTTTACACATTGCCTTCTAAGT
Source organism: Pleurodeles waltl (assembly GCF_031143425.1). Taxonomy (NCBI): domain Eukaryota; kingdom Metazoa; phylum Chordata; class Amphibia; order Caudata; family Salamandridae; genus Pleurodeles; species Pleurodeles waltl. Next base: position 491,448,604 of record NC_090440.1, read on the forward strand.
TAAGCCTGACTGCTCGTGCCAAGCTACCAGAGGGTGGGCACAGGATAATCTTGGATTGTGTGTGACTTACCCTGACTAGAGTGAGGGCTTTTGCTTGGACAGGAGGAAACCTGACTGCCAACCAAAAACCCCATTTCTAACAGGTGCAATTTCTCAACAGTGTAAGAGTGATTCTCTGTCTCGGTTTGTGTGTTAGCTTTGCATCGTGGATAGTCAGTGTTTTTGTTGAATGTTTTTTCCTTCTGGTTTGTATTCCTGTCTCATTAAAAAAGTGGTATGTCATGTACAGGGTTTGCTGGTGCTGTCTCTATAATGTACATATGATGGGTTTTTGACAGTGGTGCAGGTTATTGTGTGTCATGGGTCCCAATAAAGAATGAATCTGCATTTTGCATTGTGTGACTCTTCTTTACAGAGTGACACATGGAATTATGTCTTCTGCAATCCCAAGGTCCCTGGGTCTAGATGTGAAAGGACGTGGGTCAAGGTTAGCAACTTGAATTTGTCCTTCCAAAAGTAAGGTTCAGGAACTGAAAATCCCAAATTGACCTGATCCCACCATCCTTTTTGGCCACAATGCAATAGCTGTGCCAGAATCTGCTGCCACTCTCCTTTGCACCCATGCATTTTCCCTTTTGCTAGTACTGGCTGGGCCAATCTTTCAGGAATAGAGGAATGGTCTGCCAAAATATGTGCAAGCAATGGAGGAACTGGAGGGTGTGTTGACTAAAAGGGAAAGATGTAACCATGATGGACAACCAGCAGAGTCCACTGGTTTGAGTTAATTGCATAACGGCTGGGCAGGTAAAAGTGTGTTCTGCTCCCCCCCACCTCAAATGTCCTAATAGAATGGTGTTCCTGTGGTTTGGCAACAGCAGGAGAAAGGGAAAAGGAAGACACAGATTGGCCTTGCTGTTGTTGGGCCTATCGTCTGCCACCATCACATCCACTTGAGCCATGAAAGGGCTAGGAGGGCTTTTGCATGGGCTGAAATTGTTGAATCTGGATTAACCCCTGAACATCCAGTATTGTTGGTGGAACTGGTGGTTAAGAGCTAGCACGCCCAAGGAGTGCCCCATAGCATGAATGTCTTTGAATTGCTGCACAGCTAAATCTGGCTTACCTTCGAACAGCCTGATCCATCAAAGGGCATGTCCAATAAGGATGCATGTACATTCCTTATGAAACCCATGCATCCAAGCATGATGATGGCTAGCCACAGTAGTGCCCATAGCATGGGCTACACAGACTGTGACAGCCCACAAGATGTATTTTGCTCCAACCTTTCCATTGTGGACCATCTGGATAGAAACTCTTTGGGCTGGATGAGAAAGATCTTAATAAACCAGGTCCAAGAGTGAATGGGTGTATCATCCTAGGAGGCAGGCTGCATTCATGGAGTGTAGAGCCAAGGTGGTGGAGCAGAACTCACTCTTGCCAAGTGCAATAATGTGTTTCAAGTCTCGTTCAGGTGGAGCAGTTGAAAAGGCATTCAGCTTTTTGCTGGCTTAATCCTGCTCAACAAAGCTTTCCAGTGAATGGTGTTGAGTAAGAAGGCTGGCTTATCCGGTCTAAGTTAGTGGAGCCTAACTAAAGGGCAACTTATTGCCGTCCAAAGAAGGGACTCACCTATGCCGCAACCACAGTACTGATGATGGCTTCATAAAAGGGCAGTAACAATTCTGCAGAGAAATGGTAAGGTTGCACGATTTTTAAATGAAGTTTAACCTTAGTTTCTACAGTATGCAGTTGCAATTCCAAAACATCCACTGCCCTAAATACTACCAAAGGGAAAGAGCCATTTTTCTCAGTGGGGGATCCTGATCAGGGAGTCTAATAAGGTTTATGGCAGGGTATCAAGACCATTTGCATTCCAGAAGTCTAGATAAATTCCATCAACAAAACATTGGACGGGGTAAATTGTCAGCCCTTCCTCATCATCCCCACCAAATGGAGCACCATGAATTTCCTGTATGACTGAATCTGAGCCAAACAAGGCTTCTAGATACTGAAGTGGCGATGAGTCAGTTCTGATAAGTGCTGAGGTTGCGATGTGGAGCTGTAGCGTCGCTGTCGATGCTGCCGCAAACATGAGTTGTGAGGAGCTAGTGCCGGGTAGAGCGTCACGTAGAGGAAGTTCAGAAGATGATGCATTGGCCCCCAAGATGCGGCAATGTGAGTCTGTTGTTTCTGTTCAACCCCAGGCAGTAGTGGCAATACACTGGTTCTGATCCACGCAGCAGCGATGCGTCAGTTCTGCTACTGCGGCAGAGGGTGCTTCAGCTCCGCATGAAAAAAATCCTTAGGCCAACATCCAAGGGTCCAGGACTGTGGTGGCACTACTTGGCAGGGCAGACTCGCAGATGGCAGAGTCCAGGTGCTGGATCAGGGTGGTTGGAAGTCCTTTGTGTCCCTGAGACTTCGAATCAGGAGCAGCTAGCCTTTGGAGTCACTCTGATTTCAAGTAATGAAGGTCCAGTCCTTCTCACAAAGGCAAGAGAGAGCAGCAGGTAGCAGGACAGCACAATGAGGCAGAAAACCAGCAAAGCACCAGTCCAGCAGAGTAGCAGTCCTTCTGCAGCACAGCAGTTCTCCTTCCTGCCAGAGTATTTACAGGTCCAGAAGTATACTGAGTTAGTGGTGTCAGAGGTCCAATACTTGAACCCAGATCGGCCTTTGAAGTGGGAAAGACTTCAAAGACAGGCCTTTTAGGTGCCCAGAGTTCCTACCCTGGCTCCTGTCTCACTACAGAAGGGTATGTAGCCCTTTGTGTGGGAACAGGACACAGCCTATTCAAGTATAAGTGAAGCTGGGTCCAGCACCTCCTTCCCATTCCTCTCGGGATGGCCCATTAAGTCACACCTAAGCTCCCATTATGTGTGGCTGTAAAGGGGGAATACACAAAGCCCAGCTGTCAAACACCGCCGAGAGGTGATCAGAGACAGCCAGCAGGTATCAAATGGCTAAAGTAAGAAAATGCCAACTTTCTAAAGGTATCATTTTCAGAATTGCATTTTAAAATTGAACTTCACCATAAGTTAGGATTTTAAATTGTGATTCCAGCGAAACCAAACATATGAAGGGTTGTCTTTTCCCAGTTGGGATTTACACTTAAAGGATTTAATAAGGTAACTTCAGTGTTATCCTATGGGAGAGAATAGGCCATGCAGGAGTGAAAAATGAATTTAGGAATTCTTCACTACCAGGACATGTAAAACTAAATGTACATGTCATACTCTTTGAATACATTGCATCCTGTCCTCTGAGCTGTCCAGGGTCTACCCTAGGGTGTCTTAATTGTATTAAAGAGGACGGTTTAGGCCTGGCAAAGGGGTTATTTTGTGAGGTCGATATAGCACTGCAAAGTGCACATGCAGGCTCTGCCGCGGCTGGCCTGAGACATGTTTTAAAGGACTACTTAAGTGTGTGGCAAAACAGTGCAGCAGGCCCACTAGACACATTTAATTTATAGGCCTTGGGCACATGTAGTGCACTTTACTAGGGACTTATAGGTAAATTAAATATGCCAGTTGGGGATGAGACAGTGTTACCATGTTTTACCATGTTTTAAGGAGAGAGCACAAGCACTTTAGCACTGGTTAGCAATGGTAGAGTTCTAAAGTCTTCAAAAACAAGGACAGAAAATGGAGGAGCTAGGCAAAACAGTAGGAAGAAGAACACCCTAAGGCTGTCAGGCCTAATGATATGCAAAAAAGTTGCACCCTCCTACCAATCTAGCTTTTTTCCTTTTTGTCCTAATTTTTGCAGACACTAGAGTTTATGCAGAAACCGGCAACAACCCTTTTTAAAACATCTGGCAAGAGATAAGATGGGTAAGAAGTAATTTCTTTAAGATGCAGCTTGATGAACAATCTTATGTAAAGTATCATGCTCACCTTAGGTGTATTCTTTCCAGCATTGGCACGTTGTTTTTTCCAAGTTACCTCCAGGGCCTTTCCAAGTTATCTTCAGTCCTAATCCCTCCTTCTCACTCACCCTGTTCATTAATAAGTGTGGTAACTGGGTCCTCAAAATTGATTCTCTGTGTGCTCATCATTTAACATTTTGGAATAGGTGGGGCTTTAGGGTGTAAACATAAAATATCTCTTTGAAAAGCTAGATTCTTTGTGCCCACAAAATACAGCTAAATAAAGTAGGTATAGGTTGTTTAAAAGTAATTGAAGCATATCACTAATACCAGTGCCAATACATGAGATGATACGTTTTCCATGTTGAGTATGATGAGGTTGAGGTACTAATGAAAGCATGAAATGTCCAAGCTCTGAATTCCCAACATTGGCACGTTTCCTCCACGTTCCTCTACCCTCTACCCAACTGTGCAACCATGAGCCTAAAAAACCTCAGCTGACTGTATGGTTCCCAACAAATAAATGTTGGGATTTTAGCAAGTACACTGCTCACGTAAAGTTGTTCAGAACTGGAAGGGATTTAAAGATTAATCTTGCGAGTAACAGTATTTTAATATTATACACTGGAGATATGTATTTTTAAAACTTATGCAAAATAGAATATTTGGTATATTGGGACAGTTTCACTGATCCATGCATGAACAGATCTAAACAACTAATTTATAGAAGTGACTAGGGTATGCAGTCTTCATTTCTTCATAAAATAAAAAATGTAAGTCAGCAGCTGTAAAGAGGCATTAACAAGGGTTGGGAGAATGTGCACCTATGTGTTTGAACAAGTTGAAGGAAATTCTTGCATTTTGAAGCTTCCCGTTTTCACACAATGCAAACTAGTTATGATTCAGCCAATTCCAGCTTCCGGATGCTAACCTAGATGAGACATATGATTACAGAGAAAAACTTATTTGGTACCACACCCCATCTACGTTCACTGATCCTGCAACTTTCAGGAACAGGCAAAAGAGATGATGCAGTTGGGTGCCTGCCATTTAGTTTACCCACACAGAGGCTTTGCCTGTCATCATGATGGAAGGCATGGTCAGAGTTTAGAAGGCGGAAAGATGTCCTAGCTGCACACATACCGTTTTTGGTAATTAGGACGAAAAGACATAACCATGTCAGGTTATCCATTTCTCCTTGAGGCACTCTTGGGAAGGGCAGTAGGCACAGTCCGTCATGCTGGGTACCTAGGATACTGGCTCATAACAGCAGCCACATTCCCTTTATCAGCAGCAATTCGGCGCATTTCCAGACCTCATAACAGAGAAATATGCATGTCGACAGCAGCCGAAAAAGGTCCCGCCCAGGGGCCAACACATACCCGTGAAAGCCCTGTCTTTCTGGGGATGCTTAGCTTTAGAGTAGGAGTTTTTCTTCTTTTAAAGCTGACTTTAACTGTTCAGCTAACATGGGCCCAGTGAACACCTTCGTCTACCCTCATGCTTCTTTAGTTCCCTTTTATACCTCAGGGGACCACCGTGTTTCAGAAAATAACAGTTGGCGGTGCCTTGCATGAACTACGTGACTTATCCAATAGCTCAGTAGTTATCTGTCCAGTGGGGCTTTGAGTTTTAAGATGGAGTCTCTGCCTTCGCAGAGTAAGGAAGTTGGCAGCAAGAAAATCAAATACCGAGAATACTTCTCCTGTTACCGTCAGTTACAGGGCGCACTTACAAAACACAGCCTGAAAAACATCACATTCGGAAATCGACGCAGTCCTGTTGCTGCTGTCTGCCTCGCGTGAGGAGGATAGACAACAATGAAGAAACCTGCGAGCGTGCACAGCCGTGTCTAGACTTAGCTCGCCTGCAGGCGGGAAAAAGCCTGAAATGGAAATGGAGTTTTTTCATGTTGGCCTCGGCTGCTTCGGCAATGAATTAGTTGGAATATGGCCAGGACATTCCGTTGTATGTGGCTGCCTTATTTTTATGTAGCTGGCGATTGATACCGTGTGGTGGCATCGTACTCAGAGCTCTCAAGTTTACCGAACCCATGGGCGAGACCCATTTTGGGCTTTTTATTTGTCTATAAGGTGATGAATAAGAGAACAATAACAAAATAGAAGGGAGTAAAACCAGGACTGGGTCAGCTTGGACCTATATTGCATTGTGGTGTTGTTCCCTGCTCCTTCTGCTTTGGTAGATAGTGATGTTGTGTACAGGCCTGCAACACCAAGACATTCGTTTATGGGAATTTGCCCAATCTGGTTGTTTGTTTCAAATGCCAATAAAGAAATTTAAAAAAAAGGATTGTGTCAGGTGTTTTCTGACACTGGAGTCCTGGACCGGTTAAGGGGGAAATATATATTGGAATCTATTGGTAGGTCGTGAGCTCCAGGCATTTTGTCAGTTTTGGCCTAGGCCCCAATTTTCTTCCACTTCTCTTCTGCCCTGCAGTAATAAAGATTGTGGAAAGCCACACTTAACCAGCCTATCATGTTTTCTACACCAAGTGGTAAAAGCTATTTTGAAATGCTGGGCAGGTGATCATGATCACCGGCACTTATTTTTGAGGGCCGGAGCTTATTCTTCGGCCTCAAGCATTTGCTGCGAGCAAAAGACACATACCAAAGACGGATGAAAGGAAAAACGAAAAAGCTTCACAAAGGGAGAAAGTAGAAAGCTGCAAGTGTGAGGTGAAGGGGCATGGAGTGGCATTATATGGATTGAAGAGGCCCGGGATGGCTTCAGGATTATGCCGCCTCAGCATTCCATGTTCGCACATTTAATTGCAGGAGCCGCGTGTTTAAGAGGAGGGCATTGAGCACCGGCACCTTTTTATTAACAAATTAAGCACTGATGTTTCAGGCATTATTGTCACATAGACCATTTAGGCCCCCAAAGAAGCTGCTGAAATTGTGGTGTTCTGCTTCATATTCTCCGTAGGATGCTCACATTTCTTTTACTTAATAATTATATTTGATTTGAAACCGAAACTTTAATTCAATGGGAACTAAAACGAAAAAGAGCATTGAATACAAAAAGTAATCGGCCACTTTTTTCCATATATTTGTTAATTAGACTTTATGCCTTTAAACAGACATGGGTATGTAAATTTATGGTATGGGAGTATGAGTCCAGAGGATGGGTGTGTTCCATAGGTGACAAAAATGAATCTGAAAATCATAAAAACATTAAATCACATGTTTTTAGAGAACTGCATGCTGTTTGCAGCTTATCTGTTTTGCGAAATTCGGGTATTTCAGCGTTCAATGTGGGCTGGGTTGATCTAGTTTTCTAGAACACCGATGGTAATCTGTTTAAAATAATTATAAAAAACCTGCCGTGTTTATTTGGTGTTAGCTAAAAAAAAGTTTTAGAATATCAACGACCAATCGGAAGGTCATCCTTGTGATTTATTTTCTTTTTTATCTGAGATGTCTTTAGCTCTGACCACACATACTAAGATTTAGCTAATTGTAAAGAAGTATTTGCCTCTCGTCTCATGTTCTTGGCTGTGTGGTGCATCATTTTGCCTTCTATGGAGTACTTGCAGTGCAGTGCATGAGGGTTAGGTTACATCTCAAAAGTACACTGACTTGTGCATTAAATTCTTTATTGCATAGGTGCACTGTTTAAAGACCATAATCGTTTTTTGCTTTTTCTCTCCGTAGAAGTATTTTCTACATATTTTAGTCAGGACTGAAAAATCAAGACTAATTGACTTTGCCAGTGGCTGGCTAGTCAGTTGAAAGCTGAGAGTGTGGAATCTACTGTAACATCTTTGGGTGCTCTGGCATAGACAATTATTTGTAGGCTTAAGTTAAAGATGACAAAATTACAGAATTCAGAAAGCTCCTATTATTTCTGATATTGTGCTGATGTTCAGTTGACTTGGGCTTCTTGTGGGGGATGCCTGTCCTTTGCCTGTTTTCCAGAATAGTATTTAAGCCAGCAAAATCGGAAGCTGGAATGATGAGTGATTTTGTCTAAGATTAGAAGCCTGACAATTTTTGGAGGAAAAGATGTAGACGCACAGTAACAGTAGAAAGTAGCTACAGGAGACCGGCCAGCCACCTCTTAAATAAATGAATGGCCCTAAATACAGTTATTGTTATTTGTGGAGGCTGCATTTTCCCGTTATAGCGTTATATAATATTTAGTTCGGACTTAGCTCTTTGGTAACCTGTGTGGACATTCATATTATTCTCATCATCAATGAGAAAATGCTCTAAATAGTCATTTTCTATTGTACTCAAATAATACAGGTTTGTAATACCATAAGTACTGATTTGTATTTTTAAACTATAACATAAAGAAGTGAGTTGTTTGTTGGGACTCTAGCTCTTCAAGGACATACTCTCTTAAAACTTTCCAAACCTTCACCTAATCCCTCCCCATCTCTTCAACGTCTCACATACTACTTGTCTTCTTTCTATACTTCCCACTCACTTTCCATCTGTTCCTTCTCCAACTTTCTCGCGCTCCCATTTTCTTCCCCTGTTCAAAAAAAACTATCGATACCTTTCGTAAATAAAACAGCAAAGAATACAAGTGAGGCCCAATGGCAATCAAGTATCAATACATAGTACTGCAAAAGACAGTGAAATGCCATGTCCGAAAATGTTGTCAACTTCCGAAAGAACTGACTCTCTTTTGATGGGGAACAACACCTGATTCGTACATGGACTGTTCTGCAATTTGCTTTAATGAAGCCAGACTTCAATTATTTCTTCCTTGCATCCAAAAACGAGGGGCATAGATTAATAATATATTCTGTGGACTCATTCCTGTAACCACAGAGCCATATGACTTTGAAGGCAAACATTGCGTATTCCAGGACCTTTCAAACTGGACGAAATCTCAAATATTTGTTTTTACAAACTGAGTCTAATGTGTATGTCAAATATTTCTGATTTATATTTGCGTATGTATAATTTGGATAGTGGGCATTGATGTATTTTATCTGTCCAAAATTCTTCCTCAAGGTTTGCCTTATGAGGGCCTCGCTATCTAATCATGATAAGTGGAAAGAAGGGGTAGTGAGGGCAGTTTATTCTCATTTATGGCATTGTCGACTGATGCGAGACTCTGGGGGTGATTCTAATCCTGGCGGGCGGCGGAGGCCGCCCGCCAGAATTCCGCCCCCATAATACCGCTCCGCGGTCAGAAGACCGCGGAGGGTATTATGAGTTTTTCCCTGGGCTGGCGGGCGGTCTCCAAAAGACCGCCCGCCAGCCCAGGGAAAAACTCCCTTCCCACGAGGATGCCGGCTCGTAATCGAGCCGGCAGAGTGGGAAGGTGCGACGGGTGCAGTAGCACCCGTCGCGTATTTCAGTGTCTGCAAGGCAGACACTGAAATACCTTGCGGGGCCCTCTTACGGGGGCCCCTGCCGTGCCCATGCCATTGGCATGGGCACGGCAGGGGCCCCCAGGGGCCCCGCGACCCCCCCCTACCGCCATCCTGTTCATGGCGGCTTTCCCGCCATGAACAGGATGGCGGTAGGGGGGGTCAGAATCCCCCATGGCGGTGCAGCAAGCTGCGCCGCCATGGGGGATTCTGAGGGCAGCGGTAAACCGGCGGGAGACCGCCGGTTTACCCTTTCTGACCGCGGCCAAAGCGCCGCGGTCAGAATGCCCTGCGGGGCACCGCCGGCCTGTCGGCGGTGCTCCCGCCGACCCTCGACCGCCGGGGTTAGAATCAGGGCCTCAGTGTTGTTGAAGATGCTTGTGTCATTAAAAGCTATTGGTGTGAGATACTTTAGAGAGTCTTTGTTGGCAGCAATACAAATAGTTCCTGTCGAAGTTTACTGTGCAATTTGGAGGAGCTAAGACCTAGCAGAAACCTTATTTCGTTTATGTAAAATGTATTCAGCTCTGTGACTTGTTTGTCCTTAAAACCAAGAGAGGCATAAAGAAGAGATGGGATAAACCTGCTGTTGATTACCTCTATAGGCTGGTGGATGGCCTGACATACATACGTTTCGAAGAATTTCTTTAATGGCTGTGTGATAAGATGTTTTCATTGGTGTTCTGTCCAGGTACATTTTTAGTAATATTATACCCTGATAATTTCAGTGCTTAAAATCTCTATGATGCTGCTGCCGATTTTAGGTCTCATTCGGGATTTGGCTTTACCAAATGACATAGTTTTGGTCCATGGATCCTACCCCCTAAATATTATTCTCTTCTACCTGACCTCCTTCGCTCCCACTTTCTCTACTGTACACTCACTCCCTCTCTGTATCACTTTCTCCTACTCACTAGGCCTCATTCCTTCGCCCCTTTCGTCTAGCCCACTCAGACGCCTCCTTTTTTGCCCTCTCTTACCCATTTTCTTCCATTATATTCCTGTTTCATTTTCTCATTGCCCTCTTGTCTTGATCCTCTTCTCCTGTAATTCGAAACTATTACATATTCTTTTTATATTGACCATCTAATTTTGTTACTGTAGGTCTCATACATTTCACTGCTTAGTGACATATAAAACTGTTAAATAATAAAATGTGCTCTAGGGCTTCATTGGGACACAAAACAGCTAGGAGAAAGTCTATGCTGAAAGTGTTGCAAACAACTAGTGTTTGCCACCGAACCCAGTTGCATTCCATCAATTTACCCGAGAAGGATGAAAGACTGAATTAACTAAACTCCCAAAAAGTGGCAGTCTGTCCAGAATGAATCCCAAGGCAGTTGGTCTGTTTGCCTTAAGTAAGATGATTGTTTTGTGGACCTTAGTCAAAAGGTTCAAAATAGAAATACATTATCTCCTCCAACCCTGCAGGCAAACACAGCTCTTGTTAGGTCATGCTAAGTGTCTGTTTCAAGACATTTTGTTAGCTTACAGTGATAATTGAACCCGCCATTGTTTACTACTATTTGACCTCAATGTCACTCCCCTCTGCATGCTTCTTGTTTGATAGCTTGTGTGGGTTTTACTCAACTGTTAAGAGTTTGTCCCTTCCCTAGAGCTTGGACACATCAGTGTCCTTACACTACCCATTTTTTGGTGCTACTTTTTTCTTTTTAGTTAAGCTCTGTGCTATAATGCACCTGTTTTTCAGTTGTCTCTCTCAAGTGCTTCTCTGCCCTCGTTTCTGTGTTGCTCTGGCTCACAGTGTTACTTCCCCTCCTGTGTTCCCCTGTGAAGTTTCTGCTTTTTTAGGTTGAAGCTTTGCAGACAGCACAGCTGTCTGGTTTGCTTAAGGCATCTTCTATCCAGGATCATTCCAGGATTTGTAAAGCACAGCAAATTACCAGTTAGGGTCTCACGTTGCTGAATATTAGGCGCAGGGAGATTAAGTGATTTGCCCAGAATCAAAGAATTTTGAGCTGACGCCGCAACTCAAATCTGTTTCCCCAGCTCTAAAGTTGGCAGCTCAGGCCATTACGCCACACCCTCTCTCCTTGGGGACATTAACAAAGCTGACCTAGGAATGCATTCTGCCCGTTGCTTATCTTTGGCTTTGTGGTTTGTAACTCACATTTCCTGGATTTATATTTGCTGACTTTATTTACTTTTGGCTGTCCAGATCAATTTGTCTTCCCTGTTGCCCGACTTTGTTTCCTGTATTCTTCCATAACCTCACTTTCTATAAACAGGCCTTCAGATCTTGTTCTTATCTTGTCACATTTGTTGTGCATTCATATACAGAGGTCAAATGTCAAACACTGTTTTCTGAGGGAACTTGGTGTTTGATTTTCTTTCTCTGACCTCAAAGTGAGAAAATGTATGTGGCAATCCAGCTGAGTACCCATGTAAGAGGAGAGGGTGGATGATTTATTTTTCTAGCACAACAAAATAAATAAACTGTGCAGATGTTTCAGAATATATCAGAATTAGTACAGATGAAGCACATTTGTTTTATAATTTTGAAGTGTGGTGGAAACAAATATTTGAATACTACCAAAGCACATAGGCGATGATATTTGCACAAATTATCGTTTGTGTGCAATAAAACTATATATTTGGTGCAAATGTAATGGTCATTTGAAAATGAAAATCAGATGTCTTTAATAGCAGTGTGCTACCACACCATGCATACTCCACACTACACCACTCCAATCTGTGCCCTTCAACCGTATATCACTCCACTCCCTTCTGTGACACTCCACAATGCTCCACTCCACTCTGACATGCCACTCCACCTGTGCTTTTCATTTCTACGACACGCCACACCGCTCAGCTCCATGCCACTCCATCCTATGCCATTCACTACCTGACACATGCCACTCTAGTCTATGATCCTCCACACTACTTGCCCAACTCCACTCTACCCCACTCCACTCCAATCTATCCCACTCTGCTTCACTCCAATAAAGCCAGTCTACTCCACTCGAATCTACCCTACTCCAATCTTCATCCCAATCAACCCACCCCATGCCACCCTATTCTACCCCACTTTAATCTTCCCCACCTAACCCAGTCTACCTCACTCCACTCCAATCTACCTGATTCCACTCTACTACAGTCTAATCTACTCTACTCCAGTCTACCCCACTCCAATTGACCTCATTCTCCTCTACCCCACTCCACTCTGCCCCAATCAACCCTCCTCCACTCCAGTCTACCCAACTCCACTCCAGTCCACCACACTCCTCTCTAGCACTCAGTGAACCCAATCAACCGCATCCCACTGTACTCTACCCCAATGTACCCCACTCCAATCTACCTCACTCCAGCTTTTGCCACTCTACCCCACTGCACTCCAGTCTACCCCACTTTACCCCAGTCTACTGCACTTCACTCAAATCTACCCAACTCTGCTTCAGTCTACCCCAGTTTACCCCAATCCACTCCAATGTACCCCACTCCAATCTACAGCAGTCCACCCCTCTGCAATGTACCCCAACCCAACCCACTCCACTCCAATCCACTGAATCCACTCCTGTCCATCCCACTCCAGTCTACTCCACTCTACAACAAACTACCCCACTCCAGTCTACCACAATCTACCCAACTCCATTGCATCTACCCCACTCCACTCCACTGTACTACACTTCACTCCATCCAAATCGACCCCACTCCACTTCACTCCACTCTACCACACTTCAACCTACCACACTCAAATCTACCCATCTCCACTCCAATTGAACCCATTCCAATTTCCCCACACCATTCCATTTTACCGCACTATACTCCAGACTCCACTGCAATCTATCCAACTCCCCTCTAGTCTAATTTACCCCACTCCACTCTACCCCTCTCCATCACAATCTACCCCACTACACCACTATCTACCCCCTAATCTACCACAATCTACCTCACTCCAGTACAATCCACCACACTGTAATCTACCCAATCTACCCCACTCCACTTCCCCCCAATCTACCCCACCCCACTCTGTGCCACTCCACTCTAAGCTACTCCACTCTACGCCTTTCCAGTCCCTTCTGCAACACTCCACTCCCTCTGCGACGCAACACTCCATGTCACGCCATGCCACTCACCCCACGCCAATTTATACCACTCATTCCACAACACAACATGCCACTCCACTCTATGCCCCTCTACTCCACACCACTTACCCCCACTCCACTCTGCCTTACTCCTCTCTAATCTATCCCACTCCTCCCCACTCCAATGCACCTTATAGAAATGGGGTCTTTGGTTGGCAGGCAGTCCAAGCAAGGACCCTCACTCTAGTCACGGTAAAGGAGAATCACCCTCAGTTAACCCCACTCACCCCCTTGGTAGCTTGGCACAAGCAGGCAGGCTTAACTTCAGAGTCTAGGTGTAAACTATTTGTACTAACACACACAATAACTCAGTGAAAACACTACAAAATGACACAACACAGGTTTAGAAAAATAGCAAATATGTATCTAAACAAGACAATATCAAAACAACAAAAATCCAACATACATAAGTCAAGTTATTAATTTTAAAATCAAAAGAGTCTTAAATCCTTTAGTAAACAATAAAAACACTGTTAGCATTAAAAAGTACCTGGGTAGCGTCAAAATAACACGCACTGGCGAGTGTGCGTCGAATAAAATTAGCGATGCGTCGAGTACTCACCTGCAAGCGAGACCATGCGTAGTTTCTCCTTCTCCGGTCGGGTCGGCGTGCATCGTTTTTCCTCTCCGCAGGAGAGCGATTCGTTGATCCAGGCAAGCACTCGGGTCCGGGCAGGTGTTGCGACGTTTTTCCACACCTAGCAAGATTTGTGACTAAAATCCTGCCACACGGTATCAGCTAAACAGCACAGTGTGGGTTGCGACATTATCAGCCTCCGTCAGCGGGTGTTGCGCATCGTTTCTCCAGCTCCGTGCATCGATCTTCCAGCCGCACTACTGGCGGAGTGTCGATTTCTGCAGCGAAGCCGGCGGCGTGTCGTTTTTCAGCCACGTCTCGGAAGGTGCATCAATATTTTCCCTGCACGCCGGTCTGTGCGTGGATTTTCAGTCTTGGTCTGCCAGCTTCACCTTCCAAGGCCCCAGGACCTGGGCAGGGCACCAATTGGCAGGGCAGGAGTCTCAGCAGAGGGTCCAGGTGCTGGCAGGAGAAGGCTTTGATGGCCCTGAGACTTCAACAACAGGAGGAAAGCTCAGGACAAGCCCTTGGAGATTTCTTCACAAGCAGGAATGCACAACAAAGTCCAGTCTTTGTCCCCTTCCACAGGCAGAAGCAGCAACTGCAGGATAGCTCCACAAAGCACAGTCACAGGCAGGGCAGCACTTCTCCTCAGCTCTTCTCCAGGCAGAGATTCCTCGTGATAGCCAGAAGTGATCTAAAGTGTGTGGTTTTGGGTGTCCTTCTTATACCCATTTTGGTCTTCGAAATAGGCTTACTTCAAAGGAAAGTCTCTCTTGTTTGTGAAATCCTGCCTTGCCCAGGCCAGGCTCCAGACACACACCAGGGGGTTGGAGACTGCATTGTGTGAGGGCATGCACAGCCCTTTCAGGGGTAAGTGACCACTCCTCCCCTCCCTCCTAGCCCAGATGGCCCATCAGGATATGCAGGCTACACCCCAACTCCCTTTGTGTCACTGTCTAGAGAGAGGTGCAAACAGCCGAACTGTCAAACTGACCCAGACAGGGAATCCACAAACAGGCAGAGTCACAGAATGGTTTAAAGCAAGAAAATGCCTACTTTCTAAAAGTGGCATTTTCAAACACACAATCTCAAAACCAACTTCACAAAAAGATGTATTTTTAAATTGTGAGATCGGAGACCCCAAACTCCACATGTCTATCCGCTCCCAAAGGGAATCTACGCTTTAATAATTTTTAAAGGCAGCCCCCATGTTAACCTATGAGAGAGATAGGCCTTGCAACAGTGAAAAACGAATTTGGCAGTATTTCACTGTTAGGACATATAAAACACATTAGTATCTGTCCTACCTTAAACATACACTGCACCCTGCCCATGGGGCTACCTAGGGCCTACCTTAGGGGTGTCTTAAGAAAAGGGAAGGTTTAGGCCTGGCAAGTGGGTACACTTGCCAAGTCGAATTGGCAGTTAAAATCTGCACACACAGACACTGCAGTGGCAGGTCTGAGCCATGTTCACAGGGCTACTAATGTGGGTGGCACAATCAGTGCTGCAGGCCCACTAGTGGTATTTGATTTACAGGTCCCGGGCACCTCTAGTGCGCTGTACTAGGGTCTTACCAGTAAATCAAATATGCCAATCATGGAAAGCCAATTACATACACATTTTATACAGGAGCACTTGCACTTTAGCACTGAATAGCAGTGGTAAAGTGCCCAGAGTAACAAAAACATTAAAAGCAGAGTCCAGCACACATCAACAACCTGGGAAACAAATGCAAAAAGTTAGGGGAGACCACACCAAGGATTAAAAGACTAACAGTACCCCACTCCACTTCAGTCTAAAGGAATCCACTTTACTGGATCCAATTTACTGCACTCCACTACAATATATCCCACTCCAATCTACCCCATGCCACTCTACCCCACGCCACCCCAATCAACCACGCTCCACTGTAACCTGCCCCACTCTGCTCCAATCTACCCCACTCTGCTCTAATCTACCCTAGTCTACCCCCACTCCACTCCTATCTACCCCAATCCAATTTACAGCAATCCACCCCACTACAGCGTACCCCAATCTGCTCCACTCCAGCCTACATGACTCCACTCCAGTCTACCCCACTCCACTCTGCTCCTCCGCACTCCACCATACTGCACTCCACTCCTTCCCAATTGACCCCATTCCACTTCACTCCAATCTGCCCAACTCCACTTCAGTCTTCCAGACTCCACTCCACTTTACCCCTCTCCACTCTACTTCACGGCAATCTATCCCATTCCAATTTACCCCACTACATTCCAATTTACCTTACTATACTTCAGACTCCACTGTAATCTATCCAACTCCCCTCTACTCTAATCTAGCCCACTCCAATCTACGCCAATATATCCCACTTCACTCCACCCTGATCTACCCCTCTCCTGTGTTCTCCACTCTACCTCACTACACTACAATCTACCCCACTCTACACCTATCTACCCCACTCCACCCTATCTACTCCACTCCACCTCATCTTCCCCAGTTCAGTCTACCCCCACTCTCCTGCTCCAATCCACCCCACTCCAATTTGTCCCACTCCACTCCACTACCTCTTTTCTCCTTTTGGGGTACATTGTAGTGGAGTGGATTTCTGTAGATTGGAGTGGGGGAGTGGGGTAGATTCAGCTGGGGTAGATGGGGTGGAGTGGGGTAGATTATAGTAGAGGTGAGTTAGATAGATTGCAGTGGAGTCTGGAGTATAGTAGGGTACATTGGAATGAAGTGTGGTAGATTGGACTGGGGTAGATTGAAGTGGAGGAGAGTGAAGAGAGGTAGATTGGAGTTGAGTTAGTTAGATTGGTGTGGAGTGCGGTGGATTGAAGTTGGGCAAATTGGAGTGAAATGGAGTGGGGTAGATTGCAGTGGAGTGGGACAGATTGTGGTAGATTGGGTCGGAGTAGATTGTGGTGGAGTGAGTTAGATTGGAGTGGGGTAGGTTTATGGTACACTGTAGTGGGCTGGATTGCTGTAGATTGGTGTGGGGTAGATTGGAGCAGAGTGGGGTAGATTTAAGTGGTGTTTGGTTGTTTCGGGTGGGGTGGGGTAGATTGGAGTAGAGTATATTGTAGTGCAGTGGGGTCGATTGGATCATAGAGTGGATTCGGATAGACTGGAGTGGGGTACATTGGAGTGGAGTGGGATAGACTGGAGTGGAGTGGAGTGGGGTAGAGTGGATAGGCGTGGAGTGTAGAGGCATATTGTGTCTTAGAATGAGTGGCATAAATTGGAGTGGGGTGGAGTTGATTGGCATAGCATGTCGTTGAGCTCATGTGGGAAATCATAGTAGTCAACTGAGGTTTGGAGTGCGCCAGGAATGGTAGAGGAGGGAAGAGCTTAGGTAGGGTGATTTTGGAGATGATAGAAGTAGAATGGGTTTAGGATGAGTCAGATAGTGGGGATGGAGGATAGATTGATAGAGGTATGAAGTGATCGGGAGAGAGAGTGAAACTTATGATAGAAATATTTTTTTCTTTTTCTTCCTCTTCTACAGTAGGACTAAAATATTAAATAACTAGATATATAAATACATAGTAAGGAATATAATAATGCATATAATATTTTGAGATTTAAAGTTGTGTTGTTTAAACACAGACTTTTAAGATTAGCAATATTTGAGGTTAATTTATTTGTGTACTTTTCTAACCTTATTTTATCTTTTCTCAGTTTTCAATAGTGAAATGCTTGCTGATAAAATAGTTGAGATAACATTTGCTCATTGTGATAGCTAGAATGAAAACAGGGATTCTTAAGTATCTTATCTAACAATGACCTACAACACATACATAGTGTACATGCTTGTATAAAATTTGGGGACTTCCCAGAGTTCTCCTTTGTTTTTTGCATATATATATATATATATATATATATATATGTATACATACACACACACACACACATTTAACCGTGAGTAAATAAACAAACATTTTTTGTTATTATGAAATGGTAATTTGACATATTCCTTAAAGAAATACACAGATCTGGATATATATACACATAATCAGATTATAAATGTTTTCCAACACAGGCATATGCAGTCCATTACTCTTTGGATTTGGTGGTTATGGAGGAAAGAGCCAACTCTTGAGTAGTCTTCTGAAGACAAGATAGTTATCCATGGATGTTGTATTTGGGAGTAAGGAATTCCATAGTTTGGCCGCTTGAACAGAGAAGGATGTACTTTGTATGTTGGAGTTTTAAGGCGGGGTGGCAATCTTGTGCAGAGGTTTCTTTGTTGGATATATTTGGTGATTTTATTCTTGATGCAAAGTGGTCCTCTTTCATGTATTGCGTTACAGGTGATGAAAAGCAGCTTGAAGGTGGATCTTCTGGCAACTGGTAACCAATTTAGTGCCTTCAAAGCAGGGGAGATGTGGACTTGTGGCTTTACATGTAGTAGTAGTCTGATAGCCGAGGTCTGAATGTGTTGCAGTTTTTTCATAGTAGATCGAGATAATCCATGGTAGAAACCATTGGCGTAATCTAGTTTAGATAGTACAAGAGAGATAGTAACTTGGATTTTCTGTGGAAATCTGAGGTGGGGGAACATTTGTCGCAGAGTTTTCAAGGTGATGAAGCTTGATCATACTAATTTGTCCACTTGGGGAATGCATTGCTAACTTGGAGTTCATGGTAATTCCAAGCTTTTTAACTTCCTTAGATACTTGAGTAGGTGGTGCCAGATCGTCAGGCCTGGCGCACGGTGGATCATAATTTTTCCAGTCGCCACATCTGAGTATTTCTGTTTTGGAAGCATTCAGTTTGAGATGGCTCCACATCATCTCCTGATCAACGACTCTGAGGCAACTGAAGATTTGTGAATTTCCAATGTTTCTGGGGCATTCCAATTACTATATCATTGATCAATTATGGCAATGACATCATGTAGATGTTGAAAAGCATAGGTGAGATGATTGATCCTTGAGAGACCCCTGGTAGTGTGAAGTAGGGTTTGGATGAGCTAGGGGGAAAATAGATGATATTTGTTCAGTTTTGAAGGTAGGATGTGATCTAGTTGAGAGCAGTTCCTTCTATCCCGGCTTTGTGAAGTCTTTGAGTTAGGGTATCATGGTAAACAGTGTGAAAGGCAGCTGAGAGGTCCAAGAGAGTAGTGCAGTAACTCCATTGCAGTCAACTGTGTTTTTAAGATCATCCCAGATTGCAATGAGTGCAGATTCAGTGCCTCTTCCTGAGCAGAATCCAGTTTGGTAGTCTGAAAGTATGAGTTATCTTGAATGAATTGTGACATCTGGGTGAATACTGCTCTTTCTATCAGTTTGTCTAGGAATGGTCCATTTGTAATCGGTCTGTAGTGGTTGGGGTCCTCTGGGTCCGGGTTTGTTTTCTTAAATAACGGCAATATTTCTTCAGGAATGGTTCCCGTAGTTAAAGAATTATTGATGATTCTTCTTACAGGTGTGGCAGCAGAAGTAGTTAATACAATGCTCTTGAAGATGTGTGCTGCACAAGGGTTGGAAGGGCTGCTGGAAGCCTGCTTGCTTTGACTAAATCCATAAATTCACTTTGTGATATTTTTTTAAGGAGTGCAGATGCAGGGTCAGCTTACTCGTGCAGGGGGTTTTAGGAAACTGGTTGGTGCTGGTGGTTTTCCTTTGTTTTAAATAGTTCAGTGTGTCTGCCTTCAGTGTGTAATGATTGTCCAGTTTGTCTGTGAATTCTTGAGTAATGGGATGAGTTCCTTCCGTGCATTTAGGACTTCAAAATTTGTTGAGAATTTGATAAAAATCTTTATTAGCAGATTTAGCATTTTTATTCTGTCTGAGTAGTACCTTTTTTGTAGCTTTTTTGATTGATAATTTGTATATTCTGTTAAGTCTGTGTATGTGAAGTTTGTCTTGAATGTTTATTTTGAGCCAGGGTCATTTCAGCCTTGTAATTTCTTGTTTTATCTTTTTTAGTTTTGTAGTTCTCCAAGGTGTTGGTTTTCTTTTGTCTTGTTTATTTTTTGTAAGTGGTAATGGAATATCAAAAGGTTCCTGTAGCCACTTATAAAGTTTTGGAGAAGAATTTATTGTGTCTAGATCTGTGTTCCTGTTAGATGTGTTTCTAAGTCTTCAAAATTGAGTTTGTTCCATGTTCGATAGATGGATGAATGTAAGGTGGTCTTGGGTGTGTTAGTTTGTGGTGTTTTATGTTGGAAGGTTGCTAATTGGTGTTCTGACCATGTGACTGGTGTGATGCTTTGAACAGTAACTAGTTCTGGGTTTGTAAAAATGACTTCTAGGATGTGTCCAGCAATGTGTGTGGGATTGTGTACAATCTGATGTAGGTTCAATGTGACTAGACCAGTGGTAATATTTTTTGGATGTGGCATATTGGCTTTGTCAAACCAAATGTATACGTCCCCAAGAATGCAGAGGCTGGAATATAACGTTATAAGGTTCGAAACTGAGTCTAGAAATGTTTCTAGGAATGTTGAATTATTAGGCGGAGGTCTGTAAAAAAGGAGAAAGTTAGAGGAGGAAGTTGGTGTTGGGTTGCATCTGGTGACGAGGGCCTCACAACCTTGTATGGTAATGCTTTCTGTTTTGCTGAGATTTATTGCTTGTTGGAATGTATATAATAACTAGGCCACCTCCTCCTTTGCCTATACAGTTTGTGTGATAGTGTGATGGTTTCATACAGCAATTGAGCCATGTCATGTCACAACCATGATTCTGTTATGAATAGTACTTCAGGTTGTTTGTCAGTAAGCAGGTTGCAGATGTGGTGCTTGTTTTTTTTAAGTGATCAAGCATTTATGAGCAAGCAGTTTAGAAAATGTGTTTTGGTGGTGGTGTCATTTTGTTTTGTGAGCAGTATATTTTGAGCTTGTAGCAGGTGTGTTATTAGTTGTGATAACTGCATGAGGGCCACATAGTGTTGTGTTTCTATATTTTGTTCCTCATCCAGCAGGCTTAGGAGGTATTTTGTTGGGTCTGTGTGTGTTGGTGGTGGGCTTGGTGGTTGAGAATGACATGATGAGTTTACTTTTTTTTTGTAGAGAAGCTTTGTTGTCTAATAGACAGGGGGATGTGAAGTTGTTAAGAGTGGCATGTTTATTTTGTTGGCACCTGTTTAGGGTAGTGTAGGAGCATGTGGATCATAACCCAATTCTAAATTGTGCAATGGACGAGAGGCGGGTGAATGAATGTTGCTGTGTTGGGGTGTATGTGGTAGATGTTAGTGAAGAGTGAGAATTTTGGAGTAAATATTGATCAGGATTTGTATTATTTGTGTAGTCATGAGAGTGGGAGTGACTGAAAGTATTATGAAAGTTTGTGTTATTTTGATGCGCTGATGTGTGTGATCTATTTCGTTTTTGTGCTGTAGTGAGAGGAGATATTGATGTAGTGGTTTCCTGTAAAGGATTTGCATGTGAGTTACTGCTGGTGAGTGGTGTTTGAATAGTACAGGGGATAGTGATATGTTTTGGAAAAGAGTGTATGAGGTGTATGGACAAGAGTTATCAGTGTTTGTGTTAGATGTGATTTGTGGTAGACGTAGTATGTGTGGTGGAGTGTAAGGAATGTATGGTTGTGTGTAATTGATCAGAAGATTGGGATGGTGTTTGTGGATGTTGTGATGGAAGGCTGAGTAGAGGAGTTTTCATGATAAAAAAGAGTCTGGTAGGAGCAATAGAGGATAGTGCTGTTGTTTTGTATGAACAGGTCTTTGTGTCTGGATGGATGAAAGTGATATAGAATGTGGCTTTGTGTTGTGTGGATGTGTTAGTGGTAATGGACAGTGTTGCAGATTAAGCAGGCTCCTAAACATACTCTTATTAGCCATGGAGCTGTGTGTAGCCTTATGAGTAAAAAAAAAAAAAAGGGCGGGAGGGAGGCTTGAGGCAGTCTTTGTGAAAAACCAGGAGGGAAATTTCAAACACTCACAAGTAAAGAAAAAAAAAGAATTTTAAAAGTACCAAGTTTGCTGAAACACAGGGAGCCTAACATAAACATGCAGAGATAGGGGAAACATACTTTTTAACAAATAAGAATACACAAATTAAGCAGCAAACTCTGACCAGTCTCCTAAGACTCTGGCTAACTAGGCTGTATTAGGGCACAGGTAAAGCTGGCCTCACACAATGGAGGTGGCTGACTTGGGGTTCCCTCCACAAACTTAAAAGGCCCACTGCAGGTGTGAGGGGAAAGCTCAGGTTCCTGGGAAGTAGGAAGCCAATCACCAGGACCAAGCCACTGTGGAAGGGAGGTGCTCCTCTGGGTCATGACTATCAAACTAGAAGGTGTTTAAGCACTTGGCAAAAACCTCTGGTGTAAACCCTGAGCACCATAACATACATCACAGTTCATTGAAGAAGAACCATTTAACTGCTCACATGACCAGAACACATTAGCTTTAACCTGTCACAAGCTGAATACAACCCTAGACTGTGCTGGTAAACTTTGTACCATGTAGAAGATAATTGGACTGCCAAAAGTTATAAAAGTCTATATCAGTGTTAGAACATACAGTGTGCAATTGCTAATAGCTCAAGCAAAATGTCCCTTCTAAAATGCTTCACATTGAATACCTCAGCTATAATTAGACAATAGTGTGATTAGCTCTCACCATTCGGCTTGATCTTCAAAGCACACCTCACTAGTTGTGGTGCAGATTCCTGTAATGCACAAGCTATCTTGCAATTTTGCTAATAAAAATAGAGCAACATATGCTCTGGGTTGTTTCATGGCAGGCTTTTATCATTCTCATTGAGCTTCAGAAATTGAAGTTTCGTTGTCTGATTAGTGTTTTCCGCAAGCTTGCAATGTGATTTTCCTTCATAACGCCAGAGATCCGCCACAAACATTAAGATGGCACCTGCTCTTTTGAAGTTACTTTCTTTGAAATGTCCGTCTTTCCTACAATTGTATCCGATTATTAATAGATAGTTAGTTAATAAGTAGATAAAGGATGTATTTTTTAATTTGGCATAAGTTTTAAATAGGGTCCCTTGTTTGGATTGTAATAAAAGGACATATCTTTGCCCAAGGATCGAGCTGTGATAAACTCCTGTGATACTGTAAGCCAACATTAAAGAAAAAAATTATTAAAGAACTTCACTTGGTTGAGTCTGTCTCTACAGTACAGGAAAATCTTGTGGTTGTTACCTGTCCATATCAAGCAAAGCCTCCAAGTTAGTGTGTTATTGTTTTCAGAACTGCACAGGAGTTAGTGATTTATATGACAGTCTTATGTTTTATACAGTGCGTTTCTCATGATAAATTAGATAATTTCATGACTATTATTCCTTTTTAGGTTTGTAATTTTATGCTTGTGTTTTGAGACAGTGTGTCAGTGGACAGCAGTATGGATGAAGTTGGAATTGCTAGCTTATATATGTGCTGTCTTTATTTTTTAGGGTGCAGCCTACCAGACAGCGCAGCTGTCTAGTTTGTTATAGACATCTTGGGGTCTTTCAGAAAGTTGACCTAAAAATGCATTCCACCGTTGATTACCATTGGCTTTGTGGTCTGTAAATTACATTTTCTGTCTTTCTATCTGCTGGCTTTATTTGCTTTAGGCTTTCCAAGTTCAGTGCATTTCTCCCTTTGCCTAAATGGTGTTTACAGTATTTTTCCATGCACTCACTTTCTGTAAACAGGCCTTAAAATCTTTTTCTTATCTTGACACATTTGATGTGCATTCAAAGACGGAGGTCAGATGCCAAGCTGTGTCTTCTGGAGCTTGGTGTTTACTTTGCTTTTGGCTGACTTAAAAGGGAGCGCATTTATAGGAAAAAGGAATGCAGATGACTCTCCCCAAGGAGCCGGCTCGTACCTCTCCAATGCTCCATTTACAAGGCTGTAACATAACCCTTAAATAGCACATCATGTAACATGCGGATGACAGATTTTCTTTTTAGCTAGATAAGTATTGTGTATGTTATGTAAAGCGCTTTGACACCCTGCACTGGGATTAGTAGCACTATAAAAAAAAATAGAGGTATTTGCATTATTTGTGCAGATACTTGGACAGACCAACACATTTGACAGTGAACAAAGTCAAACGAATGCCTCTCTTAACCTCTTAGCTGCTGGGCCTTTTCCCCCCCAGTGCTGAGCCCTTTTTTGGCTATTTGGGGTAGTTCGCGCTTAGGGCTTCATAACTTTTTGTCCACATAAGCTAACCACGCCAAATTTGCGTCCTTTTTTTCCAACATCCTAGGGATTCTAATGGTACCCAGAGTTTGTGGTTTCCCCTGGAGGAGACCAAGAAAATAGCCAAAATACAGTGAAAATTTCGTTTTTTCCAAAAAAATGGGAAAAAAGGGCAGCCGAAGAAGGCTTGTGGTTTTTTCCCTGAAAATGCCATCAACAAAGGGTTTCTGGTGCTGAAATCACTATCTTCCCACCTTTCAGGAACGGGCAGACTTGAATCGGAAAACCACATTTTCCAACACAAATTTGGCATTTTACTGGGACATACCCCATTTTTACTATTTTTGGTGCTTTCAACCTCCTTCCAGTTAGTGACAGGAATGGGTGTGAAACCAATGCTGGATCCCGGAAAGCTAAACATTTCTGAAAACTAGACAAAATTCTGAATTCAGCAAGGGGTCATTTGTGTAGATCCTACAAGGTTTTCCTACAGAAAATAACAGCTGAAATAAAAAAATATTGAAATTGAGCTGAAAACAACAGCCATTTTTCTTTATGTTTTACTCTGTAACTTTTTCCTGCGATGTCAGATTTCTGAAAGCAATATACCGTTTTGTCTGCTGGACTCTTCTGGTTGCGGGGATATAAAGGGCTTATAGGTTCATCAAGAACCCTAGGTACCCAGAGCCAATAAATGAGGTGCACCCTGCAGTTGGTTTTCATTCTATACTGGGTATACAGCAATTCATTTGCTGAAATATCAAGAGTGAAAAAGAGGTATCAAGAAAACCTTTGCATTTCCAAAATGGGATCAAGATAAGGTTTTGAGGAGCAGTGGTTATTTGCACATCTCTGAATTCCGAGGTGCCCATACTAGCATGTGAATTGCAGGGCATTTCTCAAATAGACGTCTTTTTTACACACTCTCTTATATTTGGAAGGAAAAAATGTAGAGAAAGATAAGGGGCAATAACACTTGTTTTGCTATTCTATGTTCCCCCAAGTCTCCCGATAAAAATGATACCTCACTTGTGTGGGTAGGCCTAGCGCCCGCGACAGGAAATGCCCCAAAACACAACGTGGACACATCCCATTTTTTGACAAAATACAGAGCTGTTTTTTGCAAAGTGCCTACCTGTAGATTATGGCCTCTAGCTCAGCCGGCACATAGGGAAACCTACCAAACCTGTACATTTTTGAAAACTAGAGACCTAGGGGAATCCAAGATGGGGTGACTCGCGGGGCTCTGACCAGGTTCTGTTACCCAGAATCCTTTGCAAACCTCAAAAAGTGGCTAAAAAAACAAGTTTTCCTCACATTTCGATGACAGAAAGTTCTGGAATCTGAGAGGAGCCTCAAATTTCCTTCCACCCAGCGTCCCGCCAAGTCTCCCGATAAAAATGATACCTCACTTGTGTGGGTAGGCCTAGCGCCCGTGACAGGAAATGCCCAAAACACAACGTGGACACATCACAGAAAACAGAGCTGTTTTTTGCAAAGTGCCTACATGTAGATTTTGGCCTCTAGCTCAGCCGGCACCTAGGGAAACCTACCAAACCTGTACATTTTTGAAAACTAGAGACCTAGGGGAATCCAAGATGGGGTGACTCGCGGGGCTCTGACCAGGTTCTGTTACCCAGAATCCTTTGCAAACCTCAAAAAGTGGCTAAAAAAACAAGTTTTCCTCACATTTCGATGACAGAAAGTTCTGGAATCTGAGAGGAGCCTCAAATTTCCTTCCACCCAGCGTCCCCCCAAGTCTCCCGATAAAAATGATACCTCACTTGTATGGGTAGGCCTAGCGCCCGCGACAGGAAATGCCCCAAAACACAACGTGGACACATCACAGAAAACAGAGCTGTTTTTTGCAAAGTGCCTACCTGTAGATTTTGGCCTCTAGCTCAGCCGGCACCTAGGGAAACCTACCAAACCTGTACATTTTTGAAAACTAGAGACCTAGGGGAATCCAAGATGGGGTGACTCGCGGGGCTCTGACCAGGTTCTGTTACCCAGAATCCTTTGCAAACCTCAAAAAGTGGCTAAAAAAACAGGTTTTCCTCACATTTCGATGACAGAAAGTTCTGGAATCTGAGAGGAGCCTCAAATTTCCTTCCACCCAGCGTCCCCCCAAGTCTCCCGATAAAAATGATACCTCACTTGTGTGGGTAGGCCTAGCGCCCGCGACAGGAAATGCCCCAAAACACAACGTGGACACATCACAGAAAACAGAGCTGTTTTTTGCAAAGTGCCTACCTGTAGATTTTGGCCTCTAGCTCAGCCGGCACCTAGGGAAACCTACCAAACCTGTACATTTCTGAAAACTAGAGACCTAGGGGAATCCAAGATGGGGTGACTCGCGGGGCTCTGACCAGGTTCTGTTACCCAGAATCCTTTGCAAACCTCAAAAAGTGGCTAAAAAAACAAGTTTTCCTCACATTTCGGTGACAGAAAGTTCTGGAATCTGAGAGGAGCCTCATATTTCCTTCCACCCAGCGTCCCCCCAAGTCTCCCGATAAAAATGATACCTCACTTGTGTGGGTAGGCCTAGCGCCCGCGACAGGAAATGCCCCAAAACACAACGTGGACACATCACAGAAAACAGAGCTGTTTTTTGCAAAGTGCCTACCTGTAGATTATGGCCTCTAGCTCAGCCGGCACCTAGGGAAACCTACCAAACCTGTACATTTTTGAAAACTAGAGACCTAGGGGAATCCAAGATGGGGTGACTCGCGGGGCTCTGACCAGGTTCTGTTACCCAGAATCCTTTGCAAACCTCAAAAAGTGGCTAAAAAAACAAGTTTTCCTCACATTTCGATGACAGAAAGTTCTGGAATCTGAGAGGAGCCTCAAATTTCCTTCCACCCAGCGTCCCCCCAAGTCTCCCGATAAAAATGATACCTCACTTGTGTGGGTAGGCCTAGCGCCCGCGACAGGAAATGCCCCAAAACACAACGTGGACACATCACAGAAAACAGAGCTGTTTTTTGCAAAGTGCCTACCTGTAGATTTTGGCCTCTAGCTCAGCCGGCACCTAGGGAAACCTACCAAACCTGTACATTTTTGAAAACTAGAGACCTAGGGGAATCCAAGATGGGGTGACTCGCGGGGCTCTGACCAGGTTCTGTTACCCAGAATCCTTTGCAAACCTCAAAAAGTGGCTAAAAAAACAAGTTTTCCTCACATTTCGATGACAGAAAGTTCTGGAATCTGAGAGGAGCCTCAAATTTCCTTCCACCCAGCGTCCCCCCAAGTCTCCCGATAAAAATGATACCTCACTTGTGTGGGTAGGCCTAGCGCCCGCGACAGGAAATGCCCCAAAACACAACGTGGACACATCACAGAAAACAGAGCTGTTTTTTGCAAAGTGCCTACCTGTAGATTTTGGCCTCTAGCTCAGCCGGCACCTAGGGAAACCTACCAAACCTGTACATTTTTGAAAACTAGAGACCTAGGGGAATCCAAGATGGGGTGACTCGCGGGGCTCTGACCAGGTTCTGTTACCCAGAATCCTTTGCAAACCTCAAAAAGTGGCTAAAAAAACAAGTTTTCCTCACATTTCGATGACAGAAAGTTCTGGAATCTGAGAGGAGCCTCAAATTTCCTTCCACCCAGCGTCCCCCCAAGTCTCCCGATAAAAATGATACCTCACTTGTGTGGGTAGGCCTAGCGCCCGCGACAGGAAATGCCCCAAAACACAACGTGGACACATCACAGAAAACAGAGCTGTTTTTTGCAAAGTGCCTACCTGTAGATTATGGCCTCTAGCTCAGCCGGCACCTAGGGAAACCTACCAAACCTGTACATTTTTGAAAACTAGAGACCTAGGGGAATCCAAGATGGGGTGACTCGCGGGGCTCTGACCAGGTTCTGTTACCCAGAATCCTTTGCAAACCTCAAAAAGTGGCTAAAAAAACAAGTTTTCCTCACATTTCGATGACAGAAAGTTCTGGAATCTGAGAGGAGCCTCAAATTTCCTTCCACCCAGCGTCCCCCCAAGTCTCCCGATAAAAATGATACCTCACTTGTGTGGGTAGGCCTAGCGCCCGCGACAGGAAATGCCCCAAAACACAACGTGGACACATCACAGAAAACAGAGCTGTTTTTTGCAAAGTGCCTACCTGTAGATTTTGGCCTCTAGCTCAGCCGGCACCTAGGGAAACCTACCAAACCTGTACATTTTTGAAAACTAGAGACCTAGGGGAATCCAAGATGGGGTGACTCGCGGGGCTCTGACCAGGTTCTGTTACCCAGAATCCTTTGCAAACCTCAAAAAGTGGCTAAAAAAACAAGTTTTCCTCACATTTCGATGACAGAAAGTTCTGGAATCTGAGAGGAGCCTCAAATTTCCTTCCACCCAGCGTCCCCCCAAGTCTCCCGATAAAAATGATACCTCACTTGTGTGGGTAGGCCTAGCGCCCGCGACAGGAAATGCCCCAAAACACAACGTGGACACATCACAGAAAACAGAGCTGTTTTTTGCAAAGTGCCTACCTGTAGATTTTGGCCTCTAGCTCAGCCGGCACCTAGGGAAACCTACCAAACCTGTACATTTTTGAAAACTAGAGACCTAGGGGAATCCAAGATGGGGTGACTCGCGGGGCTCTGACCAGGTTCTGTTACCCAGAATCCTTTGCAAACCTCAAAAAGTGGCTAAAAAAACAAGTTTTCCTCACATTTCGATGACAGAAAGTTCTGGAATCTGAGAGGAGCCTCAAATTTCCTTCCACCCAGCGTCCCCCCAAGTCTCCCGATAAAAATGATACCTCACTTGTGTGGGTAGGCCTAGCGCCCGCGACAGGAAATGCCCCAAAACACAACGTGGACACATCACAGAAAACAGAGCTGTTTTTTGCAAAGTGCCTACCTGTAGATTTTGGCCTCTAGCTCAGCCGGCACCTAGGGAAACCTACCAAACCTGTACATTTTTGAAAACTAGAGACCTAGGGGAATCCAAGATGGGGTGACTCGCGGGGCTCTGACCAGGTTCTGTTACCCAGAATCCTTTGCAAACCTCAAAAAGTGGCTAAAAAAACAAGTTTTCCTCACATTTCGATGACAGAAAGTTCTGGAATCTGAGAGGAGCCTCAAATTTCCTTCCACCCAGCGTCCCCCCAAGTCTCCCGATAAAAATGATACCTCACTTGTGTGGGTAGGCCTAGCGCCCGCGACAGGAAATGCCCCAAAACACAACGTGGACACATCACAGAAAACAGAGCTGTTTTTTGCAAAGTGCCTACCTGTAGATTTTGGCCTCTAGCTCAGCCGGCACCTAGGGAAACCTACCAAACCTGTACATTTTTGAAAACTAGAGACCTAGGGGAATCCAAGATGGGGTGACTCGCGGGGCTCTGACCAGGTTCTGTTACCCAGAATCCTTTGCAAACCTCAAAAAGTGGCTAAAAAAACAAGTTTTCCTCACATTTCGATGACAGAAAGTTCTGGAATCTGAGAGGAGCCTCAAATTTCCTTCCACCCAGTGTCCCCCCAAGTCTCCCGATAAAAATGATACCTCACTTGTGTGGGTAGGCCTAGCGCCCGCGACAGGAAATGCCCCAAAACACAACGTGGACACATCACAGAAAACAGAGCTGTTTTTTGCAAAGTGCCTACCTGTAGATTTTGGCCTCTAGCTCAGCCGACACCTAGGGAAACCTACCAAACCTGTACATTTTTGAAAACTAGAGACCTAGGGGAATCCAAGATGGGGTGACTCGCGGGGCTCTGACCAGGTTCTGTTACCCAGAATCCTTTGCAAACCTCAAAAAGTGGCTAAAAAAACAAGTTTTCCTCACATTTCGATGACAGAAAGTTCTGGAATCTGAGAGGAGCCTCAAATTTCCTTCCACCCAGCGTCCCCCCAAGTCTCCCGATAAAAATGATACCTCACTTGTATGGGTAGGCCTAGCGCCCGCGACAGGAAATGCCCCAAAACACAACGTGGACACATCACAGAAAACAGAGCTGTTTTTTGCAAAGTGCCTACCTGTAGATTTTGGCCTCTAGCTCAGCCGGCACCTAGGGAAACCTACCAAACCTGTACATTTTTGAAAACTAGAGACCTAGGGGAATCCAAGATGGGGTGACTCGCGGGGCTCTGACCAGGTTCTGTTACCCAGAATCCTTTGCAAACCTCAAAAAGTGGCTAAAAAAACAGGTTTTCCTCACATTTCGATGACAGAAAGTTCTGGAATCTGAGAGGAGCCTCAAATTTCCTTCCACCCAGCGTCCCCCCAAGTCTCCCGATAAAAATGATACCTCACTTGTGTGGGTAGGCCTAGCGCCCGCGACAGGAAATGCCCCAAAACACAACGTGGACACATCACAGAAAACAGAGCTGTTTTTTGCAAAGTGCCTACCTGTAGATTTTGGCCTCTAGCTCAGCCGGCACCTAGGGAAACCTACCAAACCTGTACATTTTTGAAAACTAGAGACCTAGGGGAATCCAAGATGGGGTGACTCGCGGGGCTCTGACCAGGTTCTGTTACCCAGAATCCTTTGCAAACCTCAAAAAGTGGCTAAAAAAACAAGTTTTCCTCACATTTCGATGACAGAAAGTTCTGGAATCTGAGAGGAGCCTCCAATTTCCTTCCACCCAGCGTCCCCCCAAGTCTCCCGATAAAAATGATACCTCACTTGTGTGGGTAGGCCTAGCGCCCGCGACAGGAAATGCCCCAAAACACAACGTGGACACATCACAGAAAACAGAGCTGTTTTTTGCAAAGTGCCTACCTGTAGATTTTGGCCTCTAGCTCAGCCGGCACCTAGGGAAACCTACCAAACCTGTACATTTTTGAAAACTAGAGACCTAGGGGAATCCAAGATGGGGTGACTCGCGGGGCTCTGACCAGGTTCTGTTACCCAGAATCCTTTGCAAACCTCAAAAAGTGGCTAAAAAAACAAGTTTTCCTCACATTTCGATGACAGAAAGTTCTGGAATCTGAGAGGAGCCTCAAATTTCCTTCCACCCAGCGTCCCCCCAAGTCTCCCGATAAAAATGATACCTCACTTGTGTGGGTAGGCCTAGCGCCCGCGACAGGAAATGCCCCAAAACACAACGTGGACACATCACAGAAAACAGAGCTGTTTTTTGCAAAGTGCCTACCTGTAGATTTTGGCCTCTAGCTCAGCCGGCACCTAGGGAAACCTACCAAACCTGTACATTTTTGAAAACTAGAGACCTAGGGGAATCCAAGATGGGGTGACTCGCGGGGCTCTGACCAGGTTCTGTTACCCAGAATCCTTTGCAAACCTCAAAAAGTGGCTAAAAAAACAAGTTTTCCTCACATTTCGATGACAGAAAGTTCTGGAATCTGAGAGGAGCCTCAAATTTCCTTCCACCCAGCGTCCCCCCAAGTCTCCCGATAAAAACGATACCTCACTTGTGTGGGTAGGCCTAGCGCCCGCGACAGGAATGGATCACACAAGGGTCAATGGTAGTCCTTGCTTGAGGTCTACTGTTAACCCTGGAGTGATTCATTCCTGAAGCAGGCACTAGGCGCAGGCACACAAGCGGGGTTGTGTTTTTATCAGGACAAGTGGGGAAACACTGGGTGGTAGGAATTTTGAGGATACCTGCAGATCCCTGGACTTCTGCTCATTGGAATGCAAGGAAAATGTGTTTTTTAAGCACATAATGTAATTTCAAGGGGATTCTGGGTGAAGGAAAACTGGTGAAAGCCATGCAAGTCCTGCACCCTTGGTCTCCCCTGGTACTAGTTTGTTAAAGTTAACCCACCACTCACACTGGTTGGTTTTAGCACCTCCAGAAATTATGGTTTTAAAGCATGATTACTTATCAAAGTATCTGAATGTTGAAACCAAGCTTCTGAAGGTGGGCCATAAAGCCGCGTCCAGGCACCAACCTCTTTATGGTCCATTCACACGCCATTCACGCACAACAAACAACCCTTTCATATCGCCAGCCACGGGCCCAATCCAATCAATCACTCCACTCACATTAACTTACCGCTGCCAGACAAGGGCCCATCACATTCACACGCCACAGAACGGATTAAGTTTGACTACATTTTACCACCTGTCAAGTAACTGCCTCCTTCTTCCTTAACATTACCAAATGCATGCGTAACAAACCTTTACTAATGACTCCTGTGACAGCCACCTGAGGCTCAGGAAGACATGTTTTTCATGCGCCTTTAGCGCACTCTCTGTGCTAAATCCAACTCCTTCCAGTTTGTGGATGCAAGTTGGGGGTGTCCGAGTATGCCGTACAAAGCGATTCCTCGAACTGAGTGAGCATATCTACCTTTGAAACTAAGGGAGACATGCTGGGGATTTCTCATGCTGTTACCTAAAGAGAAGGTCATAGGCTACCTGCCTCCTTCTTCCTTAACATTACCAAATGCATGCGTAACAAACCTTTACTAATGACTCCTGTGACAGCCACCTGAGGCTCAGGAAGACATGTTTTTCATGCGCCTTTAGCGCAATCTCTGTGCTAAATCCAACTCCTTCCAGTTTGTGGATGCAAGTTGGGGGTGTCCGAGTATGCCGTACAAAGCGATTCCTCGAACTGAGTGAGCATATCTACCTTTGAAACTAAGGGAGACATGCTGGGGATTTCTCATGATGTTCCCTAAAGAGAAGGTCATAGGCTATGGAAAAGGGTAGTGTTTGGTACATAGGGGAGTCCATGAGAACGTAGCATATGTCCCAGCCAACATTATGTGCAGTGATGTGACTATAATGCACTTATACAGCAAACTGAACATCTACTAAGTTCTGATGGAGGATGAACATGAAAAGCAGGTCAAACACTGACCTATACAAGTCATTCTCCTTTAGTGCTGGGATGGCACCAATGGGTTTGAATCCATAGGTGTAGATGATGTACATCTGTACTACCTTTACTATCTGCCTTCTACCTGTGCAATAACCCTGTGAAGGCACTCCTACCATAAGCTTTCCTTACCCATCCATGTCTCTGTTCTCATCAGAGTCCTGGCTAATCCTGTATAATAGCCAAGTGAACCTATACTAGTTTGTGGAAGCAAGTTGGGGGCTTCCAAGTATGCCCTACAAAGTGATTTCTCGAACTGAGAGAGCATATCTACCGTTGAAAGTAAGGAAGACATGCAGGTGAAGAAAGGGTACTCCGTGGCAATGTGGCATATGTTCTGTCTACTAGTATATGCAGTAGGGGGAAGAAAATGCATGTTAATTGAACAGAACACCGACCACGCCAAAAGGAAGTCCATGATGAAGTAAAATTCTGTGGCTCCTTGCCTAACGAAGCAGTGGCCCATGGACGTTCGGTATCCATGCACTGCCACTGAAAGGATTACCCAACAGCAGCTCAACCTCAGTCGATTTCCCAGAACTTTGCTTTAGTATGATACAACGTAAAGCAAGTAGGGATACAGAGGCCTGGTTGTGATGGACACTGGGGACAGTAATACCGACTCTCCTGCCGCTTTCCATGCTTTGAGCACACTTTACAGCGACGACATGGGCGATCCTTTTTGGGTGTTTTAGGTATGCGATCAGCAAAGTGTCGCTCCTGCAGCCTTGCCACATCCTCCAGAACATATGAGGTGGAGGCTGCTGCTTCTTCAGTAACAGCAGTGAGGCTTTCAATTACAGACAACTGGAAGTCAAGGAAAGTCATGAGTCTTCCTGTTGTTGTCTGACGGTAAACAACATACGCATTATATGTTGCCATCTGAATCAGGTGGGTAAACAGTTTCTTGTACCAAGTGCGAGTTTTACGACACGCATTGTATGGTTGAAGAACCTGGTCGTTCTTGTCCACTCCACCCATGTACTTATTGTAATCAAGTATACAGATGGGCTTGTGGACTTCGGCCATCTGACCCCAAACCGTGATGGGAGAAGTGCTCTCATCATGAATTGTAGTGAGCACGTATACATCACGTCTATCTAGGAACTTGACTGCAAGCAGTTCGTTAGAACGCAATGCAGTACTCTGTGATTTCTGGAGCTTCTTGCAAACAAGCTCCCGCGGGAATCCTTTGCGGTTACAACGAACTGTACCGCAGGCCACAGTGCCAGCTTTGTAGAGCTCACTGAACAGCTCTACTCCTGTATAGAAATTGTCCACATAAAGGTTATAACCTTTGTGAAGAAGTGGATGGACAAGTTCCCATACAATCTTACCTGTGACCCCTAACGTGGGAGGGCAACCTACAGGGTTTAGGGTAGAATCCTTCCCTGTATACACTCTCAGGCTGTACACATAGCCAGTAGAGCTCTCACACAGCATGTACAGCTTTATACCATAGCGAGCTCTTTTGCTCGCAATGTACTGTCTGAAAAGCAGCCGTCCTTTGTACAGGATCAAGGACTCATCGACTGCTATATTCTTTCCAGGAGTATAGATCTCTGGAAACCTGGCAGACAAATGTTCCACGACAGGCCGAATTTTGAACAACCTGTCATGATCTGGATGGTCCCGGGGCAATGCAGCAGAATTGTCATTGAAATGCAGCATGCGCTGCAGTAGCAAAAAACGATCTCTGCTCATGTATGGTGCGAAGATGGGAGTTACCCAAACCGTGCGAGTCGTCCAGTAGGACTGCAAGGTGGGTTTCTGTACTAACCCCATTTTGAGGGTAAGGCCCAAAAATATCTTCAACTCCGCCAGCGAAGTGGGAGTCCACTGGCGTGCCCTAGAACGGGGCCCTAGAGTGCCTCCGCGCTCCCTCAGAAATTGGTCTGCACGCAAATTTGTTTGCTGCACAACTTTCTGAAGAAAGTCAACATCCAAAAACAGATAGATGTAGTCGACTGGCAAAAAGTTAGCTGTATCGACTTTACATCCAGCGTCACCAGTAAAAGGTGGAATTTGGGGCTGAACCAAACAGGGGGGCTGCCAAGAGAGCACTCGTTCTGTGCTTGCGGCAGCAAGCACGTGCTCTCTGGGTTCGGCTAACCCAATGTGGTCCCGCTGCCCAGAATGTGCTTGCGAAGGGACAGCACGGATGTCGTCATTGTCTCCTTCAGATTCACTGGAAGAGGTGTCGTCAGATGGGACTCCGCCGACTGAAAAATCACTCCCAGAATCTGCCCCATTGTCCTCTCCCTCAGATGCTGTCTCAGTGTCTGCTGTCTCAGTCTCTGAGCCTACATCAGAACTGTCCTCCATAACCCGAGCTAGGGCTTGATCAGCAGTCATCCAACGAGACGCCATCTCTGCAACTGGCTAAACTGTCCCTCTAAATTACTATCCTACGTAGAAGGCAGATAGTCACAAAATTGCTTGTTGGTATGTTTGTTGTGTACAACAGGAAATGTCGTCACCTTACCTTCGCTTCTTCTCCAATTCTGCAGATTCTCTGAAAACACTGAAAAAAACAAAAAAAGAATGTATTACTTCACCTTACCACACACCCTGTGCAACAGTCATTTTTGGTGCTCTGCCTCCCATTACCTCCTCTTCTAATTCCCTCAGTACTATCCAGCAAAACTGCCACTACAGAAAAGACATGCATGCATGCATATTGTGTGTATATATATATATATATATATATATATATATATATAATAATATATATATATTTATATGTTTAGAAACAAAGTGGTTGAAGGGTTGCTGGGCGGCACACTTCACTGCCGGTGCCCAGTGACAGGGAAGACCAATCTAGAAATTATCTAATGCCGAAAAATGTCACCGCACTCCATGAAGTACAAATAAACGTGTATTTTATTGCAGTCAATAACCACCAACGTGTTTCAACTCACCAAGGAGTCTTGATCACGGTCCTCGTGGAGTGCGGTGAAATTGTTCACCATTATAAAACAACACACACAAGAATAACAAGCATTTACAATGCAATGGGTCTCGCATCTGCTCGAGTTAGAGCTATTAGCGTTATAAACTCCTAACCCAACTTTTCTTGCCACATAAATTGATAATTTAAAGTTAAACTCTTTCACATAAGAGAGCCGATTCACAGCGCCATGGCCACCATGAGCATCATGTGAAGAGTTACACAAAAGGAAAAGAAGTTCGCTCGCAGTTAAACGTAACAGCAAAAGTGCAATTAGCCATGTACCAGGGGCCAAGGCGGTAGCAAAACCTCCCCAAGGAGGGACAAAGGTAAATCATTTTCCAATGCCATCAAAGGAGTGGTAGTGATGGGCGTGAGGTGGGCGTTGTTAGAAGCCCAGATACACACCAACAAGTCAGAAAAGCAGCACATGGACGCTGCAATGCTTGTCCTGAAAAAAATATATATATCTATCTATATATATATCTATATAGATATATATATCTATATAGATATATATATATATATATATATCTATATAGATATATATATCTATATAGATATATATATGTGTATACATATATACACATATATATGAGACTCATGTCACAAATCTTTTTCTTTTTATACATGTGTGCTTGCCCTCGGCAAAGCACACATGTATAAAAAAAAAAATGGCCCCATTGATGGTCACCCTAAGGGCTGACCACCAACAATTTGTTTTTTTTTGTTTTTTTTTACCCTGGGGGGGCGATCGGCCTCCCCAGGCAAAACTACGTTTTTTTTTTTTCCCCTGGGGTCGGCCCGTGTTCCAAGGGCCGACCCCGCCATTTTTTTTTTCTTTTTTTTATTTCTTTTTTTTTGTGGGGGGCGCGATCGCCCCCCAAAACAGTATAAATAATTAAAATATTGCCGGGGGGGGGTGGCCCTTTTACGAGGGGGCCGACCCCCCCAAAGAAGATCCCTGGTGCCTAGTGGCGTTTCCTGGCCGTGGATCGCAGCCGCGCTGCGATCCACGGCCAGGAAACGGTGCCAGGGAGGCATCGATGGAAAGGGGAGAGCCTCCCCTTTCCATCGATGCCTCCCTGGCATCTGGGGAGGCCGTTTTGGCCTTTTTTTCCCCACCGGAGAAGGAAAGAACGCTTACCTCCGTCTCTCCTTCTCCGGTGGGGAAAAAATGTGACGTCAGCGCGCCTCGCGGCGCGCTGACGTCATAAGGGGGCGGGAGGGGGGTGGGATGGAGACGCGGAAGCTCTTCCGCATCTCCTACGGTAAAAAAAAAAAAAAATAAATCCTCCGGTGCATTGCACCGGAGGATTTTTAACCCCCTCCCTGGTGTCGGCCACTAGTCGTGACCCGCACCAGGGAGGGAGTGTGGGCGTCGGCCAGTGGCCGACGCCCACATTTAACGGGTTAAGCACCTGTGAAGTGATAACAAGCTGTGAGCATTTCTCTCCCCTTCTTTCCGTTTGCACTTAAGTGTGAGCTTTAAGACACAGTCAAACAGGATCAGATTGGAACAAAAGGATGCCTGATGGCCCCTTCCCTTTGACCTTTATCGAAAATAGATCTGCTCTACTTGCGTTATCACCTGTAATCTATGCCAATATGTTCTTTCAAAACAACAACAAATGCTCATCAGTAATATTTCATAACACTTATGCAGATGTCTCTTTTTCCCGTCCCTACCTTTTGCACATGCACTTATATGTCACTATTCTATTTGTGTAGCAGGTGCGCTTGCACCAGGACAGTCTAGCATCAATGAGATATTGAATACAAATTACTGCTGCAGTTTTTTTTTTAAGGAGACAAGGATGTCATCTACCTTAGCTCTGTACCACTGTACTCTATACCACTGCTCTCTGCGCCACTTTACTCTGTCACTACAATCTACAACACTCTACTCTGCATCACTGCATCCTCTGCCACTGAACTCTCCACTGCTCTGCATCACTCTGCTCCACTGCACTCTTTTACACTGTACTCTGTGCTTCTTGACCACTCGACTATGCCACTCTATGCCACTGCACTCAGCACCACTGCACTCTCTGCCACTTTACTTAACACCTCTGTACTCTACTCTGCACCCCGTACTGTAAACTAATGTGTGGTACTTTGCTACGCACCACTGCAGTCTTTACCACAGCACCCTACACCATTCCAGTCTATGCTCCTCCACTCTACTCTGCACCTCTTCACTCTATTCCAATGCACTCCACGGCAATACTCTATGCCATTTCACTCAAACCTGCAGCACTTCACTCTATGCCACTTCACTCTATGCTGGAACAATCTACTGTACTCTGTGCCACTCTATGCTGTGCCAATCTACACCCCTCTTCGCCAATGCACACTAAGCCAGCCTACTGTGAACCACTGCACTCTACTCAATGTACTCTACACCACTTTACCCATAACCAATGCAATATACGCCACTGCACTGTATGCCAACTACTCTGTATCAATGCCCTCTGACACTATACTCTACTCTTCAACACTTTACGTCACTGCACTCTATGCCACTGCACGCTACACCTCTGTACTTCATTACACTCTGTCATTACAATAACGCCACTCTAGTCTACTCTGCATCCCTGAACTGTATGCCACTGCTCTCCACAGCACTCTACTCTGCAACACTCTATGCCGCTCCATACCAGTACTCCACTGTATGCTACTCCACTCCAGTACTCCACTGTATGCTACTCCAGTACTCCACTCTATGCCACTCTACGCCACTCCACTCTGACACTCATGGCACTTCAGTCTATGACACTGTACTCCACTTGTTGCCACTCTACTCTGCGCATACCACCCAACAATACTCTATGCCACTGCATGACACTGTGCGCCCTTCCACTCTACAGCACTCTCCTCCCTCCCCGACACTACACAACACTATGCCACCCCATTCTGCTCAACTCCACTGTATGCCTCTATCTGCCACTCTATTACACCCTACTCTACTCCATGACACTCTACTGTATGCCACATTTCGCCATGTTGAACAGCTCCCAAGCTGACATACACCTTGGCTAAATCATATTGGCAAAGCCAGTAGCTCTTGCATAGGAGCGACCTGTTAGCTTTGCCAGTGCTTCTTTTGTTTTTATGTAGACATTTAGGAAGTAGGATTATCGTAATTGGAGACAGACTTTAATGGGAAAAAGGTATGAATGGAAGATCAAGAAGCTTATGCACAGTTTGAGAGTCCATGACTAAATGACTGAAATGATTTGCGGCTGTAAGGAGTTCCTTATGGTCCTTCTCTCCTAACAAGGAACATGATATACTGGTCCTGTAAAAATAAACATTTCTAAAGTGGTGTTTTTTCCGGAATTTTTAACGTGTCATGAAAATAATGCATTTAAAGAGATTTAAATAATTAAATGATACGTGGGTTCTGCTTGGTGTGACTTTGGATGTGCATTTAGTCATTATTTTGCAAAAGTTTAATATATTTGTCGTCGGCTATTCTGGGTTATTTGTAACCGACTTTTTCTTTCCTCAGAACTGATCGAAATAATTTAGAGGAGCTATTGCAACTTCTGTGAAGGTGCCAACAAACTTACTGCAAGCATGGAGTTCGGAAAGATGAACGTTTGGGAATCAATGAAAGACAAAACCAAGCCTTTGCTCAAAGGTTTCAACATTAAGAAGAGTAGGAAAAGCACTGTGAATGCGCTCAAGAGGCACAAGTTAGGCCATCGAATGAGTGTCTCTGTGCCCGACATGACTGATTTTGATAGTTATACAGAAAATGAAGACCCGTTTTTAGAGGCTGCAGACTTCCAGCCATCAATATCAAGTAGTGTTTCAACGTGTGTCATGTCCAGCAGTCGAAGTGCTGCTTGTGTGAAGCAGTTGAGGGAAGATGCCACTTGGACATGCGAAGAATCTATGCACATGGAAATTACTACTACAGAACGAATGGTCTCCTATAGCACTGGAATAGAGGGCCAAGGAGAATGCAACGAGGAAAATATACTCGACATACTTCACAAACAACACATGAACGGAGAAAATGCTGACAAAAAGGATGAGGTAAGACACCCTTCATAATATATGGAATGTAGAAAAAAAAAGAACATTATTAATTTACTCATAAAGACGAACGTACTATATACCCTACGCAGAACAATTGCTAATTTAAAATGACATATACTTTATTGTTACGGCGATATACGCAATGCACTTTTCACACTCTAGTTAGCCAGTTGGACATTTGAAAATAAAGTCAAGTTTTATATATGAATAACTTCGTACCTCACTTTCATGAGAACACCCTGCCATAGTTTAGCCCCTATTAAAAATGTGTGGGTCACTGCTTCATTGTAGGAAAGTTGTATTATTGCCGCAATAAGTTAACTGGCCAAATGGGTCCACTAAGGGGCGTTAAAACCACTGGGCAGTGACGTGCTGCAGTGTGAATACTCGGTTTTGCTATTTTGGTTACAACATGCTATACCATTTTGTGAATTACTGCTTTACTGTTTAAATTGGACACATACACACCTAAAAGTTGTTGAATAAATACGTGTATTATGGTGACGTTATTGTGTTACCCCCGTGTACATTTGTATGCTCCCCTGCGCACATACATGGGCGTAGTTAGGTCGGTAAAATTGGGGAGGTGTGAACTTCAGATTTTCTGACCATCAAGTGGGCATATAATGTTAAAATACATTATAGGGCAATCAGGGTACATGGGAAGGGGCTTAAGGGGCAGTGGAAAGGGAGAGAAATTCGGATTGGTAAGTGTACTAAGAGAGAAAACACAATAGTGTACAAAATAATCAATATTTATGAAGACTTTCAAAACAGAGAGGACGAGAGAGTGTGTGCGTTTTTCTCTGTGTGTATGTACAGATTCCTGGTGAATCCGACTGACAGCTCACAATGGCCAACTGACGGCACCTTTCCCCAACTATTTATCAGAAAATACATGTATTAGGGCGATGTAACACCCCAAACACTTCTTCTGAAGCTACGCCCCTGCCTTGCATGCCTGCCGGTTTGTCTCACCGCATATGTATTCGCTCGTCTGTAAGATGGTGAGTGGGACTACCTCTGTATTTGTCTACTAAATATGTTTGCCTACAATCATTTTGTAAGAACCAGCCGTTATGAAATGTACTGTGTAAGTGTGGGAACTGAGGAAAAAGTGTGCTATATTGCAGCACTTCAGAAATCGGCATATATTTACGATACTGCAACAGTACCAAACAATTCGGCATTTTTTAAATACCGCACCATTCTTGAAAGGTATTGAAAACACATTTTACTGTTCCATTGTTCGGTATCAGTTTTTCTGTGAAATTTAGGCATTCGGGCCAATTTCAATTATGGTGCCATTGTACATGGTGACAGGAAATGAGCCTTATTTAGTCATCGTGGAAAGTGAGTATATAACAGCATTGCTGTGTCGATGTATAAACTGGACAAGATATACCTCACTGAGGCTTTGTAGAATCTTTATAAATATACGGTTTGCTGCATTGCTATGTAAACTGGCACAATTTGTTCACTAGTGTTTGCTGCGGAGACTTGACAATATGGACTACTTGCTTCATACCTGCCATTACTTCATTACTGGCACTATGCAAACTATACAAATATGTGCATTACTGCATTGTTGTGTAAAATGGGGACTATCTTTTTATTAGTGGTTCTTTTTGGAACCGCTCGTGTATGCATTACTCCTTGTCTGTAAAACAAGTGCAAATTAGCTTCATTACTCTGAATTCTAGACTACCTTGTCCCAGGCCTCTTCCCAAAACACCACCCTCCTGCCCTCATCTCCTACTATGAACTTTATTCCCTTTAGATTTTTACAATGGTTTTATATGGCGATGTTCTGGGTAAAAAGGAGGGGTTATGAGAGAGCCCAAATGCTGTTTTATAGATAAAATGCCGGCAAAAAGGCCTTCTTCCTAGTTATGTCTATACGATTATCTCAAGTAGTCAACATTTCTTACAAAGTAAGAACTGGGACCAGGAAATAATGTGCATCATTGCCACATTTTGCAAAACTGACAAAAGTGCATTACAAGGAAATTAAGGGGAACAAAAAGTGATGTGCTGGTGTAGTGCTATTCTGTTTGGCGGTTAGTGTTACTATGTGTTATAGATGGGTGTTCGTTGGAACGGAACTTATAAGATATTGTGGCCCACCAATGTATAGACTGCAGAGATCTCCCAGTAATCTGAAGGTTACACAATTGAGTCCCAGTTACCTACACATTGTATGGATCTCTGTTCCATTGTCCTAGGTATGTTATTGAGCACTTTCTCCAATCAGGGATGTCATTTGCATGACTTCGGCATGGCCTGCCAATTTAGGATTGCGTGTTTTTTTAAATATGGGTGATGATTTAGGGTGTCGCTCGAGGCCAGACACGGATTCATCATTTCCGTTAGTCACTGGCACGAATTCTGTTTCCTGCTTGCAGAGATGATTGGTTTGTACCATTTAAACATATTCATACCTTACAAAACACAGGCCACCTTAAGAATTCGATTTGAACCTTTTGCTAGTGTGATTGGAATTTGGTCTAAATAGTTCTAAATACAACCCACGAAACTAAAATGAACTAGAAAGACAGCCCCCTCTACAGATATCACACCCATTTTTGTTTCTGTCAAATGTTAATTTAAATGCAGAATTCGCACCGACATTCCATAAAATGTTCCTGATAACTGTCACCCTCATAATGTCATATTTAAATTACATTGTTTTTTACCAGTGCCACTGGCTCAAGGGTAACCTAAAAATGCTCTCGTTTAAAACTAATGTTGAGTTGCATTCAGCCTTATCAATATAATTGGCACTTTAAATACATCATTAATATTAGTTATCACCAGAACATCTTGGGGAGAACACATATGCCACCAGACTGGCTCATTTTTGACCGTTATTATTGTCGCATTTTACTTTTTAAAATGATTCTTTTGTCACAGTTTTAGCAAAAAAAAATACCCCTTAAGGTAATAACCAAATGCATTGTTGCAGAAGGTCGCAAACCAGAAACGCCAGCCATAATTTTTGCTGCCTGGGCTAAATTTATGTCCTAGTCTGATCATAGAAGAAAAGCCTTACTCATCTTATTGACTTCCTTATATTTACTGTGGCTAATAGAGGCATGCCACTTGGAGATGATACTCCACATTGCCATACTGGCAGTTTTTATTTTGCAGACATTTTCGACAATACAGTTAAGCTAGACTAAAGGTGATAAGCTTTTTAATTTAAAATCTCATGAAAGATAAAACTGTGCTTTTTTAGGAGTAGGTGATTATTCCTGGGCTTTCATTGGTGACTGGTGTGTGTCAATCATTCCTTTGTAGGTAAATGTAATTCATTCCTTCGTAGGTAAATTTATGTCCTTGGGAGATAACTCATCATGAAAGAGCTATGTGTTATAAAGAGTATGCCTCTGCTTTACATGTGTTCATTTGTCCTCTAAACAAGTGTTAATTATCTAGAAAGACGGTGACATCACCAAGGCATGTATACTGACAGCCAATGATAAACAGAGGAAAATATGTTGTTGTTAGTGGGTCAAAAAGCCCTCGCTGCTACATTTACAGATATATTCTTTCCCCTTTGTCAATAGGACATCTCTTCTGCAAATGGGAAGGTTATGGTTATTAATTTTCCCTCAGTTTCTAAGTTAATACCTTAATTTACGGAAATGCTAGCTTAATGAAAATGTCAATCTTCCAGTGAAAATACTGCAATGATGTGCTGTGCTTGGGCATCATAAAAATTATACACTTTGGTTTTGTCACTGCATAGTGGAAATAGTTTTAAACAACCATTTTTGAGTCTTGCTTCCTAGACCGTGCATGCGCTGTCTGTTGCGAGATTTATAGTTAACTTACAGTGGGCTAAGAGCATCCCAGTTGCTTACCATGGGTTGGCTTCATTGTCACGCTCATTTTCTTGTATCTTATTCATTAGTGTGTGGGCTTTTTTTCTGTTCTTCTGTTTGTCCCTCTCATGGAGCATAGATGCATTACTATGTCCTTACTCTCCCTGCTTTTTCAGTCGCTACTTTTTTCTTTATGTTTAAACATGTGCATGTGTTTTCGAACTGTCACCCTCCAATGCTTCTCTTACCCTTTCTGTGCTTTTTTCATCCCAGTGGTTCTCCCCTGGCCCCATCCTTGATATGCTTGTCCTCATGTGCTTCCCCACTGACAAGCTCAAAATGTTCTCTCTCTTTTGCTTGTTTGCTTTTCTCCCTGCCCTCTGTGCTCCACATTACTCTACCACTCACCAATATGCTCCCCTAATGCTCTCTGTGTTGCTTCCCCTCACTTATGCCTTCTTTATTGCTTCCATACGTATGTAGGAGGCTGGCCTGGCTTGTAGTGGGTACCAGAGGTACTTACACCTTGTGCCAGGTCCAGTTATCCCTTATTAGTAGAAAAGAGGTGTTTCTTTCAGCTTAGACTGATAGAAGGTAGCTATGGCAAAGCAGCTTAGGCTAAACTAGGAGACATGCAAAGCTCCTACTATACCACTTATATCATATGCACAATATCATAAGAAAACACAATAAACAGAGTTACTAAAAATAAAGGTACTTTATTTTTATGACAATATGCCAAAAGTATCTCAGTGAGTACTCTCAGTAAAAGGTAAGTAATATACACAAGTTACATGTACACAAACCAAAATTAGGTAAGTAGGAGCAAGAAAAGTAATGCAAACAGTGTAGAATTACAATAGGTTGCTATAGGCAAGTATAGGTATAGGGGCAACACAAACCATATACTCCAGAAGTGGAATGCGAATTACGATTGGACCCCAGACCTATGGGAGCTTGTATAGGGTCGCTGGGACTGTAAGAAAACAGTCAGGGTGTCCAAGATACCCCACCCCAAGACCCTGAAAAGTAAGAGTAAAGTGCACCTACTACCCCAAAAGAGCACCATAGTTGTGATAGAGGGATTCTGCAAGAAGAACAAACACCAGCAGTGCACTGACAATGGATTTCCGGACCTGAGGACCTGCAAGGCAAGGGGACCAAGTG
Source organism: Pleurodeles waltl (assembly GCF_031143425.1). NCBI lineage: Eukaryota > Metazoa > Chordata > Amphibia > Caudata > Salamandridae > Pleurodeles > Pleurodeles waltl. The sequence continues at coordinate 491,493,399 of NC_090440.1, forward strand.
CAATAGTCGCCACAGTGTCCAGGGGGGCAGGAGCCCATGAAACCCCGAATGAAGGTGCAAGAAAGCTGCCTCCGGATGGAAGAAGCTTGGAGTTCTGCAAGAAAGAAGAGGACTAGGAACTTCTCCTTTGGAAGACAGATGTCCCATTTCGCGATGAAGCTTGCAGAGGTGTTCCCACGCAGAAATTAAGACAATTGTCTTAAAAGAAAAAAATAAATTGTTGTTAAGACAACACAAGCTCTATATTACAGGAGTAGAATAAAGAACTCGTCCACTTCTCAGAAAGAAATCTTTCAGATCTTTAAGGAGCTCACTATACCCCCTGTGCCGCCCTCCCCAGTGGAAGCTTCTATAATGCATAGTAATGTATTAGCAGCTCACTTTCAAGACAAGATTAACAAGATATACTCCGGTTTTCCTCCATCTCCCTCTCAGAATAATCTTATGGGGCAGGAGATGAATTCTCCTACGGGTATGACCCATTTAACCATTTTTTCCCCCCTCACAGGTACTCTGATTGGGAATTTTCTTGCTAATATCAAATCGGGTTCTCCCTTGGACCCGGCCCCTCCTTCTATTCTTTTGAAGGCAGCAGATATTGTTGTTGGTCCTTTGACAGAAATACTTAATAATTCCTTGTCCGCTGGTATTCTTCCCAGTTCCCTCAAACATGCAATCATAAAGCCTCTCTTAAAAAAACCTACGCTGGATCCCTCTGTCTTGGATAATTATCGACCCATTGCCCTTCTTCCTATATTGGCAAAAATTCTGGAGAAGCACGTGAACCTGCAATTGACCAGGCATCTTGAGAGCCATGATCATTTACATCCTTCTCAAATGGGTTTCAGAACCCATCATAGTACAGAATCGGCACTCCTTACTGTAACTGAATCTGCTCGGCAACTTCTAGATCAAGGTGTTCATGCTGCTATTATCCTCCTTGATCTTAGTGCAGCATTTGACACTGTCGATCATGCTCTTCTCCTTGATAGACTTTCCAAGATAGGGTTAGGAGGTCCAGCCCTTGCCTGGCTCTCCTCCTTCCTCACGGGAAGATCCTTTCAAGTTTTGGATCGCTCTTTTTTTGTCTGACGTCAGGTCTCTATCTTGTGGAGTCCCACAGGGTTCATCTTTAAGCCCCACCTTGTTTAACATCTATCTGTCATCCTTGGCCACAGTAGTTGCTCCTTATAACCTCTCTATGGTCACTTATGCTGATGACACGCAATTGGTGGTTTCCCTCTCTAGTAATAGGGACTCCCCCTCTGCCAACCTGGCCGACTGCATGAAAGATATTGGGGACTGGATGACCCCGTCAAAACTGAAATTTAATGACAGCAAATCAGAGGTAATGATTATAGGTAATGGCGCCCCTACCACCCCTCTGGCTATGTACTCTGAGGCTTTTAACAGCCTGCCTCCTCCAATAACACAAGTAAAAAGCCTCGGCTTTTTGCTTGACCCACGCTTAACTATGGAGCCACAAGCTAAAAGAATCTCCTCGATCTGCTTCGGCTTAATTAGAAGTGTCAGGAAAATTATTGGACTTCTGCCATTCGCTGCCAGAAGAATTCTTGTACAAGCCCTAGTTCTCTCCCGCCTGGACTACGGGAACTCTCTATATCTTAGTTCTCCAGATTATGTAATAAAGAGGCTGCAGGTTATGCAGAACGCGGCAGCTAGACTTCTCATGAATACCCCTAGGCATCTTTCCGCTAAACCAGCACTTGCAACTCTTCATTGGCTCCTGATTAAGCAGCGCATTCAGTTTAAAGCTCTGTGTCTTGTTCACAGAGCCTTACACAATAAGGGTCCCCTTTCCCTTAGAAAACGGATCTTTCTTTACTCGACCCTTAGACCTCTTAGATCTCGTTCTTCTCGACAGGTTTGCATCCCTTCGGTCAAGAGATCATGGGGAGGTAATTCGTTCTCCATCAGGGCTGCTCGGCTCTAGAATGCCATGCCCTTTGAATGCCGTCAGGAATCCTCTGAACTTCTCTTTAGGAGGAAGTTGAAAACCATTCTCTTTCCCAGTTAATCTGCTTCCCCTGGCTCTTCCGACATTCATGGTGTACTTTAGCGCTGGGATGCCCCCGGGTAGCCATGCGCTCTACAACTAAACTAAACTAAATTCCGCAAACAAGCCTTGCTAGCTGCAAGGGTCGCGGTAGAGGTTTTTGTGTGCTGCTGAGGAACAGGAAGGACCAGGATGTCGCCTTTTGGAGGAGGAGACAGAGGGACGCTCAGCAACTCAGAGAGCCCTCACAGAAGCAGGCAGCACCCGCAGAAGTACCCCAACAGGCACTTAGAAGAAGAGTGAACCGGAGTCCACGCAAAGTTACAAAAGGGGGCCCCATGACGTTGGAGGACAACTCAGAGGGTTGTGCACTGCAGGACGGAGTGCTGGGGACCCAGGCTAGGCTGTGCACGAAGGAAATCCTGGAAGAGTGCACAGGAGCTGGATCAGCTGCAAATCACGCAGTACACAGCTTTGCAGTCTAGCTTGGGGAGGCAAGGACTTACCTCCACCAAACTTGGACTGAAGAGTCACTGGACTGTGGGAGACACTTGGACAGAGTTGCTGTGTTCCAGGGACCATGCTCGTCAGGATGAGAGGGGACCCAGAGGACCAGTGATGCAGTCTTTTGGTGCCTGCGTTAGCAGGGGGAAGATTCCGTCGACCCACGGAGATTTCTTCGGAGCTTCTGGTGCAGGGTGAAGGCAGAGCATGCACCACCTGGAAACAGTAGAGAAAGTCGGCAGGATTAGGCGCTACAATGTTGCTGGTAGTCGTCTTGCTACTTTGTTGAGGTTTTGCAGGCGTCCTGGAGCAGTCAGCGGTCAATCCTTGGTAGAAGGTGAAGAGGGAGATGCAGAGGAACTCTGGTGAGCTCTTGCATTCGTTATCTGAAGAATTCCCCAAAGCAGAGACCCTAAATAGCCAGAAAAGGAGGTTTGGCTACCAAGTTAGGAGGATTGGCTACCAAGAGAGGTAAGAGCCTATCAGATGGAGCCTCTGATGTCACCTGCTGGCACTGGCCACACAGAGCAGTCCAGTGTGCCCCCAACACCTCTGTTTCCAAGGTGGCAGAGGTTTGGGACACACTGGAGAAGCTCTGGGCACCTCCCCTGGGAGGTACTGGTCAGGTGAGTGGTCACTCCCCTTTCCTTTGTCCAGTTTCACGCCAGAGCAGGGCTGGGGGATCCCTGAACCGGTGTAGACTGGCGTATGCAGAGATGGGCACCATCTGTGCCCATCAAAGCATTTCCAGAGGCTGGGGGAGGCTATTCCTCCCCAGCCCTTCACACCTATTTCCAAAGTGAGAGGGTGTAACACTCTCTCTCAGAGGAAATCCTTTATTCTGCCTTCCTGGGCCAGGGCTGCCTGCACCCCAGGAGGGAAAAAACCTGTCTGAGGAGTTGGCAGCAGCAGCAGCTGCAGTGGAGGCCCCGGAAAGGCAGTTTGGCAGTACCCGGCTTCTGTGCTAGAGACCCGGGAGATCATGGAATTGTCTCCCCAATACCAGAATGGTATTGGGGACATGTTACATGGCCATGTTCGGAGTTACCATTGTGACGCTATACATAGGTTGTGACCTATGTATAGTGCACGCGTGTAATGGTGTCCCCGCACTCACAAAGTCCTGGGAATTTGCCCTGAACGATGTGGGGGCACCTTGGCTAGTGCCAGGGTGCCCACACACTAATTAAGTTTGCATCCAACCTTCACCAGGTGAAGGTTAGAGATATAGGTGACTTATAAGTTACTTATGTGCAGTGGTAAATGGCTGTGAAATAACGTGGATGTTATTTCACTCAGGCTGCAGTGGCAGGCCTGTGTAAGAATTGTCAGAGCTCCCTATGGGTGGCAAAAGAAATGCTGCTGCCCATAGGGATCTCCTGGAACCCCAATACCCTGGGTACCTCAGTACCATATACTAGGGAATTATATGGGTGTACCAGTATGCCAATGTGAATTGGTAAATTTAGTCACTAGCCTGCAGTGACACATTTGGAAAGCAGAGAGAGCATAACCACTGAGGTTCTGGTTAGCAGAGCCTCAGTGAGACAGTTAGTCATAACACAGGTAACACATGCAGGGCACATACTATGAGCACTGGGGCCCTGCCTGGCAGGGTCCCAGTGACACAATGACTAAAACAACATACATATAGTGAAATATGGGGGTAACATGCCAGGCAAGTGTAGTGCTTTCCTCTTATCTAGTTTCTAAGCACTAACATAACACAACAGAAATGCACTTCTGAGGTCAAAGAAGACTTTTATTGTTGTAATTCTTCCCCAACCACAATATTTATGAATGACGAATTAGTAGCTTTCAAGTCCGCGTTAATCAAACAAAATATATCAGTTTGCAATATACACAGCAGGTTATATTTATAAGATATTGAATGCAAAGCAAAACAAATACTTCACCGTGTGGGAACTATCTACAGCTTCATCTTTCTAAGGTCTGCAAGCTGATGACCCCTGTCAGCCGCGAGAAAGAGAGATTCATCTACCCACACGGGATTGCTGGCAGCCTGCGCCAAGCTCCAGCACGAGGTCCGGCAGATTCGAATCTGACCCTCTGCAGCCTGTTACATTCGTTACAAAGGTGTGCCCCTCCTCTCAGACCTGGGAAACTGAGCAAGCCTTTTGGAGACTGGCCAGGTCTCCAAGACTACTCCTGTTCCCAAGCTCAAGCAGAGAGAACAACACCCATGTACTCTCTCTTATCATGTCTAGTCTACTGTGAGAACAAAACATCGTGGTTCATCTTGTGCAAAAACACAGCTTGGAAAAATACAGCTTGGATTCTCAACTGCAATGTCTAACGCCACGTTAAAGGCAATAGGCAGCTAACCTAAGTATCAAATGCAATGTCTAGTGTCATGTCAAAGCCAATAGGCATCTAAGCTGAATACAAAATGCAATGTCTTATATCATGTCAAAGCCCATAGGCAGCTGAGCTGAATACAAAATGCAATATATAATATCATGTCAAAGCCAATAGGCAGCTGAGCTGAATACAAAATGCAATGTCTAATATCGTGTCAAAGCCAATAGGCAGCGGAGCTGAATACAAAATGTAATGTATAATATCATGTCAAAGCCAATAGGCAGCTGAGCTGAATACAAAATGTAATCTATAATATCATGTCAAAGCCAATAGGCAGTTAAGCTGAATAATATATGATATCATGTCAAAGCCAATAGGCAGAATATCTAATAGCATGTCAAAGTCAATAGGCAGCTAAACTGAATACATCATGTCAAAGTCAATAGGCAGTTAAACTGAATACATCATGTCAAAGCCAATAGGAATGCAATGTCAAAGCCAATAGGCGGCTAGACTGGATACAGCATGTCAAAGCCAATAGGCAGAATACAGAATGTAATGGCTAATGCAATGTCAAAGCCCATAGGCAGCTCAACTGAATACAGAAAGTAATGGCTAATGCCATGTCAAAGCCCATAGGCGGCTCAACTGAACAAAACATACCATGTGCTACTGGTGAACATTGAGCAACTAATATGCGCAGTGGTGAAACACAAAGTCATTGGTCAAAACAAACTCCATCAAATGGCAGTACATTCCGCCCTTTGACCAATGAATTTTTGTTTCACATATCTCTTGTTTCAAACAAAAACAAAAAACATCAGCACAAACAAAAAAAACATTATGATCAAAGCAATCCCTGTAAAGCAATAGAAGTGGATTAACACATTGATCTCATAACCTTTCACATCAGATACATCTACATAGAGAAGACTGAGCTATTTTTTTTTTTCTCTGAATGAGTCTCTAATTCAACAGTGTTAGCAATTTGATGTGGCATGAGTTCTACTCATGTAAAGATGCACGGTCCACCTGAAAGGTTTGCTGGAAGATAAGCAAAAGTCAGAGTTCCATACGAGAGGGAAAAAAAAAAAAAACACAGCTTAGTTCCAGTGGAAGAATGCAATCAAACAAGTTGAACTTGAGCTGAAGGCGCAGTTTGCGCAAAATGGATCCATGGTGCTGGCACTTTACTCAGCCAGGTTCAGGTTGGGGGTTCGGACCCTTCCCCGACCCCACACGCACACACCGGAAGGGGGACCACACAGCACACTCAGGGACAGTGGCGAATCGTGGTAGGATCTGCAAAAGAAACAAGTATGACTTTTCTTGCAAATAACATTTTTCATTTAAACTGCACCCTTCCTCTTTCTTTCCCTGTTTTATGATCAGCAGGACGTTTTTGGGGCCCTTTGTTATATTCACTGCAGGTTCTGGAGGATCACTTGGGGCTTCAGCCCACACATCAGCACTGAGGTTTTTATCTGCTGCGCCACAGCTTCCCTTTTCTTGCACTGTCAGAAGGGCTGGGGCAGACTCATTCTTTACCAAACCTCCATTCACTGCATTTTTGCCAAGTTGGGCCATTCTGTCTCCAATTTGTATGAATGAATCAGATTCTTTTCTAGGTATCAGCATAATTTCGATTTTTCCTTGGTAATTTGCAGCAATCACTCTCCCTAAAACCTGATCACTTTGCCATTTCTGTTCTGGTAACTTTCCTCTCCCCAACTGCTCTGTGACTGCTTGCATGACAGATTGCTTTTGTGCGTGCTGCACAGTTTTTATCAAATCTAGGGGAATGTGCATCTCTCTCATCTCTGCCCACCTGTATGTGGCTTTTTCTCTTAGCTGTTCACATTTCTGGGGCACCCACTTAGCCATCCCCACTAAGGCAGAATTCTGGGTGAACACTTCTCTCTCTGAATTTTTCTCATTAACATCTGCAAGGTAATTGAACCAGTTAGGTGCTAAAACATTAGCAATGAACCAAAAATCAGCGTAAAAATGACACATCTCACGTAGCTCTTGCTTTAAAATCTGACACACATTATACAACGCTGTTCCTTCTACGGTGCCAGAAAACAACATTTCAGTCAATGAATATTCTTTTATCTGTGGTACTCTAGCCCTGTCTTGCAAGTACCAGATCCATTGTATGATTCTAGCTAGGGGCACTATTTTCTTCCCTTGTTCTTGAATTAAATGTACATAAGTATTTCCTTCTTGCACTGCGCAGAAACCTAAAGTCTGCATTATTTCATTTGCCAAATCACAAGCGCGCAGCTGCATATAATTTTTCACAGTGACCATATACAAAAGTGTTAGGATTTCACTCAAATGAGGGCTATTCTTTTTCCAAAATTCAAACAAGCTAATGCAACTCGGTGTCTCTTTCTCTAAAATCTTTCGTTTTACTTGTGCATTTTGCAACGGTAACTCGTAAATCACATTCTGAGCTCTCTCGTCCGTGTTATCAGTTAAGGAATGCATTTTGGCTGCCAAAAACCCTGGCTCACACGAAAACTCAGTGCAGCTCGGAGCTGTCTTAACCCCCTCATTACTGGAATGGGACAAGAAAGATTCTTCAAAAACAGCCTTTTTATAACTTTCAGTCGGGCTAATTTGCTCACGTAAATTTCTATTTTCATGTTCCAACTTCCTACATTTCTCCTGCATTTCTCTGTAAGCAGATAAAGGTATCCAGACCTTTCTGTCATCATTACTTCCAAAACACACGTTTTCTACATATGTACAACAGAAATTATTTCTCAAAGCATTATCAGGCCTTTTAGCTACACATGCATTTTCTTCTGTAATTCCCCAAACAGAAAACAATTCACAGTTTTTCGTAGCACCATCAGGCAGTTTACCAATACATGCATTCCCTGACCTGGTCTGCCGTGCTACTGTGATTCCCCAAACAGAAAACAATTTCTGTAATTCTCCAAACAACACAAAAAACAATTACACTTTTAAAGTGTGCACTTAGAAATCTACCAACTCGTCAACACCCTCTTAATCACCTCTTAATGACCGACCCCACTCCTGGTACCAATTGTAGTGCTTTCCTCTTATCTAGTTTCTAAGCACTAACATAACACAACAGAAATGCACTTCTGAGGTCAAAGAAGACTTTTATTGTTGTAATTCTTCCCCAACCACAATATTTATGAATGACGAATTAGTAGCTTTCAAGTCCGCGTTAATCAAACAAAATATATCAGTTTGCAATATACACAGCAGGTTATATTTATAAGATATTGAATGCAAAGCAAAACAAATACTTCACCGTGTGGGAACTATCTACAGCTTCATCTTTCTAAGGTCTGCAAGCTGATGACCCCTGTCAGCCGCGAGAAAGAGAGATTCATCTACCCACACGGGATTGCTGGCAGCCTGCGCCAAGCTCCAGCACGAGGTCCGGCAGATTCGAATCTGACCCTCTGCAGCCTGTTACATTCGTTACAAAGGTGTGCCCCCTCCTCTCAGACCTGGGAAACTGAGCAAGCCTTTTGGAGACTGGCCAGGTCTCCAAGACTACTCCTGTTCCCAAGCTCAAGCAGAGGGAACAACACCCATGTACTCTCTCTTATCATGTCTAGTCTACTGTGAGAACAAAACATCTTGGTTCATCTTGTGCAAAAACACAGCTTGGAAAAATACAGCTTGGATTCTCAACTGCAATGTCTAACTCCACGTTAAAGGCAATAGGCAGCTAACCTAAGTATCAAATGCAATGTCTAGTGTCATGTCAAAGCCAATAGGCATCTAAGCTGAATACAAAATGCAATGTCTTATATCATGTCAAAGCCCATAGGCAGCTGAGCTGAATACAAAATGCAATATATAATATCATGTCAAAGCCAATAGGCAGCTGAGCTGAATACAAAATGCAATGTCTAATATCGTGTCAAAGCCAATAGGCAGCGGAGCTGAATACAAAATGTAATGTATAATATCATGTCAAAGCCAATAGGCAGCTGAGCTGAATACAAAATGTAATGTATAATATCATGTCAAAGCCAATAGGCAGTTAAGCTGAATAATATATGATATCATGTCAAAGCCAATAGGCAGAATATCTAATAGCATGTCAAAGTCAATAGGCAGCTAAACTGAATACATCATGTCAAAGTCAATAGGCAGCTAAACTGAATACATCATGTCAAAGCCAATAGGAATGCAATGTCAAAGCCAATAGGCGGCTAGACTGGATACAGCATGTCAAAGCCAATAGGCAGAATACAGAATGTAATGGCTAACGCAATGTCAAAGCCCATAGGCGGCTCAACTGAATACAGAAAGTAATGGCTAATGCCATGTCAAAGCCCATAGGCGGCTCAACTGAACAAAACATACCATGTGCTACTGGTGAACATTGAGCAACTAATATGCGCAGTGGTGAAACACAAAGTCATTGGTCAAAACAAACTCCATCAAATGGCAGTACAGCAAGATGGTACTTTCCTACACATACGTCTGTTTTCCTTCAGGCGTCGCCTGCCATCCTTGTTGCTTCTGCACCCCCCACACACTTTGCCACTGTGTTGCTTCAGCGTCCCCACTTGTGCTACTTCTCCACAGTATCTGCAGTTTTTTCATTTTGTTGCCCGTCCTGAGTTTGATTAGCAAATAAAAAGAAAAAAAACAGCTGCATCATTTTGTAGGTGCGCGCGTGAAGGATGCTAATGCCTACAAAATGCTGCAATACGCTTTTTTTATTTTTTATAAATCTAGCCGTGCTGCAAAGCGTCAGGGATGCTTTACAGCATAGCTAAAAACCATTGACAAGGGCTATATCTATTGGCTTGGCAATTGATTGCTTTGCCATGTCAACAACCTTTCTATTCTTAGCATGTTGAGGAAGAAACTGGCAATAACTGTCTAGTTGCGACTGGGGCATAAAAATAAATCCTACTCCGTTTTCCTACGTTAACCAACCAGAGACACATAGTAATCTGTAGATTATTGAGTATATGTGATTCCCCCTCTGAAAATTCCCTTGCTTTGTGGTTATTGAATATAGTTTTCTACATGCGTGCAAAAGTGCACTCCATACTGTTAGTTTCTCCTAGTGCCTGCAAAGTTGGTTTTGTAACTTTTCTCTTAACAGTACAGCGAGTGTTGTGTTCCACACACCCTTGACTTTTGAGCTGATTACAGTTTTATACAGAAAGAGAATGGTAACAGGGATTTTTTATTGTTTTGATTCCAAAAGTCATCCTTATTGCCATATTACTCAAATTAAGGAAACTTGTCTCCCAACTATGTTCACTTGACACATTTTCTAGAGGAACATTCCAGAACACTAATCGGGAATAGGCTTTCTAGACCCCATGCGATTAAATCCGAGATCGTAAGCTAGTTGGACTGTGAACACCATGCAAAACAATGAGCAGTATACAATATGAGTGAGATGCATTTCAGGTAACAATCAATTCTGTGAGATATCTCATATTAGAGGAACGCAAACCCTTTTTCATAATAAGCACACTGAAGAACACTGGCAAACAACTGATATATTTTAAAAATATATTTTAAATTTAAAATCCTATCTTGGTGCACACAATATGAATAGAAACTATATTAATACATGCAAAATAGTGGCTACAATATGTACGAGCAATATAAAGAGCAGAAAATATTACAACATATTGGTTAATGCATGACGTTTTATGTAAATATTTAACATGGCTCCCTCTCTTCCTTGACTAATGAATCTAATCTTAGCACCACAAAACTAGCCTTAGTCTTTTTCAAAGATGTATTACATCTGCTTACTCATTTTGCACAAAGAGGCTAATGTTCAATAAATAGCATCATCTGCAGTTCTCATCTACATTGGCAGCCAGGCTGATAGGCCCAGCAAGCGAAGGCTAAGTGTGCCTCCTGTTAGCCTTCACAAAATGTACAAGAAATGATTCAGCATTGCCTGTTTCAGTTTTCTCACATGAAATCCCTCTCTGAGCCATCATACTCTGTTCTTAGCTTATGTAACATTATCTCTTAAAGTCTTCATCTGAAGTACATATTAAGGAGTGACACAGATGGTGCCTGGATATGACTTACTTTAGAATACATGTATGAATCTGGAACATTTCTGCCAAGTAAGGTTTCTTCTCTCAAGTTCCTCTGTTCAAGAACTTTGTCTTTGCCGTTCAAATACTACATTAACCTGCTCCAATCACAATACCATGGCCAAGGCACTTATGTGTATTCAGGTGAAGCAAAATCCTTGGCTACACTGAGAATGGAGTGAAATTGGTGGTTTTAGGAGTGTTAGAAATGGGGTCTTTGGTTGGTAGTCAGGTTACCCCCTATCCATGCAAGGACCCTCACTCTAGTCGGGGTAAAAGGTAATCACCCTCAGCCAACCCCACTCGCCCCCTTGGTAGCTTAGCATGAGCAGCAGGCTTAACTTCAGAGTGCTAGGTGTAAAGTATTTGTACCAACACACACAGAAACTTAATGAAAACACTACAAAATGACACAACACAGGTTTAGAAAAATAGAAAATTTTATTAAACAAAACAAGACCAAAACGACAAAAATCCACAATACACAAGTCAAGTTATCAATTAAAAGCCAAAAAGAGTCTTCATGTCATTTTAGACACAACGCTAATGATGTTAGCTTGGAAATGTACTTTGGTGCGTCAAAAATAACCCTGCACGGGAAAGTGTGCGTCAAAAGGGTCTTGCGATGTATAGATATCACTCACGAGTGAGACCGTGCGTCGTTTCTCCTTCAGTTGAGTCGGCTTGTGTCATTTCTTCTCTTCGCAGGAGAGCGATGCGTCTATTCGAACAGCACTCTCGGGTCCGGGCAGCCCTTGTGTCATTTTTACATGCCCAACAATGTTTGCGTCAGAAATCCTGTTGTACGATGATCTGAAAACCACACCGCGCGGGTTGTGATCTCACCAGCCTCCGTCAGCGATGCTGTGCGTCATTTCTCCAGCCGCGTGAGTCGATCTTCCAGCCGTGCTGCATGCGAACGTTGATTTCAGCCGTGAAGCTGTGCTGCGCATCGATTTTTCAGCCGCGTCTCAAAGTTGCGTCAATTTTTTCCCTGCATCATTTCCTTTACTCCGTGTGAATCAGAGATCAAGCACTAATTGATTTCAACCTAATTAGTGCCGGTCCACTGCTCCCGATGTGATTGAGGTACTATTTTGTTCTAACTTCCAGTGACTCGCAAACAGGCGGCTTGTGACCGGCAAAAACGTGCCCAGCAGGACAAACAAAATTGGACAGTTTTATTATTTAAAGCTTACATTATTTTATTTTGTTAAGTCCTCTTTCCTCAGTTTCCACTCAAGGTTTTTTTTTTCTTTTTTTTTTTTTTTCTTTTTTGCTTGTGGGTACTGTTCTCAAAAGATGACGATTAACTTGTTCCAAAAATGCGAGACCCATTGCATTGCAAATGCTTGTTACATATAGTCTTCAGATTCCAGACAAGCATGATTTAATTAATATATCTACAAGCAGAAAGGGATGAAATCTGTGCCCTCAAGTAAAAAAAATAATGCTAAATGTGGTCAAGATCGGGACAACCAGACCCATTCAGTTTTTTTGTGTATAAGCAAGCAGTCTTTGAACCTCTCATCAATGAATGTGAGGCTTCACAGTGAAAGGTCCCAAAAAATATCTTGTAAGTGCTGGAGGCTTCAAGAAAAGCTGTCGGCTATTGAGCAAGCAGGGTGATGTGGATGAGGGATGGCCGATTGAGCAGGGCAGATCCTGAGTGGAACAAGAGCACTGAATCACCTGAATATCTTCCTAGCTTTTGGGTATGAAGTGAGGCTGGTCAGAAAGAAGATGCACACCGGCTCAGAGAGAGAAAGACAAAGTCATATTTTCATTGTAGTTCATAGAAATAGGAGGGAACCCAATACAGTTAAATTGTGAAGGATCACACTGTTGTCTGTCCTTTGATTTCTGTAGACTGGTGTGGCTTTTGCTGTTTCTACCTGCACACTGGGACAGAACTGAATTTAACAAAGAGTTCCAGCCCCTAGAAATAAGTGCTGGGGGTGCACTCTGGCATGAATGAAGTGCTGGTACAATTATTGGCAGTTAACAGTTAATGGGAGAACTTTAGGAGTAGTTAGGAAATAATCTTCTCCATCAAACCCATCAGTCCAGGCTCAGGACTACTATGTGAATGGAATAGCTCTGCCTTTCATAAGAGAAGAGGTATAGTCCCTAGTTCAGGAAAATAAGAAAGCCAAACAACAATAATACCTCTTACGTTTCTACTACACCGTGGAACATTTCATCCTGCTCGGAAGGTTAAAAAGATGGGAAGGAATTGTTAATTCTGCTCTGGGGTTCATATGATCTCTTCTGCTCGACTGTAGCCTAGATGTATGTCTACGGTAATTTAGCCATCTGCACAAGTTATGTTGTGCATACTGCCGCAAGTGTTACCCCTTTCATTTTCACTGTTTAACATCTGTGTGCCCTTCAGCTGGCAAAGTTTTAGGCAGTGCAAAGAACTATTCCAAATATGTGCTAAAGACACTCAAATGTACTTCTGTCTGTACTTTGTACTGAATTATAAACGTGTTAACACTTTTATTAATCTCTCAAGCAATCAATCAATCAATCAAAGAGCTTTATTCCATTTTTTAAAAATAATCATAAAAACATTACATTTAAAGATATCAGTTGAAAAATATGCATAAATTCACTTACATGATAAAATATATCATGATATAAAGAAACAAAGTGTCAAAAACAGGCCAAATGATTTGGAAACATGCGCAGGAAATACAAAACTAGCCTTTTCTGGTGGAAACTCTATTATTTAAGAACTGGTTTAAAAAACTCCTTGGTTTGAAATTCATAATATCACAGAAGAAAAAGAAATGTTCTAGAGTTTGCACGAAGGTCTCATTGCAGGGGCAGATGAAAACAGATGCTTCATCATATTGGTTCGGGGAAAAGCAAAGCTGTGATCTTACAGTTCTCAGACAAAATCTATCTAGAAGTGACCTTTCCCAGGGGCTCGTTTATCCAAGTCGGGTATGGTTTAAAGTTCAGTGACGTTTGGACAATGGCATAGTCCTGAAGTAGGTTTCTCTCTCTACTCATTCTCTCTAGATGCCTTGCAGCAACTCATTAAAGGCTTTTTAGCTCTGGCGATATCTGCATTTGATATGGAATGGAGAAATGTATTATACTATTCGAATCATCCTATCGATATGGGGATAGATTGGACATAACTTAGCCAAGGGATTGTGTTACCCTTCTTGCAGTTCAAGCAATCTGTGATAAGCTCCCAATTAGGAGTGGTATGCTTGTTTGACAAAACTGAGATCCGGAGCAAAACTGGTGCAGCCTTAAATAAATCAGATACATATGTGATACCCAGTTCCATGAATATGAGGAAATGAGGATTCAGTGGGGCAAGGCTAAGCCAATGCCAGCAGAATTGATTCTTCTCTGCGGTTGACTTGGCAAACTCACAGTAGCCCCAAAGTCCAAAACCATACATTAAGACAGGTAAGCATTTTCTCAGATAGAGTTCCAGAAGATCCTGGCTCGGTATGTTGCCCACTGTTTTTGCAAAGTCAAACAGAGTCTCAAAACAGTGATTAAAACGAATGCACCTATTAAATACACAGAGCATCCACAAACATTTAGAATCAAGCATTATTCCTATGTAGGGAAAGTTAGCAACCTGCTCAGTACACCTTCCCTTAATACAGAAATGACCTGTTTTAGCTACTCTAGTACCACATATCATATATTCAGTTTTAGAAATGTTAGTTTCAAGATCTCAGTTGTCCATGATGCCAACAAAATGTTCATTTAGATAACTAATGGCATTAGGGGTGCGTGCCATTAAGACAGCATTGTCTGCATAAAGCAAGGCTGGTACTGAGGTGGACATAACCTTGGGCAAATCCTTTCCTGAAGACTGCAGACAGGTGTTCAAACCATTTAGGTATAGGAGAAACAAGATGGCTGCCAGGACACAGCCTTAGCGCACACCTCACTGCGATCCAAAGGGGTCAATGCATTCATCTCCTGGTCCTACCTTACTGAGGCACTTATCCCATAATGTAAGGCCTGTAAAAAGTCCACCAAATCATCATCAATTTACTAAGGTTTACACTGTCAAAGGTACTGCTAAAATCCATAAAGGAGAGGTACAGTGCCCCCACTTTGACTGTCCTATATTTGTTACTAATCATGTAGAGATTAAGGCTTTGTTGTAAAGTACCACAACCCTCTGTGAACCCTTAATGCACTGGATGGATCACTTGGGTTAGCCCTGCCCAGCTCTCGATCCTTGATGGGCTGCCACTCATCACCTCAGTCACCTCAGTTAGATCAAAGCTGATTTTTAGTAGAAAAAACAGTTGGGGTTCTAAACAACTACAATCTGTACTTCCTAGACAAGAGTAAATAGATTTAAAATGCTTGATCCAGAGATCCACACTAATGTTAGTCCTGAGTACTTCAGTCTGAACTTCAGTAGTATTAGGTTGATTAATAATTTTCCAGAAACATCTATTATCCTTAGCTACGGTAACTTCAACAAGCTTATCCCACGTTTCATATTTGCATGGCAACTTTCTGGTACAAATGATTTTTTTATACTCAGCTCAACAAGCAGCCGATTGTACTCTGGCCTTATGAACAGATTGCTTCTTGTAGTCCTTTATTAGGCGCCCTACAGTCCTTGTTAAACCATCATAGGTCGAGTTTGTTATTAACAAGCACTGGGTTCTGTAGGTTAGACTTGATGATAAAATTCAAGAAGACAAATGCTTGAACAATCCATTTGCTAGGCTGGTTTAGCGAACAAAGATTATCCATAAATAGAGGTAGATTGGTTTTAACCACTGAGCCTAGAAGTGAGGTAAAGTCGTCCTCTCGCCACCTGACCCTTAAGCCACTGTCATGTGGGGGGTAATACTAATTGCTCTAGTTCAGTGGTTCCCAACCTGTGGGCCGGGGACCCCTGGGGGTCCGCGAAGCCTCCTGAGGGGGTCCGCGACTGCTTAGAAAATTTAATATTATTAGGGTCCAACTATCAGTAATGACTCAGAGGGGGTCCCTGGATTCCAATAATGATTCACTGGGGGTCCCCGGCTCCAGTGTTGATAAAATGGGGGTCCACAGAAGTCAAAAGGTTGGGAACCACTGCTCTAGTTCGTGTAGAGGGAATGACCTGTCGCTGGGTATTGGAAAAAAGCTCAATATGGTTATGATCAGTAAAAGCACTTGGCAAAATAACTACCTACTGTGCCAACATTCCAATTAGGGGGGAGGCAAACAAATAGGGCCTAATTATGAGTATGGTGGGCTGGGAAACCTTGTTGACACCTGTGGTCCAATTCAGTCTGGGTCAGAGACGGCGGATGCAGTGGTGGCTTCAGGTGTTGGGTTTTGGTGATTCCAGAGGCTACAGAGTCCCTTCATTTGGAGTTTGTTGGAGAACATGTTCTCTGTTCATAGGAGGTCTTGAATCTTTTTCAAAGGCAGGCAGTCCTCCTGGGTCTCTGGAGTCACAGAAGCAGAACAAGTCGACTTTGGTGCAGATTTCAAGGATGGATGGAGACAGGCCAGCAGGGTTGGTACCAAGTCAGCTGCTTCTTTTCTCCTGTCAATTTTTTTTGGTGTCCTTGGTCTTAGGTCATCAGGATCTGCTTCTCTGGTGCCAACAGCTCCCCTCAATACTAAATTATAGAGGTGTTAGATATGTGTAGGGTAGTAGCGAATGGGCTACTGACCATTGGGGTCACTGTGCCCCCTATATGACTACTTCCTGTGGAAAGTGGGCCTGTCCTGTCCCAGAATTCCAAGGTATACCATTACAAAGATGGCTCCCCCTGAAAAATCATGTCCACCTCACAGTAGCCCACCTTAGCTGTGGTACTAGCCTGGAGATTGCATACCTACCTGACTAGCTGATTTTCCCGGCTGTCCAAATGCCAGATTGGCTCTGAAAAGGGAGAGTGGCTCTCTCCTCTGAGGGGGTCCAGATTTGCATTTCAAAGGCGGGTAGCCCTGTCAGGCTTGTCGCCTTACAAAGGCTAATCAGCAGGTCATCCTGTGGGAGAGTGTTACACCCTCTTCCCGGACAGGCTTTTGTTCTGGGCTTCTTGAGAACAGAATGCTCTCACACTAGGGGTCCAGAATGGTATCTCGGGTGGCAGGCTGGTAGAAAGCAGTTTGTGAGCACACCAGGGACTGGTAGGATTCCAGGGGTCACCTCTTAGGTGCCCTCTCGGTGCATGTATTGGTAAATCAAACACTGGCATCAGTGTGGGTTCACCAACATGAGATGTTTGATACCAAACATCCCTATCTTCAGTGAAGCCATCATGTAGCTGGGGAAGTCGTATTGACTAGTGTCCAGCACATACATTTAAATTGGCTTCCATGGTCACTTACCTAGTCTGAGAATTGATAAAGACATAGCAGGGGAATATCTGCACATGCAGATATGCCCTCACATGTAATATAATGCACCCTGCCTTAGGGATGTAAGGCCTGCTAAAGGGGTGACTTACATATATTGCACACAGTGTTAGGGGACATGGCACACAGACTGTACCAAGACAAGCAGCCTGCAATGGCAGCCTGTCATGTGCTTGATGAGGGGTCCCTTTGGGTGGCACAATTAGTGCTCGCAGCCCTTCTGGACCCTCTTTAGTATCTGAGGCCCTAGGTACCAGGGGTACCATTTACTAGTGACTTACAGAGGGTGCTAAAGGATTTGCCAGTTGGCTAAACAATTGGGTAGTATTGGGAAAGAGCTCTGGCATTGGGGACCCGCTTAGCAGCAACCCTTTGCACTTTGTCACATCATGTACCAGGCAAAATGTGTGTGTGGAGGGGTAACCGTGTCAAAAGAGGCACTTTCCTGCATATAGTCTATGATCGTACCCCGACCGCAGCCAGTAAAAGTGTGAGTTTGGGTGTCAATGTCTACCTATAGTCCCATTAGGTTATGCAATCCAGATCTAACAGATACTTTTATAACTTTTCACACATTCTTTCAGTGATGCAGGGCATATAACCATTCTGGTATGTTAGAGTCCAATGTAGTGCTAAATCCTACCCGATTAGTATATTGAAATTATTAAACACTAAAAAAGACCTCCTATGCAGACATTGCAAAGTAGAGAACAAGGCATCTATACTACATGTATTATAGGAAAGTTCAACAGCATTATAAAAATGAATGACAAAAAAAATAATTTGTTGAAGTTAACCACCCAGAGTATGTGTAAACCAGTATGATTTATAGACACAGGAATGATTACAAGATCAGAAGTTACATGTATGGAAATAATCAAGCCTCCACTTGTTCTTCGCCTGTTCATTCTAAATGATGGAATGCAAAAACTCAGGAAGCCACCCCAAGTGGTATGTTCCAGGCAGCAGATTTCTTATGGCATGAAGAAGTCATATGAGAGCCAATCCTTATCATCTAGCCTAAACGTTAAGCCTGACACATTCCAACAAATTAGTTTCATCATGGGACCAGAACTACAGTCCCTCAAAGGGGTAAGCATGGTAGTGGGGATGGCTTGATTATCAGACTGTATGAACCTGATTGACTGGCTCCAAAAGAATGATACGTATGTAGTCGTACCAGCTGCCTGATGGTCAGATTGTAATCTATCACTAAGGGTTTGGTCCAACTGTGAACACTGTTCAAATTACTGAAGTGTCGATGACATCAGTCCATACGTTTAGAGGACCATCAGGTGTGCAAACAATTTGTGCAAGGGATGCTAGGCCATTCGTGATAGAGGAAAATGCCTCGGCGGAGGAAGGCATAATATGATGCTGGAAAATTTCTAGTGATTTTAGCAATCTCACCATCAGGTTTGGCAAGTTTTTCCATTAAGGGTATGAGGCATTTATATGGAACAACTATGAATTTAGAGAAAAAAGGTGCCTATACTGTGTTGTCATGGCTGCTAGGAAGGTTAGAATCCATGGTAGTGAAGAGACCAGAGATATTATTAGGCAGGTTTTCAAGTCAAAGTGCTGTTAACTGAGATTTATTCTTGCAATTGGCAGCAGGGGTCCTTACTATGATGCTTCTGCTGAGCTGGTAGTTCCTCGTCAAGCCCAGAAGCGGGGGTTTTAGACAGCTTGGCCACATTAGCCAAGTGGGCTACAGGTTTCCCCCTGTGTGACAGAACAGAGGCCCGCTGACATAGACATACTTGGAGAGCGGCTAAGTCCAATGAAAAATGCCTTTCCGCCACATCAGTTTCTTTACTAATGACTCCGTCTCCTCTTGCCAGAAAAGTATCTAGGGTTGAGCTTTTAGGGCCCATGGTAGTTTTGGGAATTTCAGCTTTCCCTTGTCCTTTATCAAAAAGCCCAGCAGTGCTCTCCAAGGTGTAGTAGATGGGCAGGTTTGTAGTCAAATAAATTATGCAGCAAAGTGTGTTGCCGAAGCCTTTGTTGATGCCCCAAAAAGGTACCCCCAGAGAACAGCACATCAACAGCAAACATTAAGCACTTTACTTCTTTAGGGCAGTGGATGGAAAAGGGTCCTTGTCGATAAACCAAGAGGGTTGACCCAGCCTTGAACAGCTACTGATGGATGACATTCGCCCAGGCACGTGCCCAAGTGTGTCCCATGCTTTGGTGGGCTGCAGCGTCCATTGAGCACCTGTTGAGCATGCCTGTTAACTCCTCCACCTCCTGGCAGTCATCAAAGGCGCTGACAGCCTGGGACTTGGAGTCCGGTACCAGGAAGGAAGAAAGTGCAATCCAGTATATCCTGTGTTGCAGGGGCCATGGCCGCTTTTGAGTTCCCGCTCAGCATGACTGCTGACTTCTCCCACCTTTTGATGCTCAGCTAAGGAGTGTGCAGCTTAAGTCTTGGAGTCCAGTCCAAGGTGGGAAAAAAGTGCAGTCCGGTGAATCCTGTCCTGCGGGAGCCGCAGCATCATTTGAGAGCCCACTCAGCGCACCAGCTTACTCCCACACCTCATGACAATCAGCAAGGCAGCAGGCAGCCCAAGACTTGGGGGGTCATTCTGACCCTGGCGGCCGGTGACCGCCAGGGTCACCGACCACGGGAGCACCGCCAACAGGCTGGCGGTGCTCCCGAGGGCATTCTGACCGCGGCGGTTCAGCCGCGGTCAGAAAGGGTAAACCGGCGGTCTCCCGCCGGTTTACCACTGCCCTACAGAATCCTCCGGGGATTCTGACACCCCCTACCGCCATCCTGTTCCTGGCGGGTCTCCCGCCAGGAACAGGATGGCGGTAGGGGGTGCCACGGGGCCCCTGGGGGCCCCTGCAGTGCCCATGCCTATGGCATGGGCACTGCAGGGGCCCCCGTAAGAGGTCCCCGCAAAGTATTTCAGTGTCTGCTAAGCAGACACTGAAATACGCGACGGGTGCAACTGCACCCGTCGCACCCCTGCAACTACGCCGGCTCAATTCTGAGCCGGCGTCCTCGTTGCAGGGGCATTTCCTCTGGGCCGGCGGGCGCTCTTTTGGAGAGCGCCTGCCGGCCCAGAGGAAATGTCTGAATGGCCGCCGCGGTCTTTTGACCGCGGTGCGGTCATTCAGCGGCGGTACCTTGGCGGACGGCCTCCGCCGTCCGCCAAGGTCAAAATGACCCCCTTGGTGTCTGGTCCATCAACCTCTCCATTAGTACATCACCTGAGAGCCCTCGTCATTACTGGATTTTCAATAACTCCCCAAGTCAATGCAGAGATTGAGGATGTCAGCATGCAGTTCTCTGTGCTCTTGAAGAATTCTCCCAGAACAGAGTTGAATTAACACGAGCCCTGGTGGTAATATACTTAAACAATAGCACCTTAATTTAGTTTATGCTCCCTGAAACTGGTTGGCAGTCATAAATATTACAAATGCAAGTGACCAGAATGTGCTTTAAACTATGAAAGCACACCCACATAAGCCCAACCCTGAAAGTATTATTGTAGCTCTTGGATGAACTCTGTCTCTACAGCACATACTGGGACAAAGGGTGATGCTATTTGTCAGCCAGAAACAGCTGCACAACAGCTGCAAAATGTATTGGCCTAACAAATAGGTATCTACAAGGCGAAACCTATTTACTTTGCCATGTTTATTTCAAATCCATCCTTGACTATTTTTATACGGTAAGAACATCTTATTTTCGTTTATCTTATCCCGATTAATAGACTTGTGATAAAGAGTCTTCTGACAAAAGTCAGTGTCACAAGTTGCCAGAAATTATTCCTTGGTTTTTGTATTATTTTTGTTTTATGGTAGCTATCCCACCAGTATTATACACCTGAGAACCATGCATTCGTGTATTTTTTCAGGAATGTTAGGCCAGCCAGAACTCTTATATAGAAGTGAGTATTGTATGTGTTTCTCCTTAATTTTTGTGGCTTGCCCTTAGCTTTCACCACTGGGATTTAAGTGAAGAAAATTTGTTGCCAGTTTAAAATTTCATTAACTACATTTGGACCTCCAAAACTGCATAAAACAAAGGCATACCCTTCTTCCTGTGATAACTCTTTAAAATACCGAAAAATTTAAAGTGGAATTAAATTTGTTTTCCTTCAGAGTAGACTCCACTCCTATCTTAATACCTTTCCATTATATTAATACGTTTTTAGAAGAGCTTGTCTTTTGAACATGGTGGTTAGTCTGTGACGGAGATTGCTGTTGGGCATCACTTATAATTATTTATACAGAAAAGAGATATAGCCCGCTAAGTGCTAAAAACCCATAATGTGATGAATCATGCGAATTTAGTCAGTACTGAATGTAGTGAACTCTGTCAGCGGCAGCAAGGCTGTCTCTGGGCATTGTCGGCCACTGTCACATCATATGATGTGTTACCAATCTATACTAAAATCTAAACTTGAAGGATCTGGTGTCAATACAAATGTCTATGTCTCTATAGTGTTCTCAAAACAGATTGAAATACCAGACGAGAGAACATTACCACTGCCATACTGACTTAAAACCATCCTTAAGGCCAACCGTGAGGGTAGAACACTAAAGACTTTCAGAGTCCCCAGAACTGCCTGAGTTTTTTTTTCTTCATGTCCTTGTGACCTTGAATTGATAATTTAACAAATGGCAGAGGGGTAGGGCCTGCTCCGTGGAGTTTCTATGGCATTGTCGCTCCGATAGCCCCTCTGCCTACACAGCAAAATCCCAAACCTATGCCCATGTACCTGAAATGTTGTATGGTTTGTGCCCCTACTCTTGGGAGCCCCCGAGCTAGTGGCGGTGAGCATCAAGACCTGTTTGGAGGTAATGGCCAGCTCAGCAGGTGATGGAGCCATTGTTGACTTGAACTGTGACTCATGCTGATGGGTCAGACTGGAGAGTGTTGGAGTCTGATGATTACCCTGTGTCCTCGAATGTATCCGTTGATGGGAGATGCCGCTGGATGAGGAGAGCAATAGGCCTCCTTTGATAGTGAATGCCACATGATGCCTTGGGCCATTTACTGACATGATGGGTCCTTGTACCAAGCCCTTTAGAGGCTTTCGAGGTATTCATTGTGCTGGCTGATGAGCTCAGTTGTTCTGCATACTGCATAACAGACATTAATGGAAGGAAAAATGTCCACCATCAATTTAAACTGGCTCCTCCCTTTCTGGATAGCACGATTGAGTACAATATACAGCTAGGGTATTTCGAAGAGTAGAATCTGGATCTTTTAGGAAGTGGAAAGCCACTTCCATGGACATAAGACTAGGTGAAGCAAGACAACGGGTGTGGAATTTAATAAAATATCTACTTGTCCATGTGACAGTGTGCTTCATAAATCTACTTGTCCTGTAAAAAAAATAAAATCTACTTGTTCCTTTTGTGCCATACATTGTGGCAACAAATTATGGCAGCAATCCCATTATATAATAGCTCAGATTATAGCCTATGTGATTATGCCAGGACTAAAAGTAGAGTAGTGTTTGAATACTAGCAATTTCCTCATTTTGTCACCTTTCTACAGATCTTCATTTATATACTGGGACAAAAGGTAGCAGTAAGCAATAGATCCAGGGTTCAAATGTCCTTTTGAGTCTGTGCAAACCTACTAACTGCATGTTTTAAGGTTTTTCACCAGCTCTTCTGTAATCTTTTCCCATACTGAGAAAGGTTGGAAATTTACTCCAGACAAGGGCGGAAGTAAAACTTATTCCAGGGTTGGGGGAAACAAGTGTTTGGAGGGAAAGTGAATCCATACATGCATATGTGCTCATGCTAAAATTCACAGTTGTCAAATATTTTCTAGGAGTACAACTTCCGGGTCTGCTTGAATTCGTGAAATACGTAAATCTGCACTAATACAAAGACGTCCACCCTCTGTGCACCTTTGTGACTTTCTTTAAGAATTGGCCTTCCAATTAGGTCTTATGCGAACCAAGACCTTCTGTTTTTATTGAAATTTTATCTCTGTCTGAAGCCATGTGTCGGCTGACTTCACTGTGAGTAAAAGTAATCTGCTTCTTCACAAGGAGCATATCGGCATACCAAGTAGTTTTGCTCATTGGCAGGAACTACTGTGGCGATGTGTGCATTTTGAGAAAAAATATATTTTTGCTTTTTGCCAATGTTTGTTACATTTGTTACAATGGTGGGGACCCAGCAGCTTCCACAACAATAAAGTTTCACAAGAGCCATATCAAAAGAAGACACGCATTGACAAAACCAAAAGACTGACCATTAATGCCAGAACCTTTGGCATTGCCAATGCTTGTTTATTTTCATATTTCTATAATATTGTTGGAACTGGTTACACTAATTTTAAATTATGAATATTTTTGGGAAATATTAGCATACATCAACAATTCATCAGCACACTTCAAAGAAACAGTACTTAAACTTCTACATTAATTTAGCAAAACATTTTTTTCCTAGTTGCAATTTTTGTGAAAGCAAAGAATAATAAAGCTTGCATTCAAGCGTCTGAAAATAGGAAATCCACACACCTGAAGACAGTTGCCATTTCAGTGGATCAAAACTTTGGTGTTGGAGCATGTAATGCTAAAATCTATACATTTTGCGGTTGCAGTAATACAGTTTTTCTCAATACAAGTGGATGGAAGCCTGCAGATAGTAACTAATGTGCAGGTGCAAGGGTCTTCTTGTGGGATGGAATGTGAGAAGACCTTGTAAAACAGCTACATGTAGCACCAGTGCTTTAAATGGAAATATAGTAGAAGTCACTTGTTCTTTAGAAGTGCTGGTACTCTCCCATTAAATATATTGCAACAATGATGAGAAATTCAGGTACTCTCCCTTTCAGACTGAAAATGTGCAGGTACTTGCCCAAGTAAAAGCCTGGCTAACACTAACAGGACCTGATTCTACTATTTTATAAAGTACTTGCTTTATTATACCAACTTTAGAATGCAGCTATTCTTTGCTAGTGTGGTTCAGCCAAAATGTGCAGTGTACAACATCCATTTAAAATGTGTGTTAATATGCACCTATACTAAGTCTTTAGAGGTACACAAGCAGGTGCAAGAATAAAAGCGCAATTGATTAATATATGACTGTGCATGTTATGGTACACATGAGCATTAGCATTAAAGTAAAGTAAATACATAAGCATTAAGGGATATATGTGGGTGAGCACACTTTCTCATAACTATTCTTATATAACGTGGCTGGCCTGACATCCGTTGATTCTGATTTGGGCTATTTAAAACTTCAGAGAAATAAAGAAAAAAAATCAAGTTAAAGGGGCGGTTAGTTACGTTCTGGGACTATTCAAAACTGTCAACTTTGCTCCAACAATCCCTGTTTTTTAGAGGGGACTCCTTACGAAAGTCCACGGGCCTTGGTAAGTATGTCAGCAATAAAGTTAAAACAATCAGAAATAACAGTACACCTCAAACACTAAGGATGTGAAATGAAATATGGGTAGTACCAGCATAAACCACCATTTTATACTGTTATATTCCCTCCCCTGCTTCTGAAGCATGTGGAGTGGTTCAAAAAAGAGACGTTGGTTCGGTTGTGCCAGTTTCAAACATTCCTTCTGGATGTTACCTCCAACATTTGCTCTCATTACAAGTTGGGGTCTTTCACGCAGAGCAGTAACTCTGGAGAAAAAATCCCAATTTGCAATGTCTGGGCCTCAACACCAGATCTGATGTCTGAAAATAAATGAACAGCCAATACACAGTCATGGTGATGAAAAGAAGCAAACGTTTATTTGCTTGAGCCCAGGACGGGAAACACCCAGTAGCAAACTTTTGGTGTATTGGTCACTCTTCTTGAGTTGGGATGCACTTTTTATAGGTTTAAACACTCATTGGTTTGCATTACAAATGCTAATTCATTATCTACATGCAGCTGCAGGCTCTATATTTCAAAGAAGAGTGTTATACTTTAAAGGAAAAATAAGTTTTGCAGCATGAATCCTTTTCTGGAATCACATGCAGTGCATCATTCCGCCATGTAGTGGTTGGGTCTGGTATTGTCTCTCTTTTTTTTTTCTTCTTCTGGGCATCGTCAACCACCATTTGGTGTTAGGTTCATCCCTGTATGACGTAAGACGGCGTCCCATAAGTTCCTGTGCGTGGTAGCCATCTCCAAATTCTTTTTTCTGCCATTGGGTCTGGAAGCAAAGACAGGGCTCCAAAGTTTTGGATGCTGAAAACTTTAATTCTGCCTGAACTGCCACCACAAGTTTGCCCAGCGTGACCCACACAAGGTCTGCAACCTCTGTCTCCTGAGGGATCACAGAGACGAGGGCTGCAAAGCCTGCGCCGCATTCGTTCCCATGACACTCAAAGCCTGCTGAAATCAGAGAGAGGAGCACCACGCAGCGATGCAGAGCCAAAAGCATCACATGTCGCTGACGGAGTTAGGACTATCCAGCGATGAGGAAGAGGGAGCAGGACGTGAAGAATCGACTCACAGATGGTTGGATGTTGAATTCCTTGAAGGAGACGCCGAGGAAAAACTCCCAAAAAAGAATACGTAAAAGGCATTGAAAAGAGACCCAAAAAAGTAGGGAAAAAAACAAAACACCAAAGAGCTCGAAGGAGAAAGTCCCCAAAATAAAAGTCCCCAAAATACAATATCGGCCCGACGTCCAAGAAAAAGACAATTGAAGGCCAGCCACAAGCAAGAGAACACCACGGATCCCACACCAGGGTTACCATAGAGGGCCGGCCGCCAAAACAAGCTTGGCAAAAGATACTCTGAAACCATCAGGGAAAGAGACCGCAAAGACATTGGGGAAAGAGACCCTGATGCTATTGGGGGAACATACACTGAAAAGAAGCCCTTTGACAAACCAACACATTGAAAAGGTGTTGGAGGTGGAGAAGAAGAGAAGTTGTCTGGAGGTTGAGATGGCAGCGCTCCTACAAAAGAAAAAAGAGTTTGACAATGCTCTGAAACAATATCGAATCCCACCAAAACACTCAATGGCCTGTGTGGACGCAAAGGCCCAAGAGTAAGAAACTGCCCTCGAAGCCCCAGCAACCCCTGAACCACGTGAAGTGGAAGAGGAGTTCTATGACCCCAAGGGGGAGGAAGCCATGGGAGTTTCGAGGATTTTAGGCATGACCTCGAAACTGAGAACCCAAAAGAGATCAAAAGTGACCCCTTGAAATCCTTGCCCTCTGACAACATCACATGCTACAATAGCCTTGTGAAGAGGGAAGGAAACACATACAGGGTACCCATGGAGGAAGAGACGGGGGACTCCAGTTTACTACTGGTGACCCTCATACCAACAAGTAAGAAGAACCTATACCCTACACAGCATACTGGAGCAGGGTAGTGAGGCATTCAAGGAACCAGCAGCAGCCAAGGAAGTTACACCGAGAATGGAAAAGAAATACAAACCCTTCCCAAAGGATCCCAAATACATCTAAGGAAATACAGTGGCGGACTCAATCATAGTCTTTACAGCAAGAAGGAGGAACAATGCACATTCCTCTGCAGGCCCCCATCCAGAAAGAGAGAGCAAAAGACTGGATATGGTGGGGAGGAAAGGAGAAAGAGAAGGTGGAACACAGTGGCGATTAGCCAACTCTAACAGCCTCCTAAGCAGGTATGGTCACCAGCAGTGGGACGAATTTGAAGAGCTCATGAAAAAGCTCCCAGAAACAGATGAAAAGAGGGCAAAAGCCATCATACAAGAGGGGAAACCCCTCGCCAATGCATGTTTAAAATTGGCTCTAGATGACACAGAGAGCAGGCAAATGCGCACGGAAACAACTCTAAGAAGGGGTGCATGGCTCAGGATGTCCGGCTTCATACTGGAAGTGCAGGCCTTCATAATCAACAAACCCTTCACTGGAGAAACATTATTTGGCCAAGAAGGGGATGAGTCATTAGAACAAATCAAAGACAACGAGACAGCTAAGGCGATTGGGGCATTACAATTCAGATTTAGCTTCAGGGAGCAACATCAGAAGGCCCACAGGAAGGAGAGTCTTTACCTCTGGACAGCAACAGCATCCAGCCCAGAGTAGTACATTGCAGTGCAGCCAACTGACTGGCTACCACACACCCCGCCAGACAGCTCTTTTGGGGTAGAGGGAGGGCAAGGGGCCACAACCCCAGAGGAGGGGAAACAAGCAAACGACTCCCAAATGCCCTCAAGCCCCCACACAACACCAGTAGGGAGCAGATTAGCGCGGTACGCACAAAAGTGGGTGAAAATTACCACAGACAATTGGGTGCTATATGTGGTATGCCACAGATACTGTATGGAACTCTCAAAAATACCCCCGACAAATCCACCAAGGAAG
This sequence comes from Pleurodeles waltl, assembly GCF_031143425.1. NCBI lineage: Eukaryota > Metazoa > Chordata > Amphibia > Caudata > Salamandridae > Pleurodeles > Pleurodeles waltl. The sequence goes on from NC_090440.1 coordinate 491,520,974, forward strand.
AAGGGGTATCACTCAGCAGAGCTGGCTCAACTAAAAAGGAAAGTAAAAGAACTCTTACTAAAACAGGCAATAGAAAACGTACCAAAGAGCAAATTAAGCAAGGGAAAGTGTTCACCCTAGGTCTTGGTGTCAAAACAAGATCTTTCACTGAGACCGATCCTAGACCTCAGGTTCATAAACAAATTCACTCGCACTCAACATTTCAAGATGACAATGCTTCAAGGTTGATACCACTTTTGCAAGGAGGAGATTACATGGCACCCATAGCCCTTCAGGATGCCCATCTGCACATACCAATACATGAGGCACACAAGAAATATCTCAGATTCGTACTAGAAGGAGTGCACTGTCAATTCAAGGTCTTACCATTTGCAGTAAAATCAGCACCAAGGGTGTAGTGGATCCTATTTAGTTTTAAGGGGAATCAGGAGATTAGCTTAACCTTTGGCTTCCAGGCTTGTGACTCCGTCACCTAGTGACTTTTAACCTACTTAGCTTGCTCTGTTTTAGCACATTTATTTAATTATTTCTTCCAAGATGGCTGCAATGTTTAGTCAAACTACGACATGGTGCCACCACTGATGGTGTTTAGGCACTAATTTACGGATACCCTGACTATCACTGTCTCACACACAACAGGTACCCTAAGTACTATTATACGGAGATGTCCGTGGTCTTGGGGAAGATCCTCCTCAGCTGAACAGGGAGCACCTAACTAGGCTGTAGGTTGTTCGAGCTTAAACCATTAAAAGGACTTTTTCCCCACTTGGTGTTCCATCTCTTTACACATTACACAATATGGCTAATGCCATAGACCGTCCTGTGACTGCCAGACAAGCATTAACACTACACCTCATAGCGCATGGCTTAACAGATAAGGGTGGGGATGCCACATAAATTGTAGAAGATTTGAAGTTTACCAAACAGAAACATTCTACTCTTGGGTCACCTTTCCTCAGGAAGACCAAAGATCATACACGCTCCACACATATAGCATTGCAAATGTACCACAATGGTACCAGGCATACCAGTATCTTGGAATACTTATCAAGAACATCAGAACTAGTTCAACGGTGCCCTACCACACGTAATACAATGCATGAGATTAGGTCCCTTAGGTAATGAAGGACCAATGTGGCCTATGTTTGCCACATATACACCTCACCCCAGTGAACAAAACATGCAGGCAGCTGATCTGCACAATCTATACATTGAGCTAGTAACACTATATAGATGACTTGTTCAGTTCGTAATGCGAACTCTGAACACTACACCATAGCGTCCAGCACCACCAGCACCTGCTGGCTACCAAATGGCTACTACTGGGATTAATCCACAAACAGTACATTCTATCATGGGTAAAGTACCCACAGAACGAGAGAAAATCACGTTCTGGATAGCCCAGCAAATTAATCAGCTGGAAGCTGTGTTTCCCCATACAGGACCACAGGAAAAGCATAGAATCCTTACAGTGTACTTGTCCTTCGGGTTGGTTCCCTCGGTGGATGACTGTGCCACATGGGGTACAGTATTCGCTGCGATTTATACTACCACATATGGTACCCCAACACTTGCCAATTTACCGGGAAGTGTTAAAAACACAATCAGAATGAGCATTGGGCTGCACCAACCCTAGACTTGAGGATGAAATTAATGCATAACTTCGATGCAGGTTTCTCAGTTATACTCATTAACATCAAAGAGGAAGTGCTAGCTTTGGCTATACGCCAGCATCTCTGGGAGATTCCACATTTGGAGCAGGAGAAACAGTTACCAAAAATAATTTCTGACACCTATACCAGTATAAGAAGGGATAGTTTGGGGGCCAAGCCGAAAAAGCCTGAAATACAGGGTTCCACCCCTAAGGAAGGTACTAAACAAGCAGACAGAAATCACAGAAATAGAGAAAATATAAAAGCTCCTGACAGATATACTGATTCATGTCCCTCTCGTTCCTTTCAGGATGCACCAGATAGACGTAGCAAGAGAGTGGGGTGGTCAGAGTGACATCCTGACTATGTGAAACAGAAGACAGATTCATCACAGTCTTCAGACAAAAAAGAAGATAAGTCCCCACAACAAAAGCCACAGTTTAAAAAGAAAAAGGGGGCAGGACTGTCAATTAAAAATGCCAGTACACTTGAGGATATTGCTGAAGAACAAAACACTGTTAGACAGCGCGGCAGAGGTCACAATATGTCGCCAGAGTCTGAAAGATCATCTGGATACGACAGCAGCTAGCAACTTTATTGCAGTCAAGACTGCGGATGGGTGCGTTCTCCCACCCGACAGGGTTCATGATTCAAATATCCAAATTGAAGGAGACATAGAGCGCACCATTAGTGTGATATTCTGGGATGAACTTGGTTGTGATATCCTACTGGCCGAGAGGGATTGGCCACCTGAGCACGTCCATAAGCTCCCACTTGGGGAAAGATGTCATTTTGCCTTCTTTCTCTGATCTTGTTCCAGAGATGGTCAAACAAGCCTGTCCTGTCAATTGGGCTTTAGCGCAGGCACCTGTACTATACCGTAACCATGTAGGTTGGGACAAGGATTCTCCTTGTCATGTAATACCTATTAGGTCTACGCCCCAGCCTCAGGCACAATATCCTGTTAAACACGAAGCAAAAGCTCCAGTGAGGGAGATACTCACTCAGCTCGAGTACCAGGGTGTAATAGAGCCCTGTGCCTCTGCAATGAGTAACCCGTTATTCTCGTTTGCAAAACCCAACTATTCTTACAGAATATTCTTATATTACAGACACTTAAATAGTTATACACGCACATACGCAATACAAAATTCACACAGTAAAGCACTAATTAACTATATAGTGCATAAAAAATATAAAACAACATTGGATACAGTTTTTTCTGCCAGAACTTAACTCATGGAAGTCTGGACCTGAGTGCGTTCTCATTTGGCTCCCAAAAATGCTTTTGTCATTTGCCCCAAGGCTACAACGTGTAACATCAATATTATATGATATTGATCCCGAGGTGTTGTCTTCTGTGGATGGCATCTATTTCACAGATGACAACATCAGCATTCATCTTGCCAGGGTCGATAGGATCGTTCTAGGCTTCGCAGCCCTTAGTTACAAATTTAATTACAGGAAAACTAAAATTGCCTTTATTAGCGTACTGTTCCTGGGATACGAGCTATCAAACGATGGCAAGAGTCTGGCCCCTCACTTTTTAGAGAAGTGTGCTCAACTCCAGCCACCAAGTACAATCAAGAAACTGCGGTCTTTACTTGGTTTCTTTAACTTTGGTAGAACTTACATTCCTGATTATGCACAAAGTATCAAGCCACTCTATGACTTAATACGCCTTATTTTTATAGCAGACGCTGGACAGGAGAACACACACGCATCCTTAGAGGACTGCAACAGGACATGCTAGAAACAAAACACTTACACACCCATGACAACATAGCAAATTTAGTCAGCAGAATAATTGCTGTGCCATTGGGTTCACTTATGTCACCTTTAACAAAAGTGACACAGTGACAATAGAATATAAATCACATTTATACTCCAATGCAGAACAATGCTTTGCATTCACAGAAAAAATTCTAACAGCAGTGCAGATGACTGTCATCAAGGAGAAGTCACTTGCCCAAGAGAAACGCATTATTGCTGTTACTCTAATTTATCCATGGAACATATGGCTTAAAAATAACTATTTAATTTATCCATGGAACTATCTGTGGTTATCTCTGACATTGCTTGCATTTTTTCTATGGATTGGTTTTGTGACTGTTTTCTTCTTGCTCATAAATGGTCATTACCTTCCTGAACGCTCCTCTGTTGAGCCAGTGGATGAAGTTCTAACTCCATATTTCTCCTCACGTAAAGTCCGAAGAGACTTGTCCCTTGTAAACATTTCAGCAGTACCAATGCCTGATGGGATTGTGTGAGGTAAAGTTCCATTTGATATATACGGCCTACTGAGGTCATTCAAATTCCATACCTCTTCAAAATTTCAGTGACTGATGTAAGTACACCTGGTGTTGTATTTGATGACTGGGATGTCCAAACAGTTGATTCCATGTTAGATGAAATGAAGGATTACACTGTATTTGAAAGTGATGATGTGTACACTAACACAAATAATTATGGGGAAATGTTATTTTATAACAACTGGGGACATTACTACCTGCACCAAGCAACTAGACACAGATCAGTATTTAATTACACACAGTGGGAACACTGTTCAACTCCACCTTTGTGAAGCCCAAAACATTATTCATATAAATTCACATATTTTTCTGGGCATGACGTTAAGAATGCAGTCATAATATTTCAAGTTACCACCTTCTATAATGAGGAAAATCTTGCTAAGAAACACAAACTTGATTTATTCAGATTTCTTTGTTTCCCGACTTGCAGTTGAAGGCTACCAATACTGGAAGAAAACTATTGATGTCAAAAGTGTATGGGGAACACAAGATTAGCAAATACAGGGTAGAGAAGCTTTACTTAGAATGTGCCTTATTCCTATGAAAATTATCTTTCTGAATGACACAATTCAACAAACATCCTGTCTAGGGTTAGCAAAAATGAAGGAAATGAATGCTCCCAGTATCCACACACTGGCGATATTTAAGTTGTAACAATCCTTCCTGAACGTCACAGAGGAAGAATTAGATGCAGAAATTCTGTCTCCTATAATTTGTCACTTTCCAGTTCCTGTGGGTGGTTATTATGGCCAGTGGACACCAATGGGTGTCTGGCACATTTTGTTAATCCCTCGGGGTTTCAAGGTTAGCCGGCCGGACCCTCGCTTTGTCTGGGATCAACACTCGGGTATAGGTACTACATACAGTGTGGGTAAACTGTGCCAACAATGGTTACAGACTAACACCTTAGCAGCAGCTAAGGAGCACTTTAATCATTTTTCTGAAGTTATAGGCTTACAGGACTTCTTGTTAGGTCCAAGAAAGCCACACTCTAAAAGATTCATCTATGCCATATACAATGAGATTTGGAAGCTTTCTCAAATGGAAGCTGCTGCACTTTCACGGCAGATCGATAAGGACATTTTGGAAAAGTCTTTGGCTGTTGTTGATAATGGCATGAACACTCTGTCCAACAAGATTTATTCCCTTAATAACATAGTGTCATCTACGATAGAAATCATTCATAATGACTTGTCCTTTTCACACCATGGACAAAGTCAGCAGCGTTCCATAATGCAGTTAGGTTGGACATGCTAATTTTGTTCTAAATGGTAAGACCTTGAATTAATAGTGCAGTCCTTATAATATGAATGTGAGATATTTCTTGTGTCCCTGATGTATTGGTATGTGCAGATAGACGTCCTGAAGGTCTGTGGTTGCCATGTAATCTCCTCTTTGCAGGAGTGGTATCACCTCTTGAAGCGTTGGTTTCATCTTGAAATGTTGAATGCAAATTAAGTGGTTTATGAACCTGAGGTCGAGTCATAAAATGCCTGACTACGGTCACAGCATTCCTAAGAAGGAAGGGAGTTCATGTGTACCCCTACTTAGACGACTAACTTATAAGACCGCATACAAAGGAGAAACGTCGAAGGGACACCGAAACAGTCATCACAACCGTACAAAAGCTCAAAAAATCATCACCACAACCTCAAAAAGAAAAGATTTTCCTAGGAGCCAGACTTGATCCCAGGAAAGCACATGCTTACCCTGCCCAAAAGAGGATACAGGCAATCACAAAGCTTAGCCATCTTTATCAGAAGAGACAATCTCTAAATGTGAGAACAGTCATGAAGTTGGTAGACATGATGGCATCCTGCATCCCTCTCATACCACATGCAAGACTACACATGCAACTATTCCAAGAAAGGCCAACCAATATTTGGTCACAAACAACGGGGAGTTGGGAGGATCTAGTGGTTGTTATAGGGAAAATACAGAAGGAGATACAACGGTGAGCATCCAAGCACATAACCAAAGGAAGACCTTTCAACACAACAATTCCCTCTGTAATCATCACCACGGATGCATCCCACAAGGGGTGGTGAGCACACACAGACAATAAGAATCTGAGGCCTATGGAACAAAACGAATGCAGTTAATTTCCTAGAACTGAAAAGGGTGTTACAGGCCCTGAAAACATTCCATTCGAAGATAGCAGGGAAAACAGTACTAATACAGACAAACAACACAACAACACTGTTCTATCCGAACAGGCAGGTGGTACAAAATTGTTCACCCTAAGCAGATTGGCCCAAGAAATCTGGAAACAGGTGATACCTCAAGGCATCAGCCTCCAAACTATACATTTACTGTGAAAGAACAACATAGAAGCGAACAAAATAAGCAGACAAGAAAACAGCACACATGAATGGGAGATAAAACAAGGGAGCCTCGAAAAAATGTTCAGGATCTGGTGCACTCCAACAATCGACCTGTTCGCATCAGCAGACAACAGAAAATGCCAATGCTTCGCCACCAGGTTTCCTCAACACCAATCAGAAGGGAATGCCCTGTCACTAAACTGGTCTGGGACATTTGCCTACGCTTTTTCACCAATTCCTCTAATATCAAAGGTACTGTAGAAGACCAGGAGACCAGGAATGAATCTCATCCTTATAGCCCCTCAATGGGCCAGACAAGCATGGTACCTGGACCTACGCAAACTGTCCAGGGGACAAAATGTAAAGATCAAACCGGAACAAGACCTACTCACAATATAAGGGGGGCAAGTGTTCCACCCAGAACCAGCAACACACAATCTAACAGCATGGCGCCTGAATACATAGAAATTGCACACCTAATATCGAGCCAGGATATAGTAAAAACCCATCTTACACACCTACTGGACAGCAGAAGCAACTACTCTTTACTCAAGGTACACCTGGCAGCAATTGTGGCCTACACCAGAGGGGCATTATGTAAAGGTTTCTTCACAGCGCCCGTGATAGAGAGGTTCCAGGAAGGATGTAAAAAAATTCCCCCTTTAAGAAAGGCACTAGCCCTAATGTGGAGCTTCAACACAGTGCTAACACAACTCAGAATAAAACCATTCTAACCCATGTACAAGTTTGAACTGCCGGTTCTCACATTAAAAAGAGCCTTCCTAATAGCGATCACATCACTACAGAGAGTAAGCGAGATCCAAGCTTTAACAATAGAAGAACCAAACCTGCAGTGCCTACCAAAAGTGGTCATGTTTCACGTCAATCAGACAATACAGTTACCAGTTCTCTTCAAAAACCTGCAAACTGAAATGGAGAAAAAGCTACATACATTGGACATAAGAAGGGCACTAATATACTTCTTGGAGGAGAGCAAGCGACTCCGCAAGGGTAACCAATTATTGTTGTGTATGCTAAATCCAACAAAGGAACCCCTGTCACAAAGGGGACCATTGCATGATGGATTATGGAGACAATCCAAACATGCTACGCAGCAGCAGGCAAACAACTGCCACACCGCCCAAAGCACACTCAACAACGAAAAAGGGTGCAGCCCTGGCATTCATAGCAAGCATGCCCATAGACACTATTTGGGCAGCAGCGACATGGGCATTCCCTCGTTCACAAAACACTATTGTTCAGACATTCAAATGCACAAAGAAGCCCAGGTGGGACAGAAGGTACTACAGCACCTGTTTGCAAGTTCATCATTTCAACCCAGCCAACCCAATTGAAGGGAAGAAACTGCTATACAATCTGATGCACAGCATGTGAATCCAGAAAAGGATTCATGCTACAAAACGAAATGGTTATTTACCAGTAGGAGTAGTTTTGCAGCCTGAAGAGTTGTCTAGATTCACATGCGACCCACTCACCTCCCCAGGAGGGAGAACAGGACAAACAGGTGGGGAAAGAGGTCAAGAGAAAACAAAGAGAAGGAAAGATGAAAAACCATAAAGCAAAGAACAATGGGAAAAAGTATTCAAAGCTGGCTACCATGCACAGGAACTTCCAAGGCGCTGTCTTACATCATGCTGGGATGCACCTAACACCAAATGGTGGTCGACGATGCCCAGAAGAAAAAAAAAAGAGACAATTCCAGACCCAGCCACTAGATGGCGGAATGATGCACAGCATGTGAATTCAGAAAACTCTTCAGGCTGCAAAACTACTCCTACTGGGAAGTACCCATTTCGTTTACTAGTAGAGTAATTTATGACAGAAGTAATCTCAAGTGGGGGTCTGTGCTTGTCCCTTATCACAGTTTCAAGTCCTTCATTTGAGGCAAAATAGCATTCCTTTTGTAGCACCTTGTGTAGCAGCCTAACCTCTCCTAACATCCTGGTTACACTTTGTACGAGGTATAATTTTCATGCCACTTTTATCTCGCTTAAAAACTCAATTTTACACTCAAATGTTTAGTGAGGAATTCCACTGCAAAATAACTAAATATTTCTCTCAGTTCCACAAAAGTACTAGGCCTGAAATTGCACATAGCTGAGATAAGGCAGGTCCTGCACCGCACCTGCTTTTTATAATTAACATGTAAGAAATGAAAAAAACTCACGTTTACCTCAAGTTGTCACATTTCAGGAACATGAGCATGCTGCAGAAATCGTTCTAGAAGCAAGAATTAAAATGTAATTGCTAAATTCTTGGACAATGATTCAAGTTTCTATGTTCACCCTTTGAACCTTTGTTCAAGCATAAATACCACCGCTACCTAATCTATCTCTATTTTACACAGTTCTTCAATGACAGCATCTTGCTTTGTCAAGGCATTGATCATGGCAATGTTTACTGGTTTGGGATGTAGGGAGGCACACGGAGATGTGGAACAAATGCTTACTAAAGCAGGGAAACATTGTACACAACAGCTTAGTATTAGTAGGCCTTCTATTACTATTATTATCCATTTATGAATGGTCCATCTCCATGACCCAAACAATGAAGCAATATTATCCCATATTGTTTGATCAATCAAGTCATGTAACTGCACTATGATGTCATGCAAGTTTTTTATAGCCTTATAACCATTTGGGGCATTCCCAGGTATAAATGTGCAGCATTGTGTGTGGATCATTTTACAGACGCCCCTGTTCTCGGTGAGAAGCATTTCTAAACTCATATTATTTTAGATCACAACTTGTCTCATAGCTACAATATCTACTGTGTTGTTATCTAAAGCACTAGTTGTTTATTTGTTGTTGCTTTCAATAGGGGAACTAACTGTTGCAGTCTTCTGGAATTAATAATTACTCCCGCTGGGGAAATCAGGCCCAGCACCACATCCCTTGCCCTATGGGCTGAGGTATCTGCCTGGTCCACCTCATTTCTTGCTCTTGTCAGGCTATTGTGTAACTTATGTTTGTGGACATGTTCTTTAGGGTGGTGCCGGATGCTGGGAAATACTACCCCGAGGTAACAAGTACCTGTCCAGTATGAGGGCAACCAAGATTAGGACTTTGGTCCACATATCCAACAGGTTTCATCACCTACATACAAGGGTATGCTAAGTAAGAGGCATTGGAAAGTGAAAATGTGGTGTTGCATATACTTTCTCCCACTACTGTTTGTGATCCATTTGCATGTATGCAAAGTGTTCCTGTAGTGTTGGCTGAGAATTCAGAATGTGGAGTGTAAGTGTCCTATACCTCTGTATTGTTCTGTCACAAAAGGAAATCCCTAGATTTTTTTGTCATAATAGTAAGATTCAGTAGAGAAGCGGAGGCTGAATCCTCCTCTGCATCTTCAAGTGGCCTCTGCAAGTAACTCCTACACCCTGACTGCTTCTGTAGGTCAACCTGCTCTCTTCTTGGGGCCCAAGTAATGACTATTGCATATATAACTACACATGAATCATTGTATGGCAAAGGTAGGTGCAACACCGGCATTTTCAGACATATCCAACAATTTGAAACATTAATTTCCCTATGATAGGCATTCGTGGTTTGTATAGCGACATTCTTATGATATTCTTTTGGATGATGGGCATGTGGGTCTGACCACTCTGTTCCATGTACAGGGCTCTGTCCATGTGGATAATGCATTTCATACATAAAATGGCAATAAATGCTAATACAGTGATTAGAGCTAAAACAAGTGGGATGCAGAACACTTTCTTTGATATTTTCCTAGTTAGTTCATTTTTGTAGCCAGCACAGTTCTTGTCCCTGGCCTTGCTCCGTTTCCTAATTTCAATCTTGGAAGAGGTTTCCCCATGCCACACTAATGACCTGTGGAGGTACTACTAGGGATGTACCATAACTTGCCTTAAGTGGCGCAATTCCAATGTCTCTGGCTGGTGGCTGACTTGCAACAATGTGCCTGTAGTGGCATGAGCACTTGCAGGAATCTTACCCGAGAAGTACTACCAGGCTGGTCTCCTTTTTTGCTATTTCACTCCTTGCTTAGTTTTTAGTCAATATTTAAATATGTACTACCTTTTGAGTTGATCCCAGCTGCACTCACTATTTCATCTAGTACCTGTTCATCACTTTCTTCAATTTCTAATGTCCTTAGTCTGGCAGCAGTAAGTGTAGACCAAGTATGTAAATGTCCATTTTAAGAATAGATAGTTACTTCTAGTTCAGACTGAGCACGAGCAGCAGCTACTGGACTTGTTAGTTCTTCAAATATTAGCCCAAAGATTTCCTCCAAATCTCGTACATATTCTTCTTCTGTGATCTCAGGTTGTATGGTACTTTCTTGTTGCTGAGAGGTTGTGGGTTTTGTTGAACTTCGTCCGCTGTGGTAGACAGTGGCATTGTTGCTTGTGGTGGTGCTCTTTTCAGATGGGACATGGGACATGTTCTTGTTGGTGCATTTGACAGCAGTCTGTGTGGCTAGTGGGTCTTTTGTGGAGCATTTCCACCAGAGCGGGAGTCAGTTGGACCGCTGGAAACTGTGAATCAGCACCCATCACCTGGTTGGAAATGATGCCTGCTACTTTGCAGGGGCTCTGACAAGGCCTCCTTAACCTGCTGATTAATAGGAGCAAGACATTTATTCAAGGAAAAAAAGTAGTCTCTCATCAGTTTATTTGACATGGCAGTTGTAATTTCTTTTTCTGGAACCCCCAGGCTGCCATTGGTCTCACTGTCACTGTTTTGTAGGGGCCAATTTCGTTTTGCATCAGGAGTATTTCTCATGCTCATCAGAGCAATTAGCAAAGCGTCCATCCATTTCAGTTTTGTTTCTGCGCATATTTTTTCAATCTTATTTTTGAGCACGTCATTCTTCAGTCCACCGCATCCGCTTCTTCTGGGTCATAGGTACAGTGGAACTTCTAATTTACCCCCAAAGCCTTACACACTAGCTCCATCACTTTGTTAGAGAGATGGCTTCCGTTGTCGGACCAAATTACTGTTGGCAGGCCAAATCAGGGTATAAGTTCCTTCACAAAGCACTTAGCTGTTGAAATTGTGCCATTGTTTTTTACTGAGTATCTCTCTACCCACTTAGAACCCATACAGACCACCATCAGTACATATTTATATTTGTTAGTTGGGGGTGGAGGGCATCTCGATGTAGTCAATCTGGAGGGCATCAAAGGGCATTGCTGGTTGCACAAAGTGTGCTTTACATACTGGAGCGGTTTTCCCCACATTATGCTGAACACACACCATACAACTTTGACATCTGTCTTGCATATTTTGTTGACCCAAAACATATTGTTGCAATTTACCCATTCATCCCTGCCACTGTGTGCAGGGCTGTGGATTATCACAGTCATTGGGTAAATAAACTTATCCAGAAGCATACTCAGTCTTACTGTTTTGTCCATGCAACACCCATTTAAGTGTGTGCCAGTCACAGACCATTGTTTTAGTTCTTCCTCAGTAGCACCCTTTTGCATGTCTTGTATACCTTCCAATCTCACATTAACAGTCATTTGTTCCATGGGGGTTTGTGTAACAAACATGAGGCTAGAAATGTCTCTTGCTGTTTCCTTAGCTACTTTGTCTGCAAAAGCATTTCCTTGGTCCACCTTATCAGTCACCTTTTGGTGGGCCTTGCACTTCACTATTGCCAATCTCGTAAGAAGAGCTAGAGAATTCAACAGCCTTATTATTAGCACACCATGCTGTATTTTGTCCTCTTGAGATGTAATAAAACCCCTTTCCTTCGGTAGTCTACCAAAATTGTAAACAACACTAAATACATACTGGCTGTCTGTATAAATGTTAACCGTCCTCCCTGTAGCTAATTCACATGCTGTAGTGAAAGCAATTATTTTATCTGCTTGTCTGGATTGCTCCATTCTTCTGCAACTTCCAACCACAGTTGTAGTGTTGTGGCTGCATATGCTGTGGATGTTGTGCCAGCCTGTGCTCTAAGGCATGAACTATCCACGCATAGCTCTCCCTCAGCATTATCAAATGGTGAATCCTGCATATCAGTTCTACCCTTTGTCTGTTACTCTATTAGGTAAATGTAGTTGTGATCATCAAAATGCTGTTGTTCACGTTCACCGTGAGGCAGTAAGGTTACTGCATTGAGAACATTGCATCTATGTTTATACACATGTGGATTAAAAGGACAGACCGCATAATGTGTCAACTATGCGTTCGTGAGATGTTGTGTTCGTGTTTTATTCAGTGCTAAATCATCTGAGAGTGGGACATATGAATGAACAGTGTGCCCCATTGTCAAACTTTCTGCTGGTTGCAATGACACTGCGGCTGCCGCAACAGTTCTAAAGCGACTTGGGAACACTTTGGCCACGGTATCAAGTGTGACAGAGAATTAAGCGCATGGTCGTTTATAACCACTGTACTACTGGCTGAGCACCACAAGTGCACATGCTTCAGATTCATGAACGAAAAGAGGAAAGTCTTTAGAATAATCAGGTAGCCCCTAAGCAGGAGATTCGCAGAGAGCTTGCCAAATGGCAAGACAGCTGTGTTCATGTTCTGATGTCCACGCTAGTGGCTCATGTGTGTCCCTGCAGGTTGGAGCCTATAAAGACTTTGCCAGTAATGAAAAATTAGGAATCCAATGGCAGCAGTAGGCAGCCATTCCTAGAAATGTACCCACATTTTTTGTGAGGTTGGAGGTGGTACAGCCAAAATTGATTTTATGCGCTCTGTATCCAGTCGTCTCTGCCCTTTCGACAAGAGGTGTCCTAGGTAGGAAATCTCTTGTTGAACATCTTTTATCTTATCAGGAAACACTTTATGTCCCTTGGCAGCCAAAAAATTTAATAGATTGACTGTATCCATTGTGCACTATTCTTCGGTAGTGGTTACCAACAATAAATCTTCAATATATTGAATCAATTTTATTGTTTGATGGCATCGGGCTCTCCAAATACCCTTGTGGAGCCCTTTGAAAACAGTAGCTATGCCCAGCGTCTGTAAAACTAAAGATATACATGCAGTCTTGATGCACAGGAATACAGAAGAAAGTGTTCTTTAGATCAATTACAGAAAAATATGCCATATCAGGTGTCACAGAATTTAGGATACTCACTATTTTGGGGACTGCAGCAAATTGTGGTACTACGTTTTATTAATCTCGCAGTCAACTATGAATCTCCAAGTTTTGGGACCCTTCGTTGTCACTTGACTTCTTTAAAACCAGGAGTATAGGACTATTACATGGGCTCACTGTTATTTCTCCTACTATCCCTTTCTAGATCCTTGGCAACCTCTTCAAGCCCTGCAATCTTTCTGCTGATATTTTGTACTGGGATATGTATGATAGGGGAGCATTTTGGTGCACAACTTATCTGTGCTAGGTCAATGCGCATTTTCCATACATCTTTCTTATGTGTTTCCCATATCCTACTTTATATTAACGGATGAATATGTACTGGAATTGTCTTTTCCAACCCTCACAATTTACATAGAAGCAGCTTCAATGTAGTTTTCATCTACCTCAAAATACACCTTATCCGGTGTGCACTGAATTGTGGCTTTTAACTTTTTTAGGAGGTCCAATTCTACTAAATTATAAGCACATGTCTCAGAAATTAGGAAAGAAAGTTTTTTTGTAAATGGCCCAATAGTATATTTCAGTGGGGCTGACACTGGGTTTGTTACTAACACATTGGTGAATCCCACAGATGTTGTCTTTTGTACAGACAGAGGAATCTGTGGGAATGCGTTTTTAGTTAGAGATGATCTGGCTGCACCAGTATCTAAAAAGAATGTGACCGTTTCTCCTTTTACCTCTGCTTGTACATAAGTACCATTATCATCCACTGGAATAAGAACCATTTCTCTTGGGCACTCCTGTTGTCCTACATAGGGACCTAGATCTATGAGGCAATGTTCTTCTTCATCCTCATAGTCTGCCAACATTATCTGCTTCTGCTCTGCCTTTTTGTCAAAATAGCTGTTAGCCTGTGGTGTAGCCTGCTTCTGTGTATTCTAACACTGCTGATTTGCTCTGTTCATTGATCCTCTTCCTCTACCTCTTTGTCTAGGTGGGTGATGGCAGTCCCAGACCCGGTGACCTTGCCCACCACAGTTGTAGCATTTATGTGGGTGCTGTGCAGATGTTGTATTAAATTTATTTAGTGGCATGTGTAATTGTGCAGGAGAAGATCTGGGTGGTCCTCCTCTACCTCACCCTTGCTTTGCCCCCCTGTAGGTGCACTAAATGCTTGTGTTTGCTGCATGAGCACCTTTGTTTATAAGTCTTTGTGTTTTTTAACTTTAAGATCCTTCTCTTTCAACTGTAATTCTTAATAATATTGGGCCAGCTGCAATAGGATCTGTTTATGATGTACTGATGAATGACAACTTTAATGTTTTTCTGCAGGTTATTTACAAACTAGGATCCTAATGCATGCTGGAAAGCTCTATACCGCTAGATGCAGAGAATTCCTTTTGTATCCTGGAGATGAATGCAGAAACCTTTTCTCCTTGTTCTTATTTGCAATTTTTAGTTTTGCTATAATTTATCTGCCTTTGCAGTAATATTTTATCTATTTTTTTTAGCAATGTATCAGGTAATTGCTTATTTCATTTGTTATGCCTTCCTTATGGGTTTTCCTTTTATTTTTCTGCTTCTATATTTGCCCAAATTACATTAAGTTCCACATCATCCTCCCCCTTGCTTTCTTTCAGATGTCATCTGGCACAATAATGGAAACCATTTGGTCTAAGTCCTCTAACGTAAGGTGACCTATTTTTAGTGTTATGTTAGTTTGTCTGTACCATTCTTCCTTGTCCTGTCTAATGTCAGGGTATTAGACAGCAAATCTAAGCAATTCTGCATGTGTGCAAAGCACGTGCACCCTCATTATTTTATGATCTTGATCATAACCTGGCGCTTCTCTCAAGAATAGTACCTTGTTCACTATATCATTTTCTCAGGCATTCTCTGTATTTGCCTGGTGTACTTCCTTTTGCCTTTGCCTTTCTACCTTAATGTCCCTGCTCTTCCCTAAGGTGCGGTTAGCTTCAGTGAACTATTCTCTATCTCTAACGGCAACACTCAATCTGTCCCTATCGTCTAAGTGGACATTATCAATTTTATTTGCTGGCTCTGCATCCCCTTGTATCAGTAATATCTGAACATACTGTTCTTTTTTTTGCGTGTAGTTTTCTCAATGCCAGTTCATTAACTGGACCGCCTTTCTTTGCATAAACGTTAATGTACTATACTTCATTTTTTGTGTAAAATAGCACAGAAAGTGTGGCTCATCATCCCATAAGGCCATGCTTTCATTAGAAAGTATGTCAACCCACTCTTCTACTTTTTTTTCTAATGTTCAGCTGCATTTGGTGTCTAGTTGCTCTCTTTGCATTGTCAATTATGTCCCGTAATGCAATCTGCTCCTGATC
Organism: Pleurodeles waltl; assembly: GCF_031143425.1. NCBI lineage: Eukaryota > Metazoa > Chordata > Amphibia > Caudata > Salamandridae > Pleurodeles > Pleurodeles waltl. The sequence continues at coordinate 491,536,681 of NC_090440.1, forward strand.
CTGCTCATCTTGTTCTCTTACATGTGAAGTTTTGACTGCCCTTGGGTCACTTGTTTCTTTATGTAGTGTGTCAGTCCCTGTATATGGTGGAGGATTTGAATGAATCAGGAGCACTTGCTAAATAAGATGGTTCAACAGGATGTGGAGCAGATGGATAAACTGGTTTTGTCTTTTTTATCTTTTGAACAAAACATTTCTCTATTGCCATTTCATTCTCTCTACATGCTGCATCATATCTCTCATTCTGTTTCTCTTTCTCATATTTCATCAACTTCCCATGATTACTCTCCAGCTCCACCTATCATTTACCTTGCGTATAGCTTCTCCATGCATGATAGGTATCCCATGGTAACAACCTCACCTTCTTGCCTTTCTTCTCACTTGCTATCAGACATTTTTCTAAATAATCCAACCTGCCTTTCTCAAACGTGCGTCCTTTAGCCCATTGCATTAACGGGTCATCACAAGTCAGATGTTGCCATTTATCTAAAAACATTCCAATATGGTAATCCTTTTTCTTCACCATAAACCAAGCCGGAGTACCCGGCTCCGGGGCACACTGATTCTCATCTAGACTCCTAGATTTTGTACATTTAGATCCACAACAACACATTTTACTCAACATTTTCAAAAATTGGTTGTCAAACACAAAATGTCAATTAACCATTTACAAAGACACTGTCTCTATTAAACAATAATAAGGCCTTTTTGGTCTAATGGTCCTACCTTAGACCACACAGAAAATCCCAGTTCTATGTTTCTCCCCAATCTTGAACTGGAAACCCAGTTTCCCTCCTACATTATAAAACCCAGCACCTCTGGTCTTACCTGGTCCACGATGACTGCGAGTGACTGTTATACAATTGACCTCTGATTGCATAGAGCTGATAAGTTCACATCTCTAAGGGGTTTCCAGAGAGTCCTTCGTCTGAGCCTGCCAGAAGGAAGTCCAATGAAAGAAGTGCACATCTAAGACAGCTGGAGACCGTAGCCCCGAGACCATGGTGTTTTATCCGACTGAAACTGTTTGTCTATCTGAGTTGGATGGCACAAAATTGTAAAAGACAAATATTTGAAATGAAATGAAAAGTCAGTACATAGCCATGTTGATTAAAAGAAGTAAAGATTTATTTGCTTAAGTCCAGGGTGGAAAACATCCAGAAATGAACTATCAGTGTGTTTTTATCTCTTCTTGAGTTGACATGCATCTTTTATAGGTTTAAAAACTCATCGGATTGCATTACAAATGATGATTCTTCATCTATGGGCAGATTCATCATCTGTGTGCAACTTCAGGATCTATATTTCATAATATTTCCAAGAATAGATAGTTGCATTTTAATGGAAAGATAAGTTTACCAGTGGTGTAATTTATGACAAAAGACATCTCAAGGGGCCTGCACTTGTGCCTTATCTAAGCTTCAAGGCCTTTGTTTGAGGCAAAACAGCATACCTTGTGTAACAGACTAATCTCCCCTAAAGGGTATTTCATGATTGTATGAGGTATCATTTTCAAGTACACGCCACTTTTATCTAACTTAAAAGCACTATTTTACAGTGAAACGTTTTGTGAGGAATTCCATTGCAAAATAACTAATTATTTCTCTCAGCTCCACAAAGGTTCATGGCCTAAGATTTCACATAACTGAGATAAGGCAGCTCCTGCACTGTGCCTGCTTTTTATAATTAACAAGCAAGAAATTAAAAAACCTGACACTTACCTCAAATGATGACATTTTAGGAACCTGAGCATTTTGCAGAAATCAATCTATAATCAAGATTGAAAATTGTATTGCTAAATGCTTGGACAATGGTTCAATGGCTTAAGCTTCTTTGTTTAATTTTTTGGCTTTTACAGCGATAATTCCAGGCCCAGAGACAGCAAGCTTGTCACAATTGTTGCATGGCAGAGGCTTTGGGCAGCAGTATTAACTGGCCTTATCCTCTCCTACAGCAGTGGGAACTACACTTCTGTCCCCCACATTACTTCCCACCAGCACTCCTGCAGACGCTTTCCACAGAAAATGTCAACATTGTTTTTTTTCTAAAATTGTGAAAAAATGTCTTGTAAAGGACCAGTAACTCCGAGACCGAACAGTTATCATCATTTCATTCTGATTTCTATGGATTATCATCACTAAATAGAGGGTCTTTGAGGTTGGCATTGGCATAGTCTAGATGTTCCATGGCAACAACTGTGAGAAGAGCCGGAATGAGTGATGTTGCTATTTATCACATGGCATAGCAGATACCTTTGTTCACTTTATTTACCTGTGGGACAATTGACAAATTTAAGTCCTTCATAACTCTCAGATTTCTCACTTTTTACAAGGCAGATGGATGGAATCCATATTCCTGCTGCTAGATGATAGTTGGATGATATGATGCAGTTGCCATATATAAGAATCTCTGTGTTTGATGGATTGTGGTGGTTGAGTAGCCTTTAGTGGCCCACTGCTTGGAGATACTGGCCTATGGAACATGTATTTAGGACCAAAACATTTTTAAGGATTTCCTTTGTGTCACCCACAGGTAACGTAGAATAATTTGATGTGGTCCGATTGGGGCCTGAGGCATCCACTGAAAAGGAATGCAGATGTTGAGGAAAGTTATGGGCTATTAGAACAGGAGTGAAATGAGGCCAATAAAAGTCGGAAGAGAGACAATATTAGTTCTTTCAAAGAAGGCGAGGGGTAGAAAGGAACCCAGTCCAGGTCTGTATATTGAAAACCAATGTCACAGTCTCTGAAGTAAGACGGGGTAGTAAACTTTGTCCAAGGAAGAAGAAACATTTAATAGCAGTGTATTGCCAGTGCTTAATTTGAGCTGGTGGTTGCCAATAAGGACAACCAGCACTTATTTTTGGGGATGGGCACTTATTTTTCTGAATCGTAAAAAAACACATATATCGATAAAATGAAGGAAGAGAAAATCTGCAAAACTGCCACAAAAGAATAAAACAGAGACCTGCAGGAGTGAGTAAGTGGACAGGGAGGGTCTGGTAGTGGATTAAAGAGAGATGAGGTGGATTTAAGACTACTAGCCTCGGCATTAGATGCACCAGGATTTAATTGCTCTGGCAGCGGCCCTCTAAGCAGTCCTCTGGGCATAGCCTTTTTTCTTTTACAAATTGAGCACTAAGTGGCACAGCCAGCCCTTTTTTCCCCAAGGATAGTCTCTAGGCCATGCCTAATGGAGATCACGCACTTTCCATCCTTCTACTGAGCAGAATCCTATATTTGGAAGTAGTAGTTTTGAGAAAGGCAAAGGTTCAGTTGTGTTTGATGAGGTGCATACTATTAGAGAATGGTAAGTAGTATTAAGACTCCGTCGGATCAAGACTTGTTTTTATGTTTGACTTGATATAGGACGTTGAGGGTTATGGTTTGAAGGCAACTAAAAGGGTGGTGAAGATGTTCCTAAATATCAGTGATGGACTTGTGTCTGTTGGTGAGCTATGTCTGTTGGTGCGCAATGTCTGTTGGTGAGTCATTAGTGCTGCTTTCCTTGATGAATTATTTGAAATCAAAGGCAGAAAGTATCTTGAAAGAAGACCACATCTGGTATTAGAGAGAGTACAGATTCTTGAGCCGTGGTGATAGTTTACTGGTCAAATTGTTTCTGAGGTAGTTTTCCATGTTTTTGGCTTTTGCACCTTAGCATCTCCTATCTCTTTACCCAGTGCACCCACAATCTATCTCTCTTCTTAGATGAAAAATCCAGTTCTTCCATTCTTGTACTGTTGGGGCCAAGGAGGAAATCCATTTTAAACAAATCTCATGACATGCTAAGAGAATTAACAGGAATAATAATGCCTTTTTTGAGGAGATATTTACTTTTGAAACAATGTATCTTTACATATTACCCCAAATAGTATCAGTGGCAGGCAAACCTCCACACCTGCACTTATTACCTGCTTAACTTCTTTACCCACATCCTACCAAAACCGACATATCATTGGGCACTGCCAAAACATATGAATGTCATCTGCTCTTTCCTCAACACAACGAGGACAAATCTTCTTGGCCCCCCAAGAGCGGTCAACTTGTTTGGGGTCCAGTACACCCTGTACAAGGTAAACAGATGATATTTCTTTAGGTATGCAGATTTCACCACATCCCACAACATCTTCATAGATGCTTGCCAGAGAGAAACAACATCCAGTTCACAAAAATCCTTTCCCCACTTCTTCTCGGGTAAAGGGGGGATTCCTCTCTTGCTTCAGTGAGCATCCAGTACTATAAAGTAATCTCGTTGAGAAAAAAAACTCTTTGTGTTAATCTCTCCTCCCACATCCCCTGCTTGGCCAAACCCTTCCTTTAGTAGCTTACTTGCCCAACTTGCTAGTTGATAATACTTGAACCTTGAAAGGGCACCTCGTACCCTATCATTAGGTACTGGCCACTCTTCTTTAAGGAAATAGATAACTTATCCTGCAAAAGGCGGGGTGCCTGGTGAGCCTGAGACTGGGGCCAAACTGCTGTAGTACGATATTCCAATTAAATTCTGAACTTGAAATCATACTTTAAAGGCCGCCCTTCAACACTTCAAGCCTTATCTTCTTAAAAAAGTCAGGTGACCAGATTTAAATAAAAAATACTCCCCAGCTTCTTGGAGATAGCTGGTCATAGCCCTAAACATTGGGGTAAAGAGGGACTCTTGCTTAATAGACTTCTCACATTTTCAACCTGAAAAGCTAGATAATACATATACAGATCAGGGCTCGCTCTGTCCTCCATTTATTTTCCTCTTACACAATTTTCCCCATGCAATACGGGCCCCTTTTGATGACCATACATAGGAGGTTAATTCTCCCTGTAATTTTTGGAACCAATCCTTCTTGAATTCTAGGTGGATCGTATTAAAAAGAAACATAGATTTAGGTAAGATAACCATCTTCAAGATATTCGATCTCCCAGTAAGGAAAAGAGAAAGACCCTCCCATACCCTTAAAAGTTTCCTAATCGCAACCATTGCTTTATTGAAATTAACCCAAGGGATTTCATCCAAATTTGTCCTAACCTGTATCCCCAAACACCTTTTGATTTTGTGAAGTACCTTTGCTTTAGAGATACAGTGAGAGTAATAGAGCTTTTTCACCTTGTTGATGGCGATTAGGTATATTGTTGAGTTTCATAACAATCAGAGCTTGTCATTGGGATGGTCCGTCTTTTGTTCATTGCCTTTAAAGAATTATGCTTTCTCTTTCCAGAGTATATATATCTTCATACAAATGGCCAACATTCTATTGGTAATCTGGGTATGATGTCTTCCATTATGAGTTGAGTTGCACTAATTCCATGAACCGTGATTGGATGAGGTTGATAATAGGATGCTTCCATGGCTTTTGGATCATGTTGATCATTGATAGTGGTATAATGGGAGCAGAGGGGAGGATTAAGTCCAAGTAGATTACATGTTCACTCCGCTTGAGTTGGAGAAGGTGAGCAGCGATGAGTAATGATTTGTATTCTTGTGAAAAAAAATCTTGGAAGCTGGTAGTTGTTAAGAAATTCTTGAAGAGAACCACTACTATTCTGCTGGTCTTTTTAGTGGGCAGGTACGTATATGTATTTGGAAGCCCAGTGGTATGGCCTTGTGAAATGTGGCAACTCCATTGTCTTCCGAATAGGTCTCAGTGATGTGGAGTAGGTCCAGGCTGAATTTGAAGAGTGGGCTTTCTTTTATTAAACTTACATTGATGCAGATGAAAAGTAGATGGTGGCTAGAAGTGCAGATGATGGTAAAAGGAATTAATACTTTGAGGGAAGGAACGGTAAGTTAGCGGTAAATGAGAAGTTTGTTTATTGTTAGGTTTCAGTAGGCATAGGAGTAATTTTAGGTTAAGGGAACTGGTTGAGATCTATGGATGAAGTAGTTGGTAGACTGATTAAGCTGGCAAGGGCAAGGAGGGGTGGAGGAGGATGAGATATGATGGTGGGAAGAAGTGAGGTTAAGGGGAATGTCAAAATAGGATAGAGTAGGCGCATAGAGATGGATGTGATGGAGAAAAGAGGTGACGAAAAGGAGAGGAACAGCGCATTTGTTTCTTGTTCCTCTTCTATTGTTTGATGCATTTGGAGCATTGATAATGAAAGGCAGATTACTGCAGGCCTGGTGGTCTGGAGAGCTTTAAAAGTCAAGATAAAGGAACTGCAGGGAGGGAAGAGGGTTGTGACAGGAGAAAGCTGGGGAAGGTTAAATGGTAGTACAGGAAAACTATTAAGGGAAGACATAACAGGCAGTGTCGAGTAATGGTAGGGATGAAATTGTTGGTCATGGAAGAAGGGTGATCAGGAGCAGCGGTATAGGAAAAAGGAAACAGAATAGTTAGTTAGTGAGATAAAGATGGTTGAGAGAAAGGAAGGAAATGATTATAGAGAAGAGTGAATGGAACTATTTCAGGAGGTGTGTAGGAAGTGAAAAGAATATTGCAAAGACAACTCTCAGCCTAGAGAGTGATATAATTGAAACTAGATCATCTGTGAGAGGCACCCAGTCTTGTATGCAGTACATCCTGGTTAGAAGAGGTGCAACACACTGTAAGTGGGATATTCCCAAAAACAATGGTATGAGTGTCCAATGGGGGACCACTAGAACGTGCAGCTTCCAAAATGAAACAGCTTCCTTTGGGGTCTGTTAGAAATGGGGTCTCTGGTTGGCAGGAGGTATACATCCTTGTCCAAGTAAGTCACACACAATCCAAATTATCCTGGTAGCTTGGCAATGAGCAGTCAGGCTTAACTTAGAAGGCAATGTGTAAAGTATTTGTGCAATAAATCATGCACTAACACAGTGAGAACACCACAAAAAAGACACCACACAGATTTAGAAACATATAAGATAGTTATCTGATTAGATTAAGGTCAAAAAGATCAAGATTTGATAGTCAAAAGTTGAAATATCATTTTTGCAATGATAAGAAGAGTCTTAAATCTGTAGAAATCAACAAATGTCTCTTGTAAGTACCTGGAATGTGTCAAAATTAGATGCACGAAGACTGCAGAGGAGGAGATGCCTGGAAAAAGAAAGTTGTGTATCAGATTTGCGGGTGCGCACAGACGATGCGTTGATTCTTTTCCATGTGGCAAGGACTTGGCGTCGAATTCCAGCATGCAGGCCTGAATCCTCTTTGCAATGCTGGGTCCTTTGACGCCCAAAGATAATGCATGGAACTTTAGGGTGTGCAGGACAAAGTCACAGGTGCTGCATCTATCCAGTGCACAATGCGTCGGAGTTTCTGTCGCACGGCAGGCACTGCGTTGATTCCTCCCGCAGGAAGTCGGGTTGTGTTGTTCTGGCTCAGCGATGCGTCGATCCGGTGGGCTGTGTCAAAATTCCAGTCGCAACATTGGCACTGCGTCTATCTCCACTCGGGGAGCCGGGCTGCGTAGTTCCGGTTCAGCAATACACTGATTCTTTCACCGCTAGGCAGGCTGCGCGTTGATTCTAGCAGGCTGTGCGTCGATTTTTGGCCCACATGGAGTTTCCTTGTTGAGAAGTCTTTTTGGCCCTGAAACTTCAGTAACAGGAGGCAAGCTCGATCCAAGCCCTTGGAGAGCACTTCTCAGCAGAGCCAGAAGCCAGCAAGGCAGCAGGGCAACAGCAAGGCAGCAGTCCTGCACAGCAAAGCAGTCCAGGTGAGTCCTTGTGCAGCCAGGCAGCTCCTCTTGGCAGGTTGCAGGATCTGGTTCAGAGTGTCTGTCCCAGGAAGTGTCTGAGTTGGTAGGGTCAGGGACCCAAAAGTACAGTTTGAAGTGGGGGAGACTTCAAAGAGTGGTTTAGGTGCACAAGGCCCCCTTTCAGTGCAACCCTGTCTGCCAGGGTCCCAGCAGGGGGTTTGGCAGTCCATTGTGTGAGGGCAGGCCACTGTCCTTTGAAATGTAAGTGTCAGGCCCTGCGCCCTTCCAGGCCAGGAAGACCCATTCAGAATGCAGATGTGTGCTGGTGCCACTGAGCATCCTGTGTTTGTGGTTGTCTGGGTGAAATGCACAAGGGAGCTGTCAACCATCCCAGCCCAGATGTGGATTGGAGACAAGCTGTAAGACAAGCTGTAAGGCACAGAAGAATGTAAGTGCAGAGAAATGCTCACTTTCTAAAAGTAGCATTTCTAAAATAGTAATATAAAATCCAGCTTCACCAATAAGCAGGATGTTGTATTACCATTCTGGCCATACTAAATATGACATGTTTACCCCTTTCTGATCAGAATGTACCACTCATACAGTATATGAGGGTAGTCCCCAATGTTAGCCTATGAAAGGAGCAGGCCTCACAGCAGTGGAAAGCAAATTTAGAAGTTTCCCACTACCAGAACATATAAAACACACAGATATATGTCCTGCCTTTTACCTACACAGCACCCTGCCCTCTGGGCTACCTAGGTCCTACCTTAGGGGTGACCTATATGTAGAAAAAAAGGGGAGTTTAGGCTTGGCAAGTTCTTTTAAATGCCAAGTCAAAGTATCAGTGAAACTGCACACACAGGCCTCGCAATGACCTGGTTAAGGGCTACTTATGTGAGTGGCATAATTAGTGCTGCAGGCCCACTAGTAGCATTTAATTTCCAGGCCCTGGGTGCATGCAGTGCACTTTACTAGGGACTTACAAGTAAATTAAATATGCCAATTTGGTATGAGCCAATGTTACCATGTTCTAAGGAAGAGAGCATATGCACTTTAGCACTGGTTAGCAGTGGTGAAGTGCGCAGAGTCCTAAAACAGTTTCTTAAAGTGGAGGGAGGCAGGCAAAAAGTTGGGGGTGACCACCCTAAGTCCCTCAGGTCTAACAGGGTCCATCCAGGGATGTCTCAGGTGGAATCCATTCAATGAGGCAGCTGGCCACTAACCACAAAGTGTTATTTATAACATGGTGTAAGGAGTGTATGGAGTCCACTCAGACATGGCAATATAACAGGAAGGATAATGGGGCCAAGGGTATTGGTTACAGACTTTGTAGAAATATGTCTTACACCGTTTCACCATTTCCCTGGAAATCTAGACTGGATTCCCTCAGTGCAAGGTTTGTGAAGGGTTACTGGCTGGGGCAGAAGATAATTCGGAGGTGTGGTAATAATTGGCCACATGAGTGGAAATGTTTTTCTAACTAGTTCAAGTCAAGAAAGACTTGAGGAGTCAAGGAAAGTCTAGGAGTGCAGGGGGTGACTGCGTGGGTTAAGAGACTGGAGAGAACAGGTGGGCAGGGTGTACAGGAAGAAATGAGCCACTTCAGAGGGCACACAATAATGATCACAGTAAATCATATACAGTGATATTGATCATATAATGCCAATTCCAAGCACTATCAGATGGTGCTGCACAAACTTAACTTTACAGTTTACTTAACTGTGATCGTAGTTTTGCATCTGATCTGCCCATATGGCAATCTATTCATTCAACCTTGTATCATTGCGCGTAATCTTTCCAAAGCAGCAACACTCAAATATTTTTATTGGCACTGCAACAGTTATAACCATTAGTACAAGTACTGGGGGTCAAAAGTTGTAAGTGATAAGTCAGTGGTAAGGCAAAAGCATTACAAACACACCACTACAATAATAAGCATGCCTCATGTTTTTGTTAATCATCTTTTACTGTTGGGCATGTAGTTTAATTAACGTGCTATTTTTGGTCTGATATTTTAGGACACTACAAATATGGATGCCGTTTTGTAACTCGGATTCACTAAAACTGGTTAGCCGTTAGTTCTTCAAATTTCTCAGCTTTCTAGAAATGTATTTTTTCTACTACTCATTGAGGAGCAAAAAACTTTATAAGTCTTTGTTTGGCCTATGGGTGTGTTTGAAGGTTCCACACGAGAGGGCATAACTCCTTGAATAGTTTTATTTTTTAAAAAATCTTTTTATTTAGTTTTCTCCAGGTGCATAACATATCCAATTAAGTATTACATAGTAGTATATTGTCAAAGCACCATAATGCAAAAATAACTAACATTCGCCTCCCTCCCCTTCAAACCATCCCTGGACACATAAACCCACTATTAATTCAAGCAGTTCCAAATTCCATTTCTCCTCTACCCATATCATGCTCGAGAGGCCGTTCAGTATGTGATAGCATATGACCCTCCCAGTGTCCCACAAGTCATTGCTCAACATGCTGCTACACATCGAGGGAGTAATACGTCATCCAATCCCCCCACACCATCTTGAACTTCCATGGGCATCCGCTATTCGTATAAGTCACCTTCTCTCCCATAATGAACCCATCCATTCCCTTCCTCCACGTGTCCACAGTGGGTGAAGTCTTGAGCCCCAAAGGCGAGCAATATCCCTCTTGGCCACCACAAGCCCAAGTCCACGGAGTAGAAGCTTCCTTCGGGGCAGATCAATATCATTAGGTATACCCAATATAATAAAATTAGGGTCAAGGGGGATCTTCGCCGATATTACCCCTCCCATCTCCCCCACTATCTCTTTCCAATAGTCTTGGATCACAGGGCAATCCCACAGTGTATGTAGGAAGGTTCCAGTATTTCCTCGACATCTAAGACAATTTGGTTGCTGTGCCCTTCCCATCACATGTAAGCGTTGCCTATCATACTATATCCTGCAGAGAATTTTAAATTGAATTAGTCTGAGTCTCAACCTAATAGCCACCTCCCTTGGAAACATCAGCGCTGCCTCCCAATCTGTGTCTTCGAGTTCCCCCAGCTCAGCCTCCCATCGCCTTAGCAGTTTTAGAAGTAGGTTCAGCATGTTATTATTTATGATCTTATATGTTAATGAAGTCGCTTTGGTGACCAAGGCTTCCGTCATTAGTCTACCTTCTAATGGGCCGTAGTCAGGTATTTGTTCTCCCGGAGACCCTTCACCCTCCATGCATGTTGCAAGCGTGTAGTGGAATAATTGTGTCCTGCTAAGCTTGTATTCGACCCGGAGGGATGCAAAGAGCATAATATCACCCCCTCCCATCACATCTCCCACCCTGGAAATACCAATGCGGTCCCTCAAAGCCTGTAAATGTTCTAATTTCTGGTAGCCAACCTCCCTCCCATAGGGTTGTCTCTTTCGTGGGATAGCGGTGACATCCCAGTATCTTGTTGGCCCTAGTCCACGCCCAAGGACCACGCGAGAAGCCAGCAAGAGATGGCGACCTCTCCCTCCCTCCTACAAGTAATGTTTACAGGATTTCCCTTCCCACTGTAACCTCTCTAAGCGGAAGGTGGGATGGTCTCTGGGTGAGAACAGACAATCATTTACATTGATCAAATGCGCTGTCCAATAATACGCTTCCAGATCTGGGAGCGACAATTCCCCTGCATAATGATTGCACTATAGCGCCTTCAGGGCTATTCTCGGGTCCTTCCCCTCCTACAAAAAGTGCTGCATGTCTCGTTCTATGGTCATAAAGAGTCCCGGAGGGATCTGGTAATATGTGTTTTGCACCGCATAGAGGATTTCATCTTAACCATGGCCACCCGTCCCATCAACATGAGAGGGAGAGTTCTCCACCTCTCCAGATCTGCCCGGCATTCTCTCATTACCTTCCCCACATTATTGGCTTGACAGAGTTCTATTGTATGGGTCATGTAAATACTGACATATTTGACTCCCTCAATGGATCTTTGCAGGTGTATTGAAAGGGAGGGAATCACTACATCTCCTTGCGGAGCATATAGTATTTATTTATCCCAATTAATGCGATACCCCGAGTACCTCCCATATGCTTCAAACAAATTAAAAAGTTTCAGTAGGGATATCTCGGGGCGCGCAACGTATAAGAGTATATCATCCGCATACAGGGAAATGCGTTCCTCTTCGTCTTCCTTTTCTTTCAACCTGAAGCCATGGAGTCCAGGATGCGCCTAAATCCTACGTGCCAGGGATTGCTGTCTGCTACCCCACGCTATGGGGATTTCAGAAGAAAGGACCCCATTCACTCTCACCGCCGCCACTGGATTACAGTAGAGCAGCCTCACCTATCCCCTGTATCGAGGGTCAAATCCAAATTTCTCTAATGTGGCTTCCAGGAAAGGCCACTGCACTGCATCAAATGCTTTCTCAGCATCAAGAGCTAAAAATAAATGTGGATCTGGGCAGTACAGTATGGTATTCAGCCAGTTATGTGCTCTCCTCAAATTGTGCCTTGTAGAGCGTCCCGGCATAAAGCCAGATTGGTCCATATGAACTAGGGGTGCGATAACACCATGAAGGCGAGTTGCTAATACCGTGGCCAAACTTTCACCTCCACATTAAGGAGTGAGATCGGTCTGTCAGATGCACACGACCATCTAAGCCTCCCTTCCTTGTGTATGACAACTATTTCAGCCCTTCCTAAATCGGGAGGGAGAACTCCCTGGCCCCGGGGATCCAGGAACATATTTAACAGATGGGGAGCTAGGATACCAAATAAGCTCTTGAATAGCTCAGCCGGGAATCCATTAGGGCCAGGGACTTTACCCGGTCGGAGCCGTGTCAAAGCAGCTGTGACCTCCTCCAGGGTAATATCTCCTTCTAGTTCTGCTTGGGTCTCTACATCCTTGACAGGCACAACTATATTCTTTAAGTATTCAGCAATCCGTCCAGCCTCTTCCAGTGGCCTTGCCCTATAAAAGTCACTATAATAGCAGGCAAAGGTGTCCGCAGTGTCTGAGGACACTCTAACCCCTTCCTGGGTCTCTATCTCCTGTATCCATCTCGCTTCCGTCTCCTTTCTCCCAAGCCAAGCAAGGAGCTTCCCAGCCCTGTCCTCATCCTCATAAAGCCTATACTGGCTCTTAGCCTCTCTCTCTGCAGTTTCCTGGTATTCAGATCTCGCCAGCTCCAGTTGCTGAAGGGCAGAAAGAGGTGGCGCCTGTCCCAGGGCATCTTTAAGTGTCAGTAGCTGATGTTCCAACTTAGTCAAGGTTTCCCTCTCTCTCCTTCGCTTCTGAGCTACTACATTTTGGGCACAATCACTTATCACCGTCTTATATGCCTCCCATATCACCACTGCAGACCTGACTGAGCCCACATTTTCTCTTAAATATAATTCAGTGTCAATCCAAAGCCCATGGGCTAGTTCGTGATCTTGGAGGTCTCAACTTCCCAGCCTCCATCCCCTGTCCCTTCCCACTTGACTTCCTATATGTATCATCAGAGGGGAGCGATCCGACAGACCCCTCGGCAGGTAATCCTCCTGGTGTATAGTGCCCACTTCTCCTGCAGGGTTAAAAATATAGTCCAATCTAGAGAGCACCTTATGGGCCCCCGGAGTAGTAAGAATACCTTCTATCCACTGGATGGGCCCGTCTCCACAGGTCCGACAACCCCAGGGCTGTGGCAAGCTCATAGAGTGTGGTACAGGGGCATTAAGTTCCCTGCCTCCCAGATCTATCCATATCTGCCACCATCACATCATTGAAATCTCCTCCTAGAACATGAAGCGGGGAATTTACTCCCAACAAGATCCTCGCCAATATCTCCAGTAGGGGGGCCTGGAGCCTAGGCGGGGCATATGCGCTCATCAGCAATACCTCTCTCCGCCCCCAGAACCCTTTCAATCCCACATATCTCCTTCTGGGTCAGACCATTGACAGGTGATGTGGAATGGGGGGGGGGACCTGCGAATCAAGATTGCCAACCCTCTGGCCCAGATGTATAGCCCTCATGTGCTAGCATGACATAAGGCCCTCTGCCCTAAAAAGTACACTTTGTGCCCCGAAGGTGTGTCTCCTGGAGGAGTACGACAACCGGTTGCAGCCTCTTTATGTACTGGGGCACTAAGCAATGCTTGACCCTATCACCTAGTACATTCATGTTCCAAAAGAGGACCATGAGGCCCTGTGTGTCCACCAAAGGAGGCCCTGTCTCACCACTCATGGGGGCCATTTGGAGCCACTGAGAATAATGACAAGAACGGAGTAATTCATCATCAACCAAGGTCCCCAGGAGCATGAAGGGGAGGCTCGAAAATTTATTTTACAGTGGGTAGACCTATCAGCTGCATGTGTCCGGGGGATAACTTTGTGAACCTGAATCCAAAGAAAAAAAAAAACCCTGAATAAAACACCTTCCCACCCCCCTCCCCACCTTCCACAGGCCCCTGTGAGTATCAACCCCCATACACCAACTCAACAGATATCAAGAGGTCTGTAGCTCCCCACTCCTCCCTGCCCCCCAACTGTCAAACCAAGAACTAGGTTAAAGGGGGATCACTCGCTGTAGAGGCAAACACCCCTCATTTCAGCACACAGCAGGCAGAAGCTTGTTGCCCCCTCAAAGTACTCCCAATATCCATATGGGAGCTCTCTATCAAACTAGGGGGGAGGGGGGTTTGTCAAAACCAGTCTGTACTCCTCCGGCCTCCGCTCACAGTGCTGCTTCTCCGGTGTCGCTGGCCCCAGGGGCGTCTTTGTCAGTCTCTAAACAATAAGTGGTCTCTATCAATTTTTGCAGAGACTCCTTATCTGGTCCCAAGCAGATCTCTGGTGTAGCAGAATCAATGCCCTCCCTCCTGTCTCTCTTTCAGATAGACGTACTACAGTTCCTCTTGGAGTCAGTGGAATCTGCTCCCCCCATGTACCACCGGGGTAGCCGCCACGGCGTATCCCCTCCACCTCTCTGTCTTTTTTTGTCCCTTGCATCTGGGGAGAGACCATTCCTTTGGTCTCTGTCCCTCATTGTTCCTTTCCCCATCATCAGCTCCTCCGCTCCCCTTCCCGGAGAGCCGAGGTCACTCCTCCAGCCACTCCCAGGCCTCCTCAAGGGATTGAAGGAAAAGCGCTCTCCCCTGAAACAAGACCTCAGCTTGGCCAGAGAGAGGAGATTGTTCTGCAGTTGAAGACTGCGTAGCTTGGCCTTCACAGAGTCAAACGTGCAACGTTGTCTCTAGACTTCTCTGGTATAGTCCGGACAAACTAGGGTCTTACCGTTGTCATATTGGACCTCTCCCATTCTGGGTACTTCCGTTAAAATCATGTCACGGTCCTGGTAATTTAGAAAACAGGCATTTACAGGTCTGGGTTTGCCCATGGAGGGGGCTCCCCCCAGCGATCTGTGGACCCGCTCAATCACAAAACAGAAGGAGACCTTCTCAGATGGGAGGACTCTCCAGAGCCATGTGTCTAGAAACCGGATCATATCTGTCCCTTCAATTCCTTCTGTAAATCCTACAAATCGCATATTGTTTCTCCGAGCCCGATTTTCCGCATCCTCCAGCCGCCACATCATATCTTTATTTAGCACCCTGGTCTCTGACATTTTCTTTCGCAGGTCTCGGACGGTGTCCTCGAGATCTGAGATCCTGGTCTCTGCTGTCATTACTCGTTCTGCCAAATTTCACAGGTCCTGTCTCAGAAGGAAGATCTTTGAGCGCACCTCCCCCACTCGTCCGGGGGATCGGAGGCCAGCGACGGGGGATTCACAACTTTCGTATAAAGGTTCATTTTGCCCTGTCGAAACAGCTTGGGCTCCTTATCTCTCACCATCTAGAAATGAGACCCCGACAGTCCTGCCAATCACTTCTCTCAGGCAATATATTTTGGTCTCTGCCGAGGAGCCTATCTGGTCCCCTTGGGATATCACTTTGGGCCCTGCCGGATCTTCATCTCTCTCCCCGCGGGGGAAGGGGTGGCTTGGGTGGGGAACACCCCCACCTCAGTGACCCCCTCAGCACCCTCCCTCCGGGGTGAACTTGCCGGCGCACTCAGGGTCTCCTCATCCGCGCTCCACGCCTTCCTCGCGTGGAGCACAATCCTCTCCAAGCAGCTTCCAGTGCCCACTCCTACCCCCCAACCAAAGAAGGGGTGGGTCTCTCCGAGAGGGGACCCCAGTCAGTCTCTCCCTCTGTAATTTTATCTAAATGTGCTCCCCCTTTAAAGTCAGAGCACATCAAAATTCTCACCAGCGCTTCCAGGCTCCCATCCATCGGCAACTCATTGACATCCAAACACCTCCAGATGCCTCTCCCAGCTTCGGGCTGTCCACCGTTTACAGGACTCCTTCCTTTCCCTTGGGGCCGGCTTTCACGCTGAGGCCGACTTACAGGATGCCACAGGTCGGCCGCCGCACGGGCCTCGCGGTCACTGAGGAATGCTTTGTCTTTTCCACAGCCGCTTTTTAAGCTGTGTTCAGCCACTCTCTCTCTCTCTGGCGAACCGCCCGGTGGACTCTCCTCCGGCCCTTGGCACAAACCGGAAAACATAAGGATGTATTCGTCAGATTTATTGCAGAGGCCGGTACGGAGCTCTTCAAGGAGCATCCATCCCCGGCGCGATCATGACTCCTCCCCAACTCCTTGAATAGTTAAGCATTCCATTGATAAACATTTGCAAAGAAAATCGACAATGCCTTTGGGAGCTATTGGCTATGTCAGTGGCTTTTCTGCATGCTGGACAGCCTCCTCTATGCAGCCACCCACCTCGTTTTATAGGCCTGCACACCATGCCTGTGCATCCCTACAAAATAATGCAGGTATTTCTTTCCTTTTATTTACTGATCCAAGTTAAATTTTTTGAATACGGGTGGAGAGGAACCAACACAGAGGCGAAAGCAATAAAAGAGATGGAAGCAACACTGGGGACTGTGAGGATAAAAGTGACATGAGGGCGGCACAGGTGGAGTGGAACAATGAGGGACCACAAATAGTGGGAAGCAACACAGAGGATGTGGGTGGAAGATCGTAGAAAAGCTGGGTGAAAGAGATGTGGAAGTCCAGTGGAAGAAAAGCAACGGGATGATAGAGAAACTAACAAGGAAAACCACACTAGGTCGAGCACATGATGTACGTGGTATGGTAGAAGCACACAGGTGAGAGAGAGAGAGCAACACAGAGTGATGATTAGGGAAGAGAAGCATTCTGAGAAGATAGCTGAAAACACGTGCACTCTTTTAGAGTGCTTAAAACAAAATAGAAAAGTACTGTCCTAAAGGTGAGTAGTAGAAGGACACAAATCAATTGAGAATGCTTCGGAGAAAGGACAGACACAAAATGGACAAGGAAAGCCATTGAATAAGAAGCAGGTAAAAGATATTGACATTAAAGCCAACCACTGGTAAGCAGTGGGCGGGCTGCAAATTCCTCTTTGTTGTTTGCAAGACCTCAACTGATCTTCTGTAACCACACAGCTGTGCTGTGTGATAGGTTCAACTTTAAAAAATAGAGATAGTCTGGTAACATGGATATTCCCTTATGATCAGGGCCACTGGAATTATGCGATTGTGCCGCCATGGCGATTTTTACATAATTAAAGATTTGCATCTTTTGCCACATAATCCATCATCTGATGCATAATCTGCAGATTTTAATAACAAATATTTTGTTTCTAGCTTAAACGGTTCAAAAGTTAATAGAAATGCAGCGACAGGGGTTGGCGTGCAGTGAAGGCGGTGAAAGTCACCTTTCTGTTGCTTATATATTTGGGTGTTAAACTGGTGCTAATGAGGTGCAACCAAAGCCCAGACAGTGTTATCAAAATAAAAAATGATTAAATAATGAAGTAATACTATTGCAAAATGTGCCTCAATGTTCTGCATAATTTGCCTTTTTGCTACATAATGTACTCAATCCTGCCGCATAATTTGACCCTCTCTTGCTGCATAATTCCAGTGGCCGTGCTTATGATCCATGGTTGCCCCATTAAAACAAATTCTACATCTCTTGCTGTCAAATCTTATAATGCGCATGATTCTTCAACAGTTCTGAAAAGGCCAAATAGTGCTAAGATTGGTGTAAGTCTTCTGTGGCACAAACATTGGGTCATTTTAAACACATTAAACTAATAAGACTAGAGGATGTGCCTCCTGTCCCCATGCATTCATCGATTGCAGCCACCAGCATTGAGTAAGTCATGCTTCCTGGATGTTAGCAGTTACACCATGCCCCTTTTGCTCAATCCAAAATGAAACCATGATGCTGTTTCGTCATGTCTATTTGAAGAGAAGATAGTAAGCAAGTCTGTAGAATCCCTTTCTCTAGAACGTTTGTATAAAGACCTCGAAACTATTTTTGATAAAATCCTACATTCTGTTCTTTCCTGTAAATTAAGGCAATGGTACTCAATCTACCCCATGCTTTGGGATAATTCAGCTGTTATTTTCATTTCTGAAGATTTGGCATGGATCCTGGCAATGTTTGTGGTCAGTGTTATAGGTTGCCATGACCACAGCTGTAAACCAGTGCTGTTAGCAGTTTCTTTATTTATGATTGCAATTTAAATTCCTCAATCTAGAGTTCGGCTGACCAAAAAAGAAACGTTTCACAGGTATGTTTTTGGAGTGAAAGGGATAGAAATATGAAGCGAGAGATAATCGTGCTTATTTTAGAAAGGTTTGATAATTTAAATAGGAGGATGCTGTTTCTGAACGAAGCAGCTTAATTGGTTGATTCAGTGGGTGTTGGTATCTCTGTATAACGTACACAAACATAATTTATGCAGGTTCTTTACAGATAGATGCATGGTGAGAATTAATAGATGGAGCAAGTATGCTTACCCCTCCTATATTCTCTTGTCCTTGTCACCACCAGGTTCTCTCACTCCTTCACGTGAGGGATACAGCTTATTAATGAAACAGTAGGGGTTATCTACAGCTGTAGACAATCCAATGTCAAAAAATTACTTTTCTTTTTGTGTCTGCTCAGAACCTTTACAAGAAGGTTGATGGCAGTCATTTTAAGGTAATTTTTAGCCTTATCAAAATCGGTACTTGTATCTTGTGCTTAGTGTTGTTTTTATAATGTTTAATTTATTAGATATAAGTGCCCGCATCAAATCCGTCATTTTACTTGTGTTGTACTTCTCTGTTAAGCAGTGTGCTTCAGTTCAGAATTGTTTCGGGTGTCTGAAGGCTCTTATATAATTGTTTGAGAGAAGACCCCCGCATACGTAATGTTTTAAATTTTTTAAGTGTTATACAAGAAAATTAATGTACAAGGAACACTCGTGGCTTGAGGCTGGAAAGTACTACTTGCTGGTTTTACACGTGCCGTTAAGACAGAAGAGTCATGCAGACAATTGGAATTCTGATTGGTGACACTGTATTAGTAGTAGCACTCTGGAATCAAAGCTTGTATTTCTGTTCACTGACTTAATACTCTGTAGAGGTAACAGCAAGTGCTGCCAAATATTCACAATATTTGTTTGATAATGATCATTCCTTAGAAACCACCTAATCAGTCAGTCAGTCAGTCAAAGAACTTTATTTCGGCTACAAGAGCCACAAAAGCACAGCAACAATAAATGATTACACCGTATTAAATACAATATGTGTATAAAATATGTACAATACATGTATATGAATAAAATAAACTTAAATAAGAATAAAAGTTTAAATAAAAATAAAGATGAATATGCTACCGGGGTGAGTCTAACATTCTTGCTAACACCATTATACTGGTAAAACTTTCCCTCAGACAATCCAGCTTGCCCCAAGGAATTTGGCAACAGCAATCACTAACATAGGCCGAGTGTCTGATCTAATAATTCAAAGAGCTAAGTCAGACCTGCAAACTCCCAGCAGTCTACAAGCCGGGGTCAACCATTTCCAGCGTGGAGCAGTGTATGCAGGATAGATAAATAGGACGTGGGGGAGGTTTTCAATGGGTGCTTTACAAGCTGGGCAGATTGTTGTTTCATCATGTGACCAGCGACTAGTGAATAGTCTTAATGGCAGGGTGCCAATACGGAACTGGAAGTACAATTTCCTCTCTCCTGGCACAGTGAATATGTCCCAGAAACCTTCGTATTTGCACGTCTCTTTTAGGTTGGTGAAGTCACGTGAAAGTGTAGAGTGAAGAGCGACCCTCGTGCCTTCAGAGTCTACCATGTGCCAATACAGTTTTTTTAGATCACTTTTTGAAGGAAAAGAAGTAGTGGTTGGGGAATCTCACAGTTCTCTAGGCCCAAGCGAGTAAAGTAACCCCTGATGTGTCTAAGCCAGGGGATCCTATGGGAATGGTCAGCTTCTAAGATGACCTGCAGGGCTGTAGTAAAGGAGGCGATCTCCGGGGTGGTCCAAAGGCGCCGCCAATACAAGAGGGGGTGTAGACGGGCTTTTTGATCAATGTGTTTCATGCCTAGGTCTTTAAAAAGAGGAAACAATGGAGTACTCGACAGGAGGGACACTAGATTCCGTAAGAAATTATTTTCAGATACCTTTATTTCTCGGGCTTTGGCATAGCTGAGCTTACTGCCTTGGTTTCATATATCCGGATCGCGGGCGTATTGGTTTGGTATATGAAAGGTTAAAGTCCTTTATTAAGACCCCCGTTGTTTGTTTTAGCTTGATTCCAAAGCATTTTTTCTGTTAACATTATGCCCAGGTAACTAAAAGTGTCAACCTTTTCAAGTGGAGTTCCCTCGAGAGTGAACTTTCCTCTAAATGATCTGTGTGGATTGAGTGTCATCAGTTTCGTTCTAGAGGCATTGATTTCAAGTCCCCTTGTGGAGCAAAATTCCTCAAAACACGCGAGGAGTTTACGTAATCCACCTAATCATCTACTGTTGCCCAGTATGCTGGCTACCATGTAGTGCAGCAATGAAGGAAGGAACTCTACTTCTGTTTGTCTTGAGCATGTCTCTGTAAGGTGCCCCAGTTGTAATTCAGGGCCTTCATTTCTGTTTCCACAGTTTACCTACAGATGTTCTTTACCCTGTCTCAGATGGTAGTGATTCAGCTGTCTTGTGTCATATTTAGGGCCTTATTTACGAGGTCCTAGCGCCTCACTGCGCCACCTGAACATTTTTTTTGTTTACTCTCTCAGTGAGCCAGCCCATATTTACAAGGCCACACAAAGCCACCTTGCGTGGCTTTTCATGGCCTTGTAAATATGGACCCCTTTCACGCATAAAGCTGCTTGAAAGGGGCGTTCCATGGGTGTTGCTTGGGGTGTTCCCACGCAACACCCATAGAACCTGAAGAAATCTGACACATTCCCAGATTTACAAGTCTGGGAATGTGTCAGATCCCTACGCCACCTCAGGGCATAAGAGTGACGCAACAGGGAGAAATATCTCTATTTCTCTCTGTTTTTTCCTCTTTCTGTGTGTACTGCATTCTGAAGTGCATTCTTCTATGATGAATAAGGAAAATAACATTCCTGACACTGTAGATGTGATCTATTTGGCCCTAGTCCTTCCTTCTACTGACTACACAGAAGATTGAGCTTGATTATCCCTTTCCCAGTGTTCCCAAGAAGACTAGGAGGAGCCTGTAAAAAGATAAGGGAGAGAGACGCCGAGTGCTTCGTCTTGTTTCTGTTGTCATTTTCATTACCTCTAGTTGTGATTTCTTTCATTTTGTTGTCTCTCTTTTCCATATTCTGGCCTTTGTACATTGCACTTCATTGTGTATGTGCGAGAAAATCTGTAGGTAGGCTGTGGGAGGGGAGATACCTAGTCTTGTTTGAAGCTGTAGTTGAACTTCCACTTTTTCCAAAAAGGCAAAGAAGTTTTAGTAAAGGTAACTGTTGTTCACATTTGGAACCTTGACATTAGTAGCTATGCAGACCTCAAAGAAAATGCGTCCACAAGCCAATCAAATAAGATCAGTGAAATCAATCAAGAGTTTCAAATGAAAAAATGCCATATTAAAACATTTGCAAAAGGTGTTGTTTTGAAACTGAATGGAAAACGGAACAAAAACAATAATGCACAATTGTCTTATAGAATTCACTCTGGGACATAGTTACTCCAAGTGCCTGCCTTGTGGGTAGGTGTAATGAGATTAAAGTTGGTGGTTGTGCCCAGTCAAGATTTCGATGTTCACACTTAAAAACATTTTGAAGCAACACAATGATACTGCCTGAACATTCTATGCCTAAAAAGACTTTTCACCTTGTCTTTGGATGTCAGTTCCTATGAAGGTGCTAATGTATCATTCGTAGCTAACTCACTTATGAATGATTGATGGTATTTACTGATGAGCAGTGCCAACAGGTAGCAATATTAACCACATTAAATACAATTAGATATACCACGAGTAAGTGCTAAGAGTTGTGTAGCACAGTGTATTGCAAGTTGGCGTCCTATTGCCAATATCCTGTCAGGAAACTACGTCATCCAACACCTTGAAAAGATTGCACAAACAATGCCATGTGATTTCTCTGAGCCTAAACGCTTGTTGCATTCCAGTAGATGCTTCAATCCCTAGAGATGTAATACAACTGCTTTACCTACCAGTTTGCTCTGGGAGTGATTTATCAGAGAAACAACTAGAGTGTGACCAAATCTTTGCCTCAGAGGGGCACCCTTTTAATTGGATGTTAGTGCAACAAGGTGAGATACATGAACTTAGTTCTTGCGTCAAATAGTAACTATAGTAAGTTAGTATGCTTAGTTTTTCCAAAGGTAACCTGCCACTGAGCAGGCACCAGCATTTTGAGCAGCTGGCAGGATTATTATCTGTTTCTGGGATGCCCCAAAATAAACCTTAATCAAACTATGACATGACCAAGGAGCCCACTGCAATATGTCAAAGATTTTGATGGACTGCCTGCACGACGTTTCCGTAGATGCACTAAATAATAGAAATGAGTTTTACTTTTCAGTAATATGACCCATACAAAAGGAGACATAAGGTATTGTTGAGAGGTTTTTAGTTTTTTTTAAACTGTGTTTATTGGCATTTCAAATGTACTTTTGCTCAACCATTATTTCACATTACAAGTCCCACAACTGTGGCATCAGTTGTATACACACAGCTTATCATATCCAACTAGTTACAGTACAGTAATACACATTTCTTTAGTACTTGTCAGTTAGTACAAAGAGCATCATGCAGTTAAAGAGAGCCTACAGTGCTACAGACATTGATCTCGGAGGTCCGGCTCGTACAATGTGTCCCCAAGCTCACCTTTACAGTTAGGCATGAAGCAGTCTGCTGTACAAACATTGTACTGGTATGCATTTAAAAAGGCCAACTAAATAAAAAAGAAAGAATAAAAAGCCAGGGTCAATTCTAAAGACTACTGTCTCAAGGGGTCTGCGGCTAATGTCTGCGGAGGAATGTGTGTGGAGGGCAGACCTAGGGTGGCTGTGGGGGACTAGGTCTTAACAATAATCTGGCCTATCTATCGGCATCCCCTGGAAGGGGTTGCAGGCCCAAGGACCACCAGTGTCAAATGGAGTGCCATGCTTCAGGGATAATGAAATTGCCCATGCCCTGGTGGCCGTAGAGAGTGCCCCAGAGCACTTAACTGTCATCTAAGTCAGCGTCATTTTGTTTGTCATGCTCTCTTCCACCAAGGTCTTCTTCGTCCCCAAGGCTGTCCAATACCTTCAGTACCTCTGCCTAAAGTCAGACTATGGGGTGCCTGTGCAGCCCCTTGCCTCCTTCCTCCATACTGTATTACTCTCTCCTCTGTCCTGACCCATATGGTCACTTCTTTGACTCACACCTGCACCCCAGGGCCCACTCTAGACTTCCAGGACACAGCTGTCCACCTCTTGTCCAGAACAAGGGCTAAATCTAAAAAACGTTTTCCAAAGTTTTGGGTCTAGAGAAGTCTCCCAAGAGGCACATTTCCACTGTGAATGCAAGAGTGCAGTTAAGCGTGGTGTTCAGCCTGTCCAGGACCTCATCCCTGTAAGCCTGCAAGTGGGGGCAGCACCATGTCATATGGCAAAAACCAGCATCGAGATGCGTACACTGTGGGCATACTTGAGGCTAACCGCAGTATATGGCCCTAACTCTGTGCGACATCAGCTATGTCATATGAGTGTAATTAAATTGTATATATTTCAGGTGAGTATTCCGGGAGATCTTATGGGGGTATACTAATAGTCTGCGCTATCCAGGATCCGTGAGTTTGTGGCCTTCCACTACTTCCCATTTGGCTTTAGGCATGTCAAGGGGTTTCCAAGCCATCCCAATCAGTGCCTTGTTTAACCATGTCACTGTATGATGAGCTGATCCTATCATCACCACCAACTAGAGCACTGCATAACTCTGAGGTTCCTCGCTGCTGCTATCCCAGAAATCTCAGGAGGCCTTTGTTAGGGCCTCACAGGTTAGGAACTGACTAGGGGCATGTTATTCTGTGTCATCATCTCCTCCATGAGAAGCTGTATACCCATGAGGAAACAGTCATCCACTGTCACAAACCTGACTTCAGTCCACTCTGAAAGCTGCGCTGCTATATACAAGGACAAAGGATTGCCATGTGGGAGTCCCACCAGCAGTACATAGAGTAGGGGCAAAAAATGGGGTCTCCTTTGTTCTTGATACATATCGGCACCAACATTTGAGGGCAGCAGACAACATGGAGAGGGGGCATGCAATCTTCACTGCCAGTTGAGGCATCTTGGCTAGCAGGCCTCTGTCTTGGTTCCAGGCCGAGCTCTGATTGATTAGTGCTATCCAACCACTGGGTGACCCACTGAAGCTGAGCCATCATGAAGTAGAGCTCAAAGTCCAGGGCTCCCTGCCCGCTCACCCACAACAGTTGCCTAAGAGTTGTTAGGGACACTTGGTGGCATTCCCCATCCCAAATCAGCTCTGTAAGGATGGAGTCAGAACAGGACCCTGGCATACCAATCGGTGGGTTTATTAAATAGTAGAGCAACCTCAAGAGCATCACGATCTTTGAAGTCGCAGTGCGCCCTGTGATACACATTTTGAGTGCTCTCCAGAAGGAAACACATAATTTAAGAGAGAGTTGCTCTCCTGCAGGTCTTCCAGCTTGTGGTATATCTGAATTCCCAGATACCTGAATGTGTTGGGGGCCCAACCCATCCCGACGGGAGGACCGGCAGTGATGAAACACCATGTGCAATGGGGAACAGGCAGGTCTTGATCCAATTAACCCGAAGGCCTAAAAGGGTACCAAACTCCTCAAGGAGCCGTACCATGTAACTGGTGTACGAGGCTTAATCCGCCATATAAAGCAACTGATCATCAGCATAGAGTGATATTATGTGTTAGCAGTCCCTGACTGTGATGTCTCTGACTCTGCCCTCTAGTCTGAGCAGCTCCACCAGTGGCTCAATGCTATGGCAAAAGGAGGAGGGACAGAGGGCATCCTTGGTGTGTGCCTCGGTGTATATTGTACTGCCTCGAGATTGTGGTACCCATTCTTACCCTGTCAGTTGGGTAGATATACAACAGCTGCACCCATTTAATTCAGGCTTCCCCCATATCCATTCAGAGAATGGCCTCCTCAAGGAAGTCCCACTGGACGTGTTAAACACCTCCTCAAGTTCTACTGACAAAACCATGGGAACCAGAGACTGCACCTCAGTGTGGTACAGAATATGGTACAGCTGCCTAAGATTAAAGGAGGTGTTCCGAGCTGGTATAAAGCCATTCTGCTCTTCATGAATTAATGTCTGCATATGCTGCAGCAGTCTTGCTGCCAATACTTGCTAAGGATTTTAAAATCCATGTTCAGCATGGAAAGGGGATGGAAGGCATCAGCGGCAGCATTCAGAGACTTGGACTTGAGAAGCAGGACCACTATCACCTCTCTAGTCGAGGCTGGCAAAACCCCCGTTTTGAATGATTTTGCATACACCTCTGCCAATTCGGGGTCAGTATTCCTGCATAAGTAGAGTAAAATTTCACGGGCAGCCCATCAGGGCCCGGTGTTTTGCTTGTGGCCATGTGCTTAATGGTACTCCCAGTTTCCTCTGTTGTCACCGGGCCACCCAAACCTGCTGCCAACTCTTGCAGCAGGGTTCAGAGTGAGAGCCACTCAAGGAATACACACACCATTCCTCCCGGGGCAAGATCTGGGCATCAATACAATTCCACATAATAGTTCCTGAATGCAGTATTAATGGTCTTGGGGGCATACCACATAGCACCATCAGCCGCAAGTAAACGAGAAATGGGTGTGCCCCGGGTCTCAGGTTTAAGAAGCCAGGATAACAGCCTTTTAACCCTTCCTTCTTCTTTTTGCTACCTGTTGATGTATTCCTTATGACTGTGGCACCACAGATGCTGCAGAGTAATATTATACATTTCTTTTGCATCTAGTAACTGCGAGCGCTTCTGGATCAGCGGCCATGGTGTTGTCTAATCTGTGCAGTACATTTTCCAGGTGTTGCAACTCTCTGTGTAGCTCCTGTTGCACACCCACAGTCCGACCCAGACAATGCCCACGCGTTACCACAGTAAAGGCCTCCCACTCACCTAAACAGTCAGATGTCATGCCATGTTTGATTTAAAAAATACCTTGTGATAGCCTCCCGTAGCGAGTCTCTATAAAGGCCTAAGACCGGGCTGCTGGGCACAGCCACTATGTGGGTATATCTGGGTGCTCATCCCCTGGCTGAAAGCCCTTGAGCAATGGGCTGTGGTCTGAGAGTGCGACCCAGGTATTCTATGTCAGTCACATATTGGGTCAGTGGGATTGAGCAGACATAGCGGTCAAAGCGGTGTGTAGCCTGTATATGGCGGAGTAATAAGAATAGTCCCTCTCGGCATCATACTGCATCCGCCATACGTCTGCAAGACCCCAATCCCTCAACCAGTCCTGGATGCTCGCAGCCGCTCTGTGGGAAGGTGCCCCAGATAGCCGAGTGGTGGAACGATCTAGATTACTGGCCACCACACAGTTCAAATCTCCACCCAGGTTCACTCCCTGTTCAGTTAGATGACTCTGGGGCATGGAGAAAGATTGCAGGAATGTGACTTAGTCTTGATTGGGCACATACGTGCTCCCAAGTGTGATTTGCCTGCACTGTAGTCTACCTGCAACCAAAACATAATGCCCCTCCTTATCTAAGTGTGTGCTGCTTCAAAGGGAACCCCGACCTGCACCAGCACCCTCATGGTAGCCTTGTGAGCATAAGCTGAGCATGTTGCCCCGTACACCTGCCCATTCGAACAGCTCTGTAATCACTCCACCTTCACCCACATGAGATGTGCATCTTGGAACATGGCAATGTGCACCCCTCTCCATTTCAGATACGTGTGTATGCTGTGGTACTTGGCTGGTGACCCCAATCTTCGTACATTCCAGGTGAGGAATGTAGAACTGTGGATTGAATCAGTTATAAGTTGAACAATCCAAGGACAATCCGGGTACACCGCCCTCATGTCCACAGCTCTCACCGCAGCAACCCCGGACTCCTCATCACAAGAGCAGTCCAGCAACAGCTGGCCACCCATATGGCAAAGACGAAAACTGGAGTACAAACATGGCTCTGCTTAACCTTGGGCATGGGCCATGCAGTGTGAGGCAGGGGAGCACGTACAGGCTATTCCCATACCTGCCCTGGCATATAGTGCCAACCAGCAGCAAGTAAATACTTTAGTTTCTCACCAAGATCCAGTGACCCGCAATACACAGGGCATGGCTCTGTATCTGTGGCTGCACCCTTCCTCTGCACCTTGAGGATCCATTTTGTCTCTCCATTGGGTAAATGAATCACCCAACAGTAGGACCCCTGCAGTGTGTGGTATGGCTGTCAGGAGATTGCTCCTGTCTGAAGCCCAGTCATCTGACTCCCATTTAGCTGAACAGTTTTCCTAGGGAACACTGTCCTCTGAGTCAGAAGGTCTCCTCATGGTGATGTCTGCTGCCGCCAGGATAGCAGCTGCCCAGGGCCTGTTCGTCCGGGACCTGGGGTGCTTTCTGAGTGTCTCAGTATGGGAGGCACCATGAGCACGCTTCCTAGATCTGCACCTTGGCTCAGGTCCTGCCATCTGTTCTGCCAAAGGGTGGCCTCCCGCTCTGTAGACCTCCAACCAGTCCCACACATCCACAGGTCAACACAGAAGTATGTGGTACCATCTAGTATGACTTTAAGCTTTGCCTGGAACAGCAAAGAGTATTGCAGCCTCTCCTCTTGCAATGCTTTTTTTGTGTCCAGGAATGAGGTCCTTTTGGCCCGCACAGCAGGTGAGTAATCTGGAAAAAGGGACACTTTTCCACTACCCACTTGGAGAGGGCCTCCCTCTTGTGCCTGCTGCAACAGAACATCTTTGTCCTTACATTGTAGTAGATCACTATTGACCTGAGCCGGTGACACAGGACCAGTAGGTGGGTCGGCACACAATGCGTCCATTCCAGAGCAAACAAGAGTGTTAGATGCATCTCCGCCAGCTTTGTTTGCAGCCAATTCTCGAGATAGACCACCATATTTCCTACCTCCTTGCCCTCCAGGAGGCCTGCTATACGGATATAAAAATGGCAATTGTACCCCTCTGCGTCGTCAGCCAGCACTACAGTATGCAGAGCTGTGGTCCGTTAACATCGTTATTTGTAGTATCAGTGCCTGCTGACCAAGTTGCAGTTCTTAAATTGTTGATTCAGGGCTCTTCACCTTGTCAATGAGTTTATGTTGGTCTGCACGCAGTATTACAGATTCAGCAGGCACAGTGCCAATTTCACGTTGAAAAGTGGTCCTGGAGTTTGTGGTGATTTCCAAGTTCTTATCGAGCTATAGTTGTAGTGGGTGCGACAATAGCTCTCACACTTCTTTGGGACACTCAGAGTGCCACAGAGACTCTGGTAGCGCAGGTTGCAAGCCCCGGTTCTTGGTCTTCAATTTGTCCATGGTCGCAGGACAGCAGGCAAGAACAGAACCTCCAGTAGGAGCTACCAGGCCTCTTTAACAGGCGCCAAAAATCCAAGCAGGCCCAAAGCACCTGACTCACCGTCCCAGCCTAATGCAAAACTCTGAAAAGGCAGGCTGCTCTTAGCAGCACCACTCAATGTCCTCACACCTCATCCCTCATGGGGCACAGCCCCTGGTGATTGTCCTACAGTTGTCCGTGGTAGAGAGCCGATTTACCATTCCTCAATTGCTCCCCAAAGAGATCCTCTAAGTCCAAGTTGCCAAGGGATAGCCCCGTTTCTGGGATGGGAGTACTGTGCGGCTATGTGATATGGGGGTGGGCTCCTGATGGCCACTGGAGTCACAACTCCTTAGCCATGAGGGAGCCTCAGCCACCCTTCACACAGGAGCTACACAGTGCTTAATTTGTAAATAAGAAGGTGCCAGTGCTCAAAGCTCTCCTCTTAAACACACGGCTGCTGCAATTAAAAGTGCGAGCACATAATACTGAGGCAGCGTAATCCTGAAGCCACCTCGGGCCTCTTCAGTCCATTTAAAGCCACTCCCTGCCACTTCAGCTCACTCTTGTAGCTTCCTGCTATTTCCCTTTCTGACGTTTTTTCGTTTTTCTCTTCCTCCGTCTTTCCCACGTGTCTTTTCCTCTCAGTAAATGCTTGAGACAGAAAACTAAGCACCGGCCCTCAGAAATAAGTGCTGGTGCTCAGCACCGGAAACAACAAGCACAAATTAAGCACTGGGGCTACA
Organism: Pleurodeles waltl; assembly: GCF_031143425.1. Taxonomy (NCBI): domain Eukaryota; kingdom Metazoa; phylum Chordata; class Amphibia; order Caudata; family Salamandridae; genus Pleurodeles; species Pleurodeles waltl. The sequence goes on from NC_090440.1 coordinate 491,565,886, forward strand.
GAGCAAAGACACGGCACAATAGATGTAGCCGCCAGTCCCGTGTCTCCCCAGGCAAGGACCAGTCCACTCTGTGCACCGGTTCAAGCCCTGAGTCCTTGTCACTTGGCCACCTATACAGGCTGGTCTCCACTCAGCTATGGCCCCGGCTCTGCTCCGCCATTCACCAGACACTGACATGTGTCCTTGCCATGAGCCACCGTTCACCTCATGGTGCAGTGCTTGCCACTGTGCTCCGGGGCTTCTGGAGGAGGTCAGGTTCTGGCGGGTCTCCTCAGACCCACCTCTGTCAGTCAGCAACTTTACCTGCTTTGCCCATGTGTGCAAGCCAGGCCTCAATCTGGCCACTGCAGGACGCAGCCCACCACTGTCACCCACCTTGGGCCACAGCTGCCATCTTCGCTGCTGGGCCCTCGTTACCCAGATAATACCAGCTGTCACAGGTTGCCTAGCGGCTCCCAGGCTCTGAATTCTGGGGCTGCTGCACCCCCTGGATTGCAGAACATTGAGAATGTGAGTCGGCCCAATGTGGCGCAACAAGATCAGGCATCCACCATCTTGGCCAGCTATCTGCATTCCCTTGCAAAGAATATTTTACTCAATGCAAAATCCTAATTTCCGGGCACAAAATATTTGCTAGGATAATCTCTAAAACGGTTTTGTGGGCTGATTTGTGCTCCTGAAAAGAACCATTTCATTCATTGGTGACTTTTTCCAAACATCGCGTGCTCTTCAAATTGAATACACATATTGTTAATTCTGAATACTGTTTGGATAACAGACATAACGGTTAATATAAAGCCTGTTGCTTGATGTGAAGGTGATGATAGCCTTATGAGGCCTAACAGAGAAATGATGTACACATTGAAGTGGTCTAGGGATAGTGGGGAACCACACAAAGACTTGCAGCTCGAGTGGTCTGATGTGGTGTCATTAAATCATTCAAAAGGACAGAAGTCAGCTATATATATTGTCGATGGCCCCATCAATGTGTCTCAGATGGAGAGGCTAAAAGTTCAATTGATGGGGCATGAAAATACCATGGAATATTTGATGTCCTTGGCGATTTCTGGTAAGCACATTTTAGGTCTCACAGACAGCTGTTAGCTGTTGGTTAGAGTACTTACCTTTTGTGAGCCATACTAATATGTTCATTGGGCCTTCAGCCACCCGTGTCATGACTCAGGAAAGCAGCACGTGAGGTTCACTTAGCCGATGGTAAAAGATCTGGAAGAAGGGCAGAAGGAGAATGCTTGCGAATGTGGAGAATGGAACATGGGAGACTGTGGCTGGGGAACAGAAGTCTAGTCGTACAGGTCAGACAGAGAAGGTCAGACAGTTAGGCTGTAGGAAGATCACATCCTGGTCCTCCATTCTCTAAACTTTTGTAAACTTTGTATTTACTTCTTTCTGGTTTGACAGAGTAGCTGCCTGCATGATAGATTGTTACCCATTCTTTAAAATACACTTAGAGTGGGCTTTGGTTTTTCCAAGAGGGGTTAGCTCTCTCTCACTGAATGCTGTTGACTCTGGTGTATCATTCTGCCTCCTTCTCCTACATTACACATTCAAATATTTTGAAAGTCATTGTATAAATAAAGCAAACTTGGTCTGTTATTTTGTTCACTGCAGCAGGCATTTATCTTTTCTTCTTTAACTCTTTTTGCAATGCTCCGTTATTAAAAATGTTGATCACCATATTATTTTACATAATACAATCATCCCTCGACATGCGGATTACATGAGGAAAAATAAAGATATTAAGATAACGGGAGATAATTAGACCAAGTGTGCAAACACTGAATTACACATGGTTCCCAATATTTAAGAGCAAAGTTCATGACATATGCATTATAAGAACTGTCTCGGTGGGGTTTTACTATACAACTTTACAGAGCGTTCAACATTCAGTAGGATCAAAATAAACAAATACAGAGAAATAAAAATATTGGCATCATACAGCACATCTCCCCCTTTCTTCCCTCCCCCAGTTTTCCATTTTTTTCTTATAAGGGACGTCAGCACAGAGAGCATCCTGCCTGCGAGGACATGGGCAGGGAAGTGGCACGCCGAATCCCACAAACGCATGAGAAAATGTTGGCTGGCAGAGGAGTGGTCTCCTAGTGCTGCCGCAGTGTTGCCAGCAGTTGTGGGTACCCCAGGTGGAACCTGGGCACACATCGTGAAAGAAGAAGCAAAAACAAAAGGAAACAGCGAGCCTGTAGAAGTACTGTGGGGGCTGCATTATGTGCAGTGTCAACTCCCCTGGGTTTCATAAAAATCGCATTAACATTTCTGGGTCATAAAGGTTATGTGTCCAGGAGAGTCTGGACATTATTTTTAACCATTCTCGAACCTGGAGCTTTTTGTTCTTCCCCTCGGTAGAGTAGGAACCCCTAATGTTTGGCTCCAGTGCTGGTTTATGTGTAGGTGTAAAAGAAAGACTCGGAAACATTATTTTCAGTGCTTTAAAAAAAAAAAAATGTTACTGACAATTTTTGGTGACCATTGTAAAGGCTATGGGTCAGATGTATCAAGCAGTTTTAGCCATTCTGTGTCTATGGGAAAATGTGTTCATACATAAGCCCCTATATTTTTAATGACTGCATTTAAATGTTACTATTAGATCCATTGATTTTAATGGTGATTTCCAATATGCAACTATTGTTTTTATTAATGTGGTGATTCCTAATATGTAACTATTGTTTTTATCAAAGTGCTGACACTTGGCAAAGTCAATAGCCTGCTTTATTTTTTTCATGGTAACAACTCGCTTACACCTTGTTTTGGACTAATGAGGGCACATCCTAAAATACTACCACTGTTGCCAAGTATCTTTCGCCTTCTTGTTGTGCAAAGCATTATTTAGAATAAACTTGCCTAAGGGCTTGTTCAGCACCTACCTTGCATGCAGGTGGCAGCATCGAAACTTGCACTCTCTCTGCGTCTTGTTATTCTTCTACATGAACGGCCTTGTACTCTCTCCATTAGCTCCCAGCAGTCAAGCGAATTCAGTTTAAATCACTGTGCAGAGTGCATAGAGCCTTCCACCTCATTGGATCTTAACCACTTCAACATAAACTCCATTACAATCCACCTAGACTGCTACCTTCAGCTAATGCTACTTGTTGTAGGTTCCCAGATTTTAGGTGTTATTTTTGGTGGCAGAGTATTCTCCTTTCGTGGGGCCAGTCCTTGGAACAGCCTGACGACTTCACTTTGCTCTCTTAGCAACCTTTACACTTGAAAGCCTTGAAGACTTGGCTCTATAAGCTCTACGACGAGCACATGTTTAGACCGGTAACTGATAGCTAGCACCAGGATGCCCTTTTAGGTGACAGTTGTACTTTACGAGTAATTTTAATAATAAAAATTATAATATATTTTAGCCAGCCCTAGAGGAAGTTATGAGAAACTGTCTGGTGGGGTGGGTGGGGCAGCGGAAGGTGTTTGTGCGCAGGTGGTAACAAGGACTGCACAGCAATCGGAGGAAGAAATGAAGATATATAAGTGAGGGTGCCATAATCAGTGGGTTGTGACCATCTCTCTCCAGGTCACTACGGGCATTGTCTCCAGACCTAAACTTTACACCTACAAATCATTGTTTTCATGTGTGTTTGTCTAATTAGTTCAGTGAAAGTACAACAAGAGTACAATATTCAGAATGGATTAGGCAATCACACATAAATCCGGGCTGGAAACAATGTCCGTGACCTAGAAGAAGTTGATCACTCTCTGGTAGTGGGTAAGAAACAGGGAAATTAGGGTGAGTTGAAAGTCCAAGACGGTTATGGGTGGGAGAAATGTGGAATGCACAGTGGGGTGAGGCAGTGGCAGGGGAGAACAAGGAGCTCACAGGGAAAGGTGGGGGAAGCTGTGAAAAGCAGGAGGGGAGAACTAGAGAGTGTGGCTAGGTGGGGGAACGAGTGGCACAATTAGGTAGACAGAGAGAGGCAAGGAAGGAATCGAAAGAAGTGGACCGATAGGACTATACGTGTATTGTAGTTTCAAGCAATTCGATGCAGGCACTGCATTGGATATGGAAAGATACACCCTAATATGATAGTCAGTAGTATCATGTCACAGCGATATACTCGACTCAGCGGAACCAAGCTGTGATTGGCATATGATTGAAAGAGCCTGCTCTAAAAATATCAATGGTTGAAAGAGTGGGACCGAAACCTGCTCAAAGTATATTGTAAAAATAAGTCTGACAGCTGTGCTGTCAAAACCATATCCAAAAATGAGGGTGAAGGAGGGCTGTGATGGCACCTATGTACCCTGCTACCATGTTCGCAATTATAATGGGGCAGTAGGACTGCTTTGAACATAACAACAAATTCATTGCATTCCTCTTTAATCACTGAGTAAAATTAGTTGAGTTGCACTGTGAAACGACAAAGCCTTTTTCTCGTTACTATTATCTCCTAACTTGAAAAACTGTGAGATATTGACCCGAGGAATTCTGTAGCTTTTGTAAGAAAGCTATTTGACTTTTAATTATTACATCTTATTTGATGTTCTCATGATGTGGATGAATATCGAAGCTACGATGGTACGTGTGCATGATTTGTTAACTACTGTGGTACACGGGTAGCAACATTTTGAGGTCTAGTGCTATTTATCTTTTAGAAAATATGAACACAACATTGCTGCTTTGGAAGTAAGGAGATCTGGGTTGATTGTTTGGGAAAACGAGATCGTCTAATAACTGGATGACAAAAGTGAGGCATCCCGTATTAACATTCTTCGTAAGTATTTTTGATTGTATGGTTAGACACAGCTGCCAGAGCTGTTGCGTGTTCGTATCTTTATGGAAAGAAATGGCGCATCCTCGTTGGTGTTCTTCTGATCCTGTAACCATCTGTATGCAGCCATCTGGTGGTAGAAACGCGTCTGCCACATTTCCCTGACTTCCGGCAATACGTGTATGACCATACAGCCAAGGAAGACCGTTTTCTGACCCTGCTGCATGCCCTTGGCACCTGTCTGCATTAATGATGAATAGGGACAGCTAGTGGAGGCAGTTGCTTCTCTTGCCTTGCTTTTGCTACCCCTGCGCCTGTCATTGCTATTCATCATCTCAGGGATCAGAATGGCATCTGTCGGAAAAGAATGTTATCAAGGCTGTAAGTTTTGTTTACTGTCTGAAGTTTACACTTGGTCCGTTTCTTATCTCATCAGCATCAAATAGGACTTTTTAGTGGCTGGGCGTGGGACCCGGCTGATCAGCAGTGTAAAGTCAGTGATGATCAAAAGCCTCATTAAATAGTTTGTCACCCCTTGGATCTGGTCAGTGGCGGCCCCTCCTTTAGGGCGGGGGGCCACACCCCCCCACCTTTTGCCCCTCTTGAAGAGTGTCTGTCAGGCTGAACAAAGGCCAGCCTGACAGACACTCTTCATTTTTAGCTCAGACAGCCAGGAGTGATCCAAGCGCGATTTGCGCTGACTCCTGGCTGCCTGAGCTGAACTTTGCTGGGCTGAGGAGGTCACAGCTCCTATGGGCATGACCTCCTCGGCTCAGCAAAGGTGCCTCGAGGCTCTCCCCTGGGTGATGAGGAAAGCGTCACCCATTGACACTCACTCTGGGCGCTTCAGGTTTAAGCCCTGAAGCGCCCAGGGCGAGTGTCAATCAGTGACACTTCGTCACAGAGTGGGGTGGGGTCAGCAGTCTCACTGACCCCATCCCACTCTGTGATGAGGCTGGGACTGCTGCCTTCCCTCATTGGCTGACCCCAGGTCAGCCAATGAGGGAAGGCAGCAGTCCCAACCCTCCTGGGACCTGGAGGCTGAAGGTAAGTGTGTGTGTGTATGTGTGTGATGTTTTAAATTGAACGTTTTGTGCGTGCGTGCATGTTTGAGTGTTATGAGTGTTGTTAATGGATGTGCGTGCGTGTGTGTGTGTGAAAGAATGAGTGTGTGCAATCTTTTAAAATGATGTTTGGTGCATGCGTGCATGTTTGAATGGTATGAATGTTGTTAATGGAAGGATGTGCGTGCGTGTTTGCGTGTCTGTGTGTGAAAGAATGAGTATGTGTATGTGCTCCGCCCGCCCCCCTCCCTCCTAAAGCTGCCGGCCGCCACTGGATCTGGTGAATTGTCTTTAACGCTTATGTGTGCGGACATGCAACCATCTCCACAGCCTGAGCACAGTGTCGGTGTATGCGAGTCCCAGAAGCCTTGTGTGCGACCTTCTGCAAGGTACAGGGTGAGACTTTTATACACATAGGGACCTCTTATTAATTTGCGGACAGTCACCTCCAGGTTACAGTCTCACACTCTAAGGGACGAATGAGAGAGAAGTCTTTGAGAATGTACGGTACAAGCTTGGTTAACAGATCAATTCTTCAATGTTCTTGTGCAATTACAATCCGAGCCTCATCAGTTCAACTCTGTTCGTTTCAAACACAGACTCTTACCTTTGGCTCTTTCGGTGCTTTTTGGAAACGGTTCACAAAAATGGTACAAATCCTTGACTTTTGTAATGAGAAATAAAACTGTTTTAAAAAAGTAATGCAGTCTCTTGAGTGCTATACAGCTGAAAAATTATTTTTAAAGAGATTTTGAATTACGTGGAAGCGACCCTGCAGTCATTCTATTACCCATCTTACATGACAACAGTTTATTTACTGAGAAAGGGATCACCACACGCAGCGAATCAGTATTTTGACTACAGCTGTTGCATTTCTATTTTAGGTTACTTTTCTAACCATGCAGTGCCTTTGCTTCTAATACCTGTAAAACGTAAACTGCCTGGCATTTTGTGTTGATGAGTTTGAAAAATGAACTGTGATTGAATTTTAACACAGATAAGTCTTCCTTACTCGTAATTTAAGCGATGTTCTTTGGCTTCCAGCTTAAACTAGTCAAGCATTCCTTTTTAAAGGCATCCTGTTGTTTGTCAAACGTGTGTCAACTGTTCTTTTTTAGTACAAGTAAAATTGTTTTGTTAAACATTAAGCTCCATTTAAACATATTTTGTTTCTGAACAACATACTGAATCATGTTTGAACGTTCAAAGGGTGCAGACTTGCTTTAATATATACTTAGTTTGTATTCAGCGTAGCCAGTAGCAATCAAGCTCCTAATGTGCTCAAAGTCAATAAAACAATGAATAAGTAAAGCACAACCAGTGAGCTGTGAAAACAAAAAGCGACTGAAAACATGTTTGAAATGAAAATAGACATGATGTTTATCTTTTATCCACCTTTGAAACCAATGTATGAAAAGGTGTCACATATCCCATTGTACAGTATGTTAGGCGCCATACAGAAAATATAACCTCATTTATTTACCTGCGGTTTTATAGTGCCAGTCTGTTTCTTTATGGTCACACCGTAGAGATAGATGACATTACAAACAATCGTAAATCAGAAGACTGACTGGCCTGGTAACCACGTGAGGCCCATCTGGAAGATACATTCTCTGATGAGTATGATCGGTCAGTAGTCGGGCCAATTGCCTACTCTTAGGCCAGTTTAATGTGTGCATCCATGGATCCTTCTTGTGTTGTAACAGTGGCATCAAGGATGTCCAGTGCTTGCATCTTTTATGTCCCACCAGTGCCCTCTCAGAGGTGTATGATAACATCTCATTGATATCTCAGGATTAAAACAATGTGTGGCCTTGGTTGCTGAGGAGACTTGTGGGCCACAGATGACTTTGTAAGGTCCACGTGCTCTGTCACCTCACCTATTGTACTGTGCGAGTACCTGAATTGTATGGGGGTACTTTCTGAGTTTTTTGTGATTCTAAAAACTTTTCTTTATTGTCAGACTTAAGTGAGGTTTTATATTTTGAGGTCAAAGCCCCCCTATTTAGAAGCTTTAATAGCAGTGAACAGTGAGAACCAGATGGGTGTACACTTCTGACATGGAAGGAGGGATACAAAGAAACAGCAACAAGTAACACGATAAAGAGCTACACTAAAGATTTTTTAATATGACATTACTTATGTGGTTCGTATACAATGGAAAACCACTGAGTACACAAGTTAAAATAGCTCAGATACATGCCCATACGTTTCACAGTATGATATTATGAAATTTGAAGGAAGTGAGGTTCAGTATCCCTGAGTAGCTGGTTATGGGCATAAATAAGGGTGGCGGGACCCTGGGGTACAGCGGTTGTCTGGTCACTACAAGATGTGGTAGTGTAGCATTAGAGCAAATAAAGGAAAATAAAGACAGTAGTATACAAACTAATGGAGAAACTCCAGGGGGTCGTGGGCCCATTTAAAGACTTACATAAGGATATTTATTCTGTCTTTGCATAACCTCAAGAGTAAATGGTCCATCAGAAGGTGTTTATATGCAAGAATGGCTTTACAGGAAGGAAGGGACATGGAGAACATAATATTTATGGGGTTTGTTTGGGTCATTGGACATTAATGAAAGGAGGGTTATCAGTTCTTTTTGAAACAAGTTGATAGATGTGGCAAGGTTGTTCTCAGGTAGCAGAATGTTCCTGATATATAGGGTGTAGCCAGAGAATGAGTAATTGACTGGTTCTGGTATTAGACCTAAACTAGGGTCCATGCACCAACACAAACGAAAATAATAAACAAAGGCAAAACGAATAGGCTTATGTTAGCTGCCTACTTTTGATTTTGCCAATGTTTGTGGCGTATGTGAATGCTTTTTTAAAATCCTTCCAGGGGGCTACATTTTGTGTGTAAGTGCACTTTTTACAAGAGCAGAATGCCATCACTCACAGAGATAAGCAATGCACCTCAAATTGAACTAAAAAAAAACAGAGATCATCATCTTCGGTCCCAACAAGACATCATAGAACGACTCTTGGTGGCTCACCACCCTTGGACCACCCTCAACACCCACCACCCACGCACGCAATCTTGGCATCATACTGGACTCATCCCTCTCCATGACTCAGCAAATCAAGTGCACTTTTTACAAGAGCAGAATGCCATCACTCACAGAGATAAGCAATGCACCTCAAATTGAACTAAAAAAAAACCAGAGATCATCATCTTCGGTCCCAACAAGACATCATAGAACGACTCTTGGTGGCCCACCACCCTTGGACCACCCTCAACACCCACCACCCACGAACGCAATCTTGGCATCATACTGGACTCATCCCTCTCCATGACTCAGCAAATCAACACCATATCATCCTCCTACTTCAACACCCTTCGCATGCTATGCAAGGCTTTCAAATGGAGTCCTTTAGAAACTAGAACAGTCACCCACGCCCTCATAAGCAGCAGACTGGACTACGTCAACACCCTCAATGCAGGCACCACAGCCAAGCTTCAGAGAAAACTCCAGCAAATCCAGAACACAGCCGCACACCTCATCCTCAACCTCCCTTGCCATGAACACATCTCCGCCCACCTCAGATCCCTACACTGGCTGCCCATCAACAAAAGGATAATTTTCAAAATCCTTGTCCACGCCCACAAAGCCCTCCATGACACCGGACCGGCCTACCTCAACGAACAAATCAACTTCCACAAACCAACTCGAAAGCTCCGCTCCGCCGACCTCGGCCTCTCTACAGTCCCCCGCATACAACGCACCACTTCCGGCAAAAGATCCTTCTCCCACCTCCTCTCCAAAACTCCCTCCCCACAATCTACGCAAGCCCCAGGACCTCCTAACCTTCAGAAAGCACCTCAAAACTTGGCTTTTCGAGCAGTAACACCCCCGCCTCCAGCACCTTGAGACACTACCGGGTGAGTAGTGTGCTTAAGAAATTTGTTTGATTGATTGATTGAGATAAGCCAGTGGCTAAAGCGGGCTAACCCATTTCCTCAGTGTTGGAGGTAGAGTTTTCTGTTTAGGGTGTGACCCCTAGTCAAACAGCAACCACAGTCCTAGTAAGGGTAAGGCACAAGCAAACCCTACATTAACCTGTGCTTACCCTCTGATGGCTTAGCACAGAGTAGTCAGGCTTAACTTAGAAACAGTGTCTAAAGTATTTGTGCAGTACCAGTTTAGAAACTTAGATCTGAATTTAATTATTAAAACAAGACCAAAACAACAAACATCTAATAAGTAGAACTGGAGATAATGAATTTCAGAGTTTGAAGTAAAAATAGCGCCAAAAAGCTAGAACAGCTATTGGAGGTATCTGGTTGTGGTGGACTGGGGCAAAGTCAAAAGTTGAGGCTGATCATGATGGACTGTGGGCCGTCTACAGGGACCCAGTTAGGCCCACTGGGTCTGCTGAATCAAAATACCTTGAATCCTGTTTGCGTAGCATTGCGTGGATTGGCATTCAAAATGCGTTGTGCAGCTGAGATGATGCAGCAGTTCCGAGGTGCGGTGAGGCTGCGTGTGAAGTCCTGTTGTGTCGATTCTGAGGATCCTGTTGACATGTCTTGCAATGCGAAGGCAAGAGTCGAAGATGCGTTGCTCAGTCAAAGTGATGCATCAGTTCTGATGAGCTGCGATGCAGAGTTTCATTGTTAAGGCTACCATCAATGGGAGATGCAAGGAGCTAAGCGTTGTGCAGTGACGATTCTGAAGGTGATGTGTCAAACCCAAAATGCAGGATGCGGCAGTGATGCAAGTCTTTTACGACAAGTCTAATTCCCGCAACAGCAGTGGTGCATTGGTTCTGCTCAGGAATGTGCTGCTCAACCAAGGAAATGTGTTGGTTCTGGTCAGGGAAGCATCGCTCGGCAGATGATTTGTCATTTACACTGAAAAAACACCTCGTGCCCACTTCTAAGGGTCCAGGACTGCGATGGCACCATTTGGCAGGGTAGGCTCACAGATGGCAGAGTCCAGGTGTGGAAGTAGGGTGGTTGGAAGCCTTTTATGTCCTTAGACTCGAGATCAGGAGGCCAGCCAACTAGCCCTTGGAATCATGCGGGTTTAGTCCTTTACACCCAAGCAGAGACAGCAGCTATCAGTTCAGCACTGCGAAGCAGGAGTCCAGAAGAGTACAGTCCAGCAGTTCTTCTTCCTGGCAGAGCAGCCACAGGTCCAGAGTGTGTACTGGAGTGGTGGTGTCAGAGATCTAGTACTTATACCCAGTTGGGCCTTTGAAGAGGATGGGACTTCAAAGACAGGCCTCTGAAATGCACAGAGTCCTGCCTTTCCTGCCCTGGCTCCAGACTCACTACAGGAATTATGCAGCCTTTACTCTGAGCGCAGGACACAGCGGATTCAGGTGTAAGTAAGTCTGTGCCCAGCTTCTTTCTCCCATCTGCCCAAGATGACCCATCAGGTCACACCTATTTCCCCATTGTGTGTTGCTGTCTAGGAGGAATGCACAAAGCCCAGCTGTCCCCTACCCCAGACAAGTGGTCAGAGACATGCAACAGGCACCAAATTACTAAAGTAAGAACATGCCAGCGTTCTAAAGGTGGCATTTTAAGAACTGCAATTTAAAATCCGACTTCACCATAAGTTGTGATTTTAGATTGTGATTCCAGAGACACCAAATTTGAGCAGTTTCTTTCTTCCAGATTCTGACATACACTAATAAGATGTAGTAAGGCAATCCCATATCCTATGGGGGAGATAGGCCTTGCTGTAGTGAAAACTTACTTTGGGGAATTTTTCACTACAAGGACATAGAAAACTTAAAAGATACATATTGTGCATTTTAAAAACATTGCACCCTGCCTTCTGAGTTGTCCAGGGCCTAACTTACGGGTGACTTGCATGTATAACAAGCATTGGCATAGCCAGTAGGTCTCGCTTTTGAGACCGTATATGTATTTAGTCTCACAGCTCATTAAACCTTTATCAGAAATAAACTGTGTTTGGGGCTTATAAGTATTTAGCCATGCCCCACATTAAACCTTTATCAAAAATAAACGTGCATTCCTTGATACACTTGGCATGAGACTGTAATGGTTAGGACATCCTCTAGAGGTACCCCACATTAAAAATAGCATTTGGAAGAAACATGGTCATGTAACTATCTAGTCAGCCTCTAGAAGGCATAACCACATGAAAAAAGAAGAGCAGAGAGCATTGCAATGTAACCATATATTCAGTCCTTAGAGAGCATGGTGCATTACACGTTTTCATGCCTAGGCAGGCCTGGTAAAATATTATTACAAACAAGGCCCTTAGACAACAAACTATTCCCAGCTGTAAAGCAAAAACTTCAGCCATGAGAGAGCTTAAAAAGACATTCAATGGTCGGAGAGGTTATGATGCTAATGTGGGGGCCTAGACAATGAACTGGACAGAAAGAGCATGTTGTGGTGAACATTTTGGTGGTGGTCCCATTGTTTTAGGATCACCACAGGCTGAGTTATGGGCACACGTGTTGTAAAAGGAATGCCCTGCAAAGCATTATGGGGCAAGTTTCCGAGTACAGTGAATATTATAGCATTGGCTGTCCCACTGTGCCGGGGAGAGCCATATTGAGGGTTTCATTTGTGTGGCAGTTTGTATATTTTTCCACTACTAAACTTGCAAAGAATTTAAAATGGGGCTGCAAATTTAACCGGTGCTCATGTAAAGCACTCTAATCTTCTGATCGAGTTCTCACTATATGAGGAAATAAAAAAGAATCCCATTCCAGCTTGCAGCTTTTGTCAGGCACAGACATACAAAGAAACAGCGAGATGCCAAAGAAAGAAACAACATGCCACGAGCCTGAAGCAGAGAGGCAAAAGAAATAATTGTGCGCCTATACTAAGGTATTTGGCCGATCGTGCAATAATCCATGTAAGAGGGGTCAGTCTTCAAGGCGGGAACAACCCAGTCTCAAGGCAGGGCAAACCTAAAGCATTTACCTAACAAACCAAAGGAATTTTGAAAGGCAGGCCACGGAACGCTGCCTAGGCTCAACCTAAAAAGGGAAGGTCTGGGCCTGAAAAAGGGTTATTTTACCAGGGCTACATTGCAGGTTAAAACTGCCCACACAGGCTTTGCAATGGCAGGCCTGAGACCTGGTTAAGGGGCTACCTAAGTGGGTGGCACAATCAGTGCTGCAGGCCCACTAGTAGCATTTAATTTACAGGTGCAGGATACACAAAGTACCACTTTGCTAGGGTCTTATAAGTAAATTAAATATGCCAATTGGGGATAAGCCAATATTACCTTATTTACATGAAAGAGCACAAGCACCTTAGCACTGGTTAACAGTGGTAAAGTGCACAGAGTCCTAATACCATCAAAAAGAACAGATGATGGATGAAATGCTGAACAATGCAAACATTCACTCCCAGTCACAAAGATCCTTGTTTAATCCATAGTAGTTTGCCCACCACGCCACCCCAGTTTGGGCCCAGCCATATGCAAATCATTCTTGACCCCGTTCCCAGTGCGAACTATTCACCACGAACTGCCAAGCCAGGTCCTCCCTGGACCGGAAACAAGCAACCTGGGACCATTTTCAGGGTATCACCTTCATCAGCTGGCTAGCTTGAATCCAGTGGATGCTACACACATACATTTATTATATGTAATTTGATTGTAGTCAAAAGTCCTTGGATAATGCCAGACCTAGTAAAGAAAGCAGTGCAGCCTTTTCTAGGCCATCCCATGAGCATGCACAGCAGGACATTTACCACACCACCGAGGGTCCAGTGCTGGACCTGGCTTACGACTTGTGTGCAGACCCTGCAGCCAACCTCGCCCCCATGCCAATGAGTAAACACTTGGGGCCAGATGTATCAAAGGGTTTTACCCATTCTATGTCTATGGGAAAATGTGTTCGTACATATGGCCCTTAATGTAATACAAGGCGCAACCCATTGTATCATACCTGAAAGCATGTCCCACAATTTTACAACAGCAGGCAGTCTGAGGACTACAAAGCCTACATGTTATGGTAAGCAGATTTCCAGTGTGTCAGTTTGTCAAAGCCCACAAGTCAAATATGCAGCCATTATCTCCTTCTGCGAGCAAGGTTTTTGGGTTTCTTCAAGGAGGCATTAATCTTGTAAAGTGCACTACAAACTCTCTGCTTTGAAAGTGGTGTTTGTTTTTGGACTAGGTTTACCTTGAAAATGGGCTCCTCCAGGTTTGGTTTTCCAAAATTGCAACTGTTCTAGGGATGGTCGGTTTTTCTTGCGAATTAGAATCGCTTGGTTTTGTGACGTGAAGCGATATTGACCAATAGAGGCCCTTGACATTCTACTTAAACTGTTTTATTGGTCAGTAGGAGAACCAAGCTAACACATAAATAAGAAGTAGCCGCATTGCCTCTGAAACAACTTCCACGTTTTGAACACATTTTTCCCCGGGGTCGCCTCTTGGTATTGTACAAAATTGAAACCTGTTCTTAAAAGAGACGCAGTGACAGGTTTTTTGAGAATGTAATTTATTAATAAAGGCATTCCATCAAAATATGTTGACGTTTCGGGGGCAAACTGTTACAACGAAATGCAGCATTATAAATCGATTGAAAATGTTGCAGAGTTCAAACACTGATCTGCTCAGCTGCTTACACGTACTTCACAGTTGTTTCCCCAATTTTGTATTCCCAAACCCAGTAACTTTGCAAGACATAAGCTACTGTATTGACTTTGTTTCTGCATTTATAGTTGACTTGCTTGAAACAGGAAGCCGGGTACTTATTTCATTTCGTATTCGAGAACAGGGGTGGAATGGAAATTTGTCAGATTATGCTCCATAAACATCCGATTTTTGAAATCCACGACCGCAACGACAAAACAAACGATAATAAGGAAATACATACTTTAGTTGCATGTGTGTCTTGGGCGGAGTGCGGGGGTTGAATCTTGCGAAACGCAGCCTCGCCCAACCTGTCGCGTTTATGCCTCGCTTCCTTTCGGGAATTTATTTTTTAATCGAACAAGTCATAGATTGTATATTTTTACTGGACGGATTGTACACCTTTTTACAACTTGAATATTTAGCTGTGCCAGATAACTCGTGTTCCAACATGATAAATCTGAGAGTAGCCTGCCCATGAGGGTACAATGTGCATACAGCAAGTACACATACGTTTTTTTAATTGTTTATTTCCAGTGTACAGCCCCAAAACCATCAGTAAACAACTTAAAAATCTCTTCTTAAACTTTAATTTCAGCATGATTGAGTGATCTTTCATTCATACATGCCGAGAGAACCGATTTTTGAAGCCAAAAAGGCTTTGTTTTGGCTATCAGTCTCCTAAAATTGCCTCTAGTTAAATAGAAGTCAATGGGGTAATGCACTCTGCGGTTATTATTTTTTTTTTTTAAATCTCCCATATCCCTCTTCTAAAATGTTAGTATGTATGCACACATTACATGCAAGGGCTGATATGCTATCTTCTAAGAAGTCTTGTGTGTGTGGGAGACCGTCACGTGAAAGACACAATAGAGACATTACCTCAAAATATGATCTACTGTGTAGATTTTTACATAGGACCAGAGACTACAGTTTTCACCCCAGTGGATTTATCAGCACTGATGAGTCTAAAAACGAAATCCTTACTATAACCATTTCTGTACCATAGCTACTTGCTCACAAAGGATCAGGGTGACTTGGCAGAATTTAGAAGCCCCCTCCATCCCAGTGCATGCAGTTTGGCATTCTGCATTACAAACATGCATTACTTTGGTCTAATCTTTATCTAATGTTATATGGTTCCTAAAAATTAAGTAGGACTGTGTATTAGATCACAATGAACTTCAGGATATAGGGACTTAGTCCATCTATACCATCAAGTAATGTTGGCCCTGTATCCTAGCTAGCATACAGTGCTTCATCTGAACCTTTAACCTTACCAAGGGGTGTCATCAACCTTGACCATGACCACTCTTATCCCAAGGAAATCGTAAACTGATCTACCCTTTCGTTGTTACTCTGCATGCCTAAGGTAAACACAAGAAAGATGGAAAAATGGCTTTTCAGAAATGTATTGAAACTGTTGCATTCTTGTACAGAAAGAATGAGCTGTGATAATTAGACAGATGAAACAAAACATTGTAATCAACATTATAAGAATAGTGAAAAAGATAAACAATTCAATGATGGTGAAGTTACCATGTTCTTACACTCCTATTAACTACTACCTGCACTTTCGAGAGCATAGCGGGAGTACCCTCTGCCATATTCATTGGGATTGCATGACCCCCGCCTACCTGGCTATGATGTGCCAGGAACCAGGTCTGATGTAGAGCAGTATTTTGTCCTTTGCAGGATAAAGGTCAGAGGCAGCAGGACTGAATCTCAGTCACAGTGCAGCACATTCCAGGATAATCCCAGCAGAAGTGCTTTTCTGCTGAATGAAGCACAGATGCAGTTTATATAATTAAAATGCTGTTCATATCACCCTGTGTCAAAGGTGAAGTGTTGATGCGATGATAAGTGCATCACCAGAGATGTTTTAAGGCATGGGCAAAGTGGACTCTGGCCCAGGGCCCCAGCCTTTCAGGGCCCCCCAATAGATCCAGCTCTATTCTCCACACAATTCTGCCCTTGTGACCTTAAATGATTTTTGAAACATAGATTATTTTCAATACAATTTTCCTGTATTTTTAATACAGTTAATGTGTGGGAGTCTAATACAGACATGTTGCAGAGAAATCTTGTGTTAATGTTTTTCAGAACCATGCAACATCCTTGAAAATTTCATTTTAAATCAAAACAGTACCTCACACAGGAGACATGGGAGTAGGTCTGCTCCTATATTGCAATATTGAAAACACACATGGCTATCCCCAAATATTAAATGGAAAATCATTTAGAATTTGGACTAGTCTGCCTGTGCAGTGTCAGTGACCTGGCCAGTGAAAGCACAAAAAAGCTGAAATTGGATCATAAATCCAAAGTTGCTCCGAACAGGTCCCCCCCAAAGTATGTCTTGTCCAGCGACCAATAATCCTTAAAATGTCCCTGCGGTCAGCCTTGGACAGAGTGTATAGACTACATGCCAGAAACACTTACTATGAATATGCTGCATGAACAGCATCTTCATAGTACATTATTGTGTCAATGTAAAAAGTCACCTTTAGAAAAAGATGTCAAGCTAAAACGTGAATTCTATAATGGTGTCTCAGCGCAGGCCCTAATGTAGTTCAGTACACTTATCTTTGTTAAATTTAAACATTGTCTCGCTTCAAAAGTGAAGTATGGCAGTGAAACAGTTTCAAGTTGAGAAGACAGGTTTAAGATATTGCAGAAATCTGGAATGTAAATCGAAGTTTGGCATCAACTTTAAAGTCTAAATTATGTATGACCGTAACTAGTTTAAGGCAGTCACTAGGGCGGTCTATTTTAATTGAAAGTACAGTTTTGTTAAAAATAATCCATTTCATTGTGAAATTGCATTCCCATTAAAAACTGCATCTTGGTTATTTTTTCCTTTTTTGATTTCTCGCTTGGTTTTTGCAAACACAGGGTCACCATAAAAAAGGAAATACACCCCCTTCAATTGGAAATGGGTGAGGTATAGATATACTGTTTCCACTTCCCTATGCAGGGGCAATGATATACCAACTGCCTTTGGCTAAGGTGGGGGCCAAGATGCCACCCTGGCTGTGGGCGGTGGGAGAGTGTGCACAACAATCTAATTCTCCTCGCATTTGGGCAAACAAGAGGGGGCAAGGCTAGAAATAGCCACAACTGTACACTTGTGGAAGTTGGTGGGGTGTAAGTAGATCTCCCTCCTCACTCTTACCCAACACAAGGTGTGCAACAATATTCTCCACACTCTTGGGAAAAATAGTCATCACCTGCAGCCTTGACATTTGAACAAGACATAGATTGATAGTGTATTCCCATGCCCATTGCTGAATGTTAGAGGGAGATATATACCACACAAACACACGGGAAGACTTGAGGGTTATACAGCACACTCAAAGTTAGGCAAAGCTTGGGTATTTAAAAAAATCTGCTCCTCCTCCCTTCGTGAAAGGGACACAATGTTTCTGATGTCCACAACCCCCTCAAACGTGGTCATGGTGAAAGGAGGAGAGTATACCTTTCACCACCCATAGTACTCATGTCTTTGGCAAGGTGGAGAATGTGTAAAAATCTACCTCTCTGCCCTTGAACAAGGTGGCGAAGGGGGCAAAATGATGCGAAGCTCACTACTAGACCCTTATCAAGGCGCCATTGGAAATATACCCTCCCTTTGGTTGAACAAGACAGGGACAGTGAAATATACACACACACTAACCCTACTTTTTGACAAAGTGGAGGTGCAAAACATTGTGTCCTACAAAGCTGGGAGAACAGGCTTCGAATGCTTAGCATAAAATAAGAATACAGTAAAGTTGGTCAATGTCTTGTGATATGGAACCGTCAATGTCCAATGGTGGCATGCTTTATCATTGGATTATCTCCTCATTCAGAACAGTCATTTCACTTGTCCAAACCAGTTACAGTGGAGCTCTTGTCATACAGTTATATCCTTCTGAGTCCAATTAAGGGAAAAATAATATCTAGAGTGGGTAGGAACCAACACATAAAGAATAAAATTACCTGAAGACTAACATGCTCTTGTAAGATTAAAAATGAAAGTACAACATTTGGTGAAAAATGTATAAATCCCTCTGTCAGGCACTGCAATAAGCACAGAATGGGTCAATGACCTTCACAAGGACCCTGGCATCCGTAGACAGTGAGCCTACCTCTTCCTATGTGAAGAGTGTGTGTCTCTGTCATTTGGAGTGAAAAAAACTAATTTCAAGCACAATAAGATTTTTTTCATAACTTCTTGCCATTGGATATTTCCACTGTTCTATGATTCTGGGAAAATGGTAGTAGACAAAGCACTGCTAAAAATGACTCTCTAGATTGAAAAAGGCTAGGGAAGCAAAGTCATACCCTTGTCAGTTAATATTCTTTATTTATGATCAGAAAACATGTGAATGTTGCCCATTGTTGTTAGCAGGTCTAAAAGACCAACGGAGGAATCTGCTCCAATATTCTTTGCATGGGAGAGCTCTGAGAGGCAACTTAAAAGGGCAGGACAATGAGTACTCCTGACCTATGCTGAAGTTAAGTCATCTTTGTATATAGTAAGATGTCAGACAACATTTTCAGGAACGACTCCTGTCGTCAAAGGGTTGTATACCTGGAACCCTAGGTCGGCATAACTTTGAAAGCTGAAACACATTTTAGGATTCTGAGGGTAGCATGCTCCCTCCAAATCAGTGATGTATTACGTCTGCATGTGATGCAGTACATCCATTACACATGCGATGAGGCATAATATCTGAAAAGGAAAGGCATAGAGTGTCAGGCACATGAGTACTCACTAATCATTTTGTTTAGTTTCTGAATGGTTATTTACAGCTCAACTTCAGGAATACACGAAATATTACAGGTTTAATGACAAAGGAATTGAGAGTGTTCACAAAGGTAAATGCTAAGAAAAATATTTATGAAGCTCTCAGATCCTTTCAATCAGGTCAGATAAAGGTGAATGCAGTAGAAAACAATTGACAGTTAAAACTACTGTCTAACCAAAAATGGTAGGAAAATGAACAAAGGTTGGTGGTAACCTCAAATAAAGAGGGCAATCCCTATAGAGAAGTCAGTGGATGTCAACTTCCTGTGATATATAATGGGTCCAGAAGAGTTCATGTGTCCCCATGGAATATTATCCTTCAGTAACGTTATATGTCTATAGCCTGTAGGACAATTTCTGTTTTTTTTTATTAGTAATCTGGTGTAATCTGTTGTTCTGGCCTGATTATCTAATCTCTCAAAAACAGAACGACTAACATACTTTTCAGGGCTGCTCGTCAGCACCCGCATGACCAACCATTATCTTGAAAAAGAACACACTGAAGATGTTTGTTAAATGTTGACATCAGCCATCTAACATACACCTTCTAGTGCCCATGAAAATAACCTTCTTTCCAGTAGGTAGAGTGAACGCTGAATTTGCTACTAATGCATTTTATGTATTTTGGATATTTTTTTATAGATTTAACTAATGTAGAAAAGAATGTGTGGCATGGAAAATGTGCTCACTTGAGTGACTGTCAGTAAATACGTAATGCTTTTATTAAATGCTTATTTATATTAATTGAAGTGCCTGCGTTAAGGAAAATGTAGCAGTGTGTTACATTAATGATTACATGTTATGTATTTGCTTATTAATTGTAGGCGTTAAGTTATTGAGGTTTGGGCCTTGTCTGCACAGCCTCATATTAAGCTGTGCTGTTTAATAAAATTGTGGGAATATATGCCCAGAAAAATTAATTTGTTTATTATTCACACCGTGTTCACTAAATGTTAACAGATGTCTAACTTTCTCAAAAGAACTGCTTGCTAGAATATCTTGTATTAAGTCATTGTTATACTGTATAGTTTGATGCGTGAGACAGTGGTGTTCCCTAGAGCTGACAGTGGATGCACTGGAGTACGGATGGACACAAAAAATATTATCTGACGATCATGACAGGAGAAGAGGAGCCAATCATCGACATGTGAAAGACAGTTTAGTTACATCTTCGATGTGAGGTTTAAACCTTATAGGACTGATTGTAAACATTAAATTATGTGACCAATGACAATGTGGGAAGTTTTTTAGGTGATTCTAATTTAGCCCGACTGCACAGAGAGGAGCGTACCTATTCCTACTATGATTCCCACCTTAGAGGGGCTCACTCTTTTCTGATTAAGGAGCTGAACAGTTCCTGATGATTTATTTCCATCCTTAACTTTATTGGTTAAAATTCTGATGCTGAATGTGGATCCCTTAGATATAGCTTCATAGATGGTTCATCCAGTTTAGAGACCCTGTTTCTGAACTATTCCCTTTCACTGCCCGTTGCTGATGCTGACTGAACTGATGTCCAACTGATGAAGATAATCACAGCTTGCTGAGCCATATGAGGAGAGGTATAACAAAATGCTATTGTTCTTGATGTAAGTTTCTTCCTTGTTTCTAGGTACCAACCGCTATTTTTATAGAGCCATAGTCAGATATTTTCCAAATTTATGTTGACTAAATTGTTTTGCATGAAGTCCAAACATGCTATTCTAATCAGAAGGTTAGTAAGGGAGACCCAGAGAATGTTAACAAATTATTAATAACAATTGATGTTGCTCAGTTGCCTAACATAGATGTATGCTATTTATCTTGTGCAGTTATTCTTGCCACTAATTTGTACTGTGACTCTCAAATGTTTAGTGAGCAATGTGTTAGCTAAATTGAGATTCTTTAAAAGATGTGGTCAACCAGTGTTGTTCTTATATGTTTATCAGTTGGTGTTGAGACTAATTTACGTGACATTAGCATTGTTAATATAGGGAAATAAACTTTCTAACTTTTACATAAATGTGTGGTTATTCATGACCTTATGGGTCTTGGTGTGTAAAGATTACTTACTCAAAAGAATATTTGATGATGTTTATTGATTATGATGACATAATTGCAATGTATTTGGGACTTATGGTGGAATCCCTCTAAGCGTAGTCAAGAGGTCTATCGAACCTCTAACGCGTCCCCTTATAAATTAAACCTCAAAGGAGCTAACAGACCTATCATAATGCATACTGATGTATGCAAATATGGGGCTCCGTCTAAACAATGTGTAATTAGTCTGAGTGGCTTCAGTTATATTGTGTTTAACTTTTTAATGCCATTCTAAACCAAAATGCATCATACATAAATCGTTTTTGCGACCACCTCAAAAGTCCAGTCCATACACCAGACCACACCCACTCTGAAAGAGAACATACACATGCCCAGATATTTTTTAACTTTATTCAGTCTCATTAAAGGGTACAACTTGTGTTGTAGGCCAATGAGGTGGGAACCTACACCTGATCATACCCATACCATTTATGATGACTCCAGGAGGCAAAAATAGAATGATGGGTGGAAATGATTAAATCAATGTGATCCAGCACTGAAAGCAGCAGTGAATGTAATGGCCATTGAGGACATCCTGAAGATGGGATGATGGTCGACCAATAGTTTCTAGTGCTACTCGCTAATCACTGGAGATTTTAATACCAACTTAATTGATACTGGCCCTGATACACAATGGCTAAATAGCAATAACAACTATTGGAATATCCCGCCGAAAGTCATTCAATTTCAGGAGAAGGAGGCTCATGGCTCTTGTTTAATAACCTTTCTCAAGGTTCTGGCTTTATGAATGCCAAATTGGGGAAGCCCAAATGATGAGTCCATGGCCTACATGCACATTTCGTCAGGCAGACTTGCAATGCTAGATTATTCATGGGTCTCAGTTATGGACTTTCACCAGATCAGAGGTATCAAAGATATGCCATTGCTAGAAAGCGATCATACATAGCTGGAATGCGCTTTGGAGTTACAAATCATTATGCTCTTCCTAAAAGCCTTATTGAAGATGCTGACTCTTGTGAACCAGTTCGCAAAATATAAAGGCAGTTGGAGCGATGTGAACAGATGGACAGCTGGCCGAAGCAAAGCTTAATTTCACTGGTCTCAGACAACCTTCTGGACATCACATGCCCGGAAAGAAGGTCAGAGGTGATAACGGCTCTACATGGGCTATCTGAATCCTTGCCACACGTTTCTTCATGTAACCTAGAGGGAGAAGCCTCAGAAGATGTCTCTAAACAAATCAAACAACTGAAATAAAATTTAAACAAGGCCTTAAAAGTGAGTCAAAATGACTCTGAATTTGCCACTAAAAAAAACAAGTCTATTAAATGTCTAAGGGCTAAGGATAGGAAAAAACTGTGGGAAAAGAAGAGGAACACTAATAGGAAAAAAAGGGTAAATATCCATATGGCCATTAAATTGAAAGGCCCAGCCAGGTTTTGGTGTATAATCAACGAGTCCTTAACTTTAGTGGTACTAGATGATTACCTGGTGACATTAGTGGATAGTTGAGTGCAGCAGTGCCTGCATTGTAGTCTATAGGTGTATGAAATATGTACAATGAGGCTTGGCAACTAACAACACCAGTGTGTAGCCAGTGCGTAGCCACTGTTTCTTGCAGCATGCCCCATTCTTGTGAGGAGGGGGTTGCTACTTTGCTTCAAGTCACCTCATCAGTTACATTATGATTGGCATGACTTGTCAGCTCCATGATTGCCAAGATATCTTTAGATAGCATCATTGGTTGTATTTTTCCATTTTGATCTAATACTAAAACAATATGCTTTCTTCCAACCCTATTCAAGTGTGGTATATTCCTTATGAATAGGAGTGTAAATAAGCTATTCAGTAATCATTTAGTATTTCTGAGGGGGCCTGGGCAGATGGAGGCCAGCTACTAAACAATGATAGCACTATGGCACATCTTCCCCTACCTTGGATACCAACACAGCTACAGGCTATGCTTACACTTGAACTATCCAACCTTGACTATGCCAACAGCCTATACCTTGGCACCCTTAGGTTAATCATACACTAAATACAAAAAATCAGAAACTCCACCATATCACTCCTTTTCCACCTCCACCCAAGGGAACACTTGACTTCCATTCTGCTGTCACTAGACCAGTTATCTGTAGCTACAGGAGCAATGTTCAAAACAGTCTGCATGAGCCACAGAACATTCCAAGGAAAGGGATCACTATACATACAAGTTAAATTCATGCAATAGAAACAAAATCGGACACTGTGCTCCAGCCTTTCACAACAGATCATCATACCACCTTACTGTGAGTAATTCATAGGGAGCTCTGCTTTTCGAGTACAATTCGCCAAGCTCTGGCATGCACTACCAGCCAAGATTCAAAGCATTCAGAAACATTTACACTTCAGAAGAGAGAGTAAAACATGTCTATTTTGAAGGTGACTGCATCATTTTCTGATCCGGGGATAGAACCAACCTGGAATAATAATTGCTGCTTCAAGTTAATTCTGCAGGCTACAGTACACAGATATGGAACAGCCTAACTAGTACACAAATATGTATGTTGAGGTAAGTTGTGAAAGGTTGAGGTGTATCTACCTGTTTCAAGCCTGGGTATTATTTAGTAATGTCAAGTGAAACATAAACCTTCTCACCATTGCTAATACCTATACAGTAACACTTAGGCCCTCATTACGAGATTGGCGGTCTGACGGTAAGACTGCAGCGGAGTCAGCCGGCAAAAGACTGCCATGTTGGCAGTCATCCGACCACTGTATTAAGAAATACACTGTGCAGTCCGCCAAAATGCAGCCAAAATTCTGAAACTGCCAGGATACCGAACGACGGAAAATAGGCGGTTCCACCACTAGCACCACCAGCCCGACAAAAATCCTCCCATCAGATTCTGATCCACAAATTTGGTCAGCAGTTATTCCATGGTGGGTAACCATTGGCGGTGTGAACCTCGGGGGTCTGAACTCACATCACACAGAACATTACACCACATTGGATAGTTTGAATACCACACATCTAACACACACACATCCACACACCCGACACACCTACACACTGCACTATAAAACACACCCCTACACAACCCACAATCTTTTGCAAACAGAGCGCCACTCACAGCCGCAGAGAAGAAAATTAATCCTAGATTTATAAAAAAAATATATATATACTTTGGCACCTATACACATCTCACCACGCATACATCCCACACCTGCACAACATACACAACACACAAGTTACCATCACACACAATACACAACAACCCACTCACATCACAGCACCTACACCTCATCAGTAATGGTTCCGTCCACCTATTTTTGTTACACTACCTCACCGTCTTTACCACCACTACCATGCCCCCACAATAAGACCCGTGTTTCACGATGATGAGTTGAGGGTGATGACCTCAGGGGGAAGGTTATGTTCCATGGCATCCAGGTACCAGCTGGCGGTACTCAAGACTGGCGGTGAGCTCCCACTTACTCCCCCACAGTTTACATCATGGGAGGAGAAGGTCTTCGGCATCCTGCATATTGCGGGCCTGACAGGAATACCTGGGGGAGTAGAGTCTGGTAAGTCCCCACAACTTTCATGTCATCAAAAAGTCTGTCTTGAATGCTCCCTCACCACCCTCCCTAACTCAGTTACCAAACCACCCACCCACCTCTCTGTGCCAAATGTACAAATACCACTCTCTGGCATGCCACATGACTACTAAACAAACCTGGCTACACAGTCCTTGGAAATGGCATGTGACGTACTGGGAACTGGCAGCAACCACAACTCTCAGAAGGCACTATTCCACCATAAAGAAAACCAGTACAGTGCACTAAGTTTGAGATGTTCTGCATGTGAAACTAACAAGTTATGTAACCCATCATTAATGTTCCACAATAAAACAGTTTAAGGCAATGACGGCAATGCCAAGGCCCACTTTCACAACCATTAATAGCAAAAAACAGCTACAACTGAGTGCCCTATCATACTGCCATCAAAGAAAGTTTCCTAAAATTGACATTTACTCACCTGGAGTGGAGAAGTAGATGTCAAACCGGATGCACTTGCAGTACATCCAGATGGAGTTCAATGTCAACTGCTATCTCCTATACTGTGTGTCAACTCTGACACAATTGTGCATTGTTCACTTTTCATTTGGATATATGATGGCATACACTTTACTAAACAACAAATGTAATCACTAATTTCATTAGTCAGACAACATAAGAGGGTATCAGCAGTCAGTGAACTACCAACATAATCACACAGCTTTGAGTATGGTGAAGTATCTAAATCTCACTTTGTTCTAACTAAGATTTGGAACCAGTTGTCATTGTGATTTCAGGGGAGCATGTAAAGGCAGGGTGTGCATCTCACACAACATCACTACCACTCAAACTCAAACATAACTTGTTGTATCACTCACAGAAACTGTGTGTTCCACTTCTCCCTCAGGTAACCTTGCCAATGTCACCATGGAGAGATTACCAGAGACAGCCACAACCCCTCTGGATGAAGACCCCAGTGAGGACAACACCCCTGGATGTGTGGGCACTGATGACAGAGCTGGCCCATCAGGGACACCTGGTCAGTCAACAGCTGTTAGCCCCTCCCTGCCCACATTGACTCCTCTCAGCCCTGTAACTTCAACATCTTAGGCAACCATTTGACCCCAGACTTGTGTCCCAAGGATTGTTACTTCCATTGTGAGCCCCCCTGTACAGGTACTTGAGTCTCCTCTTGTTACCCCTGACAATGATGGACCTGCCACCACTGGGAGTGGGCAGCCCGTGCCAGGGTCACAGGCACGTGGGGGTAGGGTGCGTAGGAAGGATGGTGTGGGCCAAAGGATGGGGAATCAAAGGGGCAATGCCTCAGACACCCTCCCTCTGTAGCAGCAGAACCCCCTCGAACGTGGATGTCCACCCAGGCATCCTGGAGGAGCAGATGCCAAGATCAAATCCACTGTCAGGAAGTTATCCTCTCCTGATTTGTACCCCTTGTGTGCCACAGATACACCTTGTTGACTGTTCTGATACCCAACTCCATTTTCCTATAGGGCCAGGGCACTGGACTTGTTTTTCCAGACGGTGTGGCAGCTACCCTGATGATTTCATCCACCATGATTGAACCATTCACTGTTTACTTTCTGTTATTTCAGTTTCATTTCACACATATTGTTTTGCACTCCCCAATAATTACAACTTTAACACAGGTACTATGTAAGTGTCATGTATCAATCATGTATGGTGCCTCTTGTCCCACTATGTCCCTCTGTACTGTACTGTACAACCTTTGTTATGGACATCACATGTGTACTGTATAACCAGGAGACTCATTAAATTGGGATTGTACCAGGCACATAACCCAAATCAGCTGTATTGTACATCTCCACACATTTATTAGTAAATTGGCAATCAGTAGATAGAGTAGTACTGCTGGTAACTTCAGAATGTCAACTTCGCTGTCATACACTAATAACCCACAGGACACAGAAGTTACGGATATGTCAGTCTCTCTACAAGCCAGGGGGCAAACATATTGGTCCTTTGTATCACCAGGTAAACCCTTATCACATACCCGCAGCTTAGCTTCCTAATAATCATACCCCATGATAGAGACAGAGATCAGTACTGATATCCCCAGTTCTGGAACTTTTCACTTACCATGGTCATGTACCTGTAGGCTTGCCACTCACCTATGTCGGTCCTCAGAGACATGTACCTTGGTCTGCAAAGTATTAACACTCTAACAGCTTTTTACAAGTTAGGTCACACACAACACAAACCACTATGATGGTAGAGGTTCTGGTACAACTATTTTCACGTGTCAGACATATATGGACATACACATGGCACCATTTTAGCACCTCCAGTACCAAACAGGTAATCTTGTAGGAAAAAAAACACTTCCATCCCAGTGTTCTGACAGTATGGCCATATAAGTGACACTCCACATTGTCATACCAATCACTACCTAGTTTCATTCATGCCCACTTCTCATGTGTGCTTGCAAATCCCATCTCCCTCTGCACTGTCTGTGATTTGCCATTGATGATGAGCCAAACAGAAACTCTGCAAATCTGTGATTGTCAAAGATTAGGGATAGGACATATTTGTAAACATACATGGATTCTGACTAGTCATTTGTACAAGTTTGACTTTGCGTGTGCAGTAATTTGACATACCTTTTTGGGTGAGTAGAGGAGGGCTCCTCTGGATTTGTCTAGGCTGCAAAATCTTGCCTTCAAGAGCCCAAAAGTCCACTCCAAGACATGCCTTGTCCTTCTGTGGGCCTCACTGAAGCGGACTTCCCTTGGTGTGGTTGGGTATCTCACTAATGTCAATAACCAAGGATGGTTTGGTTAGCCAGAGTCACCTTACTACTCACATGCACATTGAGACTACTAAACATGGAAGCAGCACTTAAAACATGTCTGTACTATATAGTTTGTAGTAAATGAAGTGCCTTCCATTACTTTCCCATACGTATATATTTGCCTCAAAATGGCAGCTGCCTGATCTACTGTACTGGACATGAGGAAGTGGGCTAACTCCGCCAGCGGATGGCGTCATGGCGGTAGGCGGTTACGACCGCGGTGGACATTGCAATTAGGACACATTGCTGCCTTTGACAGACTTGGGCCAGTGACACTGGCCGCCGGCAGTGATGGTCATGTATGTGGTGGATGTGACTGCATCTTTTGCAGATTCCCTCGCTTGTTTCCTGACACTGCTGCCAGCAAGACCTCCACCACCTGAGCTGTTGTGTACTGCCTCTGGGAGCTACTATGCCACATCCTGCTGTTGATAGGGCACCATCCTTCACTCCAGAAGAGCTGGACAAGCATGTGGATGAGGTCCTACCCCTGTATGAACAGCTATATGGTACACCAGAGGAGCAGGTGAGTCCAATGGTATACCAATTTGTGAAATGTGGAGTGTATGATGGTGTACATGAAATGTGCAGGATTGACGGATTGGGCACTCGTGTGGGTTTATGGACATGTGTACATGAGCATAGGCAGACATACAGTAGTGATACATGGTAGATAGTGTGTGATCTAACTGCCTCTATACACAACATAGATTGTAGCATGTCTAACAATAATGGTGTGAATAATATTAATAGAGACATACCATCTTATGGACAATCATGTGGCCTGGTCATATGTGTCTAGTCAATACCTGGTACTGGTCATGGATGTTGTATGGGTGACTCCACTTTACACATGGGCTGGCTGCAGATGGAATATTGGGAAGGAGTTTGAACTGAGAGGAAGGGAATGTTTGCTTACTTGCTGTGACAGTAGTGTTATGACCACTTGTGTAGGTATGGTGCATGTGGACATAACTTTCTCCTTTTGGTTGTGTTATCCGTGCATGTCAACGCCCATCAAAAAAAGGGAATCTGGCGTACCATCGCCAAGCAGGTGCAAACCCTGGGGGTCCACAGTCAGCAGAGCACTCACTATAGGAAGCGGAGGGAGGACCTGAGGCGCTGGGCCCATAAGACCGCAGCAGCCCAGCTGGGGATATCCTCTCAACAAGGGAGGGGTGCCCACCGGACCTTGACACCCATAATGGCCCCCATTTTGTCGGTGGCCTACCCTGAGGTAGATGGACGTTTGAGGGTAACACAGCAGCCACAAGGGAGTAAGTACTGACTGCACACATGTACAACCCTCTGCCAGTTCAGTGTATAATGTGTAAGTATTTAAGCTGTGACAATGTGGTAATTGCTAATGGCAAAGAGTCCCCTAGGAACACCTAGGTGTACATTTGATAACATTGATATGCAGGTGTGGACATTCTACTTTCTATAAGGACATAAAATTCACCTATGTTAACAATATTTTATTGAAGCATATGGTGATGTACGTCACTGTGTCATATGTGTACCACTATACTGCTCTATATGCACCCTGCTAGGTCATCCTTCCCACCTACTGATCCATACTCCAGATATCCTGTAGGTAAGTAGTCCAGATCTTTGGTCTCTGTCCATTCCTAGTCCACAGGATCTACCTCTGTGTGCAACATAGGGACTGACAGGGTAATCTTTCATGAGTTGTCAACTAGATGTGAAGTTCGTGAGGGTGTGATCTCAATCTGAACAATAACTTGGCATACTTGCAACACTTACTCAGAGGTCTGAGAAGATGTCCTCATTGTTAAGTGTGTACTGTACATTGGCAAATGTGATGTTGTGAAAGTGGCTAGCCTGCTATTCCCTTAGCCAATGTATTGTAGGCATGCCATATAGGGGAGGACATCTCCTATATAGGTAACATATACACTGTTTTTTGCCATCATCATGTGCACATTGGTCAATCCTGCATTTTATTTGATTTTGTGATCCAAGTTTGGCATACTTGTTTAGGCTATTTGGATTCTGTTTTGAAGGATTTTAGTATGACCAAGCTCAGTTTACAGTGACTTTATTGTGCAGCAGGGATTGCAGTTGACATTTACATGTTGTTGGAATGGTATATGTTAACAGACAATTTGCTAGACTCTTTCTGTATGTCTCAGTCATGCTTACTAGTTACTAGAGAAGTTGTTTATGTCAGTGTAATTTTGCTGCAAAGATGTTAGGTTACTCATGTCTGAAGTGCTGATACTAATGTAGGTATTCTGATATTAAGTTGAGGTTGACACTCATCATGGTTAGTAGCACTGTACGTGGCCTTCATACTCATGACAGGTGTCCATGGTATTGAAGGTGTTGGTATTCTCCCTGGGCTTGTTTGTGGGTAAATCATCTGTGCTAAGTAGGCCACTATTGCTGTACATGTCTTTGTTTACTATGTAGGAATGACTAAGATGAGTAGGTCTACAAAGTTGGTATGAACCTTAGAGAAAACACTATTGATACGTGTGTTGTAGAAATGTGTTAGACATCTATTATACTCCAAATTTGGATATGCCAAATGGAGTAGGTGCATCTGTGGTCTTTGCCATTGTGAATGTTATGGAAACATTTACATGTTGTGGATATGATTCCTAAGCAACATACAGTGTTCTAAATGGAATGTGATGAACAAACTTTCATAGAACATGACATCTGGTAATCGATTGAGCAAGTGTAGATTTCGAGCATGCATGATTTTCAAATCAAAGTTCACACTAATTCCCATTGATGGGTTGTTTTTCACAGTGATGCTCTATATTGGGAAATACTTTTTATGTTATCAAATCATCTTGTGCAGGAATAGTTTGTGTTATAACTGTACTGATAGGATGATGATGTAGTAGTCAGATAGTTTGCTTATGTTGTTTATGACATTGTTGTCATATAGGGTTGTGAAAAGTATGTTGTTGTGGCATGATGTTGGCTCAAAATAGTTCCTACCTGGGTGTGTTTTACCTATTGATGTGATGTTACTGTTGTGTATGGTGTAATGTATGTGTATGTAAGAAATGTGATGACCCTACCTCTCTCTCTATTTCTCAGCATAGGCAGGCGAAGGAGGTGGGGCACAGCCGAGCGGGAAAGGGCCTGAAGTCATGATACCACTGCCACCGTGGGATCCAGTGGCCCGGAGGGCGTGGGAGTGCCACAGGGGAAACAGAATCCAGTTTTTCATCTCCAGAATCCTCCTCCAATGGTCATTCTTTGGCAGTGACGGACCCATCTGGGACCATCCCAGCACCATCTAAGTCCGCCCCCCCCCCTCACTACCACCGCCCCCTTTAGCTCCCCACCCAGTTGGCCGTGCCCACTCACTCAAGGGGGTGGACGTCTGCTTGGCCACAGGCACCTTTGCCCCTGTCAGCCCTGCTGCCCTCGGTGAGGAGGCTAATGACCTCCTGAGGTCCATCTCTATGTTTCAGTCGACCATTGTGAATGCCATCCAGGGACTTAAAACTTAAATCTAACAGGGTATTGTGTTCCTGGAGGCCTTTTATGGTGCACCAGCTGACCTACAGAGATCCTTTCAGGCACTGGCCTCCACACTGAGGGGAGCCAGTCACCCTTTATCTACCATAGCCCCTCCACCTTGCTATTCCCAAACCCAAGGCCCTCTTCCCTGACCCAGCCAAAGCACACAGACAGACAGGCTTAAATCCACCTCAACAAGTGTAGCTCAGACAAACATAAGTACCACAAGACACACCACCGGCATGCACACAAACAACATTCAGATGCACACAGCAACAGTCACAACCTACTCTGACACCCCCAGCATCATTGACAGCACACATGACACACCTGCAGACACAACACCAACAATAACAGATCCAGCCACTACACCAATCCTACCCACAGACTGCACCACAGCATACCCTTAGACATCCACCACACCCGCAAACAACACAACTACTGACACACCCACGTGCAGCACACCCACCATACCTGCAGTCACCACCCCAACAGACAGACAGAACCCACCAACCCACCCACCATAGCATTCCCAAGCATCTCCAGCTCCCCTCATCCCAAGACACATAAACGCCCTCATCCACCCAACAGACACCCACCTCACACAAACATACCTCGCACAAACATGCACCCTAGACATCCACACCAACACCTCAGACTACCACTCCCTCTCCCTCCACGCCCAAACCCTTTTGCCATGCCCGTCCCTGTGTGTGTAAAAAATCTTTCCTTTCTGAGTTTGCCCTGTTCCCCTCTCTTCTCCCACCCGAGATACCCCTAAACATTCTTTGTCCCTCCCCAAGTCCACCCCTTCCACCTCCAAGACTTCCCCTGCCCTCCCCCTGCAAGTATCCATACTCCTCCCCCTGCCAAAAAGTCTACCCATCCCACAAGAACACAGCTGTCACCTAAACCTAAAACTAAGCCTAACCCCCCTCCCCCATGCCAGATTACAAAGGCTCCCCTCCAAAACCTAAATCCAACCCCCCTCTGCTACTGCGCCCAGATAACCCTGAGGTGCCTGCATGCCCCCTTAATGCCCATACCTGTGGAGGTTACATGGCAGTCAGGAGTCACGTTTGGGGCACACATCTGGCACTGTGTGCATCAAGACTGTTATACATTTGCACTGGCCTATGGCCTTTGTGTTGCACATCACTTTATGATTTTTATACATCAGTTCCAACCTGTTGTTGGTTTACTAGGTACATCTTTGGCATTCATTTCTTTCCCTAGTAAGGCGTTCTTCCTGGCTGACATTAGTTGTGTGTCTCGACTTGTGTGTGTGTGTGGTGCTTGTGCTACATATGTTGTTTAGCCATTAACGGTTCTGTGCAGTGCTTTTGTCTGACAGTGGTTGGGTGTGTGTTGTGTGATGGACATTTGTGTGTTCAAGACATTTTGTTGTGTTGGTATTGAGCGGTGTTTGTGTTGACATGTGTTTGTTGTGTGGCTTTGTGTGCATGTGCATGTTTTGTGCATGGTATATAGGATATGACGTTCTGTGTAAGTCGATCGGTAAGTATTATTGTTGTGTGATTTTGTGTGTTTGTTCTCTGTTGGTGGTACGTTGTGATTTATGTGTGGTGTGTCTCCGGGTAGTTTCCGATATGGGTTCCTGCCAGGAGATTGGAGATGATACGGTTGTGTTGTAGTTGTGAGGTGTTGGGTGTCATTGTGGGTGGGTGGGCCTGTGCAGTGTTTCCGTGCGTACATATGTGTGTTTGTGATGTGCATGTGGTTGCCGTCGCATGATTGTTGTGTATGTGTGGTTGTGTGTGTGTGACTGTATGTGAGTATGCGTGTCAGTGGGCTCTTACGTGTGAATGTCGCCCTCGCACCCCCTTCCTGAATGTCTGTTGTGTAAGTGTACATAGATTGACCGTATACAACAATGACAGGTAAGTGTGTGCACTTACGGTTGCTGTTGTCGTTGCTGATTCAAAAGTCTTTGTGCGAGCAGGAGCAGCAGGATGATGTGAAGTTCTGGTTCCATGGTGGCTCCGGACAAGTAAGGCATCCTGAAGGTGAGTGTCTCCTTTTATGCAGTTTGTTTCCACCTGGGTTTCCGTGGTGGTGCGACCGCAGCAGAAACCTTGGCGTCTGCAACCTTGTAATCTGTCTGGTGGGAACATGCTGTCCGCCGGCCTGCAGGTGCCTACCGTTGCCCGTGGTGGCCAGACCACAGTGGTGGCTGTATTTTGTTGTGAACATTGCCATTGTACGACCGCCACCACCAACATGGCGGTTCTTAGACAGCTAAAGTCGTAATGAAGCCCTTGGTGTTTGGGTAGCTGACTGCAGTTCAAACATACTGCGTAATAATTCCCGTTATTCAACTTGGCAATCTTACACTCACCTAACAGAACCCCTGAGTGTCAAGTCCATCATCCAGTAGTGTACCAGTCCACAGCAACAAACCACCCATCACCACTTAGCAGGCAAGGAATAACTGAAGACATCTGCCACATACTGCTGGCCAATAGAGGACTCTAATGTAGTCGACCACTGCAAGTTACAACTAGCTACACACTAGGACCACTTCTTGACATCTTACAATGACAATTTTTATATGAGATGATAGTATCAAAGTCCGTCTTATCTCAGAAGTTCTCCCCCACCATGTAAGCAATTGTTTCAGAACCTCATGTAGGAGTAGAAAAAACTATGTGAATGTTGTGATAGAATACAATACACTGCTCCCCTGCCTCCCTCGCCCTCCAGTTACAAAGAAAATAAATATAGTACAGTTCTGCAGGGACCAAGCCAGAGTTCCAGACCCTATTTGTCTGTACCTTGAGTCATTGCTGACTGTACAGTGGCAAAACCATATCTATCTTCTGTTACGATTAACTTTTCCCTCTTCACCACAGCATTCTTTTTTCTCATCCCGTAAGGAACTAAGGGCCAGATGTAGCAAAGGTTTTTACCCATTCTGTGTCTATGGGAAAAAGTGTTCGTACATATGGCCCTAAGTGGTTATCATGTACAAGAAATCCAACATGCTCAAAGATACAGTGACTGTATACGCCTGTTTAATGTGTGAGCGGAATCTTGCACCACTCCAGTGCTGTGCTTGAAACTCATAAAGCTGTTGTCTGTGTTGTAACTGTGTGTGTGTGGTGAGTTGACAATGTTGTCGTCTGTGTGGTATCTGTTTGGTGTACAAGAGAGAGAGATTGCTTTGCAGGTTGTTGTGCTGCGGTTGTTGTATTTACTATGATGGAAGGTTGGACCGCTGATGTGTGTTATACCTGCTTCCTGTATATGTGAGGCAAGTGTGCAGTGTTCAAATGTACCACCTATTCTTCCCTTCTCAATATATTTTGTTGGATAGTGAAGTTTGGTCAACAATTTGCTAGCTTTAATCCAAAACGAGGCTCGGCAACTTTGTAGCAGATACTGCTGAAAGCAAACAATGTCATTTTATTTCGTAACCTCTCTCATAAACTTTTGAAGTCAACCAACTGCTACGGTTCCGTCTATCATTTTTGTGTTTGGAAACAAACGAGTTTTAGATAAACCCCTTGCACCACACTTGCTTGCTTAATGTATTGCTTCTTGTGGTTTCTAAGTGTGTTTTCACTTTTATTTTCATCCCTGGATATGTTTTTATTACTAACAGCTATATTCTAATTTAGTTGCATTTAGTTTGTATATGATGTAAGCAATCCATATGAACTTCTAATTGCAAAGAACATCAAAGATCTTTCACGGAATACAATGAAAACGTTGTCCAATTATATATTTAAGCCTCAACCTAAGTGTTTGTAAACTGCATAATGTTCTATATGAAGGATCCTGTTCCCGATCCCCTATTAGGTAAACATCTGTCGAAGCTCCAAAGATCTGTAAAAGCGGAAGATGGCCAATTCGTGGTTACATTCATTTTTTAAACCGATGTGTTGGATAACGCAATGTTCACTGAAGTAATTTACAAAAACTCCATATAATGTTCTCTAACCTGGAAATCAGACATCGGCCTCCAAGGCTTTCTTTGCCACCTTACGGAAGGAGTACTAAGTGCTGTAGAAATAATCAAATGTTGCACTCAAATAATATTATGTCCTAAATATTGTTTCAAAAACATTGCCCTTTTTGGTGTAGATTTTCTGTTATCTCCAGTGAGGTAATATTTTTGTAAACAACATTTAGGACATGATATTTGTTAAATAATACTGTGGTCCGTTCAAGGAAATATTTCAATGTCCAACGAAAGTCTCCGTAGATCTTATATTTAATTTTGGGGTCATTTTTCCTCTTAGCCCAGGTACTACATAACAAAGACCCTTTCGATTGCTGACTAGTGTCAAAACACATTTCAAAACCATTGTCAGTCCAGAAGTCCAGACTCAATCATATCAGCACAATTCTGGTACTACTTCTGACTTTCAAAGGCATGCTTTCAAGTCTGTCCACCAATACGGTGACCATGGATAACAATAGCCGAGCTGGTTGTGTAGGATTCCTAATAAATGCAAGTGATGAGCCTTTGAGTAAAAAACAATGCCACCTACAAAAAACACATACAGTATTTGCAGCCATATAGTATGATCAACTTCAAGAGAACTTGCCCATATATTACTGTGCAATTTACACAGGATTGCAAATGTGCTTTGGGTAACCCAAATATTATGAGTTCTTCCATACAGAACGGTTTATTCCATATCAGAGTCCAACTGATGTGACTGAAAGTTCTAGAGAAATAATTCAGCTGTGCCGCAGCATCGGCCATAGTCCATGTGCTGCCTCAACCTCCGAAAAAATTAACTGTAAGAAAATATGCTCAAATTTTCAACCCAATAATTAAAATTACCCTGCTATATTTTAGCAAAAACATTAGCTGGGAGACACAGCATTGCCACTAAACAATAATCCGATGTCTCCAAAAATTAGGCTTCTTAAATACAACAATTAATATGTTGATATCCCAATTTCCTTGGTGTGCACCACCTCTCAGTTAAGATTGTTGCCTATTAGAAAGTATATAAACTAATTAAATAATTTGAGAAACTGTCAAGACGGATGGCTGATGGACCTTTACATTTACTAATAATATAAGTTACTCCACAAACTATAGTTTAATGGGAGGTCAAGTCTTAGGAATTTTAGTGAGCAGAAACTACATCATCATTCTCATAATCACATAACTTGATCATTTATTTGACCCATGCATCACCTGCATTTTTACGTATAGATGGCTTGAAATGCAGCCCTTCATATTCCTTTTCTTCTGATCCCCAAATCATTTTAGTATTGTTTATCTTCAACATCATATGCATTGCCTGTCAGTATCCAGTACCTAATGTGGATGGATATGATTCTTGAAAGTTTGTTCAGTTTTCTTACCACTGCTATAAATAGGAAATGAGCTGAGAAGGTGCCAAATTGGATGCCTCCTGGTAATCACATCACAGCCAATCCATATTGCTCATTTCGACAAACGATGTACTTTTTAATGTTTACGTATACAGTGAGGAAATGTCACTACCTTCACTCATCAGTATCATGTACCTGCCACAAATAACTTTCTCTGAAGAATAAAAGAATACTTAATCAACCATAGGAGGGTTGGCTAGAACAGAAGATTTAACTCTGTAGATTCACCAAATGAGGAAGCTGACGCTGAGCTTAAATGTCAACACCAGAGAGTTGTGTTCAATGTTCTAGAATAGTAAAGCTGACAAATAACTCCAAAAGAGATGAGGAAACCACGTACCTTGTGTTTTGACGGTTAATTTCCTTTTAACATTTTGGATTTGTTCTAGATCTTATATTGAAATGTCTCTTAGACTTCCTAATGTTCAGCATACACAGAACTTCTGTCAGCCTCCCCGAATAGTATCTGTACTTCCTTCAAGAATAACTTTTGACTGATGTACTTTTTGAGTAACACAGTTGCTGCCTGATGAGGAGTTAAGGCTAGTGGTGGTAAAGATTACTTGCAGCACTGTTACCACTGAGTTGATTTCACGGAGTGTAAGGGTCTATTGTTGACCTTACATATATGTGCGGCACATAGATTTGAAAGGGAGTTCCCACACTCGTAAGGTAGGATCCCTTTCCTTAATGTTGAAATGGTGGTTGCTGCAGGATTCTGTGCTCTTTCCAGGCTCTCTAAGGTTGTCTGGAATCACAAGGTGTGGACTGTTAGAATATTTAATCCTAAATGTTAAAATGCATGTTGCGTCCACTGCTCTCTGGTGTCAAGTCAAGAACGTAAATGACTTGCCGAGGGCTCATGCAAGAACAAGCATTTGCAATGCAACGGGTCTCGCGTTTGCTCATGTTAGAGCTGATCGTGTTGTAAACTCCTAACCCGACTTTTCACCTATCGGGCAAAAGTGCATTTATGTACATAACCCGAAAAAGTGAAATTAACTATGTAAAGCGCTCGAATTCTGCCAAGCGAGATCGCGGTCGTAAATTAGAGAAAAAGAAGTCCACGTGCCCGATGGAAAACAGCGAGCCTCGCATGTTTTCTGTACTTGGTCGCTGCGCTCGAGGAGGGCTAGCCACCGGAAAAGGCATGACTTATGCGTGCCTTCGACTAATGAAAGCAAGCAGATTTTATTAGGCAAGCCCACGAACCAATAAAAAACACTGACTTGACGTTGACAGGGCTCCCAGCCCTTTTCTAAACACTAAAGCGCCTCGCTGCGATAAGCATGCGCGAGCGCATGCAACTCAGCTTCGACCCAAAAAATTGTGCTTTGCTATTGCAAACACCCATGCTAATGGAGATAGACAAGTATTGATCATAGGGACAGCAGTGAAGCCAACAGTTAGGAATCTGTAGTTTATTCATGGAAACTAAGTCCCTTTCTTTGCTGTTGTGTCCCTAAACTCTCATGTGCTCATGCTGTGTGGATAAGTGCCACTGTTCTTACCGCTCAAATAATATTAGATTAGCGACTGGGGCCGTGTAAACCGTAGGAATAAATCCCATCTGCCACGTATTAAAGTTAAACTGACAGCCGTCTTTCTTGTGGTTATCTGCAGTCCACCTAGGCATCATTTTTTAACACGCTTCAGGCAACTCCTTACCACCGCTGGCATTCACCCTAAACCTGTGGGTGTCGGGGATTGAAGGGGTTGTGGCAACCATGGAAACACACAATACAATGCCGAAGTCAGATTAACATTCTGTATTTTTCAGCTCTTTTTTTCTTCTCAAACCCCCAGACATACTATTTTTTGACAAGGAGATTGTGAACAGACAAGGGATGGGAACTCTTTTTTCACCTTCTCAGGTCACCAGTAAACTGTGGGAAAATGTGGAAGGAAGGAAAGGCTGGTGATAAAAGCTGCTCTGTCTCTCAACCCAGTGCCTGCCGGGGCCCCCTGTCTGTTATGTTGAGTCTCCAATGACTTATTCTGACTCTACTTAGATTGGGGTACAATCCCTAGAGGTGCTATGGGGCCGAGGAGGTGAACTGGATGTGGGACTGTGTATATGAAACTGCACTGGGTCTTTGAGACTGCACATGGGCATATTATGCTGCACTGGTCTTCAAACTGCACATAGGCTCGATTTTACCTGTTGTCCTGTGCAGAGGTCTTTAGGTTTGTTCACAGCTTGTGATGTTGTAATGGTGCATGAGGCTCTACTAGACATTTCAAAACAGGACTAGTAGTTTGAGGCTGCATTGGAAGTGGAGTGCTGTACTGACCATAAGGTGTCACTAAGGGGATGCCAGTATGGTCGGGAGATCAAATGGTATGTGAAACACCTTAAGCTGCTACTGTAATTTTGATGACTTTTATATCCATGGGAATAATGTCACTGTTTCTGGCAAGGCTGGCAAGATATTTCTTCCCCATGTTCGAGAACGAGGAGGAGCCAGTAGAGAAGGCTAGCTCAGCAGTACACATCGCTCCATTCAAATAGCGCAAGTTATTACTCAGTAGGGCGTGGACTAGAGACATGCAGTGAGGAATATATCACAAGTATAGGGCCTTTTCGTTTCACTTGAACACATGGAGTTATGCTGCATCTTCTCCATGCACTTTCAAAACTTGTTCGGAAGTAAGACCTATCTCCTTTATTCAAGGTTTTAGCTAATTTCTCCGTTTTGAAAACGGCTAAAACTTTTCTCCTCTGCTCTACCTTTCAGTGCTGTCAAATTCTCACCTTCTGCACTCATTCAATGCATGTCTTCCTGCCTTTCTTAGCATTCCCCACCATATAAGGTTCACCCTTGTACATGCCCCTTCTACACCTATTTCCAGCTGGTGCCCTCCCATCTGTCTTTCAATCCAGCGCTCACTCTGGA
Source organism: Pleurodeles waltl (assembly GCF_031143425.1). Taxonomy (NCBI): domain Eukaryota; kingdom Metazoa; phylum Chordata; class Amphibia; order Caudata; family Salamandridae; genus Pleurodeles; species Pleurodeles waltl. Next base: position 491,605,261 of record NC_090440.1, read on the forward strand.
GCACACTTCAGCTCTCTGCCACACCAAACTCAATGCTCTCCATCCAACTCTCAGACCTCACCCTTTCCCTCATCTCTCACAACCCTGTTCTATTTTAATCTTATACCCAAGTACAGTGCTCTGTTGCTCCATACCTAGCTTCAGAAGTGCGAAACAGTATATTCAATGCAGTTCATCCTCCTGTCCCCTGCTGGATTGAACAATGTCCTCACTCTTGGATTTCACCCCACGCCTATCAACTTTCACCAGACCCTCTCGTAAACTCATCTCCTTCTCTCTAGGCTCCTTCGAACACTCAATTTCCATGTTTAGGGTCCATGTTTAGGGAATGGATTAAATTCTCCCATTCCATAAATGTATCATTTCTTATCCCATTGTACGACTGGTTTGTGTTGTCAGATTTGGTAATCTGGCATGACAGGGATAAAGAGGAAACATGGGCATGGCCTTTTGGCTTGGAAGCAATACAGGGAGTGCAGAATTATTAGGCAAATGAGTATTTTGACCACATCATCCTCTTTATGCATGTTGTCTTACTCCAAGCTGTATAGGCTCGAAAGCCTACTACCAATTAAGCATATTAGGTGATGTGCATCTCTGTAATGAGAAGGGGTGTGGTCTAATGACATCAACACCCTATATCAGGTGTGCATAATTATTAGGCAACTTCCTTTCCTTTGGCAAAATGGGTCAAAAGAAGGACTTGACAGGCTCAGAAAAGTCAAAAATAGTGAGATATCTTGCAGAGGGATGCAGCACTCTTAAAATTGCAAAGCTTCTGAAGCGTGATCATCGAACAATCAAGCGTTTCATTCAAAATAGTCAACAGGGTCGCAAGAAGCGTGTGGAAAAACCAAGGCGCAAAATAACTGCCCATGAACTGAGAAAAGTCAAGCGTGCAGCTGCCACGATGCCACTTGCCACCAGTTTGGCCATATTTCAGAGCTGCAACATCACTGGAGTGCCCAAAAGCACAAGGTGTGCAATACTCAGAGACATGGCCAAGGTAAGAAAGGCTGAAAGACGACCACCACTGAACAAGACACACAAGCTGAAACGTCAAGACTGGGCCAAGAAATATCTCAAGACTGATTTTTCTAAGGTTTTATGGACTGATGAAATGAGAGTGAGTCTTGATGGGCCAGATGGATGGGCCCGTGGCTGGATTGGTAAAGGGCAGAGAGCTCCAGTCCGACTCAGACGCCAGCAAGGTGGAGGTGGAGTACTGGTTTGGGCTGGTATCATCAAAGATGAGCTTGTGGGGCCTTTTCGGGTTGAGGATGGAGTCAAGCTCAACTCCCAGTCCTACTGCCAGTTCCTGGAAGACACCTTCTTCAAGCAGTGGTACAGGAAGAAGTCTGCATCCTTCAAGAAAAACATGATTTTCATGCAGGACAATGCTCCATCACACGCGTCCAAGTACTCCACAGCGTGGCTGGCAAGAAAGGGTATAAAAGAAGGAAATCTAATGACATGGCCTCCTTGTTCACCTGATCTGAACCCCATTGAGAACCTGTGGTCCATCATCAAATGTGAGATTTACAAGGAGGGAAAACAGTACACCTCTCTGAACAGTGTCTGGGAGGCTGTGGTTGCTGCTGCACGCAATGTTGATGGTGAACAGATCAAAACACTGACAGAATCCATGGATGGCAGGCTTTTGAGTGTCCTTGCAAAGAAAGGTGGCTATATTGGTCACTGATTAGTTTTTGTTTTGTTTTTGAATGTCAGAAATGTATATTTGTGAATGTTGAGATGTTATATTGGTTTCACTGGTAATAATAAATAATTGAAATGGGTATATATATTTTTTTTGTTAAGTTGCCTAATAATTATGCACAGTGATAGTCACCTGCACACACAGATATCCCCCTAACATAGCTAAAACTAAAAACAAACTAAAAACTACTTCCAAAAATATTCAGCTTTGATATTAATGAGTTTTTTGGGTTCATTGAGAACATGGTTGTTGTTCAATAATAAAATTAATCCTCAAAAATACAACTTGCCTAATAATTCTGCACTCCCTGTATTCCTCAGCCTTCCAGAACGCACAACTGAGACCCCCAATGAAGAATCACCAAATGTTAACACACTCTGCGACTATGCAATGAAATGGGCAGATAATGCCATCACAGCTCTATTTGCATATATAGTTGGACTTCTTTTGGCATGTAGGAAATCAAGATGTAGGTAAGAATCAAGTCAACCGGGCACAAATGTGTCTGCCATTAAAGTACATAGTACAGCCACAGTTAAGTACATTAAACTAATACCAACCTAACACCAACACAGCCCTCGGAACATTTCGGAAAAACCGTATACATGTACTTGAAACGGAGATTATGATGGCGGTTAATCTATTGAGGGAGTTGTGAACTCTTGCGTGGTTTTGCCGATGATGTGTGACGATTGGCCTGGAAGTCCGTCAATGCCAGTGTGTCCTCACTTTAGGAAACGCTAGATAAACAAACAATAGCGCTCCCAATGGGTCCCTCTTATCAGAAATAGTGTGAAATCTTGAGTGCGTTTTCTCTATACATTTCTGTATCTATTGTCTTTATGTTTAAACGTTACCTTCTAAATTAACAAAATCGAAACACAGCGGGTAACAGGGGAGACATTTTCTCACTTGTTACACGCAGAGTTAGTGCTACTAGCAAAATGTCTGACTTTTATTTTTTCTTCTTCTGCAGGATAGCTATTCTGACATGGACTTTAACTCTTCTTTAACGTCTTCCATGGCCTCCCACCAGTTCGAAGATCAATCTGTAAGTGGTTTTATCATATACTACCAAATACATTGCCTAAAGAGCTATGCATTTTACAGACACTATCAAAGAGAAACGAATGTAAGAAAAGTTCATACTGGGTTCGCCAAAATATCCAGGAGTGATACTTTGTGCAGCAGCAGATTTTGTATGTGTGGTTGAATAATATATGCCAAGTACGAAATCCTAGAGGTGTAGGAGGAAAAGACATCTGCTGGAGGAGAGACCCATTACCTGTGTGATGCAGTAACTCTTTGGAAAAAATATGATTGAAATTCATGTGTCAGCACAGACAACAGCTGTTTTAAATGGCGTGTTAGGTAATACTACACATCAATGTCCTGTATAAGTCTGATATTCCATCAACATTTAGGGGGTTATTCCAACTTTGGAGGAGGTGTTAATCCGTCCCAAAAGTGACGGTAAAGTGACGGATATACCACCAGCCGTATTACGAGTTCCATAGGATATAATGGACTCGTAATACGGCTGGTGGTATATCCGTCACTTTACCGTCACTTTTGAGACGGATTAACACCTCCTCCAAAGTTGGAATAACCCCCTAAGTCCTTTAAAATAAAGTGATTTCAGAATTGATGCTATTACATTTTTATGATCCTCCTTTGCCAAAGAATTTCCGATATATGTCGGATTGATTTTATTTCCATATATTTATTTATGTTGCAAGACCAGTCTAAATATTAAGTTACTCAAATATTCAAGGGAGTTAATGATAATAAGATATTCTTGGTGCCAACTTTACAAGTCTGATAATCAAATATCCGATAGCGCTTGTGTCTGCTCTTGTGACTGCTTCTGGGGTCATGCAGCAAAGCTTCAGTGGTAACGATAGAAATTTGGGGATACAAGGCCATTCCTATTTTGTTTAGACGAGCCCCAGAATATGTTTGAGGTCATTCTTACGTTGATTAGCAGAGGATTACCAGCGGACTTACATCTAGACAAGAAAAAAATATATTTAATCTGTTTGACCTGGCATCCTTGGGTGGTCTCTCCTAAATTTTTGCCTCTGCTTCCCAGGTTGTTGCTGTATGCTGAACTCTGTTTCTGTTCTTCTGGGCACTTTACAACTGCTGACCAGTGCTACGTGCAAGTGCTCCCTATGTGAAATTGTTTGTGTAATTGGCTTTTCCACAATTCACATATTTGATTTACTAGTAAGTCCCTAGTAAATTGCTCCAGAGGTGCCCAGTGCCTGTAAATCAAATGATGCTAGTGGGCCTGCAGCACTGATCGTGCCACCCACCTGAGTAGCCCTGTAAATATGGCTTAGATTTGCCACTGCAGTGTCCGTATTTGCAGTTTTAAAGTGCCAGTTCACCCAAACCTTCCCTTTTTATACATGTAAGGCACCCTTAGGGTAGGCCCTAGGTAGCCCTTACCTGCCTGGGCAGGGTGCAGTTTATGTTAGAGGTGGGGCATGTACTGATGTGTTTTACATGTTCTAACAGTGAGATACTGCCAAATTCGGTTTTCACTTTGCAATGCCTATCTCTCTCATAGGTTAACATTGGGGCTGCCTTTCAATATTATTAAAGTGCAGATTCCCTTTGAGAACAGATAGAAAAATGGGGTCAGGGGTCTCTAAACTCACAATTTAAAAATACATCTGTTAGCGCAGTTGGTTTTTAGAGTGTTAGTTTGAAAATGCCACTTTTAGAAAGTAGGCATTTTCTTGCTTAAACCATCCTGTGACTCTGCCTTTTTATTGATTCCCTGTCTGGGTGAGACTGAAAGTTGGGCTGTTTGTGAATCTCCTGTAGACAGTGACTCAAAGGGAGCTGGGGTGTAGCCTGTATATCTTGATGAGCCATCTGGGCTAGAGTGGAGGGAGGAATGGTCAGTTACACCTGAAAGGGCTGTGCCTGCCCTCACAGTGCAGTCTCCAACCCCCTGGTGCGTGTCTGGGGCCTGGCCTGAGCAAGGCAGGATCTTGTGAACAACAGAGACTTTCCTTTGAAGGTTGCCTACTTCAAAGGCAGAAAGGGGTACAAGTAGTGGACCCAAACCCCAGACTTAAATCACTTCTGGATCCAAGAGGAACCTCTGCCCAGGAGAAGAGCTGAGAAGTGCTACCCCTGCCTGTGACTGTGCTTTGTTGGGCTATCCTGCAGTTGCTGCTTCTGCCTGTGATAGGGGACAAAGACTGGACTTTGTTGTGCATTCCTGCTTGAGAAGAATATCCAAGGGCTTGGATTGAGCTTGCCTCCTGTTTTGATGTCTCAGGGCCATCAAAGACTCCCTCTGCCAGCACCTGGACTCTCTGCTGAGACTCCTGCAATGCCAAGTGGTGCCCTATCCAGTCCCTGGGCCCTTGAAAGGTGAAGTTGGCAGAACAAGGACTGAAATCCACGCACAGCACACCGTGTGGGGAAATTTTAGATGCACCATCTGCAATGTGGCTGATAAGTGATGTGCCACCTGCATCGCAGCTGGGAGATCAACGCATTGCGGCTGGAGAGATGATGCAACACCCACTTGTGGCTGCTGATAACGACGCAAACCCCACGCAACACAGTTTTCCAACACCATGCTTCCGGATTTCACACGCATTGTCGCTGGGTGTCAAAATCATCGTGCACCTGTGCAGATTCAAGGTCCCCCATCTGAAATTCCACGGATCGCTCTCTTGAGAGAAAAACAACGCATCGCCTACCCAGCTGGAGAAGAAACAACGCACAGCCTCACTTGCAAGTAAGAAATCGTGGCATCGCTGACTTTTTTGATGCACGCTCACCCATGCAACTTTATTTTTGACGCAAACCAGGTACTTTGTGTAAAATCAACGTTTCCATTGTTTTCCATGGAGTAAGACTGTTATTCTTTTCAAAATTCATATCTTGACTTGTGTATATTAGATTTTTGTTGTTTTGGTCTTTTTTGATTTAGATAAATATTACCTATTTTTCTTTACTGGTGTGGTGTCCATTTGTAGTGTTTTCACTGTATTACTGTGTGTTTGGTACAAATAATTTAGTAACACAAAAGGATGATGGATGGAGTGTTGAAACTCCTCAAGCACTCACCCTCAGTCACAGATCTTGGTTTAATCCATCGTTCTTTTGCTCACCGTGCCAACCCAGGTCCTTCCTGGATCAGAAACAAGCATCCTGGGACCGGTTTCAGGGCATCAACCTTCATCAGCCAGGCTAGCTTGAATCCAGTGGCACAGTGAGCAAGGGACCTGCGTCGGGGCATACCCTCCCCACTTAGGGCAACTTTAGTAAGACAAAAAGATGATGGACGGAGTGTTTAAACTTTTCAAACACTCACCCCAGTCACAGATCTGGCTTTAATCCATTGTTCTTTTGCTCACCATGCCAACGCAGTTTGGATCCAGCCATATGTAAATCAGTCTTTGCTATGTTCCCCATGGGAACAGTCCAACCCGAACTGCCAGGCCAGGTCCTTCTTGGATCAGAAACAAGCATCCTGGGACCGGTTTCAGGGTATCAACCTTCATCAGCCAGGCTAGCTTGAATCCAGTGGCACAGTGAGCAAGGGACCTGCGTCTGGGCATACCCTCCCCACCTCGGGCAACTTTAGTAAGACAAAAAGATGATGGACGGAGTGCTTAAACTTTTCAAACACTCACCCCAGTCACAGATCTGGCTTTAATCCATCGTTCTTTTGCTCACCATGCCTCCCCAGTTTGGATCCAGCCATATGCAAATCAGTCTTGAGCCTGTTCCCCATGGGAACAGTCCAGCCCGTACTGCCAGGCCAGGTCCTCCCTGGACCAGAAACAAGCATCCTGGAACCGGTTTAGGGGTATCACCCTTCATCAGCCAGGATAGCTTGAATCCAGTGGCACAGTGAGCAAGGGACCTGCGTCTGGGCATACCCTCCCCACTTAGGGCAACTTTAGTAAGACAAAAAGATGATGGACGGAGTGTTTAAACTTTTCAAACACTCACCCCAGTCACAGATCTGGCTTTAATCCATCGTTCTTTTGCTCACCGTGCCGCCCCAGTTTGGATCCAGCCATATGCAAATCAGTCTTGAGCCTGTTCCCCATGGGAACAGTCCAGCCCGTACTGCTAGGCCAGGTCCTCCCTGGACCGGAAACAAGCATCCTGGGACCGGTTTAAGGGTATCACCCTTCATCAGCCAGGATAGCTTGAATCCAGTGGCAAAGTGAGCAAGGGACCCACGTCTAGGCATACCCTTCCCACTTAGGGCAAATACCTTACACATTAATTCGGAGTTAAGCCTTTCTGCTCATGCCAAGCTACCAAGGGGGGTGAGCGGGGTTAACCAGGTGTGTTTCTCCTTTGCCCTGACTAGAGTGAGGGTCCTTGCTTGGACAGGGGTAACCTGACTGCCAACCAGAGACCCCATTTCTAACATAATCTATTCATTTTAATTGACTACTCGAGATTCAAATATTTTGGAAAGAGAAAAGGCTTGTTGAGAAAGCAACCATATGCATTATTTTTATCTAAAGAATATTTTCCAGTCACTTTACAAAACGTTCCTGAACTTATTGGACCTTTTTGGTGTGCCGTAATCATTTTCAGTTCAGGATATTTCCCTTTGTGCCGTGTTTTAATTTAATAGTCTGTATTAAGTGTTTGTTGGTCATTGCTGCCTTTCTCTGGATGCAATGGGTATTGTTGCTACTATATTAAAATGATTCCTACATTTGTGTTCATCTGGGTTCAATCCATAGTAGTGTTATTTCCATTACCATTAGCATGCTTTTAAATTCATACTTCTGAAAGACGTCTTTGTTCCTGACTTCTCAAAAATAATTATCCAAAGATTACAGGACTCCAAGATCTCACTTTGATTCTAGATTTTTGACAAACTGGCAACCATATGTTGTCATGTACATAGTAAAATAGTTTAAAAAAAACCAGGAGGTTGTACACACTGCCTTTTTTAAGGTCTGGCTTAAAGACAAGATATCTATAGCCTCAAGTTTAAAAAAAAATGATCATATTTGTATATAGTCACTGAAAAAAAAGAAAGGTTAAAGTGACGTTATAGTTAGGTATTGTAACAATATCTTACTTTGCATTTAAAAAAATAGAAATTCACTGTAAAAAAAATTTTAAGCTAACGTTACGGTTAAGTGAAAATGTCAGTGGTTTTGTTCATTTTTTTTTATTCACTGAAATTCACCAATTACAGTTATCTCAAGTAACAATTATGTGTGCCCTATATTAGCTATAACTTGTGCCCCAACATGCACAGTATTGTCATCAAGGATGTAATTTCAGATGTTACAATCATGTTATCAGTGATGTCATAGAACATGTCAAGAGTGATGTAATATGACAGGTAATTGGCAGTTCATGGCAAGTGCGCGAATTATAGTAACGTTAGGACAGGAGTCAATCAAATAAAAAAAAAGTTATAGCTCAGGCTAGGCAGGGTCCTTTATTAGGTCAAATGCTCAAGCACTCTGGCCTGTTGTAATCTACCTGTGGGCTTTTAACCACGCCAACCTCATGCCCATCATTATCACTTGTTCATGGGCTTTCCTTTCAAAAATATTTTTGTTATAATTGGTAAATGCTTTACGTTTGTCCCTCCATGGGGCAGTTTTGTTACATGGATAATTGCACTTTTGCCGATACGTTTGACTGCGAGCGAACTTCCTTTTCCTTTTGTCTCTCTCTTTTGTGCTCGCGGCGGTCATGGCGCATTGAATCAGCCTGCTTATGTCAACTGTTTTACTTTTTATTTTCAATTTATGTGGCAAGAAACGTCTAGTTAGGAATTTACAATGCTAATAGCTCTTACTCGAGCAAACATGAGACCCTTTGCATTGCAAGTGCTTGTTTTAACCTTGTTTCCAGGACTCAAGGCTGAGTCCAGAGTCATAAGATGGCCACTGCTACATTGCTGTTGTTGTGGTGGCAGCCAATCAGATGTCGTCTCGAAATCTCTTAGCTCTGTGGATTCTCTGTGGCATGAAATATGCCAAGGTTTTGATCCTTAATTTCATAAAAACTACCAACCGGATTTTCCCAAAAGCACGCTTTCCGTACCAAGATCTAACATTATGCTAAATTTGGTGTAAATCCATTGAGCGGTTTTGGATATAGCTATGTCTAAATTTCCTATTGAAAAATGAATGGGGAAAACACGTTTTGGGATGCTCCTTTTTTCTCAGACCCAACTTGAATCACCTCAAAGCTTTCATGTTAGGAGCTGAGACTGAAGAACATTGTTTTTGGAAAGCTGTGTGAAGATTCGTCAAATGGCGCCAAAGTTATTAAGAAAACAAAAAATGTTTTTCCTATGCAAACATGCACAATCCTAATTACAACTACCCAGTGGCGACTGCCACTGGGAGATTTATGTATGTCAGTCAGTGGGTCAGGTCCCTTTATCCAATGACTTTTTTGCACTGTGAGTGACTTAAGTTTGCATGAGCATTTGTACCAGCTGCCTGAAAAGGAGTGCACTTTATTAACAAGCATGGTGATTGCTAATCTGCTACTTTTTTTTTTTTTTACATGGATTCTGAATATTTTTTGCCAATGTTTTATATAGAAAAATACATGTAAAACAAAAAATGTAGCCTGCTAAGGCCAGACCCAATTGGCTTTGTCAATGCCTGTTTATTTTATGTTTTTTAAAGTGCGCTAATTAGTTAACCCTTTAGCTGCTGGGCCTTCCCTCCCACCCCCAGTGCTGAGCACTCTTTTGCTGTTTGGGGTAGTTCGCTCTTAGGCCTTCATAACTTTTTGTTTACATAAGCTACCCATGCCAAATTTGCGTCCTTTTTTCCAACTTCCTAGGGATTGTAGAGGTACCCAGAGTTTGTGGGTTTCCCTAGACCCTGGAGGAGACCAAGAAATTTGCCAAAATTCAGCTACAATTTTGTTTTTTAAAAAAAAGGTAAAAAGAGCTGCAGAAAAAAACACGTGTTTTTCCCCCCTGAAAATGCAATCAACAAAGGGTTTAAAGTGCTAAAATCACCATCATTCCAGCTTTCAGGAACAGGCAGACTAGAATCAGAAAACCACACTTTTCAACACATTTTCGGCATTTTACTGGGACACACCCCATTTTAACTTTTTTTTTTTTGTGCTTTCAGCCTCCTTCCTGTTAGTGACAAAAAAGGCTTTGAAACAAATGGTGGATTCCGGACAGCTAAACATTTCTGAAAAGTAGATAAAATTCTGAATTCAGCAAGGGGTCATTTGTGTAGGTCCTTAAAGTTTTTCCTACAGAAAGTGACAGCTGAAATAAACAAAAATATTGAAATTGAATTGAAAAAACAGCCATTTCTGTCCATGCTTTCTTCTGTAACTTTTTTCAGCTATGGCAGATTTTTTAAACCAATATACCGTTAAGTCTGCCGGACTCTTCTGCTTGCGGGAATATATAGGGCTTGTAGGGTCATCAAGAACCCTAGGTACCCAGAGCTAATAAATGAGCTGCACCTTCCAATGGGTTTTCAGGTTTTTATTGTATACCAGGTATGCAGCAATTAATTTGGTAAAATATAAAGAGTGAAAAATAGGTATCAAGGACACCTTTGTATTTCCAAAATGGGTGCATGATAAGGTATTGAGAAACAGTGGTTATTTGCACATCGCTGAATTTGGGGGTCCCCATGCTAGCATGTGAATTACAGAGCACTTCTCAAATAGACTGCTTTCTAACACACTGTATTACATTTGGAAGGAAAAAATTTAGAGAACGAAAAGGGGCAACAACACTTGTTCTTCTATTCTTTATTCCCCCAAGTCTCCCGATAAAAATGTTACCTCACTTGTGTGGGTAGACCTAGTGCCCACGACAGGAAAGGCCACAAAACTAACATGGACACATCACATTTTTACACTGAAATCTGATGTGTTTTTTGGAAAGTACCTAGCTGTGTATTTTGGCCTCTAGCTCAGCCGGCACTTAGGAAAACCTAGCAAACCTGTCCATTTTTAAAACTAGACACCTTAGGGAATCCAGGATGGGGTGACTTGTTGGGCTCTCACTAGGTTCTGTTACTCAGAATCCTTTGCAAACCTCAAATGTGACTAAAAAAACACTTTTTCTTCACATTTCGGTGCTGCAAAGTTCTGGAATCTGAGGGTAGCCACAAACATCCTTCCACCCAGCATTCCCCCGCATCTCCCTATAAAGATGGTACCTCACTTGTGTGGGTAGGCCTAGTGCCTGCATCAGGAAAGGGTCCAAAACACAACATGGACACATCAAAATTATCTATTATAAAACTACCTGTTTTTTCAAAGGGGATACTTCCGTTTTTGGTCGTGGGCTTGGCAGCCATCTAGGGAAACCTACCAAACCCAGATATTTCTGAAATCTAGAAACCCGGGGACTCTACAGAGGTGTGGCATGTGTGGATTCCCCAAAGTTTTCTTACCGAGTATACCCTGCAATGGTGAAACATTGAAAACAAACTACAAGAATATGCAGGGATCCACAAAATTTCTACCACCCAGCATTCCCCAACTTGTCCCAATAAACATGCTACCCCACTGGTCTGCCTGGGCTTACTGCCAGTGAAAGCCCCCAGGGAAACCACACATGCAATGACAAAAGTGATGTTTATATATGTAAGAGAGAGAAACAGAGAGAGAGATTTCTTGCCCTCTTTAGTCTCTTTCTTTATATATGTATGTATGTGTGTGTGTGTGTATATATATATATATATATATATATATATATATATATATAATTTGTTTTTAATAGCTGTTTGATTTCCTTGGGGGGCGATCGTGCCTCCCCATATAAACCACAGATCTCTCTAAAAAAAAAAAATACCCCCCGGGGTGTCAGCTCGCTCATGGGCGACCCCCTGTCAATTTCATTTTTTTTTTTTAAATGTATTGTTTATTTTTTTTAAAACCCCGGGGGGCGTGATTGCCCCCCAGGAGTAAACACACATAAAAAATAAAAATAAAATAATATGCCCAGGTTTTTTTGGGGTGGGGGTGGGGGACTGGCCCATTTTCTAAAGGGGCGTACCCCTGAGTCAATATCCTTTTTAAAAATAAAAAAAATAACCCCGGGCGGAGGTGACCCCCTCCCCCCTAGACATCCCTGGTGTCTAGTGGGGTCTCCTGGGCATGGATCACAGCGCAGCTGCGATCCATCCCCAGGAAATACTTTCAGAAAGGCCTCGTTTGAAAGGGGAGAACCTCCCCTTTCAAATGAGGCCTTCCTGAAGGCTGGGGAGGCACGTTCTGGACCGTTTTCCCCACCGGAGCAGAAAGCGGCCTTACCTCCGCTTCCTGCTCCGGTTGGGAAAACACCCTTAAGAATCTGGAGTTCTAGCATGAGTGATGAGAATCTTAAACACCCCTTTGACCACTTGACATTCTGAGATCACTAAGTGACTGCTGATTTTCTTTACATTTTGTAAATTGCTATGCTGTGTCTTTCATGTAAGATCTGGTCTCCATAGAACATATTGTCTCAAAGGCATCCTTCAAAAGAAAAGCCACTCTCATTACTCCTTATGTGTTGAATTAACAGGATAGATCAAAATGGGAGGAGATAGAAGTTTTTAAGTGGATCCACTCCACTTCCACTTATGCAATATATAAGGCACATTAAGAGAGCACACACTGTCAACTTGTCTCTCACACCCTGACATGGGTGGCGGGGGTATCCTACATTGTTTTCAAAGAACACTCACCCATTGAAGTTCCTAGAGGCATGCTTCATCATCGAGTTCTTGGCGAGGTATCTAGAGCACTTGGGAAAGCTCTATCTTCAATCTCAAGGGAGTTCTTTGATTTTCCTATTGGGATGTAAGATTAAAATTGCCTTCAGGTATCCAGACAAACCCTGACTTTATTCCTCGATCTTTAGGCAAGATTAAAAGCAACAAGTTGATGTTTTAGGAGTGTTGTACTTTAATCCGACATCTATATGTTTCAGCCAACCCTGCCAAAGGGTCTCTTGGCAGTAATTTTAAATTCATCCTCTGCTTCGGCTGATATGAACCCACTATTGCCACAAATGACATCAGTGCCATATTATACTCCAGGTATCTCCAAGTATGCCTGTCAATAACATAATATGCCACAGGTTTAGCCCCCTATTACAATTTCCTGCTTTGTGTTTCTAGCTTATCATATCAACTAAAACTGGATAACTTATTCTCATAGACCTCCACTATTTCCTGTGTTAAAGAATATGGGGATGACTCTTCCTGTATTGCAGGACATGGGGATGATTCTTTGTGAGGGACAGTTCTTCACCCACCATGTAAATAATGTGACTTAAAGTTACCTATTACCACTTGCACATGCTTTTTGCTTGCCTGTGTCCTCATAGTTGTTCTCTCACACATTGACTACTCTGATGACATCTTCTTGTACATCACTTCCATGAATATGGCCATTTTTCAGAGGATTCAAAACTAATCAGGACATCGTATGCTGAGCCTCACACAGACTACATGGCATTGGATATAATTTAATACTTCTGGCTACCAGTAGCAAATAGGTTCTGCCCATTTAGTCCACCGGGACCTTCGTAAATTACTCCCTGGGTTTTGAAATTTTACTGTGAATGAGTCTCACTAAATGAGTCTCACTTGCGCTAAATTCACTGTCATTGGACTGAGAAAGTTATCTGCCACTTTCTGCCTTTAAAGATAGGCTTACTGCTGCTCAGCTAAGGTAAGAGACTCTGGACTGGTTACATGTGAAAACGGTTGTGCCCGAGTGTCTGCTGTGCGTTTGAGACTACAGTTGTGTGCCATCTGCTGTCTATATACAGATAGCTTGTCACAGAAGGGGCTCTGCCAGGATTGTACTGACCTGAGGTAGGCTTTATAACTTGAGTCAGCATCCATAATGTAGGCCTGTAGTGCGTTATATGCAAAATGTGCCCTAAAGTACAGTTTTGCTCCACTTAAGCCTACATTGTCCAGCAAGGCACCAAACTGCAGTAAAACATGCACCCAGATTATAAAAGTACAGTCCCAATAACTACATACAAATCTTATGAGACGTCAAGATTTGTCATATCTCTTTTGCCGTTCTAAAAAGACTAGAAATAATTGACCAAGTGTGTGGTGCTTGCCCAATCCCATCTAAGTCCCCCTGGGGTGGACCAGGGTGCTGGGGGTCCACACAACTTTGATTTTCTTTCATACTTTCCTCCTTTTGGGGAGTGTGCTTGGGGCCTCTTCTCTATACTGCATTATACTCTTAGATCAACCATCTTCCAGGGGGCTTATGCAAATCATTAACTGCTTTGGTGATCCCATACCTCTAGGGACATTGACAAAGCTAATAGATTTTGCATAGGCGACACCTATTGGCTTTGCCAATGCTTGTTGTATGAGGGCACTCATTGTACGAAAACAAGCAACTATAAAAAAGGAGATAATAGTGATTTATCCTTTGCCACATATCTGTTATAACAAAGTGGAACTCCTGTAAAGTTATACAAAAAAAAATGTTTTGGCTCTGGTCTTTGCTTTTTGTTTTTATGTCAGTTCACTTTGTTTGCTATGTTGCAAGTCTAACTTTTGTTAATAGAGACCTGTTTTGTTTGTTGATGCAACCAGAGGACAGAGATGATATTTTGAGGTCATGTGCCAGTTTTTGATTTATATTGAATGTTTGGGTTTCATTATTACAGTACAATACATGGGATTCTGCAATCCCTGTATAAACTCCTGTCTCTAGTTTCTTTATTATGGCTGACATACGACCCACCCAGTCATCGATTATAAAGAAAAGACACCAGAACCAAACTGTATTAAGCCATTATAGTCGGGTTGTGGCGTCACAATGACTACTGCCAAAGCCAGCAAAGAGGTGACTTGAAGGCCAGATCATGAAGCAACTGTTTAAAGCAATGAACATGAAATGTTGGTTTTCTTTTTCTGCTCTATTTTGTTTGAATCTATCTGATTGAATATAAACATTCAGAACTACTGCAGCCAGCTTTTTCTGTAAACTGACTTGTATTGCACTGTTTCTAATAACTTTTTTTTTCAAATAATATCGAACAGGTTTATGATGCATTTAATTCAGCACTAGAGGTTCTATTATCATTCTTTGTGTTCGCAAACATGCACCCTCTTTCAAATGAATGAGCTCTGCACCAAACTTTGAAATGGTTTGTGGGAAAGATTATGGTGTGACCATGTATTATATGGAATACAATACCCCCTGCCATAAATGAGAAGGATATTGCAAGTCACCTCAGAGTTCCATGGCATTGTAAAGGAACTCTGCCTTCAACCTCATTCCTCTGGTTATGGAATTCCTCAGTGACTTGCAATATCCTTATAATGTATGGAAGGGTTTACTCTATCCCTTATATAATTACAATACTGACACTTTTCTTTCATAGGGACTCCCTAATGATCAAGCAGTATGCTATGATAAAATGTGGGCCAGTGAGAAGCAGTAAATAAAAGTAATGCATAGAATTATTCATGGTTATTACTCCTGGCCACTGTCAAAGTCTGGGAATGCAATGTGGATTTAAGTTGTTTTCCTTGGTTTTGCTGTTCATTTTAATAAACATTTTGTGGTATTCCTATTTTTAATTAATGATGTTTGGCATTTGTTCCCTGCAGGCACTTGATGAAGGGAGTGATTGCGTGGGAGACTTACCTAAGGTTACAGCCTATCTCCTTATTATACATCTGAAAGAAGGGAGAAATCTGGTTATAAGGGATCGATCTGGTAAATATAATATTTGTTTTTCAACTGATCTACTATCCCTAGGGATTGAATGGCAGTAAAGTGTTGCTACATGTGCATGCTAGCCATTTGTCAAGCAGACCCATTTGCCATATCTGTTTGCTTTTAAGTTTCATGGAATGCAGTTTTCTAGCAGAATGGCAATGGCAAAGGAGGATACAGAAATGTTGATTTCCTGCATAATATTGCAATGTCTGACGTATTTCCAAAGTCTGAGAAATAGTTTCCATTCTGCGATTTTTTGTTTGTTTTTTTTTGTAAGCAACACAGAAAATACTTTCAATTTCAAAGCCTGCAGTGCAACAAAATACAAACATGGGTGGCTTAAAGTTGTTTGTAATGTTACCACAACAATTGATGCCATCTAACTACTGTACAAGTAAATATAGGACTATTCTGTCCTTAAGCGTTACTATTACTTTGCATTCTCACCACTTCCACATAAAGTCTCATTCTTAGATAGATTAAATATTAAAGATAGGGTCAAATAAGACTATTGCACCTATGTAATCCACCTTCAGTAAAAGAAAAACAAAGTGTGATTAGAAGCGAAGTGAATGTGAGAAAAGGAAAGATGTTTGAGAATGATAAAAGGCTGAAAAACATATAAACAGCAGAAAACTTTAAAAAAAAAAAATTCTCAGAAGAAGAACCACCTGTACCTAATTTGTAAAAGAATAATTGTCGAGCAGAAAGTTATTCTCAGAAACCTGTGTCAGCACTATTGAAGGTCAGGGTGCTGAATACCAAGGCTGTTTGAGGTTGCATATGGAAACGGTTGATAGTGTCTATCTGATGAATCTTGGAGTGCTTTGGGAGGCAAGGGAGTTAGCAACAACTTTACATGTTTCGTTGGTGTAGTCAATTTAGCCACAGAAGGAGGACCAGGAATCAACACTGAATACAAATTAGTAATCACTCCAACATATGAGCATATCAAAATCAAATTAGAAAAGTACAGAATTAGAGCCAGCAAACTGAAACAGCAGAATAAGTTCAGTCTCCTTAGCTTAAGGCATATAGAAATTACCATCACAACAATACAGAAACTAAGAAGTAGGAATTGATATTCCTCAAGGAAATTTGGATTTCTCCTCCTCGGCAAGAACAGAATTGAAGACATCTAGTTAGGCCTAAGCTAAGAAGGATATAGGACCTTAAGGTTTCGGGTCGAGAAAGGTAGGTGTCAGCAATGCAAAGACTCCAGTAGAAGTCTTCAGAAATAAATAATCCAGTGTTAGCATGAAACTTGTACAGTAGGTGCAATGGGTCTGAGCGGTCTGTACCTCTCCAAGTCTAAAGGAATCTGCTGCAACTCTAAGAGTGTGAACACTAACTTAAAGTGGAAAGTTCCAGGAGCACCTTTATCTTTTGAACACCTCATCAGAAACCCAATTATTTCTCTTTCTCACAGAGTGCACTCGGATTTAGAGTGATTCTCCCATCCCACAGAACACTAATGACCAGGTTAGCCTTGAGTCTCTTTTCTTCAGATAGACAATGAAAAAAAGACTTCTTCTGGTCATTAAATTATCCAGTCTGTGCCAAAATCTTCTTACTTAGGCCTTTTCTATCTCTAATACATAATACTCCTTTCACTAGCTAAGAAATCAAGAATGTGCACCTCCAACAAACAAACATACAAAGCACAGAAAATACATTTCACACAATTATAATTGCAAGCATAATAGCAGAATAAATGCAAAACATGAACAATGATTTGATTATTACGTATGTGATTCACTTTTGAATAAATGCAATATTTTGAATTACAGGGGTAATTATGAATTAGAAATACAATTTTCATATTAAAACTAAACATTAGAACTTGTGTGTATAAATGAGAACTCTTGTTGATTCAGTGAATGCACCTTCAAAAATACGTTTTGATGCTTTACTTTACATTAATAAGGTTAAGGCACATAGAGTATATGATGTTGATTACATTGTTGTGTTACTTCTGTAACATGTAGGGGTGCAGCCAAATTTACGCTACGCCAGCTGCATGGTCTTGATTCCACCTCATGCTGCTTGAATCCTTCACTAGACACTCCCTACCTCTTTATCACACTCTTGCAGGTTTTCTTCTACCCCTACTGTCTCCCTTTGTGATTGCTTTCTGTCTTTCTCTTCCTTCTTCTTTCCACCCTTTGTGTTTCCCTCTCTTGCTCTGGATCAAAGCCGTGTTTATCAAAATGAGCTGTGGTCCCAAAAATGACTGCTGGTGGGCCCCACAAGCAATAAACGTCTCAAATTAAGCACTGAGAGCTGCACAGAATACAGCGAGTTTAACATAAAAACTGCAGTTCTGCATTATCAGTTGTAAATGCATCCATAAGATTGTGGGCACATCCATACCGGGAAGCAGAGCAAGAGGAAAGGCAAGTCCATTGGGTTAAATCTCGGTGCATGCCCAGAACAGTGATGCCCTGCCTCAAAGAGCAAGTGTTTTCTCTGGTGAGACTCGGCATTTCGTTCTTCTTACTGCTGTTAGAACTCTTGCTGTATCTCTTACTGGACAGAGTGGTAAATGTAAGGTGGCAGGCGTGTGAAATGACTGAAGGAGCCATGTGACTCATTCCCCCATTTCCATTGAAAAGATTGACCTCAGTCATGCTTGAGGTCTGTTTAAGTAAACAGTCAATAAAATAATATGGTCTTGCGCACAAACACGAACATACTCACAGGCTGATTGATGTACAGCTCACATGTGACATCATAGGCTTCAGATTCGACTACTACCTGTTATAAAGTGTTAACCATTTGGGTTGACACTCTGCCTGGTAGTAATTCTGATATTGATTTTTATTCCACAGTATCTTGTCATCAGTATCAGTCATTGTGTAATAGCCATTATGTTAAGGTCAGGTTCCTTGTAGAAGGCCTTTTTTACCTGTTTTTGCTTCATACACTAGTTCGGTAAATTGTGAAAGCAGAGCTGAGTGTTATTTCGGAGATGGTGACAACTGAATGTAAGATATGTGCTCTTGTGGTCCCAGCCTCATGTTTGGCACAGCAGGGGAGCATGCCAGACCCCAGACTCGGTGAATTAGCCAAGCTGTATTCTATTGCTGTGTGCTGATCGCAGCAACAAACAGCAGGAATTCGTGAAATAATCTGAGCGACTGAAGATCGCATTGGTCTCATTCCAGTCCACTGATTTTCGCTCTTTTTGCCACCCTAGACAGAGACCAGCCTTGTGCAAGTCTGTCTTGATCGCGCTTGAGTAGTAGGATTCCAGTCAGATCTGCCTTAAAAGCAGCCGACCCCTTCCAGGGGGACTTTCCACCCGCCAGCGCTTCTGGCTTTAATGTAGCACACAATGCAAACAACAATGCAATAATACCACTTAAAAATGTTGTTCATGCCATGCAACTCAACTGTAATTGTTTAATAAGAATGAGAAATAGTTTTAAATCCGCGAGTTTAAAATCAGCTCTTTACATATTGATCATAAATGAATGCAATGTTTTACCAGAATTGGAACCTAATCTATCAAGATAGTTTAAGAACTTCAAAGTTCTGAGGAGCATATTACACACAGACAGTTCTCTGCAGCACGGGAGTTAATCCCAAGAGCTGTCTTGCCCGCATTACACAGGTACACTTGCTGTATATATACACTAAGCATTGTAGCAGGAGCCACAACATCCGAAAATATCTTAAATGCTGTCCGTTTGTGACCAATAAAGCAAGACGGGACAAGTTAATTTACACATGAATCTTTGCGCAATTTCTTAGGTGTCGGATTTAGTAAACTAATCTACTTGTAGGCCATGGGCTTGACTGCCTGTGAGTCCATCACTCATCACTTTGACCCTTCCTGATTCCACCTACTTTCTGTGGTGTTCTACCCCTTGCTTGCGGCTTCTTGTGTTATTTTTTAGCATTCCTTGCACTACACACTCGTGTACATGCCCTGTGTTGTACAGGCAGTGCATGTAATTGTTATAAATCCATAGCCCTGCGGGTTGTGGCTCGGAAACCAAGAACTGCTGCTGCTGCAGGTACCTAAATGGCACTAGGCCTGATACTTTAGAGCAAGAAACAATGTGCTTCGAAGCTGATATCTCTTCCTTACAACTCTTGAGGTTTTTTGGAAGCAGAGATCTGGACATTAAAGAGGTCTTGACACTATAAATCTCTTTCAGTTAACACAGTCCATGAAGCCATCGGAACTGAGTGGCGCACACGATGAAAGCCAAGCTGGTTGATAAAATATGTTTACTTAAAAGAGAAGTAACCTAGCTTTCAACGTCAGTGGAGACTATATTGATGGCAGATGCATGTTTTTTTGACAAGGCAGTTTTCTCGAAACAATCATGTCGGGTGTGTTAATTTGTACTTTAAATACGGTTTCATTTCTGACTCAAAAGATGCGCCCCACGGGCTCAGTCTTATTTATGATTGCTATGCCTGTTTCCTCCAGTAAACAATCAACGGTATGGTTATTGTGTGCGTGCGGCATGCGATGAACCCAACTTTTTTTAATTAAGTCAGTATTCTTTACTGAGTGAAAAGAAAATTGGCCATATCACGCAAATTTTCTTCACTGCGTGACAGTATGACTCCACCGTTCACAGTGTCAAACCTCTGTAAAAACAACAGATGCCAGTGTATTTTTTCTGTGGTCCGTTAGTGTTCAACTGTTCTGCACGATCAACTGCCGCCTAATCCCCAAGCCCACGTCCTGAGGAAATGTATAGACACCTTCAAATGAATCTCACGTGCAAATTGCAGTTTATCCACCAGATGGCAGGAAAGGGAAAGAATGGTGTTTAGTTTTCCAGTTTAATGAAAGTCTTTGCAATTTGAAAATATTTCTGTTTTCTGGGCTTTTTATTCTAATGAAATGGTTGCCATAGAGCATCTTCAACGCTCCTTTGCAAGTTTCTTCAAAAGGCCAACGTTAGAAGGGATCTAAACGAAATCTAGGCTTCTGTGTTATAAAATAATTATTATAATAATCATTTCGATTGCAAGCGTCTTAAAATTGTACATCACCCTAAATGTAGAACATTTGTATTGTGTCGCTCTGTGAACGGCTGCAAATTGGTAGGGGTGTTCGTTACCCTGCCCTCTTCCTACTGATCCAGCTGTGCTGACCTACGGCCTTGAGCAGTGGTCTGGACACAGGGCACACCTTGCTTCTGTCCCTTCCCACTGATGCTATCTACGCTCGACTTTAGGGTGTGCCAAGCAGGGCAGGGTCTGGGCTCCGGGCCAGCCTCCCGCAAAGCCCCTTTACCCTTCCTGGTAACAGAAGCTGTGCCCAGTACCCATCCCACGTGAATGCCGTGCTCATACAACAGGGCGCACTTAAGCAATTGCAGCGCCCAGTGTGACAGTCCCCAAGAGTGAGTTCCTTCTCCCGGATTTCCTCTCCACCACCCTCCAACAGAGTTCCTCGTCTCTCCAAAGCCCCTCATTTTATTTGTTTTATAGCGTTACTCATACCAGTGTAGGGTGTCGAAACACTTTAACACACACAACACACATACATAGACAATGAATCAGACGTGTAAATCAGTCTATAGGAAATGTTACATATGACATTGAGGATTACAAAGTGTAGAAATCACAAGTCACCCATACCAGCAGACAGTATATTTTAGGAGTCTTTAGTCTGGAGAAGCACGGCCTTGGGGTTTAAAACATACCACAGTGGTTGAGGTTGACTTCACTAATAACAATGTATTTCTACCCAAACACACCCATTTTAGTGACATTAGGATAATGAAAGACTGGAGAAAAACATAACTTTCTAACCTATACCATGCAATTTACTTATCTTACTTAGATCTGCAAATCCTCTTTGGGTTCAAAAATGTATAGTCTAGGTAATTCTATAATGTAACTCTAGTTGAGAGCAAAAACTCCTTTAAGATTTAAATTAGAGAACACTTCATTTGTAACCCTCTCCTTTGCCTACTGGATGGTACTGTATACATTTTGACATAGAACTATGCCAGATAAGTTAACAAGGTACCAAATGTCATAGTGTCATGTTGCATAGCCTTTTCAAAGAAACGTTACATTCAACCGTAACTAAATAGTAGCTGTGTCTTACTTAGCAACTCTATAGTTATGATTAAGCTAGTCCCACCATAGGAAATGTGATTATTGAATCTTTAGTAATTCTGTCATTTCTCAAAACGGTACAAAAATTTCCCAAAAGTTTTTTTTCTGGAAAGTAACACTACTTCTCCACTTGGACTATTAAAAACCGTGATCCAAGCCATTGTTCTGTTGCACATAAACTACGGCAGTTCTCATCCAGCTCATTCAAATCCTTGCTGCTATACTACATTATGGGTCATCTCAAAGGCCTTTACTTGTGCTTGGTGGCCATGTGTTCACTATGCAGTCTACTGGGTGTCTGCTGAAGGCACTGAACACACATCTTTCGTCTGGACTTATATTTTCATCTACATGTCAATTGAGAGTCTATGTTCCTAATGTATTATATTTGACTGATGTCTCTCAAGTTAAAAAGCTCAACCCTGTACGCCATCAGAGCTCATGAAAAAACACTCATTTTGCTTCATATTAACAAAGCGTTACCTTACCCAGCTTTTCTGCAGAAAACCCTCCAGTGGGCAAAAAACATGAGGCAAGTTCCCCTAGAAGAAAGACTGATGTCACTACTCCCCACATCAGATAACCTCTCTACAGCCAAACTTGCTACTTACTACAACTCAATGATGTCATCCATCCTAGACCAAGTAGCCCCTCTGAAACTAGAAAGGGTGGGAACACACCCGCGAGATACTGGTTCAATAAAGACCTCAACGTTGAAAGACGACAACTTAGAGCTGCAGAATGACTTTGGCGAACAAATCCATCCTCAGCCTACCTAGCCCAGCTCTGGGGGAATCCAGGAAATATAAAAAACACATCATGAAAGAAAAAGCCGCCTTCTTCTGCAACGCTCTAGGCAAAGCCAAAAAGCACCACAAAGAGCTTTTCAACATCATCAAACAACACGCCTCCAAGCCTGCTATTAAAACGCCCCAGCTCTCTAAAGATCTGTGTGACAAATGTGCTAATTTCTTCAGTGATAAAATTGCAAAGATCAAGCTCTCCCCTGAAAGTCACAACCAGTTATCCAATGGGAACCCACCTCCCAGTAAGGAGGATCACAACTCTGACTCACTCCATGGCACGCAAGCAACTGTTACTTCAAAGGGCAACTCTGGGTGCAATCAAATTCAAGGGTCCCCCAAATGTCCTAGAAGCTGCAAAGTGTTGAACCCACTCCTGAAGGTGGACATCTCTGTTCTGTTGGCTATGTCTAAACCCTCTTCTCACCTTGCATATCCCCTCCCAGTCTCCCTGGCAAAAACAACTCAGCCACACCCTAACCACCCTCTGGACAAAGATAATAAAGAGCTTCCTGGTGATCGGAGTAATGCCAGATTGTCTGAAACTCAGTCAAGTTACGCCACTGTATAAAAACAAGGCACAGACCCAAGCGACCTCTGTAACTTCAGACCTGTTTCCAATTTCCCCATTCTTAGCCAAAATTCTCCTCATCAATCAGGCTTCAGAAAAGGATGCAGCACTGAAACAGCCATTCTGAATACATTAGATGAACTACACAAATCCTTGGATGCAGGCTGATGCTGCCTGCTCATACTCCTAGATCTATCGGCAGCTTTCAACATCATCATCCAGAAGCTTCTCTTGGATTCCCTCCAAAAAAGGAACGGTGTAGAGGGGGCTGTCCTATGCTGGTTCACATCTTTTCTACAGAACGGCTCCCGACAAATAAAAATAAACTTTCTTACTTCAGACACAGCGGCAATAACTCGGGGTGTCCCCCAAGGCCCTGTACTTTTGCTACACTGTTCAATATCTTCATGGAGCCCCTTACTGTCATTCTCTATCAAGCAAACATCTCCTTCCACCTATACGCAGATGACACCCAGCTTTATTTGGAAATCTCCTCACTTGATGAGGTACACCGATTAAATGCCACCCTCAAAGAAGTCCAACACTTGCTCTCTCTAAACCATCTAAAACACAGCCAAGAAAAGACAGAAATTCTCTTTATATCAAAGAATGGACAGCCCCCACACATGCAAGAAAGGCTAAACTCCATTGACACTCTAAACTGCAATCTAACCCTGGCCAACTCTGTCAGATCTCTGGGAATCATACTTTTCTCTCAAATGAACATGAAAGAGCATATAAAGAATAGTGTGAAAAGTCCCTTCTACACCTGAAACTTCTGATCAAAATCAAACCCTGCCTACCGCCGAATGATCTTAGATCTGTTGTGCAAGCGTTGGTGCTATCAAGGCTGGACTACGGTAATGTCACCCTTACAGGCACTGCTAGATCACATCTTGCACCCCTTGGAATCACTCTTAATACAGCAGCCACAATGGTCACAGGAATAAAAAAATATGACCACATCTCCTCTGCCCTTAAAGAACTGAACTGGCTCCCGATTTAAGCTCGTTGCCGCTTCAGAACTGCTTGTCTTACTCATAACACCCTTCACACCGGTAAACCAGCATACCTTGCCTCTGAACTCAAAAAGCCACGTTAGACCAGAAACATAAGAATCTCAAACACCCTGTGTAAGGAAATGCCTCCTTGGCATGGTTGCCCCCTGACTTTTTGCCTTTGCTGATGCTATGTTTACAATTGAAAGTGTGCTGAGGCCTGCTAACCAGGCCCCAGCACCAGTGTTCTTTCCCTAAACTGTACTTTTGTATCCACAATTGGGAGACCCTGGCATCCAGATAAGTCCCTTGTAACTGGTACTTCTAGTACCAAGGGCCCTGATGCCAAGGAAGGTCTCTAAGGGCTGCAGCATGTCTTATGCCACCCTGGAGACCTCTCACTCCGCACAGACACACTGCTTGCCAGCTTGTGTGTGCTAGTGAGGACAAAACGAGTAAGTCGACATGGCACTCCCCTCAGGGTGCCATGCCAGCCTCTCACTGCCTATGCAGTATAGGTAAGACACCCCTCTAGCAGGCCTTACAGCCCTAAGGCAGGGTGCACTATACCATAGGTGAGGGTACCAGTGCATGAGCATGGTACCCCTACAGTGTCTAAACAAAACCTTAGACATTGTAAGTGCAGGGTAGCCATAAGAGTATATGGTCTGAGAGTTTGTCAAACACGAACTCCACAGCACCATAATGGCTACACTGAAAACTGGGAAGTTTGGTATCAAACTTCTCAGCACAATAAATGCACACTGATGCCAGTGTACATTTTATTGCAAAATACACCCCAGAGGGCACCTTAGAGGTGCCCCCTGAAACTTAACCGACTATCTGTGTAGGCTGACTAGTTCCAGCAGCCTGCCACACTAGAGACATGTTGCTGGCCCCATGGGGAGAGTGCCTTTGTCACTCTGAGGCCAGTAACAAAGCCTGCACTGGGTGGAGATGCTAACACCTCCCCCAGGCAGGAGCTGTAACACCTGGCGGTGAGCCTCAAAGGCTCACCCCTTTGTCACAGCACCGCAGGACACTCCAGCTAGTGGAGTTGCCCGCCCCCTCCGGCCCGGCCCCCACTTTTGGCGGCAAGGCCGGAGAAAATAATGAGAATAACAAGGAGGAGTCACTGGCCAGTCAGGACAGCCCCTAAGGTGTCCTGAGCTGAGGTGACTCTAACTTTTAGAAATCCTCCATCTTGCAGATGGAGGATTCCCCCAATAGGGTTAGGATTGTGACCCCCTCCCCTTGGGAGGAGGCACAAAGAGGGTGTACCCACCCTCAGGGCTAGTAGCCATTGGCTACTAACCCCCCAGACCTAAACACGCCCTTAAATTTAGTATTTAAGGGCTACCCTGAACCCTAGAAAATTAGATTCCTGCAACTACAAGAAGAAGGACTGCCTAGCTGAAAACCCCTGCAGCGGAAGACCAGAAGACGACAACTGCCTTGGCTCCAGAACCTCACCGGCCTGTCTCCTGCCTTCCAAAGATCCTGCTCCAGCGACGCCTTCCAAAGGGACCAGCGACCTCGACATCCTCTGAGGACTGCCCCTGCTTCGAAAAGACAAGAAACTCCCGAGGACAGCGGACCTGCTCCAAGAAAGGCTGCAACTTTGTTTCCAGCAGCCTTGAAAGAACCCTGCAAGCTCCCCGCAAGAAGCGTGAGACTTGCAACACTGCACCCGGCGACCCCGACTCGGCTGGTGGAGGTCCAACACCTCAGGAGGGACCCCAGGACTACTCTGATACTGTGAGTACCAAAACCTGTCCCCCCTGAGCCCCCACAGCGCCGCCTGCAGAGGGAATCCCGAGGCCTCCCCTGACCGCGACTCTTTGAATCCTAAATCCCGACGCCTGGGAGAGACCCTGCACCCGCAGCCCCCAGGACCTGAAGGACCGGACTTTCACTGGAGAAGTGACCCCCAGGAGTCCCTCTCCCTTGCCCAAGTGGAGGTTTCCCCGAGGAATCCCCCCCTTGCCTGCCTGCAGCGCTGAAGAGATCCCGAGATCTCTCATAGACTAACATTGCGAACCCGACGCTTGTTTCTACACTGCACCCGGCCGCCCCCGCGCTGCTGAGGGTGAAATTTCTGTGTGGGCTTGTGTCC
This sequence comes from Pleurodeles waltl, assembly GCF_031143425.1. Taxonomy (NCBI): domain Eukaryota; kingdom Metazoa; phylum Chordata; class Amphibia; order Caudata; family Salamandridae; genus Pleurodeles; species Pleurodeles waltl. Next base: position 491,631,284 of record NC_090440.1, read on the forward strand.
CCCCCGGTGCCCTACAAAACCCCCCTGGTCTGCCCTCCGAAGACGCGGGTACTTACCTGCAAGCAGACCGGAACCGGGGCACCCCCTTCTCTCCATTCTAGCCTATGCGTTTTGGGCACCACTTTGGACTCTGCACCTGACCGGCCCTGAGCTGCTGGTGTGGTGACTTTGGGGTTGCTCTGAACCCCCAACGGTGGGCTACCTTGGACCAAGAACTGAACCCTGTAAGTGTCTTACTTACCTGGTAAAACTAACAAAAACTTACCTCCCCTAGGAACTGTGAAAATTGCACTGTGTCCACTTTTAAAACAGCTATTTGTCAATAACTTGAAAAGTATACATGCAATTTTTATGATTTAAAGTTCCTAAAGTACTTACCTGCAATACCTTTCGGATGAGATATTACATGTAGAATTTGAACCTGTGGTTCTTAAAATAAACTAAGAAAAGATATTTTTCTATACAAAACCTATTGGCTGGATTTGTCTCTGAGTGTGTGTACCTCATTTATTGTCTATGTGTACGTACAACAAATGCTTAACACTACTCCTTGGATAAGCCTACTGCTCGACCACACTACCACAAAATAGAGCATTAGTATTATCTATTTTTACCACTATTTTACCTCTAAGGGGAACCCTTGGACTCTGTGCATGCTATTCCTTACTTTGAAATAGCACATACAGAGCCAACTTCCTACACCCTGCTTCTCATTCCGTCTAAAGCCAACAATGAAAAAAACATGTCATGCTCTTTCTCGAGAATTGACACTAAAATCTGGAACTCCATACCAGTAAATATTACAATGAACCCTTCCTTCCTGTGCTTGAAGTGACAGCTAAAGGATCACCTCATAAACTGACATCTCAACTAATGCCTCAGACATTGCCAAAAGATGTAGGATCTGTACTCCCAGTTCTCGTTGTACTCCCTCTTTGTTGTTTTATCTCCTTTTAGGCCTACCACTGATTTGATTTGATGCGTCACAGAGGTTCTCCTATTCTATTGATTTGTCACAAATGTTCTAGTATTCTATTTATCTACTTTGATCATGTTATTTGATGTAAAGCTCTCTGATACCCGTGGGTCTGGAATCATCTAGTTGGGCACTCTTTTATCTACTTTGCATTTTCCCACTGGATTGCTCTTCCCGTGAACTTCTGTGCTCAATCTTTTCATCCACTTTTCAGGAAGTATTTTAAAATGTGGCCTTTTTGCAAACATACTCTATCTTCTTGTCCTTCCTCAGCACCAGAAGATAATTCTTTAATTTCCATCAACTTGATTTTGGAGGCTTTCAAGGCGATCCATTATATAGACAGAGTAGCAAGTGAGTCTTTTCAGTGAATTTCCCCTTGCTAATTTGAGGAGGAAATGGATTTGCCCTAACCTTGGATTAAGTGAATCCTCTTGCAGCACCTTGCAATGCTTTTATAGATAATTCAAGCATTTAAAACTGCAATTTTGAAATTGTGATTTTGTTTTCCTCTTTTTTTTTTTTTTAATACGAGTATTTTGTAAAAGTCTTTGGTGTTATGCTTTCCGTTCATCATGAAAACAAGGTTTTTTATGCAAGGTTGCATTGTTTTGCAATGTGGAGAAATCATTTGGGGATATAGAAGCACGAGTTTACTGTAGGTTGGGGTTGTGGGCAGTCCCTAGCATAGTATAAAAGGTATTTTTAGAGAACATGCAAGTGTTTGTTTAAGTCGCACGTGTCATGGAAACAATATATTTGTATTTCCTAATAAATTTGGCACTATTTGAATTTGCACACTAATTTGCAAAAGTTACTGTGCTCAGTTTGGTTTTGCTTTGTCAAGTTTCATGCAGATCCAAATAGAAGAGCAAAGAAAAAAAGAAGCATTTTATATTTAAAGCACCATAAGGGTCTCATTTGAGACTGACAGGTCAAACATGACAAAAACATGGAAGGAGTAGGCATTAGCATGGCCCACGCCCATGGTCTGCTGCAACATGATGTCTTTACAGGTCTTTACAGTTCATCTCAGTACCACCTAACACTAGCATGTCAGAAAGGTACATTAACCTGGGCTGGTTCTCCCTAGCTGGAGAGCCACCTAAGGCTTTGTTTTCACCTTCAACAGTCTTGGGTGCTTGGCTGCAGTGCCAACGCCATGGTGCCCCACCAGCCCCTTGTAGTATGATGGGGTCTTGATTCCATGGCACAGAAAGTTCATAAAGTGGGTTTGTCGCTGTGCGGCCTGGACGAACAGTGGTTGTTAAACAAGTAATGCAAAAACTCTTCTGCCATTCAGTTGATTATAGCAATGCCTTAGTTCTGTGTGTTATTACCATCTTTAGCTGCCACCTGAGGAAGTAGGGGGCATTGGACGTGTTTCTCTAGCTCCCTGCGGTTTTTGTCGTGCTTGAAAGTGGCATGCCGTCGGTGCCAGGTGCACTGGGCTGTGACCCTGCATTTAAAGCTCACGCGAGCTTTCTGGTATCATCTAAGCAGCGATGTTCAGCTGGCCGAGGTAGAACTCTACAATCAGTGTTTATTGTTTTTTTTTTGTTTTTTAATAAAATTCATACTGTTCACTTGCCACTTTCACACCGCACATTGCGTTTATTTGTCACGCCCGACAAGCTAGCTTAATTAATTAACCTATTAAAACTTATCTGACCTCCAAATATGTTAGTTTGTGCTGATAATTATTAGAGATCTGTATCTTTAGAGCACTTGTACTATTAAGAAACGAAACAAATTGAGTGCTCCCCGCAGCCGAGGAGTTCTCCTATTTCCTGAGATGGCATCGCAAGACGCTGGGTTTTGGTGGTGCTAACCAAGCGGTAGATTGTGGGGGTTCAGATTCGGAGATTCTTACAGAGGCACAACTTTTTCACACACAACACAACCTGTCATTCAAGTTGGCGGAAATTAGACAGTGTGATGTTGATTTATTATGTCTAGTTATTTACCAGAAGTACCAGCAATAGACCAAAAAAATACATCATTTTGCCATTTTGCAGTTCTCACTCAGAATTATCTGACATGTTGGTGCCACCTTGTGGCACTTCTCCTTATTGCTATAAATACCGAGAGGGGCTTTGCAAGTCAGTCTGTTTTTTTTTTACCTTTGTACATTTTGTAAGATGCATTGACTACGAGAAAAACACATCTAATGACTTTGCTCAGCAAACCGTGTTAAACCTAGTGGAGCACAGCCTACATTGTAACTACAAATCGTTACAGATGAAGATGCTGCTCAAGCAAACCGAGGAAAATAATCTGTCAACACAATTTTTATATTAAGCTAAACTCTCTCTTTAGTTTATTTGAGAATATTTATCATCAGTAGACAGCTCTGCCAAATGCTACGCATCAAGTTTTGCACAAATGCATCTTAGTATCTGTTCCCGCATTCCCGCACTGAAACACAGTGTCACGCAATTAGAGCACTTCAAACTCTTAACACTACAGGCGGTCTCAGCAAACCAGCATCTAAGCGAGCACGAGCCACCCGCCTACCGTGAGTGCTGCCGGATGTCCAGACAGTAACAGATTCGGCTCGGGATCCAGGACATGTGAAATGACCATGCATATGACAAGTCAAGGGCGATGTGAATATATGGCTCAGCCCGTATCAGTTCCCTCTTCACTCTGCTGTGAATGGGCATGTAGGAGGTCAGGGTCCACCATTCATCTGACATTGGACTGTCACTGAATATCAGTCTCTGGCGTTCTGGTCAGTGGCGTAACAAATCTTGAGGGGGGGCCTGCAAAGTACATGGAGCCCCCCCCACCCCCCCCACCGCCCCTCTCCCCCGACTCACTCATGAGCTCTCAGGCCCGAATATTGTGCTGAGGGGGCTCTTTGGAGCTCGCCATCCCTCAACCCCCCCCCCCCCCCCCCCGCACCGTGGGGGCCTTTGTTACGCCATTGGCTCTGGTAAGACTGGCCTTTCATACCGAGGCTTCCAAAGGGACTAGCATGGCCAGCTGTTCACGATGTTTTCTCTCCCTGGTCACTGTGCACTGGGCCTCCGTGTTGTCTCCCCCCGTCCATTCAGAGTTGCTCTTGAGGAATTCAGTTTTTGAGACGGCAATGAAAAACAGTGTGCTAACGTTGTTTGGTGCAGCAGATAGAAGGTGTGAAAGGCCTGCAAGCTGGTACTGGGCATAGCGGTCCATTAGTTTTATCTTCTTTTAATAACATAAAGAGGAATGATTTGGTCATTATCTTCATGAACCCTTTCGTTATGGTTTAAGTACACTTCCTATGATAAACATACCTATTATATGCTTGCCGATTTCATTTTTAAAACGTGTAATCTAGTGTTTTCTTTCAGAGATGCGTGTTTCAGATTCAGATTGACCCATGACAAGTTCCTTGCAGGGGATCTTAGGCGGGATGGTGGTTTCAGTAGGGACAGTTCAGTTAGCAAGAATTTAATTAGCCAGCGGTTGAACCACAACCATGAGAAGACTGTGAGGTTGGAAAGGGATAGATGAGTGGTCCAGACTTCGTCTAACGTGTGGCCTTTGAAATGGGTGGGAGATAGCACATGTTGTGGAAAATCTAAGCTACTGAGGTGGTTGTAAAAATCTGTAGCTAGTTATCCCTCTTTGTCATTGTTGGCCCAAAAATTAAAGTCGCCGATCACCAACAGGGTGGCTGAGCAAGACGGCCGAATAGACTGTTTCCCTGCGCTCCTACCGACGTCTGCCTGTTCCTGCTTAATCCTGCAACATCCTGAGCTCTACATTCCCTAACTTCATTTTGGAAGATTACGCAGAATCGCCGCACCACATAAAGATTTTATTCTCCACCTAATTGCATTGCACACGAGGTGACTGTGTCTGCTAGGACTTGAATACGGGGAGCAGCCCCCATCTTGCTTCCGGCCTCAGTGCTGGCTCAGAGCGCAGAGACCCGGGATTTCACCTTCCACCTGCATTGCTGTGCGGCCCTGATGTGCAGGTGGGGATGTCGAATAGAGGGCCCCTGCTGCTGTGAGGACAATCCTGCCCAGAGGTGAGGGGTGGAGCGCGGGGTTGGGAGCCGCACTTGTCACAGGAGCAGAGCAGCTGCTGCCCAGTGGCTCTAGTTCTTGTTGCTGCAGGACGTGTTGCACCCCAGCCTGCTGTGAGGCCCTGGATATGCTAGGACAGAGGGGGTGAACTTGCGGTGTCCTGTGCCTAGGCTGTGTGGGACCACGCTCACCCTGAGCTGACGGGCATCAGTGCTGGACTGGCTGGCACTGCCTATTTTGTCCCGCAGCAGAGAGCGGTGTACTCCACCCCCCACACAAGGTGAGAGACCGGGGACCTGACCATTGCGGAGCTGGCAGGCAGCCCAAGGGACGGACAGAAACCTGCACAGGCTTCTGGGGTCTGAGCTGGCGGTCCCCGCCCTAAGACGTGCTTGTGTCGGGCACGGGAGTGAAGGAAAAGACCCACAAAGCCTGACTACATGAGTTAGGCACTAAACTGTATCATGGCCTGACACTTCATGAGGCACAGTTTGTTGTTGGGGGAAAAAGACACACATCTGGTTTTCTCCGGGATTAATTGCATTTGCTTACTGCTGAGAGTGCACCCTCATATGATGATTGTCCGTGCGCTGAGATGAAGAAACTAGGAGCTGCATTTATACTGAATGGGCCCAGAGGGGGAGTGAGAGGTGCCAGTTGAGGGACCATGAGCTTCGAACAGTTGTGACTGACCTAATCTTTAGAATAACTCACAACACCCTGCCCACATATTTATTTTTATTAATCCTGGGAATTTCGCCTTGACACGGTTGTTTGGCCCGCCCCCCTGTGCACGACCCTTGTAGAAGGGAACTGGTACTACCCCGTAGAGGTATGAGAGAACCAGGATCTCTTCTTGTCACTCTCTCTGGGAGCCCACCATTCATACTGCCACATAGGTTCTGAAAACTGCAGGTGCGTGACACAAGACGTGTTTGAGTTCAGTATGGTGAAAGACAAAGGGACTAAACATATACTGGGATACACACACCCAGCTCCCTCAGTGGAGCAGTCGCAAGCAGAGACTTTGCACTTGGAGGTGGAGGCATATAACAAGGTGGATTTATCCTCAGCGGATCTCCAGGTGGCGATTAACACCTCACATGATGAACTGGCACACAAGATTGACTGTCGCTATAAACGTTAATTTGCTTCAAGCAGATTTGCGCAAGGTAGCAGAATGTGTAACAGCTATGGAACAGAATGTAGTAGGCACCTTGCAGCAGGAGGCCAAGACACTTAGAGATACAGTGTTCCGCCTAGAACAGCATTCAGCGCATCTACCTGATAGATTGGAAGACTCGGAAGGAATAACCTATGGTTTGTGGGATTCCTGGAGAAGGCGGAGGGTCAGTCAACTGAATTGTTCTTGGAGGACTGGATTACTTCTGTTCTGCAGCCCAAAAGGCTATCCAAATTCTTCACAATTGATAGTGTCAACAGAATATTTGTCCCGCCGCCACAATGGGGGGCCCTGCCAAGAGCAATTATTGCTTGTCTGTTTCACTTTTGTGATAGAGACGCAATCCTTCAGATTACATGTGCAGTGTGGCCTCTGAAGTTTGAAGGTCACCCCATTTCCATTTACCTTGATTATACTCAGTGAGTGCAAGAAAAGAGGAAGACCTTCCTATCGTTAAGAGACGCCTCCGGGACCTTAATCTGAAATAGTCTCATGCTACCAGCAAATCTGTGTGTCCAAGGTAAAGAGAAATCCCTCTTTTTCTTAACAGCCACATAAGCTAATAAATGGTTTGACTCAAGAGGCTGTGGATCCACCCAGGACCGAAACCAAACAGTGTCACAGAGCACACCGGGCCCTGACTTCCGCCCCCAGCGCAGTCGTTGTCAATGGAAGTGTCAAGAGGCTGGAAGAAAAACTGGAAAAAATACTAGTATGCCCGGATGGCACTCTGAGAGTGAAAGACATAGTACCTGACTCGGGAGAAGGGCCCCAGGACCTGCATGACAAACATACAGCAGCAGTTGATGAAATCTCCTGAGAAGGGATTCATTAAGAAGGGGAGCACCTCATGATGATGGATGCTGGGATGTCGCAACCTTGGGACTAAATGAAGAACTGAGACTTGAGTGCTAACGCCTAATAATGTGAACAGACTGGCACCACTGAGGTCCACGCTGGGGCTCGGGTGATGCCCTGTGCTAGAAGCAATATGCCTAAAATGATGTGCACATATACATCTCCTGTTACCCTATAACTCTGCTGCAAGGCTGTGCAGAACTGGTGGAGACGCCCGTATATAGAGATTCGTTAGAAATGGATAGGGCGCTGAACGCTATGGCCTCGCTTCCTACGCAATAAATTACCCTCCTGCTCAGCACGAGTTCCACATGTTTCTATTTGTTTTTTTAAGTTTAGTATAGGTGATATGGGGTGGGACTTGCTGACTTATGACTCAAATAATGTGTGATGGGAAGGGTTTGCATCAATCAATCAATCAATCAGTGCTTGTAAAGCACAACTACTCACCCTTTAGGGTCTCAAAGCGCTTGGGGATGGGGGGAGTGTAGCCTTTACCGGAGAGGTGGTTCTTAAAAAAAAAGCCATGTCTTCAGTTCCTTCGTGAAGCTGAGGTGGGAGGTGGTTTGTCTGATGTGAGAGGAAGGGTGTTCCAGGCAGTGGCTGTGAGGTAGGAGAAGGAGCGTCCGCCTGTTCTGGTTTTCCTGATGCAAGGTACTTCTGCGATGCCGTAATCCAGTCTGCTGGTGATGAGGGCATGTGTGACGGTCTTTCTATGTTTGAGGGGGATCCACTTGAAGGACTTGCGTAGGAGGTGGAGGGTGCGGAAGCAGGTGGAGGTGACTGAGTTAATTTGATGGTTCATGCTGAGGTCGGAGTCCAGGATGATTCTGAGGTTGCAGGCTTGGCTGGAGGGGGTGGGCGGGTTTCCGAGGATGGGTGGCCACCAGGAGTCATTCCACCCATTGGGTTGAGGGCCCATGAGGAGTACTTCTGTTTTGTTTGCGTTGGGTTGGTGGCAGGTGTTTCTCATCCAGTTAGCGGCTGCTTCCATGTCTTCATGGAAGTTGTGTCTGGCTTTGTTGGGTTCATTGGAGAGGATAAGCTGGGTGTTGTCGGCGTAGGAGATTATGTTTATTCCGTAGCTTCTGACGATGGTGGCTAGCGGGGCCATGTAGATGTTAAACAACGTGGGGCTAAGGGAGGATCCCTGGGACAATCCGCAGGTGGTGGGTGTAGGATCTGCGAGGAAGGGGGTGAGTCTCATTCGTGAGTTCTTCCAGAGAGGAAGGATTGGATCCAGTCGAGGGCCTTGTCTCTGCTGCCTGCTACATGGAGTCTTCTTATCAGGGTGTGATGAGAGACTGTGTCGAAAGCCGCCGAGAGGGCTAGTAGGATGAGTGCCGCCGTCTCTCCCTTGTCCAGCAGGGAGCGGAAGTCATCTGTTGCGGCCAGGAGGGCTGCTTCGGTGCTATGGTTTTTCCTGAATCCGGATTGGGAGATGTCGAGGATGTTGTGGTCTTCTATAAACGTGGGGAGCTGGCTGTTGACTCCTTTTTCAATGACTTTCGCAGGAAATGGAAGTAGGGAGATGGACCTGAAGTTTTAGAGGTTGGTGGGGTTGCCAAGGGTTTCTTGAGAAAGGGGTTGATCTCAGCGTGTTTTCAGTTGTCGGGGAAGGTGGCGGCTGCCAGAGAGCGGTTGATGGTGAGACGGAGCTTGGGGTGATGGTGTCTGCAGCTCTGTTGAAAATGTGATGAGGGCATGGGTCCGTGGGGGCCCCGGAGTAAATGGACTTCATTGTTCTCAGTGTATCTTCGGTGGTGAGGGGGGTCCAGGTGGTGATTGTTGGTTTGTTGGTGTTGGGATTTGGTAGGGGGGTTCTGGCGTAGGTTGTCCTTGCTGAAACTGTCGCAGATGGTCTTGATTTTGTGGTGGAAGCAGGTGTTGAGTCTGTCACAGAGGTCCTCTGAGGGTGGGATGTCCGTTGTTTCACTGTTGGGTTGGGAGAACTCCTTGATGATGCTGAAGAGTTCCTCACTGTTGTGAGCTTGTGAGGCGATTCCGTCTTCTGTAGCCTTCTTTCTGGTGTTTCTGATGAGTTGGTGGTGGCTCTGAAGTTGCTATGGGCTTCTGTGGATTTGGTGTTTCTACAGATTTTCTCGAGGCGGCGACAAGTGTGTCTAGATTCTCGGAGTTCAGGGGTGAACCAGCTGGCTTTCTTGGTGTGGGTGCTGTTGTTCTTTTTGAGGGGGGCTATGGTGTTGGCACAGTCAGTGATCCATTTGTGAAAGGTGGGTGCTGCGGTGTTTGGGTCTTTGTCGTGTACAATGGTGGGGGCGGCGATGGCGAGGGCAGCGGGGAGCTGATCGACTGTTATTCTTGTCCGTTTTCTATGTGATGGTTGTATTTGGAGTCTGATGACGATGGGTGTGTTATAGGTGAAATGGATGCATCGGTGGTCTGTTCATGGGAGTTCCGTGGTGTGACTGAAGGTAACGGAGGTTCCTGTAGTGAAGAATGGATCGAGGATGTGTCCTGTTGAGTTTATTGGCTCCGTCACAATCTGTCAGAGTCTTATTTTGGGGTGGTTGTCTAGGAGGGATGCGGTGTTGGGATCTTGTAGATTCTCGAGGTGGAAGTTGAGGTCTCCCAGCAGCATGTAGTTGGTAGTTGTGATGGCTTGTGCGGAGATGCAGTCCGTGACTGAGTCGGCAAAGGGTGTACGTGGTCCGGGGGGCAGTAGATGAGGTTCCTCTGATGGTGGATGTCGGACTGGTGTGTAGCCTGAATTGGAGGTGTTCCATCAGGCTTGTGGATTCTTCGGAGTCTTCGGAGTATATGTTCAGGTGGAGGTTGGACCTATGGATGATGGCGATTCCCTACCTACCCCTCCCAGGGCAGCTGGGGCGGTCTTTCCGGGCAATCTTGTATCCCTGGGGGATGGCGATGGTGGTGTTGGTCCAGGTCTCGGTGAGGAACGCAATGTCCGGGGTGGTGCTGTTAAGGAGGTCCCAGATATGGGCAGGATGTTTATGGAGGGATGGATGTTGAGGAGAATGCACTTCAGAGTTTTCGGGGTCGGAGAGATATTGTGGGTGGGTTGTGCTGGGTCCAAGGTCTTGGTGGTGATGTAAGTTTGGCAGCTGTGGAGGCAGCTGAAGGGACCTTGGGTGTTACCTGAAGATGCTTGCTTGCAGTTGTTGTTGTGTCCTGGGTTGAGTGAGATGAGTGCTGCTGATGTGTAGACGCGGCGGGTGGCAGGACCAGGGGTCCTGGTCGCGTTCTGGTCACGGACGGGCACAGATGGGCTTGCCTTAGGCACGCCTTTGGCGTGGCCCCGCAGCGGCTGCCATTAAGTAGGGGGGAGGAGAGGACAGCTGGGAGGTGGGAGCGGGAAATGGCGCAAAAATGGGGGGCAGGGATAGCAGCAGCAAGGATAGAGAGCAAGAGAGAGGAGGGATGTGGGGCAGCAGCGGAAGGAAGAGAGCCAGGGGGGAGAGCAAGAGAGATGCGAGAGTGAAAGGAGTGAGGAGAAAAGGGGGAAAAGATAGAGGAAAAAGTGCAGAAGCGAAAGGCATAAAAAGAACAGCACACAAAAGAATAAAAAGGAGGCGAAAGGAGGAAAGAGGCAGAGGGCAGCCTAGCAGAATAGCAGGCCTCTCCCACTAGACACCAGGGATGAGGCGAAGGCAGAAGCCTGCGGGTGGAGGAGGGCCTCGAACAACTGACTGAGGTCAGAGTTCAGGGACAGAGGGGCTTCACTTGGCGGTGGAGCTAAGAGGTGGCAGAGCAGTTCACTGACCAGGTCAGTGAGGTTGGTCTTTCTACCGCGCAACGGCCGCCATTGAGGGGGGAGGAGAGGACAGCTGGGAGGCGGGATCAAGAAACGGTGCGAAAAAGGGGGGTGAGACTGCGGGGGCAGCAGCGGCAGGGATAGAGAGCGAGAGAGAGGGGGGGCCGGGCCGCAGGGGCAGCAGTGGCAGGAAGAGAGAGAGGGGGGAGAGCAAGAGAGATGCGAGAGTGAAAGGAGTGAGGAGAAAACGGGGAAAAGATAGAGAAAAAGTGCAGAAGTGAAAGGCACAAAAAGAAAAGCACACAAAAGAATAAAAACAAGGCGAAAAGAGAAAAGAGGAAGAGGGCAGCCTAGCAGAAGAGCAGAGCTCTCCCACTAGACACCAGGAATGAGGCGCAGGCAGAAGCCTTCAGGTGGAGGAGGGCCTCGAACTACTGACTGAGGTCAGAGTTCAGGGACAGAAGGGCTTCACTTTCCGGTGGAGCTACGAGGTGGCAGAGATGTTCACTGACCAGGTCAGTGAGGTTGCTCTTCCTACCGCACAGCGGGCACCATCAAGCAGGGAGGATGGAGGAGAAGACAGCTAGGAGGCGGGAGCGGGAAACAGCATGAAAAAGGGGGCGTGAATGCGAGGATAGAGAGCGAGAGAGAAGAGGGGGCGGGGCTGCAGTGGCAGCAGCGACGGGGATAGAGAGCGAGAGAGAGGAGGGGGCAGGGCCACAGGGGCAGCAGCGGCAGGGAGAGAGATGGGAGAGAGTGAGAGAGATGCGAGAGTGAAAGGAGTGAGGAGAAAACGGGGAAAAGATAAAGAAATAGTGCAGAAGCAAAAGGCACAAAAAGAACAGCACACAAAAGAAAGAGGCAGAGAGCAGCCTAGCAGAAGAGCGGCGCTCTCCTACTGGCCACCAGGGATGAGGCACAGGCAGAAGCCTGTGGATGGAGGAGGGCCTCGAACTACTGACAGAGGTCAGAGTTTAGAGACAGAAGGGCTTCACTTGTGGGTGGAGCTACGAGGTGGCAGAGCAGGTCACTGCCCACGAGGAAGGGGAACTTGGGATTGGAGGTTGTTTTTGTTGTTTACTTGTTACTTGGAACGTTACCACTGCTGTCATGTAGTCTCAGTCTGGCAATAAGAATGGGTGGATCCGTGTGTGGGAAGTGTGCTTGGGGACATCCCTGGAGGAAGACGGAGGGAATGATGATTGCTTATACATAATGGCTGAAACCCTCACACATCTTATTACGAAGAATGTCATAGGGATTAGTCTACAGGGTTTCTGTCGACTTTCTTGAAGAAACGTGTGGGAGGACTGCATTCCCAGCCTTAGTAAATGGTGGAGAGGTAGCATATACACCAAATCCTACTTGGAACCTGCCTGGGGAGGGGGTTCTTATTTGGGTGACCCATGGAGTACCATTACAACATTACAACCACATTGTCGATCCAGAGGGCCACTATGTAATCCTTCATGGTAGTCTAGATGGCTGTGAAATATCAATAGAAGTTGGGAGGTTATTTCCTTAAACAATTACATCGAGGTTGGAAGAGTTCCATGTGGACTTAGAATACTGATAACCCCTTCATGTGCAAATCTGCATCCTAAACTCTTGGAGGAATGGTCTGTGTTAATGGCAACATCTTGTAAGAGCATGTTGGAGCTTCTCTCAAAATATGCGGCAATTGAAGTAACACGAATCAATGAGGAGATCAAAAACATTAGGGCATCTCTAGAGAATATTACAGCTCAAGATGAAATAAATTAGTTCTATAATGAGATGGAGGTGCAACTTACTAAATATGAGGAAGAAATCAAGATGAAGAAGAAAAGGAAGTTTTTAAGAGATAAGATTGAATATTTCACTGGCTGTATCCTCACGTTTGGTAGGAAGTTCGATTTGGCTAGGAAGGATTTCAGACAAAGTGAGGCTTTAAGACAACAGGAGATACTTTCAGCTGAGTCAATTGTAGAGAATGCCTCAGATATTGAGGAACAACCGGGTACCAGCAGCTCTTTAGGAAAACCATTCACAACATTGGAAGAGTACCGTTTTTTACAACAAAATCAATGACCGCAAAGAAAGCCTCCAAAAGGAAAGGGAGAAGGCGGAGTTACAAAAAGAACAGGAGAGGGGGAATGGCAGCAAGAAACCGAGAAGCTATTTGGGAAAAGCACAAAACAGGTCAAAAAGAAGTTAAGCGTGAGAACAAACTTATGATAGTGAATACTTCCTCCCGTGAATTATCCCATGATGAGCGTATGGAATTGGAATTGGGATTATCCTTCTGTCCTGTTGCTAACTTTAATTATACTAAAACTCGTATTTACATTTTTCAATTTGTTAGAAAGCTAAAACTATTAAAAATCTTTACCCAGCAGAAGGACAAGCATATCCCACAACAGCCAAAGACGGACTTAAGTATTATGGATTTGTCCACGGAATTGACTACAGGTGACATTAGGGGTTTAGCTACCCTTAGAGAACTGGAAGCAGGGGAAAGATTATGGGACACTGAAATTGATTTTTTGAAAGAATTGGGATTGGAAACAGGGGGCGTGAGTGATAGTAAATTTAAGCCAAAATCCAAATGTAATCATACGACCCCCCCATGACAATATTGATGCTTTCCACGAAGCGGTGGTTTCGATCTGATTAAACTATGGAAGAATAGTAGGGACACTTTTGCCAGCAATCTACCACCAGGCCAACGAAGAGCATTAATTTCATTAAACAAGGCAACTTCTTTTGTGATCAAACAAGCAGACAAAGGTGGGACTGTTGTATTATGGGACCTGGAAAAATACCAAAGGGAAGCGAGGAGACAGTTGTTATTTTCAAATTGTTATGAGAGGTCGACTGTGACAGCATATCAGACCTCACTAACATTATTTCATGATTTACTGGTAGAAAGTTATGGGATTCTCACGGATGATGAGTTGAAATTTCTGACAGTCAAGAAACCGGTGGCACCTTGCTTTTACATGTTGCCTAAAATTCATAAGGACAGTAGAAACCCCCCTGGCAGACCAATAGTATCGGCGAGAGGCAGTTTATTACAGAACACTTCAACATACCTTGATTATTTTTCATGTCCCTATGTACTCAGCCTGGTATCGTATTGCAGAGATAGCATGGACGTCATCACTAAGATACAAAACATCCAGTGGAAATCCAATTATATCATGGTGACCATAGATGTAGTGTCCTTTTATACCTGCATTCCACATGATCTAGGCATTCAGGCATGTCAGCACTTTTTTAGGGACAAGCCGATCAGGTTATATGAACATTCTGAATTGCTCTTGAAAATGTTGAGGTCTGCTTGGAGAATAATGTTTTCTTATTTGAAGATCAACGGTATAGGCAGATTACAGGGACTGCGATGGGGAGTTCCTTTGCTCCAAGCTATGCCTGCCTGTTTATTAGGTGGTGGGAGACACAACATGTGATGTTGGAAGCAAATGAGAAATGGTCCAAACACATATATCTCTGGACAAGGTATATTGATGATATCTTTGCAATTTGGGATGGTCCAGATGTAGTGTTACAGGACTTTTTGGACTGGTTACCCAATAATGAGTTAAATCTGAGTTTCACATATAAAACACACAGACAAATTATGGAATTTTTGGATGTTGAGGTCACAGTTGAGGATGATACTCTTTAGACCAGACTCTTTAGGAAAAGTGCATCAGGAAACAGTATCTTACATGCCTATAGCCACCACCCACCCAAATTGAAGTGGGGTATACCTTATGGGAAATAACTCAGAGCCAAAACAAACTGTAGTACGCCCCAGAACTTTCAGAGTGAACAAGTGAATATGATCAGGAGGTTCAAATCTAGGGGGTACCCAAGAAAAGTAATCAAGGATGCTTGTCAAAAGGTGGCTGGGGTACAAAGAGAAAGTCTTCTAATTCCAAACAGAAAGAAGGAAAGTGAGAACACTCTGAGATGCATTACCACTTATAGTGCCTACTCGGACCAGGTGAGGAAGATTTTGAAACAATATTAGCATTTGGTGAGCACAGACAGGGTGATTGGCCAGATTGTCAGCCCACATGCAAAAAGCAGCTCCCTACAGGACATGTTAGTTTATAGTTATCGGATTAAAGATAGGGAGACTTTTCTAGGTAAGCTACAAGGTTTCTTCAAATGTGCAAAATGTAAGGCCTGCAAAAACAATGTGAGCTGCAAAACATACCTATTACCCACAGGAAAGGAAGTCAAGATTAAAAAATTCTTGAATTTCAACTCTGATTTTGCCATTTATGTGATTACTTGTTAATGTGGGTTTCGATATGTGGGAAGTACATTTTTTCCCATGAAGAAACGCATTTTGGAGTATTGGCGTGCCATCAGAAATAATGATGTAACCTATCCGGTGGCCCGCCACTGTAATTTGGTACATGAAGGGAAAATTAAAAAAAAATCATTTTTGGGAATTGACAGAGTGCTGCCTACCCCAAGAGGGGGTGACAGGGAACCAATCCTTAGAAGAATGGAATCAGAGTACATAATTCGATTAGATAGCAGACATCCGTGGGGATTGAAGAAGGATGAGGAACTTTATGTTCATATACGTTAACCCTTATAGTATGAAAATAGTGTCATATTTGATTTTATATTGGACTGCGTTATTTTGACTTTGGTTAGTGGTTCTGGGATTACTTTTGACTTGCTTTCAACTGTTGGCCCATACTCCTGAGAATATACACAGAAAAGATCTCAATGTGATAGATTGAGTTTAAAAGACATTATGGGCGTCAAATGACAGGTTGGCCATTTTCTCTGGAAAATGTTATGACCACGATGCCACTTGGCTTGTTTTGCTTTGTTAAGAAATTAATTTTAGAATTGAATTTTGAAAATAGAATGTTGGGATTTATAATATATTGGTTTAGATACCTGTGCTCTATACATGATTTTGGTTTATTGAGAATTATATCCTGGGTTTATATGGTATTTTCTCTATACATCAGTCTGTCTTCTATGTTTAATAAAGCAAAGGGTATATTTTCTAAGGGAGAGGGGGCCTCTGTAATGACTTGGGCTAATGAAGGAGACCGTAATGGTTGAAATGCGTAGCCATTGCAAGTTGATACTTTGTTATCATTGAAAGACTTTAACAGCCTCAATTAAACATTCAAGTTGTTTGGAGTGCCGGCATTTGAATATTTAGTTATCTTTATAATTATCGATGGGCCCTGCGCCCGTAATGGTGCACCGATTTCGTGTGGCGAAGTCAGGAAGAAAAGCAGGTAATGTTTTCAGTAAATGGCTGTAAAATATGTCTAATTAATGTGCATTGCCCCAGCTTTTTTCCCGAGGTGCTGACAGCAGCGGCTCTATTTTTTTTATGCTGCCATATTGTTAGCAGGGGATTGTAACTGTGTTATGGATGGTAGGATGGATCTAAGCTTCCCTCAGTTGTCCACAAAACCCATACTTACTTCAACACTCCAAGATCTGACTCGAAAGACACCCTAAACAAAACATTTACTTCTGTTACAGGCCACCATCGAACACATTTTGTCGCCTAAACTATTGCTTTCTCTCTCCTGAACTGGCCCCACAAGACACTGACGTATCTTATCTGACACCGTATATTTCCGACCACTCCCCGCTGTTGCTGACTCTGGGGAACAACCCTGACCAAACCGCGGATACCATTATGGCGGCTTAGGCAGAGACCCTTGCTGATCTGCCATATGCCCAAACGGTACGAGATACACTGACGAATACTTAGAAGAGAACTGGGGATCGATGCGTTCCAAAGCCCTTGATTGGGAGGTGATGAAAGTGGGGGTATGCCTTACGACATCCTATGTGGTCCCACAACAGCTAGAATGGGATGTAGTCACCTGGGAGAAGGGTTTAAGGCAACTGGAAGAAACTCTCCCAACAGACCCTCAGGAAGTTGAACGACTGGCGCAAATTGCAAACTGACTGTGAAATGTCCTGAACAACGCGCTTTTAGGGGTGGGGGTAGATAAAGGGATTGGGGTGGGGTTGGGGGGGTTAATCTATTTTTTTTAGGGGCAGAGTGGGGGGTGTTTGGTTTTTTTTTAAAGGTAGGACTTAGCGGGGTCGCGCAGGGTTGAGGTAGTTTTTAGGGGTGGGGTGAATAAAAGGCTTGGGGCGGGGTTGGGCTATTTTTTTTGGGACGGTGTGGGGGTCGGGGTAATTGTGTTTTTAGGCGCAGGTGGAGGGTTGGGGTAGTTTTGTTTGTTGGGGTGTTGGGGGCGTCTGGGTAGTTTTGTTTTAGGTGTGGGGATTGGGAGGTCGGGCTACTTTTGTTTTTAGGGCAGGTGGGGGGTCGGGTAAGGTTTTAGGGCTCAGGATTGGTGGAGTGTGTTGGGGTAGTTTTGTTTTTAGGGGCGTGTGGGGGGTCAGGGTAGTTTTGTTTTTGGGGGTGGGGACAGGGTAGTTTTGTTCTTAGGGGCAGGGTAGCTTTATATTTAGGGCTGGTGGGGGAGTCGGTTATTTATAGGGTGGAGGTGTCGGGGAAGGTCTTAGGGCTCAGTGTGGGTGGGGGTGTCGGGGTAGTTCAGTTTTTAGGGGTGGGGGTGAGGAGATCGGGGTAGTTTTGTCTTTAGGGGGTGAAGTCAGGGAGGTCGGGTTGTTTTGTTTTTAGAGCGGGTGGGAGTTGGGCTAGTTTTGATTTTAGGGGCGGGGTGGGAGGTCAGGTAGTTTTGTTTCTAGGGGCGGGGGTTGAGGTAGTTTTGTTTATAGGGTTGGGGGGTCAGGGTACTTTTGTTTTTAGGGGCGGGTGGGGGGATTGGGGTAGTTTAAGTATTAGGGATGGGGTACTTTTAGGCCTTAGGGCGGTGGCGGGGGGTGGCATGATAGAACCACGCATGCCGTTCCCACACTTGCCTTTACTAGGCATGCTTTTTCAATGAAAAATCACTGTAAAGGCATGCGTGGTAAAGGCATGCGTGGAAACCACACGGTCGTTGTTCTATCATACATTCGAACCTACCTCCTACAGACTTGGCATAGACTGGAGAAACACAACTATAAAACCTATAGACGATTGCACAGAGAGGGGGATAAGACAGGGGCCTTTTTGGCCTGCCCTCTACTCCAAGAGTCCCCTGACACAATTATCCTATCATTGCGTATGCCTGAAGGTGCCTGAGTTTATACACAACAAGCAATTAATGGGGTGTTCCATGATCATCTTAATGGTGTATACACTGAACAGACACAACCGCAGCCTGGGGTCCTGGAGGAACTCATGGAGGAGATAAGCCCACCATGCATCTCCCCAACCCAAAGGAAATCTTTAAACTCCTGGATCTCTATGTAAGAGATCTTCACTGTGATTTAGAATCTTAAACCTGGGAAAACACTGGGCAGTGATGGACTCCCAGCTGAATTCTACCAGAAATTTGCAGATGTCCTCGCAGAGAAGCTATCAGAGGTATACAATGAGGCCCCAACTAGTGGTTATCTCTCCATTTCTATGCAGGAGGCATTGGTGGTGATGATACCCAAGCCGGGTTGGGACCCTGACTCTTTTAAGGCCTACTGTCCCATATTGCTATTACAATTGGATATAAAAATCCTCAGTGGGTTGATGGTGGCCAGACTACTACCCCATATGATCATACTAATACATACGGACCAATCAGGATTTATTCTGTTACGCAGTACCCGACATAACCTACGGTGTCTAACACTTGTATATCATGTACCAAAACGTCCGATGATTATGCGCTGGCGCTATTGGATATAGCGCAAGCATTTGATTCTCTAAACTGAACATACTTCTGGTATGTGCTGAAGATGGTGGGCCTGGGCCCGGGTTTTAGTAATTGAATTCATCTTCTTTACACAAATCCATATCCAAAAGCATATGAAAGGGACCAATAGGGTTAGGTTTGTGTCACCCTCCCCAAAGGGAGTGGACACAAGAAGGGCGTAGCCACCCTCAGGATCAATAGCCATTGGCTGCTACCCTCTGACCCCTGTAACACCCTTAAATCCAGGATTTAAAGGCTCCCCTGAACCCAAGCCATCAGATTCCTGGCAACTTCACAAGAAAAAAGAAGGACTACTAAGCTGGGACCCCAGCAGAGAAGGAGGAAGATGGAAATTGACTTGGCCCCAGCCCTACCTACCTGTCTCCTACTTCAAAAGCCCTGCAAAAGAAGGCAATGTGTTGTGCAGGTCCAGCGACCTCTACCAAGCTTCCAGAGGACTGCCTGCATCACAGAGGACCAAGAATGCCTGTGGACAGCGGCCCTATCCAAGAAGAAACTACATCTAAGGACTCCAGAGCCATCCCCGGATCCGCAAGTCCTGACCACTCTGCACGCGACGCCATGGCCCTTGTCCAGGTAGCCCAACTGACTAGAGAGGATCCCCATGCAGTTTCGAGCAAGTGGCCACCCTGGGTAGATCTCTCCTGTCCCTCACAATGACGCCTGCAGTGTGAATCCAGAGAACCCCCCTGACCGCAAAAGCTCTGGATGAACATATCCGATGCCAAAAGGTACACTGCACCCGCAGGCCCCAGGCCTTGGAGAACCCAACCTCCGGTGCAGCAATGTTCAGCAGGTGGCCCTCCAACTTGTTCAGTCTGTGGTTTTCCGGAACCGACCCCCTGGTTCCAGCATGCAGCATCTAAGTGACCCCAGGAGTCCCTTCATAGGAAAGCATTGGGAGCCCGATGCTCTGTTTGCACCCTGCACCCAGCTGCCCCTATGCTGCTGAGGGTGTGTGTTTGGTGCTTACCTGTGCCCCCCTCCCTCCTCGCTGCTCCCCAAAAACCTCCAGGTCTGTCCTCCGAAGACGAGGGTACTTACCTGCCATGTTAAATTTGCCTCAACATTGACCTCTGCACCTGGCCAGCCCTGTGTTGCTGGTGGTGAGTGTTTGGGGTTAATGTGAACCCCAGCCTGTGGACTTCCTAAGCCCTGGAGACTGGAACTGTAAGTCTTGCACTTAACTGTAAACCATACTAACTTCCCTCCCCCTGGAGCTGTTTTTGAAAATTGCAGTC
Source organism: Pleurodeles waltl (assembly GCF_031143425.1). NCBI lineage: Eukaryota > Metazoa > Chordata > Amphibia > Caudata > Salamandridae > Pleurodeles > Pleurodeles waltl. The sequence goes on from NC_090440.1 coordinate 491,651,072, forward strand.
AATTTTTAAAAGAGATTATTGCCATTTATTCAAAAACTGTAAAACTTACCGAATCCAATCAAAGTAATATTGATTAATATGTGAAATATGTATCTATTGATGTACTTACCTGCAACTTGAATTTTGTGGTTCTAGAAATAAATTACCAGAAGATATTTTTTATTTAAAAAAACTATTGGTCTGGAGTTAAGTCATTGAGTGTGTGCTTCTTCTTTTGTCTGTGTGTGTGCAAAAAATGCTTTGCACTACCCTCTGATAAGCCTAACAGCTCAACCACACTACCACAAAAGAGAGCATTGGTATTATCTACTTTAGCCTCTGGGGACCCCCTGGACTCTGTGAACACTATATCTCATTTTGATATAGTGTATACATAGCCTTCTTCCTACAACCACTGTCAGTAGTGCAGTCCAAGCGTATGATATGTATTTAAAGTGCTCAGCCTAATAATAAAGGCTTTGCACTAATGAACCATACATACAAGCTCGAACAGCATAAACATATGGACACAAATGTTACCTCAACTTCAGACTATTCCTTTCTCTGCTCCATAATGTGGTACTGTAAACTGGCAGCCAATGGGTTTATGCTGGAGGGAATTGGGCCTACTTGTCCCAAGGAAAAAATAAACATGGAAACTTGTTGTCGTTGACCTCAAACAATATGTCGTGGGTGTTGGGCTATAGTAATTCCACATCCCTGAGTCTTTATTAGGAATATTAAAGAAAAAAATAGGATGGCATTACATACAGGTTCAATTACTACCTCAGTACTTTCACATAATTTAAAAAACATTCAAAAAGGGAAGAATAATATCCCATTCCGAAAGGGAAGAATAACAACTTTCTAAAAGTGCGGAATAACATCAGGTGAGGTCTAACAACGAGAAGGAAGCTGTGGCACATTATTTAAAATCATCCCAATGTCATGACTCTTTCTTGGTGTCTCTCTTCTCCATTTCCAACTTGGAAACTTGCTTGTCCCTATGTCTAACATCTTGTTCATGCTTCACCATTCGGCCCTTGAACTTCTTCACATCCTCCACAGATGTAATTTCCCCCTCCGTCAGCTGAAATAAGCACTGGAGGTCTATCTGTACCACCAAATTCATCGTTTTCCTATTGGGAAGAACTACATCAGCAGGGTCATGAGTCCCCTTTACCCTTTCCTTGTGCCCTCCTTTAATATAGATTGCTTGGAGTAAAGAAGACCTGTGTTTCTTTCATTCCCCTGCTTATTTTTCTTCAACAACATATCCTCAGCTCTGGAGATATGCAACTCGCAGGAAAAAGAGATTTACCTCTAGTAGCAAAAAGAGAACGATCATCCCGAGCTCAAAGCTTGTCTCATTGCTGCCTCTGTGCCATCTCATGTTCTCAGTCAGTGGCTGTAATTACCACCATTACATTATCGCATTTACTGTTCACTTCTCCTTAGCCGTCCCTTCTCTCTTCACTGCCACGCTGCCCGGTCCTGGGGGATCCCCATGACCTTAGGACGCCGGTGGGCACTGCAGCAGCCCCTCTAGCTACAAAAAAATGGCATTTGTTTGGCACACTTAGCTCACAGTCATAGCACCGGCATGCTGATAGCCTCTGTGCAGACTAGGGGTGGAGTTCTCTAGTTATTCGGGTCCAGTGCGGGCATTAGTGCATCGAGGAGAGATCATGGGTTGGGCCGCATTTTCCTCACGTGGGACCTCCAAGTGTCTGACCCTCTCACGCAATCAGTGCCCTCAAGAGGAGGCTCACTGAAGCCACAAAGAAGTACTATCAGCTCACTGGCAACCTGTCTACACTCAACCCTGGGTGTTTTACGACCTTCACTCTTAATTTACACAAGCAGACTCATCTGAATTATTTCATCCAGTTGTGGGGGCACACCTCCAAACACACAAAGGAAAGCAAACCATTTAGTTGCTGAGTAGCCTCATGTTATCTGACACCCTTAGCCAGTGGTGGATTTTTAATCAACAATACAGTGATTTTTGTGGTTTTTACTTACACGATTAAAAACGAAAAGGCTAAATAGTCATGGTTGCCTCAAGATGTCGCACATTACATTTGACAGATATCAACTATCAGAATGGTCCATGGTTTAAATTGAAATCAGGAGCAAAAATGAAGGCTTACCAATTACAGATCAATAAACTAAAGTGCTGCAGCTATGCCACAAAAGCATCAAAGTGTGCCGCAAAGTTTTTTTTAAATGTTGCCGTAAAAGTCAGTACATTTTGCCACAATATCCCTGGGGGGGGGTCATGTAAAAATAAAAGAAAAAAGAATGGTACCTGCATCATTTTGTAGGCACACGAGCATAATAGAGCATGTGTGTGCTTACAAAATTTCACCCCCTTTTTTATGTGAGATTTTCGCCATGCTGCACATCATTTTGTCGTACAGCATGGCCAAAAGGCATTGGCTAAGCCACTCAGCCCCCCAAAAAGTGACCTATTGGCCTTGCCAATGCTTGTTTCTTTCTGCCTATGCGACGCATTGATTTCCTCTTTTTTGCCCTTTGAGGAGACCATAACCCCAACGTATTGTTCTGAACAGATGATAGATTAGCTGCTAACTTGTGCATCGAGAGGTGTATAAATGGCAAGAATTTTCGCTTTCATTGAAATGCTTTCGTGGCAATTTAGCAAAGAGGTGCGTGAAAGGTAAGACGTTTGCTTCACACCTGAACTGAGTGCTTTCTTTTATCACTGCGTGCGTGTCGCACGCCAACTCCACCGCTGCCGCCGGGCGAAATTAAAAAGCATTCTCTTGCCATTCGGTTTTCACATCGTGAAAAGTGCAGCTTGTCTTCTTTGTCATACGTGCATCAAAGGGAGTTAAATTCCGCCTGTTTACCGACAGCTACATCTCGCTGTTAGTAACTCCTTGAAGGCAGCAGGCTTGCACCGCTGACCCTGCCTAGTTGAGACGTTACTTTTTGGCAGGGAGGACTTGGTTTAAACCCTTGACGTTGCAGCGCTCTCTTTTTTCCTTTGCTTCGCACAATTAAACGCAGCACTAACTTGACACATCTCGCTTTGCTTTGTAAACCTTCTGTTTCTTTTTTATTATTAAATACAGACATTAATATTGTTTTTTTCCTACTTAGTTGCCGCCATTCACCCGTGAAAGAGTTTAAACATTATGTAGCTGTCAAGACGCCCAGGGATTACCCAGCGTGATTTGCTTGTGAGAAAGTGACACCACTGAGGCCTACATTTGAGGTGTTTATTTTAAGAGTAAGCTGACAGGCATGAAGGCCTGATCCCAGTGTGGCAATCTCATTTAATTAAAGCTTTTTTTCCCCTTTATGGTCCCCCAACTCTTTATGTATATCGCTTCGGTATCAGGATCAGTTTTGACGTGGGGGTAGGGTGGGTGGATCAGGAGGAATAGCTGGAGTTTACTAAATTAACAAATGATACTACAGCATGGTCTGCTGTGGTACGTTTTGCATTGTAGATAGCATATAAATTGTAGCGCTTTTGGACTATCATTTTCATCTGAAATTAAGAGCCATACTTTTTGAAGCAGGCATTTGTAAGCACAGGCATTTTTTCAGTGAATCTAGCTATGTTGGCAGCAGATTTATAGGCCAGATTTATAGGCCGGGTCAGCTGCTCCCATATTTAAGAGCCAAGCGCTAGTCCATGTTGTGACTTTCTTTTTCTGTAAAACAAAAGCAATATCAAGGAAACGTAGTCGCCCAGACTTTTGCTTGTACAGACAATCTGTTTCAAATGTGCATGCATTATTTTAGACGTTTGGAGCAACCTCCTTGCTCCATTCGCGTGGAACCGGCTCCAATTTTTTTGCATCAGATACTTAACTAGATCACGAGAGGGGGGAAAACAAACAAACGCATTTACTTGCACCGACCTCGGGATTCTCAGCAGAGCTTTGGGCACAAGCACACAATCTTTTACAAATTAATCACTGGTTGTATGAATACCTGCTGCTAATTTCAGTGAGTAAGTGAAGTGAGTGAACCAGCTCTATTCTAGTAGATGTCCAGGGGTTCTACCTGGAGAACATTTTGGGAAACAAATGGGATGAAGCTATGGATTATCCTCCAGTATGGTTGGGGCAGTTTTCCAAATCCCACCCACATGTCAAGGGTGCTTTCCCCAATAAGACAAGAATTACCTCCTGTAGGCCAAGACCAGTAACACACACACACACAAGCATAACACACACAGTCACATGCACGCACACACTTACAGACCCTTTTACAATTTCTAACTCACACACACCCAAACTCTCACACACTTTATTCTCACTTTGTCATGGACAACCATGTTCATACTCTCGCACATATATAGACTCTCACAATGTCTCACACTCACTAATTCGGACACACTGTCCTTTCCACATACTTATGCACACCTTTTCCGATTCATTTGCGTTGTCTTAGAAAGGCTTGCATTGTTGCTTAGGCAGCAACACTGCATATCAGAATTTTCAACCCCTATTAAAAATCCCAGCACTGTGGTGCATGGAAATCCCAGACTGGCGAAGGTATCACACAAGACAAATGAACCCTTGGCAACTAGGCAAAAGATTTAAAATCATGTTTCACTTTATGATATACAGCCTTTATTCTTGGAAGCTATCAATGGTTAAGCAATAAAGTGGTGAAAGAGCAGAGATTGAATTGCATATGTATGTGTTCTAGTGCTAACAGGTAAATATTCACACTCCTCTAAAATAATGGTGCTTGCAGAAAACGCTAGTGCCCATCACAATGGGAGCCACCGTCTGGTGTGAGCCCAAAGTCACAGCATCACCTGCAACCTACACCCTCCTGTGATGGCGCTGTGTAGCGGAAGCAACTGAACTCTTGAACTGAGAAGATGAAGAAAGAGCCTCATTGTTGGCCTCTGTTCCCATGCAGAACCCATGTTTAATGAGCTTTCAGGAGCCCCTTAGCTGAAATACTGCTGGAGCTCGAACCCTAGTGCCCCACAGAAGTTGGCACCCTTGAGTGTAAACTTGTACGCTGACCGTAAAATACCAACCTGAAACAGAACCATGACACCAATATGCTGATTCTGTGGTGCCATGTTGTATAGCTGCAAATACCTATTGTACTTTCTGCTTCTGCCTGTTTTTTTCCCCAAGTGTGGCAGCAAGTAGAGAAGAATATCAAACCCACTTCTGTGTTCAGCCTGGATCGTAAGTGGGCACAATCTTCCTTTACTTGCCGATATATATATATATATATATATATATATATATATATATATATATATACATACATACATATATATATGTCTGTGTGGCTATGCCCGGTTTCCTGTCATCCTCTCCCCTGTGGCCTAATTCTTTTCAGCAGCCTGGAAAAACAAGAACGACCCAATTGTCCACGTAAGCATGGGTATCAAGTATGAACTTGGAACAAACATTCTCATGGGAACCTATTTGAAAAGCACAATATAGTAGGGAAGGAAAATCCTGTAGAGAATCAACCAGAACCATAGCATTTAAATTGAGACAGAAAGAATTCTGTCAAGAATTAATCTAAACACAACAGACGGAGATCAACCAGTATATCATAATCTTCAATGTGTCTGAATTGAGATCTTTTTTATATAAACATAAAAATGCAAAGACTAAATAATCATAATCAAGTGAGTAGTGAAATAGTTTTGTAAGAAACAACAAGTGCAAAAAAACAAAATCAAACAAAGAGTATATTTTTAGTATTTAGAAATACAACCAATTATGTTGCATACATATATCCACATGGGGTGATGTCCCTAGTGTATAGTTTAGGAATGAAGGGTCTGCCACCAACTTGAGACGGTCCATAATGGGCTGTGTTTCTAATAATACCAATATACAATTCATGCTCAAATAACATGTCACTCTCCCTCTTTTGTTTGGTTTTGTTTTTTCTAACATTGAGTTTCTTACAAAAATATTTTACTACTCAGCTGGTTGTTATTATATGTCTTTGCATTTTTATCTTTATATAAATACATCTCCATTCGAAGGAATTGAAGATTACAATGTTATACGGCCTGATCTCTATCTGTTCTGTCCCAGTTGAAATGTTATGATTCTGATTGATCCTCTACAGGAGTTTCTTTTTTTTTAGTAGCTTGGTGTTACCAGTTGAACACATATACAAACGGGTCCCAATTGAAATGCACTACAGTTAAATAGTTAGAATGATTCCGGATGAAAAGTTTACTTTTTCACTCTAAACTATTTGACTTTGTTACGTTTCTTACGTCATACACATATGCTTTAATTTGAGGTTGATTCACCTCCTTTACAATTCAAGTCTAGTCACTGAATGTGTATAAGGGTGTACATGTTACCCATGGACATGAAAAGGTTGAGCATTGCTTTTTGGGGTGCCAGTGTATGGAATGCCACTGTCCTATCACTGCATGCTCTCGCAGGAAACACCATTCGCAGTATGCTCTTTTGAGGCCCCCCACTAATATTTTTTTGATGGACACTTAATTAATGGCCTAGGAAAATGAGCATCTCTGGACAGACAAATGGTCAAGTTCTCCAGTGCTAAATTAGAAGAAACATAAATTGCAGAGACACACCCATAATTGGCATGATATAGCCAGTGCCCTTAAAAGAACAAGCATTTGCAATGCAATAGATCTTGCATTTTCGTGAGTTCGAGCTGTTGGTACTGTAAATTCATACCTGGACTTTTCTTGCCACATAAATTGGCCAACCCTGCCTCATAATTTCATCTTTTCCTGCCATATAATTTCAGTGACCTAAAAACGAGCGATTTTTGGGTCAGTGCCAATTTCTCCTTCTCCTGACAATTGAAACATGTCTGGAATTACCTGGGAGGGCACGGTTAATACTGCCACAGTATGCCATCTATGGAAAAGTCTCTGGAATTTGTGACAGCCTTTTACTGTGGGAGACTTTTTCAGTAATCACCAATGGAAACAATGTCTCAGTTATTTATTTCAAAAAATCTCCATAGAAAGCCTAACCATCGCAAAAATGGTTGATTGTGTGTAGTGTTAAACTCGACACAGCCATTACAACAATTTTTACTTTGATATTTAACATCATGGCCCCAACAATGAAGTGGGGGTTAAAACCGGAGCCAAGACAGAGACTGTAATATTACTGGTTGTGAACAGCTCTACCGTATTTGTTTCTCCTTACAGAAATTTGGAGAATTATAATTTTTTTCCCTGGTAATTCTAAAATGTTTCTCCAGGCCACAAAAGGCTACTGGAGACAGTTTAGAGATTTACATGCATACGTATGGTATTACTGCAAGGTACCCCGGTAGCACGGCCTCTCTATTGGTAAAGACTGAGGCTTGTAATTGTGCACAACAGCAAAAATGTCAGCACAAGATTAGTGAACAGTGTTTGCAGATGTGGGTTATAAAAGCACCATGGTAAACTCATATAACTTTATTGAAGATAAAACTGACAATCTCTCTGCAACAGGCGACATGCTGTGCTGCTGAGGGGTTCGTTAACTATCAGAACACAAGAACAAGGGGTTAAAAGCGTACACTTGAGGTTACTCAGCGTTCTCCGGTGTGGTGTAAACCCCGAAACTCCACAGAAAGAAGCAAGAGCAGAAATAGCCCCGCCAAGATCGCAGCCAATTACCTCCTTGGCTCTTTGGCTGGCAGGGACCCACCCAGTGACAAAAATAAAGTTATCAGCGGGCACAGAGGGGCTGAGGAATGGGCCCTAAATGGCAGCTGCACTGGTAGGCCTGGAGGTGGCACTGGCAGGCAGGCACAACTGGCGGCAGTAAAAGAGTGTCCAAGGTGGGGGCATGGCCGGGGCGAGCAGTTTATGATAGCTGCAAACCAGATTTTCACATTTCTGCAAGGGCATTTTAAAAACGCTCCTGCCATGGGCCAAATGTAAAAGCCTTTTTAATACTTATAAAATGCTTTTGTTGTAAAGCTCCACAGCTGCTGTCAGCGGCCTCCGAGCGCTATGCACAAAGTGATGTCAGAAATATTTGTCTATGGACGGTGGTGTCTGAGTGGGGACGGGATGTTGGCTTTTCTGTAGGAATCTGAAGAATGTGACCAGCTCTTCAGTAGTGGCGATAGAATTCACAGTGTTGTGCCTGTTTGCGCTATAAGCGCCATGGCTGCCATGCAGCACGAAGGGAAGAGACAAAAGAAAGAAAAAAAATAGTTTGCACACGCTGAAGTATATCGGCAATCATGCAATAATCCAGGTAACAGAGTCAGTCTGTAAGGCGTGGCAAAAACGGCCTGAAGGCGGGACAAATGTAAAGCATTTACCAATAATATCAAGGAATTTTTTAAAGGCAAGCCCACGAACCAGTGAAAGTGATGGGTGTGGTTAAAAGCCCACAACACTTACAACCGGTCAAAGCACTTGAGCGCTCGACCTAAAAAATGAAACAAGGTACATGCTTGAGCATCAGGGCCTTAAGTTCAGAAACATGTTGCCCAGAAAACATTAGAGTGCGTGCCTTACATTACACATTACAACCAATACTTTCCACTGAGCCGCACTTCAAACCTTTTCTATTTGATCCCTGTGTTCGAAGATCTCAGTTAGCCAAGGACCAACAAAGCACTTTACAACATCAACATGGTTATGAATCACTTCCGAAATGCTGCAGTTCAGTTCAACGTAATATACATTGATACTGCTTCCAATAGACAGAGCCCCTGTCACTTGGTTACAGCTAATACAATTGTCACACAAATGGCAGCTGAGATGTTGTTTTGGGGGCAACACTTTGTAGTAATCCTTTTGAAGCAGATATCAAACATTTTCATTATCAAATTTTATATTAATCTCTGACTCGTCTGAAAGTTTTTCTTTTTTTACTTTTGTCTTCATTTGTTTAGCAGCTTTACATAGTGGGAACTGGATCCAATGGGACTGGAATCCTTTACATGGGCACTAGTTACATTCTAGAAGGGCAGACTCATTTTTAGGCAGTGCGAGATTAAGTGACTTTCTCAGAATCACAGAATGTTGCGCCGACTCCGGGAAAGGAACCTGGCTCCTTAGTTTCAAAGTTGACAGCTCCGGCCGCGGGGTCCCATCTTAAATATGTGCTTTTTTGGAAACTGACATTTTGCATCTTTTGTTCGATCTGGAGATTTATTTTTTATTATAAATACATTTGCCATGTATCATCATTTTGCAGGGTTATTCATTTATTTTTTTCAACCTACCTTTATTTTAAATACAGTATATGTAACATTCCTTCAACACTACCACTTCAGCCTGTACAGTTTCTTCTCCTGTCGTTAGTTCAAAATTCATCACGCGGACTACTGCATATGACCTTCAGCTTAAGTAGATGAACAATAGATTATATTTTGTTGTAAATGATTGATAGTTGCATATATTGTATTTATTTTATTTTTAATTTGAAATAATGTATTTAATCACGGATAACTTTGGGTTAGGTTTTAAGTTAGGTACCGTGTTTTTCCGTCTTTAAGGTGATTTTAGGGGCGGTGTTGGGGTGAAGGCTGAGATGGGATTTTGAAACAAAAATCAATTCATTTTAGCTTCAAATTAGGTTTTGATTTAGATTCAGAGATATGGTGAGCCTGGTAATATTGTGGGGTTTTGGTTTCTTGGATGAGCATTTTTTTAAATAATACACTTACGGTTTAGGTTTAAATGTACACTTACACTCTGTTAAAGCAAGATTTAGGCTTCTGGTTTATTTCAATTGATGTCTTTATCGTGTCTTTTAACGTGTGCAGTGTTGTTGTGGTAACTTCTGAGCTGGCAGGCCCCGGATACATTCACTTCAGGGTCCCAGTCTTCATGATCTGCTTCGCTCTTCCGTGTTAACGAAGCGTACAGAAGAGCAGGCATTTGACTCGCTTCCACCACTGTAAGAATAAGAATGCTAGTAAGCAGTGGCTGCCTATCTGTGTTTCTGAGCAGTCCAATCCGCAGCTCATGCACTGATTCGGCTCATTTATTTAGTGCAATATCGTAAAAACAGGTATACTTTCATGAGACAGCTCAATAACTACTGTATAATTTGAATCCCGAGTATACACCTAAATGCTTAGACTGGAAAGTACTCTGCTATTTTTCCATGCTTCCTGTGTGTAGCACGTACCTTAGGCACTCTTTAATTCAGACAGCTAAACATGAGCGACCTCAGTCATAACGATGATTGTAGGTAAGTAGATAGCAATGTCAGACATACCAATCTGCATGTTCTCTATCTGTACTCAAAGTTCAGTATCCCTGTGTGAACGAGAACTAGAGTCTCTCCAAATGCAACACGAGTATTTCAGTAGTATGTAATAAAATGTGTTTAACATTCAGGAGCAAATTAGAGCAGTCTGATGGTGTCAACAAGGGTGTTCATCAGAAATGTAGTTATTCAGTTTTTGTGAGTCATATCACTATATTTCATGAGATTCACTACAATGCATGATGGTTTATCTCACGATGCGAATGGTGAAGCTGCTTTTGTATTTGCACATGTCCTTCTGAGTTCACTCAGGTAATAATAAAGGATAACAGACCACACAGGGGAGGTTGTACATACTATTGTCCTCAAATCAAAACCTGTGAGATGAATTTGTAATGCTTGCTCCTTCATAGGTTTCTGGTATTAAATACTGTCGACTTTCTGACTCATTCAAACTGTCATGAAAAGAGAGGTTTCACTTCGTGTACTAAGAAGTTGTAACACTCACTCTCACACTGACATTCATTTCGTCTCATCTGAGTGGAAGCTTTTCAATGTCACCATTACCACGTCTTTGCTTAAATAAGATTCCAGACTTACTAACAATAAAAACCTGCAAATATCCAACTCTGAACAATAGTTAACTATGATAAGAGAAATGTCTCTTCACTCAAAGACGTTTGAATAAAGAAGGGCCTTCCACACTAATTGAGGAAAGGACCCACAGGGTATCTTTCAAAAGGAGATTATGTGGCGGGAATGTTTTCACCTAAATCTAGTGCTCAATTTGAGGAGGCGGCTTTCGGTGCTAGGCACCGGCACTTCTCTACACCAGCATTAATGACACTGCATCACATGGTGAATTGTCTGTCTTATTTTGAGATGAATATAACAGTGTTTAATAATTCAATATGCCTGCTGCCCGCAACAGCTTTGAGTGGCCTGGAATAGTCAGATTTTTCACACTTGTAGGAATGTGATGGTTAGTAGTTGTGGCACTGTCTTTGCCAGGGCTGGCAGGGGCACTGTGAGGTGCAGGCTGCAATGGCCACCTGAGAAGGGCCCTGGTGCTTACTTTTTTGCCAAATTAAGCACTTTCTAAACAATCACAATCTGTCTTCTTAGAGCCTTCTCACCAACACTAAATTGAACTTCGCATCTAAACCCATACACCTACTCTGAGAAGTCTAATTAGCTCTGGTATTCCATCCAGTATGCACACAGTAATTCACCCTAGTGAACTTCTAACTCTGCATTCAAACAACATATATAAAGTCCATGCAGTTCACCTACAAATTTAGAGCTGAATCGAGTCAATTCAAAGCGAAACCAAAGAAATTCATTTAACAAATGTGCTTTCCAGCTCCCCTATCATTCCTGAAAGCATGCTGTAAGTGTATCAAAATGTCTATATTTGTTATTTATTAATCACTTTCAGGGTAGTATTAGAACCTTCATTTCGTAGATGAATTCATTTTAATATAATACGAGCACTACTTCAATTGTACAAGACATTTCTACTTACCATATACTAGAATATGGGTTATTAATTGAATTGCTTTTATTTTTAATTTCATTTAATACATCTTAATTGAACTTTGGTGTGATTGGGGTTGGACTCGCAGATTGAGGATTAAGTTTAACTTTAGGATTAAAGGTAAAGTCTTAACGTGGGTTAAAATAAGATGGGTGAAATAACTGTATTTAATATTCAGCATGTCACATTATGAGCTCACATGGTTCTGCGAGTGCTTCGAATGTTTGGATTGTACTGTGACTGTTGTGATCAGATGGCCGATAGCAGAGGAGGAGCTTCGCATGTGCCCTCTACTATCTTGTAGTTTAATATGGAATAAACACTTAGGATAGTTACACTACTTTTGTGGTGGATGTTGTTACTACAAAAGAAGTTGGCGATGAGCTAAACTACACGATCAACCCTACGCAGCACAAGCTGTCATTTTCTGCCCTCAACACTGGATGCAGTTATGTGTGGACCATGCGTCTTTTAAGAACTTAATTAAGCACATCGTCATTGGTGCGGAGAGTATACAGCGGACAGCCCGAGGTTCAGGCTACATCCTTCTATTTTGGACAAGGTAGGCCGTTTGATGCCTGTTGCAAAGCATTCACGAATGGAGTTCTTTTATAATCAGTACAGCAGTGCCACCAGCACTTATTTATCTGCTCATTCAGTGCCAGTTTCCGCAGCAGATACAATTGTTTTCTTCACTATCAACACAACAATGCCTTCGGCACTTACCTGTTCATTCTGTGAAGTTTGGCTGCGTGTGTAACAGCTTGCGGCATGAGGGAATTTGTCTGATCCTTCTTGGGGTGGCCCATCATATGTAGTTTCTACTGGGAAAGTTCTGCCCCCCTATGGAAATTCACTAGGAGGAGTGAATGGGAACTTTCAGCAGCCATCTTAGGAGTGAAATACATTGAAATAAACAGTTTTTTTAAAAGACAGTGCAACATTTTACTCATACATGTTGGAGTGATACTTAAAAAAATATTTATATTAAAAAAAAGAAAAAAATGTTGGGTCATCTGCCCAGAACCTTCATCCCCACACTATCATACATATTTTTTGCATTTTTATTCTCTGGTCTGTAAGTTATTTTTATGTACAGAAGTTTTAACCTACTTGTACCAAAGATTTATTTTGATTCATTTTTTTTACCCTGCATTACCACAATAATTTCACGCTCCTCAGTTTAATAATACATAGGGGGAATGTTGGTGTCCACATGTGGTATATGGTGAGCACAAACTATATAATTCGATTGCTGAATAGTTCAAACAACATTGAGTCAAACAGTGTTTAGTATAACTTTTTTGTTATATTCAGTCATACATTTTGCTCTTCATCTTGGTGATTTACAGTGTGCAGACAGTTAAACCAACTTCATTTTTAGACACTCCAGGTGAGCCACCTGTTAAATGGAGCATATGCTTTGATGCATTTGAAACATATTTCGGTGCTATTGGGACATCTAGATTCAGACCTGAAAGAAAGCAGTGTTTATTATTACATTCTTTGGGCTTTGAAGGTAGATCAATATTCAAACATTTACCACCGCTTGTGCAAGAAGAAGAAGCAGATGATCTGATGAATACACTGAAGCTGTCAAGAAACTCAAATTATGATTTGACAAGCAACCCAGTTTGTTGGTTTTGAGATACAAGTTTTTTAAAAGGAAACAATGCTATGATGAAAATGTTGACATCTACATTTCTGTTCTAATCCGGTTAACCTCTGTCAGTTCGACAATTTTACTGACCAGCTCATAAGGGACTAATTTGTTTGTCAATGTAAAGACAAACAGATTCGACAAAAACTATTGTCCATGGGTAATCCTTCTCTGAATGAAACCATGAAGGTTGCGAAAAGCATTGAGGTTTCACACATTTTGGCAAAGAAGCTGGAAGACAAATCTGTTGAAGCAATCAGTGCTCTAAGACATTCAGTGGGGAAATCTCGTAAATGGCATAGTCAGAATAGAAAAATAGATAGTGTCGTGAGTCAAAAAAGAACAGAATTATCCAGCTGGTTCTATGAACATATGTTTATGGTGTGGTAGTCCACCACATGATAAGGGAAATAAATGCCCAGCTTCAACGTCTCATGTAATTTCTGTAAGAAAATATGGAACTTTGCTAAAGTTTGTCTTAGAAAGAAAAACAACAAACAGGTGGCATGTGTGCTGATTGAGATAATGAATCTGAAAACAAAGTATGTGAAATGTTCATTCAAATACTTTCTGTAGATGATGAGTGTATAAATGAGGAACCCAAAACAGGTGATCCCTCACAATGTGTTGATCCTTTAGCCATAATTAAAGTAGGCAATAAAACTACTAGTAGACTCTGGAGCAAACATCGCCGCGATTACTCACCAGTTGTTCAAAAATACATGGGGTAATAGACCTTTATTGCCACCTGATCGTTAACCTGTTTCATATGAAGGGCGGAAGATAGAGCTGGTAGGCTATAATAGGTTATAATGGAATTTAAATGCGGAACGATCAAAGATAAAGTGTATGCAGCAGTCAAGTGACAATATATTGGGGTGGTTCCATCAAGATTTATTTGGGATTATACTAAAGCGTGGAGCAAAAGAACAAGTTCTTGTTGTAGAATGCAATGAAGTAACATTAGAATGGAGTAAGAAATTCCCCACAGTGTTTGGGGAAAATTAAGGTAATATAAAAGGTTTCCAACACAAAATCAAGGTGAATGCAAAAGCTATACCCATCAAACATATGTTCAGGGGTGTAAGTTTCAGTGTCAATAATGAACTAGAATCAGAACTTAATATGCTGTGTGAGAAAGGTGTAATAGAGCCTACTAAATCGTCTCAGTGGTTGTCTCCTTTGGTTGTCACATGTAAAAGATGCAGTCGATTGTGAGTATGTGTAGATCTTAGATCTCTCAATAAGAAATTTTGGCTGTATTCTCATCCCTTGCCCAAAGTCAGAGACCCTTTTGCTTGCACAGCCAGGGCTACAGTATTCACTAAACTGGACTTAGCTTCTGCCTATCATCAGATAGAATTACACCCTGCCTCTATCTCACAGCTTTCGTTTCACTCTCGCATGTTCCAATACTGTCAGATGCCATTTGGCTTGGCATCAGCAGCATCTGTATTCCAGAGACTAATGCACAATTTGCGCAAGGGAATTCAGGGAGTAATTGTTTTCCAAGATGATGTGTTGGTATTTGCCAAAGATGTTATCATAATGCGGTTTTACAGAAAGTTTTAAACACATTCATTGAGCATGGGGTTGTGTTAAAAAAGAAAAGTGCAAGTTTCTTTGTAAGGAGATTGACTACTTAGGACACACTATCTTCAAAGAAGGAATCGGACCCAGATCAGGTTTGGTTGATTCCATTATTGTAGCACCTGCTCCCAATGACAAAGCAGGAGTTAAGGCTTTCCTAGGAATGTGTGAATTTTATTCTCGTTTCATTCTGAATTATGCATCTTTAGTTAGACCCATTAGTGGGTTGCTAAAAAAAAAAAAAAAGTTAAGCTTGAATGGAATTGTGATTGTTCTGCAGCTTTCCATCAAATCAAAATTTCTTGTTAAGGAAAGCAAAGTCCATTTGATCCATGTCTTTCATGTTATATCACAGTAGATGCTATCAATGTAGGTCTAGGTGCAATTCTCACCCAAAAAGATAGTGAGAGTGAAAACACTATTGCATTTGTGTCAAGGGTACTACGTGAGGCAGAAATGCATTATTCTGTAATAGAGAAACAATTGTTGACCTGTGGGTGAACTGTAGAAAAATGTTGTATATATGTGTGGGGAAAACGATTCACATTACAGACAGACCACAAGACTTTGATATTCATTCTAGGTGGAGGAGGAACCAAGTGTTGGAGACCCAGAATTCTAAGACTGTCCACAAGACTTATGCAGTATCAGTTTGCCACAAGACTTATGCAGTATCAGTTTGATGTTGTGCACATTTCTGGTGGGAAACATTTTAGAGCTGATTTTCTTTTCATGGTTTCCCCCCCAAAAAACAGGATGAAAATGACTTAGAATTTTCAGATATGATGGATAAAGATTTCAAAGATTATTTTGTGGCTGCAATAGAAATCCCCAAATTGAAAGTCTGTTCTGAAGGAGATTGGAAAAGTGAGATGAAAAATTACAGCATTTTACAGCAAGTCATTGATTTAGTTAAACATGGCTGGCCCTGAGAGAGAGTCTTAGCCCATTACTACTATCATACAGTAAAGTTAGTGATGAGATCTCAGTTGAGGATGGTATGTTGCTAAGATCTGGTAAATTTGTTCCTCCTCATTCAGTAAGACCCAACATAATCAAGAAGTCTCATGAGGGACACCTAGAGTCATCAATTACCAAAGGGTGAATCTGTGATCCATTTTGGTGGCCCAGGATGAAGAGAGACATAGATGAGTTAGTGGAAGAGTGTGCTGTGCATAACAGCTGACAAGAGTTTGAAAATTAAAACAACACTTCTCATGCCAATAGAATGTCCATCTGGACCATAGAATAAATTAGGAATTGGTATCATGGGCCCATTTGAATAATTGCTGGGGATGGCAAATTCATTTTAGGACTTGTAGATTATGTATCTAAATGGCCCAAACTCAAGATGGTCAAAGAACCCTTCACGAGCACCATTGTTAAATTTTTAAGAGAAGTTTTCATGAGAGAAGTTTTTCCTGAATATTTAGGGGGTCATTCTAAGTCTGGCGGGCGGCGGAGGCTGCCCGCCAGACTTCCCCCTCCAAAATACCGCTCCGCGGTCGAAAGACTGCTGAGGGTATTTTGGGATTTGCCCTGGGCTGGCGGGCGACCGCCAAAAGGCCGCCCGCCAGCCCAGGGCAAATCATCCTTCCCACGAGGACGCCGGCTCAGAATTGAGCCGGCGGAGTGGGAAGGTGCGACGGGTGCGGTGGCACCCGTCGCGTATTTCAGTGTCTGCAAAGCAGACACTGAAATACAAAGTGGGGCCCTCTTACGGGGGCCCCTGCAGTGCCCATGCCATTGGCATGGGCACTGCAGGGGCCCCCAGGGGCCCCGTGTCACCCCATACCGCCATCCTGTTCCTGGCGGGAGACCCGCCAGGAACAGGATGGCGGTATGGGGTGTCAGAATCCCCATGGCGGCGGAGCGCGCTCCACCGCCATGGAGGATTCACATGGGCAGCGGAAAACCGGCGGGAGACCGCCGGTTTTCCCTATCTGACCGCGGCCGAACCGCTGCGGTCAGAATGCCCTGCGGGGCACCGCCGGCCTGTCGGCGGTGCTCCCGCCGACCCTGGCCCCGGCGGTCTCTGACCGCCGGGGTCAGAATGACCCCCTTAGTCTCTTACAATGGAACGCAGTTTATCAGCAACACAATGCAGTGTTTTTTAAAATCATGTGCTGTCACTCATCAGAGAAGCTCTCTTTCCCATCCTCAAACAAATGGCCTAGTAGAAAAGATGATCAGGGTTGTGGGTGATTGTATCAAATGGGCAAAGGACACTAACCATGATGTGTTAAAGGCAGTGCAAGGGATGTTGTGGTTTTATAGATCTACTCCACATTCAACCACCCAAATATTTGTGATTCTCAATAAATCAAACCTCATAGTCACTTAAATACACCTTATTAGAACAAGATAAAGATAGAAACCATGAAGGTTTATTTAGTGATTAAAAAAAGTTCATTACAAAGTCAATGTTCTAATAGTCTGATATGAAGGGACATTGCATACAGCTCACTCAAATACAGCATGAAGGCTGACCTAAGGATAGGATAAAAATTGGTAGAAGTCTGCTTTCTAAGAATCAGGGCCAACAACTCCCAAAGACTCACTCTGGCTCACCTCCAAGGGAGCCCTCTATTATAGAAAAAGCAAGTCAAAAATCAAACAGTCAGCATGAGGTAATCAAAATGATACATAGGCTCAGCATATCAGACTACTGAATAAAATGCAACAATACCCATTTCTACCCTCTAAATGAATTATAATTAGTCCTATTATGCCATAATATCATTGAATGTGACAGTTGAACCCTTCTTACACATAAAACAATGTAATTCTCATGGAATGCATGGGCCCACTGAGCTTCAAACAGGAAGAACAGAAATAACCTTTTTGAGAGGAAGTCTTTCTCTAAAGCTTACAAAGAACAGGTTCATATTATGAAAGGAAATGACAGAAGCACAATACATATTACATTCAATATTATTTTAGTTTACATGTTTCTGCATGTGGAGACAGCAAGAATGAAAACATGGTCATGTTTTAAAATCCAAAATAGAGTTAGGGTCTATTTTGGCAAACTTAAGGAAACCTGATGCAGCAAATGTATTTCAAATGTAAATATTCATGCTGCTAAATCGTCATTATTTATTAGTAAGAAATTTGTTCTAACAAAGTTAAGTCACAAGTGACATCATCACAAAGCGATCTTTGGAGCAGGTGCTTAGCTCCATGAGAGAAATGTATGTGTGGATGAGTTAATGACTATGCAGGCTCTCAGATGACTGTATGGATGAGTGAGTTAGTGGCTATGCAATCTCTGACATTGTTCCAACTCAGATGATATTCCACATCAGCATTCTGATGATCATTAGGTTTCTGTTGATTTTCCATGTATTGAAAAGTTGCCATTGTAGGAAAGTTCCCCTCTTGGCATGGTTACCCCCCGAACCCGCACCCCACTTTTTGCCTGATATTGATGCTAACTCGACTAAATGTGTGCTGGGATCCTGCTAACCAGGCCCCAGCACCAGTGTTCTTTTCCTAAACTGGTTAATTGTTTCCACAATTGGCACAACCCCTTGCAAGCAGCTAAGTCCCTTGTAAAAGATACCAGTGGTACCATGGGGTCTGTGACCAGGGAGGGTTCCTAAGGGCTGCAGCATGTATTGTGCCCCGGTAAAGACCCCCTCACCAAGCACATGCACACCGCTATTGCAGATTGTGTGTGCTGGTGGGGAGAAAAAGGTAAAGTCAACATGGCACCCCTTCCCCTCGACAAACCCCCAGAGGACTGCCTGCCCAGTAGAGGTCCAAGAACTCCCAAGGACAGCAACCCTGGCCAGAAGAAACCTCCCAAAAGGACTCCAGAACTGTCCCGGATCGGCGAGGCCTGCCCACTCTACACCTGACACCCACAGTTCTAGACCAGGTGGCCCACCGGTCCAGAGAATACCCAGGCGATTCCAGCCTCAAGTCCACCCTGGGTTGACCCCTTGTGGCAAACACAATGATGCCTGCAGCCTGAATCCAGAGGACCCCCTGTCTGCGACAAGATCCGACAGATACCTGACGTCCAAGGAGACCCCTGCACCCGCAGCCCCCTGGCCTTGGGGAATGTGACCAAAAGTCCAGCCACATCTAGCGGGCGCCTCTCCTACTTTTCTAGCCTTTGGTTTCCCGGAACCGACCTTGTGGACCCAGCCTGCAGCATCTTTTGTGACATCCAGGATCCTGCTGTGGAAAAGCATTGGGCACCCAACTCTGTGTTTGCATCCTGCACCTGCTGCCCCTGAGCTACTGAGGGTGTGTTTGGTGCTGTCCTAAACCCCCCAGGCCTGTGTCCTGAAACCACAGATACTTACCTGCAATCTGCTTTCTACTGAGCACCCCCAGTCCTCATAGGATTCCATTGCAAGCCCTATGCCAACTTTGACCTCTGCACTCAGCTGGCCCCATGTTGCTGGTGGTGCACTTTAGGGGTCAACCTAAACTTTGACCCCTGGGCTTACTGGAATTGTAAGTCGTGTGCTTACCTAACCGTGCTAACACTTTCCCCCCAGGACTCTATTGACGCCTATGAAAAACTGCAGACAGTGTCAATTTTGAAATTGAAAAGTGTTACTTGTAAACTGCTTTACCTGCAAAAACCAAACAAAGTACATTTGATACATATGCTTGATACCTATTTACAACTGTACTTACCTGCAACAAAGACCTCCTGGTTCTAGTAATAAAGTAACAAATTATATTTTTTCTATATAAAAACAATTTGCCTGGCGTTAGTCATTGAGTGTGTGCCTCATTTCTTGACTGTGTGTGTACAGCAAGTGCTGTGTACTACCCTCTGATAAGCCTAACTGCTCGACCACACTACCACAAAAGAGAGCATCAATATTATCTACTTTAGCCTCTGTTAAGCCTCTGGGGAACCCCTTGACTCCGTGCACACTATATCCATTTTGGTATAGTATATACAGAGTCTTCTTCCTACCGCCATTACCTACTAAGTCATTGCTAATTGAAGTAACTGATAGACAGGAACTGAAGTGCCAACCTCTCAGGAAACGTTTTGAATGTGTGAGTCCTAGACGTTGGGAAACCTTAGCCTCGGTGCTGCACCTGTACCAATGTTGAGGGTCGCAGCTGTGTACATGTTCATATTTATTATGGCATTTGGCTAAATATAAGGCTGGCAATACAAAGTTTTCTCTAGGCCAGCCATGAAAATGAATGCAAGCCATGGTGTCACTCAGTCGTTAGAACTGCATACCTCGTTAGACTCCATGTCTCTTCAAATTGATTTCCGCATGCAAAAGAGTTTATTGTTGTAATTTCCCTACCTTATTTTTATATTGGAAACCATTTTGTGTACGTGAGCGTTTGCTTAAAAGATAACTTAAATAGTTCCCTTGAAATTATTTTAATATTTTGAACCGGGCATTTTTGTGTATACATGATTTATTTGGTAAACGTGTGTGTTTATTATTATATTTTGATAAATCGGTTCTTCAAAACGTTATGTAAACCACATTCTTTCACTTGGACAAAACTCAGATTGGCTTGGTTGCAGAATAAAAAAACATTGGCTCGCCGAAAAGGGAAACGAGCATATTGTGTTTTGCTGGAGCGAATTTACTCTTCGCTCTTGTTTCATGTGGCCCGAAAAGTGGTTCCATTTATTTGTAACTACTTAAACGCGAAATAATCTGTTCAAGGTCTTTAAAGTCTCAAACCTTTTCTCTTTCAGGCACAAGCGACCCATATGTGAAATTTAAGCTGAACAAAAAGACTCTTTACAAAAGTAAGGTTGTTAACAAGAACCTGAATCCAGTGTGGGATGAGAGCTTTGTGTTACCCATTCAAAACCTCAATCACAAACTCCATGTTAAGGTATGGTGATTATCCTGTTTATGAGACACGTTGAAACATTGATTACATCCCCGCACAACACTTTGAACGTTTTCCGCTTTTGTTACCTTTTTCCCTATCTGGAACAGGCTCTGTCATACAATGAATTGCGTTTCTTTTTCAATTGAACATTATTATGTACCTGAAAAATTGTCTGCTGCGCTGCCAATCTGTGAAAAATTTACAAAACAGCGAGCCAGAGGTGTTCTGTCCTCATTCCGTACTTTACCATGCTGTAGACCTTGTGTAATGGGTTTTCACTCACAGAGGTGTCAAAGCGCCGTGGAAATGCTGGGTAATATTGCCACTAACGAAAGATGCTAATTTCACTGATGTTGACGAGTTACGAGTTTGAAGGTATTTAATGTATTTTCTAATTCACGTGTGTGTTAAATAACCAACTTTTGTTAAATGTCTGCCAACATTTAATGTGGGGAAACTGTACAGTGCGGTGTGTGCCTAGGCCCAGCCCCAAATGTACCTGGCTGGTCCTCCTACCAGTCAAGACCTTTTT
Source organism: Pleurodeles waltl (assembly GCF_031143425.1). Lineage (NCBI taxonomy): Eukaryota > Metazoa > Chordata > Amphibia > Caudata > Salamandridae > Pleurodeles > Pleurodeles waltl. The sequence goes on from NC_090440.1 coordinate 491,672,410, forward strand.
AGACCCGGCTTCTGCCCCTGAGGCTTTCCTGCCTGTTTGCTGCTGCTCTCTCTCCTCTTCTTTCGCTCTGTCCTCCTCTTAATCTCCTTTCTCGCACTGTTAAGTCTTCTTTAAGCCGTTTTTAGGTCGATTGCGCAAACGCTTTGACCTGTTGTAAGTATTGTGGGTTTTTAACCACGCCCACCTCACGCCCATCACTTTAACTAATTCGTGGGCTTCCCTTTCAAAAATCCATTAATGTCATTTGAAAATGCTTTATGTATGTCCTGCTTTGGGGCGTTTTTGTTACCGCCTTGCAGACTGACCCTGTTACATGGATTATTTCACGATTGCCAATATGTTTTTCTGTGAGCAAACTACTTTTTCCTACTATGTCTCTCCTTCGCTCTCATGCTCATGGCAGCCATAGTGCTTTGAATCAGCGTGCACTGCCATCTCGACCACCCCCCACCCGTCCCTCAGTTTCCTGTTCATGTTTGCCCATCCCCACCACCCCTCCCAGGTCATTGCTTGTTATTAACTATGTATTGATTTTATTACAACTGCATCTGATGATCCGTTAAAGGTACGCCAGTAGAAATGACGTCAAACTCTTTGTAGTTATGTTATTTCAGATCTTCTCAATCGTGGTTAATAACTGTTGTCCACCTTGGTCTGTGTGGGGCAGTCATATTGTCATGTTTCGGAGAACTCTGGCTTCTTGTGCAAAGAAGAGGAGAATATATGCATACCACTCACATAATACCCATTTGGAGAGCCTGACAAACAAGTTACTCTCCTTTTAAGTAAAACTACGGTAATTGCCATGCGGCGACCTTCCAAATTAATAATTCGGATCACTGCATTTCAAGGAAATCTTACTTGAAGTGGTAGGAGCATTTAAGTTTTCGTAGCACCTACACTTTTCGAGGTTGCCAGCTATGGAATTCTCTTTACCTACATTAATGGGCAAAAAGGCTGACTCTCCCTAGGTTGACCATCTTTGGAACGAAGGGCACTGTGTCAAGAGCTTTTTATGTTTGCTTTCCTTATGAAGGGTTCATGGCTCGGATTGGAGCTTTTCAAAGAATTCAGTGGTGAACTTGTTTTCCTTTTTTTGTGGAATGTGCTCCTAGTGGAAGGCAATGCTCAAATCTGCCAGGTGCGCTGCTCTGTAGTTATTTGTTTGCAGACCTCATTAACATGCAGAGACATCAGCGGGGTTTTATACTATAAACAGGGCTGTTTTGTGTTCTTTCAGAGCACCGAAATCCTAGTCACCTGTTAGACTTGGCATCCTTGGCGTGGTCTCCCCTAACTTTTTGCCTCTGTTCCCCAGGTTGTTGATGTGTGCTGGACTCTGTTTCTGCTGCTTTTGTTACTCTGGGCACTTTGCTCAAGTGCAAGTGCTCCTATATAAAATGTGTATGTAATTCGCTTTCCATGATTGGCATTTTTGATTTACTGGTAAGTCCCTAGTAAAGTACACTAGAGGTGCCCAGGGCCTGTAAAACAAATGCTACTAGTGGGCCTGCAGCACTGGTTGTGCCACCCACATGAATAGCCCTGGAATCATGTCTCAGACCTGCCACTGCAGTGTCTGTGTGTGCAGTTTTAAACTGCCAATTCGACTTGGCAATTGTACCCACTTACCAGGCCTAAACCTTCCCTTTTCTTACATATAAGTCACCCCTAAGGCAGGCCCTAGGTAGCCCCATGGGCAGCGTGCAGTGTATGTTGAAGGTAGGACATATACTAATGTGGTTTATATGTCCTGACAGTGAAATACTACCAAATTCGGGTTTCACTGTTGCAAGGCCTATCTCTCTCATAGGTTAACATCGGGGCTGCCTTTAAAAATGATTAAATCGTAGATTCCCTTTGGGAACAGATAGACATGTAGAGTTTGGGGTCTCTGAGCTCACAATTTAAAAATACATCTTTTAGTAAAGTTGATTTTGAGATTGTGTGTTTGAAAATGCCACTTTTAGAAAGTGGGCATTTTCTTGCTTAAACCAGTCTGTGAGTCTGCCTGTTTGTGGATTCCCTGTCTGGGTCAGTTTGACAGTTGGACTGTTTGCACCTCTCTCTAGACAGTGACACAGGTGTAGCCTGCATATCCTGATGAGCCATCTGTGCTAGGACGGAGGGGGGAGTGGTCACTTCCACCTGAAAGGGCTGTGCCTGCCCTCACACAATGCAGTCTCCAACCCCCGGTGTGTGTCTGACGCCTGGCCTGGGCAAGACAGGATTTCACAACCAAGACTTTCTTTTGAAGTATGCGTACTTCATAGGCAGAACTGGGTATAAGAAGGGCACCCAAACCCCTGGAAATTAGATCACTTCTGGACATCAAGAGAAACCTCTGCCTGGAGAAGAGCTGAAGAGCCGAGGAGAAATGCTGTCCCGCCTGTGACTGTGCTTTGTGGAGCTATCCTGCAGTTGCTGTTTCTGCCTGTGCAAGGGGACAAAGGCTGGGCTTTGTTGTACATTCCTGTTTGTGAAGAAATCTCAAGGGCTTGTCCTAAGCTTGCCTCCTGTTGTTGAAGTCTCAGGGCCATCAAAGACTTCTCCTGCCAACACCTGGACTCTCTGCTGAGACTCCTGCCCTGCCAAGTGGTTTCCCTATCCAGTTCCTGGGGCCTTGGAAGGGTAAGCTGGCAGACCAAGACTGAAAATCTACGCACAGTCCACTGTGCGGGGAAAATTTTGATGCACCTTCCGAGATATGGGTGAGAAACGACGCGCCGCCGGCTTCGCGGCTGAAATCGCTGCTCCACCTGTATCGCGGCTGGAAGATCGACACACGCAGCTGGAGAAACAAAGCGCAGCACCCGCTGATGGAGGCTGATAACATCGCAACCCATATAGCGCGGTTTTGCACTCGCCCGTGCGTGTTATTTTGACGTTACCCAGGGACTTTTCAACGCTAACAGGTTTTTTTTACTGTTTTCTCAAGGATTTAAGACTCCTTTTGCTTTTTAATTTCTAACTTGAGCTGGGTATGGTGGAGTCTTGTCATTTTGGTCTTGTTTTGTTTAGATAAATATTTTCTATTTTGCTAAACATGTGTTGTATCATTTTGTAGTGTTTGTACTGAGTTACTGTGTGTGTTGGTACAAATACTTTACACTTAGATTCTGAAGTTAAGCTTGCCTGCTTGTGCCAAGCTACCAAGGTGGTGAGCAGGGGTTAACTGAGGGTGATTTTCCTTTACCCTGACTAGAGTGAGGGTCCTTGCTCGGACAGGGGTTAACCTGACTGCCAACCAAAGACCCCAACACTAACACCTGTATAGTAGCCTTAGTGGTTATTGCAAATGAACGCAACGTTGTGATATTTTCTTTTCTTTGTTTTAGTAAGTGGCAGTAGCACTTCTTTTTGCACAAGCAAAACTTGAAGGAACAGAAATGTTTTTATAGAAGCGCCAACTCTAATTTTGCTGAGGAAAAGTGTGCCTAACTAACTGTATGCATGTGCCTTACATCCTAATCTAGCAATATCAATAAACTCTGATAAAATACATCTGCCGCCAAGGCAACCAGTATTGACAATTCTGAAAGATTTATATGCAGGCGCGGTAGCATTATGCATCTTTGCCATGCTTTTGTTTCACGGAGTCCAATACGATGTCACTTTATGCACGCATATGTTTTTTAAAGGATTCTGAGAACTATTTTTACAGTATTTTTTTTTTTTAACTTCTACAAATATCAGAAAGCAGTTTCTTCCAAATTGAGCAGTGCATTTAAAACATGTATGCACGAATGCCATTATGCACGCTTTTCATATATTAAGGGCCAGATGTATCAAAAAACCAAATTGCATTTCTTAAATAGCGAATTTTAAGAAATCACTATTTAAGAAATGCAAAATGGTATGTATGATTTTTACGATTCGGTAATAGCGATTTCTTAAAATTCGCAAATGCTATTACCGAATCGCAAATAGAGAATCCAACTCCATTTGCACCCATGGGCCTGCTGCAAATGGTTTTGCACTTCCTAAATTGCGAAATCCAGTTAGGAATTCGCAATTTATGAAATGCAAATCCCAGGGTGCTGGGGGCCTAAGGCCCCCTCTGCTGCACCCCAAAAATATTTTTGCGGACATGTGAAGCACACACATGCCTTAGGGACATGTGGTGCGCTACATGCCAATTTTAAAAATGCATTTAAAATGCATTTTTAAAATTTGCACTTGGTTACCACCAAACTTTTGTTGGTGTTAATTGCATTTCCTAAATGCCCAATTTGCATTTAGGAAATTCTTGATACATGTGCTTAAGAAATCACAAATAGGGATTCCTTATTTGCGATTTCCTATATAGAGAAACGCAATATGCGATTCTCTAAATGGGGTCGCAATTTTAAGGAATCGCTATTTTAGCGATTCCTTAAAATTGCACTGCGAATGCCTTTCATACATTCTGAAAGGCATTTTTTCATTCGCAAACGGCCGAATTTTGCGATTCGCACCGTTTGCAAATGCAAAATCGCTTGATACATCTGGCCCATAGTGTTGGACTTTGCACAATAGATGACTTTCGTGTTTATTTTACATATTTAAAGTGCCCTGCATTACTTGGTGTATATAAAACATAGGAGTTTTTCAAAATCGCAAACATGTATTTCATAAAGTCTGGTGGTTGAGTTCTTTGTTTATTAAGGTGGGTAGGGCATATTCTCACCAAGTGCAAACATGTTTTTTTTACCACCTAGGAGCAGGAACACACCAGTGGCCAGTTAGGTCAGGATCAACTTCAGTCATCTTGCTCAGTAACACCCATTTTATTCACCTTTTCTGCCCAGCTCACTACTTAGGCGTTCTCCAGTTTCTTATGAACATTTAGCACTGCCACCTCTTACTATTTGAAATTACTGCAATCCACTGTGAATGTGTCATTTTCCCCACTTACACATCCAAACCTCCTCCTTCCACTTTCCCCTGCCAACTAACGTGGCTCTGGCCAGCTTCCCTCCCCACTTGAACCCACTCTTACACATGCTTGCTCGTGTGGATGGGCCCTTTTCCTATTTGTTTTCCATCACAGCCTGCTGTGAGCCCTCCTTTCGGCAAACAGGAATGGAGTGCTTCCCGTGCCCAGTGACACTGCATTGTGCTACGATTAGCTGCATTTAAGCCTGAAACAGATGGCACAAGGATAGTGTAAATAGTTTCAGTTGTGTTTGTTTTGAAAACATCATGGGATGTTACGTTTACATGCGCACAACCAAATATCCCAGCACTTGCAACAAAATATTTCAAAGCTCTTCAGTTACACTGAATGAGTTGGCTGTGCTCCTTGAGCGAGTGCACTCATTAATTGTGGTGTAATTTCTGTAACATTGAATTGTTATCTGTGCGCTGAAGATGATGCCATATTACATCTTCAAATTATTTCTGGGAGTGTTTCGAATTTAAATCTACCATTTGTGCTAAAGCGATGGTGCCGATACAAGTATTAAACCAGAGGAATTTCATTGCACCACCAATGGATGCCTGAGTATTTTCTCTGTCATTTTCTGATTGCAGAAACTATGTGCCTAGAGGATACTGATATCCTACTATACCCATGAAGATCCTGCTTGTAAATAACAATTGGGCTTGTAACTTTGATGTCATAATTTGTTGGCTGAATGTTTAACGTACAATATACGAACTCTAATTAAAAGCTGTAAGCGGTGCATCAAACCACTGTCCAAACAGCCAGTATTCTGTTTGTTTCTCACAGTTCCGCTGCACATCTTTAAAGTTAGGTCACTATTCGCTAGCACGGTGCGGTCACCTGGATCACCTACATGTTCTTTTCATGCTTCTTGAAGAAAATAAAATTAGATTACTTGGTGCAAATTCAGTTATATTCCTAATTTTGATTCACTCAGGAGTGTACCACATGAATGGTTCTTCCATCTCTCCACCCCCTTGAACTTGTTTCCTGAGTTGTCTGTCAGGGCTTTGCCTAAAGACTTCCTCAGTTAGGCATCTGCGTCGAGGAGGCATCCTTTTCTAGCTTGAAATGTTTGGATGTCTTATGTATTAATGCTTGAAATTGGTAAATGCTTTACATAAAACAGAAATCATCAAAGGAAAAACGGATCTCCTAGCACAGCGGGAGATACTATACTACAATATTCACTTCACTTGGAAACTCGCACCATAATGCTTTGAAGGGCATAACTTTTACAAAACATTTTTGCTCATAACTCAGCCTGTGGTGGTAATAGGGCAATGGCACCACCTACAAAACATTCACCATAACATGCTCTTTCCACCTAGGTCAGGGTTCTGCAAAGTTGGTCCTGAGGGCTGGGTCAATGCCAGATTTTTAGCATATCCACATTTAGAAAAATGTCGATTTCTGAAACATCTTTTTTCTAAATAAATGTGAATATGCTAAAAACCTGGCATGGACCCGGCTCTCCAGGACCGACTTTGAAGAACCCTGATCTAGGTCATCTCTGGGTCCCCACACTAGGTTAGTGTGGACCCCAACATAATACCTCCCCTCCCACAATTCAGTGTCTTTTTGAGCACTCTTATGGCTGGAACCTTTGTTTTACAGCTGGGAATAGCTTGTGTTTTAAGGGCCTTGTTTGTAATATCAATGTTATAGGCCTGCTGCTCCTGAAAATGTGTAATGCACTGTGCCCTCTAGGAACTAAATATATTATTACACTGCATTATTTATTGCCATTTTATTTTTTGTGGTTATGCCCCCTGGGGGCTAAATACATAGTTACATGACCATGTTTCTTACAAGTGCTATTTTCATTGTGGTGTCCTCTAGGGCCTGTTCTAAGTATTACAGTCGTATCAACATTCTAAAATATTTGTGGCATGGAAACATGACCCATAATGGTTTGCAAGGCATTGTTTAACAAAACATTTTTGCTCATAACTCAGCCTGTGGTGGTCCTAGGACACTGGAACTACCTTCAAAACATTGACCACAATGTGCTCTTTCTATCTACATCATCTCTGTGAACTCACACTATGTTAGTAGGGACTCCAAAATAATAACCCATACCACCATTCATGATCTTTTTAAGCTTTCTCGTGGCTGGAACTTTTATTTTTCAGCTGGAAGAAGTTATGTTTTATGGGCCTTGCTTATATTATCATTACAATAGCCCTGCTAGCCTTGAAAATGTGTAATGCACTACTCCCTCTAGGGGCTAATTATATGGTTACACTGCATTACTTTCTCCCATTGTTTTTTCATGTAGTTATGGTCTCTAAGAGCTGACTGTATGGTTACATGACCGTGTTTTTTCTAGATGTTGTTTTTATTGTGTCTTCTAAGGGCTGTTCTGAGCTTTGCAGTCAACACACTATAATATTTGTGGCACCAAAACTTGCTCCATAATGCTTTGCAGGACATTACTTTTACAAAACATTTTTTACCATTATTCAGCCTGTGGTGGCCCTGGGACAATAGGACCACCTTCAAAATGTTCTTTCTGTCTACATCATCTCTGGGTCTCCACAATAGGTTAGAGGGGACCCCAAAATAATAACCCCTCCCAACATTCAGTGTCTTCTAAGCTTTCTCAAGGCTGGAACTTTTGTTTTACAGTCGTGAGAAGTTCTGTTTTAAAGGCCTTGTTTGTAATATCATTGCAGTAGGCCTGCTAGCCCTAAAAATGCCCTGCAGGGTCTAAGTATACAGTTACAGTACATTACTTTCAACTGTATTTTCATGGAGTCATGCCCTCAAGGGCCTAACAATATGGTTACATTACCATGTTTTTTTTTTTACAAATTATATTTCTGTTATGGTGCCCTCTTGGGACTGTTTTGAGCATTACAGTCTGATGCCAAAAGTGTATTTCTGATAAAGGTTCATATGATAATTGTATATGTTTTTATAGTCTCTCTTTATTACAATTATGACCATAATTCGGGCCAACTTAACATCCTTATTGCACATTGACTGTTTGATCACTCTTCATATATTTGGATGACCCTTCTAGTTTATTTTTCCTCAGTGGCTGTCTTGTGTCTTTTTTGGGGGAATTGTTTTATCCAGCCAGCAGCTCTGATGGTGGGGTGGTGAAAGTGGTATTCTATTGGAATTAGCATGGCAGATTTAAATTAGGATGGTAAATGGCAGCTTTTTCATTTTTTGCTGCAGATAGCGGAAACAGGTAAATGGAAGTGTTTTAGTAATATGCAGGGCCACTGGAATTATATGGCAGGAAAAGGCAACATTTTGAGGCAGGTTGACCTATTTATGTGGCAAGAAAAGCCAACTTATAAATTTATAATGTCAGTAGCTCTAATTCAAGCAAATGTGAGACCGATTGCATTGTAAATGCTTGTTTATCCTCTTAATAAACTCCCCTCTTCCCCTTGACATTTTTCCCTATTTTTTCTCTCCTGTGCCACTTTCTTTTTTCGTTCTTTCTCGTTCTTTGTGCCTTAGCTTCCCATTTTAAGTCTTTTTGTGCCACTCTTTTTCTTCGTGCTCTCTCACTTTTTGTGCTTTTCTGCTCTGTTCTCAACTTCTCTTTGCCAATCTTTGTGCCATTTCTCAGCCTCTTTTTGACACTTTCCTTCTGCCTTTTTTTGCTGCTCCTGCCACCACACCCATTCTCCCCACATGCCTGCCTTGTGCTCCCCGCCCCCTTCTGCTTCACTTCCCACCTTCCCATGCTCCTTACCTCCTCTGCTTTCCACCTCTCTACCTGTGCTGCTAGCCCCACCCACTGCCCCCTTCCCTCCCCCACCCTAGGACCTTCTTACTGGCAAATGCAGCACACCAAAGGCAAGCCCATCTGCTCTCATCCATGCCTGGACAGTGCCAGGAACCCCAGCCCGATCAGCCCCCAACACTGCACCCTAGCAGCCCTAGCTTAACCTGGGTCGCAGCTCCACCGGCTGCTGCAGCTCTACACCACATACCACGTTAGGATCCTTCACATGCACACACTACTGTTTCTTCTGCAGGAGCACACCCACACCTACAAATGTCCATTCACCAAAAACACCACCTCCCACTCTGGTAAATGGTGCACAAAATGCAAAGCCAGCACCCCAACAACCACTTACATGCATGCTTTTCAACACTCGCTCACCAAACACACCACCAGGTTCTGGGATCTGTTAAGCAGCAGCCTGGACCTTCCCTTCTTCATGGAAACCCCACTCAACATCTCCTTCAGCACCTACTATCACCGTGGCTATCCCAGTGGGCTACAAGATCACATAACAGGACCGCCTTTACAAGCAGGGAGGAGGGCTCACAAACATCTACAAGGACACCATCAAATGTGTCACATCCGCGAACATCACGGAACATGTATTTCAGAATACTAACAAATGACAGCTTCATCCTTAAAGGCACCCTTGCATATTGACCACCCGGATCACAAACCAACTTTTGCAACCTAATCATAGATTTCATTGCTCGCTTCACCATCAACTACAAGGACTTCATACTACTCGGTGACCGCAACTTCCACCTCGAAGACCCAATGGACGCCTGCTCCACAATCCTCCTTGAAAGCATGGACAACATTGGACTCACTCAGCTCATCACAGACACTACACGCTTTGCTGGACACACCCTAGTTCCAATCTTTGCCATTAGCAACCAGTTCACATACAACTTTGCCTCACCATTTACATGGGCCAATCACTCCATCGGACCGTTCTGAATCACTACACCACCAGTCAGCGCATCCACAAGCACCAACCTACCCAGCCAGAGTAAAGTAAAAGAGGCAGTCTGGCTCAATGTCCTCGAAACAGACCAACCCAACACACCAACAACCTCGACAAGGACATAACCAACTTCAATGAAAGGACTAAGAACTGCACAGACTCCCTTACACTGATCAAAAGCAACAAACAAAGAAGAACAAACTAGCTGGTATACAGATGACTTCCAGGAATCTAAATGCTTCTGCAGATAGCTAGAAAGAAAATGGAGAACTAGCCATGATGCCAATTCCAGATTCACCCACAAGGCCCACTCACATGCTATCACCAACTTCTGAGAGAGAGACAAAAAAAGTGCATCATCCCAACACATAGAGGCAGACTCCAACAGCTTCAAGGAGATCTTCTCAATCATCAAAGTATTCACATCCCATGAGGCCTCAGCCAACACCTTCACCTCACCACAGGAACTCTGCAACAATTTATCAAACTTCTTCCACAGCATAACAGAAAGAGATGAGCAACTTTGAACAACAATCAGACCCCAAAGATCTCATCACCAACCTGACCTCCACCAACTGAGACAGACACCTTACTGAATGGAAAACTCTCACTGAAGGAAGGCACCACAGCGATCATGAAAATGGTACACTCTGGAGCCCCAACAGACCCATGCCACCAATACAACATGGGAGGACCACCCATCAGCAACACCCTCAGCAACATCACCAACACCTCCATCAAATCAGCCACTTTTCCTGAAGACTTGAAACATGCAGCAGGCAACGCCCTCCTCAAAAAACCATCAGCTGTCTCAAGTGAACTGAGCAACTTCCGTCCCATCTCTCTGCTCCCCTACCAATCCAACTTGATGGAGGCCATCAACAGAAAACTTACCAGCCACCTTAAACACCACGACATACTGGAACACACCCGATCAGAATTCAGGAGCACCCACAGCACAGACACAGCACTCATCACGGTCACACTGTAATGGACCGTTGAGAAAACACAGCCCTCATCCTGCTCAAATTCTCTGCAGCCTTTGACACAGTCTCTCACTACACCCTTGTCAGAAGACTGCAAGACATAGGCATCCAAAGACCAGCTCTCAAATGGATAGGCTCTTTCCTCACAGGAAGAACAGTGTGTCAGAAATCCACCCTACTTATTAGAATTCAGTAATCTGACCTGTAGAGTTCCTCATGGTTTATCGCTATGCCTGATCCTGTTAAACATCTACATGACTCGGCTCGATACATCATCAAATCGTTTGGTATCACCATTGTATCCTACGCAGATGGCACCCAACTCATCCTTTCTCTGGCTGAGAAGCCCACCGGCACCAGAACCAACTTCTCCAACAGCATGAAAAACATAGCAGACTGGATGAGATCTAACTGCCTGAAACTCAACTCACTCCGACAAGATGGAAGTGCTGATCTCAGTGAACAAGATCTCTCCATGATCTCCACCTAGTGGGCATCAGAGCTTGGACCCACACTGACTGACCACACCAGAAACTTGGGAATCATCCTAGATGACAAACTCAACATGACAGCACAGGTCAATGCAATCAGCTGCTCCGGCTTCCACATTCTTCACAAGATCTTAAGGATATTTGAATGGTTACCCCTGAACACAAGACGTACCATCACGCAAGCCATCATCACAAGCAGATTAGACCACATACTCTACTCTGGGATCTCCAACTACCTCTTTCACCATCTCCCTACCATCCAAAACACCAGAGCAAGACTCTTTCTTGACTTCTCATAACTCACCCACATCTCAGAAAGCTCCATTGGCTCCCCATCCACAAACTCAGACAATTCTTACTACTCACACCCACATTCAAGGCACTGCACAAAATTGGACTAGCATACCTTAACAACCGCCTCCACTTTCACTGACCCACCTGACACCTACATTCAGCCACTCTTTCACTTGCACCTCCTACCTGTATCAACAAAAGCAGAAAGGGAGGTTGAGCATTCTCCTAAATTGCACCCAAGATCTGGAACGACCTCCCCTAACACATCAAGGTCGCCTCCTCACTTCTTGAATCCTGCAAGAAGGTGAAGATTTGGCTCTTCGTCTAACTCTGCGGGGTCTGACACCGAACACTCAAACACGTATGCCTGTAGACCTGTTCCAGCTCCTGGATACCCTCACGGGTGATTAGCACACCAATCAATTCCGCATAACATAAGAGGTTTAGCGTAACATGCAGATTTTGGTGCATTAAACACCATATGCACATGTTGCTTCCCACCAACTCATAATAGGTGTTAGTTATTGCACCCAATAAATAACGCACCCCATGGTATAGTTATATATCAGGTGCAATAAATAACACCGCTCAAGGCACTAGAACGGTACAGACAATCAGAGAGTAAAATGGTTGACAGTGAAACAAAAACAAGCAAGTAGAACTGTTTGGCAGCATTATAGGAAAAAGAGAGACTGCCAGACCGTATGTGATGGACTTGTGAAATTTTCAGCAACCAACAGGACAAAGATCTGGTCACCGATGAAGGAATGCAAATGATGGAACCGTAATTTCTGGTACTATTGAAAAAACATTTGCGATAAACAGCAAGTTTTGAAAATGACTTGTTTAAGAACTGGGAGACAATGAAGAGAAGTTGTGCGGAAAGAAATGTGAGCAGCGTGAGATAGATGAAGATTAAGAGTCTCATGGTGACTTCTCTGGTAGGCAAAGCAACAATTCACAGCACAATTGCTGCTATTTACAGGAACTGCCAACCAGAACCGGACCAAACAGACCACGTCGGGCACCTCCTGATATTATCCAGTGAATCATCACCCCAGCAGAAACCACTGCCACCTTGAAGTCCATCTGTCCAGGGAGCCCATCGGACCCCAGCCGCCACTACTACTACTTCAAACTCAGCGCCCTGCCATTCCATTCTGAATGCCTCCACCTCTTCCACAACCTTCCCAGAAGCTTGCAAACACACAGCTGTACTCCCGTTGTTGAAGAAACCTTCTTCAGGCCCCCCAGTGCTTGCCAACTACCGGCTGATTGCCCTGCTGCCATTCCTAGCCAAGGTCATAGAGAAAATCATCAACAGATGCCTTACTGAATAACCCATCTCATCCAGAGCCTATACTACATCAGAATCCACTGACATGCACTCTGATGGGTCTGCTCCTTCATGACTGGAAAGACCCAGTCAGTCAGCCTAGCACTGTACACTTTGAACTCCCTCAACCTCATCTGCGGAGTCCCACAAGGATCCTCCCTCAACCAGAACCTGTTCAGCTTATACATGATCCCTCTACCAGCATCATCCATTCTCACAACATCCTCTTCTACGCTGCTGACATCCAACTCATTCTCTCTCTCTCTCACAGACAAGATGCCTGTTACCTGGATCATGCTCAATGCCTGCATGACTGAAATCGCCCACTGGATGAAACCAACTGTCTAAAACTGAATACCAACAAGACCAAAATTGTTATCTTCAGGAAGAGCACTTCACTTGGGACTCCACCTGGTGACCAACAGAGCTATGACTGACACTCACCACCCACACCAACAACCTTGGTATGGTCATCAACAGAAAACTTGACATGACCTCTGAAGTCAATGCCATCACCGCCTCATGTTTCCAAACCCAGAACATAATATGAAAGAGTTATAAATGGCTCGTCCTTAGCACCCATAAAATAGTTATGCACACCTTGGTCACAAGCAGTCTGGATTACAGGAACACCTCACCCCTACTTTCAAGGCACTAAATAATACTGGCCCATGACAACTCAGCAGGGTCATCTGTTTTCAGAAACCTTCCAGACACATCCACTAGTCCAAACTCCCCCTTGCACACATCCCTTGCATACATAAAACTGCATGTATCCTAAAGGTATGCCTTATTGTAACATTTTCTGATATCCCTGCTTCAACATAGCAGGAACCAGCTGCCAACAGACGAGTCTGTCTTGAGTTTTTTTCCCACTCTCCTACCTACAAGGGTCAAACCTGTTTTCCCTCCTACTGTGGCTGTCTGTTGGACTTTTGCTTATGCAGGGTCATCCTGAATCTTTTTGCCTCCTGCCTCCTATTTTTTTCTGACCTGTCGCTGTTGGCTTTTGAACTCTGAGCACTTTCCCACTGCTAACCAGTGCTAAAGTGCATATGCTCTCCGTGTAAATTGTATGTAATTGGTTTATCCATGATTGGCCTATTTGATTTACTAGTAAGTCCCTAGTAAGGTGCACTAGAGGTGCCAGGGCCTGTAAATCAAATGCTACTAGTGGGCCTGCAGCACTGGCTGTGCCACCCACATAAGTAGCTCTGTAATCATGTCTCAGACCTGACACTGCAGTGTCTGTGTGTGTATTTTTACACTGTAAATTCGACTTGGCAAGTGTACCCACTTGCCAGGCCTAAACCTTCCCTTTTCTTACATGGTGGGTGGGACACTCTACTGACTCTAGGTGAGAGTGACAGGGAGAGGGGTTCCCCCCAGGTAGAAGTACTGGTTATGGAGTGTGCAGACATCCCAGAAGAGTGTGGGTTGAGTGTCAGGGACAGTCAGGTACTGTCTCACCAGTCTCAGGAGGGTGATGTGGGGTGCAGAGTCACTGGATGGTTGGGTGAAGGGCACTTTGGTTAATTCATGTAAGGGGCTGAGTGATGTAATTGCTGGAGAGCATATGTCTAGTCCTTATTTTCCAGAGCTACACCAACACCAGGTGGAGTGTGAGTTATCTGACCCCAGGGAGCTTACAATGGAGGCACACCTCTTGGTGAGTACCAGAGAGTCTGATGAGGCATTTGGGGGGGGCTCCTGAGAGGAGTGGTCTAGGTATTTCCCAACCAGGTGAGGTAGGGAAGGATTGTAGTGTCCCAGGTAGGTCCCAGTGTAGTGGGATGGGTGAGGGACCCCATGTCCAGTCTCTGAGGAGAGGGAATGGGGATGGGCTGAGGTCTAAGGTGCCCGAGATCTGGTCCCAGGTCCTGGTGGGTTCCATGAGGGAACACCAGGAGGGGAGCCTAGCCTGTACCATAGGGCCATCTGTTGAGGGAGATCCCACAGTGTCAGGAGAACTTGGGGGGGGGCGGCTAGCCAGCGTCCCACCAGTTCTGGTTTCTGGCAGTACCACTCCTAGTGAGGGGGTGCAGAAGTCCAGACAGAGGGTTGAGAGGGGGTTGCGGACCCCAGTGGAGAACCTGGAGGGTCAGGGGTCAGCTCTGAGAGCAGAGCCCCCCAGGAATGACCTTGGTGACACCATTTCTGGGTTGGGGGGAATCCAGACGCTGTCAGATGGGCAGAGGTCAGGAGACCTGCGCCAGCCAGACTCTTGTGTGGCCCTTGGGGACAGTGTGTCCCTTGAGGTGGGTAAGTGTGCCCCCCTGGAAGTCCTGGTGTGCCAGGCAGTGGTTCAACCGCAGGGTGGTGACTCTGGGTTGAATGATCAGGTTCAGGAGGTAAACTCTGACCTGGTGGGGGGTAAGTGTGCTCCCAAGGAAGTCCTGGTGCGCCAGGCAGTGGTTCAACCGCAGGGTAGTGACCCTGGGTTGGATGACCAGGTTCAGAGGGTAAACTCTGACCTGGTGGGGGGTAGGTATGCCCCCAGGAATTCCTGGGTTGCCAGGCAGTGGTCCAGTCTGTGGGTACAGACCCTGGACTGGAGGATCAGGTGCAGGGGATAAACCCTGACCTGAAGGGGGGGGGTGGTTTGCCCAACCACCCCCCCTGGTGTGATTTCAAGGGGTACTCTCCCTGAGGTGTGGGTGCAGAACCCTGAGAGTAGGGGAAGGGGAGAGAAAGACTCACCCCTGACCCCAGAGCAATCTAAGGGTACAGACCCTGGATTGGAAGGCCAGGTTCAGGGTGTCCCCCCTGACCTGGAGGAAGGGGCTACTGCTAACAGTGCCCCTACCATGTTGTGTTCTGGGGGGGCCACTCCTAGTTGGGTGGTTCAGGACCCCAGAAGAGAGGGCAGGGGGAGGGAAGCCTCACCCCTGGCCGTGGTCCAACCTGAGGGTACAGACCCCAGGTTGGAGGATCAGTTGCAGGTTAACATCCCTGCACTGATGGAAGAATTGTGCAGAACTGCTTCTACAAGCACCCTGACAATTTCTTACTCTGGGGGTGCCGCTCCTAGAGGGAGGGTACAGAGCCCCAGAGGGGAGGACCAGGGTCAGGTTATCTTCTCTGACCTGGTGGAAGGTAGAGTGGTCAAAGGGGGTCAGGCACCTGGGGCTACCGCTCCCCACTCTCCACAGTCACAGTGGTTGGAGAGGCCTGAGGTCAGGCTCTCATCCCTGACAGTTGTCAGGGGTCACTGTGGCTTGATGTCCTGGTGGACAGAGCTTCCCCTGGGGGGGGACAAGAGTCACACCCCAGGGGTGGAGTGGGCAACACCACTGTGTTGGCCCTGGTGGTACTATCTGACCATTGCAATACATCTGTGAGCAAAGTAAAGTTAGGCGCTGCACAGATGGTGTCTGCAGATGTGGAGAAGGGTTCCCCATGGGTTAGCTTAGTGGGCCCTGAAAGTATGGACAGAGGGATCCAACTGGAGTCAGGAAGGCGTAGAACTGGAACATGCCCCTGCTGATGTTGGCCTGGGTCCTTGTTCTATCGCCCCAATCAGGGAAGTCCATCAAGGTATTAATTGTTCTCCCCTGGCTTTAGGCTGGTAGGGGGTCGTGTTGGATTTTTGCTTATGCAGGGTCATCCTGAATCTTTTTGCCTCCTGTCTCCTATTTTTTTCTGACCTGTCGCTGTTGGCTTTTGAACTCTGAGCACTTTCCCACTGCTAACCAGTGCTAAAGTGCATATGCTCTCCGTGTAAATTGTATGTAATTGGTTTATCCATGATTGGCCTATTTGATTTACTAGTAAGTCCCTAGTAAGGTGCACTAGAGGTGCCATGGCCTGTAAATCAAATGATACTAGTGGGCCTGCAGCACTGGTTGTGCCACCCACATAAGTAGCTCTGTAATCATGTCTCAGACCTGCCACTGCAGTGTCTGTGTGTGTATTTGTACACTGTAAATTCGACTTGGCAAGTCTACCCACTTGCCTGGCCTACACCTTCCCTTTTCTTACATGTAAGGCACCCCTAAGGTAGGCCCTAGGTATCCCCAAGGGCAGGGTGCAGTGTATGGATAAAGTAGGACATATAGTTAAGTGATTTATATGTTCTGAAAGTGAAAATCTGCCAACTTCGTTTTTCACTGTTGCAAGGCCTGTCTCTCTCATAGGATAATATGGGGGCTACCTTTAAATATGATTAAAGTGTAGATTCCCCTAGAGAGTAGATGGACATGTGGAGTTTGGGGTCCCTGAACTCACAATTTAAAAATACATCTTTTCGTAAAGTTGATTTTAAGATTGTGCGTTTGAAAATGCCACTTTTAGAAAGTGAGCATTTTCTTGCTTAAACCATTCTGTGACTCTGCCGTGTTTGTGGATTCCCTGTCTGGGTCAGTTTGACAGTTGGATTGTTTTTCACCTCACACTAGACAGTGACACAAAGGGGGCTGGGGTGTAACCTGCATTTCCTGATTAGCCATCTCTGCTAGGAGGGAGGGGTGGAGTGGTCACTCTCATCTGAAAGGACTGTGCCTGCCTCTGACAATGCCGGCTCCAACCCCCTGGTGTGTGTCTGAGGCCTTGCCTGGGCAAGGCAGGATTTCACAAGTAGGTGTGAGTCCCCTTTGAAGAAAGGTGACTTCAAAGACTAAAATGGGTATAAGAAGGGCACCCAAATCTATCGACTTTAGAAACACTTCTGGACCCAAGAGGAACCTCTGCCCGGAGAAGAGCTGATAGCTGAGGAAGAAGTGCTGCCCTGCCTGTGATTGTGCTTTGTGGAGCTTTCCTGCAGTGCTGCTTCTGCCAGAGTAAGAGGGCAAAGACTGGACTTTGTGTGCCTTCCATCTTGTGAAGAAATCTCCAAGGGCTTGAGTTAGCGCTTGCCTCCTGTTGTTTGAAGTCTCAGGGACAGCAAAGTCTCTGGAGAGACTCCTGTTCTGACAAGTGGTGCCCTATCCAGTTCCTGGGCCCTTGAAAGGAAAGCTGGTGGAAATCCAAGGAAATCGACTTCAGACGACTCCGGACCGACGCCGCTGCTGAATCTGGTGACGCCACCTGCACCCGATGCCGTGACCTTCACTGGAATGCGACGCTCTTCGCATCCCCGACGCCGCTGCAGCCCCGCTGAAGTCCACGACTCTGTGGAAGTCGCCGCACCACGTCGTGACCGACGCCGCTCGAAGTGCACGGATTCAACGTTTCGCACAGACGGCGCGATCCCCGACTTCGCGCATCGGCTTGTTTTCACTCTTCACCAAAGGTACTGTACTTGGGGGTCTACACGACTCCGTGTCCAGCGCCGCTGGTGTCGGCTTGTTGGGAACGACTCCGTCACGACGCTGTGTTAACATCTCATCGAAGCATTTTTGTTTCTAAGCGTTTTTTTTTAGTTTAATCTTTAAAAATTCATAACTTGACTTGTGTATGTCGTATTTTTGTCATTTTAGTCTTGGTTTGTTTAGATACATATTTCCTATTTTTCTAAACCGGTGTTGTGTCATTTTGTAGTGTTTTCATTAAGTTACTGTGTGTGTTGGTACAAATACTTTACACCTAGCGCTCTGAAGTTAAGCCTACTGCTCTGCCAAGCTACCAAGGGGCTAAGCAGGGGTTAGCTGAGGGTGATTCTCTTTTACCCTGACTAGAGTGAGGGTCCTTGCTTGAACAGGGGGTAACCTGACTGTCAACCAAAGACCCCATTTCTAACACTGTCCAAGAAGGTCCTGGGCGTGAATAGGAGAATTATTTCCTGGCAGCTAAATGCCAAAAGAGATAGTGATAAAGCACTCCCTTTTTCAACAACTCTTCCCTTCTAAGTGGTGAGCAGCTAACACTTATCGGCTTTTCCTGTGCTGAGGCATATCATTGTCCGACGAGTTAAACTTGTTAACTAACCCAGCCAAAGTGGTGCATTCCAATGCTAGAGGTGAGGTTGGTGGCAGAAATGGGTTAACCTTCTACTGTGGTTGTAACTTTACTGTCTAGTAGGTTCCTGGGGATTAATATGGGAACCCTTCCCCGGCACCTCAAAGCTGCTTTTTGCCCTGCCAATGGCTCCTATCCATTACCAGATAGCTAATGCCTGGTAAGTGGTCAGCATTTAACACCATTTGGCCATTCCTTCCCAATGATGTATATTGCAGCTCTGGATATGTAATGAGGTGTAATGAGTGGGAGCACTTGAGACACCCAATCCCACCCCCTCTAATCAGGTTGTGAATTTGGATCACTTGGCACCCATATCGGAAACACAGTTTTCCACCATATCCGTAACACTGAAATCTGGGTTCCCGCTAGATCATTTGCACCTGCCTCAGTGGCAGAAGTTGCCTGGCTCCTGGAACCCCCTGTTGAGGGAGGGATGTAATAGATCACTGGCATCTGGGTATTTTCCTGATGCTTTGAAAATGGCTTTAAATACCCCTCTATTAAAAAAAAAAACCTAATGCTGATACTTCGGTTCTCTCCAACCACCATCCTGTATCGCTTTCTTCTGTTTGCAGTTAAGATCTTTAAAAAGTATGTGGATGGATTGTTAATGAAAATGCTGGCGCAGAGTCACTTGCTGGACATCTCCTAGTCAAGCATTCATCCTCTATACAGCACATACACAGCTATGCTGGCCGCAGTGGATGACCTTTGAATGCTGTTGGACCAGGCTGAACTATCTGCACTGGTTCTCTTAGATTTGTCAGCAGCATTCAGTATGGTCTCCCATGGTATTCTGTATGCAGAAAGCCAGGTTTAAAGGTACTGCCCTTGACTGGCTTAGATCCCACCTGATGACCTCCTTTTCTCTCTGACTTTAAGGTCTTATTTCAAAGGATGTCACATGATTCGGAGCTTAGCCCTACTGTGTTTAATTTGTACATCTGCCCTCTTCTGAAACTTGTTAAAACGTTCGGAGTACAATGCAGGGATTACACTGATGACACTTAGCTTGTTACCACTGTACATAGGGCTAACAGTAATCCTTTTGGTCCTTTTCACAGATGTATGACAGTGGTCCCTAGTTGGTTGCAGTAGAATGACTTAAAATTTAACTTTGAATAAAACAGAGGTTCTGTGGCTACAACATCGGTAGACCCCAAGTATACTACTTTGCGGTTTCTGGCACCCTCCATAAACAAAACACCTTGCTTTTGTAAACGTTGTATTAAATCTAGGTATCTACCTTGAACCCCACTTCCCATAGAAGGCTGAGGCCAACCATTTGGTTTCAACTTGTCATTTTTCACCTAAGGTCTTGAAAGAGATCCTTCTTCCTTCCCAAGCAGGTCCATCACGTGGTGATCCAGGTGACTACTGCAATTCCCTCTATCTGGGGGCAAACAAGGAACTGCTAAGCAAATTGCAAGGCATGAAAAATATGTCACCCAAGATGATATTGGGACTTCCTTGTTGGTCACCCTCTTCAGAAGCCCTAAAATATCTGCACTGACTCCCAGTCGTAAAGGGAGTGAAATTTACATTATATACAAAGCAGCTCTTGGAATATTCCCAGTCTATGAAGCTAATAAATTCAAGAGGTACACCCTCCCTCTTCTGCTGCTCTCCTCTGATGCAACATGCTGGTTCTCTGCAGATCACTCAATGCTGTACAGGAGGCAAGGCTTTCTCCAGTTGCACAGCAAAACTGTGTAATGAGCTTCCTGTTTATCTGTGGAAAATCCTCTCTCTACTTCAGTTCATGAAAGCTCTAAAAACTTGGCTTTTCGGCGTCTAGTGGTTTGCATTATGCCTTTTTTTAGAATAAGTATCTTTGTTATTACTACACCTTTTGGTCGCTCCAGGCTCCTCCTGTAACCATGTTTTCATTGTGAATCGTTAGTTTTCGTGCCATGTCACCCCTTGGGGTATTTGTTGCGCTTGCGCTCTATAAAGCTAATAACATATCAGTTCTGGTTCAGGCAGTTACAATTCTGCTTAAGATATTAAAAATGTGATTTCACCCTTAACTCTAATTTGATAAGCAAAGCAGGGAATAATCTGAAGCATTTGTTAGTTTTTTTTTGTGAAGATAAGAATTTGAATCCTTCTAGGCCTGGTAGGTAAAAATCTAGCCAGGCTTACAGAGTGAATCATTTTTTGTGTTTTTTGAAAGTGAGGGCACACTGACCCTAATATGTAAAGTCAATTTTTTCTATATATGAACACCCTGACATGTGGACTTACAAGGCTTACTTTATGGATGACTTATTAATATGTAAAAATGGGCTTTTCCTACATGTCAAAGGCAGTTTTCCCTGCCATGTGCAGCTGCAGTGCATTTAAACTGTTGCCTGTCTAGAGCGCAGTGGAGCACCTGGCAACATATACTGTTGTCACATATGTGGTGATGTAAATATGGACTGCAGCACGCACATGACATTTAACTTTTCATGCCGTAGTTGCAATTTAGGCACTATTTGCAATACCCTTTTATGAAAGGTAAATAAGCCAAATAGGGAGTTCCAATGTATAGCACATTTTAGAGGGAAAGTACAGACATTTCACTACTGTTGAGGAGTGGTAAAGTGGACCTAATGTCAGCAAAATAGTATCAGAAAAAGGGAACAAATCTGGGGTGACCATTTGGAAAAGGTGGTTTGCTCCGGTGAGGGCTTGCAGAACTTAATATCAAATCAAAAAGGGAAGATTAGGCTGATGGGAGTAAGCTTGGTGGGAGTAAGCTTGGTGGCAGTGGGTTGAGGGACTAGTGGAGCAGTGGTAGAGGTAGAACAGGCACTAAGCAACAATAAGATGGTTAAGAAGATTGGGGAAGGGAGTTGGATCAGAGAGGATGGCAGAGAAGGCAGAAGGATGCTTAGAGTGTTTATGTATTTGACAAGGGAGACTGGAAGTAGGAGGAGGAATGTGTGGATAGAAGTATTCCCTAGGTGGTAATCGTAAGGTTTGCAATGGTCTGCCTGGGAAGCAAGACCATGTTTAGGCTGTTGGGAAGATACAAAATTTTTACCTCTAGAGAGCAACATCAAAGGAGTGGGAGCATCTCTGTTCAAAAGTTGACAGGAGGCAATGCAGCATTCTGGTAGTCCCTCATCCAACCAATGCACATATTAAGATGACATGCCTATTGTAGAGCAGCAGTGTATTTTTAGTTACCAATATTAAAATGAGCATACTTGGGTCCCCAAAACAAATTATTATTTTGGGAGTCAATAGGATCCATCCAGGAGAGGAAGAGATGCAACCCACTAGATGTTGCCATTTCGCAACCATAGGGACTAATTAGGTCCATGGAGGAATGTAATGTAGAAGGATCTTAACTCCACTGAATAGAGGTGAATAGAAAACTCTTCCTCCTTGTTCCATCAGATCTAGTAATATAATCGCTCGAATAGGTCCTGGAGCACGATTGGTTTTGTGTTTCAAGAGGGGTTCAGTACTACATAAAGAATTTAGAGCACACAATTTGCTTAAGGAAAGCAAGTAAAAAAATGTAGGAGGCTTCAGGATAGGTCTTTCAGTGCGCAAAGCGACCCACACAGGGAAGTTACCAAGGAACCCTTAATCATGGTTCCATTTTTCTTAACATCCAGGCTGCACACCCAGAGAAGAGGGTTCATGGGGAGTGGGTGGTTGTATGCAGGGATGTAAGGGTGGAGTCACATAACTAGTTTGCGGCATAGACAACAACGTTGGACTAATTCTATTTCCATCCCCATAGAAGAGCCCTTTATTTGACTACTTGATACTCCATACCCTCTTTCCCTCATTTCTGTCCGTTTTGATTAATGTGTTTCTTTTAAGTCTGGTGTTCTTGGAGCAGAAAGGGAAGAGCAGAGGGTGAAAATATGTTAAGATTCACATGAAATCTGCATTCTGCTGCTCTTCACATCTGATGGGTCGGGGAGGGGACATGTGGGTGAGCTCCCCGCTTGTTTGCTCCACACAGAACCGACTGGACCCTGAACGCCAATCACCCTCAAGAAGCTAATCTTTCTTACCAGCTTCTCCCCCAACAATTGCTGCTTTCGCTGCCATTTTGTTCTGGCAAATTCAGACAGTCTCCAGCAACCAAACAGTTGCTTCAACTAAAACAGATAAAAGACTATTGAATTCAGACATCTCATGAAAACAGAAAAGGGACTTGCTACACCCCCATCTGCAAGGGACATTGAAAAAAAAGGACTCTCAAATTACCTATCCACATAATCCGGCCTTGAAACAGAAAGAGGACTTGCTGCATTCCTCCAGCACCTTACTCTATGCCACCAGTTACATACTGCATGCCTCAAGCAACCTTAATGAAAGTTAAAAGGGCTTATGACCTAGAAAGAGGACTTGCTCCATCCACATTTTGTCTTTACTGTTCTTTTCTATATCTCCCTCTCTTCGATGAGATACTCTCCGAAGAGTTACCAGTAGCTGAAATCATGACAAATCCCCCATGGGTAAAACTTTCCATTTCCTCTCCCCTCCTGCCCGACAACATATCTATTTCTATCTACAGCATGGGTACTCACAAACTTTTTCTCGGGGGCCAAAATTGCAGTATGGTTTGCGGCCGAGGGCCGCACTGAAGTGACAGCGGGGGGCGGGGCTTAGAGGGGGCGGGGCTTAGAGGGGGAACAACCACCCCACCCCCTTTTTCAAAACAATGCTAAACAATGCTGTATTTTGAATCCAGGTATAACTACAAACCTACAAAGGGGACATTTTGAAAAACATTTTTATTATCAGACAATAGTAATCTTAAGAGGCATGGCATGGTAATTCTTGTGAACAGGATATTCAGCACAGGCCCAATGCAGCACAGTTTTCTCTGAGTCTGGAAAATAGGTATGTCAAAGGAAGACATACTACGAACTTATTTTGCACTTCATGTCTCTTATTAGTGTTCTGTAATCTGGTATTATGTCTGAAACGGCAAGCCTTAAGAGCTGATCCAGATGTAAGTCTGTTAGCTTATTTCTGAATTTACTCTTCAAAAATCCCATTGTGGAAAACGAACTTTCGCAAACATATGTTGACCCGAACATACAAATTATTTTCTGGGCCACTGTAAAAAGAACAGGAAATTTGTCAGAAGGCACAGTGTTCCAGAATTCTTCTGGTGCCTGCCCCCAAAAAGATGCTTCAAGAGCTGAGTTATGCTGCATGTCTATCTGCTCCATTTGTGCTTGCGGTCTTTTCACGCCAATAAGTTCAACAGCATCAAGATTTCGTGCACTCACCATCCAGGGGTTTTCAACCAGCCTGAATAGGGGGGTGAGGGTTCTGAATTGAGAAAATCGCCTTTTGATCTCCCCAGAAATTTCCTCAAGACATGCACCAAGATTTAGCGTTGGCAGCATTTCTTGTGCATTTGGAAACCTCTGAGTCACAGCCAACAGTTTTGGAAAGTGGGTGAAGTCAGCAACATCCAGTTGTTCTTTGAATAGCACAAGCTTACTTTCAAATGAGTAAATACCATTCATCATGGACCACACAAGCTGTTGTTTGCCTTGCAGCATCAAATTAAGAGCATTGAAGTGTGCAAATAGATCTGAAAGAAAATGGAGCATTAAAAGCCATTTCACATCCTTTAGTTCTGGGAATGTTTGACCTCTGCTGTTTGTAAAGTGTTCAATTTCAGGAAGCAAAGCAATGAACCGCTCCAGGACTTTCCCTTTGCTTAGCCATCGCACTTCAGTGTGCATCAAGAGGTCTGTATATTCAGCTTCAGAATCCTGCAGCATAGCCTTAAAAAGTCTATGGTTAAGGGCTTTAGGCACGAATAAAATTAACAATTTTCACTGCAAGTTTTAGGACGTTATTCAGTTCTCCATGCTTTAATTTTGCACACAGAACTTCCTGATGAATAATGCAGTGGTAGTCTATTACAGGCTGTCCAGTGAGCTTCTTTTTAAGCAAAGATACAAAGCCTCTGTCATGGCCTACCATAGCAGGCGCGCCATCTGTTGTGATGCTAACAAGACTGTCCAGTGGTATGTGATGTGTTTCGAAGTAGTTGCAGATACTGTCCAGAATATCTTCTCCTCTTGTGTGCCCGTGCAGTGGTAGAAGGCACAGGAGCTCTTCTTTGGGATGAAGTGATTGGTCCAAATACCTCACCCAAACTAATAACTGGGCCACATCGCCTACATCTGTGGACTCATCCATGGCAATGCTGAAGAACGGTGACTCTCTGACAGCTTTGATCACCTGCTCCTGGATATTTTCACCCATTGCCTCTATTCTGCGTGCACAAGTGGAATCCGATAGCTGTAAGGCACCAATTTCTTTTAAAATGCTGGATTTGTTGCTATAGTTCTCAAACAAAATTTCAGCTGCTGAAAGGAAACATTTCTTCACCAGCTCTGCCTCCGTGAATGGCTTCTTATGTTTGGCAAGCAGGTAGCATATTTTGAATGATGCTTCTGTAACAGCCTCAGATTCCTTCATTTGGCAAAGGAAGAGCTTCTGCTGGGAAAGAAGTGTTTGCTTTAACGATGCCACTTTTGCTGAACGCAGTTGTGAGTGCAATGGGAAGTTCTCACTATAACTTGTGTGTCGAGTTTTGTAGTGCCGTTCCAGGTTATATCTCTTAAGAACATTTACTTTCTCTTTGCAAAGCAAACAGGTAGCTTTCTCCTTTGGCCATTCAACAAACAAGTACTCTTCTTCCCATGCTGCCTGGAATGATCTGTGTTCACTCTGTATGGATCTGGGTCGTTTGCAAGGCTTGGTAACTGGACTGTAGGCCATTGGTCTCAGCAAGTTTGTGCAATGATTTTCAAGGGTCAGGAATCAGATTTTCCCCTCACAGCCAAAGGACCGACACCACTTCACGACCGATAACACTTCACGAGCGACCGATGGACCGACACCGACTCACGACCAATGGACCAACACTGCGTCTCGCTACAGACCTCTGTGCACAACAGCAAAGTAATATAAAGTGATGTGTAAAAGGAAACAAAGCATACCGTGATCTAACAATTGGCAACACACATGCTGGCCTTTGCCGATTCCCAGAGGACCATGTTATAAAAAGTATTTTTTGCAATTATGCTTGCAACCTGCTAGGAATACTAGAGTGATAATGAGGCCAATGAATGGTATACGGGCCTCTTTTTAGAAACTGTTTTTTTTCAGCCTGCTGGGTCACACAGCAATAGAAATCAACTGTGCGCGAAATGCCAGGGGCCAGATAAAAAAAAGTGTATTATTGTAAGACATTTTCAACAGCCCTGGCTCTAGTAGTATATTCCTACACTAATCACAAGAGCCAAATGGGAATGTCCCAGAGTATATCCCTATCCTAATCACAAGAGACATTTAATTAGATGCAGCAGCCATTTATCATCCGCACCCCTGGGAGGAGGAGTAAGCTGAAGGTGTTTGCCCATCACACAAAGTGTACCCCACTGGACACTTCACAAATGGTTTGATTTATATTGGGATTGTCATCTGATTTTTGGTAGTTTTCATGGGTGGGTGGTTTCTCTCTGGCTGTACTGGGTTGGTGGCTATGGGTTATAAAAGTAAGCATTATTGTTTAGAGGTTGCACAAACAAAGGTCTAACTTGGTGCCTAAGCATTACAAGACAAAGATACAGCAGTACAGTTCTTACCCTTGCAGGGTCCGGTCTATCACACACAGCGCCATCTGCTCTCACCCCTATCGCCATCTGCACACAGCGCCATCTGCTCTCACCCCTACCCCAGTAACACACACTGCGCCATCTGCACACAGCGCCATCTGCTCCCACCCCTACCCCAGTAACACACACAGCGCCATCTGCTCTCACCCCTACCCCAGTAACACACACTGCGCCATCTGCACACAGCGCCATCTGCTCTCACCCCACCCCAGTAACACACACACACAGCGCACACACACAGCACCATCTGCTCTCACCCATACCCCAGTAACACACACACACAGCGCACACACACAGCGCCATCTGCTCTCACCCCTACCCCAGTAACACACACAGCGCGCACACACACAGCGCCATCTGCTCTCACCCCTACCCCAGTAACACACACAGCGCGCACACATACAGCGCCATCTGCTCTCACCCCTACCCCAGTAACACACACAGCGCGCACACATACAGCGCCATCTGCTCTCACCCCTACCCCAGTAACACACACAGCGCGCACACACACAGCGCCATCTGCTCCCACCCCTACCCCAGTAACACACACATCGCTATCTGCATACAGCGCCATCTGCTCTCACCCCTACCCCAGTAACACACACAGCGCCATCTGCATACAGCGCCATCTGCTCCCACCCCTACCCCAGTAACACACACAGCGCCATCTGCTCTCACCCCTACCCCAGTAACACACACTGCGCCATCTGCACACAGCGCCATCTGCTCCCACCCCTACCCCAGTAATACACACAGCGCCATCTGCATACAACGCCATCTGCTCCCACCCCTACCCCAGTAACACACACAGCGCCATCTGCTCTCACCCCTACCCCAGTAACACACACTGCGCCTTCTGCATACAGCGCCATCTGCTCCCACCCCTACCCCAGTAACACACACAGCGCCATCTGCTCCCACCCCTACCCCAGTAACACACACTGCGCCATCTGCACACAGCGCCATCTGCTCTCACCCCACCCCAGTAACACACACACAGCGCACACACACAGCGCCATCTGCTCTCACCCCTACCCCAGTAACACACACAGCGCGCACACATACAGCGCCATCTGCTCTCACCCCTACCCCAGTAACACACACAGCGCCATCTGCATACAGCGCCATCTGCTCTCACCCCTACCCCAGTAACACACACAGCGCCATCTGCATACAGCGCCATCTGCTCCCACCCCTACCCCAGTAACACACACAGCGCCATGTGCTCTCACCCCTACCCCAGTAACACACACTGCGCCATCTGCACACAGCGCCATCTGCTCCCACCCCTACCCCAGTAACACACACAGCGCCATCTGCATACAACGCCATCTGCTCCCACCCCTACCCCAGTAACACACACAGCGCCATCTGCTCTCACCCCTACCCCAGTAACACACACTGCGCCATCTGCATACAGCGCCATCTGCTCCCACCCCTACCCCAGTAACACACACAGCGCCATCTGCTCCCACCCCTACCCCAGTAACACACACTGCGCCATCTGCACACAGCGCCATCTGCTTTCACCCCACCCCAGTAACACACACACACAGCGCTCACACACAGCGCCATCTGCTCTCACCCCTACCCCAGTAACACACACACACAGCGCACACACACAGCGCCATCTGCTCTCACCCCTACCCCAGTAACGCACACAGCGCGCACACACACAGCGCCATCTGCTCTCACCCCTACCCCAGTAACACACACAGCGCGCACACATACAGCGCCATCTGCTCTCACACCTACCCCAGTAACACACACAGCGCGCACACATACAGCGCCATCTGCTCTCACCCCTACCCCAGTAACACACACAGCGCGCACACACACAGCGCCATCTGCTCCCACCCCTACCCCAGTAACACACACAGCGCGATCTGCATACAGCGCCATCTGCTCTCACCCCTACCCCAGTAACACACACAGCGCCATCTGCATACAGCGCCATCTGCTCCCACCCCAGTAACACACACAGCGCCATCTGCTCTCACCCCTACCCCAGTAACACACACTGCGCCATCTGCACACAGCGCCATCTGCTCCCACCCCTACCCCAGTAACACACACAGCGCCATCTGCATACAGCGCCATCTGCTCCCACCCCTACCCCAGTAACACACACAGCGCCATCTGCTCTCACCCCTACCCCAGTAACACACACTGCGCCATCTGCATACAGCGCCATCTGCTCCCACCCCTACCCCAGTAACACACACAGCGCCATCTGCTCCCACCCCTACCCCAGTAACACACACAGCGCCATCTGCTCCCACCCCTACCCCAGTAACACACACAGCGCCATCTGCTCTCACCCCTACCCCAGTAACACACACTGCGCCATCTGCACACAGCGCCATCTGCTCTCACCCCACCCCAGTAACACACACACACACAGCGCACACACACAGCGCCATCTGCTCTCACCCCTACCCCAGTAACACACACAGCGCGCACACACACAGCGCCATCTGCTCTCACCCCTACCCCAGTAACACACACAGCGCGCACACATACAGCGCCATCTGCTCTCACCCCTACCCCAGTAACACACACAGCGCGCACACACACACAGCGCCATCTGCTCTCACCCCTACCCCAGTAACACACACACACAGCGCACACACACAGCGCAATCTGCTCTCACGCCTACCCCAGTAACACACACTACATTAAAAACAAATAAATAAATAACCAAAGAGCCTTACCTGACTCAAAGCACTGTAAAGATGCCACAAATCT
Organism: Pleurodeles waltl; assembly: GCF_031143425.1. Lineage (NCBI taxonomy): Eukaryota > Metazoa > Chordata > Amphibia > Caudata > Salamandridae > Pleurodeles > Pleurodeles waltl. Next base: position 491,701,475 of record NC_090440.1, read on the forward strand.
GGAACAGCAGGCAGGCAGGCGGGCAGCAGACGTGGAGCCGGTGACAGCAAGCAGACGACCAAAGCCCCGTAAAAGTTAGCTGCAAGCGCTGACTTTTATGGGGCTTTGGCCTCCAGGATCGTCAGGGCAACGCAATAAACAATGGCTGCCGTATGTAAACATAGAAGAGGGCCGCGGGAGCATGCTCCCGCGGCCCTCTTCTATGTTTACATACGGCTGCCATTATGATATGGCGTTTGGTGTGCGTCTCGCGGGCCGCCAAGCTAGGTCCGTGGGGCCGCTGGCGGCCCGCGGGCCGTACTTTGAGTACCGTTGATCTACAGCAATAGCAAGATAATGATCGAGAACACAGATGATCCCCTGGCATTCTTTGGTCACAAGGTCAGCAAAACCCTTTACCTCCCTCCACCTATGCCCCCTCCTCCAATAATTCTCCCCCTCTCATGCCTCTCTCTTTAACACACATCCATAACACATCTCCCCACTTCCAGTCCCAACACCACCTTCCCTGCAAGGGCCCTTCGAGTTCCACTCCCTCCTCTGAAAACCATTTCCCTCAACGTATGCTGTTCACCTCCCCCACTTTGAAATTCCAAGCTGGCTACACTCATACTCAAAAAACATCATAACTCCTCATCTGCACAGTGGTTCTCCAAACATCAGTCAGAGGAGCGAAGGATGCTCAAAACCTTTGAATGCTTCTGGCAACATAACCCCACAAAGAAATCACTGGAAACCCCTAGAAGTAAGTACAATGACTGCAAATGACATATCCTTAAAACTGTGCATAATTATTCATGAGAGAAATCACTGTAGCCAATAACAAACCCAAAAAAACTCTTTTATATTGTCAGGAAGCCCACCTCCCCTTGGCCGCTAATCTTTCTCCCTAATGACACAGAAATTTGGGACAATCTCTCAAAATTCTTCTTCTCTAGTAAGATTGACAAAATTGAACATTACATCAAAAAGCTTACCTCTTGCTTCCACCTGAAGGTCTCCCATGTAGATCCAAAAAGTCTTGGTCTAGCTTGGGACTGCTAAACAAAGCTTCACTTGAAATAACGATAACAGCAATCAAACTCTCACCTCACTTTGCTGATGCCACCCCTGCAAAAACATTAAAAAATTAGCCACTTTCCTAACCCTGCTCCTCACCCAAATAATAAACTTCTCCCTAAGCCAAATTTGAATGCCAGACTGCCTTAAAGCAGGACAAATGACTCCTTCAATGAAGAAAGCAGAAGCAGACCCTTCCAACTTTAACAACCTCTGCCTTATCTCCAATCCCCCCTTCCTTGCCAAACTAGTGGAAAACTGTGTAGCTCATCAGCTCAAGAACCACAAAAAGAAAAACCGCCTCCCTGATCACCACCAGTCCTGCTTCAGACTTGGCTACTCCACTGAAACTGCTATGCTAAAAATAGTGACAATGCTCTATGCATAATGGACAATGGATACCCTTAGCTCTAGTTCTATTAGCCCCAACCTCAGCATTTGACACCAGATGATTACTCATCTCTCACAAGAATCCTAGAATAATGAATGGTTACCATTGTCCCATATTGAACTGTTTCAAATTCTACTTCTCCAACAGCTCTAAACAGGTCAATATTGCAAATTCTCACTCCAACTCACTACCTTTGCACATGTCATCTCATGTGTCTTCTTCTTATTAATTTCCCAGATTGTCAATCTTGTATTTGTCCCTCCCATGGAGCATTGCTTCTTTACAATCTCTTTTTATGAGGTGGCATCTCTGCTTCTACTGCTTGCTTTTCAAGCACAAGTTTTTTCTTTTGTACGAAACACTTAATTAAAGTGTGTCTCTATTCTTGAGCCATCTCCCTTGTCCACATATCTCCCCCTCTGTGCTCAGTTGTGCTCTCTGTCGCCAGCCTGCTTCTCCCTGTTCTCCTGTGTACTTCTCCCAGATGCTTCCCTGTACCTGTGCTTTCCCTGTTGCTTTTCCCACTCTGTGTTGCTTTCACATTCACCCTTCACCCCGTTGCTTTTGTGTCCCCTCCAGTCCTCATCCCATTGCTTTTGCATCACCTCCCTTGTTGCTTCAGCGTTTCCCCCAACCCTCTCCGTGTTGCTTTGCTGTCCATCGCACTCTCCCTCATGTGGAAGCTAGCCCCTTTGCCAGCCTGCACACTTAAAAAACAAACAACAAAAAAACGTGTTTTCACTGTGTATTTAGTTATCAATCCAACTTGGGTAAAAAAAAAAAAACACATGTAGTGTAGTCTTGTTGACACGCTCATGTGTGGTGTACATGTCCACAAAATTACGTGGGTGGCCATGTCAAAGACATGTTCAGCATGGCTACAAACCATTGGCAATGCCAGTAGGTCACAAAGATTATGCCTATTGGATTTGCCAAAGCTCGTCTACTTCCCATGGTGCCAGAAGTCGGGCAAAGATGACGTGGCCAAGATGCAGCCAGCTGTCATGTTGGGTGGGACGTCTGGCTGCAGACATAGGCAAAGTTTAAGCAAGTTTCTCTCGTTCAGGAGACTTCATATTACTTTCTGAAGTTAGAAAGTCCATGATTGCTACTAACTGCAGGGAATAATTAAAATGTATATTGTCACCTCCAGATTTTAAGCTTCAGAAAAGCAAATATGTGTTACCACTTTCTCTGCAATATGGGGACATCTCCGAAGAGTTTCTCTGGAATAATGTGTAAAGTATTGTACTAGGTTTAGAGGCGGCAATCGGCTGTATGTGTTCCTCACTGGTGTATGGTGCTGAATACCTGAAGCCCCACCGAGAAAAATATGTCCTGCTTCTTTTGCATATTATTTTATAGGGGGTTATGGTAAAGGATTGAGCATGTAAGGGAGAAGGAAAGTGATGAGTCAAGTGTAGTGTCCTGCTGGACACGTTCTAGTGTTTCACCAGCCACTCGACTGAGGGCTGGCCTTACACTCGCACCCCACACCCATCCAACATAGGCGTCACCAGTCAGGTGCCCTGCCAATAAAAAGGGCTGGGCGCACGTGCCCATGGCCAGTTCCTACCACCATGCTACAGTGTCTGTGTCACGTTATTTCAGTAGCATGAGTACCTAGGGCCCCCCACACTACATTAAGGAGTACATAGACACACATATGACTTTTCCAAGTGGGGAGGGCTAGTCATGAGACCGCAAACTGTAACAAAAAATGCTAAAAATGGTGAATGACGATGCTCAGGGATTTTTGCTGATGAATCTCAGACTCTAAACAATACATAACGTTTTTAATTAAATAAGCTTCAAATGCGATCAAAATATTACAAGTATATTATCACTGTTCATAGATATGCACATTGATATTTGTTTTTTTCACTTGTTTTGATTATTTCTTTTGATAACCTTTCTGTGACATGACTGTTGTATTTAGTACTTGTATGGCCGTGAAGGAATGGGGGGAACATCTGTTCCCTTGAAACAAATGATTCACGAAATCGTTTGCTCTTTTTACACCGTACATGCATAAGCTATCTGAGTTTACAGAAAATATTAACTCTGACTCCATGGTCACAGATACAAAGTCCGATTCGTTTTGTTAAAAATGTTTTAGCTAATGCAACTTAGTGCTTTCTTTACAAGAAGTAAGTCCTACAACATCTGTGTCTGGAGTGCAGTAGCTTTTCAGTGTTTTTTTTTATTTTGCCAGACCCAAACATTTCTAGCAGATGAGAGATCTTGCATTAGTCTGAATTTCTTACTAGGAGTTAAGTGAATGTTCTTGACAGGGTCTATATACAACCTTCTCCAGAAGCTGGAAGAGCTGGAATGAGAAGATAAAAAAAAGGCTTTTTTTTCGATTTGAAACAGCGGGATTATCACATTGGTCCTAAATTTCACTATGGTCTAAATACAGATCTTATGTTTTTTCAATGCTTTTTCTTACATTTAGTTAGAGGAGAACCTCAATAACAAACTAAAGTCTGTTTTTCAATCATATTATTTAAAGTAAGTTGATATGTTTATTTGTGAAGTGCATTCACCAAAAGAGGGATCTTGGCACTTTAAACACAGAGAGTGAAAAAGACTGGGTAAAACAGAAGAATTAGCAAAACAGGTAGATATTATGAAGTGTAGGAAGCTGGCCCTTTATGTGGTATGTGAATACCATGTAAACGGTCCAGGGGTTCCCCCGTGAGTGGACAGGGCTTGCTATGCAATCCCAAAGTGCTCTATTTAGAGGTAGTGTGATAGAGCAGCCTTAGACTTAACACAGAGGAGTGCAAGAAATCTACAAATACACACAGTAGTCAATAAATGAAACATGCAACTGAAGAAGGAAGTCCACGGCAATTTATAAAAATAGAAAGTACCTTTATATATGTCTAGGCAATAGAGGAAAATTGTTCAGGTAAGTACATTTAAAAAAAAAAGAATTATTTTCCCTTTAAAAAGTGGACACTGTAATTTCGGAGTTCTCCAGTGTTACCGTATGGGAGGAAAAACATGTGCTGCAAACATGTAGCGTACAGACTTGCAGTCTGTAACTAGGGGTTAAGGTGAAGCACCAGCAGTACACCCTCAGTAGCATAGGGGCGGCCGGGTACAGAGTGCAAAACTGGGTTGGGTGCCCAATGCGTTCCGATGGAGATCGGTCACAGTGAGAAGAGGCTGCCGGCTATGGCCAGGCCACCATTTGGGCTGAACCAACAGTGTGGCTGAGGCCTCATGCTCCTCAGGCACAGGTAGGCACCTTTGGCCCTCTTGTCCACGACTCAGGGGCGACGGATGCAGAGGTGCCCTTAGGTGTTGGGTTTTTCTGACTCGAGCTGTTGTGGTAGAGGTGGGCTACGTGCAGAAGCTGCAGGCGTCACAGGGGAGACCAGGAGAGGTGAAAGCATGATGGGTTCAGACTCTGGAGCGCTAGGGAACCCTGTTGGCACCATTGGTGCACTTTAACTCGGGTCGGAGACAACGGGTGCAGTGGTGACTTCAGGTTTTGGGTTTTGGTAGTTCCTGTGAGTGGAGTCTGAATTGAATTTCAGAACCAGCACCCCTTTGAGGCTTGCCGCCTTAGGAAGGCTAATTAGCAGTCATCCTTTGTGAGGGGGTGTTACACTCTCTTCCAGGACAGGCTATTTTTCAGGGCCGCCTGAGAGCAGAAGTCTCTGACCCTAGGGTGTCTTAACTGTGTCTCGGGTGGCAGACTGGCAGAAACCAGTCAGCAAGCACACCAGAGGCTTTTAGGGTTTCAGGGGGCACCTCTAAGGTGCCCTCTCGGTGGATGTATTGGTAAATCCAACACTGGCATTAGTGTGGGTTCACCAAAGCGAAATGTTTGAAACCAACCATCACTAACTTCAGTGAAGCCATTGTGTAGCTGGGGAAACTCGTATTGACCAGTGCGCAGCACATGCATTTAAAATGGCATCCCTGGCCACATAATATATCTGAGAGTTGACAAACCAGAGCAGGAGCATATCTGGCACAATTTGTGCTGCAGTCCTTAGGGACTCTCTTTAGCACCTAAGGCCCTAGGTACCAGGAGTGCCTTATACTAGCGACTTACAGAGGTTGCTAAAGGAATTGCCAATGTGGAAACAATTGTACATTTTAGGGAAAGAGACCTGGTTAGCAGGAACCCAGTGGGCTTTCAGTCGAAATCACATCAGATACCAGGCAAAAAGTGGCAAGTAACCATGTCAAAAACAGGCTCTTCCCTACTCTAAGCATAACATTGGAGAGGTGGTACTGTTCAATGGAAAAGTCATTTGAGAGGTCCTAACACATGAAAAACATGCTCACCTCTACGAGCTTGTTTACCTTTAGGAGTTGGGGCACATGTTTCATAAGCAAGAGGGAAGCTGACCGAGGAGGACTGGTGGGTGTGTAAAGGGGAACAAATTGGCAGAAATAAATGTAAGACCCAGAGAGTCTTAAAATGGATATGAAAGTGCTTAAAGCCAAGTCTGCCTCTCTGCCACCTTCGTAGTGATAGGAGGTAGCCAGATTTTTTGAGGTTTAAGTTTTGTCTGATAGCTCAGAATCCTCATTTGCATGCTATTCTTACAGTTACATTGTCATTTATAGCCTTGATCTTCTTTTAGGTCTTGCCTGCTCAGCTCTTGCTCTGTGCTTGCGAAATCTTTTGTAAAGAAAAAAATCTTAAAAGGGGCTTAGATCCCTCCCATTACTTACCTTTGCTTCTCATTGGTTAGCTCTCACATTACTTTTGTTTTCTTACTTCCTATTGATAAGCACCTCCACTTTGCCCCTCGGCTTTAAGTCTTTGTCCCTGCTGCAAAGCATGGTCCAAGTACTTCTTCTTGTGGTCAGTGTCTTTCCACTGACCGCAGGCTCCTGCAGGTACTCTTTTTTACTTTTCCACATGCACCCTTGCAGAGTACATGTCTCTGGAGTCCATCTCCTTCACCCCGCCATCCTCACGCTCCCTGAGCCTTTCACTGGTCTCACCTTTTTGTAGTTTGATGGGTTTTTCTATTTTGAACCTCGCCATGTGTCATTTCATCTTTTATTTTAATCAAATTTTAAATGCTGAGATGCGCGCATCTGCCCTTCACGTGAGTCACGCCTTATGGGAAATCAGGCAGCATTGTCAATGGGACTGGCAAAACCAGAGATTGTTTTAGTCTAACTGCATTGTGTCTCTGTCACTCACTTTAGCTGCAGCAGCTTTGTGTGAAGCTTGTTTTGCTCTGCCTGCCACCAGAAGGGAGTGGGTGGAGGCTTTTGTTCAGCATCACGCTGGTGCCCTTTCATTTTGGGCTGTCAAAGGTTCCTGTTGAACTGTAGAGCAAAGCATTCCACCACATAGTAGACAGCAACATCTCTGCCCAGGAGACAGGCATTCACCTCTCACTCAAGTAGCCCTTGCCTCTTAAAAAATTAAACTCTGACATTTAGAACAGACGTGCATGTTATTATTGCACATTTGCAGCCATTCCAGCTACTAGGCTCTGCTAGTAATTGTAGTTTCCTACCTACTAAAGAGCTGTGCCCTTTGCGATTAAATGTTTAAAAGTAGATCCAGACATTCTTAAAGAAAACTTTTCAATTTCTAGAAATTCAGATGAAGCATTTCTTCATGAACAGGGAAAACTTGCTACATTTCTATAGCACTTGACTTTTGAAGGATGTCCTTTTCCTTCCAAATGTAATTATAACATAAAGGCCAAGCCACTCTTTTAGAGGTGAAAATGTCCTTAATAAAAACACTGTTGTTGGACCTGGCCCTTTTGACAGGGTCATCCCCAAACTTTTTGCCTCCTTCCTCCTATTTGTTCTGACCTGTTATTGTTGGCTTCTGAACTCTGAGCACTTTACCACTGCTATCCGGTGCTAAAGTGCATATGCTCTCTGTGTAAATTGTACTGTTGATTGGTTTATCCATGATTGGCATATTTAATTTACTTCTAAGTCCTTAGTAATGTGCACTGTATGTGCCTAGGGCCTATAGATTAAATGCTACTAGTGGACCTGCAGCACTGGTTGTGCCACACACTTAAGTAGCCCCTTTACCTTGTCTCAGGCCTGCCATTGCAAGGCCTGTGTGTGCAGGTTCACTGCCACCTCGACTTGGCATTTAAAAATACTTGCCAAGCCTAAACCTCCACTTTCTCTACATATAAGTCACCTCTAATGTGTGCCCTAGGTAACCCCTAGAGCAGGGTGCTGTGTGGGTGAAAGGCAGGACATGTACCTGTGTAGTTTACATGTCCTGGTAGTGTAAAACTCCTAAATTCGTTTTCACAGTACTGTGTGGCCTGCTCCCTTCATAGGCTAACATTGGGGCTGCCCTCATACATTGTTTGAGTGGTAGCTGCTGATCTGAAGGGAGTAGGAAGGTCATATTTAGTATGGCCAGAATGGTAATACAAAATCCTGTTGACTGTGAAGTTGGGTTTAATATTACTATTTTAGAAATGCCACTTTTAGAAAGTGAGCATTTATCTGCACTTAAATCTTTCTGTGCCTTACAATCCACGTCTGGCTAGGTTTAGTTGACAGCTCCTTATGCATTCACTCAGACACACCCCAAACACAGGGTACTCAGCCTCACATGCATACATCTGCATTTTGAATGGGTCTTCCTGGGCTGGGAGGGTGGAGGGCCTGCTCTGACCCAAAGGACTGCCATACCCCCTACTGGGACCCTGGCAGACAGGATTGAACTGAAAGGGGACCTGGTGCACTTCTAAGCCACTCTTTGAAGTCTCCCTCACTTCAAAGGCACATTTGGGTATAAAACAGGGTCTCTGCCCTACCACCTCAGACACTTGCTGGAGAAGGAACCTGAACCAGAACCTGCACCCTGACAAGAAGAACTGCCTGGCTGCCTAAAGGACTCACCTGACTGCTTTCTACAGAGGACTGCTGCCTTGCTGTTGCCCAGCTGCCTCGCTGAACTCTTGCCCTGCTGCAGAAGTACTCTCCAAGGGCTTGGATAGTGCTTGCCTCCTGTTCCCTGAAGTCTCAGGACCAAAAAGACTTCTCTCTGTCAACTGGACTCCTTGTGCAGCGAAAAATTTGATGCACAGCTTGTTCCGCGGTGAAAAATTCACTGCACGCCGAACCGGAAGGATGCTGCTCGACCTCGCGAGGAAAAGATCAACACGACACCTGCGGTGCGACCGGAACTTCGATGCACGGCCTGCCTGGACAACGCCGCCTGACTTCCAGAGAGGAAATCGACGCAGCACCTGCTGTGAGGGAGAAAATTCCACGCACAGCCCACCGGAACGACGCGCAGCCGGACTGGACTACAAGCCTAGGATTCCACGCACAGCCCCCGGGGCGTCTGAAAAGCCCGCGACCCACAGAGGAGACTTGTCCGTGCACCGGAAATCGACGCAATGGCTTCCCCACGTGAAAAATAACGACGCAAGTCTGTGTGTGAAGGGGCGAAACCGACGCACACACCATTTTCCACACATCTCCTCCTCTGCGGCCCTTTGCAGAGATTTTTTCACTCCAAACCAGGTACTTTGTGCTTGAAAGAGACTTTGTTTGCTTTTTAAAGACTTAAGACACTTCCTATAACTTTTCAGTGATATCTTTCCAATTTCTTATTGCATCTTTTATCGTTTTGACCTGCAAATATCCAGATAAATATTATCTATTTTTCTAAACACTGTGTGGTGTTGTTTTGTGGTGCTATATTGTGTTGTTGTATGATTTATTGCACAAATACTTTACACATTGCCTTCTAAGTTAAGCCTGACTGCTCAGTGCCAAGCTACCAGAGGGTGGGAACAGGATAATTTGGATTGTGTGTGACTTACCCTGACTAGAGTGAGGGTCCTTGCTTGGACAGGGGGTAACCTGACTGCCAACCAAAGACCCCATTTCTAACAGCTGTCAAGTAAAATACCAGCTGTTGCAGAAATATGAGTGTAACCTTGAGTACCCGTTGGACGACTCATTTTTTCAACAGTGCAAGGAATAGATAAGGGCATTGCCGTTTAAGGGTACAGACATCTTTAACACGTTTCTTTCTAAAAGCACTCCTATCCTGAGCTGACCTCCCCTCACTAGCTGCTCAGTACAGGACTTCTCTGCTTGAGGCAAAGGGACAAAGTGATTCACACGCATTGGGCAAGCCTGCAAAATACCACCACACGTGCAAATCCAGCAAAAGCCATCAACTGTTTTCTTTAGAGTGCTTCCACAAATTAAGATTTTTCGTCCTGTGGTCATATTAGTGACCTTTGCATCAAGCATTGGCCTCAGGATGATGTTGCAGTGCTTGGCTTCTTTGCAGGCAGATGGCATGAGACTGGTCAAATGTTGCTGTCTCCCGCTGTCCATTGTTGGAGCTCCCTCCCTCCGCTAGCTTGCCCCCCACTCGCTCTTTGATTTTTAAAAAAAAGCAGTTTGATGCGGTCCTCGCTCTCTGTATCATTTGTTTTCTTCTTTACTTTCAGCTATTTTGCATAGCAGTCCGCACTGCTGTGCAACTTTTCTAAAAAAAAAAAAAAAAAAGAAAAACATTGACAAGGCCAATAGATCTCACATAGGTTAAACCTATTGGCTTTGCAATGGTCTTACCATCTTAATGTGCAAACATGGAGCCTTCATTTTCATGAAGACTATCTGGAATTAATTTAATTACATACTTGCGATTTTCTTTTTTTGTATTCAACTTCTCATTCAGTTAAAATGTCATACAAAGAAAACCGCATATGTTTTAATAAACAGAGAATAATTATTTCATGTATATTACTTATTTTCTTCTCTTCTGGTTATCTCACCCAGTAAGATATGAAACTAAAGATTTCCCCCCCGTGACTCCCAAGTGAGGATATTTTGTTGTAAATGTAATATGAAGGTCCATTTCTCACAGCAACAACATTGCATATTCCTTTTAATGTACGGAGATCCCTCAATCAACCACTAGTGAGCTAAATTAAGGGCTTTCATTCTGGGACTGATATAAGTTTATCCCTTTTTGACTTAGCCTGTAAATGGTAGCCAGGTAGTGGGAAAGTTTTCATTTTATATTTATCAGTAGAACATTTTGAGAGGGAAATGCCCTCCAATGGCAAACTGGTATGCTGATTTGTGTTGTCACAGCTGTCACTCTAGTCTACCTTGCTCTGGGTCCAGGGCCTGTCCATAGTGAGTGCAAGCAAAAGGGACTATGAGGGGTGCACAATGCATGCCCTCTTCACAGACATGGTACTGTTATCCTGGGTTATTGACATCAAGCAGGAATGGCACTACACCCATATTTTTGTCGTTTGATCCTACCGAGCAGACCTTTTTTCTGTTTCATGGGAATTCAGTCTGCTGTCCCCATTCGTGTAAAGTTCCACTTAGATAGAACACCTATACCCTTGGCTGACATCCCATGTGTTCTGTGTGTGTGTGTGTGTGTGTGTATGACGTGGATAGTAGCAAGAATCAATGTTGAATTGAGAGTCTGATTGCTGGAATGAGTAGAATCTTTTTGGATAGCCCCTGGCTTCACATGTCAGGAGATGGAGAGTGGTATGTGGCTGCCCCAGACAGTGGAACTGTATTTCCTGTGTTCCTAGAGCTGAAGGGGTGAGACTCAGACAGGGTTACCCTTAGAAATTCTGCGAGGGCCTTTTAGCAGGGGTTGCTAATTTTCCTCCCTGAGCGCTGTAATTCGGTGGATGTAAGAGAAGAGGAGAGGATAGAAGAGAAGAGGAGAATCAGCGGATGCTGTTGTTAAAGTTTCTGGGCAAAGCCTGTCCTGTTTTCTTTTCCTGATTGCTCCTTCAGGAAGGCAGATGATAGCCATGTTTAGAGTCATGATGCTTCTTTGTACCCAGGTTTTGGGATACTCCTGCTTGGGTTCAGTGTCATTACTACCTGCTGTTATGGTCGTCACCTTAGAGAAAGGCTGTATTTATTCTACCTTTCTCCATAGCACAGAGCGAGAAAATTACATTTTAAAGGGACCATGCCGCTCCAGGATTTTAGGCAGTGTATCAACATCCCCTGTCCTGAAAATAAGTCTAAATGTGGGATCCACGCCATCCCACTTTGTTCCAATTCCATTTTCTCTTTGACTATGGAAGGGGCTGTTGTACAGAGTACATGAAGCGCTACTGTGATCCAGGGCTGGTGTCTGCATGATAGCCAGTCTGTCAGAGGTGAGGGGACATAATTTGAAGTCTGTACAACTTGCTGGAGAAACTGTGGATCTGGCTAGTGACTAGAAGCATATGTTGCCCCTCGAATAGGGACTAGCTTTGTTCCCATTTCCAGTGTACATGCTCTGACTCTGTACACCTGGCAATATATTCCAATCCTTAATTGGAATATTTAACTTTCCTTTAAGGCCATATGATATGGTGCAGGAAAACACACCAGTGGCACTGGAAGTTAAATGTCATCTTGTCCTCTAGGCTGTCAAATAAAATATGGCTATAGGGCTTCCTATGTAGCTTGTCTGTTGCAGCTTTTAAACCTGCAGGGAAAACTGTCACATTCACTGTTTTGACTGAAAACCTACTTTAAAATGTTAAATAAGTCACCACTTGGTAGGCCTTGTAGCCCACAAAGTAGAGTGCCCAGTATTTAAAAGTGACAAATTCACAAATTTAATGTTGGCATGTACCTGCAGTGTCTAGCCCCCAAAAGCTAATTTCACTGTAAAGGTGTATTGGCTGTCCCTGGAAGGAAATCTAACAATTCAAAGTAAAATACTATCACTGCTAACTCAGGTTTGGGAGATGCTACTGGAAACATTCAATTACTAATTATAAGATTTACTAAAATCCAATTTTAAAAAGTTAGACATTACCTGCCTGAACCTCTGGAGGCTAATTAGCTTTAGATTGCCCCTGTCAGTGCCTCCTCTTAATGAGGTGTGAAAGTTGTCCCCAGAGCAGAAAAAATGGCTTAGGACTCTTGGCAGGAAGACCTGGGTATGAGGTATTAGACTTCTCTCAGTCCAGGAGGGGCAGCTGGGGTACGTTCAGGAACTTCATTAACTCAAAGGGGCCAGAAAAAGGCCTACACATTTATAGTTAAGTGTACATTGAGTCCTGGGGGAAAAAGGCTATGTTATATGGGCCAAGTGTAGCCAGTTTGACACCAAATCAGTTTTGGTGGGGGAAATGTGGAGGGGGATGAAAAGTAGGGTATCGTTCATTCCCCTAAATACATCCATTCCTGGGACTCCTGAAAACTCCAAGTGCAGAAGGGTCTCTCATGTTGGATTTTAATCAGAATAGTGCACTGTGCTTAGTTTGCTGTAAGACAAAGAGGATGTGTTGCAAAATTTGGTATGGTTGAACCAGGGAACTTTAATCTCATTTGTTAGGTAATGAATCTGAAGGAATCTGGCTCTGTATATACTATATCAAAATGAGATATAGTGTGCACAGAGTCCAGTGGTTCTCCAGAGGCCTTACAAAGGCTAAATTAGATAATACTAATGCTCTTTTTTGTGGTAGTTTGGTCGAGCAGTTAGGCATATCAGAGGATAGTGCAAAGCATTTGTTGTACACACACAGACAAAAGAAGGACACACTCAATGACTGAACTCCAGACCAATGTTTTTTATATAGCAAAAATAGATTTCCTGAATTTATTTTTAGAACCACAAGATTCAAGTAGCAGGTAAGTACCTTAAAAGATTCGTATTTCACACAGTTATCAACAGTACTTTGTTTGTAAGTAATACAGTTTTTGAAATATTGGCAATTATCTGTTTTAAAAATGGACACAGTGCAATATTCAGAAACAGTTCCTGGGGGGGAAGAAAAGTTAGCTTGATTTACAGGTAAGTACAACACTTACAGTTTCAGTCTCTGGGTTTTAGGAAGTCCATCCGTTGGGGTTTAAGTTAACCCCAAACACCCACCACCAGAAACAGGGGGCCGGCTGGGTGCAGAGGTCAAATATGAGCAAATTTAACATGGACTCCTATGGAGACAGGGAGTACTCTGAATCCGGTCTGCCTGCAGGTAAGTACCCGTGGCTCGGAGGGAAGACCAGGGGGGATTAGAGAAGCACTGGAGGGGCCACAACTAGGCACCAAACACACACCTTCAGCGGCACAGGGGCAGCCAGGTGCAGGGTGCAAATAGGACATCGGGTTTCCAATGCTGGTCTATGAGGAGAGCCCAGGGGTCACTCAGAGGCTGCAGGTGGGGTCCAGGGGGGTGTCTCGGGCACACCACTGGTTGAACAGGGAGGAGGGCCGTCTGCTGAACATGGCTGCACTGGGTGTTGAACTTTCAAGGCCTGGGGGCTGCGGGTGCAGTGGAGCCTTTGACGTCAGATAGCTTTGACTGGAGCTTTCGCGGTCAGGGGGGTCCTCGGGATTCCCTCTGCAGGTGTCGTCATGGATTGGTGGAGAGGTCCACTCAGGATGGGCACTTGCTCTGAATCGCCAGGGGATCCTGTCTAGCGGGTTGGGCCACCTAGACACGGGCCCTGGGCGACGGGTGCAGAGTGGTTAGGACTCACGCATTTGGAGTGAGGTGGGAGTCCTTGGTTGTTGTTTTTATCTTGGACAGGGCCACTGTCCACGGGAGTTCTTGGTCCTTTTGGGTGCAGGGCAGTCCTCTGGAGCTTGGCAGAGGTCGCTGGTCCCCCTGGATGCGTCGCTGTTCTTTTGCGGGTTCTTTAAAGCAGGAGACAAGCCGGTAGGGCTGGGGCCAAATCAGTTGTTGTCTTCCTTCTTCTTTGCTGGGGTTTCAGCTAGCAGTCCTTCTTCTTCTTGTTAGGTCACCAGGAATCTGGTGAGCTGGGTTCAGAGAGGCCCTTAAATCCTACATTTAGGGGCGTTATAGGGGTCAGAGGGCAGTAGCCAATGGCTACTGTCCCAGAGGGTGGCAACACCCTCCTTGTGACCACTCCCTTAGGGGAGGAAGGCACAAACTGAATTTTATTGGTCCCTGTCCTCCAAACCAAGATGGTGGATTCTGCAGGGAGGTTGTCACCTCAGCTCTGGACACCATAGGGGTGGCCCTGGCTGGGGTGTCCCTGTTTTCCCTAATTTTCCCGCCGGACTTCCCGCCAAAAGTGGGGCTTTGTCCGGGGGACAGACAGCTCCACTAGCTGGAGTGCCCTGGGGCACTGTAATCTGAGGCTTGAGCCTTTGAGGCTCACTGCCAGCTGTTACAGTTCCTGTAGGGGGGAGGTGTGAAGCTTTGTTTGCCACAGACTGGTCACTCCTACACCAGCAGTTTGACTAACATACAGGGAGCATCCCTGTAAATCTCACACTAGCATCAGTGTGGGTTTATTATACTGAGAGGTTTGATACCAAACTTCCCAGTATTCAGTGAAGTCATTATATAGCTGTGGAGTTCGTAATGACAAACTCCCAGACCATATACTCAATATGGCTACACTGCACTTACAATATCTAAGAAAGGACTTAGACGCTGTTAGGGCATATTGCTTATGCGGCTGTGCCCGCCCCTGTGGTAAAGTGCACCCTGCCTTAGGGCTGTAAGGCCTGCTAGAGGGGTGACTTACCTATGCCACAGGAAGTGGTTTGTGGGCATGGTACCCTGAGAGGGTTGCCATGTCGACTTTGTCTTTTTCTCCTCACCAGCACACACAAGCTGCAAGGCAGTGGGTATGTGCTTGGTGAGGGGTCCCCTCAGGTGACATAATACATGCTGCAGCCCTTAGACACCTCCCCTGGCCACAGTACCCTTGGTACCATAGCTACCTTTTACAAGGGACTTAACTGTGTGCCAGGGTTGTGCCAATTGTGGAAACAAAGGTACAGTTTTTGGGAAAGAACACTGGTGCTTGGGCCTGGTTAGCAGGATCCCAGCACTCTTTCAATCAAAGTTGGCAGCAACACTAGGCAAAAAGGGGGTGGGGGGGTAACCAGATGGTGATATATTAGAGGCATATATAATCATTGGACCGTATCAGACCAAATATGCTCCCCTACCCTCTCCCAACCCCCACCATTGCTTCAATTGATTCCACAATGTTTTTTTTTTACTGTTCTTACTCGTATCCAACTTTAAGCTATACATTAAAGCATCTTTCCAATCCGTAAGGAGGGAAAACATCAATCCATTTTTTACAGATCTCTCTTCTTGCCACAGGCATCATATAAAATAGCAGTTTAGAGCTATCCCTGCTAATCAGCTGTGATCCTGTCAAACATCCAAAAATCACAAGCGAGGTGCTTACCTTGAGTCTTATGGAGAGTATTTCACTTATAGCATTACCAACCTCTGCCGAGAATTTACTAAGCATGGGGCATTCCAGAAACATATGAATTTTGTCTGCCGCCAGAGTCCCACACTTTATGCATCTGACCATATTACCCTGATCCATTCTAGAAAGCTTTGCTGGTGTCCAAAAAACTCTGTGGATTGAAAACAAATGATTCCTCCTTAACGCAGCAGGTTTGACAGTATTATATAAAAGTGTAGTAGATACTTGTCATAAATCTTTTTGCTGGAGCTCCGGCAAGCAATCTTCCCATAACTCCTCTTGTAGGGTAAATTTGCCATCTGCGATATCCATAATTAGCCAGTACCATCTAGCCACCTCCTTCTTCAGCGGGATTTCCAAATGCCACTGGTCTTCCAGCTCATTTGTGCCTCCCAGCTCCACTTTTAAATTCCTCACCCAGCTAGTAATCTGAAGATACTTGAATTTAGACAGGTTACCCCCTACCTTTCCATTCAGATATTCAAACGATCTAACCTCTCTATTATAACAAAATTGACCCCAGTGCGACAAACCTGCTGCCTTCAGAGGGGTTGCCAGTGCATCCTTAATCCATTCTGGTGACCCTGGGGAGTCCCAAATAGGGGCCTTTTTGCTATAATACGACAATTTCGTGGCCCTCCTGACCGCATACCAGAGTCTCGCTAGGTCTTGTAACACCTTAAATCTGACTTTCTTGAAGTATTTAGGATCTCCAAACTTATACAAAAAGCTTGTCTGTGACTCATTATCCTCTGCCATTGCAATCAGTGCCTGCCCGAGCTCTGAGTGACCTGGGTGATTAAAGGTTTCCCTTGCGTTCTTCAGAAAGAAAGCTCACGCATAATATTGCATATCCGGCACAGCCAACTCTTTTTTTATTTCCTCCTTTTTAATTTTTTCCAGGAAATACGTACACCTTTAGATGCCCAAATAAAACTGCAGATTTTTCCTTGAAGTTCCTTAAAGAGTCCTTACTAAACATTAATGGTATCGAATTAAAGATAAATGTAAACTTAGGGACAATCACCATCTTAATTAAATTAACCCGCCCAATAATAGTTAGGGGAAGATTTAACCATCTCTTCAGTAGGATATCTACATTCCCCATCACCTTCCTGAAATTTGTTTCTGGCAATTTACTTATATACTGTGTTATAGTAATCCCTAAATATTTACCTCCTCCTTCTTAATTACAGGACTACATAACTGCATGTTCCAGGCCATCACCTCCGTCTTTTGATTGTTAACTACATAACCCGAAATACCCCCAAAATCTCTCATCAGTTCTTCTAATACCAATTTAGTCTGGGTTAAAATAGAAGTATAAATCATCAGGTCATCTGCATACAAAGAAACCTTCTTAGAAAGATTCCTGCACGCAAAAGGGGGAATTCGCTGATCATTCCTATTTCTAGTAGCAAGTGGCTTAATATACAAATCAAACAATAACGGGGATAACAGACACCCCTGCCCTGTTCCCTTTTCTATCTTGAAAGAGGAGGTGAGAGCACCATTAACCAAGATTCTTGCACAGGGATCCTGGTAAATGTTTTGTAATGTCCTAATAAAGTGCCCCCCAATATTATAACCCTCACATACCATATTTAAGGTATTCCAGTTAACGCTATCAAAAGCTTTGGTTGCATCAACCATCACGACTGCTAGAGGGGTATAGCATGTGGTGGCCATGTCACCCGAGGCTACCAACCTGTGTATCAAATCCTGCATATATCTTCCTTTCAGAAACCCTTTCTGATCTATATGTATAAGCTTCCCCAAATCACCCCCTAATCTATCTGCCAAAAGTTTTGCAAAAATCTTAATATCGCAGTTTAAGAGAGATATTGGGCGATATGGTTCACAATTCCTGGGATCCTTTCCTGGTTTTAAAATTATTGTAATAATAGCTTCCCTCAGTCTCTATACAGTAATATTATTAAAGAGTTCTCTCAGAAAAACCATAATACTACTACCCAATACTCTATAGACTTCAGCAGGCAGCCCGTTTGGTCCTGCTGCCTTGCCTAATTTACCCGATTTTATCGCCTGCTCAACTTCTACCATATTAATTGGCTCATTAATCACCTTGTTCTCCTCCTCACTTAGAGATGCCAGTTCTAATCCCTCTAACCATCCCTTCACCGACTCCGCTTAGACTTCTAATTCCTCGGTGTATAATTCCTTGAAAAAGTTTTAAAAGGTGTCTTCCACCTCTTTCTTACTCTTCCTAACCTCCCCTGAAATTCCATCCCGAATTTCTGCCACCCGATTTCTGACTATACCGGTTTTTATTTTCCAGGCCAGCAGTTTACCTCTATTCTCACCATATTCAAAATGAGACACCCTGTTGGCCTCACTTCTCATTCTAATTTGATTATAACAGCTGCTAAGTCCAATCGAGCCTCTTGATCTTGTTTATATTACTGATTAACTTCTTCCTCCTCAAGGTCCATAGCTGCCAATCCTTGCTCAGCCTGTCGAATCAAATTTTCTAACCTGCTTATTTCTTCATAATATTTTTCCTCCTATATGCAGCTGCGCTTATCAGCCTTCCCCTCAAGAAGGCTTTGAAAGCATCCCATACTAATGCGAGCGAGGCTGACCCTTTATTAAGACTGAAAAATTCTTCTGTCCCTCTCCGTAACTCTGCTACGACCTCATCATCCAGTAATAGCGTTCTATCCAAAGTCCACCTTCTTTCTCTTTTGTCCCCCAGCCAATTAAGCTTCAAACTCACTGCCGAATGATCTGATAGGTGAGCCCCAATGTGTGAAACTTCTTCCACAGCCTCTTTTAGACTTTCATCTATTAAAAAATAATCAATTCTAGACTGATGTCTGTATTTTTTGTTGTTATAAGTATAGCCTCTTTCACACCCCTTCTTTTCTCTTCAAACATTATATAAGCCAAATTGGGACATCATTAATCGGACCTGAGCTTGCATTTTCTCGTTAACTCTCGACCTACTCCGTGAGGACCTATCCAGCTCATAATTCAGTACAGCATTGAAGTCCCCCACTCATAAAATAGGATCCCAATATTGCAGCAAAAAAAAGTGACATCTCTCTCAACGGGGTTATATCATCCCGATTAGGACTGTAGTACCCCAGTAGAGTAAAAGCAAAACCATACACCATTAATCTCCCTACCACCCATCTCCCCGATTTATCCACCAGACCCTCAACAAAAGATATATTAGCATGATTCTTTATTATAATAGCGACCCCCTTATTATCCCTGCATAATTAGAGCTAGCTATCTGCTGTGCCCATCTACATGGTCGAAAAACCTCTGAACACTCTTCCTTGGAGAGGTGGGTTTCCTGCAAAATCAACACATCAAATAGAGCATCCTTCAAATATTGCACCATCCTCCTTTGTCTACTCCTCACCCCGAGGCCATTAACATTCCAGGACAGGAGTTTCACATCAATTTTCAACATCCTCCCACAAGGGGGCCCACAGCCCCTGTTAGATCTTGTGTTTTCCCACCTTCCTCTCTATCCACAGCAACAACCAGGACATTTTTTTTCTTTTTCCTTTTAATGCTCTCCACCCAGTCCTCCCCATCACCACCCTCCCCCCACCCCCAAACCATCCCCTTCCTACCAACCCCAGGAGAACCCACACTATCTTCATATCCCGGCTTTACCACTTATGAAGGGTCATCATGCCGGACTCGGAGCCTCCTATCACCATAACCAGCTGACCGTTGCTAGAGGAGGAGGCCTACACCGCACCAGAATCTTGCTCTAACTTCTTAATCAGGTCATCAACATCATTACAATCACTGAAATTTTGCATTTTATTATTCGCCATTACTCTTAAGGATGCCGGGAACCTTAATTGGGCCGTTGCCCCCAGTCTTCTCAATATATCAATTCTTTTTCCCAGATCCCATTGTTTATTTAAGGTAATAGATGCAAGATCCGACCTACCTCAAGTGGAGCGCCGTCCACTGAGAGTGATTTCTTCTTCAATGCCATCTCCAAAATACGTTCCTTAAACCCATATGTATGAAAGTAAATCAAATTTTTCCTTGCCCTGTCCCTATTGGGAGGCATTTTTGCAGGGACCCTATGTACCCTTTAAATATCTTTTGCAATGTCGACCTCCGCATCCTCAAATTTTATATCTTGGTTTATTAATCTTACCACAAATCCCTTCAAGTCATCTCCCTCCAAAACCTCAGGTTATTTCTCCTTTGATTATTTTCCAAGGATTCCAACTTAGCCAGCACCCCTGCTTCTCCTGCTTTCAGACCCCTTATCTGATCTTTATTTTCCTCCACAGTAGCCCTCAGATCACCAACCTCTTCCTCCAGGGCGGCTGTCCGACCTGCCAGATAGTCTATTTTTTTGCCAAGATCTTCACAAAGATTCCTGATCGCCTCCTGATTGGTTTTAGAAGTCTTAAAGCCGCCCCTCAATTCCATGGATAAAGCCTTTAACATACCTGTGATGGAGTCACTAGACAGATTTGCGTGCTCACCCGCATTCAGAGGATTTATTTCCCCTGCAGACTGCACGTCGGATTGACTGACCCCCTGTCCTCCTTCAGCAGAACCGGCTTTCCTGAAACAGATTCTGGGGATACTTTGCTGCGTCGTGGCCCCATTGTCTGTCGGAATAGTTATATCCCCGCTTCCCGGCAAGGGCAATACTGCCTCTGTCCCTTGCACTATTGACATTTTAGGGGTTCCAGGTAACACTTTAAAATAAGTCAATGAGGGGGTGACCCTTATTTTCCTATTTGTGGCGGGACCTAAATTACTCAGAGTAGATTTCCTCTTACAGGTATTATTAATTTGCTCGTCCTTACTCCTCCCTGTGATCTGCTTCTGAAGATTCTCGCAAGTTTCTACTTCTGTCCGCTTTTTAGCCGTCTTCGCACTCCGCAGGGAATAGGCTGCTCCACCACTACCACTCCTAGATCCTGTCTTCCCTTCTCCCCTTCTGGCCTGACTCAGAGCCACCCCCTCTGCCTTATCCACCATAAGACCTGGGGATGCCTGAGAAAAAACGCTGTCCCTTAATTGTAGTCTAGTGTTTGAAAAGCAAAAAGTACCTCCAATACTCCTTCGGAGTCCTTGCTCGTCTCTTGCAGCAACAAGTATGGGAAATGTATTGTCACCTTCTCCTGAGCCTTTTTCTCTACCAGTGCTGCCAGTGCTGACTCTGCCACACCTCCCCCGGAGCGAAATCCTTGCCACCGCCTCCCTTCCTCGTAGCACCTCAGGGCCGGCACTCAACAGGGGTGCCGCCCGCCTCTGCCCACGAGTACTCCGCGCTCCCGCCACTGCGGCGCTTCTTCAAGAAAGGAGAAACCACCCCGCAAACGCTTCCACCTTTGTGCCGCCTACTCCGACCCCCGGTAAGCGGCTAATGTCACTCTGACATTACATTACTCCGAGCCCTGCTGAGCCCTCTGCGCCCAGCTCCTTAGCCGGCTGCCATGTTCTCCCCCACAAACTTTCTTGTGTCTTGAGTCAAGAGCAAGTGAATCCAACAAACAAACTAAAGCTGTGCCAGAAAAGTCCCCTCCTTGCTTGAGTCTTTGGACTTTAGATGGTTGTTTGCAAGTTAGAAAAGATTTTCAATTTTAACTTTTGGTGTCATTTGGTCATCAGTAAACATTCATGGTTCAGTAATGTCAGTGTTTTCGGATACATGAGGCATAATCCAAGCTTAGCTTCAGTTTTACAAGGAGCTTAGCTCTTCTTTGCTATTTGATGATAAAAAGTGCAGAAATATTCAGGACTGCTGGTTATGCTTTGTTTTGTGTTCATTAAGCACAGGAAAAAAAACTGTTTTTTCTTTTGTTGTACTATTTAATCATCCTTTAGGAGTGAGATAGGAATCGTTTCACCATTTTACTGGCTTGTGGCAAGTATAGGCTTTTTCCTGTATTGGCAGAATTCTGTATGTTAAGCCTATGTTGCAACATATTTGTCCATATATAGGAGCAGCATGGTGGTCAATATAGGGTAGGAGGTTAGCCTTAAATATAAGTTACCTTATCAAAAGAAAACATTTCATAATCATGACCATTGTTCCAGGTGTTATTATACATTGCATTACAAATTGCCTGCAGGCGTTAGCACATTACAGTCAAATCTACTGGCTTTGTCAATGTTTGTTTTTAGCAGCTACCAATAAAAACAAGCATTTGCAATGCAGTAGGTCTCACATTTGCTCGAGTAAGAGCTATTAGCGTTGTAAGTTCCTAACTGGACTTTTCTTGCCTCATAAATTGAAAAAGAAAAGTAAAACAGTTGACATGAGTGAGACGATTTAAAGTGCCACAGCTGCCATGAGCATGAGTGTGAAGGAGAGACACAAATGGAAACATAAGTTCACTCGCAGTCAAACGTTTTGACAAACATGCAATTATCCATGTAACAGGGTCGATGGTCAAGGCAGTAACAAAACCGCTCCAAGGAGGGACAAACATAAAGCATTTACTGATAATAACAAAGGATTTTGAAAGGCCAAGCACATGAACGAGTGATAGTGATGGGCGTGCGGTGGGTGTGGCTAAAAGCCCACAGATAGATTACAACAAGCCAGACTGCTTTAACACTCAACTGTACTGCCTTTACAAGAAAGAGTGTATAGCATATTGTATTGTATTGTACTCGTATTTATATAGCGCTTACTACCCCTGACAAGGCGTTGAATCGCTTTTCGATGAGTAGCACGCTACTCTGGAACCCAACAAGAATTAGTGATGGATTAGTATCGTTAAATAATGAGTACAGTTTTAGTATTATTATGAGTTAATTTGAGCCACGGATATGAGAGTTTGTTAGTTAGATTGACTGGAGTAATGGAGGGGTGGAGGAGGAAAGAAATCCAGAAGTGTTAATTGGGAGTATACCCTTCATTTACTCAACCCAAAGGCTTGGGATGAGTAAAGGAAGGTGCAGGGGGAAAGAGTATGTGGAAGGGTTAGGGAGAGCATAGTAGCAGGGTGAGATAAATGCAGGAGAATTTAGTAGGGTTGTGTGGGAGGTCACAGTAGTAGAGTGAGGTTTGGTGAGTTAGATGTGGAAGCGGAGGGAAGAGCTTAGGCAGAGTTATTCAGGAGATGAAAGTAGTAGAAGGGAGTTGGGATGAGTCAGAGTGAGAATGGAGGATAGTTTGATAGAGACATGACATATGATGATGGGTAGATAAGTGTGATAAGATGAGAGCAGGAATTCATAGATATCTAGTATAACAACCCACCCAGGAGCCATGCAATGATCCACGAATATGCCAAGCACAGAAACAACATATACACATACATACATATCAAAAACGAAGTTGTCCTCATGTGAAAGCGCACTCCCAACAGGTTATATAAACGGGAAGAAAAAGCAAAGCCAGCCACTCACAGTGAATTCTTTAAGCAGTTTCATTATTCCAGGCCTTAAGTTGTAAAATCATCTCTGGACACTTGTTTCAAGGTCAATCCTTTCTTCAGCAGAGAAAAATATAAAAGTGTTTCACCCTTGTAGGTGCAGCCAGTGCTGGAGTTGTGTCAAGGCATCTCTTTATTACCTATATTTTTCTCTGCTGAAGAAAGGATTAACCTAGAAACACGTGTCCAGAAATGATTTTATAACCAAAGGCCTGGAATAATGAAACAGCTTAAAGAAATTCACTGTGAGTTGCTGGCTTTGCTTTTTCTTCCCGTTTAATTAACCTGTTGGGAGTGCGCTTTCACATGAGGACAACTTCGTTTTTGATAACTAACCGGCCCGTCCAGTCGGGAAAGCAGCACCACTGCACATCGAAGCAGGTCTGTGTGACTAAAAATGGATTGTCACATAAGAGCAATCAGGTTGGGCTATTCACAGCAAATCTGACAATTTTACTTTGGATTCGCCTACATAGGTTTTGCATTTGGGTTCATTATTTCGTTTGGCTCCAGCAACCCACTTGGGGCAAAATTTAAAAATTGCAGGACCACCATAACCAGCATGCACTGTACTCACTTGAGAGGCCCACTGGGGCGGACTGGTATTTAAAGAGACTAATCAGGTGCCTGCAATTAGACAAGCTGAAGCCATGCCGGTCTTTTCAACAAGAAAGAAATGCCTGGAACACTTCCAGCACTGGCTGCACCTACGAGGGTGAAACACTTCTATATTTTTCTCTGCTGAAGAAAGGATTAACCTAGAAACACGTGTCCAGAGATGATTTTATAACCAAAGGCCTGGAATAATGAAACAGCTTAAAGAAATTCACTGTGAGTTGCTGGCTTTGCTTTTTCTTCCCGTTTAATTAACCTGTTGGGAGTGCGCTTTCACATGAGGACAACTTCGTTTTTGATAACATACATACATATATATATATATATATATATATATATATATATGCATATATATATATATATATATATATATACACACACACACACACACATATACATGAATACATACACATATGGACATACAATACATAATTAGAACCATGGGTAAAAAATACTTAGTCAAACAGGTTTAAAGAGTGTGTGTGTATTTTATTGTTATGCATATGTGTACACAAAGTAGCATCAAGCATAATTTACTATTGTATCATGAAAATGCTACTGTAGAGTTAATGTACTGAACATTGCTACACTTGTTAAAAAACCTGTTTGTTTTATTCTGTCCTCGTGCTCTGCTACAATTTACATAGGTTGGATATAGAAGTAGAACCTGAAAACACGTCAGTAGTATCCCCGTCTCCTGAGTGATTTCACATTACATATTACATTGTGATTTATAAACATACTCTGTATCCATTTTAAGAATTTTCCCCAATTGACAGAACATGCGTGTAATATGAATATAGTGGATGAGCATCGATTCAACTATATGCATTTGCAGTGAAAACGTGTTTAACCAATGCATCTGATGTACATGAACACAGAGCATTCAAGTCATAGATGCTGTTATATTTCTGCTGTGTGCTTTTACTGGAAGTGAACACCTTTTAGTGGGTGGAAGAGTAGACTTGTATAGCAAAAGCCCATGATTTGAATTCTCTGGAAATGCCTTGCTTTATATAATGCATCACTGAATCGTGCAGTGAGCACTGCATTTTAGAGTGCCTTTATCTCACCTGACTGTTACCGAAACTCAAGCCAATTCCTTTCAGTCTACCTCAGCGCAAGTTTCTTCCTACATCACCTTTGGTGCATAAGCATGAAAATCTATCTGTGCCCTTTTCCAAAGCCCAAATGTACACACAGGCTTCTTTATCATTGTCAGACTGGCAATAGACAACTCCATGTATGCAGCATAACAAAGGGTTCTAGAAACGTGTCTGCTCACCATAAAAACAATAATGCATTTGAGATTTCTGAAAGTAAATGTCCCCATAAGGTGCTTGATAATCATGTCTGCCAGCAAAAGTGCAAATTCTAGGAGGCATTCTGCACACGGAGTTTCCAGAGAACCGGGGTGGTTAGCACCTCCTATAACAATGACATCTGCGACACTCCATTCACATTCTGAAGCTTCCCAGCAGGCTGAGTGTTACTGTTGGGGAAATGGCGCAACTTCTGATTTGCCTTTGCTGACTTGCTCTACTTTTGTCAGGCAAAAACGAAAACTCTTGCCTTTAATGGAATTTTAAGAATGCATGTGTAATTCACATCTCGAAGCCTAAAGTCTCATCAATATCTTGGTGCCAATGCTAATAGGACTTTCAAAGCTCTGTGCCAGCCACATCAGCACATTCTGGCATGTAATATTGTTGAAAAACGTCAAAATATCAAAATGCCCCTGGATAGACTGTGTGCGCATCCTCTCAAAGTCAGATTTACATCCACAAGGGATATACCTTAGTAAAGGTGCAGTCTATGTATTTTAAGGATTTCGGTGATGCAGACTGTTGGCAGATGTACATGCCAATACAAAAACATCTCAGTTAGAAGAAAAAATTAAACTGAGTTGATATGTTCAGTACTTCAATCATGAGATGGTTCTTATTATAGAGCTATGTTGTGCAAGCGCTTGGCGTAATTTATGCATTCCTGACTGATTTGGTGGTGACATAAGTTCACTTCCAGCTTTCCAAATGTCAAAGATTTGTTGACTCAATGAAACATCTTAACAAGATGCAACACTGATTTAACACGTTTCATAGGTTAAACAAAACAAATATGAGCTGTCTGCCAGTTGTTTGTGACTAGCCTATGGCACATGATGGTTTTATTTCCACGATATACAGCATTTAACTTATAGTTTTGGATATGACAATGCACGTGCCACAGTGGAGAGTTTCCTGTTTCTGTGATCCGTCATTCAAGATGATATTCCTAAAACTCATGTTAGAGTTCATGTTATGTGTAATTTACTGAAGAAACTGGCTACATAGTTGCAGCATTATTAATAGCTGAAGATGTGGTATTTTGTATTTTTTGTCACCAATTTGTTATTTTGAAGATTGTAATACCATCTATTTTAATAGAGATACTTAAGCTTTTGTTTTGTTTATTTTCTTTTTGTGCTAGGTGTATGACCGTGACTTCACCACTGATGACTTCATGGGCTCTGCAGTTCTAGTTCTACGGGACTTGGAACTCAATAAGTAAGGTTTTGTGTTGTTATTCATCATTCTTTCCTGTTAAATCTTGTCGATATTAATACATTGCCTTATTCATGTATTTCTTTATATGAACTTAGTCAGTCTATCAGTATTTGTAGAGATCGGCTTATCACTCTGAGGGGTATCAGGTGCTGAGATGTGAAGTTACATGTTCGCGGCCTTTCGTCGCAGAGCCAGGTGTTGAGCTTCTTCCTAAAGTCAGAGAGAAAGTGAGTGGTTGGCAGGTGGAGGGGGAGGTCATTCCAGGCCTTGTGGCGAGATAAAAGAAGGAACGGCCCCCGCAGCAGCTCTGCCGGGCTCGTGGGACATGTGCGTGAGAGGTTAACTGGAGTTCTCTTTTGGGTTGGTTGAATGACAGACAGTGGTTAATGTGTTTGGGTCCTATGTTCTGGAGGGCTTTGAAGGTGAGGGTCAGGACCTGCAATTCACATCTCTTATGCACGCGCAGCCAGTGTAGGCTTCTGAGGGAGGTCGAGGAGGATTATTAACATTGCCTAATATAGAATGACAACATGATTTGGTATGACAACGAAGATCCATGTTGCCCAACATTCTGGTAAAAGAAAAATACGGTTGAAAACTAAATTATGATGCTGAGGAAAGGGTGGGGGCAGCAGGGCAATGGTATTGCAGCTAACTGAGCTGCATTGTAAACTATAAGATGACTCCTGTGATTACTGCTATGGTCATGCTTCAGTTATTTACTCATGCCCCTTGTATTATTGTTTATGCTTAATTGCATAAATAAAGTTTTTAAAAAGCATCTGGAAATTTAACATGCACATTAGAAATTAGGTTACTGGTTGACTTGGGTGTGAGCCCCGGTTACGCAGCAACCACAATTCTAATCTGGGTAAGGCACAAGCAGAACTGTAAAATAACCTGTGCTCAACTCTGTAGTAGCTTGGCACAGAGCAGTCAGGCTTAAATTAAAGGCAATTTGTAAAGTATTGAGCAACACTTCAAACAGTAAAATAGTGAGAACACCCAAACAAAAGGATCCCTAGCCACATTAGAAAAATAGAACACAATGTAATACATAAAACAAGACCAAAACAAGACCAATCCAATCAGTAGAACCAGAGTTATGAATTTATAAAGAATAAAGTACAATATTGTGCCTAAAAGCTTAAAACCCAAAGCTATCAGTTCATGCTGGACCATGTCAAAGTCTAAAGTTCAGGCCGGCCGCAATGGAGCGTGGGTCGGATAAAGTCCCAGATTAGTCCTGTTGAAGGTTTACCTTCTTAAGTTTTGTGTGAAGCTACCAGGGGATTGAGCACAGGTTAATTTGGGGGTTGCATGTGTCTTATCCTGACTAGGATTGTGGTTGCTGTTTGAACAGGGCTCACACCCCAGTCAACCAGTAACCCAATTGCTAACATTGGTGATCAGGGGTGAGGATAGAATGTGCGATTGTGCAGTGCCATGCAGTGATTTGGTTACACTGCTATCCCATAGCTAAAACCCATTTGAATTTTAAATTAACCCTGATATGCCTTTTTGTTTTTTGTAAATTCATGCTTGCTCTGCCTGACTGACTGTGCAAGGAAGGAACTTGAGCTTGCCAACCTGGAGAACTACACTGTGGCTGAGCTCAAGGAGTTTAGCAAGGAGAGGGGGCTCTACATCAAAAAGAGCACCAGGAAGGCTCTGTTCCAAAAGGCCTTGAGGAAATGGGTAGAGGCCCACTAGTTGCCAACAGATGATGATGAGGAAGAAGATGATGAGGAAGAATCAGAAACGGGTCAGTAGGAAGATCTTGGAATGCAACCTATTGAGGAGGGAGGTAACCTACTCTCAGAACTGGAAATCCCTCCACATGCTGGGAGCAGTGTGTCTTTCAGGGGCCTGACTCCAGAGGAGTTTTAGGACATGAGGGAGGAGAGGAAGCCCAGCTTAGAGCTGGCCAAATTACAGCTGGAAAAGGAGGAAATGAGAAAGCTGAGATTGAGAAAAAGCTACTGCTGGAGCATGACAGGAGCATGAGGTAGCTGGAGCTAAAGACAAAGCATAGGAAAGTGCCTCTTTTGACATGGTCAACCCCCATTTGTTGCCTAATTTCTGGTGCAATTTCGACTGAAAGTGCACATGGTCCCTGCTATACAGGTCCCCAGTGCCAGATTTCTTTTCCTAAAACTGCACAGTTGTTTTTCCCAATTGGCAAACCTTTAGTTGCCACTGTAAGTTCCTAGTAAATGGTACCCAAGGTACTTTGGGCATGGGGTACTAAGTAAGCCCCCTGAAGGCTGCAGCACAGATTTTGCCACCCTCAGGGACCATCTCACTAAGTGCACCCAGTGCAGCTTTCGCAGGCTGTGTGTCTTGATGCAGACCTAAAATGAAAACACAACATGTCAAACAGCCTGTGTGCCATGTCCCCTGCGCACTGGATGCAATATATGTAAGTCACTCCCTGACAGTCATTTCAAGCCTTAAAGGCAGAGTGCATTAAATTGCATGAGAGGACATACCTGGCATGAGCAGCTATTCCCCTGCTATGTCTTTGTCAATCCTCAAACATAGTAAATGAACAGTGAAGCCATTTTAAGTATATGTGCTGCCCCCTGATCATTACGAGTTCCCCAGCTACATGATGCCTTCAATGACGATAGGGATGTTTGTTATCAAACATCTCATATTAATAAACCCTCAATAAATCCAGTGATGGATTTATTAATACATGCACTCAGAGGGCACCTTAGAGGTGCCCCATGCTAATCTACCAACACCTAGTGTGGGCACTGACCGGTCAAAACCAGTACAGCCACCTTAAGACAGAGTTCTGCCCCTGGAGTGATAGCCAATGCTCTTGAGGGCTCAGAACAAAAGTCTGCTCTAGGCAGAGGTGGGACCTCCTCTCCCAGGCAGAATGGACATTCCAGGGCGGGGAGCTTCAAAGGCCTTGTCACCTTTGAAATGCGAACCAGACCTCTCGAAATGATTTAGGAGGCTGACCTCCAGTTCCTGAACTCACTTTTGGTAGCAGGACTGGTGTGAAAATTAAGTAAATTAGGATGTGTGTCCACTTTATGCCAGTCCCATCCCTAAGGTGGATGAGCTGAGGTGGACACTACTTTTTATATTCCTCCATCTTGCATGGACGGACTTAGGCCAATAGGGTTATGGCTATGCCCAATTCCTAAAACAAAATGGTCATAGGAAGGGTATAATTACCCTAAAAGTGAGTAGCCCATTGGCTGGCACCTGACACCCCCTGTAGCACCCCTAAATTCACACATGAACCCTAGAATCAGATTCCTGTTGACCTAAGAAGAGCCGGACAAAACAGAAGTCACCCAGCAGAGAAGTCTGAATACACCAACTGACTTGGCCCCAGTCCCACCAGCCTGTCTGCAGCCTTTAAGTAAATGTGTGCCCAGAAGACGATTGTCCTGCAGCACAGTGACCTCCAAAGGCTTGGAGGACTGCCTGCCTTCTATAAAGAACTAGAACTCCCATGGACAGTGGACCTGTCCAAAAGAAACATCTCCAAAGAAGAAAGAAGTCTGCCTGAGGGACCTCAAAACCACTGCCTGGAACCACCTCTGCCCTCAATACACACTGCCCAAGTCTAAGTGGTCCACCAGTCCAGTGAAGATTCCCCAGCGCTTCTGACCCAGAGTTCATCATGGGCTGACCCCTGCTGGACTCCACAGCAAAGCCTGCAGCCTAAATCCGAGGGCTCCCCCTGACTGCGACCTGCCTGGTAAGTCGTTTCCTACG
Organism: Pleurodeles waltl; assembly: GCF_031143425.1. NCBI lineage: Eukaryota > Metazoa > Chordata > Amphibia > Caudata > Salamandridae > Pleurodeles > Pleurodeles waltl. The sequence goes on from NC_090440.1 coordinate 491,731,429, forward strand.
CCAAAAGACACCCCTGCACCCAGAGCCCCAGGGCCTTCGGAGCTAGACCGTTGGTGTCTCTGTTACTTGTAGTATCAAACCAGAGCAGCTGTGGTTTGACCTCTCCCGGACACCTGGCCAGAGCCTGCAGTCTGTTTCTGAAAATGATTTTAAAACGATCTCCTGCATTGGTTAACATTGGCAGCCTGACCCTGTGTTGGCATTCTGAACCTGGCCACTCCATGCCGCTGAGGGTGTAAGTTTTGTGCTGCCTTGTGGCCTCTCTTGTACTTACCTCTACTCCAGTAGAGCGACCCCTGACCTCGCTCTCTCACATGATAGCAGCGCATCTTCGGTTACCCCCGTCTCCATAGGATAACATTGGACACCCAAAGCTTTTGTTGGCACTCTGCTCCCAACCTCCCCTGTGCCACTGAGAGTGTAAGTTAGGTGCACCTTGTGGCCCCGCTGGTGCTTACCTTAACCCCCGAAGACCAACCTCTGATGTCACTTTGACTCACCTGTGTGCAGTGCATGTTCAGTAACCCCATTCTCCATTGGTTAACATTGGGCACCGACTCCGAATTTGACCTCTGCACCTGGCCTTTGCTGTGCCTCTGTGGATGCACAAGGGTGCAGATCATAACCTCGCCTTGTGTTGACCTAAAACCCTGAAGACTGGAACTGTAAGTCATGTACTTACCTGCTAAACTGCATTTTGTTTCCCTCTTTAATTTAACATTGGAGACTCTGAAAATTGCAGTCGATTTTTTAAACTGAAAAGTATTTTTATTTTTAAAACTGCTTACCTTATAACAAAGTTCTTTGGTTCAAAACATATATAAAAGCAAATTATATTTTTCTAAATTGGTCTTAGATTTATTTATTGTGTACCCCATTTATTGTCTCTTGAAGACAACAAATGCTTAACACGACCAAAACTAGAGCTCTAGACCTATCTATTTCTGCCTCTGCACATCTTTGGGGATCCACTGGACTCTCCGCTCATTCTACTTTATTTTAGTACACCATATGGAGAGCCAGAGTCCAGCACAAATCAACCAACAGGACCTAAAAGTGATGGTAGCAGAGTACCAACAGTGTGTGCTGAGGAGACGAGAGTCTGCATACCCCAGGAGTGGAGTTGATGCCCAACTATGTGGCGGGAGATGATATAGACAAGTGGTTTGCTACTCATGAAATTGCACTCAGGGTAAATAAGGCCCCAGCAAAGTATTGGAGGGGGTTGATTAGTGGAGACATGTGCCCATGATGGGGAGGGACCCGCTCCTGGAATTAGAAGCAGAGGATCAGACCAGGTAAGGCCCTGTGAAGGTAATTCTAGTTGCCATGTTTGGGTTGACCCCTGAGAAGTGCCGTCAAAAGTTCAGGGATGGCCACAAGGTCCCAAATCAGTCCTTGGTGGATTTCTTAGATTATGTCAGCAAGGCACTGAAAGGCTGGCTGCGAGACATTAAAGTAGATGATTTTGCTGGGCTGTAGAACCTAATCATGAGGGAGCACATGATCAATACTTGTTTTAAAGAGCTGCACCAACACCTGGTAGATTGCAAACATTTTGACCCTGTAAGCTTGCCGAGGAGGTGGATCTCTGGGTCAGCATTAGAGTGCCCAAGAAGGTACCTGAGGGAGACACCAAGAAGGGTGGTTCAGGTCCCCCTCAGCAGAGTGAGGGGGAGGTCAAGGGAGACCCAGACAAGTCTCAGGTTAAGGGGAAAGGAAAGAGTTCCCATGTCCTTTCTGGGAAGGAGAGAGGTTCTGGTGGGTGGTGACTCAAGGTATGGCATTTCCAATCTCACTGCTTTGATTGTTCACAGCAGGGGGACACTGTCCAAAGAAGCTCCCCACTTGCGGGAACTCTACAAGGGTGGCCAATATGGCCCTAAGGGTAGGGAGTCCCCAGGGACAGGAGACAGATCATGTCCTAGTCTCATTAGTTGGGGGGATGAACTCAGAGGGTAAACTAATGATCCATGAGTGTGGGAGTTGTCACTTTCACCAAGTCAAGGTGAATGGGGTCACTGTCATTGCTCTGAGAGACACCGGGGCCGGGTAGACCAGGCCCAGGGGCAGGACCCTTTCCACCTATAGCCTTGGTGTCACTAGAGTGGCTTGGGGAGGTGAAACAGAAAAGGTTTATAGTTAGTACCCAGCTGTCCATTGACTGTATTCTGAGGAATAAGTTACCACCAGTGACAGAAGATCTAGGAAGGGTGGCCTGAAAGCTTAGTCATCTGTGAGTTAGGAGGGGCACCCTGAATGCTCAGACATCTGGCACAACACTCCCAAATGGAGGGCACAGAGGTTCAGATGGAGGGGAAAGTGGAGGAAGTGCTGGCCCCTAACTCCTGTTCAGCCTCAGGATAAAGTTCCTAGGCAGATTGACCAGTCTCATGCTACCACTGCTGTAATAGTGAGAAGGAGAGTAGAGAATAGGTCCCTAACACCTGGGGCTTTTGCCCCCCCACTCTGAGAAACCACAGAGCAGAAGCCATGGGTGGTCTGGGGCTTTGATGTTGACACTGACAGCTGTAAGTGGCCTCTGTTGGTTGCTCTGCTGATGGGTAGAGCTTTGGGGGAAGAAGTCTGATCCAGGGGGTGGAATGGTACACAACACTTTGTTGGCCATGGTGGTACTGTCTGCTTTCTGAGATGCATTAGTGAGCAAATTATGGTTAGGTGCTGCACAGATTGGGTTCACAGGTGAGGCGAAGGGTTCCCCATGGGTCAGTTGAGAGGCTCAGGAGAGTGTAAACAGAGGGATCCAACTCTAATTCAGAGGATCGTAGAGCTTGCACAGGCCTCTTCAGTAGAGGGCCAGTGTCCATGTTCTGTCACCCAAACACAGAAGTACATCAGAGTGTTAATTATTCTCCCATGGCTTCAGACTGAAGGGGGATTGTGTTGGACCTTGTCCTCTCTGTGGGGTCATCCTCAAACATTTTGCCTTTTTCCCTCCACTATTTTTCTGTATTTTAACTTGTTGGCCTTAGGACTATGTGCACTTTACCACTGCTAACCAGTGCTAAAGTATTTGTGCTTGCTCCCTAAAACATGTTAGATTGGCTTATATGCAAGTGACTTTTAATTTAGCTGTAAGTCCCTAGTAAAGTGGTACTACATGTACCTAGTGCATGTAAATTAAATGCTATTACAGGGACCTCCAACAGTGATTGTGCCACCCACTTAGGTAGCCCTTTAAACATGTCTCAGGCCTGTCATTGCCACCTGTGTGCGTGCGGTTTTAAACTGCCATGTCGACCTTGCAAAGTAAACGTTTTGCCAGGCCCAAAACTTTTTTTTTAATACATATAAGTCAGCCCTTCACAGCCCCAAGTGCAGGGTGCAGTGTATTTAAAAGTTGGACATGTACTTTTAAGTTTTACATGCCCTGGTAGTGAAAAACTCTTTATTTAATTTTCCACTACTGAAAGGCCTATCTCTCCCATTGCCTTATTACATTTTATAAGTGTGATTTCCAAATGGCAAGAGATGAACAGTTCATGTTTGGTGTCTTTGGAATTGGAATGAAAAGTCCTATTTAGTGGTGAAGTCAGTTTTTTTTATCACAATTTTAAAAATGCCACTTTTAGAAAGTTAAACAGCAAAAAAGTGCCAGTGCTGACCAAAATCTTTCACGACTAGTAATTTTAATCTAGGATCATATGACTTAATCAAAGTGATCCACATTTAATAGAAAACATACCTTTATAAAAATTCATACTGTTCATTACTGAACACAAAATAGACCACTTACACCTGAATAGCTTGTGCTATGCTTTCACACAAAGGCCCTCATTACAACCCTGGCGGTTGGTGATAATGAGGCAGGAATACTGCCAACAGACCGGTGGTAATTACCACCAAATTATGACCATGGCGGGGAGAACTCAGACAGGCAGCCACTTTACCACACCAACCGCCAGGGCGGATACAACAGCCACTTCGGCGGTAACCACCGACAACCAGGCGGAAGTCAATGTTCCGCCCACCATATTAAGACCCTGGAAACAGACACCTTTTCTGGGGCGGTACCAACAACATCAAAAGCCTGGCAGAAACACTGAACAGAAGGGAAAGGACTCACCTTTGGAGACACAAGGAAGAACCACGCCGCAATGGAGCCTGAACTTCAAATATTCCCGATGGTTTTCTAAGTCCTGCTCTACCAAAAACACCAACGATGGCGAAGACGACCACAATGAGTACAGCCACCTAGCACACGGGGGGGAGGGAGGAAAAAGAGAGTGACACACACATGCACTAAACACACCCCCACAACCATACACACAATCAGCTGCAGTAATAAAACATATTTACCCTGTACCCCTGAGGAATAATGCAAGGACAAAAGGATTGTGCAAAAGTGAGTGTAATAATAACAACACAGTAGAAATATGAAATGCAATGTAATGGTATATACATATGTACAGTTCAAAAGACACTGCCCAGTCCTTATTGTGTGTGGGCCACGGGCCACAGGCTAATGTCCAAGGCCCCCTTGTCACCTGCACCAACACAGAGAGAACACTGCAGGGTCCTCAGTTGGAAAATAGGCAGGCACCTCAGGGGGGCACCTCAGCCGGCAGATGGACCAACATCACTGGTTCTGGAGGGGGCAACGCCCTGTGCATAGTCATAGGGAGTGCAAGGCCACAGTCTCTCAAGTGGGTGACTTTCCCACTGGCTGTGAAAGGGGCAACATGCCCTGTGCTTGGTCTTGGGGAGTGCAAAGCCACAGTCTCTCAAGTGGGTAACTTGCCCACTGGTTCTGGAGGGGGCATCGTGCCCTGTGCTCCTGATCCTGGGGAGGCTGGGGTTGGTGGGTGTCTTACCCACTGGTCCTGGAGGGGGCATTGTGCCCTGTGCTTCTGATCCTGGGGAGGCTGGGGTTTGTGGGTTTCTTACCCACTGGTTCTGGAGGGGGCATTGTGCCCTGTGCTCTTGATCCTGGGGAGGTTGGGGTTGGTGGGTGTCTTACCCACTGGTTCTGGAGGGGGCAGGCCGCACAGAAGCCCATGGAGGCTGGACTACATACCGTCCGTCGGCGGTGATGGCTGCTCAGTGGTGGTGGTGGTGGTGCTGCTGCAGCCGCTGGTGGGGGAGGCTCCAGCCCATCCCCTGTAGCCTCGGACAGCTGCCCACTGGTGGTGGTGCTGGTGTTGGTGGTGGTGGGGGAAGCTCCAGCCCATTCCCTGTAGCCTCAGTTGGCTGCCCACTGGTGCTGCTGCTGCTGGTGGGTGTGGGGGGGGTGGGGGGGAGGAAGCTCCAGCCCATCCCCTGCAGCCTTGGATGGCTGTCCACTGGTGGTGGTGGTGCTGCTGCTGGTGGTGGTGGAGGTAGGCTTCAGCCCATTCCCTGCAGCCTCGGACATCTGCACAACCATGGTTGGTGGTGGATGCTCCATCTGAGTCCCTGCACCAGGCCCCTTGCCCTCCCTGCCTGCTGGTGCTGACGCCTTGTCTTTCCTGCCAGCAGCTAGGGCAGGCACCTTGCCCTTCCTGGCAGCAGCTGGGGATGGCACCTTGCCCTTCCTGGCAGCAGCTGGGGATAGCACCTTGCCCTTCCTGGCAGCAGCTGGGGATGGCTCCTTGCCCTTTCGGGCAGCAGCTGGGGATGGCTCCTTGCTCTTCAGGGCAGCAGCTGGGGCAGGCACCCATTCCTTGAGGCTACCGGGTGCCCTGGATCCTTTCCCACAACAAGTGGGTGTGGAGACTACTGGGCCCGTGGACTGGGTGGCTGAGGTGCTTGCCTGGGTTTTTGCCACCCTGACCAGGCATGAAGGATGGGGGAGGGGTAGGGAAAAGGTCAGTGGTGGATAGGAAATGTTTCTTAGGGACATTGGGGCCGGAAGAGGGAGAAGGTTTGGGAGTGGAGGAAGAGGGAGTGGTTGTAGGAGGTGTCTGTCTGCTGTGTTTTGGTGCAGGTGCATGGGCTGTATGCTGTTGTGAGGTGGATGGCTATTGGGTGTCTGAGTGCTTGCGTTTGTGTACCTTGGGAGGGGGGGTACAGACACAGTGGGAGAGGACACAGGGGACGTGTGCATGGCTGTTGTGGAGATGTCTGATAGTGAGGTGTGTGTTCTGCTTGGTGTGGTGGTGATGCTGGTAGTGGATGAGGATGTAGTGCATGCAGGTGTGAGTGTAGACACAACTGAGAGGGAGGTGGAGGAGGAGAAGGGGGGGAGACAGTGGAAACTGTGTATGTTGGTATGTCTGCATCTGGATGATGTTTGTGTGAGTGCCTGTGGGATGATGTGCGGTGCCTGTGTTTGCCAGTGCCACTCTTGTGTGTTGTCTTGTGTGCATGCTCGTCTGTCTGTGTGCTTGGGATAGGTTTGGGTTGAGGGGAATGGATTTACGAAGAGGAAGTTGGAGGGGCTAGGGTTGAAACAGGGAATGGCTGCCATCGGAGAGGAGGCCAGATCCTGGATTGATCTCTGTTGGGCCACTAAGCCAGTGTGAATGCCCTCCAGGAATGCATTAGTCTGTTGTATTTGGGCTGCCAGCACCTGGATGGCATTCACAATGGTTGACTGCCCTACAGAGATGGATCTCAGGAGGTCAATAGCCTCCTCACTCAGGGCAGAAGGGCTCACTGCGGCAGTGCCTGAGGAGCCTGGGGTGAAGGGGATGCCCACCCTCCTGAGTGAGCGGGCACGGGCAACTCACTGAGGGGCATCTGGGAGGGCCGTACTTGTACGGGGAGTGGCAGCTGTACCTGTAGCTGGGGTGGTCACAGAGGTGTCAGCCACCACGAGGGAGCTTCCATCAGAGTAGGTATCTGTGTCCGAACTGTCCCCTCCTGTCTCCGCTGTGGTGCTCTCCTCACCCTCCGTCCCACTGGTGCCCTCAGCGTCGGTGGATTCTGCCTCCTGGGTCCTGTGAGATGCAGCTCCCTCCGTCGCCGGTGCCTCTGCTCCTCCGTCAGGTGATGCTAATGCACATAAGGACAGGATGACAAAACAAAAAGGGGGGTGGGAGACAAAGGATATACTGTGTCAGTGGCTGCACCAACACCACCGTTGGTGTACACACCACCATCACACACTGGGAACAGCCCCACGCACTATGCATTGCTCTACCAGTTATAATGCTATCCACCAAGGCATGGGGAGGGGCACATACTGCCAAATACAGCACACCTGGGACCCACACAGCCCTGACCAGTTGTGGATGCCTACGAGCTAGGTAGCAGGATTATCACTTCAGAACCCTGGCCAACATGGGACCTACTCTGCAATGTCAGGCCTGGCCTAGAGGCACCCACTGACACACATCCCCCACCTGGGTACCACCCTATCACGCTTAAGTTGTAATGATGGGCACTGTACTCACCCCCTTGTGGCTGGTGTGATGCCCTCAAGCGCCCATCCAGCTCCGGATAGGCCTCTGCCAGTATGCAGGCCATCAGGGGGGCCAGGGTTTGACGGGCACCCCTTCCTCGTTGGGAAGCCATCCCCAGCAAGGCCTCCGCCGTCTTCCGTGCCCAGCATCTCAGGTCCTCCCACTGTTTCCGATAGTGGGTGCTCCACCAGCTGTAGACCTCCAGGGTCCGCACGTCCTTAGTGATGGCACGCCATATACCCTTCTTTTGATGGGCGCTGACCTGCAGAAAAATTGTCCCTTAGACTGCAACCACCTCAGATGAATAGGAGATGGAGACATGCCCCCCATGTACAGACCCCTGGTGGACTTGGCAACAGTGGAGGAAAAGTACATTATCCTCGCCTATAGACTGGATAGGGCCACAGTCACAGAGTGTGTCCAGTTGGAGCCTGACATGACATCTGCTATCTGTCACTCCACTGGGATCCTGCCTCTTTTGCAAGTCCTATCTGTGCTCCATTTCTTGGCAACTGGTTCTTTCCAAGTGACAGTGGGATTGGCAGCAGGAATGTCACAGCCAATGTTCTCAATAGCTGACCAGAGTGTTGTCTGCCCTGATTAAACACATGTGCAGCTACATTGTATTCCTCAAGGTGGAGGATTCAGCCACAGTGAAGGCTGACTTATGTGCAGTGGGACATATCCCCAACATAATTGGGGCAATTGATGGAACATATATTGCATTTGTTCCCCCCCCCCCCCTCCTGGCAAAATGAACAGGTGTACAGAACTCGAAAACGTTTCCCGTCCATGAATGTCCAGATGGTGTGCTTGTCGGACCGGTACATCTCCCTTGTTAATGCTAAGTATCCAGGGTCTGTGCATGATGCCTTTATCCTGAGGAATAGCAGCATCCCAAATGTGATGGCCCAACTACAGAGGCACAGGGTGTGGCTAATAGGTGAGTCCTGGTCCCCACCCAGTATATGTTGGTGTATGGGTATGGTGTGGGCCATATAGGATAGTGTGTGGCTAAATGTTGTCCCTCGATATTTGAGGTGACTCAGGTTACCCTCCATCTAACTGGGGGATCACTGTGCTACTCACCCAAGAAGGACTGCCAGATAATCGTGGCATGCTGCATTTTGCACAACCTTGCCTTGAGCCGCCACGTGCCTTTTCTGCTGGAGGATGAGGCTGGAGATGGCTGTGTGGCAGCAGTGGACACTGTGGACAGTGAGGATGAGGATGAGGACAACAGAACTGCAGTGATTCGACAATACTTCGAATGACACAAAGGTAAGAGAGTGTTACTTCACATTTCATTGTCATTATTTAGATTATCTTTGGCACTGGCATGCTGTTATTTCCCACTTCTATGTCCACTCACTGTATCCTTTGGCAACTCATTTTGCAGATGTTGGTGCCCCACTATCGCTCCTGGTGTGAGCACTGCAGCCAACTACAGGTCTTTCCTATGTGAACTTTACTGTACAGTTGAATTGCAATGTTTGAACCTGGTTAAACAAATGCATACTAAAATAAGTTTGACATACTCCATATTTGTATTTTTTCAAAGGTTGTTTATTTAAGTGCTAAGATGTAGAGGGGCAAGTGCATTGGGATGGGGTGATGATGGAGGAATGTCCATGGTATAGTTCCAATCTATTTGTAGCACAGGTGCATTGTCCATGGGGACATAGGAAGGGGAGCAATGGCAGTTCAAGGTGGACAGGGTGACATAGTGGGACACAAGGGTGACAATCAGGAGAGTCTCATTTCCTGGTGGGGGTCTTGGTAATAGTCTCTGATTTCTGCCTGGATCACAGGGAACGTTTGTGGGGTGGTTCACCTTCTGTAGGTGGAGGGGTGCTGGTAGCCTGTTGGCGGCAGCGGAGGTGGAAGGCAGTTCAGATTTCTGGCTAGTGGCAGGGGCCCGCAGTTGTGAGACTGCCTCCCTCATATTGTTGCCCATGTCTGCCAGCACCCATGCTATGGAGACCAGGGCTGTGTTGATGGCCTGCAAGTCCTCCCTGATCCCCTGGTACTGTCCCTCCTGCAGCAGCCTGTTCTCCTGCATGTTGTCTAGGATCTGGCCCAGCGTATTCTGGGAATGTTGGTAGGCTCCCATGATCTCTGCACGTGCCTCCTGGAGAGTCGGTTCCCGGGGCCTGTCCTCCCCCTGGTACACAGCACTCCTCCCAGTTTCCCCGTTGTCCTGCGCCTCTGTCCCCTGACCGGTGAGCCCACTTCCACTAACCCCAGCTCCCTGATTGTCTTGGGTATGAGGAGTGCCCTGGGGTCCCTGTAGTGGTGGGCACACTGCTGATTGGCGTATCCTGGGGACAGAGGTGTGGGTATGCTGGGTGGGTGGTGTGGTGGGGTTTCCAGGTGGGGGAGGCTCTGTGGTTGTCTGGGACTGTACCTGGGTAACCGACGGTTCAGAGGTCCCTGATGGGCCAGGATGGTCATCCAGATCCAGGCAACCAGAGTTGCTGTCATCACTGTGGGCCTCTTCAGTTGGGGGACTGGATAGTGCTGGCACCTCTTCGCCGCTGACATTGGCTGGGACACCTGTGGGGATGTAAATGCAGTGTTATTGTTTCTGTGTGTGACATATTGTGCATCGGCAGGTTGCTCTGTTTGTATGTGCCCTGGCAGCTTTCACTTGTGTACGTTGGTGTATGGTGGGATGTTAGTTCTCTCTAGTGTGCATGCTTTAGTGATAGGTGTCCATGCAGGTCTGTGAGTGGTGTCCATGCATTGGTATGGCATGCAGCTCTTGGCATTGGGATGAGTGAGATGTGATGTGGGGTGTGTGGGAGGAGTGTTGGGAGTGAGGATGAGGGTGAGGGTATGTCATGGCATGCTGGTAGGGGGGTAGTAGTAGTATAGAGTTGCTACTCCGGCCAGGCCCTCGGGATACATGATTGCCAAGACTTGCTCCTCCCATGTTGTTAGTTGTGAGGAGGAGGTGGGAGTCCATCGCCAGTCCTCTGTACAGCAAGTTAATGTCTTGCTGCAATGGAGCTCACCTGCCCCCGTAGGTCGTTCCACCTCTTCCTGATGTCGTCCCTTGTTGTGGGGTGCTGTCCCACGGCGTTGACCCTGTCCACGATCCTCTGCCATAGCTCCATCTTCCTAGCAATGGATATCTGCTGGACATGTGCTCCAAATAGCTGAGGCTCTACCCGGATGATTTCCTCCCCCATGACCCTTAGCTCCTCTTCTGAGAATCCGGGGTGTCTTTGTGGTGCTATGGGTGTTGTGTGAGTTGTGTAGGTGAGGGTGTGTAGGGTGATGTGTTGGGGTGTGTGATGTGGGGTGTGTGGGTGGTGTATAGGTGTAGGTGGTGTGTGGCTCTGGTTTTGTATGTAGTTGTGGTGTCTGTCTCATGCCAATGGTTTGTAGTCGTAAAGAGCTGTGGGTAGTGTGGGTGGGTGTTTTATAAGTGGTGTGGGTGTGGTGTGTGTATGGGTGTCAGGTGTGTGTTATTTAAATTGACCAATGTAGTGTTGTTTTGTATGTGTGTGTGTATTTTAAGCGCGGCGGTATGTACCGCTAATGGTTTACTGCCGTTGAATGTCTGCCATGGTGATTCGTGGGCCATAATGTGGTGGGCGTAGTTCTGTTGGCCTAACGGTGTGGGTTTGGATACCGCCAATTTATCACTGACATTTGGTGTGGCGGACTTGTGTCTGTGGCTGAATAGTGATGGATTGGTGTGTGTGTGTCATAATATGGTGAATGGATATCCGCCATGGCGGCGGAATGTTGGCTGCAGTCAGCATGGCGGTAAGTGGAATTTACTACCAATGTCATAATGAGGGCCAAAGTGCCTAACAACCCTTCATTGGCGGTTCAGCAAGCTTGGAGCGAGGGCAGGGGAGGCAGGAAATTCCATGCACTTCAAAGTCACTGTCCAGAAGCGTCTCACACCTTACAGAACCAGGGGACCGGTGTATAAAAGGACCTCAGACACCAAATTTTGAGTATACTTCTGGACCTGTGAATACATTGTCAGGAAGAAAGACTGCTTTGTTGCTTCAAGGACTGCCACTCTGCTGGACTGCTAATCTGAAGGAGCTAATGCCCTGCTGCCCTCTTGCCTTAGGAGGAAGAACTGGACCTGCAACATCATCTTGAACGCAGGACCCCGAGTGACTTAAAGGGCTAGTCTGTTGGCCACCTGATCTGACCCTCAGGGACATAAAAGGCATCCCTATAGCTCCTGGACTCATCTTCAGCAAGTTCCTGACCCACAAGTCATGCTTCGGTGCTTTCCAGGTCCCGGACCCTTGATCTCCAGCTCTTGAAATCAAACGTTTGGGCTCTTCATGACCACAAAAGGACCCATTTGCACCAGAACCAAGCCACCTGCTCTGAAAATCAGTGCCAGCCACTGCCTGTCGTTTCCCACAGCAAGCATGGATTTCCGACAGAGGACCGCCACCACGTTACTCCAGCCCACCCATCTGTGGCATCCAGCCTGTTCTTTGTGCTATGCTGATCACCGTATGCAACGCTGTCCTTGCTCCCTGTGACCCTCTCCAACGCAGACTGGACTCTTGGCAGAAAACTTGAGAAGGTAAACCTTCAGGGGGGTTAATGTGGGACTGTATCCGATCCACACTCCATCACGGTTGTCCTGAACATATGATCTTGTCCTGGTCCAACACGTTCAGATAGTGATGGTTGACGCCCCATACTTTTAGGTGCTATATTGCAGTTTATTCATTAAAGATTTGTGACTTCTGTTCTACTTATCGGATTTTGGTCTTTTTTATTCATAACATTTTGCTACATTTTTTTAACCTGACTTGGGATTGTTTGTATGGTGTTTTCACTGTTTTACTGTTTGAAGTGTTGCACAATTACTTTACACATTGCCTCTAGGTTGGGACTGACTGCTCTATACCAATCTACCACCGGTTGAGCACAGGTTAATTTGGGGTTTGCTAGTGCCTTACCCTGACTAAGATTGTGGTTGCTGCTTGACCAGGGCTCAGACCCCAGTCAAACACTAACCCGGTTTAGAACAGTGCATCATCAAACAAATCTGGTTACAATCTGTATGAAGTGGAGCAGAAATGCCTCAGTTTAATTTGGGTTTTGGAAGACATTTTGCTTCTGTGTGGTAACTTATTCACTTAAAGAAAATGATGGTTGAGTATAGCTTTTTTTTATTAAAGTTTGTCATTGTACACAGAGCCCATTTACATCTTATATGAAATAGGTTAGGGGTATTTGAGACATATTAAAGTGTGTGTTAATTTTCTATTTTGAATATACTTTTATGTGTTTGTATGTTTATAACATTTACGTTAGACTGACTAGTTCGTACTCAAAGATTTGTTGAATTTCTTATCTGCGTTTATTCAGCCTCAATGTCTCATTTTAATGTTGGAGATAGAAAACTATGATGTGAGAAAACTATGTTGAAGATGTGAAACTATGTATTGTATTAATGCTGGGTATCTTTTATTTATTATTCTATATTTTAAACATACATTGAACCTAACATACATATTACTTACTGTTTCATTTAGCCCATGTGTGTTTGCTCAACAGATCTTGAGTTTGTTGTATTTTTTACGCCATGTATGTTTTAGCATTTTATATAGTTCACTCCATTTTCCTTGTGTCCTTCCTATATTTTGCTCCTCAGTGTTCTCATCTTATATGTTTTTGAATTTTTAATTTCATTTAAATTGGTTCTCAATTTATCAACAAAGAAGGGTAAATAGCTAAGTCAGTCCTGCAGTAATCATGCAGGTACCGGTCACTAATGGAGCTCGGTTTTCAAACCCCCAACTCACTAAATGATAACATTTGACAAGTAACTCAGGTGCAGAATTTGGAACCCAGAAATCAGGCTGTAATCAAACTTTGGTACCTGATTTAATAATGTTTGGTTCAGGATAAATTAGTTAATTTTGTTTGCCCTAAGTTGTAAGTATGAGATGATACAGAATAAGAAGAATTATTAAGAATTAACACTATAGCAACTTTGAAGATAACTTTGTGTCCCATTATTCATGCAGTCGGCCAAAACATTTCAAATGATCACTGTTGTCTTCGATAACGTGGGCAGGCAGAGACGCTCCTTAAGAGTATCTGTGTTTGTCTCCTACTTAGACCATTTGAGATAGAACAACTGTTGGTGGTGCTCGAATTCCTTTGCATTTGAAAGCAGCACGGCAGTGTTTTGGGGCATTTAGAATAGGAATTCTCCAAAATACTGCAAAATCAGAAGTGACATAGCTAGCAATGAAGCAGTAGAGTATTCTCGTACTTCTGTGATATTTTGTGGAGTAAAATGAGTATCCATTATTGCTAAATAAAATATAAACATGTGTCATATTTACACACGTGCATGTATTGTATACCGTACCTTTGCGATGTCCATGTTACAACACAGATACTTTCTTTACCCTGCTTCACTTGCGAAGACCACATTATAGGAAGTAATCAAATGCCGTCTTGTCAATCACCTAACCTCATATTTTAATCCTTTATGCATTAATCTCAGGATTGTTTACCTCTAGTATCTCTTAACAGTCATCCTTTAAGCCTGTCATATTTTAACTGTGTGTCTCTTAGCCTTTTCCATTATCCTTGTAGTTTCTTAACCCTGTTTTCCCATCACCCTGTTGTCTCTTACGCCTGGAGTCTCTTGACCCCTTTCATTTTATACTACTGCTGAATCTGACGCGCCTCTCATTTCTTACCACCGTTGTTTCTTATCCCTTTGTCTATTAACCGTATTGTTATTTACTTATGCTGCGCCGCTCTAAACCTTGCTATCTCTAACTCATGTAGATGTTTCCTCTGGTATCCCTTAAATATGATTTCCATTACGCCTTCCTCTCTTAAACATGATATTCCTTATACATGAGATCCATAATTTTCCAAATTGCGTACCCCACCTGTGGATTATCTTTTGTGACCCTCATATCATTAGCACCTCCTGTCTCTCACCTTGTGTATAGTTAGCTTTTTGTGTCATCCGCTCTTCAGATTGTTGCTCCCTCATCTGTCTCTTTCTCTTATACATACCTTTCTTCTGTGTCTGCTTTTCTCCTGTATCATCCATTCTCCTCTATTGGTCTTTCTCCTCTATCAGCCAGCCTTTTCTATTACCTGCTTTCCTTCATTGTCCTTTCATTTCTATCTGCCTTTCTCTTTTATTGAGCTTTCTTTTCTGTGACATTAAGTGCATAGCAAGCAGTCTGACTCTTGTCTGACCCCTCAATTGGCCTCTCCTCTGTATTTTCAACTTACTGCTTCATTCACGCCTCCGCAATAACACTCCATATTGTTTATACATGCATCATCATCTTATGTTCTCCATGAGAGGAGTATTTGCTCTTTTTTTGTACCTGACATGCCTGCCTCAATTTATTTATCATAGAAAATATTGTTCATTGAGTATAACTAAATTTGGTAATTTTTACCACATTTTTATTTGACAATAAGATTTCGTTAGAGAAAATGATCATAGTGTGGAACGCTGCTGTAATTAGGTATCTCTATAGGTAACCAATCATTTGAGCTTTTTTGGCTGTCCTGTGAGTCCCAGAGAATGCTGATTACTAAAATGTGCATCCGTCTAGCCATTGTGGTTGTATATAAGTAATACAGATGCATTTTCGGTGGGCACAGGCAAATTACTTTTTACGTGCCTTCAATGGGAAAATGTAAGATTGACAAACAGTAAAGGAGATGAGCTAAAATAGACTTCACCTCATTTACATAGGCTGGAATTGTTACAACTGTTAGGTCTTCACTTGGTTAATATGCATGTAATTACGTTTTCAGCCCTTGTTGACAAAAAAGATTAAGATCACAGTTTTTTCTCATGTTCTATGTTTTTATCAACAGGACTACAGAGAAAATATTTAAACTGGAAGATCCAAACAGTTTAGAAGACGATATGGGAGTGGTTGTAATTGACTTCACTTTGTCCATCAGACAAAGGGACCAAAAAAGCCATGTATGTGATTCTCACTTTGGTGTAATTATAAAAGTAGACAAAATCGCGTTATTGCAGTTCTTCGTGACTTCCAGAGATATGTGAACAGTGGAAATACAATGGTGCAAAATATCTAATAGTCCCACATTTTCAAAAACAAGACACTATCACCAAATTCATTTTTTGTGTAAGAATCAAGGCTCACACATTTTTGATTGGCAGGTGCTAAATTACAGGCGAAGAATAGGTAAAAGATTTGCACCTTCTAGATATGTTTCCTGCGATTTTTTTTCATAGCTGCTCATACTGGTGATAAAGCTAGGAATTTCTTAAAGTGAGTTTTTGCTGGTTTTAATATTGACTGTAACTTAATAATAGCCTGTTGTTATGTTCTTGTGATCCAAGTCTCATCTCGCTCGTCTCTAGAGGATAGTGACCTCTGAACAAGATAAGACTTGCTTCATTGTCTGTCTTCTACCGTCACATTGCAAGTGTTCTGTTCCACTAGATTGCCTGTCTATTTTCTGTTGGGACTAGTGACATCGATTGGCTGGTCTTCTCAGATTTGTAGTTTGCATTAACCCAATAATGTCCATTTATTAACTTGCTTGTTTAACACATGGTTTGCTACTACTTTTTATTAATACATGTTCTTTTTCCATCACTGGTCTGTTTCCTTGCCTTTGTACGTTACCATTTTGGCACCAAATGAATAGAGATGGTCATCCCGGAGGCGGTTAGGTAACTCGAAGGTAACTAACCTCTTCTTTTATTGTTTTTATCCTTAAACTCTAACTCTGAACCCCTTACCTATTAACTTTGCTTGAAAAATACTGCTGCAGCAAACTTCTGCATGGACAGTGTTTTACTCACAAATTTCTTTTGCTTATGCGTTGGTTGATCTCTGTGGATATGTCCTTCTCTTCTTAATCAAAGTCTACTTCTTATTTGTTCTTTGGTTCCCAGTTTTTTGTAATGTGGGTCACAGTTTTATCAGTCTATCTCCCAATCTGGAAATTTCAGGGTAACTAAACATGCATATAAAAAATAATGGAAAAACCCTTTTTAGATTGATTAGCAGTATGCCATTATGTTTATAGTACAGATTATTCTTGAGGGTGCTTTTGACAAAACAGACGTTTCCCTATTTGGCCTTAGGTTATAAGCGTGCTTTATCACTTTTTAGTAGAACGTCAGTCAATTAATACTTTTAGGAATCTTCCCTTGCACTACAACAAAAATGGTGCATCACCTGTTTTTCATTTTACACTGCAACATCAAAAATATCTCAGAGGTGTGCCAGTTCTGTCTCAAATGTTAGGTACGTACTTGTTAATATTGACTGCAACACACTTGAACTCATAATCCAATTGGACTATCTCATGGCAGGGGTCTTCGTTTAATGCATTAAGTGGTAGTATAGTTAAGGGATTTTAAGTTGATCACATTGACCAGGCCTTTCTTTTTTTCCTGACTAGAAAATGTTGCTTAACTGAAGCGAATTGGTTCATCTTAGTCACCTTTTTCATTGTTATTACCATTGCATTCCTATGCACAGTCTTGTGGGCTAAATCACTTTAACGTCTTTTAGTGAGGAGTGAAACAGGCCACCACTCTTCTTAGCGTTTGCTTTATACATCTTCTGGGATTGCTAATTGTACAGATTTGGAATTGCATTTATAGCACTTATAACTTTGACTAGTCATCAAAATGCTTTAGGTGGGCACGTAGCAAGCTTCTGCATGAATTTTGGAGTATCAAAGAGAGTGGAATGGATGCAGGCTTTGGTTCTGTTCCCAGTCAGATACAAAAATCCCACTGCATATAAAAGTATATGTACTTAGCACATTTGTAATACATTTCTGTATAGCAGTGAAGCTCATATGATGCCTTAGACAAGACACTCACTTCTGACCATAAATGCTGTTTTATGTGAATGCTGCACAAAATATTTACATTTCTTTGTCTTCCTGCATGTGCTTTGAAAACCAAACAGACATTCCTTTGCATTTGAATTACCCCATAGTTTTTCTGTTGTGCTAAACCCCTCTACACAGAAAGCAAGCAAGTAGTTTCACCAGTGGTTACTGTGATACAGTAATCATTTTGGCTCTACCTATTTGGAGAAAAAACGAAATGGAGAACACAAGTTGCGAAAACGCTTTTCCTTGAATGATTTGAGGAAACTCACCTAGTAAATGGGGTATGAGCACCAAGAAAAGGGCACAGGAAAATGGACAACAGCAATTAAAAGTGGAAGGAGAAGGTGTCCTAGGATTTAGGTAGGGTAGGGAAGCTAGAGTATAAGCAAGAATGGAGGTACGAGAATATAAACATGGTAGATGTTTTAACTAGAGGTATTAAGTGGTACAAGTACAATGGTGTAGATAGTGCTAGAGGAACTAGGGTATTAATATGAACTGCACTGTACTCTACACAACTGCACTCCATCATTGCACTTTATGCCGCTGCACTCTACTCTGCTTCAGTGTATTCTACGCTACTGAACTCTCAGCGACTCTACTCTGCAACACTGCACTCTCCACCACTGAACTCTTCGCCTTCCTACTCTGCAAAATACTCCACTCTCCCCTACTCCACTCTAACACTGCACCCTACAGCACTATACTCTGCACCACTCTGTGCTTCTCTTCATTGATCAAAGATATTGGAGAAGCATGTGAATCATCAGCTCTCCACATATCTGAAATCCAATAATCTGGTCCATCCTAGCCAGCCATAGTTCAAACCCCCTTTTAGCACAGAGACAGCACCCCTGGAGGTCAGGGAATACGTCAAAGGCACTTTAGATGTAGGGGGAAAGGTAGTGCTGATTATGCTAGACTTACCAGCAGCCTTCATTAGGGTACCCCATTCCAGCCTCCTGGAGAATCTACAAACAGCTGGAACAGTGGGTCAAGCCCTGAACTGGTGCTGCACCTTTTTGGAAGAAAGAAGTCAACAGGTATGGATTCCCTCCCTTCTCTTAGGAGCCTTGTGAACTTACAGTGGAAGTGACCCAGGGCTCTGCTTTTAGCTCCATATTATTTAATGTTTATCTCACCCCTTTTACTCATTTAGCAGAGGCAGGTCCTGGGTGCCAAAGTCAGCTCTTACGCCGATGATATTCAGCTGTTGTTCCCATGTGGCAAAGAAGAAGAGCTTCCATGGACTCTGATTAAAACTTGTCTGACTGCTGTTTTTCACTGGATGGCTATTCACCAGCTTAAATGTAATGTGGAAAAGACTCTTTTCTTTGACAATACCTCTTCAGATAGTTGGCAGACTTTTTTACCTAAAAATGCCCCGCCTCCAGGCCCTCAGGAAGACATCACTAAGAACGAAGGTTTATGTTTGATGATTTCCTGTCACTCAAGCCACAAATTAAGTCAGTAGTGGGCACCTGCTTCTGTGTATTGCGGTTGCTGAAAAAAGTTTTACATTTTCTGTCTCTGCAAAAAAACTGTCATCCAGGCCGTGGTCACATCAAGACTGAATTATTTTAATGCTCTCTGCCGGAGTACTTGCTGGAGAAAATGCGGGTGGTTCAAAACGCTGCAGCCCACCTCCTGTGAGAGCACATGCATACCCTTGCGTGCGAGCTCGGCACTCGCTTCCGATCAGGAAAGAAATCCAGTTTAAGGCTTTAGTGTTAGTGCATGAAGCATTATATTTGTCAGGTGCAGAATATCTTAAAGCAAGGTTTAGATTTCACACTACAGCAAGAAACCTGAGGTCTGCCAATAAACTATTGCCAGTGAGACCTGGAACCTGCAATCTCTGGCTTATTTGGGTGCCAGAGCATGGAACAAGCTCACTCTGGAACTTCATGGTGTTAGTGATGTAGCAGTGTTTAAAAACTCAGGATTAAATGACTGAACTTACCTTCTTCTGACTTGAGCAACGCCAGGACACTCTGCGAAGTAGCTGTCCGCAATATGTCACATACATAACCATCACCACTCTACGCCATTGCACTCTACACCGCTGCACTCTAGGCCACTCAACTCCACTCTGCACCACTATCTTCTGCTTCACTCAAGTCCATGTCACTCCACTCTGCACCACCCCACAGCACTGTACTCTAGGCCACCGCACTCTACGCCATTGCACTCTATGCTACTCTTTACTTTGGGCCACTGCACTCCATTTACTATGCACTGCTCTAATCTGTGCCACTGCGTTCTACGATGCTGCATTGTACACTGATGAATTCAGTGCCACTACACTCAATGCCACTGCACTGAATGCCACTATACTCTGCAAAACTGTATGCCAGTGCACTCTACACCAGGCCACTCCAGTGTATGCCACTCTACTGGACTCCACACTATGCCACTCCAGTACACAATGCTCTCTGCCACTACACTCTACTCCACTCTTCGACATTCCACCCTACGACACTCCGCTCTCCTCTCCTCCATGCAGCTAACTAGTAGTCATGTTGAGCCGTACCTACGCTGGTATACAACATGGCTAAAACATTTTGGCTAAGCCAGTAGCCCTTGCATAGGTGAGACCTATAGGCTTTGCCAATGGAGTAGCAGTTGGTTACTGCAGAATCAATTTACAAAGTGCTATGCAAAACTATTGTTGGATAATAAATGTTATGTTTGTCGGGAGAACTAATGCTACCCTGCCTTGAAACTCTTTCACACCCTATCTCCTGGCAGCACTATCCGTATAGAAAAATACTTCATGGATAAGAGTGGCTTGCACATCATTTTTGGTAATGTTTTTGGTACATGAGTGTTAGAAATAGGATCTCTAGTTGGCTGTGGTTTTCACCCTGTCCAAGGAAAGACCTTCACCCTAGTCAGGGTAAGGGAGTTACACAGCTAAAATAACCCCTGCACACCCACTTGGTAGCTAGGCTCAAGCAATTAGGCTTATCTCAGAGGCAAAGTGTAAAGTATTTGTGCACACACACACACACACAGTAACACAGTGAAAACACCCCAAAAGTAATAAACACAAGTTTAGACAAAATAGCCAATATTTATCTGAGTAAAACAAGACCATGACAACAAAAATCCAACATGCACGAGTAAAGATACAAATTTTCAAAGATTAAATCTTAGTATAGCACTTAGAAACACAATAGCTCCAACTGCAGCTATCACGGTGCCTTGACGGAGTCGTTTCCAAAAGTCCAACGCCACTCGCGAGGGGTTGCGGGCCAGTCACAGAGTAGCACAGCCCCCAGGTACAGAACCTTGGAAAACAATGCGTGAACAAAGACGTTGTACTGTGTCAGGAAGGTGAGGCATTGCTAGAGCTGCTGCAACATCGGTTCCTTACTACTAGCAGATGTAACACTATCTGTATTTAACTACTGCTCTATCTTGACCACTGACTCCATTTTGTGCTTAGCTTAGCTTCAAACATTGATATATTGGTGGTGCTGGTATTTTTCTGCGTACCATTTATGCAGCATGGTTTTTGCTCCTCTTGCTCTTTCTCACCAAGGCAGGAACATAACATGGAGGAGTGAGGGAGAGTTAAGGATGTATCAGAGAATGTTTATTTTATGGCAGGGAACAGTTCGGTCTTGGGAGCGTATCTTGGGATGTGGCCAATCTCTAAACATGCTCTTGCAACACTGACCTGGTACAGCCAGCGTTTGAACAACAACTTACTGTAGATAATTCTCCTCTCCAGCTTGTTTAAAGTATATAAGCGGGAAGTTTGATGACGGGGGTTAGACAGAACTCATTTCCGGGAGGGGACGCCCTTCTCAGATCCCATTGTGAATAGTTTTCTCTCTTTTTGTGGTCGTTTGGGTTCATGACTTGAAGCTGGCAAAGAGATGATGTCTATGTCAAGCCCCATGGTGATGCATTTTTAATTCTTATTTTTAGCTTTGTGTTGTGCATGAATATATAATCACTATATATAGATATATTATCAATGGTTGAAGCAGTGTATTTTTGATGTTTGTTTTTATGATCATTATTATTCTACTGCTGTCATTATTTTCAGAAGTGCACTTGTGTTGCTGCATTTGACCTAAACGTTCACATCATGCTTTCCCTGTACGAACCTTGAGAAGTGCCTTAATAAATTAATTAATCAGACTAAGAGTGCTGCATCCTTGGCATTCTTTTCATTTTGTCTCCTCTCAGTCTGAAGTACAGCAAAACAGCGGGGAGGTGAGGCATTGATTCCTTACTGCTAAGCAGGAGAGGGGAGGCATCGTTACAGTTGTAGGGGAGGTGATGTGGCATCAGTGGCGAGGCGTTGGTTCCTTACGTCAAGGCAGAGTCGATGAATCCAGCAGGTCAAGATGCGAGGCGTCCACTTTGCAGTGTCGCGATCAAAACACAGAGCCACAGGTGCTGCGGTAAAGTCGGGTGTCATGGAAATCGGTGACAGGGCACTCATGACTGATGCTGTGGCAGGACTTTAGAGGCGCTGCGGTGGCATCAGGATTGCGGTGGAGGTTCTGGTCATTGCACTCAGTTTCTTTCTTGTTAAACTGGAACTCACTCCCACGGACCCAGAAACTGGATGTGGCACCACTTGGTTCAACAAGAGAGCCCAGGTGCTGGCAGTTGAAGTCTTTTATGTCCCTGAGACTTCTTAATAGGAAACAAGCTCAGTCCAAGCCCTTGGAGAACCTTTCAAAGCAGGTTGTATAAAGCCAATTCCAGTCCAGTTTTTTCACTCCCATGACAGAAGCAGCAAGCAGCAGGTCAGCACGGCAAAGCAACAGGCAGAGTGGCAATCCCTCCTACAGCATCCAGCTCTTCTTCCTGGCAGAATGTTCTCAGTCCAGAAGGATTCTATGTGGGGTCAGAGGTCCAGTAGTTATACCCATTTCTGTCTTTGAAGTAGGCAAACTTCAAAGAGAAGTCTTTGTAGTGTACAAGACCTTGCCTTTTCCTGCCCTAGCCCCAGACACGCTCCAGGAGATTGGAGACTGCCTTGTGTGAGGACAGGCACAGCCTTATTCAGGTGCAAGTGTCAGCTTCTCCCACCACTCTAGCTCAAGAAGTCCCATCAGCCTGGTGATGGGCCATCAGGATATGAAGGGCACACCTCAGCTCCTTTTGTGTGACTGTCTAGTGAATGCTCAACCAGCCCAACTGTCATCCTGACCCAAACGTGTATTTGGCAGACAGGCAGAGGCACAGAATGGTCAAGCAAGAAAATTCCCACTATCCAGAAGTGGCATTTTCAAACTCACAGCTCAGACTCAGGAGCACTCTCCCAGTTCAGCGGTTTGACGATGCAGTTTCCGGTTTCCAGTCCCGGGGCAGCAGATCGCCGCTCTCTGCTTACCGCCAACACCAGCATCGATACCGCGGTCAATACCGTGGTCACCTGCCCGCCACTCGTGACCAGCGGGACCAGCGGGACTCTGCCCAGCCCAGCGATTCGGGCGGCAGGTTTTACAGGTTTTGCAGGTTTTATTGCAGTAGCTCGGCGTGCAGCCCCCCCCCCCGCGGACCCCTGCGGAAGCGGCCCGATCGCGGGTGCGGCTTGCTGGGGGGCATTGAGGTATTAGGGGCTTTGGGGTAATTTTTGGTGGCACAAATCACGGAGGCGAGGAGGCAGAGGAAAGGAAGGAGAAGCACTCCTCGGAGGACGTCAGGTCTGGCCTTAGAGCATCACCTATCGGCCTTCAAGGTAGCCATAAAGAAACCCTTAGCAAGCAGCACCAGTACCAGCACCAGTACCAGCACCAGCACCAGCAAGTGAGCAGGTGAGCAAGTGAGCGGCAGAGGACTAAGGGGCTAGGGGAAAGGGGCTAAAGGGGGCAGGAAGGGCAACAAGGCAAGGGAAGGGAGGTAGCCCAGGTCCTGCTGCCAGCCCGTGGAGCACCCCCCACCCCTGCTCCACCCTTCACCCCTGCATCCTGCCCAGGGCTTCCACAGGCAGGAACAGGAAAGGACCAACAAGAACTGGTAATTCCGGGCTCTGCGCAGGCCCTCAAAAGCTCCAAGTACCCCAGGGGTACTTCCACTTCCACTGCACCCTAAGACGTTAACGTTTCTTCTTGGAAAAATAAAAACAGTAAAAGGCACAAGAAGGCACAATAAGGTCTATCTACCGTGCTTAGACAGCCCGCCCAAATCACCCCGCTCTAAGGCAGCAAAAATCCACCGACCATGAGATCAGCCAAAACACGATGCAGTACTATCAATTGTCCTGCAAAACAAGGAAAAAGAAAAAGGAAAGGAGACCCGACTCTGGACGAAGCAACCCCAAAAAGGAGAACAAGCAGCGAACAGGATCTCCCCCTCCCACCTAGGAGGCATAATCTAACAATTGGCACATGCAGGGGAGGTGACCATAATGCCAGTATGGAAGAAATTATCTGGGAAGAGCCAGGCTTTTGGAAGACAGTGACCCTGCAGGAGGGGGCTCCAGAGCCCACAGTCTCCCCCAAGTTTCACAAGATAACTGATTACTTCAGAATCGACTCCCTGGCTCAAACCCAAACAAGTTTTGGGGAAATAACCTTATCCAGCCAAGACCGGCAACAGCAAGGAAGCAATGAAAAGGAACTCAGAATGAATTCCCCTCCCCCCTCCCCCTATCGCCAACAGTAGTGATTAGAAAGAATCAGCCCATGAAAATACCTGCATCAAGTACTGACCAGAAAGACGCGATACCACCCACTCCCACACCAGGACCCCACTACATTCTTAGGCGAAACTCAATCATATGCAATAAATCACTAGATACCTCTAAGTACCAATGGACTTCTAGTCCAGCCAAGCTACCCATCCTGTACTCAGAACTGGTAGCAATCGCAGAACATTTAGAACAAGAATCTCAGGAAGGTGACCCATTCTGCCAAAGCCCGAAACTCCACTCATTTCCATCGTACGAAGGTGAAAAAAAAGAACAGGACATCTGGGGTAAGGAACAGGTCCTCACAAGCAGATCAGCAGAGGCAGAAGCAGGGACAGGTGTACAGAAAGTTCCACACAAAATAACAACAAATAAAGTATTATTAAGTAGTAACCAAGCGCCCGACTTAAAGACACCAGCCCAAGTGGCAGTCAGGTCAGAAGAAATGTGGGGCGGAATCCTAAATTCAATGCAAGCAACGGTCTTGGCGCTTCAGTTTCACTGGAATGGACATTCAAGTCGACTTGCAAAATACCCTGGCAGTATTTGTCTCTGGGATTGATAATAAATTGGAAAAATTAAACGCACTTATAACAAGGGCGCAAGTCAATCACTCTAATGATTTTACAATTTGTTCCTGTAAGGAGGTAGTAGAAAAGATATCTCAACTACCGCAAATCCTAGAGGGAATACTCCAAGAAATCTGCTCCACCCGGAAGGCTGAAGATACTTGCACTAAACCACTTGCCACAAAGCTAAAATCTACTCTGAGGGAGCTGAAACAAGAGGAGCAGCAGCCCGATTCCTCTCTAGCACCTGTTACATCAACCACAAGCAAGGAGAGAAAATCATCTGACAGTCGTCAACTAGAAAGTGCTAGTATGGAACCTACAGTTCATCAATAAGACCGGGAACCCTGAGCCTCCCACAACCCGGATCCTTTAAAAAAGAGAACGAAAGCGGGCAAGGAAGGGAAGGAAGTCCGCACAATTACATCATCCAACTGCCATAAAAAGCATGAATACCAGCCTAAAGGAATCACCAAAGGACCATGCAACGTCAAATGGAGGGTATAATTAAGACATTACTGCCCACATAAGTACAAGCTCCAATACAATAGAAGATGTGATAACAATCCCCGGCTCAGCAGACAACACCCAGTCAACAATGTCCCCCCAGAGGCCACCGGCAGCAATTGGCTCAACAATGAACTTAAGACCAAGCCCCACAAGGAGCCACCAGAGTATAAAACCAAAAGCCATCACGCCTGCGCTGCACCCCCAACTAACATGGGCCACTGTGGGCAGCAAGGGACACAAGCCCATTACTGGTCAGTGGGAAGACGGTTATAGGGATCAAAACCTGCATATAGGGCAACACCAGCCACTTATATCATATACGAATGCCCAGGAGTTCACTCGCCAGTTATTGTGGATCCCAGAATACACCTCCAGGTCCCCCCCAGATATTCTCAATCGCTCTTCCATTCTAAGAATCATAAGAGCCCTACCGGATTTCAGTCTGTAGCCTCAGAGGATCTTGCAGCAATAAAATTCATCCAAGCAAGAGGCAACCAACACACGGACCCAACACTCACCATCTTCTCTTCACCGGATATCCCAAAGCGGATCAAGAAAAGAAAGGACCTATTGAAAGCCTGGGGCATTGAG
This sequence comes from Pleurodeles waltl, assembly GCF_031143425.1. NCBI lineage: Eukaryota > Metazoa > Chordata > Amphibia > Caudata > Salamandridae > Pleurodeles > Pleurodeles waltl. The sequence continues at coordinate 491,756,985 of NC_090440.1, forward strand.
GTGACCATCTACAAAGAAGAGCGCTATCCAACTCCACTGCTAGCCTCACAATCCCTGGGAAATCCCAAAGGTACATGGTCAGTTTTGAAAGGAGTACATTAAGCCAGCAGGCCCATTGAAGAAAAGTCCAGTGAGAAATGCCCACCTAAGCACCCGCTGACAGTCCAAATATGGAGAGAAGAAGGGAAGGAAAGAGCGGTTTTGGGTCAACAAATACATGCGGAAAGGGAATGGGCAGCAACGAATTTACCACCAAGACTGATGGGCAAAAATTGAATAGGTAAGGATCAACCTGCATACGGCATATTATCCATTTGCTCTTGGAACGTCGGTGGCCTACGGGCAAAACTGGAGGATCCTGCAGTAATGAATTTTTTCAGTACCTTTGACATTTTACTCCTACAGGAATCCTGGGCAATGGAATCAATCCCGATAATCGGATTCTTGGAATATGTTAGCCCAGCAACAAAAACCAATAGGCCCGAAAGGCCGAAGGGAGGCCTAGCCACCTACATTAGTACGAGCCTTTTGGTAAAAATCTCTGAGCATAAGGAGGAAGACCAACCCTTTCAATTACTCCGGCTGGACATATGGGGGAAAACTACACAGGAACCATTGAGTCTGGTTAACATATACATCAATCCAAAAAATAAAAAAATTTAAGCAAACAAATTGCTAACGCAACTGTTAAGGATAAAAAGCACAGTAAAATCGACATTCTGGCTAACGTCGGCGATTTCAATCTTGGCTTGTTTCACAACTCCAGTGAGGACCGCATTCAAACAGTGGCAAGAATGCCCAGCCAAACCATCCCAAACAAATGCAGGAAAGATAAAATAGAGGAGAGTTTTATACGCACCTGAGAATCAGTAGGCCTCTTCATGCTAAACGGACGGAAGTGCCCCGATATTCCACCATCATGGACAAGATTCTCCGGGAAATCGGTCTCCTATCTAGATTACACCCAGGTGTCCCCTGCTCTGTATAAGTTAGTAAACACCTTTACCATCATTGACCGCACGGAAAGTGATCATAAGCCACAGGTATTCGGGATCTGTGCATCATCACAAAATCCGGATAAAGCGGTAGTCCTAACCGGGACATTGGGCACCGAAAACCTAAAGCGACTCAAATGGTCCTCTGGCACCATTGAAAGCCAGGCAGACGAGGCCCTACAAAAGCTAGAGTCAATGCCCACAAGTGGGGCAAAGCTGACAACAGTATGGGAGTCTTTTGCCACCGACCTCGTTAAAAAAGATTCCTTAAAAAACACGAGAAAGGGAGCACCATTGAAACACCTCCAAAGTTCACTCTTACCACTGTCAGTGCGTAAAAAGAAAGCAGCGGTAGGTAAACTGTTAAGGTCACTGCGTAAAAGTCCAGATAACGGATCAATATTGACCGCGTTGAGAGAGCAAAGGAAATGGTACAAAAGGGATCTATGGACCTTTAAAAAAGGCCAACAGGAGGCCCTGTGGGCCAAACTACATTTTGCGATCAAAACCTCCGACTCCAAAAGATTTTGGAAATCATCAACACAATAGACAATGGCGCAAAAGCAGGCAATAATGCAAATATAGCAGAGGAAGTATGGGTATCCCATTTAAAGTCCCATCTAAAAGAACTGCCCATCAAAGAAGGCCCTCAAATGCAGAGGCATAAGATTGGCTGGGAATCCAATATCCCTGATACTTTGAAATTCACGGCACCAGAACTGTTAAAGTCACGAACGAACTGCGCCCCCGGCCCTAATGGCTTACCCCAAGCATCATTCAAACAAGAAACGGAAAGGTGGGCCAATTTCCTGGCTGCAATGTTCAACGAGGTGCTCACAACAGGCAACGTCCCGGCATCTTGGAAAGGCTCAATAATCCACCCCATATATAAGGGTGGGAGCGCGCTCTCCCCAAGTAACTGCAGACTAATCAGCCTTTTAGACGTTGACCTCAAGTACTTTTCCTGCTGTGTGCTAACTCACCTGGAAGCCTGGATCCCAGATAACGACATTTTACCCCTTATCCAAACCGGCTTCACTAAGCACCAAGGAACATTAACAAACCTTATGGGGCTAGGTCTGGTCATAAATAGAGCAAAAGCAAAAGGGACTCCAACCTATTTATGTTTTGTCGACTTTAAAGCTGCTTTTGACTGTGTCTCCCGCAGTAAATTGTGGGCTAGATTACTACTGTGGGGGCTGCCACATTCTATTTTAATCGCCATCAAAATGATATACTCCAATACTTGGGTGAAGGTGAAATTGGGGGAAGGCTCTCACCTATCCAGTGCAGTCAAAACAACAGTGGGTGTGAAGCAAGGCTGTGTATTGGCCCCAGCACTGTTCAACCTGTACATAGCAGATCTCCCCACTAAGTTAAATGGTCATTCCTCCCACTCTCCCTCACTGGGCGGTCAACAAATTTGTCCAATTTTTAAAAAAAATGTCTCATTGGTCTGTTTCTATTCTCTTCTACATTTCAATGTGGAAGAAAATGTTCGTATATAATTTCATTTAAACACAGGACGTTTTAAAGCTATATTTGCCTTATCTATACTAAGTTTGTTTTGTTGCCCTATCAATATTAATGTCATATAGCATTGGTAAGTTCTTTTTAAAGAAAAAAAAAACTAATTTTACATGGAATGCAATTTTATATATATATATATATATATATATATATTTTTTCATTAAGATCTGTAAATGCCTTATTGCACTAATATTGTTCTGTTAAACTTTTATGCGGAAAGAAAAGTTTTATGGTTTTAATTAACTAATAAACTTATGTGTTATTCAATTCACACAAAAAAAACCTCACAGCTCAAAAAACAACTTCACCAAAAGATGTATTGTTAAATTGTGAACTCAGAGACCCCAATATTCCATATCTCTTTCTGCTCCGAATGGGAAGTGAAACTTAAAGATATTAAAGGCAATCTCCATGTTACCCTATTGGAGAGATAGGACTTGCAATAATGAAAACAAAGTTGATTTAGCCCTTGGGCTTCCAGTGGAAGAGAGTGATTGCTTTGCCATAGTCATCAGGTGTGCTTCTGAGGTCCTCCATTTACAACTACCTTCTGTTGAAGTTTAAAACAAATGTACTTACTGAAGTGCTTCCTCTGAGCCACTACTGCTATTCAGTGAAGCCCTAACTTACAGCATTTAGTCTAAAATTGACTCTTGCCCACCAGGGAACAAGCAGATAGCCAGAGGCTGCAGCACTGTGCCAGGTGACCCTAATTTACATTATCTTACACAGCATCCTACTCTTGAGAATTTGTTGGTCCAAGCGTCCACCAGCAAGGTGATTCGTAATTCGTTCCCCACAAAGCCACCGGCAGGGAATTGAAAAGCATTGAGGGGCTTGGGAAACATTTGTTCTCTTTGGCCAGCCAAGACTGGAGGTCAGTCAATTCAAGTTGCACACAAGGCTGATATACATGAACAGGAGCCCTGCTGTAAAAAATTATGTATTCATTCTGGTCCCTAGGAAATATTCTAAAAATGAGAAATCTGTGGTTAAATAGAGTGTCTCCCAGAAAAAGAGTTACTAAAGATAACTAACTTGTTTGGCTCTGTTCCCTAAGTTGAAGAGAGGTACACAGGGACAAACATTATAGTATTGGTTGCAGTATGACACAGTCATGCTAATTAGAAACTCACTCAATCTCAGTTGTTTATCTGTTACTGTTGTCTGTTCTTCTTGCACTTGAGCCTTTATTCCCACAGCAAGTGCGCAATTCTGGACCATATCTTGTTGAACATTTTCCAGTGTTTTGCTGGTGAACTGTCCAAGGTGAAAACACCAAGAGAGCTGTTATACCACTTTACATGCAATCCCAGTTGATTAGGAAGGTCCTGTCACCTTTGAAATCGAGATCGATTCAGAATGAGGACCAGGTTATTACAGGGCCCACTGCTTTTTTAAAAACTTGATTTATCAGTTTTAAGAAATACAAAAAATTAAAACATAAGCCAAACAGTCATAAAAATACGGTCCGTAGAAGGAGGGCAAATTGAAAACCAATATAACATTACACAATATCATGGTAGGTGTTAAAAATTGGGTTTCTGGTTGGCTAGGGTATGCACCTCAACCAAGAAAAACCTATCCACTCTAGTCAGGGCAAGGGAGCTACACGTCCAAGATAACCCCTTCTCACCCCCTTGGTAGCTTGGCTCGAGCAGTCAGGCCTATCCCAGAGGCAATGTGTAAAGAGTTTGCACAACACACACAACACACGTGACACAATATCCCCACCACAAAGGAAACACAACACCAGATTATATGAAAATATACTGTATTGTACACAATGCAATTATTAGACCAAACATCACATATTAGTACTATCCTGCTACCTAAGCAGTTGTCAGAATGTTACTCTGCAAACTAGCAGTAGTCACATATAACACACAGATTACTCAGTTATTCAACAACATAAGCAGTAGTCAGGAAACACGTTATTACACCAAGACACTTGTCAGAAGAATCTCATAAAACGCCCATGGTAGGAACATTAGAAAACATATGGCAAGTCATAAAAATACATATCAGCAAGTCATGTCCATAAAAGGAACATCTGCACACATATGTAAAAGCATCATCAAACAGACAGGCCATATATATCAATCAGCAAAGTCTTTAGAAAGAACTTAGTTCTAAATACTGGCCCTTAATGAGTACCTGGGTAAGATGAAGCAGGCACCTCCAGTGCCTAGAAGAACAAAGAAGGGGCCCCCTGTGCTCCTTTGAGCAATGTGGGGGCCTCCCTGACAATTCTGGGTGAGAGGGGGGCGGCACACACCCCCTCTGCACCCCTAATGGGCCCCTCCTGGGGCCTGAGATCACTGGGGGCCCCCTGGGCCTCCACCGGCCCTCACGAGGGGGGGCAAAATCAGGGAAGAATGCCAGGAGGAGGGGGCGCCACCCCCCCCTCTGCTTCAAGGTTGGGCCCCTCCTGGGACCTGCGATCGTTGTAGGGCCCCCCCCCGGCCTTAGCTGGCCCTCCACAAAAGGGGGGGGACCAAAGATCAACACTGGCCCATACGAGGGCCAAACCACAGAACGGCGGTGCAGCGGGAGCCTCCGATGAGGCTTCTGCCCTGCCCGCGATCCAACAGAGAGCCCTTCTGGGCTCGGTAGGGCAGGGCAGGGAGAGGCTTCCTCCTCTCCTGCCCGTCTCTGGCATCGTTCCGGACCCATAAAAAGGCCTTCTGGTGCCCTGGGGGTGCACCTCGGAATGACCCCTGCCTGGGGGCTTGGGAAGGAGCACGCTTGCTCCAGGTTGTCCATCTTTGGTTTTGTTGGTGCCCCAGGGGCACAAGGAGTAGCGCGTCCTCGATGCAAGGGAATAGATTAGCACCCGGGTTGCGCGGTGATTACCACGGCAGCAAAAGCGCTTCACAAAGCGCTTTATTCCTTTAGAAGAATCCGGGTCGCGGTGGTGACATTTTGGGCCCAAGGTAGCACGCTCACATCGCTTTAAAGATAAAGATTAAGCGCTTTCCCAAGCGCTACTTTTGGCACGTTTTGAAGCGCTCCTTCGTGCTTCAGAAAGGGTCAGGGGCCACAATACCCTGCTCCTGGGGGACAGAGTCCAAAGAAAGGGCCCACTGGTGGAGGGGCCCAGCAACAGGCCAGCACAAGGAAAAATGCTGCAAGTGGAAAGTCCTTCACAGTGACCAAGCAGGTTTCAGGTCAGCACAGCAGCAGCAGTCCATGGCGGTCCCTTGTGAGTCTTTCCAGCATTTTTTTTTGCGTCCATCCAGTTCCAGGATGTTTCAAGAGTCTCCAAATTGTGGGGAAATTCCCCTGTACTTATACTAAGTCCTTACAATGTTTTGCAATGGCAGGGAGAGGAGGTACCATCCAGTTACAACTGTTCTGAGAGTTCCCCCTCTCTCCTTCAGCACAGGCTCCAAAAATCAGTGGGGAGTTAACAACCCTATTGTGTGAGGCCAGGGCACAGCCTTTACAAATGTAGGTGTGCCCCGCCTCTCCCTTCTCTCAGCCCAGGAAGACTATTCAGTATGCAGATGCACCTCGGTGACACCTCCACCCTCCCTGTATACAGGCTGTCTGAAAAGTATGCACAAGCCCCAACTGTCACTCTGCCCAGATGTAGATTGGAGTCAAGCTGCAAAACACCAGTCATAAGCACAGATAAATGCGAACTTTCTAGAAGTGGCATTTCTGTGATAGTAATAAAAAATACACCTACACCAGTAAGCAGCATTTCTTATCACCATCACAACCATACCAAACACGCCTACGCTACCCCTCATAAATCAGACAATACCCCTTACACATAAGGCAGGGCATTTCTAATACAATCCTATGAGAGGGCAGCACTCACAGCAGTGAGACACCAAGTTAGGCTGTTTGTCACTACCAGGACAGGCCACACAACCTGGCACTTGTCCTACCTTCTACATACATGGCACCCTGCCCATAGTGCTAGCTAGGGCGTACCTTAGGGGTGACTTACATGTAGTACAAGGGAAGTTCTGGGCCTGGCAAGTAAATGTAGATGCCAGGTCCCTGTGGCAGAAAACTGTGCACACAGGCCCTGCTCTAGCAGGCCTGAGACAGCTTTGAAAGACTACTTCAGTGGGTGGCGCAAGCAGCACTGCAGGCACAATAGTAGTATTTAATTTACAGGCCCTGGGTATAGAGATACCACTGTACAAGGGACTTACATGTAAATTAAATATGCCAATTAGGCATAAGCCAATCAAACCAACTTTAGATGGGAGAGCACCTGCACTTTAGCACCGGTCAGCAGTGATAAAGTGCTCAGAGTCCTAGAGCCAACAGCGAGAGGTCAGAAAAACCACGAGGAAGGAGGCAAAAAGACTGGGGATGACCCTTCGTAAAGAAAAAAGTCCAACAGTCAGAGAGGCTGTTCCACAGTAAAAAGAAACAATAAATGAATACATTGAGTACTAATAAGTGATAACATCACACAGCTGTGGGGGGGGCAGCAAGTACATACATCCCGGATCGCATACGCAGGACAGAGGAAAAGGAAAAAAGTCAAGACAGGGGAGGGATGCAATCAGTCTGAATCTTAGTGTTGCTGCAACAGTAAGTAATCACAAAATGGCTGCTGATGTCTTTTGGTCTTGATGTGGGGGGTTGGAGCATAGCATAAATTTCACTAGGGGTGTCACAATGTGTCATACTTTTTAACCAGTCGGTAGTAGAAGAGTGACACCGAGTGCCCGAGTGTATAGCAATCTCCTGGTTTGCTAACAGCACAGCCATGGCTGTGAATCTAGGCACTTACCATGGTACATTCTCAATATATCCGAGTAAAGTGAGGAGTGGGTCTGGCTCCAAGACAGTCTCATTCATTAAGGAAAGTTATGTAAAAATTGAGTTCCAATAACCACCCACGGTGACACAGGACCATGTCATATGTGCAAAGTCTGCGTCTGCTGACTGGCACTTCGGGCAATTGGAGGATCTCAAAGGATTTATCTTTGCTAGGGCACTGGGTGTGGTGCATGCTTGCCTCAAACATTTGTAATGGAGAAGCTTATGTCTGTGGTTTGGTAATATCAGATTGGTTTGGTTGCAGTAATAATACCAAATTTTATAGGAGAGAGGTTGGCCCAATTTGTGCTCCCAGCACAGCCATGGCTGTGAATCTAGGCACTTACCATGGTACATTCTCAATATATCCGAGTAAAGTGAGGAGTGGGTCTGGCTCCAAGACAGTCTCATTCATTAAGGAAAGTTATGTAAAAATTGAGTTCCAATAACCACCCACGGTGACACAGGACCATGTCATATGTGCAAAGTCTGCGTCTGCTGACTGGCACTTCGGGCAATTGGAGGATCTCGAAGGATTTATCTTTGCTAGGGCACTGGGTGTGGTGCATGCTTGCCTCAAACATTTGTAATGGAGAAGCTTATGTCTGTGGTTTGGTAATATCAGATTGGTTTGGTTGCAGTAATAATACCAAATTTTATAGGAGAGAGGTTGGCCCAATTTGTGCTCCCAGGTGTCATAGAGTCTAGCATCACAGGTTAGTAAAAGAGCCACACGTGCAATATGATTTGGACACTAGGTGTACACCATCAGGAGTGCTTATAATCAAGGCTAGGGAGGGTGAATTCTTGAGCTAGAGGATTTGAAGGTATGTATGTAGGGAGAGCGCTATGGATGCGATGGAAGACAAAATGGTCCATCAGGGTGGTGTGGGAACAGCGTACATCATTGGTGTGAGAAAGTACATGACCGTCAGGGAACAAGTCCCCGAATGTATGTAAAGCATCACTTGACTGTGTTTGCTGCGCCAACCTCTCAGCCACCGGGGGGAATCAGTTGGTTGTTTTCCAGTGGGAATGCGGGGGAATAGAGGAGTTTCCCCCCCAAGAATGCAAAGCAAGTTCTTCCATGCCTGCAGGTTGTGGAGAGTGTCAGAACGTCAAAGGAGTTCAGTGGAAGACCACAGGAACGAATGAGCGGAAGTGGAGTGAGAGCCGCCTTGTCGTGTTCAAGAATGGCATGGGCAGCCAGGTAGTCAAGATGAAAATGTTGGACCACAAACCCACCTCTTTCATAGGGAAGTACCAGAGTGTCCCAGCTTATTTGGGGTCTAGGGCCCTCCCAAATCAGCCGCAAGAGTATAGTACGCAGTTTGACAAAAATGCATTGGTAACCGGAATAGGGATATTGAAGAAGAGATAACGAGAGTTGCAGAAGTACCACCATTTTATTGATGGTAATCCTGCCAGCCATCGACAGAAGCAGCTTAATCCATCCCTCCACCTGTGTCGTTAGTCTGTCTATTGCAGGACAGTAATTAAGGTGGAGTCTGTGCCAGTATAGCTGGACACCAAGATAACGAACGGGGCCATCGCACCATTTCAGGGGAAAGTCATAGGGGACCTGTTCTGTGGTGTCAGTGAGCGGGAAAATCTCGGCGCTTGGTCCAGTTCATTTCACGAACAATGGGTGTTAGGTTCTCATGTGGATAATGGAGAAATAGTCAAATGTCATCCGCATATAGACACAAGAGTAACGGACTAGACTTGAATTGCAGCCCACAGTGGAGGTAATTCTCTTGGAGATGTTGAATCAGGAGATCCATGGCTATTATAAACAGGAGTGGGCATAAGTGGCATGCCTGTGTAGTTCCCCTGGTGATATCAAAAGCATCCATGAGGGAGTTATTGCTCATAGACGAGCAGTTGTACTAGAGTATAATTACATGAACGACCAGCTGGCCGAGTGCAATCATGATGCCCCCAAATTAGACAGGAATCCCGTACCAATTCTTATATTTGCTGATGACACTTGTTTGTATCAAGAAGCCTGATGGGACTACAAAATAAACTAGACTCCTTTGTGGCGTTCTGTGATAAGAGGAGGCTTGAAATTAACCCAGCGAAATCACAGTTCATGGTCTTAAAAACCACACAAATCCTTTAGGGGGAAAATTACTATAGGAGATGCTCCTATAGAGCAAGTCAGACAATTCGATTACCTAGGTATAATATAAACAGAGAATCTTTCCTGGACCTCACAAATAGAAAAGAGCTCTGTTACCCTTTACCAGCGGACTATTGCAATTAGTAGAAAAATCAAGAAATCAACAGGGGCCCCTTTCTCCAGCGATTGCGGTATATAAAGCTGCGGCAGTGACTGCCGCAACTTAGAGTGCAGAATTTTGGGGCCATTGCAATTCGTTTAGACTAACCCTGACTGAAAATAAGTTCTTATGCTCATTGTAACATTTACCTGTAAGTACACCCCTGATTCCACTCAGATTTGATTTGGCTTTAAACCAAATACATCATGTAATTGCATTGAAGCTGTTACGTTATTGGGTGCGCTTATGGTCTTCTGAGCTTGTGGGCTACTACAGGGTAGTCATGTCAGAGCTATTATCTATTGATAAAACGGTATCAAACCCCTGGCTACAATAGACTACTGTGTTATTGGATTAAAATGGAAGAGTTATGGAGGTCCCTACAGAGTATAACAAGAAGTATGGCACAGCATGCACAGCACCTCTACTGGGAGGCAGTATTAATCCAGATTTGGCAAGACCAGAAGATAGGCAAAAGAACAGAGCAATTTTTATAGCACAAATGCTCACCCATGTTTGAACATTACATGGATAACATATATCAAGCTCAGGCCAAAAATCTGTTCATCAAATTCAGACTAGGGATCTTGCCACTGAATTCCGTCACCTCTATTTGGAAAAAAGACAATGGTGCGACTAGTTTTTGCCTTTTTTGTCTGATGGTAACATAATCAACAGCTCATTTTATGTTCTTTTGCCCAAGATATTCAAAGCCCAGGAGTAGTTGTATTATCCTCCTATGTAGGTTCCTTTGTGCCCGGAAACATCAGGAGATGCTTCACATATTATTTAGTGATACAAGCGAAAAGCTAGTGTTTGCAGTTGCTAGCTTTCTACATAGCGTTTGGATTACGAGATCTAGGGAAACTCTCAATCAGGTAGATCCAAATTCTTGCACCGTGGTAACTGGCTGAAATTGAGATTGTAATAGTGTATATGTTACCTTCACTCTATCTCAGCAACAGGCGTTGAATTACCATGACGGTATGTAGATGAGTACTTAGACCATGATAGAACGATTACTGGTGCTAAGAACCTAAAGTAACAAAATTAATTGTTTGCGTTAATCCCCAATGGATTTCTTTTAAATCACTTTTAAACTTTGTACCAGTCATTAGGGTCGAGCCTGCATGGCATGCGCTCGCGCATGCGTTTCGCAGGGAGACTCTTTTGTATTTATAAAAGGGCTCGGAGCCCTGTCAACTTCACATCAGTGTTTTTTATTGGTTGGTGGGCTTCCCTAAGAAAATCTGCTTGCTTTCATTAGTCGAAGGCACGCATATGGCATGCCTTTTCCGGTGGCTAGCCCTCCTCCAGCGCAGCGACCAAGTACAGAAAACATGCGAGGCTCGCTGTTTTCCATCGGGCTCGTGGACTTTTTTTTCTCTAATTTACGAGCCCGATCTCGCTTGGCAGAAGTCGAGCGCTTTACGTACTTGATTTCACTTTTTCGGGTTATGTACATAAATGCACTTTTGCCCGATAGGTGAAAAGTCGGGTTAGGAGTTTACAACGCGATCAGCTCTAGCATGAGCAAACACGAGATCCGATGCATTGTAAATGCTTGTTTTATGAACTGTGATTTACTTATTCAAGATTTTAGGTGTTGCTAAATATGCTGTCTCTTTTATGACATTATTTATTTCGTAATTTGTTGTGTACCATGCTTTTATGGCTGTAGCCGAAATAAAGTTATTTAATAATAGTGCAATGAACCAGAGTGGGAAGCCAAGTTTTGTTATAATTGCACGAAAGAAGGGCCATTTCAGTGAGTTGAATGCCGTTTTGGCATCTAATAGGGCGACTGGAGCTGGTACTGTTGGGGAAATCCTATTTAACACCAAAAAAAAACATGTGGAAGGGAGGTGGAGCAGTGTGGAACAAAAGCATACAGCAAAGGGGATATGATTTCATCTAATAGGAGTGACAGCCTGGTTGCCAGTATTTTGGCCAATGTTGAAATTAACTAATGATAATGGCCTATAGGAAGTACAGTGCAGAGGGTCTTTACTGTGTTTGATTAATAGGGTGATGACAGCCTCCTGCAGCATTGGTGGTAAAGAACCCACCTCAAGCAATTCGGCATACATCTCAAGTAGATGCGGAACCAGAGGCTCTTTATAACCGTTATAAAAATCCCCGGTGACCTGTCCAGGTCGGGGGCCTTAGATCCTGCCAGGGAATCAATGACTTGTATGATCTTGTCACTCGAGACTGGGTCGCTGAAGAACTGCTGGTGGGCAATCGTGGTCCAGACCTTGGCGATTTTGTTCAGGTACTCTGCCCTGGCTGTGTCTTCACCAGTAATGTGGACAGCATAAAGCTGTCAGTAAAATCTAAGCAGTTCCTTCATGATGTCAGCATTATGTGTAACCCTAGTCCCATCTGGCCGTTGCAACTCAAGAATGTATGAAGCACTTGTAGGGGGTCTGCGCAATCACACCAAGGTGCAGCCAGGTCACTCTCCCTCCCTGTAGTGTCTGGCTTGGGCATATTTGCCTAGGACAGTGACTTCCCGATCAGCCAGCTCACATAGCTCGTCTAGCAAAACAGTGCGTCTTGCCAGATGGGGACCAAGGCGTTACTAAGCCTTTCTGCTGTCTGTCACAAAGGCCAGTTTCAACATGGGCCATGCTGGTACTTATGTTGCGGAGTACTCCAGCATGTTTGGAGATTATTATACCCCTAATGTATTTAAAAGCCTCTCAGAGGGTTGCATGTGTTGTGACCGAGCCTTTGTTCAGTGTAAAGTATTCAGCTATGGCAGTGGACAGCTCCATTCTAAATACCTCTTCTGAAAGAGCATTATGTGGGAAGCGCCAGTGCTGCTCAATTCCCTTGCCCCGTATGGGATAGCCACCAACATCTGGACAGGGGAATGATCAGAAAGGGTATGTGGGAGATGGGTGGCCGAGCACAGCCATGGTGCAGCTGTGGCTGATAAAAAACAGTAGTCTGTGGGAGACCATCTGTCATGAGAAGCGGAGTAAAACATGTAGCCAGGAGTGGTGGCATGGACCCAGCGTCAGGCATCCCTCAGAACATTGGTGTGGCAGAGTCAGTGCAAGGCCAGCTGTGATAGGGGTTTAATGCTGGGGGACGCTGAGATGGAATCCAAGAGGAGATCCCGTTAGATATTGAAGAACCCGCCTAATATGATGTGGTCTGTCTTGATACGTCCCAAAAGTGATGCCAAATATTGAATAAAGTCCGGAATGTCTGTGTTTGGGGCATATACGATTAGAAGCAGGATGGTTTGACATGCCAGAGTGCCTACTACTCCAACATATCTGCCCTTGTTGTTAGTGAAGTGAGTGGTGGGATGGAACAGAAAATATCTGTGAAAAGATCTGCGAATTAAGATGCATACTCCTCGAGAATACGTACTGTAATTTGATAAACAGTGTAGTGTGCCCCACTCAGAGGCTAATGAGTGTGTTACTGGGGTGGAGGTGTGTCTCCTGCAAGAGGGCATTTCCTATTGCATGGCGCATGAGGTAATGAAGGACCACTTTGCCTTTATGTGGATTTTGAGGACCCTAATGATCCAGGATAGGAAAGGTATTTCAACCGCTGTACCCTGTGTGTCATGCATTATCTACAACAGTGGTAATGTAAACACATACAACCCAAACTTTCCAAATGTGTGGTCCGCTTCCATGAGAAGAAATAACAGTCATAAACAAAGTCCCCATAAACCCCATATTACCACCCACCATCCACGCTAGGTAATAAACCGCAAAGTGAATACCACAACCCAAATATAACAGCCAAAACACCAAAATCTCCATAGTCTATTATGTGGTGTACACCGCAGGGGTGGGCAGCGCTTCCTGACCAGAATCCCAGTGTCAAGTTAAGGTTAACGTGGAATATATCAAACCAGGTCGTCATAATAAACAAAGAGATATTATCATCGGGGTACGGGCATAGCAGTGTAGGTAGGGTGCCTAATATAGATTTTTTTTTTTTCGTTGTTGTTGTGCATGTCTAGCAAGGGTGGTCGTCAGTCCGGTGGGAAAAGACCCGAGCTGTTTGTAGTATGCACATCCGGAGGGGAATGCACAGGTGTGCCACTGTGGAGAGGGGTGCCACTGTTGCTTACAAGGACCACCACTGATCACTCTTATGTATTCAATGTTCTAATTCTGTAGTTTGAAGTGGGTATAGTTAATGTTTTTCGATGATTTCTACTGTACGGAATTCTGGTAGATGTTTCGTTCATTTGACTTGGAAACTATTTTGCAGAACGCGGATTTGCTCTCTTAATTTTTCCTCAGAATGAGTTGGAATATGAGTTCCCCAATTTTTTTTTAAAAGAAGAATGCAAAAACATTGTTTTCAGAATTTTTGTGCTTTAATTCGCAAAATAAACAATGGAACTTCATTTGTTTTTGAAGTTTTTGAAATCTGCAGAAGTCTTGCACATTTGCACTAACCCCTTCATTCTCCGTCGCTCGTTCCAGCTTCTTGGAAGATGTGTTTTATCGTAAACCGCTCCCTCCCTTTCTACGGTTAATGCTATGTGTTTAAAAGGATTTTTTTTTTCATTTATATCATTGTTTTAAATTCAAATTTCTGTGTGTAACTATTTATCCTATTTTCTTTTTACTGCTCTTGGTCATGTTTTTGTTCCCTTAGAAAGGAGGTTTCTTTAGTTTATGCCATTGTCATATTTGAAAAGAAAATTAAACTTCTTGGCATTCTTTGTTTGTCCCCTAGAATTTAACACAACCATTCTGAAGATATTCAATATTTTGGGGCTTTGGCACTCTAAAAATGCTGCTGGTTCTGTGGTTTTCTATACTCATGAGAGAGATTCAGACCTCTCAGGTAAATTTCCACACCATCTTCTTGGGCGAGTAACACATCTCTGAGTCTGAGTTCTCTTATCTACCTGATAATTACTGATGATGGCATGGATGCCAGGCCAGTAATGCATTAAGTCGATTGTAGTCTGTTGCCTAATAGGGCCACAATAAATGGCCACAGAATGGCGCTGGATTGCAGCTAATCTGTTTAACATGGGTGTGTATCTAGAGACAAAAATGGCAACAAAAGCGTAAACTATAATTTTGCCTGGGGCACTGAAAATAATTTTAACTGAGCTTCTTGGTTGTGCTCTTCTTGGCTCTGCGCTTTTTTGCCTCTCCGTCTAGCTAGCCAATCTTGCATTTCCCCTCCTGGTCAGTTATGGTTTCTTACTTTGATGTGGAGCTGCCTTTATAATATGAAATGAGGGCCACATTCTGATTTGAACCGCTGCTGCAGTAGTTAAGAGTTTGCCAAAAAGTCCAGAATATATTCATGGGAACAAGGACAGACTGAAAGTGGCCCCTTGACCTTGGGTCAATTCTGACTCAACCCTAAAAGCACTACTGATACCCTAGAATCATTTACACAACAACCTGAATGGAAAAATTCTTAATGTGGGCAAAGGTAATCATGGCAATGCCGTTTTTAGGTCGAGCATGGCAGCAGCAAGCGCTGCTTTTCAGACGTGTTGGTATGTATCTGGGCTTTTAATCACGCCCATCACTATCACTCGTTCGTGGGCTTGCCCTTCAAAATTTCTTTGATGACATTGGTAAACAGTTTAAGTTTGTCCCTCCTTGGGGAGGTTTTGTTATCGCCTTGTCCATCACCCCAGTTACATGGCTAATTGCACTTTTGCCAATACGTTTGACTGCAAGCAAACTTCTTTTTCTTTTGTGTGTTTCTTCACGGTGGTGCTAATGGCGGCCGTGACACTGTGAATCGGCTAGTTATTGTGAAACTGTTTACTTTTAATTTTCAATTTATGTGGCAAGAAACGTCTGGTTAGGAGTTTACAACGCTAATAGGTCTAACTTGAGCAAATGCGAGACCCATTGCATTGCAAATGCTTGTTATAGTATTCTTGAAATATGTAATATTTGCCCCTTATCTTTTTTGTGTTTTTGACGCAGTGTCTGTATCCCATTGATCATATTCAATTGTATCTGATCCTGTGTCCTGCACTTGGTCCCATTGGTGGTGTCCCTGGTGATGAGATCCATCATTTAGGATCCCTGAACCACCCATCAGACTTTAGCTTATGAACCACAAAGTGTAGCATCAAATTCTAAATTAATTATTTCCCCCCTCATCCACTGCTGGTGTCTGCCTGTTTATAGATGCTTAAACTTCATGGAATTGAGAAATGGTTGGCTTGAAAATCCTGGCCGTAGTGCTCCTGACAAGGGTGGAATGAAGAAGCACATGGTCTCTATAAGCACAGAAAAGCAATGGGGTGGCTGTTGATTGGATAATGGTAGCCAAAATAGAATGGGGTTTAGTGTTCCTATACAGCAAGAACAAACACCACCATACTTGGCAGGGCAATGGTTCAGGGTCCTGTACTGTTAAAAGCCATCAATCCTCCCAGTACAAGTTTCTCAGCTGTGCCTCATTTCAGTTTTATTTGCTGGTATCTGTTTTCCGGTTATAACCCTGTTATACCTTTAGCCTGCTTCCTGACTCATCAGGTTAATCAGCCTGATGCTGTAACTTTATTAGCCTACCTCTGGTCTCCCTTTGTACTCATTTTACAGGTTGTACATTGAAGAGTCGGGGTTTAAATGGCAAGTTTATTTGGATACGAAAAGCAGGACAGCACACAACTGCAAACACCACGGCTCCCGTCCCAACCGTTCTCCTCTCGTTCTCTTATGTCGAGTCTTGTGCATAAATTCCAGAACGCACTGAAGACTCGACATAAGAACCCAACACATCCTTCCCCTTAACATATAAAAATTGTACCAAACATATATTAACACTAGACATACAAATATCACAACTATTGAACCAAAAGTACAAAATCCCGAAATTTTCTGGGAAGCATCTTGTTTCTAGACGAAGTCTTCCTCTTCAAGTCCTTCGTCACACACCCTTCCTTGGAGGGTCTCACCAACTTCTTATCCAACATTTTCACATCACTAAGTGAATACTTTCGCAGAATGTCCTTCGTTTCATGCTCCTTCTTGGTGGACTCATCCCATGTCTTGTCCAATAGTTCCACATTGCGAGCCAAGGGCAACCTCTCCTTGTCCCACCAATTGCCATCTTCCAACTTAACGGCATTTTTACAAATTTTGATGACTTTCTCTGGACACAAAAATTTAGATTCACCTTTCTGAATGATGCGAGCACTTTTAATCTTGACATAATCACCCACCTTAACATCAACAGGCTTCCTTGAACCCCCTTTGTATTTGTTCTGAGCAGATAACCTCTTCTCACTCACCTTCTCAATCAAACCTTCATCAATTTCAACCTCACCCATCCATTTCCTTGTCAACATGGTTGCAGGGACTCTCCCTCTCAACAACACAAAACGGGACACACCAGTATCTGCATTGGGTGTGGTCCGCACCGCCCACAACAACTTTCTCAACTCTTCCTTGCAATTAAAACCTCTGACTCTAGCCAGTTGTATGTTCTCCTTGATCACCCTGTTTAAGCGTTCAACCAGACCATTACTCCTAGGATGATAAAGGGGTGTCTTAACATGCTTAATTCCCATGAGAATCAGGAAATTGGAAAACTGAGAAGATGTGAATTGACTCCCATTATCTGTAAGTATTTCATTGGGAATACCTTCCCTGTCAAAAATGGATTCTAAAAACTCAATGACTTTATGAGAATTAGGTACTTTCACCAACTTAAACTCAGGTCAATGACTATAAAAATCAATTAACACTATACCATACTCCACCTGCCCATTCAGCAAATTAACAGGCCAATCAGATCCACAGCAGTCTTACTCCAAGCTTTCATGGGCACTTCGATAGCATCAACATGAGAAGGAAGAGTGACATGAGACTGGTCACTAATAGCACACGCCAAGCAATCTCTCACAAAGAGCTCCACATCTCTGTCCAACCCCTGCCACCAAAAATGTTCCCTTATTCTCCTTTTCATGGCCCGCATACCAATGTGTCCTTCATGTGCCAAGGTCAGTATTTTATACCTCAATTCCACTGGCACAACCATTACACCATCACGCATCAAAATATTGTTCACAACAGACAACTCCTCAAAAATGTGTACGCTTCACAATGTACAAATTTGCAAACAGACCATCCTTGTGATATTCCCTCCATAACTTCCTTCATTTGTTCATCCCTACCACATGCTTCCCTCCATTCATCTTCCGTCACCGCACTTTCCAATTGACACTCTAATGAGCATACCAGAAGATCATCCTCATCTGCCTCCTCCTCACTTAGCACGCCTGTGTGAGGAAGACGGGAAAGGCTATCAGCGAGTAAATTCCTAGCACCTGGCACATGCTCCACATGAAAGTTATACATTTGCAATCTGTACTGCCACTTGGCTATTCACGGAGTAGCACGATGCGCGCCCGAGGTGGAAAATAGTTGCACTAAAGGTTTGTGATCCATCCTGACTGTAAAATGTACTCACCACAGATAAGGCTTGAAATGGACAATTCCCCACCAACATCTCTTTCTATCGTCGAATAAGTTGCTTCTGCACCTCTCAGACTGTGTGAGGCAAAAGCAATGACCTCATCCTTGCCATTCCTTTGCTGTAACAATACCGCTCCCAGACCAAGTTGACTGGCATCAGTCATGATTACAATTTCGTCTTTAGTGTTGAATGCCTTCAATGGAATGGCCAAAGCAACTTCTTTTTGAATAGCTGCAAATTCCTGCTCACATTCATGGTACCAGTCAAATTTAACATTATTTCCAAAAGGGACCTGATATTATATGTTTTACTGGCACAATTGGGAATGAACCTGGCATAAAACTCAATGAGACCCATCAAAGATCTAATTTGATCCTTGTTACGAGGAGACTGAAAATCTTCAATAGCCTTAATCAAACTCTCCTTTGGTTCCACCACTCGTTCGGATATTTTATAACCTAGGTAGTCAATACATGATGAACTAAACTTACACTTGTCTGCACTGAGAACAATCCCTTTCTCATTCAACGTAGACAATACTTGTCTCATTCTTTCGTCATGCTGTTACTGGTCCTTGCCAAAGACTAGGATATCATCTTAGAAGGCAATACCACCGTCCATGTTCCCGAGTAAGCTGTCCACCACCCTTTGGAACACAGCCGAAGCTAAGCCAAATGGCATGCGTCTAAATTGAAACAAACCTTCAGGTGTAATAAACGCTGTCAAGTGCCTTGAATCGGGATTCAAATTCATTTGATGATAGGCCGAAGTCATGTCCAATAAACTGAACATACTAGCGTTACCTAGAGTAGATAGAATTTCAGCAATGTTAGGCAACGGATGACAGTCCACCCAAATTTGTGCATTGAGATCGCACAAATCCACACACATGCAAATGGAACTATTGGCCTTAAGGGCAATCACTATGGGAGCCACCCAATCAGACGCATCCACCTTCTCAATTATGTGTTGTTCACACAATCTGTCCAGCTCTCTTTTTAACTCCGCTCTCAGTGCTAAAGGTACTCTACGTACCCTATGAACCTTGGGAACAGCATTATCCTTCAACTTAATCTTGTGCGCAAAGCTCCTGAACATACCAATACCATCCCTGAAAACATCTGGAAAAGCATTAACCCACATAGATTCTACCGACAACACATGGTTGTAATTTTTGTTTAAGATTACCTGATCAGGGTTGTTAGGATCCAATAAAATACCTAAATTCCTTTGATCTTCCCAACCCAACAAACAGGTATCGTCTTTAGCTACATAGACCACTCCTTTAGCCAAATTACCTTGGAAACTCAATTCACCCTCATACTCACCCAATACTTCCACCGGTTTACCACAATAGCCCACTGTCCTAATATGAGACTTCCTAAGCTCAATATGATCAAAATGTTTGCTCCATACCTTCTCACTCCCAAGTGTGTAGGGTGAACCTGATTCAGGCACAACAATTGTTTCACATCCGTTGATTGACAATTTACAGGTAGGCCTCTTGAACTTATTAAAAAATACACAGTCACCGCCACTATCGCCAATTTTAGAACCACAGGCGACAGTAAGGATTTCGTCATCCTCGCTAGTAGATGGATCTAAGCCACCCACGTTGTCACTATGTAACTTAAGAACGTTATCCCTTGAACCAGACCAAGTAACGACCCTACATACCCTTGCAAAATGCCCAATCTTGGCAAATCTCTTTCCCACTGCTGGGCAACTACTCGTCTTACCTAAATGGGAGGAACTACCACTCCTAAAGCATTCAATTTTCTTAGGGTTCTCCTTCCTAACTGATGATTCAGCTTTGACATTCACATGGGATTTGTTAGATTTCTGTTTGATTGAAGCTACTCTTTGAAGAGAATCCTTTTCACTGGCTGTGTTAATCTGTTGCATGAATATAGTAGTACTCTCAATCCTAGTGGCTATCTCCACCACCTTTTCTAATGTTAAATTTGGAGTAGACAAGAGAGTTTCTTGTACCTTCTTATTATTAGTTTTCTCAACGAGTTGATCCCTTACCATTTCATCCTCACACGCCTTATATTCACTTGAAACAGCTAACATTCTCAAAGCCCCCACAAAGCTTGCAACTGGTTCCCCTGGAACCTGTTCTCTCTTGTAAAATGTGTGCCTTTCCATGATAACATTTTTACATGTCTTAAATCTAGCATCCAGAGACTTAATAGCAGAAGCGTATTCATCAATACTTCCATCCCCTTCACCCACAGCCAATGGAACACACAATTGGGGAATGTGTTTTAGGATTTTGCGACCTTCTGGACCTAAACAATGATGTAACAGAGCAAACTTTGTTTTATGAGTAAAAGAGTCACCATCAAGAGCGCCCAGATAAGCTTCAAAACCTTCCTTCCACTAATCCCAATCCGCCTCTGATGAAACTAGATCAGGAGAAAACGCAGGAGGAGGAAGGATGGAATGTTGCATGGTAACGTAAGAGTGAAAATAAGGTATAAGTCAGTTAGATATTAGTTCCCACCAAGATGATAGTGTTGAATCTATCGTAACGCCATAAAATAGTAACAGATGAGATGACATGCAAAAGGGTGTGCGTATCACCGTTGAACTGGAAGAAAAACTCTGAAGAGCATGAACAAAATGCCCAAACAAGAGACTCCAAATGTTACAATATAATAAGATGTGCGTATCACCGCTGAAGAGAAGTCATGAAGACACAAACACTTTAAATGCCGAGGAAAAGGAACTCTGTTGTCTCCGTTGCCAAAAGAATCTCGTAAGTATCACAGGACCACAGAGCCGCGGAGAAAGCGTCCCCGTTGCCTAGGAAACCAATCTGCCATGCACGCGTGCACAAGGCATCTCCGTTGCTAGGAAACAGGACAGGAAGCGTCCTGATAACGGATGCAAACAGGCGCAAGGCAGTAACGACAGAGTGAGGCGCGTGCGCGTCCATATGCTAGCACACGCCACCAACACTCACCACGCCTCACCAGATCTGCCTCAAAATCTGAAGGCAGAAGCACAACAGAGGCTCTGAAGGCAGAAGGGGAACCGAAAGGCAGGAACAAAGTCCGGAACGGAGGGCGTCAGTCCAACCTGGTGCCTGAAGGAAGGCAGCTTCGGCGTCAGAACACAAACAGAGCTCACACGTGGGCACAAGCTGTCCTGCTGTCACTCGTCCCCACTGAAGAGTCCGGGTTTAAATGGTAAGTTTATTCGGATACGAAAAGCAGGACAGCACACAACTGCAAACACCACGGATCCCGTCCCCACCGTTCTCCTCCCGTTCTCTTATGTCCAGTCTCATGCATAAATTCCAGAACGCACGGAAGACTCGACATAAGAACCCAACATACATCTATCTGTCATTCCTGCATTAGAAACTGCTTTGCTGTGTTGCTCATCCATTGACTGTTACCGCTTCCTGTCGCTGAACCAACTGTACAATTCCTGTCATCATGATCACCCATGCAGTGCTAGCCTACCAGATTTCCACTTTTCACACTTGTTGAATTTACTGGGTGGTAAGAGTTCATGCCAGTTCTTCAGCACATCTACCACTAAATGTCCCCTTGTCTGTGCACGTTTCCCTGTGCCAGGGGTCAGTGTATCAGAATACGTGCCATCATGTACATGTATTCATGTTCCTATGTTCATGACTGCACGCTTGTCTTCAGTGCATGAACCCTACTGTGTAAGTGACATGTGTTCGTGTCCATGGCTCTTTCTCAGTGTTTTCCACGGCCTACATGCCCCAGTGCCCTAACTCCATGCCAATACCTGCCTTTCTGACTCATTTTTGGTCTTGGTGTCTCAGTCTCATCATCTCAGTACATTTATCTCTGATCTTTGTCCTCTTGAATATATTCAGTTGCAACTATCCCATAGTCTGTGTCCAAACCCCACTCACCCGATGACCTAATCCATGCGACCCCCATTTCCATGACCCAGTGTCCATTATAAATTGTTGTATGCCAGTCTGAGTCCACGTTCCTTGCGTTGGTGTATCATTGTGTGTGCGTTTCTCTTTGGTGTGCTGCAAATGTTCTTGTGTGTTTTCAAGTCCTGGTCATATCCTCGTGTCAGTGCCTGTGTGTGTGTCTGTGCTTGTCAATGTAACTACCCTTTTTACTCCTACTTCTTTTAAAATATTATGTGATCTTCAGAAAAATATATATTAATGGTCAAACTACCTACTCATACAGTTTAGAACCGTATCCTAAAACGTTCAGGAATAGGTTCTTAAGCATTTAATCACGTCATATATTAAAGCATCATTTTGCCAAAGAAAACAAAGGTAAAACCATATTCAATGATATACTACTTTGAATATTCTAAATATAAAAACTGTATGTAAATACATTTGCCATTCACTCTACAACCAATGATTGCAGAGGGGATTGTAATTTTATTCGACTGTTTGCTCGGTTGCAGAGAGCAAACTTTCCTAGTGGAACTAGTACTTTCAAGCACCTCAACTCCAGTTCTTGACAAATCCTTATGTAATTTTAATGAAGGAATTTGATAGAGAAAGGCTCTACTACTTTTCGTTCCGATTACTCTTTCTCTGACAAAAAATAGTTTTAGTTGCATTTGATTACTTTTGCTCATAATAAGTTGGGTTTTGTTAATAAAAACCTTCGAAAGCCCATTAAAAACCACAGAGGCTCTGGCTACTATACAACACATAAAAAACACTACAATGTCCCAATTATGGTATGCTACTCAAACTATAACTCCAGCCCCTTTCAAGTGGTGGTCATAAATCAATTATGACCGGAAATGACGTCTGAGGTCACATATCAAGTATTCTGGTTTGTACACAGGGCGCAGCCTAAGCCAGGCTTTCATATACACTTTTAGGTGCATTGGGGGTTAAACACAGAGACAGTCTTTGGCCAAGCTTTGCACCTATTTACCTGTACTCACGTAGTTTCTTTGTAGAGAAGTTTGGTGCTCTAAAACATCTGAAAAATGTGTGAGGATATCAGCTACTGCTCTAGTGGTAGAGTCAAGCACCTCTTTCGTTGGCAGTGCCATTTTTCCTCCTTTCTTCTGTACTGGAGTGTTTGTACTCGGCTCATATCCACAGCCTCTGCCATGCTCGAGGACGTAGTTTGGGAACACAGGCCGCTCAGGTATTCCAAGTGTGTAACCATGCCTTTCTGTTTGTGGAGAAGTCACTGTCATCACCTCCTGGGTTTTACCTTTTCAGACAAAGTTATCTCAGTTTTCATGCACCTCAGGGATATTATGTTCCTTTTATTAGTTTCTCTGACTAGGGGTTTGCTGCTAATGTGTGTGCATTAACTAAGCAGTAGTGTTCTTTCCAGTGCATGCTTTGGGATTTATTTCCATGGTGGAAAGCGTCGATCTTCTTTCGAGGTGCGTTGTATCATCCTCCATACATATAGTTGCAGGGATTGTCCCTCCCCGGTCCAGAGCCGCTATGTCTGGGTGCAGGCATGGTGGAGGATACTTATTTATTCGTTATGTTTTTGTTGTATATATCGATTATTAACATACATCAAGCTCGGGGTATATGCAGTTCCAAAATGACGCCCATTACGGGAGATAGTCCTTCTTTTCCTCTCGTGTCCTGTTGAAGGCTGGTCCTTCTCTCCTTTTCTAAGATGGCGCCCATACTCATGGGTTAGTCCATTTTCTATTACTTCACTACCAACGCGCGGAGGTTTTAAATTTCTATCCTCCTCCGTTAGTTCGACGTTCGAGATTAATGTACCGATACAGAGGACGCCGCGGGGGGATTTCGACCGCGGTCGTTGCCTTTCTTGATGATGGCTACTTACGTATACGATAGGTGAGATACTGAATTTGGTTATTGGGGACCTGGTGACTTGATGTCTCATTATTACTTTTGGGGATATTTCCTAATCGTGTTGATTTATATTTAGCATGCCTCAATTGCAGCATATAATAATTTTTCTTTCCGATTTCTTTCTTCACTCTGCATACTTAGGAAACGGTTCTTGAATACTTCATTTGCATCCTAATGTTGGATATTATATATATTTTACTCAGGTCAGTCTGGGACCTTTTGGTCACATTTGCTTGTACCCTTATTTGGGGACGTTTTTCTATTTAGACATGTAGGAGACTTAGTGGATTATATAGTGGATCTATGATTATTTTCCACAGACTCTGGACGGTTCTTAATGATACTGGTTATACATGTAGATATAATTTGAGTTAAGGTATGTTTCGATTTATGGGTTTTTCACTGTTTATTATGAAGGGCTCTGGTGGTGTTTCTGTTATCTTACACTGGGCAAGCTATTATTACATTGCGCACTTTGGTGTTGACTGGGTGTCTGGGGTGACTTTTCTTTGGACTTTGGAAACATGCACACTCATATTGTGATCAAACTTTGTACACATGGGTTATTCATATATATATTCCCATTTTGTGCTTTAACTTTATAGGCAATGTTATCATATTTTGTGATAATTTTAATAATTTTATTGTGGTGATGGGACTATATGTTTGTTCCCACCAGATGAATGATCACAAGAAGTCACAAATTACATGTTTTCGTTTTAGGATCTCACAAATTGTCACGATAAGATATACTTTATGGTCTGCTCTTGACGGTTCTGTACACATGTTATGAATTAGTGACTGTTCTCATTTTATTTCAGCCCTGATGAAGTCCGTGAGAGTACTGTTCTCATAGGACGAAACACGTGTTGGCTGTGGCTGTATGTGCTACATGGATACTGACTTCAATACTGTGTTTACTACATGAACATGGATGTCAAAGGACAATTCTGTGGTTACTATGATGAACTTTTTTGTTGAACAATAAATTGAGCTTGAAACTCTCCATGGTATTAATGCCATTATACATTACATATTGATATATTACTTACTTGGAATTATAGATTCATGGGTGCCCTGACAGCTGTGTTTTGTCATTGTGAGTTTCCCTGGAAACATTAGAGGAGTTAGGAAGATCCTCTTGCCAGGAGCACCATGTTAAAATTGGAATGTTAATGCTATTATATTGACTCACTGTGAGCGCCCATATCCTATGACTTGCTTCCTATGTGCTCTCAATTTTCTTTGATGTTAAACATAGGGGTGCTGCTCCAGCCTTTTGTATTGTATGTTTTGATTATTCTTTGATTGGAGTGCTTTGCTTCGTTTATACTTTATATTGTAAATATGGACCGTGATAAACTAGCAGCAGACATCTTTGGTAGTTTAGAGCAGACAGGGACTATACCTAAACCTTATACAGCGGGTGCCCAGCACACCAAAATGGGGCTCCGTGACAAATTTTTCAAATTAGAAAAATTGAAGAAACAGGAGATGTCTAAATGGTGGGATGGGGCAACCTTAAAACAATATGTAAAACTTCACAGGATACCTAGAGGTCTAAGATCACATATTTTTCCTACCTTTGATGATCTTGATCCAGACTTATTGGACAATTGGGAACAAGAAATAGTGTCAAGTTCTTTTAGACTAATGAATATTCTGATAGAAAACTCGGAGAGGAAAATCACTAAATTACAAACAGAAATTGCTGAATTAGAAACAGATATTAACAAAATGAACATGGAGGAACCAACGGCTAAGAACTATAAAATTCTTAATGAAATTATGGAACTGCATCAAAATGAGATTACACAAAGGAAGGCACGCAAATTTAGGCGAGATGAGTTGGATTACAAAAATGGTAGGATCTTTACATTCTCCCATAAATATGATCATTTATCCAAAAGAAGTGCGTCCCCATTAGGTTCTGATTTAGGCTCCTCATCCTCACTAAATAGTGCTTCTACCAGCAACAGTGATTTAAGTGCTATTTCCAACACTTCTAGACAGGACAGGTCAGCACAACCCTCTTTTTTAGCAGAGGTCCAGAGGATAAGGCAGGGACAATGGGAACTAGGCCGACGCAAGATAGACCCAGGAAAATCAGGCGGGGTGGCAGAGGAGGAACACGCAAATACAAGACAAGGAATGCAGACAAGATCATGGAACAGGGGGAAATAGCCAATTCTGATATTGGTTCTATCAATGTAATTAACCTCTCCAACTTGGAGCTTACTTCTCATGACCTTACACTTCTTGGCAAGGGATTAGGGTTCTGTCCAGGAGAATTTGGAGACTTTCAGAATACGAAAATTGATTTTTTCAAATTTATTAGACGTCTAAAACTGAAAAAATATTTTGCGAATCATTCTGATAACAGGGACAACATCATCTCCCTGGATGGTCTCAATGAAGACCAACAGTTGTCCATTAAGGATATTCAAGACACGGCCACTCTATTGTCTATAGCGGACTGCGAACAGGATCCTACCACTATAACTCGAATTTTATCGGATCTAGATATCCCATCTGACTCACTGCCTAGTGGTTTAAAAAGCAAATCAATGTGGACACCAACCCTGAATAGGGATAACTGTATAGAAACCTTTTTCAGAGTGGTCTGGCGTGATTTTAATAAACTAGAATCAAAGAATGACAGTCGCCATTATATTTGGCATCAGAACCTCACCCAAAAGGAAATGACAAACTTAAGACTATTGCGTACCAATGGGGAGATTACCATAAGAGAGGCAGACAAGGGGGGAAATATTGTAGTAATGAACACCTCAGATTATGATCAGGAGATTTATAGGCAACTAGGGGATGTGACTTGTTATGAAAAGATGATATCAGACCCTATCCCCGCACTTACGAATAAAATCAATAAATTTCTACATGACTGTTTTACTCAATCACTTTTAAAAGAAGATGAGTATATGTACCTTCGTATTCACAGACCCAGGAACCCTTGTATATATATACTACCTAAAGTACATAAGAGTCTCACTTCCCCTCCTGGCAGGCCTATTGTTTCAGGCATCGATGGTCCATCTGAGAGACTGTCGGAATATGTTGATATTTTTTTACAGCCTTATGTAGGAAACTTACCTTCCTATATTAAGGATACAAAACATATTCTCAGCATACTCATGGATATAACATGGGAACCAGGGATGATTTTAGTTACACTAGATGTCACCTCCCTTTATACCAGCATTAACCATGAACAAGGAAAGGAGGCACTACGTCTCTTCCTCTATAAAAGACCGGCGAACCTATATGGCCATACCCAAATGCTAATAAAAATGGTAGATCTGATCTTAAACAATAATGTATTTTTATTTAAAAGTGATTGGTATCGCCAAAAGCAAGGTGTAGCTATGGGATCCAAATTCTCACCGGCCTATGCGAATCTCTTTATGGGAATGTTTGAGCAAAATATGATCTGGAGTAAAGAGGGTAGTAAATGGATCTCTGATATACTCTATTGGGGCAGATATATCGATGATTGTTTGATGATCTGGACTGGCGACTCACAAGAACTTGACAACTTCATTAACTATTTAAATAATAATGAGTATAATATTCACTTTACTTCTGAACGAAGTGTGACTAACATTGCCTTTCTTGACGTGGAACTTCTGATTTGCAACAACAAAATAGAAAGTCGTCTTTACAGAAAGAGTACTTCCTGTAACTCTATCCTACACGCAAAGAGCGCACATCCAGTTCATCAAATTAATGCGATACCGTATGGTGAGATGGTTAGGGCGAGGCGCAATTGTAGTCTTGAGGAAGATTTTGGCCTATGTATACAAGATATGAGCATGAGATTCAAAGCACGGGGATACTCCACTAAGGTGATAGACAAAGCTCGGATTAGGGCTTTACGTCTGTCCAGATCAGACACACTGGGTCAAAAATTGAGAACTAAGGATAATGGTATCCGCTGTATTGTGAATTTCACAAAAACGGCTACTTTATTACGTAAATGTATGAACAGACATTGGTCTATTCTAATAGCAGATCCTACTCTGAAAAAAGTGATCCCGGCTACCCCACTGTTTACGTATAGAAGAGGCAGAACCCTTAAAAATTTGCTATGTTCTAATTTTCGCTGTAAACCAACTCAGACTAACTGGCTTACCAGCCGTGGAAAGGGTTTCTTTAAGTGTGGACATTGTGGAATGTGTAGATGGGCCAAGTCAGGCATCTCCACATTCACCAGCTGTACTGGGACGCCATACAACATTAATCACAATATTACATGTGATAGTAATTTTGTCATCTACATGATTATGTGCAATTGTGGCCTATACTATGTAGGCAGTACTATCAGACCACTCAGAGTTAGGGCGGGTGAACATTTCAGAGCTTTGAGACAAGGTGAGGAGAGATACCCTATAGTAAACCATATGCGACACTGTCCAAAACAAAAAAACATTGTTGGTTTTGAATTCTTTGGATTTGATCAGGTAAATAGAGACCCCAGAGGTGGCAATAGGGAACTAGCCCTCAGGAGAAAAGAATGTTATTGGATTTTGAAACTCAGAGCGGTGGAGGAGGGTCTCAATACCAACTTTGAAATGGAATACTATTTGGGAACATAAGAATAATTACTGATATTTATGCATCATCTTTACAATCTACTCTCCTCTCATTCTGACTTACTAAGTTCATTAAGCATATGTTATTCATGAATCTACTGCAAGTGTAGTCTTTTGATTATATTGTGTCTCATCTACATACAAGTCACTGGGTCAAATGCTATGTGAATTGATTATACTGACTGGTACCCAACTCAGAGGGACATATACTCTGTATTTGCGGCATGCATAAATACTCATTTGGAGAGATCAGATACATATATTGTGTTAGAACAGGAATACATAGTAATGCAATGGTAGATCATCATTAACTGTCTCCGGTTTGCTTGTTTGTAATCCAAACCATGGTGTAATTTATATGTTTTAGGTATACTTGACAGTGTGTTGTCTATACATAATATGAGTGGGGCATGAGACGGTCACGTGTACTCTTCCCCTTTCTCCTTTTACACCAAACACTTACGTATAGACCACTGGGTTTTTCGTATTAATCTATTCGGTTGTGCTGTGCGAGGGATACTACTACTTCACCTACATATATCTTGTTAGATGCGGCAATAAACAATTATGGTTACAACCAGATATCTTGGGGGTAGGAGTTCTCCCCATAGGCCATTATCTTGACACGGATGGTGGCGGTATGCAATTTAAGGAATTCCTTACAATTTTTGCTTTATTGCATGACTTAGGCTAATAAGAATTTGGGAGGATACTTATTTATTCGTTATGTTTTTGTTGTATATATCGATTATTAACATACATCAAGCTCGGGGTATATGCAGTTCCAAAATGACGCCCATTACGGGAGATAGTCCTTCTTTTCCTCTCGTGTCCTGTTGAAGGCTGGTCCTTCTCTCCTTTTCTAAGATGGCGCCCATACTCATGGGTTAGTCCATTTTCTATTACTTCACTACCAACGCGCGGAGGTTTTAAATTTCTATCCTCCTCCGTTAGTTCGACGTTCGAGATTAATGTACCGATACAGAGGACGCCGCGGGGGGATTTCGACCGCGGTCGTTGCCTTTCTTGATGATGGCTACTTACGTATACGATAGGTGAGATACTGAATTTGGTTATTGGGGACCTGGTGACTTGATGTCTCATTATTACTTTTGGGGATATTTCCTAATCGTGTTGATTTATATTTAGCATGCCTCAATTGCAGCATATAATAATTTTTCTTTCCGATTTCTTTCTTCACTCTGCATACTTAGGAAACGGTTCTTGAATACTTCATTTGCATCCTAATGTTGGATATTATATATATTTTACTCAGGTCAGTCTGGGACCTTTTGGTCACATTTGCTTGTACCCTTATTTGGGGACGTTTTTCTATTTAGACATGTAGGAGACTTAGTGGATTATATAGTGGATCTATGATTATTTTCCACAGACTCTGGACGGTTCTTAATGATACTGGTTATACATGTAGATATAATTTGAGTTAAGGTATGTTTCGATTTATGGGTTTTTCACTGTTTATTATGAAGGGCTCTGGTGGTGTTTCTGTTATCTTACACTGGGCAAGCTATTATTACATTGCGCACTTTGGTGTTGACTGGGTGTCTGGGGTGACTTTTCTTTGGACTTTGGAAACATGCACACTCATATTGTGATCAAACTTTGTACACATGGGTTATTCATATATATATTCCCATTTTGTGCTTTAACTTTATAGGCAATGTTATCATATTTTGTGATAATTTTAATAATTTTATTGTGGTGATGGGACTATATGTTAGTTCCCACCAGATGAATGATCACAAGAAGTCACAAATTACATGTTTTCGTTTTAGGATCTCACAAATTGTCACGATAAGATATACTTTATGGTCTGCTCTTGACGGTTCTGTACACATGTTATGAATTAGTGACTGTTCTCATTTTATTTCAGCCCTGATGAAGTCCGTGAGAGTACTGTTCTCATAGGACGAAACACGTGTTGGCTGTGGCTGTATGTGCTACATGGATACTGACTTCAATACTGTGTTTACTACATGAACATGGATGTCAAAGGACAATTCTGTGGTTACTATGATGAACTTTTTTGTTGAACAATAAATTGAGCTTGAAACTCTCCATGGTATTAATGCCATTATACATTACATATTGATATATTACTTACTTGGAATTATAGATTCATGGGTGCCCTGACAGCTGTGTTTTGTCATTGTGAGTTTCCCTGGAAACATTAGAGGAGTTAGGAAGATCCTCTTGCCAGGAGCACCATGTTAAAATTGGAATGTTAATGCTATTATATTGACTCACTGTGAGCGCCCATATCCTATGACTTGCTTCCTATGTGCTCTCAATTTTCTTTGATGTTAAACATAGGGGTGCTGCTCCAGCCTTTTGTATTGTATGTTTTGATTATTCTTTGATTGGAGTGCTTTGCTTCGTTTGTACTTTATATTGTAAATATGGACCGTGATAAACTAGCAGCAGACATCTTTGGTAGTTTAGAGCAGACAGGGACTATACCTAAACCTTATACAGCGGGTGCCCAGCACACCAAAATGGGGCTCCGTGACAAATTTTTCAAATTAGAAAAATTGAAGAAACAGGAGATGTCTAAATGGTGGGATGGGGCAACCTTAAAACAATATGTAAAACTTCACAGGATACCTAGAGGTCTAAGATCACATATTTTTCCTACCTTTGATGATCTTGATCCAGACTTATTGGACAATTGGGAACAAGAAATAGTGTCAAGTTCTTTTAGACTAATGAATATTCTGATAGAAAACTCGGAGAGGAAAATCACTAAATTACAAACAGAAATTGCTGAATTAGAAACAGATATTAACAAAATGAACATGGAGGAACCAACGGCTAAGAACTATAAAATTCTTAATGAAATTATGGAACTGCATCAAAATGAGATTACACAAAGGAAGGCACGCAAACTTAGGCGAGATGAGTTGGATTACAAAAATGGTAGGATCTTTACATTCTCCCATAAATATGATCATTTATCCAAAAGAAGTGCGTCCCCATTAGGTTCTGATTTAGGCTCCTCATCCTCACTAAATAGTGCTTCTACCAGCAACAGTGATTTAAGTGCTATTTCCAACACTTCTAGACAGGACAGGTCAGCACAACCCTCTTTTTTAGCAGAGGTCCAGAGGATAAGGCAGGGACAATGGGAACTAGGCCGACGCAAGATAGACCCAGGAAAATCAGGCGGGGTGGCAGAGGAGGAACACGCAAATACAAGACAAGGAATGCAGACAAGATCATGGAACAGGGGGAAATAGCCAATTCTGATATTGGTTCTATCAATGTAATTAACCTCTCCAACTTGGAGCTTACTTCTCATGACCTTACACTTCTTGGCAAGGGACTAGGGTTCTGTCCAGGAGAATTTGGAGACTTTCAGAATACGAAAATTGATTTTTTCAAATTTATTAGACGTCTAAAACTGAAAAAATATTTTGCGAATCATTCTGATAACAGGGACAACATCATCTCCCTGGATGGTCTCAATGAAGACCAACAGTTGTCCATTAAGGATATTCAAGACACGGCCACTCTATTGTCTATAGCGGACTGCGAACAGGATCCTACCACTATAACTCGAATTTTATCGGATCTAGATATCCCATCTGACTCACTGCCTAGTGGTTTAAAAAGCAAATCAATGTGGACACCAACCCTGAATAGGGATAACTGTATAGAAACCTTTTTCAGAGTGGTCTGGCGTGATTTTAATAAACTAGAATCAAAGAATGACAGTCGCCATTATATTTGGCATCAGAACCTCACCCAAAAGGAAATGACAAACTTAAGACTATTGCGTACCAATGGGGAGATTACCATAAGAGAGGCAGACAAGGGGGGAAATATTGTAGTAATGAACACCTCAGATTATGATCAGGAGATTTATAGGCAACTAGGGGATGTGACTTGTTATGAAAAGATGATATCAGACCCTATCCCCGCACTTACGAATAAAATCAATAAATTTCTACATGACTGTTTTACTCAATCACTTTTAAAAGAAGATGAGTATATGTACCTTCGTATTCACAGACCCAGGAACCCTTGTATATATATACTACCTAAAGTACATAAGAGTCTCACTTCCCCTCCTGGCAGGCCTATTGTTTCAGGCATCGATGGTCCATCTGAGAGACTGTCGGAATATGTTGATATTTTTTTACAGCCTTATGTAGGAAACTTACCTTCCTATATTAAGGATACGAAACATATTCTCAGCATACTCATGGATATAACATGGGAACCAGGGATGATTTTAGTTACACTAGATGTCACCTCCCTTTATACCAGCATTAACCATGAACAAGGAAAGGAGGCACTACGTCTCTTCCTCTATAAAAGACCGGCGAACCTATATGGCCATACCCAAATGCTAATAAAAATGGTAGATCTGATCTTAAACAATAATGTATTTTTATTTAAAAGTGATTGGTATCGCCAAAAGCAAGGTGTAGCTATGGGATCCAAATTCTCACCGGCCTATGCGAATCTCTTTATGGGAATGTTTGAGCAAAATATGATCTGGAGTAAAGAGGGTAGTAAATGGATCTCTGATATACTCTATTGGGGCAGATATATCGATGATTGTTTGATGATCTGGACTGGCGACTCACAAGAACTTGACAACTTCATTAACTATTTAAATAATAATGAGTATAATATTCACTTTACTTCTGAACGAAGTGTGACTAACATTGCCTTTCTTGACGTGGAACTTCTGATTTGCAACAACAAAATAGAAAGTCGTCTTTACAGAAAGAGTACTTCCTGTAACTCTATCCTACACGCAAAGAGCGCACATCCAGTTCATCAAATTAATGCGATACCGTATGGTGAGATGGTTAGGGCGAGGCGCAATTGTAGTCTTGAGGAAGATTTTGGCCTATGTATACAAGATATGAGCATGAGATTCAAAGCACGGGGATACTCCACTAAGGTGATAGACAAAGCTCGGATTAGGGCTTTACGTCTGTCCAGATCAGACACACTGGGTCAAAAATTGAGAACTAAGGATAATGGTATCCGCTGTATTGTGAATTTCACAAAAACGGCTACTTTATTACGTAAATGTATGAACAGACATTGGTCTATTCTAATAGCAGATCCTACTCTGAAAAAAGTGATCCCGGCTACCCCACTGTTTACGTATAGAAGAGGCAGAACCCTTAAAAATTTGCTATGTTCTAATTTTCGCTGTAAACCAACTCAGACTAACTGGCTTACCAGCCGTGGAAAGGGTTTCTTTAAGTGTGGACATTGTGGAATGTGTAGATGGGCCAAGTCAGGCATCTCCACATTCACCAGCTGTACTGGGACGCCATACAACATTAATCACAATATTACATGTGATAGTAATTTTGTCATCTACATGATTATGTGCAATTGTGGCCTATACTATGTAGGCAGTACTATCAGACCACTCAGAGTTAGGGCGGGTGAACATTTCAGAGCTTTGAGACAAGGTGACGAGAGATACCCTATAGTAAACCATATGCGACACTGTCCAAAACAAAAAAACATTGTTGGTTTTGAATTCTTTGGATTTGATCAGGTAAATAGAGACCCCAGAGGTGGCAATAGGGAACTAGCCCTCAGGAGAAAAGAATGTTATTGGATTTTGAAACTCAGAGCGGTGGAGGAGGGTCTCAATACCAACTTTGAAATGGAATACTATTTGGGAACATAAGAATAATTACTGATATTTATGCATCATCTTTACAATCTACTCTCCTCTCATTCTGACTTACTAAGTTCATTAAGCATATGTTATTCATGAATCTACTGCAAGTGTAGTCTTTTGATTATATTGTGTCTCATCTACATACAAGTCACTGGGTCAAATGCTATGTGAATTGATTATACTGACTGGTACCCAACTCAGAGGGACATATACTCTGTATTTGCGGCATGCATAAATACTCATTTGGAGAGATCAGATACATATATTGTGTTAGAACAGGAATACATAGTAATGCAATGGTAGATCATCATTAACTGTCTCAGGTTTGCTTGTTTGTAATCCAAACCATGGTGTAATTTATATGTTTTAGGTATACTTGACAGTGTGTTGTCTATACATAATATGAGTGGGGCATGAGACGGTCACGTGTACTCTTCCCCTTTCTCCTTTTACACCAAACACTTACGTATAGACCACTGGGTTTTTCGTATTAATCTATTCGGTTGTGCTGTGCGAGGGATACTACTACTTCACCTACATATATCTTGTTAGATGCGGCAATAAACAATTATGGTTACAACCAGATATCTTGGGGGTAGGAGTTCTCCCCATAGGCCATTATCTTGACACGGATGGTGGCGGTATGCAATTTAAGGAATTCCTTACAATTTTTGCTTTATTGCATGACTTAGGCTAATAAGAATTTGGGAGGATACTTATTTATTCGTTATGTTTTTGTTGTATATATCGATTATTAACATACATCAAGCTCGGGGTATATGCAGTTCCAAAATGACGCCCATTACGGGAGATAGTCCTTCTTTTCCTCTCGTGTCCTGTTGAAGGCTGGTCCTTCTCTCCTTTTCTAAGATGGCGCCCATACTCATGGGTTAGTCCATTTTCTATTACTTCACTACCAACGCGCGGAGGTTTTAAATTTCTATCCTCCTCCGTTAGTTCGACGTTCGAGATTAATGTACCGATACAGAGGACGCCGCGGGGGGATTTCGACCGCGGTCGTTGCCTTTCTTGATGATGGCTACTTACGTATACGATAGGTGAGATACTGAATTTGGTTATTGGGGACCTGGTGACTTGATGTCTCATTATTACTTTTGGGGATATTTCCTAATCGTGTTGATTTATATTTAGCATGCCTCAATTGCAGCATATAATAATTTTTCTTTCCGATTTCTTTCTTCACTCTGCATACTTAGGAAACGGTTCTTGAATACTTCATTTGCATCCTAATGTTGGATATTATATATATTTTACTCAGGTCAGTCTGGGACCTTTTGGTCACATTTGCTTGTACCCTTATTTGGGGACGTTTTTCTATTTAGACATGTAGGAGACTTAGTGGATTATATAGTGGATCTATGATTATTTTCCACAGACTCTGGACGGTTCTTAATGATACTGGTTATACATGTAGATATAATTTGAGTTAAGGTATGTTTCGATTTATGGGTTTTTCACTGTTTATTATGAAGGGCTCTGGTGGTGTTTCTGTTATCTTACACTGGGCAAGCTATTATTACATTGCGCACTTTGGTGTTGACTGGGTGTCTGGGGTGACTTTTCTTTGGACTTTGGAAACATGCACACTCATATTGTGATCAAACTTTGTACACATGGGTTATTCATATATATATTCCCATTTTGTGCTTTAACTTTATAGGCAATGTTATCATATTTTGTGATAATTTTAATAATTTTATTGTGGTGATGGGACTATATGTTAGTTCCCACCAGATGAATGATCACAAGTAGTCACAAATTACATGTTTTCGTTTTAGGATCTCACAAATTGTCACGATAAGATATACTTTATGGTCTGCTCTTGACGGTTCTGTACACATGTTATGAATTAGTGACTGTTCTCATTTTATTTCAGCCCTGATGAAGTCCGTGAGAGTACTGTTCTCATAGGACGAAACACGTGTTGGCTGTGGCTGTATGTGCTACATGGATACTGACTTCAATACTGTGTTTACTACATGAACATGGATGTCAAAGGACAATTCTGTGGTTACTATGATGAACTTTTTTGTTGAACAATAAATTGAGCTTGAAACTCTCCATGGTATTAATGCCATTATACATTACATATTGATATATTACTTACTTGGAATTATAGATTCATGGGTGCCCTGACAGCTGTGTTTTGTCATGGTGGAGTTGATAAGGTTACTTCTGGGGGAAAAAAAAAATCTCTGAGTGTGATGGTATGTACTCTATCCTCTTCTTGTTTGACAAGGTCTCAGAAGA
The DNA here is from genome assembly GCF_031143425.1 of Pleurodeles waltl. NCBI lineage: Eukaryota > Metazoa > Chordata > Amphibia > Caudata > Salamandridae > Pleurodeles > Pleurodeles waltl. The sequence goes on from NC_090440.1 coordinate 491,793,428, forward strand.
AGTTCTTACTAGGGCTGCGACAGATGAATGACAGTCTATTTGATGTCATGACTTTCACAATTGACGTGGTACAGTGCATCTATCCGTGATACCCAAAGGTTATTTATAGAGTCCGGTGATTCCTGGAGCACACACCTTTTTGTCCATTGTCATGGACTCCAGCAGTGGGCGCTTTATTGAGAGTTGTTGAGCTCCACTCCTGACTCTGTTGCCTCCCATTTGACCTCGAACTTTCCCCCGGGTATTTTTATCAAAGACAATGTAAACCTCGAACAGCTGCTTCTGCCAGCGATGTCAGGCCCACCCATGTCTTTCTGACGCAGACTTAATGGGTAACTTTTTCCCAAATAAGGATTAGGAGTTGACTGGGCTGAGTCAAGATTGAGGATGAATCTTTATCCACATTTCTCAGATTTCCAAGTTTCATAGCTTCCTGTGAATTCTTTTGTAGGGCAGTCTGTTTTGAGATTGTGTGTTTAACTCCAGCAAGACTTTACAGTTTCATGATATGCGTTTTCGTGGACCTTTTTTCACGTGAGTCAATTCCTTCTCCTTTAAGTCCCAGCTGAGATTTTTTTAATTGTTTCAGACACATGGTAGATATCAGGTACTATTGTGCTAGATGTCACTGCCTATCCTACGATCATGGATTCTTCTTTGCAGCTCTATCGGTTAGTCCTGTCAGTTAGGATTGCTGAAGTTGGTTCAAGATTCTTCCTCCTGTTCGTCCTTATGTGGGAAGTTCCTACAACTTGTGCAAACTTAAGAAGCCTCCCGAGAATGCATCCAAGTCGTTTTTACAGAAGAAACAATTTAGCAATTGTAGCGAGTAGAAATGTGCACCTGCTTTTTGCTTTTCTGTTTTTTTATATTTTTATATTCGTGACAGAGGAGAGGTATGAAGAATACCCCTATAAGTTGAATTAATTTCAATGGGAATATTAATAAAACATGCAATGTAGAACAGTCCTCTAGCTAGAAATCGACAAAATACTCCCACCAATTGTGTTAAAGTATTTCAAGCGTAACTTTATTAACGACTTCGATTGGAATATTTCTTCGCATTTGGGAACATTTTAACACTTAAGACATACTATGAGACCACAAGTTAATTCCCGTCTCGTTTATATGTAGCATGACGTGGTGCTTTTCGTGCTGAAATATAGTCTAAAATAATGGCATTGAATCGAACAAGATGTTTTGGCTGCTATGTTTTAAATTTCCATCAGGGGGCAGTAGAACATCACGCTGTAAATACTGCTCTCGGTTGTACTCTTTAAAGGAAGCTCAGGCTTCTTTCGCATAGCGCCACCGAAGACAAGCAGTAAACAATTTCCCAGAATGCTCTGGCAATCCTGACAAACAGCAGTATGTTCTAGTTTATTGATTCAGCTAGTGCACTAAAACAGCAGTACATCAATAACTATCTTTAGTTAGGAAACTCTGGTCTGTGGAACAGTACTGCCAGTTTGGGAAAACAACATTAAAGCTAGAAAGAAAAATTGTGAGTTTGGGGAATATTGGCGGCAAGGGAAAAGAGCGGTTCTGTGGAAGAACAGCCAGGAGAAGGCATTGGTGTGGAATAAAATGCTATCGTCTGGATTAAGACGCTGTAAACACACTACAAACATCAAAAAATGCAGTAGACATGACAATATGCAAGGACAGTAGTAACGCTGCCACTTCAGATGATGAAACTGGAGCAGCGTAATTTTCATTCACATTTAGACTTATATTTTGATATGTTGCATTTATTGAAAGCACATTGCATATGTAATCATGAATGCGTTTATTCAAGTTTTGCATTTATTCTGGCATAATGCTTGCAGCCATAATTCTGTATTAGAAGTGCATGTTGATAATGATCTAATAGTTTGCTTAAGTAGGCACTCATTTTAACATGAAAATGTACTTTTTCATACTCTGCATATTTTTCTTTCACAGGAGTGCATTTGTGATTTCTGAGCTAGAGAGATTAGAGATACAGAGGCTTGAGAAAATAATTCTTGGCATGGACTGAACAATTAAATGTGCAGTAAAAGCTTCCTATTTGTTGTATATCTTGAGTGAAGACATTCAAGGTTAACCTGGTCGTTGGAGCTCTTTGGGATGGGAGATTCATCCAATGTTGCAAGTGTACTCGATGAGAAGGAGAAATAATTGGGTTTCTGATTACATGTTTGGAGATATGGATGCTTCCATTGTTAGCATTACGCACGTTCCTTTGGACTTGGAGAGGTCCAGACCTCTTCACACCTTTTTTGCATTTACAGTGTATAGCTTCATTCTAACACTGGTTCCTTTCTTTAAAGACCTCTACTGGAATCTTTATGACCCTGAAACCTGCCTTACTTCATTCCCGAAGCACTAGACGCATTTAGCGTGAATTCTCCCATTTTTGTTAGAACATGAGCTAGAAGATCTGAAATTAATTTATGCTTAGAAGGAGCAATCTGAGTTCCTTTAACAAATGTCAATTTCTGTTTCTTAGTAGCTGTATTGCTGTGACTGTAATTTATGTAGTCTTATGCTTTTGAGATTGCATTTATTCTGGCGTTTCATCTTGCCGATTTTGATTCTGTGCCTTTACAATTTGATTCTAATCTGCGCATATATTGGAGTCATTACTAATTTGTAATAAATCTACTAACATTTCTGTATCAATTCCTCATTGTGTGCCTAATGAGTTTCACAGGTTTTAAATTGTGAAGCTGTTGCTAACTCCTTTGCCCAGTCTAATACAAGGTCCATCAGATGGAGACAGCCTTCTGCTTGCATGTCCACTCCTGCAGATGGTAGCTTTTTGGATGGTTAGTTACAAGAGAAGGGAGTAAGAGTGCCCTTCTCTAGACTTGTACCAAACCCATTCCAAGTCCCCGAAGCCCACGGTTCGAGTTGGAGGATTGATGAAGTTCCAGTGGATCAAGAGAGAGTTGCAACAGCACAGGAGTGAGTATTAATAGGGTCACATGTTGCAATTGCTTTTGTCTAGCTAGCGGTGTTTTTCAAAGGTTGTGTGGTGTGCTGTGGTAATGGTTTAAGTTCTTGTGTGAGTGTGGTGCTTGATGCAGAGAAGTTGAAGTTGTTATCGGGTTCAATATAGCCTAAGATCGTAAGATAGTAATAAGGTATTGGTGTGGAAGCCACTGTGTTGTAATTATCTGCCAAGTTTTCTGGTGCTTGTCGTGAGATGTCATCAACAGCACAATTGAGATAGGGACATTTATCATTGGTAAGAGTAAGGTGTGCTTGTTGTGGCAAATCCCTGGAGCACAGCGAGAAGCTACACTAATCAGGGTAATTCCCTGCAGGTTGAGGTTTCATTGAAGTATGAGTCAGAGTAGATCGGAAAGCGTTATTCCAGATCGTTTCTTGTGTGATGGAGTACTTTCATTTTTTTAGGGGGGCAGAGAAAGCTATTTGTTAAAATTGCTTTGCGTTCTGCCATGGATGTTTAGTATTGAGAAGAGTGCATTTATGAGAAATTGTAAAGGAGGGTGAGTTGCTACTGGGAGTGAGGTTGACGTCACAGTGTGTCACAATGGTATTGGTTGGTCGGTGTTAAGCCACGTTGTTATTGAATGTCTACGTCATAAGAGTGTCACAACGTTATTGGCTGATATCGTAGGACTAAAAATGTGGGTAAAAACTTATTTCCTGATTCAAAATGTATTTCTAATGCTGATTATTGAAAACATTGTTGAAAAATGAAATGTCTTAAGGCTTTACGAGATCTAGTGAGGGGAGTTGTGAAAATACATGTTTGTGAGTGGGAAGAGGCACCACCCAGAGATACAACAGGCCATTATATGGCTATAAATGTGGGCCTTCACACATGTTTTTGGCTGAATGAATGGCTTAAGATCACAGAGAAGGAAGGTACATTGAGGTTTCCATTCTATGGCACATTTAATTTGAGAATCATTGACAATTTGAGGAGAGTTTTGTACTAGATGAAACCAAAACCTAGACCAGCACAGTACAAAGTACTTAATGCTTGGAAACATCCAGCCCATGCTAGACAGAGGGAAAGATTTCAAGGAAGGGTCCAAAAAGCAATATGTACTTTCACAGATGCAAGATGGGATGCAAAACAAAAACAGGTGGAGGGCTGACATGATAGAAGGAGCTAGATTTTAACCTGCATTGGCGAGTGAAGAGACGGAGGAGGAGAAAGGAAGTTGAAAAGACAAAAGACACAGAAAATATATTTGAAGACAGTGATAGTGATTCTAGCGATTATATTTTGGATGTGTTGCTATGTGTGGCATGTCCACCCCCATATAATGGAAGCCAACTTGGAGAAATTAGTGGTGCAGTTCACTAATGGAAATTTATAAGTACCCTCTGCACCGGTAAATTCAGGAGTACATGCGAGTCAAACCCGATGGGAGGGAGTTCAGGAACTAATACCTCTGTTAACCCCACTGTTCCCAATGCCTCATATGCAATTACTGTTCCAGTCACAATTGGTCCCGCAGTTCCATTATGTAGACCTGAGTCATCGGGAGCTGTGACACATGCTTTGACAGTTCCTACAAGAATAACTCCGTCAAATGCTGTACATGTCATCCGGGGAGGGAGAAAACGGGAAGTATCCTGTCGATTCAGAGTACGCCCCATGCCGCTTCTGTGTCCACTGCAGCAAATCAAGCAGGGACTTCTGCAATAGGAGAACCAACCCAAAGATCACAACCTTCTGTCATGAGGTTCTGGAATTCACTTCTGAGTGTTAACCATAGTATTCCTTGAGAAGGGATAGTATTTAGTGACCCTGTAACGCCGGTTGGTCTTAATGCTAAAGAATATGAAGAATAGGTTAGAAATCTAATTGAGCCGTCGAAAGGAAGTCCAAGCCCTGGATTAAGTGGAGAGATCTCAGTCCCTGATGAGAGGAAACGCAGTGGAAGGGGTCAAACTAAAGTTAGAGTTAGACAAAATCATATCAGGAAATCCTGATCTTTCCTGATTAGACCCCTACCAAGAGAATTCATTTGTGTTGATGCATAAGGATATAACAACGCGTGCATGACAAACACATAATAAATTGCCTGAATCGGCTCAAAGTATGATGTAGACTTGAATAGAACAAAGTTATTGCAGATAAGCTACAGTGTGAGTTTTGACAATAATGACATTTGTAGCATGAGAATCCAAGGAATGAAAACGCAAATTAAGGAATCCATTCATAGCATTTGAAAATGGCGAGAACAAAATAAGTGGGAAAGCAAATGGGAGAGGAAGATATGAAATAAGAAAACAAAGGGATAACCGCCTCTGTCCACAATGGCGGGAGCAGGTGTGTCGGCTTTTCCACTGAGGGAAGTGCCTGGTGAAGGTTATGTCCATGTACCTTGTAGCAGGAGTGATCTTGCACCATTCACAAATGTTTTCTTCAAGTTGAGAGAGAAGCCAGTAGAGTGGTACACCCAGGTTGAATGGTTTGTGAAGATCTTGCAGGTCCTGTGCATTGACTTGAATACCCTTTTTGACATTGCGGTACCAAGTGATTTATGGGCAGAGTACAAAGTGGCTTTAGAATGACCAGAGAAGGACCCACGGAGAAATCCAGTGACACATTCTCCAGTACCAATAATGATGAAAAAGTTTCAGCGGGTAATAACTTTCTTGAAAGGGAAGGTACAAGCTAAAGATACTGATTTGGTTAAGATTGAGAGGACAACCCAAGAGCCTTAAGAATCAGTGTATGTTTTTTGCAAGAGATTGCTATAAGTGTTTAAGCAGCGCAGTGGAATGGAGACCCTTAAAGCAGAGGGTATGAGACATTTTGTGTCTAAATTTGTAACAGGATTGACATCTGAGACTAGTTTGAAGATGCAGCAGCATTTGATTTGTTAGCAGAATAAATCAATTGATGAAATCTTGTGGTATGAGAAGTATTGCAGTGATGAATTGGAGATCAAGAAGAAGAGACTTAAGGAAAAATTGATGGTGGTACACATGAAAGCTGCACAGAGAGGAGGAGGACAAAGTCTGCCTTCCGTAAGGAATGTTGGTACTATGCAAGGAGTATATCAACAGTGAATGGTGAAGATGGAAGGTGGTAATGGGTTTCCATAGGAAGGTAGAGGACGTGGTGTTCCTATTGACCTGAGTACTGGAATTGATGTGCCAACTTTGAAAAAGATGAATCCTTGTCATTATTGTTATAAGTCGGGGCATTAGAAGCAGAATTCTGTTTTTCAATCCTCAAAATTCAGAGTTTACAGAACCCCAGGGTAATAGTCCTATACAGGTAAAGAACATACAGAGGATGAAAACACAGATTTGTAGTGTACCCCAAGCCCTAGTGATGCAGGTTCCTCAATGCCCAGCAGAATGTAAATGGCCCTTGAGTGAATTAAATCACGGCCCAAGTCTGAACCAAAATTCTTCCTAAAATCAGGGTGCGTTCCAACAGTTTCCTATGTTTAAAGAGTTTCAGGACTACGGTTCTGACCCATCCTTATGATGGTGCCCGAGAGGAGGGGAAGATTGCATTCTTGGCACCGGTGAATGGCTACCCTGTATCATTCCTGATCGATACTGGTGCTACCTGCTCTACTGCTAGAACAGTGGGGGTTCCAAACCAACCATCTTAGAAAAAAGAATCCAAATTGTAGGAGTTGCAAACAAACAAATGACAAACCCAGTCACAGAAGAAGTTCCTGTCAAAATAGGGTCATTTCAAGAGAATCATCAATTTGTGGTATGTGACTCTAGTCCCATGAGTCCTTTGGGAAGAGAGCTCCTTTGTAAACTTAATGGTACCATTTACTGTATGCAGGGAGGTGTTGAACTACAGACTCATAATGCGGATGTTACCTTTAGAATGGCAAGAGAAGGCCTTTATGTTGCTCTGGATTGGGACTTTTCAGTTAAGGACATAGGCCTCATCAAAGGTGTTGAGCACGTCGGCATTGAAGTGAAGCTTAAAGTTGAGTACCCAAGAACACCACTGTACAAATTGACCCTTGAAATGATTACCTCAATGATTGCATTCATGATACAGCAAAACATTTTGAAGAAGATAATGGGAAGTCCATGTAACTCTCCCATTATGGACTTACAGATGTCTAGCAGTAAGTACTGCATTGGCCAAGACCTTAGAAAAATAAACGTCATTCTTGTTCCATTTTGTCTCTTGGTTCCGATTACAGCTGTGATTTGATTCGAGATTCCATATGAGGCGTAGTAGTTCACTATTATCAATTTGTGCCAAGCATTCTTTTCCATACCATTGCATGAAGATAGTCAGTCCCTCTTTGCTTCCGGTTTCAGAACCGTGTTTTGGCATGGTGCGAGTCCCACAGGGGTATACAGAGAGCCCTTCTTTTTTCAACCAGATCCTCAAAATAAATCCTACGTCCGTAGTCATGCCCTGCAACTCAGTTTTAGTGCAATATATCGACAACCTGCTGATGGCGTCAAATATGCAGGAAGCTTATAGGCAAGATAGTGTTGCTCAGTTGAACCACCTAGCTGAGAATGGTCATAATGGGCCTTATTACGACCTTGACGGAGGGGGTTCCTCCATCACAAATGTGGCGGATATCCCATCCTTCGTATTATGATCCAATTATAGTCAGTGGAGATCATAATACAGCAGATGGGATATCCGCCACATTTGTGATGGAGGAAACCCCTCAGTCAAGGTCGTACTAAGGCCCAAAGTGTCCCCAAGCAAGTTGCAGTACTGTCAAAAAGAGGTCCAGTATCTAGGACATCACACTGAGAAAGGAGCGAGGAAGGTGTCACAAGATAGGATTTCGGCAATACAGAAAATAAATCCGCCAGCTACTCAGAGAGAAGTCAGAATGTTTTTGGGAATGATGGGCTTCTATCGCCAGTGGATACCCAACTTTTCCCTAGTGGTCAAGCCTTTACAGAGGCTGATACACAAGTATGGGTCTGGAATAGCGATTTCTTGGTCAGCTTCCCAGAGCTGTGAGAAAGTCTCTGTCATGCCCCGGCATTAGGAAAGCCTAATTACAATAAAGCAATTGCTCTCTTTTGTAGTGAGATTGAGGGCTGCGCTCTCTCAATGCTTCCACAGATGCATGGAAACTCATGGAGGTCTGTGGCCTATTTTTCTGCTACTCTTGACCAGCAGTGCTGTGAGGATGCTTCAAGGCTGTTCCGGCTGCAGGCGTCAGCATCGAGAAATGTGAGACTGTTGTGATGGATTATCCCCTTACTATGTTTGTGCTCCACTCATTCGAGTTGTTGTTGACCCGTACCCAACATTTGACCAATAGCCATCTAACCCGCTAGGAGCAGGTTATTCTGGCAGCAGGGAATGTGAGTCTGAAACTCTGCACTACCTTGAATCCTGCTGCACTATTACCCTCTTCCTGAAGCTGAGGGAGAGAAGGGAGAAGTAGAGCATGACTATCTAGATGTCACTGAACGTTGCACCAAGCCAAGGCCAGACATTCGAGAAGAGCTACTATTTGAGTCAGATTTCATACTGTTTGGTGATTGGTCTTGTTTGAGGGACCATGAATAAAATCTAAGAGCTGCCTATTCAGTGTGTACAGTCCAAGGAGTAGTTGAAGCCTCCAGGCTTCGTGGAGTTCTCTCAGCACAAGTGGCTGAATTGATTGCCCTTACTAGAGCATGCTGTGTTTCTAAACAGCAGAGACTGATGATTTTCAGTGATAGTCAGTGTGTCTTTCGTGTGGTACATGACTTTGGACAGTTATGCTCACAGCAAGGTTTCATGACCTCTTCTGGCTCTACCATACGGAATGGGGAATATGTAAATAATGTACTCAAAGCTTTGCAGTTGCCTGTCCAGATTGCGGTTAGTAAATGTTCTCCACAGCAGAGATGACTATGTGACAGTAGGTAACCAATACGCAGATTAAGTCACAAAATGCTGTGCCCATGGAGCATGTACATTCAATGGTGAGTACTGATGAGACTACTGATGAAACCAATTACAACCTTTTATTAACCATACCTGATACATGGGAAAAGGTAAAGAGGATGCAGGAAGAAGTGCCAGAGGCAGAACAGCAAGGTTGGGTCAGAGCAGGTTGTGTCAGAAGGGATGATGACATTTAGGTTTCAGCAGATGGAAGATCCATGTTATCAGATAGCCTATTGCTCCATATAGCCAGACATTTCCACAGTCCTGCCCATGTAGGGAGGGTTGCAATGGTTCTTTTGTTCCAGCAGATTTTGGTTTAATTATAGGTTTGAACTGATGGCTGAATGGTTGTGTCACAGATGTATTGTGTGGCAACAGATAAATGTAGGGAAAAGAACTGCAGTAACACTAAGCCACATAGGAAGATCAGCAGGTCCCTTCAACAAGATGCAGTTGGACTTCATTGAAATACCTGTGGGCAATGGGCTGAGCTATGTCCTGGTGGTTGTGTGTATCTTCTCACATTGGGTCGAAGCTTACCCGACCAGAAGGAATGACAATCTCACAGTAGCCAAGCTATTATTGAGGGAACTGATCCTTAGATTCGGTTTCCTAACTTCTTTGTAGTGAGACCAATAAACTCATTTCAACAGTGAGGTCCTGAAACTGTAGTGTGCAGTGTTACAAAAGGGGAAGTACTACATTGCAGATATCGACCTGAGGCTTCAAAGGTAGTGGAACAGGTGACTGGCACACTGAAATCCTGACTAGCTAAGGTGTGTGCTTCGACATCTTTGAAGTGGCCTGATGCTTTGCTCTTGTGTTGATGAGTCTTCGCAGTATTACTGATCGGAGGACAGGACTTTTTCCCCCTGAGATAATCTTGGGCAGAGCAATAAGACTGCCAGCTGTACCTGGAAATGTGCATGTGAACATTACAGACACAATATGATTTCTTGGTTACTGTAAAGGACTGGCTGACATGGTGTGTTCTGTGTCTCTCTGGGTCAGAACAGCCACAGCTTTGCCACAACAGGAGTAGTGCTACAACTGTAGTCCTGGAGGCTGGGTCATGTTGAAGAAACATGTGAAACAATCATGTTTGGAGCTTTGTTGGTGTGGACCTTAGCAAGTTATTTTGGTGACAACCTCTGCTGTCAAATGCAGAGGTCTCCCCAACTGTATTCATGCTTCCTATTCTCACAGAGTTGAGTGTGCCCATGCTGATGAGTCTCCCAGCAGTGCTAGTGATGAGAGAGAGACAGCGGGAGCAAGTTAAACAAGCTGTTTGGAGTGAGAGGAGTCTGAAACAGCACATGCTTGATCTGAGGGGGGTCTGAATGAGTTAACAACTGAAGTTGAATCAAGAGTGGCTCACCCTGTGGTGGATGAGTCAGATTCTGACCCTGAAGAAGGGCCTAGTGCTATGAGAACATGCATGGGAACTGGAGATCACTGGTCAAGAAGGGAAAAGAGAGAAAGATTGAGATTATTCTGATATAATGCTTAACTGAGGGACGTTTACCTTCAACTATTCTAAAGGACACTGAGGATTCTGTCTTGAGTGACGGTGAGGATGAAGGATCTGCATTAAGAAGGTCAAAAAGAGCTGTGGTACCCTGTTGCAGGTATCCTTCACCTGAAGGGACTTAGGGCCAGATGTAGCATTGTTCCAAATTGCGAGTTGCAATTTGCAAGTCCCAGCGACTTCCAAATTGCAACTCGCAATTTGGAATGCAGAAAGGTGTCTCAGACACCTTCTGCGAGTCGCAAAGACCCACCTCATTAATGTTAATGAGGTGGGTCGCAATTTGCGACCAAATAGCGATTCAGGGCACTCACGGGGATGGTGGCCTGCTGGGAACAGCAGACCACCATCTCCGTAACTGCTTTTCAATAAAGCAGTTTTTTTTTTTCAAAGTGCAACCCGTTTTCCTTAAAGGAAAACGAACAGCACTTTGAAAAAAAAACCCGAAACCTTTAGTTTCGGTATTTTTCAGGGCATGTAGTCGTCCATTGGACCACTGCCTGCTCTGATAAATTATTTTTAATGCCAGACACAAAGGGGAAGGGGTCCCATAGGGACCCCTTCCCGTTTGCGACTGGGTTACCATCCACTTCAAGTGGATGGTAACTGCGAGTCCATTTGTGACCGCATTCGCGGTCGCAAATGGAATTACATCACATTGCGTGTCACAAATAGGAAGGGAACACCCCTTCCTATTTGTGAGTCGGAAATGCATTTTGCGAGTCGGTTCCGACTCGCAAAATGCATTTCTACATTGCAAAGTGGCTTTAGCGACTCGCAAACGGCGATTTTTGCCGTTTGCAAGTCGCTAAACCTTTGCTACATCTGGCCCTTACTTCTGCAAATGCCAGAGAGAGAGAATTTTGTGATCTTGATGATAACAGTGCAAATGCAACTGAACCTCCCTGAACTGAACTTTATGGCTGGACTGTGTTTTGAAATTACTTTGTCACTAAATAGAGTGAACCAATTTACCATTAGTGTAATTTCTGAACTGGATGCATATTAGAGACATTTGAATGAACTTTGTCAGGGAATTAAGATGACCGAGGCCTGAGGCAGCTGAAGGAGCAGAAGGATGTCATTTAGAAGAACACAGAGTAGGGCTAAGGAAGTCCTACTAAGATTTGTAAATAACATCATTGTATTTGTTGAACTTTGTTTTGCAATTTGCTCAATTTTTAGAGAATTAATGGAAATTAACCCTAACCCCAGTAAACGTAGGTACATGATGGCAAGCACATTAATAGTTGTAATTGTAATATGAATTGTTTTGCTTGTAAGATTATATCCACCTACATCTATTTCAGTGGAGGACAAGCCCAAAGTTAACCCCAAACCCTCACACCCTGCTGATAATAGTCTGTAGTCACTTGATGACAAAGAGCAACATGTATAGTTATCTAGAGGAGATGACTCCTTAAACGCTTATATTGAACGGCTTTATGAATATGTTGACACTATTAATGTGAGGCACTGTTATGTCTGTATGCAGTTACCCACATCAGAAGGTACCACCCATCACCACATAACTTTAACTTATGGCGTCACTTGTAGGCTTTTGCTGAGCATTTTCTATGGGCAGGGTTGCTTTCAATATTATTTTTCAAATTATGATTTGGTCCTTTCAGAAGATCCTTTGTTTAAACATTTAAAAAGCCATTCTTATGCCAAAGTCACTGATATTGCTAAAAGGTATTTTACACCTACCATGACACTAGATACCGCCTATGCTCATAGACATAATTTAACTTGCAAATTGGTAGAACTTGAGAAGAAATGTTTAAACCTGGTGGAAGACAGGAGGAGGGAGATAACAGTTAAAGCAGCAAATCTAACTAGGGTACCCAAGTGGACTAAACAAGAGATTGATCATCAAGCAGCAAGAAATCAAGCTACATTAGCCTTAGATTGGCAACATAAAGGGAGGTTTTGTGTGAAAACGGACAAGAATGAATATGACATTCTATTCATGGGAAATAGTGTATGCAACCACACCTTTAAGTTGGAGGAAATTGGGAACTATTTTTAGATGGAAATGATTCTGCGAATCCTGGAAAAGTATGCATATTTCAAATTGCCTAAGAAATGATATGGTACATGCTATTTGAGTGCAGTCTTTCCAAAGATAAATCATGTGAATCATTTTGATGATCCTGTGTGGGAACATAATTCCAGACAGAAACGAGGAACTAGTGCTGGTGAAATTGTAGGAGATTTCTGTGATGCAATTATCCCATCTGTAGGGGTGATTTGGAATAACATGACTATTAGAAAGGTGTCTACTGTAGTTGACAAGTTGTCCACTGGTACTGAAGGAGTTTTATTACTTGTAGATACTGAAATGGTATCTATAAAATCTATGGTTTTGCAACATCGCCATGCGTTAAACATTCTTCTTGCCAAAGAGGGTGAAGTCTGGTGGATGTTAAAGGTCCAGCAATGCTGCACCTACCTCCCTGATAACAGTAAGGACTTGAAAAAATAACTTAAGAACATCACTGATCTAAAGAAAGACTGAAGGAGTTGGAAACGCCTGGGGCTTGGGAAGCAACTGGAAATGGGTTTGCTGCAGTTGGCAGATGGTTTGAAAATTTCGGAAGTGGAATAGTGGGTTCCATTTTGAGACCACATATGATAATTGCTTTATGTACGATATCTGACATAATGCTTGAGCCATAATAGGGTATTAGAAGTGCATATTGATATTGATTTATTAAGTTAGCTTAAGTAGGCCCTCATTTTTAAATACAAATTTATTTTTACCTGCTCTGCATGCGTTTCTTTTGCAGGTATGCATTTGTGATTTCTTAGCTGGAGAAGGTAGTATTGTGTATTAGAGATAGAGAGGATTGAAAAGAGAAATCTTGGTATGAACTGGATGATTTAACGAGCAGAATAAGCCTCCTATTCATTGTATATCTGGAGTGAAAACATTCAATGTTAACCTAGTCGTTGGAACTCTGTGGGATGGGAGATTTGTCCGATGTTGGAAATGTGCTCCCTGAGAAGGAGAAATAAATGGGATTCTGATGTTCGGAAATATGGATGCTCCTGAAACTTTCCACTTTAAGTTAATGCTCCCATTGTTAGAGTTACGGCAGATTCCTTTGGACTTAGAGAAGTATAAACCTCTTCACACCCTTTTTGCTCTTACAGTGTGTAGCTTCATGCTAACACTGGTTCCTTTATTTGAAGACTTCTAGTGTAGTCTTTATGACACTGACACCTTCATTCCCGTATCCCTTGAGACCTTTAGCTTGAATTCTTCCGTTTTAGTTAGAACCTGAGCATATAAGATTTTAAATTTGTTCATGCTTATAAGGAGCAATCAGAATTCCTTCAAGGAATGTCAATTGCTGTTTCTTAACATCTGCGTTGCTGTAACTGTAATTTCATTACGCCATATGGTATTGAGATTGAATTTATTCTGCCATTTCTGATTAACCTATTCTGCCGTTTCAGCTTGCTGGTTTTTATTCTGTACCTTTAAAGTTTGATTCTAATCTGCACATGAATTACTAATTTGTAATAAATCTAGTAGTTATATAGCAATTTCTGGTCCTCATTGTGTGGCTCAATGGGCTTTACAAGTTTTAAATTGTAAAGCTGTTGCTAACTCCTTTGCCCCCCCCAGTCTGCTACAAGGTCCGTCGGATGGAGACCACCATCCGTTTCCATGTGTGCTCCCGCAAACTTGAACGTTGCAAAATTGTGTTGTCTGCGATTAATGCAAATAAAGATAGAATAGCATTCCTTTTGATGTGTAGTTGTACTCCAGCATGCACTGTCTAACGTGGTCACCCCAGGTAGTTATTTTGTTGGTGTTGATAATATAATTTGAGCCATATTGCATTTTCTTTTTCTACTATTAGTCAATTTTTCAACTGACTGAAATTGTGAATCCCCCTGAGTCCGTGGTTGTAAATCCATTAAGAACTCTCTGGTGTTCCTTAATGCAATTGGTTTTAACTGCAGAAATTAGGACTATGTTTTAATTTTGTTAGTGCAATAGCAGAACGGGAAAAAAACTACAATTATATTGGTGATTTCCTTTTTAACCTCATTCGTGCATCGGCCAAGCGGTGTATGAGTCGGCCACTGGCTGATGCACGCACACCCTTCCTGCTGAGTGTCAGGACCAGTGACCGACGCCAAGGAGGGATTTAAAAAAAAATGTAAAACCCCATCAGGAGGCACGGAAGAGCTTCCATGTCTCCCCCCACCTCCCACCAGCCCCATTGTGATGTCAGTGCGCTGCAATGCGCGCTGACATCACAATTTGTTTTCCCCACTGGAGCAGGAAGCAGCAGGTAAGGCTCCTTTCTGCTCTGGTGCGGGAAATGGTCCCCGAAAGGGCCTCCCTACCTTTCAGGAGAATCTCCCTTTTAAAATGAGGCATTCCTGAAATGGATCGTAGCCGAGCTGTGGTCCACAGCCAGGAAACCTCACTAGACACCAGGGATTACACTGGGGGGGGGGGAGTTGACCTCCTCTGAAAATGGGCCACCAACCCTCTGGGGGCATATTGTTTGAAAAAATAGATTAGTTTACCGCTGGGGAGCATGATTGCGCCCCTCCTCCCCCAGTAGATAACAATAAATAAATAACATTTAAAAAAAATAAAAAAATGAAAAACTGACAAGGGGTTGCCCGTGAGCAGGGCGGACCCCCTGTGGTGGCATTTTTTTTTTATAGATATATGGTTTCCCTGGCGGCCACGATTGCCCATCCAGGGAAACCATACAGCTCTTAAAAATAATCTATATTTATATATCTATATATAGCTATATATATATATATATATTTATATATATATATATATATATATATATATATATATATGTGTATATATATATATATATATATACATATTTATATTAAATATGTAGATTACTTTTGTCAATGTTGTGTGGTTTCCTGGGGGCAGCAATCGGCCACCAGGGAAACCACATCTACATATAAAAGTGACCTCTTTACGTGTGTGTGTATATATATATATATATATGTATATATATATATATATTTATTCGCTACGTGCATCTTCAAAGCAATGCACATACTCCAACCGATGCATTTCAACCGTAGCTTTTAGGCAGCAATAAAAAAGTCAAGCTAACTCCTGTGATTATGCTTCTGCTAGAGAAGAATCAGACTTTTGTCTACTGGCAGTTTTGATGCCATAAAGTAATGCAGAAAGTTTATATGCCTGCTGCAAAGATCAAATCTGTATTTTATGTGAATAGCTGAGTGTATTAGTAAAACCAGCCATTACCTGCACTATAATACTAATGAAATGTATGTGCGAGGGGGGCTTTGAAGAGATGAAGGGCACTTTTGCTGGGTGGTAGTGAGGGAATCCAAAGAGGAGGTCATGGGAGTGGGAGCACCAAAAATGATTGTCAGACTGGGCGCCACAGGCGATGTGACGATGGGTATGTGACAAAGTGAAGTAATAGTCTGTCTTTTTTGTTTTTTGAGTGTCTTGAGAGAACGTGCTGATTGAGGGAAGAAGCGAAGGTACTGTTGCACACATCACACACAAACACACCCACCAGCAATTTTGTAACTACCTACGTAGGCTAGTGTTTTAGAGGAGCAGTTTAACCAGTAGCAGAGATGGTGTCTCGCATTGTGTACTGCTCAAGCCCTAGCTCTGGTTGTGGAGGATAGCTCTAAAGTAGGATCAGAGATTGAGACAGCAGATACTGAGACAGCATCTGAGAGATAGGACAGTGAAGCACACTCTGGGAGCGATTGTTCAGTCGGAGGTGTCCCATCCGACAACTCCTCTTCCTGTGATTCTGAGGGAGGTGATGAGGACAGTAGTGCTGTTCATTTGCAAACACAGTCTGTGCAGCGGGACAATAGCGGGTTAGCCCAACCGTGAGAGAGCAGGTGCATGCAGCGGCAAGCATAGAGAGAGTGCGCTCTTGGGAGCTCCCCAATTTAATTCAGCCCCAAATTCCACCGCCCAAAACGTATTGTGGAGACATCAAAATTATCAATCACAAAACAACCTGATTTTGGAAGGGAGGAACCTGCGTTTTTGGTCCTGGGCTTTGTGGCCATATAGGGAAACCTACCAAACCCAGACATTTCTAGAAACTAGTCACCTGGAGGAGTCCATGGAGGTGTGGATTCCCCAAAGTTTTCTTACCCAGAATAACTTGCAAATGTGAAATTTTGAATAAAAACTTTTTTCTTGCATTTCTTTCACTCAAACTACAGGGATATGCTGGGATCAACAAAATTCCTACCACCCAGTGTTTCCCCACCTGTCATAATAAAAACGCTACCCCACTTCAGTGCCTGTACCTAGTGCCTGCGTCAGGAATGGATCACCCCAGGGTCAACAATTGCCCTCATGTAAGGATTAGCATTGACTGTTGTGTGATCCATTCCTGTCACGGGCACTTGGCCTACCCACACAAGTGAGGTACCATTTTTATCAGGAGACTTGGGGGAATGCTGGGTAGAAGGAAGTTTGTGGCTTCCCTCAGATTCCAGAACATTCCATTTCCAAAATGTGCTGAAAACATGTTTTTTAGCGAAATTCTGAGGTTTGTAAAGGATTCAGGGTGACAGAACCCAGTGAGAGCCCCACAAGTCACCCCATCCTGGATTCCGCTAGGTGTCTTTCCATAAATGTATAGGTTTGGTAGGTTTCCTTAGGTGCCGGCTGAGCTACAGCCCAAAATCCACAGCTAGGCACTTTGCAAAAAACATCATTTTTCAGTGGAAAAATGTGATGTGTTCATGTTGCGTTTTGGGGTGTTTCCTGTCACGGGCACTAGGCCTATCCACACAAGTGAGGTACCATTTTTATCTGGAGACTTAGGGGAACACGGAATAGAAGCACAAGTGTTATTGCCAATTGTCTTTCTCTGCATTTTTGCCTTAGAAAGAAGTAATTGTGAGAAATGCCCTGTAATTCACATGCTAGTATGCTAGAATTCAGAGATCTGCAAATAACCACTGTTTCTAAACTACTTATCTTGTGCCCATTTCGGAAATACATAGGTTTCCTTGTTACTTATTTTTCACTCTTTATATCTCAAACAAGAAAAAATACAATAGTTAAGGTTGTAAATTTTAACTTCAATCTTAGCCACATTTTTTTAAACTCACACATTAATTTACAGATTCAATACCACAGGATTCCAGCTGTGATTTAAGTAATATAAGTAATCTTTACAAAAGGATCATAGATAAAATGACAG
Organism: Pleurodeles waltl; assembly: GCF_031143425.1. NCBI lineage: Eukaryota > Metazoa > Chordata > Amphibia > Caudata > Salamandridae > Pleurodeles > Pleurodeles waltl. The sequence goes on from NC_090440.1 coordinate 491,811,054, forward strand.
AAATGAATCAGATGTGAAATACAAGCATACAGTGCCGAATCTACAATCCTGCAGTGTGATGTAAAGAGTCATTGTTAACGGACAATGACACTTCATCAATATATGAGGAATATACACGTTATCTTTGATAGGATTTCAGTAAAAAACATACATTTGTGCAATTTTAGTTGCGTGTATTTATCACTGCACCAAGTTCATGAGGGTATAATTTAAAGTGTCAGACACTGAGCAGCATACTCTTGTCATGTACATGCCATGCTTCACTCATGATTGTGAGTGTGGGAGACCAGGCTAAATTACTGTATTTCCTGTTGCAGTGGTTCCTTACCTTGGGACTTTAGTAAACCCCTGCTTAATCATTGATGGAATCCCAGAGCCCCCACTGAGTCATTACTGCATTGCTGCAAGTCAAGAGCCCTGCTTTAAGCAATTTGAATGATTAGAACCACAAAACAATACACAAAAATAAAGAAACAAGCACTCAACAAATACAAACACAAATTCACAAATGATAAAATAGTTTATTTCACAAATATGTGCTATATTCTGTTTAATGCTTTTGCACTGTTCCCACAAATCAATCTGAGGACACCAACTTAATTTTCAGCCTCCAATTGCAACTACTCCACTACTTTACATTTTTACATGTTTAATCCTACCTTTTTATTAACATACATTTTATTAACGTGTTAATATTATTTCATTTTCTAAGCAGTCTGAGCCTTCTGAGTATTCATCACAGACCCCCAATGGGTCCCCAGACCAAAGTTTAAGAATCTCTGCCTTTTTATATTTCCTTCCTCATTAGGTTTTGTGTTGTAGGTGCTATTTCCCTCCCATCAAACTTAACATAGTTTAAAGATTTCCCCATTGAATTTCTTTTAATTTTTTTGTGATTGCAGCAAATCCTGGTGTCACAATGGACTCTGGTCTTAATGACAAACAATGCTCACCCCTGAGAGTGCATTAATAAGCATTTGTATCCCCCTCTACTAATGGCCACAGTGATATCCACAGGAATATATGAGCATCAATTCCTCATAAAGCAGTAACTAGCTTTAATGTTATAAGTCAGTTATGACATTCAGTCGCTTCTGGCAGTAATGATTAACAGTGTGGTCAGAAAGTAGTAAGACTTAAAAGACCTGGGCAGTTAAAGAGTGTATGTGAGCTTCAGCATTAGAAAATATTAATAATGTTCGGCCACAATGACCATCATTGGTGCCCAGCAGTAATGACACTCAGTGGCACCAGCACTAAGGAGCATCATTGGTCCAATGGAGGACTGAACATTAATGTTACCACTGGTACCGTAGGTTGCCCAAGTGCTGGATTTGGTTTTTTATAGACCCTCCAAGTCTTGCTGAATAGTAGCCAGAGTTGTCCATGACCCATGGTCCTGTGTCTTGACCAAGGGTGTGGGGATTTCTGTCTTTTAAAAAGAAATCTCTGGACAGCTGACTGATACCCCAGTCCATGTGCTCAATTGCAAACATGGCACCAAAAAAAGCTGCCACCTTTCCCGACTACTGCCTTTGTCTCTATTGAGGGTGAGAGAGGACCAGAATAGCCGATAGCTGCTAGCTAATCGTGTACTCTGTTCGCAGTTACTTAGGACTATGTGGCAGGTATCAGCTACCTCACTCCACCATGTCACGCAAAATGCAGTAGGGAGACGGTTCTGCTCAGTTGAACCAATTAGACTTCGGTTCCAAATCATGAAGTCCTGTGGAAGAAGAAACAGGACTGTATTTTGTTGTCCCTAACAGTGGCAGCCGGAAGCTTTAGGAGGGAGGGGGCGGGCGGGGCACACACACACACACACACACACACTCATTCTTTCACACACAGAAACGCACCGATTCAAGCATGCACGCACCACCAAACATGAATTTTAAAACATCACACACACTCATTCTTTCACACACGCACGCACATCCATTAACAACATTCATACCATTTAAACATGCACGCATGCACCAAACATTGAATTTGAAACATCACACACATACACACACACTTACCTTCGGCCTCCCGGTCCCAGGAGGGTTGGGACTGCTGCCTTCCCTCCAATGAGGGCAGTCCCAGCCTAGTCACAGAGTGGGATGGGGTCAGTGAGACTGCTGACCCCACCCCACTCTGTGACGAAGTGTCACTGATTGACACTCGCCCTGGGCACTTCAGGGCTTAAACTGAAGCGCCCAGGGAGAGTGTCAATTGGTGACGCTTTCCTCGTCACCCAGGGGAGGGCCTCGAGGCACCTTTGCTGGGCCGAGGAGGTCACGCCCATAGGAGCTGTGATCTCCTCAGCCCAGCAAAGTTCAGCTCAGGCAGCCAGGAGTCTGCGCAAATCGTGCATGTCTGCTCCTGGCTGCCTGACCTGAACATGAAGAGTGTCTGTCAGGCTGACCTTTGTTCAGACTGACAGACACTCTTCTTGGGGGGCAAAAGGTGGGGCGGTGTGGCCCCTCCACCCTAAAGGACGGGCTGCCACTGGGCCTAATGACCTTAATATGTGTGGAATACATTTTTAATAAAACAAACTTCAGGCATTTGATGAAATATAAACGATGAGAATGTGCCAGGCCAACAGTGGCTGCTTCCATAGCCACTTTCTTTGTGCGTGGTATACCACGTGCTGTGTGTATGGCATCGACCTGCAGTTTTGCGTTTTCTCTTCTTGTGCTGCTAATTATTTTGTTACAGATCAGACTATACACTTGCATCTTTTGACGTTTGTAGAATAAAGTGGATAGAGATACCGAGATTTCCACACACTCGCACAGGAAGTCACTGGTACAGTTATGATTCAGTAATAGTTTTATGAATTGCTAAGTTTAATTAATTAGCCTTACATAACACCCTCCCCCGAATAAAACCTGGAATTGCCAAAGTGAGTCTGACAGATTAACAGAACAAGATACCTAAATTGAACATTGAGGAACTGTTTCTTCTGTCTGTTTTCAGAGTTGTGCTTGAAAAGGCAGCAGAAGTTGGGGCTTGAAGCTGCAAGCATAACACTTCCAACGTGACTGTGTTAAATCCGAAAATGTACCGAGTGCGGCCGAGCACGATAAAGGCTTTGATGGGAAGTGGAGATTTCCCAGGGACATTAGAAGCAATAATCCAGATGTTCTGGTGTAATGCAACGAGTGTCCATGGATAGATCTGGAGCTCCCGCCAAGCCGCGCCTGCTGTAGGCCTTAGCCCTCCACTCTCATGCTGTTCCGCCATATGGAAGCAATCTCCAGGCCCCTTTAATAGCCAGCTTCGGATTCCATTTTCACAGGGCTCATAGAGCTAAGTGGAGCTGTTTTATGGATAAGTTAGATAGAAGCCTTTCCAAGATAAACATTCAATTTGAAATTAGGACATACCAAGCCGCAAAATTATTTTTGGGCATATTTCATGGAAGTGCAGCCATTTTTCTGACGCGGTTGCCAGACTGCGAGATGCCCTTTGGTCCTCTGTGGACATTAGTCCTAGTTTTTAAAAGGGGTTTTGAAATAGTTTCAGTGTTTAGGGAGGAATATATCTGCCGGGGCTTTGAAGTATAGCCATGGGAACAATCAAGTTTAACTTCTTGGCCTCGAAGTCAAAGAAAAGGGGAAAAAAGTTGCAGCTGGATTTATGAATCAAAGTCTAATTTTCTTTTTCATGGTGCAGATCTGTAGATAAAATGATTTCGTGCCCATGGAATGTCAGTGCTGAATGTTAATGTAACTTTACAGATGTATTCATGCAGAGCTCCTGTGTAAGTGGCAAAGAGCGTGTTGTGGCGTTGGGCACTCAGGTTTCCCCCAGACCTCCTGGAATGTTTCTGACGGTATATTGTCATTCGATGGCATAGTGTTGGCAACATTGCTGTAGGTTAAGTTGATATGCCGTGACTTTTCATAGGACACTTTGCCATTGAGGTGTTCACATTTATTGCTGCTTCACGTTCTGTACTGGATTTTAAAGTGCATTTATAATCAGTCAAAACTATCTTCGAAATTCTTAACGGCCTATTATCAGTTACCGATGGGTAGGTAAGCTTTCACTAACACCACTGTCACAATGGGCTCTGATTGTCGTGTTTACTACGCGTGCTTGCTAGAGAGGCTAGAAATTGAATGGGCAGGGACTCCATAGTACCTTGCTAGGTTTCAGAGCAGGATTGATGCTAACGGGAACGCCATTTGGGAAACGTTCCCGGCCGTTGTCCATTTTATACCTTGGGTATGAATTTCTAAAGGTCCTCAGTTTTCAGTGACGTTGCTCTAGTATTTCTCACCATTATATTTCTATCCAATGTAATAAGATTACTTGCTGTCCCATCATCGATATGACAGCTGTAGAAGTGAAAGTGAAGACTTTGGAATCCAGGGTTTTTCAATCAGTGTATCATTTTTATTTACAGAAATCGTCTTGTTTTGACCCAAGTGTGGTATGTTTTTACCACAAAGACCTGTGCTAAATCACATAAAACCTCTTAGTCTTTGGACCATACAGAATGGCATGTTTTCCACTCCTTGTTATATGAAGCTGCATCCTGATTCGTTTCGCATGCGCATTTAAAAACGTTTTATTTGAATGGCCCTCCAATCCCTGGTGCTTTAACACAACATTTGCACGTGTTGCTGAGAGTGGTCACGAAAACCGAGGCAATCTCCTGCCAGTGGTGATCTGTAGGTGGTTAAATAGCTATTTTCGGGACTTTTGTACTCTAGCATTGCTACCTCGATCCGCCCTTATACAGTTGATACTTAAACAAGCAAGCTAATCAATATAATCGGGATGCTGTCATCGATTACCATTGGTCCCCTACTGATTCTGTGGTTCCCTTACTGACTTTTCGCAGCATCTTGCAGTACACTGCACTACACTGTAAGCCTCACTTACTCCTGTCTCCGGCCTTTCTAGGATGCTTTCATGAATTCAGATCTATTGCATTGTTTCTAATCTGTAACATAAGGGCATCCTCAAACAATGTGGCATTCTGTTTGCTTAGTTAACTGTGGTATGGACGCTGTGCAACGTTTGGCAGACATAACTGTGCCATTCTAGTTGATAGTTACCCATGGGGACTCTGGCATACCATTACCCACTGTTCTGTGAGTTCAAAGAACATCAAAGCATGTAGGACTTACGCTGGCTTTACTGCATTCTATAGCCAGTGCTAAAAATTGCTCTCTGTGCCATCTCAAGGTTAACCCTGTTTGGTGTGTTGGATAAGTAGAATGCATTGATTGTCATTACAGTGTCTTGAAATGCAGGCACTCCTTTCCCTGGCCTATTTTATTGGCTAGGTAACCTATTTGTAGTCTATTTCAGCATCTTACTAACTTTCAGATCCCAGACAGATACAAGAAGTTGTCTAATAATGATAAAGAGATAAAAAGCCCAACTTATGGGCATTGGCAACAGACGTCAAAGACAGAGATACTGAAGCTGAGACTGGAGCATCATCTTTTTGTATCCACCTCTCCAGCCCCACAGTTGTACCGTTGTGTGGTTCATTTGCCCATGGGCTCTGAATGACTAAGTGTGTGTACTTTACATCCCGCCCTTACTGCGTTACTGGCCGCAAAATAAACACGTGCCTCAAAAGTGTACAGTTTAACTGTGTCCTCATTTTTCAGTACGATGGGGCACCTCATACCAACTAGCCTGGTCTCTCCAGTCCTCTAAATCCTTCCTGGTTGTAATTCCTCAATTCAGAAGAAAATATTGGGTGGTAGCTACTCATCCTGTCTGGCTGCTAGTGAGTGGAATTCCCTCCCGTTCTGCTTTGTGCCACTGGGGATAGTAAGACCTTTAAAAGACTCCTTAAGACTGGGCTCTTCGGGAATTGCTTCTAGCTCCTCTATTAAACGGGGATCAGACTCTGCTACCTAGTACGGGGACACTCACCGAGTATCTGTTGTGCTTAACACATATAATAATAATAAGAACAATAATAATAGTAATAATAATAATAATCGACCAATGCAACCTATGTGACACATTTGCAACAATTGTAGACATTTTGCCACTAATAAGATTTGATGACCAGCCGTCTGTGCAGGAATGCTTGGGATGGCCAGAGCGCAAAATGAGGTGTTATCATGCTCTCATCACGTTTTCAATCAAATTTCTCTTCCCTTTTCCTCATTATTAGTATTCCTTGCATCTTCACTGCCATCTAAAAAGAGAGAGAAATCTAGCTCCTCCTTTAATAACAGTTATTGCCGGTGGTAGCTTACAGCATTGCTAAAAGTAACACTGCTGTTGATACTGCCTGATAGTATTGTTTTCAGGTATTACCGTTGGTGGTATGGAAAGGGGTAACTGGGGTAAATAATACAGTGGGTAATCACCAGCAAGAACTAGAAAATTCAGTAAGCAAACACATATCTATGCACTTAGCAGCTCAACAAAGAAAGCCAGGAGTACAGTGTAGTGGTGGGTGGTGATAATACCACCAGAGGAAAAAAATATATTTCAATTTCACATTTAAGGCTAGGGACTTCTGGAGATAAAACACTTGTGTATAGCTGTATGAGTGCCTATTGGCAACACATAATCAAGATTCATATTTCAACAATTTCATGTTCACTCATATTTGAAGAGTAAATAATATTGTTTTTGTTCAATATTTTTTTTAAAATAGGAGTTGTCTCCTGTAATGCATGCCAGTAATCTGGCAAAGTGGGCCTTTTCTAGTTCCTCTTTCTGTATTGGTGCCTCAGATACCTGAGGTAGTAGTTATTAATTCTCAAGCACAGGGTTCCCGAAGCTTTTTCTACAATGAGACCCGTAGACATTGGTGTTGGACGTGGCAGCTTTCTTTCCCAGTGGTTGCAACTTTAATGTATCTGAGAAAGCGGCTCCGCTGCTTTTGGGGATCTTATATGGTTTTATCCACATAATGAATTATTAAAAAAGACAGCTTTGTTTCATTTAAATACTGAACACTATTCGTTATACAGCCCTTCATTAGCAGTATTCACTGCACAGCTCCTTTTATACAACTTTGGATGAAGAACGTTGGAGCACAAGTGCCTGATTTGATGACTAACCCAGTCCATGTATTTGTCTATTTCATATAATCTTCTGTCATTGTTTGTCTATTTCACATCATTTTCTGTCAGTGTTTGTCTATTCAATATCATCTTCTGCCAATGTTTTCCACCATGGAAATGACTCAATGTCCCGCTCTTTCACACTTTTTAAATTGCATTCAGTGTCCCATAAATGCGGAATAACCAAAATATTTTGGATCCTACAACTCACAAGCAGCTGCAGCTTGTTTAGGAATGCTCACTTATTGGAGGGCTGGCTGCTTTCATTGAAAGAACACCTGATGGTAAAGTGACCTACGTTGAGAGTGGGTGGACTTAAAGGAGCGGTATCCCCCAAGTGTGTCTCCTACACATATGAAGGCGAAAACTGTAAACCCCTTGTAGCTAGGCTTTATATCAGAAATCCCCAACCTTTTCATTAGTAAGAGCTACGTAATTTCAATAAAACTCATCATGAGCTACTAAGATTATTGGTATTATAACTTTGTAATCATCACTACATCAGACAAGATTACATTAGTGGTGACAGAGTGCAAGATTAGCATTAGTGATCACCCCAGTACATCAGGCAGGGTTGCCAGCAGTTACGTAAAAAAGGATTTGTCAATTTGGAATGTCCTTACATACGTAATACCTAACCGTCATCGCAACAAGGCCCCTGGCACCAAGGAAATATTATTGGGAATATGTCTTCCCAACACCAAATGAGTTATCTCTGAAATATCAGCTTTAAATATATTTTTCAAATTCAACAATTTTTGCTCTCGAAACATGAGATTTGGTGGTCAAAGATACACACATTTTCGTCTTGAATGCACACTTTTCAATTTTGATAGACATATTATTTCAGACCAGCAAAATTGTTTCATTTAGTAGACTGGACTGGACACAGGAGAGCTACTTACATATAGCTTGAGAGCGCTACCAGTAGCTCACCAGCTACTGGTTGGAGAAACCCCCTTTACGTGAACTGCTCCTATAAGTGTAGTCCACACTCTGGCCCGGCCACACTTGAATGACTAAGTGTGTGTATGGAAATAGTACCATTTCTGCTAAGTAAAACACCTCCAAGCTTTTTCTCGATGCAGGGAACTGATGCACGGGGAATGCAAGACAGGTGAGAAATTCATCTGTCAGCCTTATCCCAGAAGAAACATTACACTTGGTTTTCATTTGACAAACACTCCGACGGACACCACCAAGAAGGCGTGTTCTGTTTTTCTCATTTCATGTTAATGACAGTGCTTTGCTTTCTCCTCACATCTTTTAATATCAGTTTCATCTGTACATTTTTGGTGACACTAAATTTAAATGTTTACCAGTTGAACTGGAAATGATCATTTCGCCTTTGACCAAAGAGTAAGCTATTTATACAGTGCATCTGTTTGCATCTTTTTTTGTCAGTCAATTTCTATGCAAAGTCTTAAGCTGTCGGAATCTCTGGGGAAGAACCAGTTATGGAACGGAAATATCAGCATTACTTTACTACAAGGGAAGAATATTCCAGAAGGAGGCATACCCGGTGCTTTTGTGCGATTCAGACTCGGAGACCAAAAGTACAGAAGCAAGGTATGTTTCTGCTATCAAATTGTCATGGAAAGGGGTCTTAAAGGAACGCTAGAGTATTCAGGTATGTTATACGACATTTTAAGACAAACTGCCACCAAATGAGCTTTACCCTCACAACAGACAACCAACGCAACACAAATTGAGTGCCCTTTGTTACCTACTTCAGGTGAGAGGATCCTGTTTTGAGGGTCTTTCTGATTTTGTTTGAGAGAGAAGAGAATTTCAGAGTTTAGCCTCCTCAATGGAAAGACCTGGGGATGGGTGTGACTGCTTAGAAAATGGGAGGAGTAGCCGGGAAAGGGTAGTGGAAGAAGTTGCATAGTAAAGGAAAGGAGAAGTGAAGTAAGAGTGGCACTGTAATATGGCAGAGGATTAGCACAGTAAGGGGAAATGGGTGCTGTAATGGCGGAGAAGTGACAGTAAAGGGAAGAGTTGAGCGAGTAAACAAAGGGAAAGCTAGCCATTAAGGGTGCAAGAGAGTAATGGGAAGGTGTGAACCAAAGGAAGAGCAATCCAGCCATGGGGAGGAGCCCTCCTGAAGGTTGGGTGGAACAAAGTGCTGTAAGGGGCCAGCACTGAGGTGGGGGTGGGACAGAAGTAGGAAAGGAGTGAGTCTAAATTAAGTAGGAGTGGCAAGCAGGCAAAGGTGTGAGTGAGTAGGGATCAGGAGTAAGAGTGGGGGGTTGCTGTGAGGTAAAAGGCAGGAAGCATCCTGTAGAAGGGAGAGGTAGAGGACTAAGATAAAGGGTGTGGTCCAGTAGTAAAAGTGCGTGGTTAATTACTTATTGTCAGAAGCGGCGTTATTGATTTGGGAGGGTGGTACCTCTAGCAACTCAATAATCCCACACTCTGGTTAGGTCAAAATACAGTTCTGAGAGAAACTCTGCATACCCAATTGTAGCTACGGCACAAGTGCACGCTAAGTTTGAGCTGTACCAGCAATTCCAAAGGAAGCAACATGACACAATAAAATTCCCAACACAATTAGGAACAATAGAAAAAGAAAAATAGACAAAAAGACATACACATTGTTAAATAAGGTTAAAGGGAACTGTAGATATGAAATGTTAAGGTTTTAAGAAAACCAGCAGTTTGTGGTGGACTGGGATCTAGGTCCAATTGCAGGTCAACCAAGGTGGAGTGGAGGTCAGATATGCCAAAAGGGTTGGCCTGGTCAGACATTTTGCCTTCAGACATAGCCTTCAGCTACTGGGAAAGGGTCTTCGCATGGTCACTCCTGCGGCCCCTAGCTCCTCAGGGCAGGCTTCTGGGCATCAGGTTTCCTTCATGTACTAGTCTTCTTTAGTCAGCTGGACCTTCTTGGAGACAAGAGTTGATCTGCTTTTTGTGGAAGCAGATAAACAGGAGGCCAGTCACTTGAGCCTTGGAGAGCAGTTTCATTCTTTGGGTGCCTGGCAGATTCAGGAACCCCTGAATCATTGTGTGAGTTTTCTTATTCCAGCAAGAGTTAGAAGCCAGGATTCATCTTCCTGCAAGTCCTTCTTCAGATGGAATCTTCCCAGGTCTGAGGAGATTGTGGTTGTGGTGCCAGTTTTATCCTATGCTGTAGCCTGTGAATGGAGAAAATCCCCCCCCCCCCCCCCCCCAATCCTAGTATCTTACAGGCCCCAACCTTATTTTGGAGCACTTCCTTTTTGACTGTCTGTAAAATTATGCAAGATCCCCTATTTCAACATGGCTGGGCGCAGCTGCCATTAGCCATGCCTACCTTCAGCTTTTTGGCTATTCCTCTACCTGACAGTGTCAAAACACTTTTCCCTTCTACTATAGCTGAAGCCTGACTGTCCAATAGGGTCCGGGGAATGAATAGGAGGATCACTCCATGAAATCTCTAAGTCTTAAGAGGTAGTGCTAAAGCTGTCCTTTCCTTGGCAACTGTTCCTGTCCACTCTTGGAAAGCTAATCCTTGCTAATTGTTCAGCATTTAATACCCCATCGGCCTTTCCTGGGCTCAGAGGCAAGCCATTGTTCTATGAGCCAGGCCTGTTACTTTTGCCAGCCAAGCATGTGTATTCTGCTTCTGGAGGTGTGAGAAGTTATAGCAATGTTTTCAACCCAGTTCTGGCTCAGACATTCTAAAGTATATTTTTATTGAGTTACTTTTATGCCTAAGTTATAAAAAATTATTTTATCAGATGTTAAAAACTAAGCAGGAAGTAACTCTGAAACATTTATATAGCCCCTTCCTGAGTGGATGTGTAAAATAAATAATTTAGTTCCAACTTGACCTAGTAGGGAAAAGTGTAGAAAGTGACCTACAAAGTGAAAGAGCTTTTGGATGTATTCACTTTGAAGGAACCTTAACCCCACATGCATTTGTTTATGTTAGCACCCTGCCCTGTGAGCTTACAAAGCCCACTTTGGGGTGACTTACGAATATATGAAATTAGACTTTTTCTTCATAGCAGAAGGCATGTATTCTAGCCTTGTTTCACTACAGTGCCTTTAAGTTACAGCCCAGCCAGGCACAGTGGAGCTCCTGGCAGACGTAAGTTTCTGTTATATTCGTGGGAGGTGGAAATTGCCACTGCAGCTCAGGTATGTCACTTTACCTTCTATGCCATAGGTGCACTTAAAGCACCATTTACGGTGGACATATATGACAGTTGAATACACCAAATAAAAAGATCCACTGTACATCTCATGTTTTAGAGAGAAAGTATAAGCACTTTACTATTAATTAGTAGTGGTAAAGTGAACAGAGTTGTAGAGCCAGCACAAATAGCATTCAGAAAAAGCCAAAACATCTGTGATGACCATATAGAAAAGGTGGATTTGCTGCACATAAATATTGTATCATAATGCTATCACTAATAATAATAAATTCGTATAAGTGCCTAATTTAGAGTTGTGTTAAACAGAACATTTTCCAGAGCAAGTGAAAATTTGAAAGGAGAATCAACAGTTTTTGAAGACAATTCCACCATTGCATACTCCTCTTGATTGAGCGTGCCTGCAAAAGAATGGAGCATTTTTACCACTCAGTTTAGGATGACCACTTTATTCCAAGTTGACAGTCTCTAATCCTGAATTTATCACCTACACATCATTGACTTCACGTGCGTTAGTCTTATTATTAATCTAAGGGAAGCAAATCAAGACTACATCATCCAGAGCGCATCAGGCTCTCACAGAAAAGGCTAGGACTGGATACAGTGTCAGTATTGCCCGGGAGGATAGTGGCAACCCTCACTCAACCCTAATTTAAGTCCACGTTTCTTTTAAGGTAATTCTTTTATATGGAAAACGTAGGTGCACTTACAGACAGGCTAAGACACTAATACAGGGATATTTGTTCTAATCTTTCAAGGTACATGTGCCACCATGTTCTTCTTGCTTGTAGGTTCAAGTTGGCATTCGTTTGTTTTAATTCTTATCGCATTCCTTATTAATTTGGATAATTTTCTCTACTGATATCACGTGACCTGTTAAAGTTTGACGTACTTTAGTGTCATAATATGTCATTTTTTACAACTTGCAATTTGCACTTGTCCCCTTAAGGATATCTGTGTTTTTTGTTTCTCACTTAAAAATGTTGTTAAGTTCCCTTGGACTTCGATTGATCGATCTTTGTAAAATGCAATCTTGTTGTTTTGATTTAAATTGTACATTTATTATTTGTTGTCTTATTGCACTGCAAAATTAGGCTAATAAAATATTATTAATTCATCAAAATTGCATGTTTTCTAGACACAGTGCAGGACTACAAATCCTCAGTGGAGGGAACGCTTTGATTTTCACTACTTCTCTGGCAGGATGGGTATATTGGACATTGAAGTTTGCGGAAAAGAAAACAAAAGACATGAAGAACTATTGGGGACGTAAGTAGCCCAATTACATTCGGTTTTTGCTCTTTTCCTTCCCCTTGCCCGCCCCACTCATGACAGTATATTTGGAGCAGTCGTTAAAAAGTGTAGCACAAAACTATTTATCATACTGAGAAAACAGTGTTCTGTCCTACGGTTCTCATCGTCGGTTGTAACCCCTTTGCCGTATTCACATTTGATAAACAGGAAATATGTGATCTAGGCGTTCTGCTCTCCCCATTCAGGCTGTTGACATTGGAAATTCAAGGTGACCACTAGCCTGGAAAGCCACAATTCTGCATATCATTCAGAACATGAAAGTCGGGGGCAATGAAAACGCTGTACTAACCAGATACCTTAAAGTGATTTCATTGATTTATAATTTCTTATGGCAAGCCATAGCATTTAGGTCTTTGGTTGGCTAATTAAATCTGTTCAATGAAATAGCTGCTTTTTTGCTATTGTTTGTTCTTTTAGGAAATGAGTATATTATCCTTGGTGATACACTTCAATATGTTGACAAATTCAACATTTTTGGAAGAAGCACCTTGTATATCTGTGATCTTTCAGTGGCATTGCCCAGGCTCACTGAGTAATGGGGGTCTAATGTCTATGATATTTTCCACGTAAGATGCATCACCTGCTTTGGGTGCTGTGCATGAATTCGGTCAAGGGGATTTGTGAAAGCAGGTTTTGCAGGGCACGTTTGTTCATGCAGACACCAGTTCCATATCTGTAACATACACAGCCTCAACTTTTTATTTCATAAACACCAATTTTTGCTATTTAGATGCTTTTTCTTTAATGTATGTAGACAGTGTAACTTTATGTTAAACTTTTAAAGTTGTATGTATGTCACAGATAATACATATTTAAGCACAATTTGCATTTCATTAAATAATTTAGAAGGAGTTATACAATGTAGTGTTTGTGTCGCTTGCTTCTTACATTGTCTATTATTGTTGTTAGTTTTTTGAAGGATGTTTAACGTTCAGATTAGCTTCCTGCAGGGTAGAGTATCTTTTTGTAGAAAGTGGTATTTAATGTATTCTGCCATTTATATTCTCTCTGATTGTATGCTATAGTACAAAATCTGCAGCCACTATATTCCTAAAACCTTACCTGAAAAATTGATCTTGACTTAAAACTATTGATTGGTCCCTCTCCTTTCTTACTTTCAAATAACCCTCTCCTTACCTTAAATTCTCTGCATGCCTTCTCGTACCTGATTTCCTGTATCCTATCAATACACCCGATCACCTAGTCACTTGAACTTGCATAGCTCTGACTAATGATAAAACCTAACTCCTATTTTCATCTACCACAAAGAAACTGGAGTAATTGCATTAAATTGTTTCTATGAGAGCTCAAGACTAATCCTTATTGCCAATTAGTACTGGATTAACCAATAACCTTAGATTCAGAAGTAGCGAGACACTCCCACAAAGTGCTTAACTCCTAGTCATAGATAGTAAGTGTTATATAAATTCATGTATAATTGATTTTGTTACAGTTCTAGCATTTTAGTCATTTTCAATAGTAGTCTTGTATGTTTGTCTAATTAGTCAGGAAGGCTTTCTTCATTATCGTTTTACAGCAAGGCATGTTCTCTTTCATTTGATTATGTAGCTAATGACTAGCAGTCGTCTATTAGCTCTAGAGATGGGTAAATACATTTTGAGGCAGTTTGTGATATTTGTTGGGGCAACATGACACCTGGCACTGGTGACCGTTTAAGGTAGGTCGATATTCCTGCCTTGCTGTTGAACCAACCTGAGAAGATTCATGGTGTACTGCCTAAAACAAGCTGCTGTAAAACTGAAGGAGAGGCAATCAGACATGATATGGGGCATACACACTGTAGATTTCAGTGCAGTGGGTTAATATACTGATTGGAAGGAATACAAAACATATTTCCAATCTAGTTTCAAAAGGCATTCTAAAACGGTAAAATGGCATGGTAAAATTGAAAGCAGTGGCACTCGGGTAATAAAGGAAATTATAAATGTCCACATTCCATACACTGCATCTGCTGTTCTTGGATGTTTTACTGGTATGATTCCCCATTGAACTATTATTAAACAGAAGCATTTTCTACAATTTGACCCTTAAAACAATAAACAAAAATATAAACATGCATACATAATACAAATACACAAAATTATAATTTATTTTATATAATCCACAAATAAAAAATATACAAAATTACAATTCTGATTTTAATTGGAAGGTTATTGCTTTTCAAAACGTGTTTTTGTTTTTGAAAGACTGAGCGATATGCTGGGCTTCAGCACATTGCTTTGCCTTTTCTCATTCATACACTTTTTTGCCAGAACAAATCAGTGCTTTAATGAGGTCAACAAAAGTCTATAATGGATTCTGTTTGCTGCTGTACTTGCACCTCTCCCACAGGCTAAGGATACCAACTTAATTTTTATTCTTCAGTTTCAAATTCCTTCACATTTACAGAGTGTTTTAGTATGTTAAATTGTACGTTTTGCATTTTTACATGTATATATATTTTATGAATCTGCTAATATTATTTCATTTCCCAAGCGCAGACCCCATGAGTAGGGAGTGTAGCCCAAGGTTATAAACTGCTGTCCTACATTAGAAATAATTATTTTGCTGCTGTTTGGGCATGGATTGTGGTGTGGACATATAACCCAGAAATACTCAAAAGAGCTGCTAAATAAAGTGGTGTGGGTCCATTTTATTGTAATTTCAAATGCAGTGCCAATGGATAGAGAAGCAGCTTGGAACTCTTCCCTGTACGATATATAACAGATCTTCCCGCAATTATGACAATCTGACTTTCAGTTCCAGAAGATAGGCAAGAAGTTTGACTGATGTTAAAAATGTAGCTCTCCCTTTTTACTCTCAGATTAGATCCCTTTGGTCTGTTAAACTGAGCCACGCTAGTGAGGTCCTGAGTGGAAGCTTTTCCGACAGGTACAACTTCTGTTTATATTGTTTCCAAGGTTGTCAATCTAGTACCTTTCACCAGAGCCAAAATGCAGAGCTCTTTCCAGATCAAGCTGGGAACAAAAACAGTTCTATTCTCGGAAAAGGACGTGAACTACGATTGAAATTGAGTTCATTATAAATAGACTCATCGGTTTTTATAGCCATGCATGACTTCTTGGCACTATAAGTGAATGAGATTAAGCATTAGCTAAACTTTATTTACTAAGAATGTTGCCATGTTTACACAGCTTGCTGATTAAGAGGGGTTTTGTCCTGCGTGGGAGATTCCAGGTTGCAGTGTCTCTGACAGTGCATGGGCCTATCCAGGAAAGATTCTTCTGTCTCTCCGGCAGCGTTAAGCAGCTACTGAATATGTTATTTGTTGGTAATCTGAGACTTAGTGATAGGACTTGTGTTTTTCAACTTGTGTGGCAGAAACTCCGCGAGGAGATTGTATGGTATACATGTCATAGACTCTAGCAAGATTGAGAAATTAATAAAAATAGAAAACACTCCTGCAACACAGGAGAGACTGTCATAATCAAAGAAGGGGAATTAATCGCAATGTTAGTATTTTTGAGCATGCTTTTTTCCATTCTGCTCAACGTCTTGAAATTTGTGTCGTTCAGTCCACTCTTTATAGCATTGCTTGCTTTGTGACCGTGGTTGCTGGTGGTGGGCTGCCATCCCTTATTTATTTGACACACTAGCAAGCATAGAGAAAGGGGAAAGCGGGGATTATAAAGAAACTGCAATAGTGAGCTAAAGAGACAGGACTTGTATGTGAAAGAGATGGGTGAGGTATTATTCAATACTAGGAAGGCCCCCTTGGTATTCGACAAACCCTCATCCGGAAGCACTGACTATGGGCTTCTCAGAAAAACTTTGGGGCCCTGCATTTATTTATCTACAAATTGAGCCCTGCTTTACATTTCACTTCTGTGTACTACAAAAGTAATTGGTGTTTATAGAGCCAGCAATTCTTTAGGCACTCTGGGTTGTTTTATTGAGGAAATGGTCCTAAGTAACTCTACTTTTGGGTGTATTCATTACATATGTCACTCATTTTTATGACCAACAAAACTTTGGGATTTAAAACTACATGTAATTATTACTTCCTCTCACTGCCTTCCGGTACTGTACCTGACACAGACCAAACAAAGAAGCTTTAGTCAGTACCATGCTCATGTGGCCACCAGCTTTGACCTTGACCTTAGCCAGGCTTGTTCCACGGCTCTAAGTCTGACAGGCTGCGGCCAACAGTCTCTGAGGGCCTTATCCCCTTATAAGAACCAAAAATGACATCATCTTACACATTGTTTAAACCTCTTTCCTCATAGATATCTGTTGCCTTAAATGTATTTTGTCGAGTTGGAGCGTATTAGACTTAAGTGTGACTCTTTTAAAAAAAAAAAAATTAAGATGTTGGCAGTTGTGATTAGGATAAGTGATTTTGGGTCATCTTTCCTTATACGCCTCTCTTGCCCTAAATGTATTTAGCCGAGTTGGAGCGTATTCGATTTAAGTGTGACTGGTAACATTTTTGTTTTCTTTTTTAGATTTTGTCAGTCGTGGTTAGGATAAGTGATTTTGGGACCGGAGGAAATTGCACATTTGCAGTGATTGCAAGAAGCACACATAGAAGCCCTAACAAGTATTGTTTGTATTTGGGGTCCTGTGGTTTGGAAAGGCCAAAACGCAGGAAATTACAGTGGAGATGAGGAGCGGTAACTATGTTTTCCTGGTATTTTCCATTTTTGATAACATCCTCAAAGTCTGAACACAGCGATTTTCGCGCGTACCAAAATTGCTGATACGCGTGGTACCCGTACATTTTCGACCAGGAATAAATACTTCCTCCGTATTCCTAAAATTCTTGGAATGGGAAATTGCCTGCTGTAGGGACACCTCAGCGGTTTAAGTTAGGGGGTCGCAACATCTGCGTCAGGTACTCGAGTTTGCGCCATTAAGGCTTTTTTTGTTCTCTGCATCTGCTTGGACTTTGGCACACTGCTTCCCACTGAAGATTACAGTAATTGCGGTGTTTTTAGGGATCTGTGAATAGGACGCTGAGGGCTGTAAACAGTTGCACGTATTGCTGAGTGCTTTGTTCGCGTGTTTTCTAGGTTTTCATAATTTCGAAGTGCGTTATGTTCACTGAAACCATATCAGATCCAGGCGGGATTTCTAATTTGCTAGTTTACAGGGCACCTTCCTGGTCCTGGGAGAGTTGATGTCAGAACGCGCAACCATCCAAACACGGCGCGGCTTCATCCCTGCCGACTCTCTGCTGTAAAACAAGAGACTGAAAAGAAAGTGTTTCCTGACACGATCTTTACTGGCCCAGCGGGAGTGTTTTACTTCTGTTCCTAAGACCCACTCTTTTTTTTATTATTTTGTAGATTCCACGATCTCGCTGAAAAAGGAGAACTCCACAATAGAAATGCTTCTACTTTTGATTTTTTTTTGGTCACATCTTTTTTTTTTTTTTTTTTTACGGAATTGAAAAATGCTTTGCCACCTTCACTGAAGGTTCGTCTCAAATACTTTCAGTAGGGTTGGGGAGCAGCAAAGAACGCGGTCCCCTTCCTGCGCGGTGATTTTGTTTAAAACACTTGATTTCTTTCAGACGGCATCGTCTGTAGATTAATCACTTCATCGCTGACTCTGGGGCCTTGCTTATTTTATCCTGCTCTTCAATTGTTCGAATCCTCTTTTTCCAGTGGCTCTTTCTGGTTGTGTGAAGTGCTGCCCTTTCCTTCTTCTGCTCAGTTGGGGTTCCACATGGCGCTGTCTGGGTCTTCTTCTTTTCCCTTCGCGCCTCTTTTATCGGAAATAATATTTCCTTTCATGGTCGCCAGTATCGTCTGCACATGGATGGCGCGCGCTTCTGTTGCTCTTTTGCTTTTGTTCCCTCAGTGCACAATCCGGTGTTGGATTGTCTTATTTCTGTCTCCTCTTAGATTAAATGCAGTTACTTCAAAGGAAGATGTCACAAAAGACAAAATTCCTGTCCTTTCCCCTCCGTTCAATCGCATCTCTTATTTTTCTTCTGCTTTCCCCTTGATGACGATTTTGTGGCTTTGGTCGGGGTGGCAGAAACCCTAGATGTTCGGTTTCAATAAAATGTCCTTGGGTGCTTGAATTTTGCAGATGTCCGCGTTTTTTAATGTGGTGCGTTCTTAAATTTCCTATCCTAGTTCGGGCAAGGTCCTTCTCCCCTCTTGCTTGAAAGTGGCCCTGTCCCAGTTCACGTGTGAACGTTCTAATTAATTCTGTGCTACCGCTTAACCTCTTCCGTCTATTAAAAATACGCTGACAGCTCTGCTGTGTCTTTCTTGCGACGCTCAAGGACCCTCAGACTTTTTCTTTCAACTCTGGGCTACTTTGAAATTATCTCTCTTTTCTTTTTGGCCTCTGCTAGCCCAATAAACTTCATATATTTGTCTTCACTTTTAACACAACCTCCCATACTCTTTATTCCCATTCATATACCTTCACTTCTCACTCCCTGGCCCTACCGCACAGTGCAAAACTTTTTTCTCACTTCACTTTAGTGTTGTGTTTGCACTGCCTTGGTGTCCAGCGTTCATCCTTATTTTACACAAAGTGTTCCCATGCATAGTCACCAGGAGTGTATTTATTCCCCACTGTGGTTATGGCATTGCTGCCACTTGTTAGCAGGTGAAATGTATAGTGGAATATTGTCTTTTTTCTGTGAATTTTAAACAAAAAGTCAAGCAGCCACTATGTAAAAAATCCACTTAACCTGAGGTAACTATAACCTTAACTCCCTCGGAGTATGAACCGAATTTTGGGTCTATAACAGGAGCTCTGCTCATAAGTTCCAGGGCTGTACTGGGAACCCAAAGTAATTCTGGCAACTTTTGATAGTCCAGCCCTTATAGGGTGCAAAGTGAGTGAGCCTGACCACTACAATGGGTCTTGAGGGGTTCAACCCCCCCTAAAATGTGGGCACACATAGGAAAACGGTGCATTGTACCACAAATGTATATTATATATTCAATTGTATTAGTTTTTAAAGCATAGTATATGATGACCTTACAGTGCACCAGGATATGGCAATCTTTATAGGGGCTCCTCAATGACTATCTCACCATTAGGCTTTAACAGTGCCTCTCATCTTCCCCTCTTGGAGCAGGGATCAAGTCTGGAAATCTCCCAAACGGTGGCTTGTCTTGTGATACCGGCTGACCTTAAGAAGCTTGACTGTGGAAATACTGGTGAAGGAATGACTCATTTGTAACAAAGATATCTGGGTTAGAAGGTTCCTCAGTAAGCCTTGCTGGTTCTCACTGAACTACAGCGACTAGAGTTCCAGGGTTCCAAATGATTGCAGGTGTTACTGGCTTATGCCAATATATGAATCTGCGGAGAACCAGAAACTTGTCAATGCTGTAAAACTAGAAATGTGACAAGCCAATTTGAAGTTTCTGGCCCTTAAAGTTTCCTTTCATCACCTTACAATTATTGTGAATATAAAGAGCTTTCAAGGAGCCAAGAAACCTATTGCAATTTTAATAATGCTGTCCACACAACTGTAACTCTACTGGCATATATGTGAAGAGGTGGGTGTCAGATGAACTATGGCCTAGATACAAGTGGGCTAATTGGTCTTCATCCAAAAGTGTTGGAAATGGTACCAGCTAGAGAGTGCGGGTCAGAAATAAGATACAAATGGGAAGCTGGGTGAGCAAATGTGGAGTGTCAAACCATCGTCTGGAAGCTTGCATTCACTATATTCCCATCTTACTTTCATTAAATAAAGCCTGAGTTCTTTGATCTCTCTTTACAAAAATAAAGGGTCATACCCCGCTGGTGATGCTTTTTCTGTATTATCAACCCTTCTTCGATAGGTGTCAGGGCTGTGTAGCAAGGATACTGGATGCTGGGAGGTGTAATTCTTTTTTCCACTGTCTCAATGTAAGGTGTAATAATTTTCTCAGTGTTCTGCCTTCCTGCCATTGGTTGTTTCAGGTGAAAAGGACTATTTTAATCGGTGCCTTCAGCTTAAAACAGGATAACTGTTATGGTCTTGGTATTGCTACTGATTATTTTGTTTTTACTGATGCCGTATGTTTTTTTCATGAGAGCTTGCACTGGGGGACCAAGGTATATCAGGTTAGTCTAACCCTCTATATATTAGACATTTCTTTTTCCATAGGATGTGTGTCCCTGTTGAGGTGATAGGTTTCTTAGGATCCAGACTTTTGCAATGGGCATGGATGTCACAGAGTATGCAGCTGAAGTGGTAGGTTTCATAGAGCTTCTGGTAATAGGCATCCTCTTCTTTCTCTTCCAAAGAGTAGAACTTAGGGCACATGCCCCTCTTGTGGGAAAAGGGTTAGTCTTCAGCTTACTGTTAAAACCGGGTATCACAGGGTAAAGAATGAGTTACACATTTGTCCTCGAGTGTATGTGTACCTGCGAGAAGTACAGTACATGAAGGGTATCGTTTTGTGCAGGGTGCACGTGGTGAATGCATGTAATGGCTGCCTGTGTGTTTGCATGTGTCAACACAGAAAGGCTGCAGTACTGAGCAGTGCATGCAGAGTGAATGTTTGTGCTGAACGTATGTGTATTTGTGGTGGCACGAAGCATTGAGGTAACAGCACTGGATAGTGTGTGTGCTGTGTACCTACACTGAGCGCAAGTATGCTTGTAATGGTACATTACATGGAGTACCCTTGGTTCCTGGAAAGCCCAGGCCTGCGTGGTGAAAACACCAGGAGGCAGAGGAATTCACCCAGACAGGTTTATATAATGCTGCGTTCAAATGAGCTAGGTGGGACACACTGAAGAAGGTTGAGCAAGGCTCCCCCTGTACACTTCTGAAGGTGCTCTTCGATTCAGTGGAGGATCACAAGGAAGGGGCCTCCACCCATCGCAGGAAGGAGATGGGGCTAATAAGGGATTAATAAAGAGTATGGCTGAGAGTCCAGGATCAACCTTTTGATGTATATATCACTGTGGATGACATCCAGCTGTAAACTCTAATCACTCCTGTGGCTTATGTTGTGGGACTATCAGTTTTGGAGTCTCTCATGCCATGACAGACAACCTTTCAAGAGAAAGAAGGAGAAGAGAAGGAGAAGCATAACTCCGACATAAAACTTGAAAGAACCAGACATTAAATCATCTTGTTGTTTGGAAATGGACTATAAGGGGGAGGTTGAGACCCCCAAAATTGTTATACGCCAACTAACTGGTTGTCCTGGCTGAGAAGGGGGAAGTCCTGCAAGACTTCTTCCTGCGGCCAGGACTGGAGGTCAAGCCTGCTAGTGTCCTTGCTGAGTGAGGGGACATCATCCAGGGAGCTCCAGCACCTGCCTGCTTGTCAAAACCAGTGGGCACAGGGTGAAAGAGGAGAGCAATGGAGGGAACAAGACCAAGACCAATTGGGGAGCCCTGTTGCATGGACTCTGGTGAGAGGTTGTGAGGAGGTGGCCACTGCACTGAACAGGTCATTGCTTGTGCCAGTTTAAGTTAAGCAAGAAAATGGTATATTGTGGGAAAGGATCTTAGGAGCTGCATTACAACCACAGTGAATACATAAGTTAATCACTAGTATTCTTGGAAACTCTTAAAAAAAAAATATATATATATTTATTCCGTTCAATAAAATAGCACAGTTAACCAATATTCTGTGTTTGTACCTTGTATGTGAATAAGCATTTACATTAATTTCTAAAAAAGCCAACACATAAAACAAAGGAACAATTTCTAATTTCCTGGCTAAGTCTAAACAAATGAGACAACTAAAGTATTACTCCACTCTTCCAATTAATTAACGTCATGTGGCTGCACTCCTTATTTTTAGAAAAATCCACATCGGAGTTAGTTCATGGGATGATTGCACATGGAGGAAAATCCTGTCCTTCAATTTCTAATGTGAGTCCCAAATATTACTGGGTTTGTTCGTGATTTAAATGATTCCTCCATATAAAAGTGTTTTTTCAGCTCTTGTTTCCTATGAGCCTCCTCAGGACAGTGGACAATAGAAGTACTTATTGGGGCCTCAGGAATGAGGCTACAATGGCGAACTCAGTCATCTGTCAAAACCCTCCTCAAGGGCTCAAAGCGGAAAGCCTATACTCCGCAGTCCGAGGCAGGATTGAAGTGGTGCCTGCTATATACGGCGCAACCTGCATCTGTATTCAAGAAGACCAAGGTCACAGCTGGACAGGACAGGCAGCGACAACCCGGGAGGCTGGGATAATGGCACTGGTGATGGAAGTGCGTGTCACTATCCGTCTGTTTGAAAGTAGCCTCTTTACCAAGTTCAGCGCCTGCAGCTGGTCCACAAGGCAGGTGATATGCGGAGCTGTGGGCTCTACTAGTGTAGCAAGTGTGTCAGTTCAAGTCAACAACCCCCCCATGTGGCAAGGGAGGGCCGCCCTGAAGATAGCCATGGAGTGTGTGGTGAGAACTAAGCTGGTGCAGCAGCATTACAGTGAACCTGCATGCCAGGAGAGGTCACTGTGTGAGTTACTGCCTGATAATGAGGGCAGAAGCCTGAGCAGGATTGAAGCGGTGACCCTGTGTGCCATTAAGGGGAGGGCTTGTACCTGGGAGATAGTGGTGCGACAACCCCATATTCCACGAGTGGCTGCCAGAAATAATTGTGCTGTTAAAGTTGGTCCGAAGCCCACGAACTGGGAAGCCATGAAAACCTGTAAAATGGAAGACTGCACCGGACCCGACCCTGTAAATTGAGTGAAGAGGCTGTGGACGCATCACCACGTCACTGGGACCCAGGTCAGGATCATCTGAATCAACCACACCCCTGCCTCCTTTAGGGACCCCAAAACCTATTGTGCCGGAGGAGTTTGGGAACACCTCCGATCGCTGCAGGAGATGTCTGTGTAGGCTCAGAGGAGAGCCTGTGCTTGCTGAGTGCAGCCACTCCTCCTTCATGGTTTTTGTAGTGTTTGTTCATACTACCTGCTTAGCTCCTCTAATTACTGTTTTCGTGCACCACAACAGACAAAACACAATACTTTTTAATAAACTGATAGCACACAAAAACCTTCAGACAAATGTGATTTTTACATGCCATTGAAGGTTTGACAGGCTCATTACTATACAGTATCCCATGCTGCTGCCTTGAGTCATGCACAAATCTTTTTTGCATCAAACTGCAGTACCTTAAACCGTTAATACACTTAAGATGCCATGTACACTGTCGGGGAATAAGAATATTTATTCAACCAAGTACAGCAGGTCTGAAATGTGTTTCCATCTATCAGCAACTGTCAGCAATCAGAACACCCAGGCAAAGTCACCCTGTACAATTTCATAATGGAACTAGGATTACATGACATACCCACATACACTAGTATGACACATAAACAACACATCTCCCCTCCCTCTCACCCAACAATGCAATAAGGCCATTTCCTTTCAGAACGTGGGAATAATTAACAACAAAGAGAAATCAAGATCATATTGTGGGACTCCGAATTAGTAAAAGCTGTTCACAAGAATATTTGCTTCAGTGGAATATTCTTCGAAGAAGTGAAACAATTTAAATACATAGGAATTGTCATATGGCCTCCTCCCGGGTGCCCACAGCATAAAGACCCGTGGCCATGGCAAGCGGAAAGCTGCATTTTGCAAAGAGATGGCAATGGAGTACTCATGCATTTAGAAATCGTCTATCAAGCCAAGTGCACTGTTATAACAACTTATTGAGATGATCTATAGGGTCTGTGTAAGTCTTCTAGCCAAATAGATTTAGCACAAATAAAATTCTTGAAAACTGCCCTAACGCCTATCACTGTTATTCCATCAGGCCCCCTGGAGCAGACTGTGGAATGGCGCCACTGCCACTTAGAAGCAGAAAGACAATAATGCAACATGCTATAGACAGAAGTAACTCACCAGGAGGCGCCTTAATGGACAACTTCTGGTCCAAAACGCTAATACCTGATCCAGCCAGCTCCCACAAAAAGCGTGCCTATTAGTAGGCTGTACTCTTGGGTCCTTTCTCATTGATAAAACATCTCTAGCCAGGTAATAGGCAAAACAGCAACTGGACAAAGCCTATGCTCAAACAGGAATAAAGAAGAGAAATCAAAAGCTGAACAAGCAAATCTTTACCGTGAATCAGTGTCAGAAGATTCCCCTGCATAATGCTTACCTGTTACTGTAATAATGAACTGTTTGACCACACTGGAGAACAGAGAAAAGAAAATGGTTTCTGTTGCAAGGTTCAATATGTTATGCACGAATGGGAAAAAAGCAAAACGAAAACGTCAGTATTTGCCAGTCTGATGAACAACAGGTTGAGTCCTCCCCTAACTTACTGTTGTTGCCACAGCAGGAAACATCTAAGTAGTAGGTATTTGGAGAGGCATACTCTGTATGCCGAAAAAACAGTGGCCATCTAACTCAAAAAAGCAATATATCTAAACAGAAAAAAGGAAATCAAAAACGGATGGTCTGGAACAGACCCAATATGGGTTTTATTTTCCTTAAACTGTTTTTTCCCCCAAAACGTACTAAAAGCGATCTGAACAAATACAAAGGCAAGTTTCGAGCCCATCTTTCGGCCCATGCTAGTTCCAACTCCTAACATGAACGCCATCATGTTTTAGGAACATTGCTCTGCAGTTACTAATAAGAGTTTCCAGGATTATGCAACTTCCTGAAAACCTATCCTCCACTGGGCAAAGCAAAGAACATCGGAAATACTACCTCTCATAATTAAACCATTTCTTTTAGTTTTATCTTTTTATTCATCGTCCATGTCTTTCATTTTGCACGTTCTCATAAATGTCAGATGGCTGAATGCAAATAAAAACCGAGAAAAGAATAAGGAATTGTCCAAAACCTATTTACACATAAGCCTTCAGCTAATCTGTTAGTAAATTGTCTCAGAGGACAGCTACATGGTAGTGTTGGTTTGTTGTCCTTTGAAGCAGATCTAGAAAAAATATGTATCATACAATTTTTCAGGCAGAGGAAACAAAAAACGGAATTCAAGCATCAGAGAGGTCTGTGGTAAGAACACACTTGTGTGAAACCTTATTAATAGATGCTTCACATGAGCATTTATGGTTCACTATGCATCACTGTCAGATAATCAGTCATCTTATCACTCTGGAATCGTGACACTAGATATCAAGTGATGTCACCATAACTGAGAGATGGGTGTATTGCCTTCTGGTACACAGCATCTCTATACTGAGATTTTTTTTAATGCACGACTACCGATTCCTAAAGCTCAGACTCTCAGAACATCCTAATTTTAAAATGTTTTTACTTTGCGTTGCAAAATGTTGTTCAATTGTTCTCTCATTTTGGTCTTTCAACCTTGAATTTGCAATAATGTCCCCCTTACCTTATTGCAAATGGCCATATGCAGGGCAGACCACTGACCTTTTATGTGTGAGAGAAGTGTGTTTTTTTAACTGCAAACGTTACTTTGTAATATGTATGGCCTTAGTGCTAAACACAATATTGAAAGAGAAGAGGAACAGGGCAGTTAATTGTACATTCAAGTGGCAGGCATATAAATATGTCATTTAGAACAGAGATTGTTCTTTGCTAGCGATATAAACTGAATCTGTTCTGTCAAGATTCAGTTGATTCCTCTTAGGAATTCTACTCTTTGACACACTGCTTCCAGGCATGAGGCACACAAGAGGTGGTTTACTCCAAACAACTGCCTCACATTAGAATATATAAACTGAGTAGGAGGATTTTTTTTCCCACCATGGAAGATAGCTGGATCTTTCTAGGGAGGTTCCCTGCAAAGACTACAACAGATATCTACTAATTTTGCTCACGCTGTCACACTAAAAGCACAAATCATGGTTAATTATGCTGGTATTTTTTAAGGAATTTCCATGGAGCCAATGTCCCAGGAACAGTTAAGATTCAGTTATTTGACTGCCATTAGCAAAACAGTTCCCCTTGAGCTGTACCTAATACAAAAGGGATATTTAGCCCATGATCAGAGGATAAGTAACCACAATGTGCCAATATCAATCTAGTTGCTCTCTTACATATGACATAACATTGGAAGTGCCTTAAAAATAATAAGTGCCCTATAAGTACATTTCCTTGTTAAGCAAACATTAGCTGAATTGAGTAGAGCTACAACATCAACACATCAACGCAGAAGAAACCAAAACCACCATGAACTCAAGCCACTCCGGCGCCCCCTCGGACCCCTGCCCACACTTCATCTTCAACAAAGCCGACGACATCATCGCCCCGCACCTCCAGACCATCATCAACTCCTCTTTTTCGTCTGCTACCTTCCCCGAAAGCTGGAAACACGCCGAAGTCAACACCCTACTAAAGAAACCTACGGCTGACCCAAGCGACCTGAAGAACTTCCGCCCCATCTCGCTCCTCCCCTTCCCTGCCAAAGTCATAGAGAAGACCGTCAACAAGCAGCTTACCAACTTCCTTGAAGACAACAACCTTCTCGACCCCTCACAATCCGAATTCCGAGCCAACCACAGCACTGAAACCGCCCTCATCTCAGTCACAGACGACATCAGAACCCTGATGGACAATGGTGAAACAGTCGCCCTCATCCTCCTCGACCTCTCGGCTGCCTTCGACATCGTCTGTCATCGCACCCTAATAACCCGCCTCTGCTCCACCGGGATCCAAGGCCAGGCCCTGGACTGGATCGCCTCCTTCCTCTCCAACCGCTCTCAAAGAGTCTACCTCCCACCTTTTCGCTCAGACCCCACCGAGATAATCTGCGGCGTCCCTCAAGGCTCCTCGCTCAGCCCGACACTCTTCAATGTCTACATGAGCCCCCTCGCCGACATCGTACGCAAGCACAGCATCATCATCACCTCCTACGCCAATGACACTCAACTTAAACTCTCCCTCACCAAGGACCCCGTCAGCGCAAAGACCAACCTGCAAGATGGTATGAAGGACGTCGCAGATTGGATGAGGCTCAGCCGTCTAAAACTGAACTCAGACAAAACGGAAGTCCTCATCCTCGGCAACACCCCGACCGCATGGGACGACTCCTGGTGGCCCACGGCCCTTGGCACCGCACGACCCCCTCAGACCACGCTCGCAACCTCGGCTTCATCTTGGACCCTCTTCTCACCATGTCCAAACAAGTCAACGCTGTGTCCTCCTCCTGCTTCCTCACCCTCCGCATGCTCCATAAGATCTTCCGCTGGATCCCCACAGACACCAGAATGACCGTGACCCACGCCCTCGTCACCAGCCGCCTGGACTACGGCAACACCCTTTATGCTGGGACCACCGCAAAACTCCAGAAACGTCTGCAACGTATTCAAAATGCCTCCGCCCGCCTCATCCTCGACATACCCCGCAACAGCCACATCTCCGCCCACCTGAGACACCTGCATTGGCTCCCCGTCAGCAAAAGGATCACCTTCCGACTTCTCACCCACGCACACAAAGCCCTCCACAACAAGGGACCAGAATACCTCAACCGACGCCTCAGCTTCTACGCCCCCACCCGTCTCCTCCGCTCCACCAGCCTCGCTCTCGCCGCCGTCCCTCGCATCCGCCGCTCCACAGCGGGTGAGAGGTCCTTCTCCTACCTGGCGGCCAAGACTTGGAACACCCTCCCCACCAGCCTCAGGACCACCCAGGACCACTCCGTATTCCGGAGACTGCTCAAGACCTGGCTCTTCGAGCAGCAGTAACCCCCTTTCCCCTAGCGCCTTGAGACCCGCACGGGTGAGTAGCGCGCTTTATAAATGTTAATGATTTGATTTGATTTGATTTAGAGCCTGAGCAAAGGAGCTCGATCCATCTGAAACTAAAGAGCAGTGATTTCAGGCTCACAAACCTCAGTGTACCTGTTCTAATAAATGCCCTCTAAATGAGTCAGCCGTGTGGCGTCCAGACAGGCGGTTTTATTTTATGCACTGTCTAGGCAGGCAGAGGGGACTTGCCCACGTTTCGCTGCACTAACCTCAACTTCAGTCCTAGGCCATTGCTGTATTCTTGTGACACCTTACTCAGCCTGAGGATCTTTCATTGCAACTGTAATGGCACCCTGCCATGCCCCCAATCTCACGACAGGTGTTACAGGTATGCTGTACTGAAGCCCAAAACACGAGGCTGAGTTTGCAGTTCTTCATCATTATTCAGTCTTTTTCATGGTAGATCCATCAAAATGCCTATTGTAATTC
Organism: Pleurodeles waltl; assembly: GCF_031143425.1. Lineage (NCBI taxonomy): Eukaryota > Metazoa > Chordata > Amphibia > Caudata > Salamandridae > Pleurodeles > Pleurodeles waltl. The sequence goes on from NC_090440.1 coordinate 491,839,635, forward strand.
TTCAGTCATTTATAGAAGTCATATCTTGGAAGTTGCTTCATTTCCTTTAATGACGAAATGTACTAGTGGTTGTTTTTTTAAGTAGTAGCACATTGCTTGTATAAGATGTTTTATGTTTCAAAGCATCCCACTGTTGCAGTCGGGGCTAAAGCACAATTGGTTAAATACGTTGTGTGTTCCAGATGTTCAAAGTCAGCTCCTGACCTAAATTCCTCTCTTTGATTTACAGTTAAAGTATTCTTCTGGAAGTAAGAGCGCAGTGATCCTGCCATGCAGTTTGTAAATACATCAAAATACAATCTTACGAGAAAGAGTTCTAGTGTGAAATATGGTGCAATGTTTCCTTATGTAAGCACTACAGTGCCACAAAACTCGGCAAAACGTTTGTGTTTGCTAATTTGGTTGTATAGAATCCTCACTAAGTCGAGCATTTTAAATTATTTGCTTGTTGCATGACAAGCCCGGAGAGTTCCATAGCAGGGCAACTCACATTAAATCAAATTGATATGGGATGTTTGCATTTCTTTCCAGGTGCAAATTGGATATCGCAGCCCTTCCAATGGAGCAGAGGAATCGCGTGGAGCTACCGCTGGAAAACAGCCAGGGGTCTCTTGTGATGCTGATAATGGTTACACCATGTACAGGAGTTTCCATTTCCGATCTCTGTGTTTGCCCTCTGGGAGAACCCACTGAAAGAGAACAGATTTGCCAACGATATGTAAGTACTTTACAACACCCTTTGCAGGTCTGCAGCTGAAAGGCATATTCCCAAAATATAGTGAACACATGCCTTATTCATCACTTTTCCTTAGTAGAAAGTTGGTAGAACGATTGAATATATTTTGGGCATATTATGTAGAGTGAGCTGCATTTGGGCACAGCTTTGGTGCTATGTTGCGCCTGTTGACCTCGAGTGTCCGATGTTTGTCCAAGAGGGCCTGGTTTATGTCAGATTCTCGGGGTGTCCACGTGATATATATTTGCATGTAAAGAATCTAAAAATGAAACGAGGACTTGTTTATTAAAAAAACGTAATAATCTGTCATGGATCCAGTTCTTGTGGACCACCATTGGAGGCTCGTTAAGGATATGCTTCACATGACTTTTTATTATTTGCCAGAGTTTTTGTTGAATAACTTCCCCTGAAATGAGCTAGGCTATGTTTATTGCCATGAATAATTATAATGTTGTTTACTATTCAAGTGAGGCGTTTTTGGTAACGAATCTGGGTGATTACAAATCCCACGTTTCATGTACAGAAAAAAAAAACATTCAGTAGTATTTTGCCTTTAAAAACAGGACCTCTTAAAAGTAAAAGAAAAATCGATTTGAAAAAGTGATAATAGCATAATTTACTCCAAAGTGGAGTAGTGAATTGCATTGCCTGCAATCGAATTTTTTTTTTCGAAACAGGGTTCATGCTGAATTTGAAAAAAGAACCCCTATTTCCACACCTTGGTGTGTAGTATATGTAAGGATCTCTTTGTTTCCCTGCTTGTAACCTGAAAATAGTCACTTAGCTGAATATTGAAACATGGTTTATGTCATGCAAAAGTTGTTCGTCTAAACCAATTTTCAGATTCTTCCTTTTCATCTCGCCTAATAATTTTTTACCTTTTTAAATTACCCACAAACAATTTTACTGACTGCAGAGCATGTTAGGCGTTGACTCGTCACTTTGCACCACTACCAAACAAGGTGTTGAGGGGCCAAAACACTTCACTGATCCAGTCGATTTCTTTTTGTTCTTTTCTCCGCAACAAGACCATGTCAGTAGACAGAATTGTAAATGTGGGATAGGAGCTACATAAGAATTGGGTTACTACTGAATGATTTGAAAGAAGTGTGTTTCTGTGTCTAAGGACTGTTGTATTTTTCTTCTTTCGGATTTGATGTGAGAAAATATGCACACAGTAAGCATATTCTTCCGGATTTAAAAATTCTCACCTGCCCATTTCACCTTACACCTTTGTTGCTCTATTTATAATTGATGATCAAACCTGTTTTCTAAAATAAACCTTGACCCCTATGATTATTGTAGGCTTTATCTGAAACAATGTGTGCACAGCCAGCGAAATGCCAAACGAGGTGGACGCATTAAGTGAAAAATTAGGGGTTAGCAAGTAGAAACTTGAGTAATTTATTCTAATTGTATTAGACTTTTTGATATTAAGTCATTGTGTTATGATGTTGAAATCCCAAGACTTCACCTAGGCTCTCTGAATGTCCATATTTGTGTAAGTAGCACTCAGTAATAATCCACACGTTGTTTACTAAATCTAAAAACTATGAGTAAATACCCTTTAGCTACGTGCACGTTTTTGCATTATAAATTACCCAAGGAAATCTTTTACCCCAGAATATTCTTTCCTGCATTTAAAGGCAATTCACCCTACTATTGTATAGTGCACACAAGTCCACATAGGTCGGATCTACGAATGACGTGTTTTATTAAACTTTTTATGTTTTAGTGCCTTAAGAACTCCTTCCAGAATATCAGGGACATTGGCTTTCTGCAGGTGAAAGTTTTAAAAGCAGAAGATCTGTTGGCTGCAGATTTTTCAGGTAATCAGTGTGTACATATTATCTTGCTCTTGGCTGTGAAGTGTTAATATGCTTAGCCTGTGCTGGTATTGTATGTACAGCAGTGTAAGGTTCTCTTGCACACAGTTGAAGGGATACACGTGCAGTGGCAGTGCAAACTTCACCTGTTGTTGACCCCTGTTGTGCCCCATCTTCAGACAGACACTGAGAGACCCTTAACGCGGACTGGACATATACCAGTGCTCACCCCTGACTGCTCACAGGCTGGGTTTTTCCAGCCAGCAACTTTATCCATGCCAAAATTGTAGTTTAACCTTTCCTGTGCGAGCTATACATATAGAGGTCCCAGCATGCTTTGCACAGTTGGCTGAAAAGTGAGAACTGGCTAAATGTCACCTTTTGTCATTCAGTGCACTCTTCAGCTGTAGGTGCCTACATCCGTGCAAGATAATAACTGTCCCGAAAACCTCCCAGTAGATTGAAAAAGGAAAGTGAAGTGACAACTGATATATTCTAACTCAAAGTGGGCATTTCAGGTGATCAAGTGTCCCAATTAGTCTCCTACAGTGTTCCGTTTCTGATGTCACTGACGACATCACATGCACCCTCCAATCCAAAAATCTTCATGTTTACTCCCTATTTGCTCCTGTGAGTAAAAGTAGTAGATTCCTCCTCCAATTCCACAGGGGGATATATATATCCTCTCACTTGAGAAGGCATCACGTGCTCTCAGTAATACTAATGAGATCACAAGTCTTCATTCTAATGCCTTGGGAGTGCTTATTCAAGGATAGGTTTGCTCATCTCATTTAATTTCACGGTAGGCGCTGAGCACACGTCATTGTCAGTAATAAAGTTGGCAGACAAATGCCTCTGTGAAGAACATGATTTTTTGTAGAATGCAAAGAGGTGTTTAGCTTTTGTGAGGCAGGGAATTCCCCATCTGCACATTGCTTAGGCGGTCTGCTGTCCCTGTTTCGGCCACGGCATTAGTCTCACCTATTCCTTTGGCATCACATCCATCATCAGTGCCTCCTACGTCCATCTCAGTGATGCTAACTCCACAGAGCACAGGGAGTGTCAATTGCACACAGCTCGGTCATCTTTGCTTATGGTAATCCTTTTAGCTAAAGAATGCCTATAATAAATATGAAACCCGAAAAGTAATCTCTATTGTTTTAACACATTTTACTAATGTACAAGTTAATTAAAGTAGAACTCCGGATCTAATCGAGCTCAATATTTAATCATATGTTAATTCATCAAGTTTTTAATGTTTTTCTTTCGTGAATATTATTAAATATATTTGTGCACTTTTTAATATTTAGTAATTTCACATTGTTCATTGGAAGTTCTTTACCACAATGGCAGCCCTGACTTTCATTAGCCAACAACCCCCTTCTACTTGTAACTTCCCCACAGTGTTTGTTTTCTGTTAAGAAATGGTTGGTTGTTATGGGCAGGAGGTGGGGTGAAAAAAGCTCAGCAGTGGAGTTGGCACTTCTGGGCAAGGTAGTGGGTTGCTTTCCCTTGTACTCAGCATTTGCTGCATAGGCAGTAAAAGGGCACAATTATTGAACAGTGTGCTACAGGCAGCTATTAGGCACCACCCTGGTTTCTGATGGCTCCTGTTTTATCACACAACAGATATGCTGACATGCTTTCCAACACTGACATAACCACCTAACAGTAACTGAGGTTTCTTTGGACAGGGATGGCATATATGGAGGAGGCCCCGTGCACCATATATTTTCCAGCCCTCGTCCCACCAATGGACTCAACCTCTGTGCATCCATTTTGAACATTTTGAGAAATCTTTTTATTCAGTTTTTCAGTGTTGTTATCAGGGATCAGAAAGATAGTCACAACAATCTAAAGAAACAAAGTAATTGCTATACAATTATATATCCCATAATACCTTAACATTTTGAGACATTGTTTCAGTTAGAAATGGGGTCTCTAGATGACAGAGGTTTGCACTCTGTCCAAGTAGGGACCGCAATCCTTGTCAGAGCAAATAAGATACACACTAAAAGTTTACCTGTGCTCACCTTTTGGTAGCTTGGCACAGAGCAGTCAGGCTAAAATAAAAAGGCAATGTGTAAAGTATTTGTGCACACGCAGTAACACAGTGAAAGCAAAAGGACTCCACATCAGTTTAGAAAATTATCAAACTTGTCAAACAAGACCAAAATGACAAAAATCCAACATACATAAGTCAAGTTCAGAATTTGTCAAATATTAAATCAAATACAGTGCTTAGAAGACAGTAGCCCCAACCAGACCTATCTGGTCGTGCTGGACCGGGGCAAATTCAAAATTTCAGTGCTATCAAGATGGGACTCAGGCCAGATACAGGAGTCACACAGACCCTCTAACATGATCTTTTTAGCGCCAATGATCGGTGGGGATGCGTTGATCCAGAGGAGGAGATGCGTTGCGCTTGCAGGCAATGCACCCTTTCCTGATTGGACAACGTTGTTGATGCGTCGATGTCCAGAAGCAATGAGTACTGGTTCCAATGTGTTGGTGCTGCTTCGCCCAAGTCGTGGTTGCATTGCACGTTAGTGTTGTTGCATTACGCAGTTGGCGAGCAGTATCTGCGTCTTCAGTGCAAACAGCAGCAAAAGCGGCATTTCTTTAGCGGATGCGTCTTTTCCTAGTGACACGCAGGTGTAGTTACGTCAGTTCTTGTGCTGCTGCATCACACTTACCAAAAAATATAGAGGGACCGGGAGATTAGTGGTCCAGTGTACGTTCTCCCTGAATGTAAACCAAAAAAAAAAGGTTGTACACCGTTCCAAAAGAGACTGTCTAAACAGAGGACAAGTGTCAGTAATAAGGTAGGAGTACCCTCATGCGTCATAAAGTACGCTAGGCGTCATCATTGGGCTAACTCCTTGTCAGACCGGCACTGCAATGTGCACCAAAAGGTGCTGATACAAAACCGGAGATGAAATCGTGAGTCCGATAGACTCTACAGATTAGGCTGACAGTGAAGAGTAAGGAGAGTGAAAAGAAAGTTAAAATTGGCTCTAGACACTAGGACACAAAATTTAATTTACTCAAAATGTGTTCAGGCCAAGATTAAAAAACGAGAGAGGAGTACTTCGGAGCAGTAATGGCTACCAGTACTCCTGAAAAAAAGGGGGAAGGAAGAGAAATACTCTATCCTAACATTTAGGGGTCGACATGTTTCGCGCCTGTGCGGTCAGACATGATCCATTGGCGCTTCATCAGGACCGTGGTTAGTAACTTCTCCTATAGAAAAAGAAGTAAGTGCTAGAAGGTCACTTACTATACGTAGACTAATCGTCAAAGTCAGTCACGTGGTGGGTCGCCCATCCCATGTGGAGGAAAGGCATCATAGGGACGCGTAAACCTCAGACCAAAGGAAGTTGCATTGAAAGTTTCCTAAAGTCTGGCCGGGCACCTACCCGGGAACGCTGTAGATTCCGGCAGGCTGTGTGTCGATTTTCACCACATAAGGAGTTCCTTTGTAGAGGTGAAGTCTTTTTGGCCCTGAGACTTCAGGAAACAGAAGACATGCTCAATCCAAGCTCTTGGGGAGCACATCTCATTGGAGCCAGAGGCCAGCAAGGCAGCAGGGCAACAGCAAGGCAGCAGTCCTTTGGGCAGCCAGGCAGCTCCTCTTGGCAGGTTGCAGAATCTGATTCAGAGTATCTGTCCCAGGAAGTGTCTAAGTTGGTAGGGTCTGGGACCCAGTTTATATACCCAAAAGTGCCTTTGAAGTGGGGGTCCCCTTTCAGTACAACCCTGTCTGCCAGGGTCCCAGTAAAGGGGTTACCAGTCCTTTGAAATGTAAGTGTCAGGCCCTCCACCCTTCCAGCCCAGGAAAACCCATTCAGTATGCAGGTGTGTGCAGGTGTGACTGAGCATCCTGTGTTTGTCTGTGTGAAATGCACAAGGGAGCTGTCAACTAGCCCAGCCCAGATGTTGATTGGAGACAGGCTGTAAGGCACAGAAGGATTTTAAGTGCAGAGAAATGCTCACTTTCTAAAAGTGGCATTTCTAGAAGAGTATTATAAAAGCCAACCTCACCAGTCAGCATGATTTTGTATTGCCATTCTGACCATAATAAATATGACCTGTCTACCCCTTTGTGATCAGAACCTACCACTCAAACAGTAAATGAGGGTAGCCCTAATGCTATCCTATTAAAGGAGCAGGCCTCACATCAATGGAAAATGAATGTAGGAGTTTTCCACTACCAGGGCATATAATACACACAGGTATATGTCCTGCCTTTTACCTACTTAGCGCCCTGCCCTGGGGGTTATCCAGGGCCTACCTTAGGGGTGACCTATATGTAGAAAAAGGGGAGTTTCAGGCTTGGCAAGTACTTTTAAATACCAAGTCGAAGTGGCACTGAAACTGCTCACACACAGGCCTTGCATTGGCAGCCCTGATACATGGTTAAGGGGCTTCTTATGTGGGTGGCACAATCAGTGCTGCAGGCCCACTAGTAGCATTTAATTTACAGGCCCTGGGCACATGAAGTGCACTTTACTAGGGACTTACAAGTAAATTAAATATGCCAATTGGGTATGAGCCAATGTCACCTGTTTTAAGGGAGAGAGCATATGCACTTTAGCACTGGTTAGAAGTTGTAAAGTGCGCAGAGTCCTAAAACCAGCAAAAACTGTGTCAAAAAGTGGAGGGAGGCAGGCAAAACGTTGGGGGTGACCTCTCTAAGGCTGTCAGGTCACAAATCCCCACCCCTAATATAGTCACATTACCATTATTTTGCTCCCTCATATTTAGAAAATGCATGCCCCATAGTCTTAGGCGACCCAAACATACTGATTAATATTTTACAATCTTCCCAAAGGGCACAATTCTCAGATCCAGAAGTAGAAAAGTCAGAGTTCTCATCTGATGTGGTTTTTCCTATGTATCGAGCGGATTTAACTTTTATGCATTCAGAAAAAATGTCTACACTTGTCCAGGAAAATACATTTTTTGGAGTTCTCCAAAGTGCATAATTGGTCAAAACTCCTGTGTGTGTGTAAATAAAATTGCAATATGGATCGACAGGTTTAACTTTCTCCTTAGGACAACCCCCTTTTCTTAGATTCCCATTTAAAATTGAGGTATTTGCTACCCTTATTAACGCTCTAAAGTAACTTTGCTTTTGGAAGGACTGAATTTAAGGTAGAATATTTTTCTGTGAAATGACCACAGCCCCACTGCTAACCCTGAGCCTGTGAATGCTTCCTAATTTTTCCTTCTATTCATACTTCTTTGTTTCAAAGTGTTCATATGAACGTAAAATTCCACTGCATGCAATTTATAATGTAAAAGTGCTACTTTATCCTTCTTCTCAATTTAAATGTGTAAAATCGTTTGTAACACTTAACAACAATACAGATCGATTCCAGATCACCTTTTAATTTTTCTTTAGGTACTCCTGCGGTGAAAAATAGTGCAGGGTCTTTATAGGTTTGATGCAAATGTGATTGGATATTGCAAATCTTACAGCACATACGTATGCCTTAGTTTGCGTCAGTTTATGAACACTGCAACCTCCATGGGTGTGTGCTTTAACTTAAACGACCCATCACTGCATCTTGCTCTCTTTCCATTGTAGCCATCTTCCTTCCCCTACCGCACTAACAAACACACCCGTCCCTGAGCTGAAGTAATGACCCTGACAATGGACCTACCTAGAGAGCAATGTCTGTCTTAGTTCAAAGCTTGCTTATACCCTCATCAAAACATTGCTACATTTCCACCAAAAATGCTTTAAACATTAAGGATTGTATAAAAGAACATTGTAATGGTGAGTGCTTTTCTTTAAGAAGAAGGAGTGCTCCGGCTTGTAATGACTGGTAAAAGCCCGGAACTCCAACATTCCAATGTTTGTTGTCTAACAGCAAGAGCTGTGAACAAAAGCCTCATAGAGCCAGAGGGGATTTCAGTCCCCTTGGAGTCCCTGAGGCCTTTGTTTTATTTAGTAGAACATTCTGCCCTCTTGTGGCAGAATGTTTTAATTGCCTTATAGCCCGCTGTAGCGTGGCTATCCGGCATTTAAAGTCCTGCTCTCTTGTTAAAGGCCCTCACATTTAGCTCGGGCCTTTAACACTGGAGCAGGCTGGTATAGCCCACTACTGCGGGCTTTAAGGCCACATTACATCAGAACTAGATAAAAAGAGAAATAGTTAAACTTTGTAAAAGCAGACTCAATCACCTGTGCAACAAATTAATAATCAAACTCCACAGTAATAGTTATTTATTGCTGGTTGTTTTGCAGTTTAACTGTAGTTCGTGGCCACAAAGCTTGGTCTCCTTGCAGTCTACTCTGGGGGATTTTACAGCGAAGTGGAAAGGTGCTTAGAGAGCTATTTCCACATCTCCACATGGGGAGACTATGACAGGGCATTTTCTGTTTAATGATACCCTTCGCCCCCTTCCTACCCCTGCTCAAGTTCCGTGTGATTCGCTGCTATTGAGATTTTGCAGTTCCAGATAATAGTTTTGTCAATGTGGAATGACTTTTTTGCCTCATTGAATAGTTGTTATACATATGAATGTTATTCGTGAAGATTGCATTTGCTCACTGACCAAAAAACCGTGTTCAGAACATAAAATTACAGGGTGGAATCATCTTTGTCATATACCACTTTGCATTTTGAGTAGGGCCTTCGCGCTTTTTTATGTGCATTCGTTTCTGACTTGGAGAGATAGAGTGTAGTTTACATACACATGTAAGGGCCGTCACAGTAAATGTACTTTTTATTATGCCAGACTAAAATCAGACTTTTAGATTCGCGTTTTAGGTTTGATAGAGCTATCGCTGCAGAAGATATTGTTCTTAAACGAATGTACGCACCATCTAGCATTGCCATTTATTGGGTACGGACAAATATATCTGTTTCCGAGAGAAAGACTTATAAGGGCATTTGACATGTTTTCTTTTATTCTTTCAGGCAAAAGTGACCCTTTCTGCGTCTTGGAGGTGGGCAATGACAGACTACAAACGCACACGATTTACAAAAACCTCAACCCGGAATGGAACAAAGTTTTCACTTTGTAAGTGGACAGAATTTTTAACCACATCGTATAAACACTCATCTATGTTGGTGTTGCCGTTTATTAAGTATTCACAGAGCAAGCCACCTGTATATCTGATTGTTGGAGAACAATGGGAGCACATATGCTTTGTGTGCTATATGTGCCATAAAACACTGCTGGAACTCTTGTCTGTAAACAACAGAATTAATTTATAGAATTCACCATGGAACACATACACCTTGGTACGTATCTCACGGTGGAGCATTCAGGGTATTTATTTAAATGAGCATTATTATTAAGAGTGTGCGTTATACTTTGTGTATTGCTTGATGTTTCATTTGACGACAAAAAAGTAATCTCAAAAAGTATGCTTAAGTGTTTCTTTTTTTTAATACATATTTGGTGGTAATGAACTACAAGAAACCCTGCTATTTAATTTTACCAAAACGCCAAAGGGATCTTAATGCTTGAAAAATTGTCAGAAATGTCATTGCATTATAAAAATAGAAAAGAGGGTGTTTAGTGTGGTGCTAAGTGATCAGTTGAGACAGTGTGCATAGAGGGGTCATTTATCATTTTATGGTTACACTGAACCTTTTCATTGAGTAATGTATCACCCTATCTAATAATATTTTATTTGTGGTACTATGAAGAAATTCTTTCCAGGTATCCATCAGCCTTGTTCTGTTGTTTTTTAATAGAGCTAATGATGGTATGCAATGCAAGAGTGGAGTGAACTATGTTGCAGGAGGTTGGAAAAGGAAGCACTGCCTTAAGAGACCAGATTTTCAGCATGGAATTTGCTGCTTTAGAGGACATTCTGCTTGGATGAACTTCAAGGAACTGTCATAACAGATGGTCTTTTAGGGCTTTTCTGAATTGCAAAGAAAGTCTTCCTTAAGGCTGATCAGTATGGGAAGTGAGTTCCATGGGGGACGCCAGCTCTTCCACCAAGCATCTTATGCCCCTCTCCACTGTCAGCACATTGGAAAGTGAGGAGAGAATGCAACCATTGATAGCTTTCTACAGAAGGTACACAGTCTTGATTTTGACACTTTAATTGGTTAGATAGCCAAACAAGTGGAGTGACTTCTTGCAGGTGAGAAGGGATCTGTGCACATTAGGGTGAGGATGAGGCTGATACCTTTAGAGTTTTTCTGTACAATGGTCATTAGAAAAGCACATATAATATTATTAACATGCTTGGATAGCTTAGTGATGTTTTCACATAGGTAGTCACTTCAGGCATGTCACATTAACATAAATTGACATTTAATGCATATGTAAATCACCATTAGCAGTACAGGCAAAGTGTAGTGACCATCTTCCAAAATACAGATCAAGCAGTCTGCGGATCTTGGAATAGATGTAATGCCACACATTTTCACACATAAACTGTGTGTATATTAGGAAATCACAGTTAATATTCCCTCTATCTGATAAAGACATCTAGTTGCAGATTCCTTACCTTAGAACTTTCCCCAGGCATTTGTCTGGATCTCCTGATTTTTCTCAATCAATACCCTTGCGCGCCTTTAGTTGGCATCGATTGGCTCTGCGTCCGTCGTTGGCATTGTGCGTGCCAGATATGACGTTGCGGGTCCTGTAGAAGCACCACCCTGCTGACTTAAGTTCCTTTGTTTCCTCACTAGCCCAGCACTGATCCGAAGAAGAGCTACCCCTTAGTCATTTTTTGACTGATCATTTTTTACTTTTTGTCAACATTTTTGGAGTGTCAGTACTTCTGGTGCATCAAGGATGTCTTCACGTAACATGGGTTCAGGCCCTGGGGATCCTGCTATCGGGTGATGTCCATGACGGATCCGCTCCTCGTGTGCCTGTGGTGTCTGAAGTCGTGCTGCAAGTGGCGAGCCATGAATCCGAAAGATTTGAGTGAGCGGTCCCTAAAGCGCTTTGCGGCCTGGCGCTTGACTCTGCATTGCTCCCAATCTTGGTCAAGAGGCCCTGAGAATGGTTGCAGAGCCCCCATTCATCATCGTCCCACTCCAAGTCATCGGGACGGTCCGGTAAGTCGAGGCACAAGAAGTAGTTAAAGAAGAACAAGTGTTCTTTGACTTCACCCCATCCGTCGGCCGACAAGACAAGGAAACACGAGTGTCATCGTTCTAGGCCTATGTCCTTGGAGCCTGGTCATGGGATGGCTACGCGCCTCCCCAGTTTCAGGGAGCTGGAGCTACCCCTGTCCAACTCAGAGGGTTTTATGAGGCCATGAGTCTCATTGTTGGGCAGTCTGACTCTGCTGGAGCACCATCGGGCCCGATGGGCTCAAAAGGGGCCCCCACAGGTTCCCCGCTGGTGTTTTTGGCCTCAGCTCGGTGACAAAGGGGGGCAATGGATCCGTTCCTGGATCTGAACTGACATCGATCATACCACTTCAACCTTCCCCACCACCGGTTCCGATGTTGATGCCCCTGACGCTGCCCATCCTCCCAGGTGGCGTCAACCCCATCCTCATTGTCAACTCCAACACGGAGCCAGACCGGCATCGCATTCTGACTTTGCCAAGGTCCTTGCCCCCTCTGTCTGATCCAGACCCTTATTCTTATGGGTTGGGGTATGATAAGGAATGGGAAGGGTCGCTGGGTCCTCTAGAACACCAGCTACCAAACCCTATGGACTGGCATACAGACTTGGGTGAATCCAGTGGTCTGGGTACTTCCCTTGACACTGGTATGCTTTCTCCCACTTTGGTAATGCCTTATCTGGTAGAGACAATATCAAGTTGCAGATTCCTTACCGACCCACTCATCCTTTCCAATCTGTGAACTGATTTCTAGGGACAGGGACTTACTTTTTCAGGGCCGAGTTTTGGCGCACCAGTTGATTTGCTTAAAAAATGAAAAAGAAGATGCTTTGTCTCTTTCTTAATTTTTTTAAACATACATACTGCTTATTCACAGCAGATTTTCCTCAAACATCCATTCAATAATATCCATTAACAAATATTGTTTACATGCATGCATGCGGTGTGATGGAAGATTTGGGAATACATTTGTTTCAATTTAATTTTTGATCTTAATTAAGAGAGAATTTTATTCACAGAGGGAATGCTGATTAATTAGTTGAATACTTTGAGGTAAAGACTGTGAATGTGTTTGTATTACACCAAACGTTGTGTTTCAATTCTAGCCCTATTAAAGACATCCATGATGTGCTGGAAGTGACAGTCTTTGATGACGATGCTGATAGACCACCTGATTTCCTTGGGAAAGTTGTCATCCCTCTGCTGTCGGTAAGTGAATGAGATTGTTTCTCTGTTTTGAATGTTCGTTATATGTAGTTATTAACACTAGCCCTATTCTTTTGCTAGAAATTTCCTTTTGCGTCTTAGTCGCAGTGCCACTAGCTTCCCTTTAGTATGTGTCTTTAATACTTACTCTTTCAGCAATATATATATACTATATATAAATACAAATGCTATGTTTAACAAAAATCCCTATATTAGTATAATGCAAAATTTGGATTATTGTGATTTCTCTATAAAGTGCTGACCGCTACCAGGGCCTGCTTCACACTAAACTAAATTGCAAGTGAAAAAGTAGTTTTAGATGTGAGATATATTTCCAGAACTGCAACGAAAATGTTAGTGCTACTGTAACAGTTGTTCCCTATACGGTTTCATTGGGTCAATGATTCTGTGTCTTTTCATCAGTGCTCCCTAAATCGGTGTTGTTGCCCAGTCAGTTTGCGTCTATGAATCTGCCATGTTTTTTTCTATTTTTCAAGGCCACCCATACTGTTACTCCTTACCAGTGTCTCACTGGACCATGGTAATTGTTGCTTTTGGCAAATGTTACTGTTTCTCTGGGGGCAATATCTACTGAATATACTATTCGATAACTGACAAATATACAACAAAAATAATTACATAAAAGTAAAACTCAACAAAACTAAAATATTAATCTTTGATCAAAGAGAGGCAAGCAAAAACAATGACCAGCTAACAATGAAATTACCTATGTGCCCTGCTATTACTAGTTGTGTTTTCATATTTCAAAATCCTTATCAAGGGAAATACATCTTGAAAATCTTGAGAAAAGAGAAGCAACACTAACTAATAACCTAACTTGCTTTAGTACGAAATATGGTGGTCTGACAGCTGGTCCACCCTTGACTGCTGTAGCAGCATAAGTTAAAAGCTACGTCAAAGCTAGTTTATTGTATGCCGGAGTACCAAATAGGGCCAGTTAACATAATAAGTAAATATATTAAACTTTAGCAGTTTTCATTCCTTATTGTCCCTAATACTATTTTGTTACACAGGTAGGTCTTACTTCTGTGGGCAGACTGTCTGATGAGGTGTGCCTGCACTATTATCTTAGAGCACAACAGCATCCTCCAGTTTGGTGAATGGTTCTGTCTTGGATGGGAGTAATGACATGGAGGACAGACAATCGCTTAGAATGACTTCTTGCTGAATATCATTTACATGATATCTGGGGTGCTGTTGCGATGATAAATAAGAAAACAAAAAGTACTAATAAAAAATGTTATAACATATGTGGTATATATAGAATAAAGTACACCCAGTCGTTGTTCTAAGGATATTGTCAGTCACTGAGCAGTTCCATGCCCATATAGAAGAACAAGTTCCTTCATAAGGTAATGGCACAGCTTAATACAGTTTATCAGCTGCATAATTGTTTTACAGGGAACTAGAAACAGCACACCTCGAATGTAGTAAGGAAATTAAAGATGGCCTTTTATAAGGGGTTTGCAGGGTCCCATGTATTATACTGATAGCCTGTCATGCTCAGATTACTGTAAAGTTCAACGTCACAAATTATGTATACAAAAATACCTACAAACTCATTTGTTCCAGAAGGTTAGCTATGGGTCCATGGGCTATCGTTTGAGGCAACATGACCTTTTGGGGTAGCATCAGAATGGGTTCAGCCAATGTGAAGTGAAATAAATTATGCAAAATGTGCAGCTTAGGTCCTGAAAAAGTGGTCCATATTTTCTGTAATTTTCCAGGTTTAATTGATCTGAGAAGTAACTATATCATAATGGTACTATTAGATGATAAGATTAAACCTTGTTATGTGGCTTTTAAATGTTATGATTTAATGAGTAATAATCAGCAAAGTGCAAGCCTAGTGATATTATTAGAAATCACTGTTAAAATATTAAAAAATCATGCAGTCTTCAGTCCTGCCTCTCTTCCGTGAAAAACATTAAATAGTCTAATCCTTCCAATTGATCCGAAGGGACAAATGTGCCAGTTATACCTATTAACATCACTTCAAGATGTTATTGTGTATATTCTCCTGTTGCGATTATCATCTTTTTAGTTTCAGTATAAGAAGGCTGCAGGATTTTGTTGAGAGTTGTAATATAACTTGTTTGGTGTTAAATTGACTATATATTTTTTTATTGTAATGAATCGATAAGGTATGATGCTTTTTATTGTAATGGTTTTAATGTTGTTTAATTTGCTTTTTTGCGAATAGGTCGTACCTAAAATACAATTAAGATGAACTGATCTCAACAACTCATTTATTTGGTTTCGAGTACAAAATATTTCTTCTAAAGTGGTGCTATGCAAAATTTTGAAGAAAGGAAAGACTGACCGAAGCCTTATACATAATATGTGCGAAAAATAAGAAACACCGTTATGATGTTAGAATGGAAGAGAGATGGCACTGATATAAATACAATAGGTAATCTAAAGTCTATTGAGGAAGGGAGATGGGGAGTTAAATAGGGTGCCCTTGTTAAGATGAGGGAACTTGAAACTTTTTTTAAAACAAAATCTTGTTGGTGCCTCAGAAGGGTGGCGCAAGGGCATTTTTAGGGACTCCTGCCTCTGTAAATCAGAGTAAATAAACTAAAGCATTAAGTGGATTGAGCTGTAGGGCTGTTTCTAGAGGTTAGGGAGGAAGCACATCTTCTGTTATATCAAATTCTGTAAACACACCTGCTGTAGAAATCTTGAGCTATCCTTCTCATCCTCCTGTCCTTTCATTACTAAGACAAAAGTCACATCATGGTCGAATTACCTGGTTCACCCTCTTAATTAATGCTGATTTACTGATGCCTAAGGGCGCCTCTCTGTTAGTCATGTCACCGACATGGAAATGAACACAAACATTAGAAGAGTAGCGGGGTATTTTAGTCCATCTGCTGCCATCATAGGTGTTAAGCACTTTGGAAGGAAGAGAAAAGGATCAGGTTGCCCAGATAACTGGGAGGAATTATCCCTGCACCACTTTAGTGGGTTCATGCATTTTTCACAGCTGTCTGAGCACAACATACAAATCATGGAGTCAAACGATTACTATTCACCGTCTTGATCATTGGCAGTAATATGGATCTCCATTCTAGACCCTTTTCTGGGAAGGGAGGTAGAGGTCATGTGACATGGTTGCAGACATTCTTTCAGTAGGGCACAGGCAAACTGTCCTATCTGCTGCCTGTCGCTCTGTCAGCTCAACTAGCTCCAGCCATCTTAAATGCCCTTATGAACAACATACCCCAAATAGTTCTGTTTTCAGGGGAACATTTTGTAAAGTGAAACCATATATAACTCCAATCAGCCGTTGATCCTGCAGTGAAAGAAGGGGGCTACTCTGATGCATCACGGACAATCAGCAGGTTGCACTACATACATTATATCATGTCACCTTGTTCAGTGCAGTGTTTATCACAAGAAACATGTTTTTCAGTGCATGGTGTGCATTTCTCTTGTGTCGGGCTGAGGTGATCGAAGGTTCACTGATCTGTCTGCTTCAATTACTAAGGTACACATTGCACTGAATATGATGGAAGTATGACGAGCAATGGAAACTGAAAATCTAGGACCATTTGTATTCGAAGCCAACCCAAAAGCCAACTCCATTCCTGAAGGAGAGAATGGTGCACAAAATGATGTAGTTTTTGAAGTGTGTTATTGAGTACTGACGACATTAGGGTCCCTCCCCGACACTTATCCTGGTCCATTTCTGCTGGAAGTGATGCAGCAGGGCTAGATCCACCGGAACATTGATGAAAATAAAACCTGAACACTTTTGTTTTTGTTTCAGCTGTTAGTTGTTCGGCTGTCCAGGTAATATTGGACGTGCTGTTCCTGCTAGCCGAGGCATCCACTGACTACATTTGGGCAGATAGCCCGTGGCAATTGGGGAGGTCGATACAGTGTTTTGAGCTCGGCCATCACTGATCCAGAGGCCTTTACTGGGTGTAAAAGAACTAGTGTGACTCACTCGCTATAACTCTGAACCTCAAAGTTAGGTAGTTTGCAAAAAGATAGCTAACTATCAGCGCGCCCCAGTGTTGGAAACTGTCTCTTTATAGGTATACCAAAATGAGATATACCTTGAAAGAGTCCAGATGTTCTCTTATAAGTTGAGAGGGGCTTGCTATGGCAAGCGTAAGGTACTCTCTTAGGAGGTAGTGTGGTTGTGTAGCCTTAGACTTATCAGAGAAGAGTGTGAGACATCTGCAGTGGACACACAGTCAATAAATGATGCACAGAACTCAAAAGGGAGATCCACACCAATTTATAAATATTAGACGTATCTTGATATAATTATAGGCACCAAGATCATCAAGACCAAGTAAGTAGATTTTAAGTTATGAACTTTTACAGGTTTGAAAAATAAGCACAGTGCAATTTCTGAAACAGTAATGTGATCCTGCAGAGGAAAAGCTTTTACTGCAAACAGGTACTTTGCAGCAACTTACAGGACTGTTATGTTGGAGTTATGGTAAGTATGGAGCAGGGACAAATGCAGCACCATCAGGTAACCTTGGGAGGCACTGGGGCATCAGGGCAGAGAGGTGCTTTTCAGCCTCCGATGCCCGTATGTTATCCTATAGGAAACAAAACATATACTGCATTTGGGCACTTAGCAGCGACTTACAGGACTGTTTTTCTGGAGTTAAGGTAAGTATAGGGCAAGGTAGCAGGCAGCACCAACAAGTCACTTCAGTAGGCACTGGGGCATCTGGCTGCAGAGGTGCTTTTCAGCGTCAGGTGCCCTAATGCTATCCTAAGGGAAAAGGAATATATACTGCATTCAGCACTTAGCACCGACTTACAGGACTGTTCTTCTGCAGTTAACGTAAGTAAAGGGCAAGGTCCATCCCAGCACCAACAGGTCACTTTGGGAGGCAATAGGGCATCTGGGTGCAGAAGTATCCTAATGTTATCCTATGGGGGAAAGGTCTGGTTAGAAAGATGCTGCAAGCTGGGACTGAGGGACCAGTCCGGATGAACCAACAATGGAGCTCAGGTCTCACAATGTTCGGGGACCTAGGACACCTTTGGTCCTCTTCTCCTTAGGCCAGAGCGGCCGAGTGCAGAGGTGTCCTGAGGCATTGGGTTTTTGTCACCAGGGTCACTCATAATATAGGGGGGCCTGCACAAAGAGGCTTTATGTGGCTTTGGGAAGTCCATAGGTGGCAAACCCAAGGTTGGCTTAATCTCTGGAGGGTCGAGGACCATGCTGGCACCATTGGCCCACTTTAACTCAAGCTAGGGGCCACAGGTACAGTGGTGCTTTCTGGTGTCAGGTTTTGGCGGTCCGGAGACTTCACAGTTTTTCTTGGGTGCCTGCATGATGCAGGGGAGCAGCTCCGCTACTCCACAGGAGTTTCTGGTTCTTGGTGAAGGCTGGCAGTCTTCCCAGGCTTTTGGAGGCACAGACAGTTGTAGGACAAGTCATTTTTGGCGTATTTGTTGAGGACAGCAGGCAGGCCAGAGGGACTGGACCAAGTCAGCTGCAGGTCTTCTGTTCTTGCTTTTGCAGCTCTTCAGGGTTCGTCTTCTTCCTTCAGGTTGGCAGGATAAATACTAGATTTAGGGGCATTAGGTGAGTGTAGGGTATTAAACAATGGGCAACTCACCCCTGGTGTCGCTATGCACCCTATATGACCCCTTCCCGTGGGAAGTGAGTATTACCCTGTCCCAGAGTTCTTAATTCTGCCATCACCAAGATGCAGACTTTCAAATTTCGTGTCCACCTCAGATAGATCCCCTAAGGGGTGGAACTAGCCTGAAGGTGGATACACATAGCTGACTACTAATTGTCCTGCCTATCTAGGTGTCAAATAGGCCCTGGGTCCGGGGGGGATGCCGGCATCCACTCACATCTGAGTGAAGCCAGATCCGCATGCCAAACGCGAATGGCTCTTTGAAGCTCCCTACCTTGCAATTGTAATTTACAGGTCATCCTGTTGGAAGGGGTGTGGAACACCCCTGCCAGAGCAGACTTTGTTCCTGATGGCCCGAGAGTGTATCCTCTCACCCTTGATGGTCAGAAACGTGTGTGGTGGCAGGCTGGTTAAGATCAGTCAGCCAGCACACTGGTAGCTGCTGGGTTTTTCAGGGGGCACCTCTAGCACTGCTAAGATCCATACGGTTAACCCAGGCAGGTGTTAAACATATGCAGTGCAAAACATTTAAGTGGAGTAATTTAAATCGATTATTACAGGTCACCGTCTTTACGAGACCACAGGCATCGGTCTAATTCAAATCTTCAGTGACTTTCTGCAGGTCGAGTTCCCTTGCTGCCTTTGCTTTGTACACAGTTTTCACCAGGTGTACCTGAATTTCATTATACAACAGGGAGATAATGGAGATAAGTGCCTACCGTCCCCCCAGTCGAATCAGCCCTCCCAACACATGTGATTCCGGTGGTGCAGCTGGGTACGTACACCAGACTTTCTTCGCTGTGTTCTATAGTTTGACGAACTGTATAAAATAGCCCCCTCCCACATTAAAGGTGTCATGAGCCTCCCAGAAAGTGAGGAAGGCTTACCCTGGATATAAATCCCCCACCAAGAGGCATCCACCCTCTCTCCACCTCTCCTCTGACATATCAAGGTCAATAGATGGGGAAGGGTTCCAGATACATAATTCCCTATCATGGGGGTCCTGCATATCACTTTTTTCACCATTGATTCCCAGATCTTGGCAGTATAGCAGACCAAATAAGGTATCAGGACATTTGTACATCACCCTTATTAAGATGCATGGCATTGTACCATTGCCAATCATGTCCCGCAGAGGCCATTTCTCCAATTTGTCAGTATCTGTCAGCCATCGGGCAGCATGTTGCGGGTGTACTGGATAGTAATAAAGTTGAATGTCCGGAATGGCCATGCCTCCCTCCTCCATACCCCTTTTCAAGACAGATCACACCACTCCATTTCTTTTCCCTGCCCATACCAGTGAGATGAGGATACTATTTAAAGTCAGAAGAACTTTGGCGGGAATAGGAAAAAGTGCATTCTGTACTAGGTATAGATACTGCAGGAGGAAGACCTTCTTAGCAACCCCATGACTGACAACAGCAGAGTATTCCAGAATTTGACCAACCTGGTGAAACCCTGCATCACCCTGTCCATGTTGATGTGCCAGTGATCCTCTGTCATCCTAGTGATCATGATACCAAGGTACAGAAAGCTTTCCCACTCCCAGGGCTCTAGCTTCCTATGCAACAGAGCAACTGGTGGCTTAATCACCAAGGTGAATGTGAGCGGCGAGAGGGGACTGCCCTGCCAGTTGCCTCTCTCCCCCCCTCCAGGCCTCCAACACCTCCCCCCACCTTGACATGTACCATAGGTCCTGTGTAGAGCATCTGAACCCACTCCCGGAAGACCGGAACGATTTCCATCTGCCTGAGTACCGACTTGAGATAGCTCTACCCAGCCGTGTCAGACACCTTTTCAGTGTTGAGCATCACAAGTGCCTTCTCCTGATCCGCCACAGCAGTCTCATGTATAACTTAAGTAAGATGTCTCAGATTGAGGGCCATGCTACCGGAGGGCATAAACCTACATTGGTCATTGTGGATCAGACCCCGAATGACAACCTGCAGCCACTTCGCCAACACCTTACAAAGAATTGTCACATCAGAATTGTTCATAGTGAGAGGTCTATAGGATGAGGGATCCTCAGGGACTCCTTCAGGTTTCAACATAAGACAAATTATCCCCTCTTGCATAGTCGGAGGCAGGATATCAAATCTCTGTTCCTCCAAGAACACTTCCAACAATTTCTCCTCCAAAATGTCTGAGTACACCGGATAAAACTTGTCAGGTAAAACATCTTCCCCTGGAGCCTTTGCTCTATTCAGATTCCAGAGCGCAGCTCTAAGCTCCTCTAGGGTGAATTGCTAGTCTAACTCTTGTGCATCATCGGGGGAAATGTGAGCCAAGGTCAATCCCTAAAAAAACTCCTTTATCATGTCCAGGTAGGTCTCTTTTTCCGTTCGGTATTCCATCTAAACATGGGTTAGAAGGTCAGTCAGTGTGCCATGCCATCACTTTAGCATCTGCCCCCTCCCGTCCCTAAGGTTTGGAATTGGCAGGATTTCCTGCTAATGCTTCAGTATTTCACGCCAATAAATGGTAATCTTCCCTATGAAAGCGCTGGTGGTAGGACTTAAGTGTAAGCCAGTTTAGGGTGTCCCATAATCTTTGTAATTTACTTTGAGTGTGCAGAATCTGTCCCCTCACCATGACAAAACCTGCCTCAGCCTCATAAAGTCATATTAAAGTCTGCTTATTACTCACAATGTCTGCTACAAGCTGCTGCCAGACCCCACGCACGATCCCAATACAGGTCTGTCTCAGAATAACCTTAAGAGCCACCCATTTTGTGGCCAGAGTGTCCATAGAACCCCAGTTACCATCTAGGTACTGTTGACTTTCCATCCCCAATGTCTCCCTACTTGCCACATCCGTCAGGAGGTTTGGGGGCATGCACCAGTGACATGCATTACAAGCAACACCCCTCCAACTCAGGTGAAGCAACACCGGGGCATGATCGGGCAGGTACCTCCAGAGGTGATAAACCCCCTGCAATTACCCCGGGTCTAGTCCCGCAGTAAGAATCATATTCAAACAAGTGTAGTTGTTGTGCATCATGGAATTACACATATAACCACTGGTCTGTGGGTGATATGTTCACTGACAATCAATTAACCCCATATTCTGCATGTCTCGGTCAAGAGACATCATCATCTATGGTTTTGTGCCTCACCGTGGTGGGTGGTGATCCCAATTCCCATCCAGAATACAGTTAAAGTCTCCCACCCATACTGGAGGGGATCCCACACTGTCATCAAGCAACTCCTGCATCATGTAGTAGAGCTGTCTATCTTCAGTATTGGGACCATAGGTGTTCAAGATAATAATATCCCTGCCATCCAGCGTACCATGCAGGATTATATATTGACCCTCCACATCTGCCTCATCATACACATGCCAAAACAGTACCACAGGGCTTTCGAGATCGCCACCCTCTTGGCATAGGAGGAGTATGATGCCTAAAAAAGTTTACCCCATCAAGTGTGTTTCCTGTAAACAGGCGATTTGAACCCCTTGGCACCAGAAATATGAGTGTACTCTATAGCGTTTGGTTTAATCTCATAGTCCCCTGACATACCAGGTGAGTATTTTAATATTATTAGCCACAAGAGTTTGTGCCCCACCATTGGATCCAGGCCCCACCTTCTGTGCGAAGAGGTATCCAGGGTATGAATCCTCCAGTAACCCGACAAAAAACTTAGCAATATTATCCAATGACACTAAAGCAAAACCACATCCCCCCTCCCCCCGAGCCAGAACCCGTCCACCCCCTCTGCAAAACATGAGGAAAAAAGTAGATTACAAAGGGGAGAAAACACGAGGAGCATCATAGCAAATATAAGCAGGATCTGCTAAGGAATGCATCCACCATCTGAACCAGCACCATAGTTCCAGCCTCTTGCACCACAATGCGTTCCAGGCCCTCTTCCTGGGGATTTCGAGCTCCAGTGTCAGTGGGCCACCCTTGGACCTCCCATTGGGGCTATGCAACCTCCTTTCCAGACGGGATTTAGATTTCCATGACCCCTTTGTCTCTAGGGATCTTGTCTCATTTCTCTAGCCATCTCCACATGTCCTCCGGTGAGTCATAAAAGTGAAACTTGCCAGTCGGTGTCACACGCACCAGCCGGGCCCAACAGCGGTCCATTAATCGCAGTGCCAGACCACGAGAATAGGCTTGAGTCTGCTGCGCTGCGAGTCTCTGATCCCAGTGGCCGTGCTGCAGACATCTATCCCGGGAGGGGGAGGAGAGGAAGGTAATCATGGCTACGGCCAGCAACTTTTGGTCCACCCTGGTCCGAGCTGTAGCAGACCGATGCCGTCTGGGTGGGCCTCCGAATCACAACAGGCCGGCCGTCCCCAACTGTGGACCTTCCAACAGGCCCATGCAGGCTTTCGCTCACCCTGCCATGAGGTCCGCTACCCTGCAAGTTAGCAGCCAGGAAGAGAACTCAATCCTGCCTGCTCTCAACTGCCAGGGCTGTGGCTCAGTGCAGGAATATGCAGGATTCCATGGGGTGGCCGCAGAATCGCTCAGAAGCACATCCCGTCGGCCATCTTACTTGGCCATGCCCCGAAAGAGACTAATCTCAATGCTTTACTGTCAAGTCTGGGATTATTAACCACTGTTCAGAGGACTTTTGTCCTCCTAGCCACATCAATGAAGCTGTGAATAAAAAAAACAAATTTTTGATCCTCCACCTGCTATGGCAATTACCGCCATTGCTCTAGTATTCTCTAATTGTTGTCCTACTGGTCTAGCTTAAATCTAATGATGTGCTTTTAACACTGGCTGGCAGGTGCTGACCTCCAGTCATCTGGCAGAGAGTCCCCAATAACGTATAGAGATTCCTGCTTGCCTATCAGAGGCTCTCCAAGTATTCAGAGGAGCCGTCCCTGTAGTGGTAGCTGTGCAGCACAAAGCTTGCCTGAAGATTGAAGAGATCCTTGAGTGTGTAACCTGTTTACTGTACCTGCTTGACACATTTTTACATTGTCTTTTCCTTTACTGTACTATAAAAATCCCCTGTGTGTTTTTCTCATACACCTTCATTCCTGGCCACATATGAAGCTGCAGGTTGTTCTTTTACCAATTGTTGAAGTCCCTGCTTCTTTCAGCAATCGTCCAGGTATAGAAACATGGCCCTGCAGTAAATCAGTCAGTCAATCAAATGATTTGTTTAGCCAGAGCTAAAAACTACATAATCATTCTCAACTGCACCCTTAACAACATCTCTGCTTAGAAAGTAGCCTTGTGCTCGTACTTTTCTCCTTTACAATGAGCAGTTGCTTGTAGACACTTTCACATACATTTGCTTTATGGTTCTTGGTTCACTGGCTGACCACAATGTCTTTTTTTTCGTGCTGCAAGTTTTAATCGAGCCACATGTGCATTGGTGTTTAGGATGCTTGGAAAGATCACTGCATGCAATGTTTGTGGGTGGATTCGAAGTGGTTTACTTTTAGGCACACTTATAGGCACATGAGGGTAAAGTGTTGGAATATGTACCTTAGACAAATTCTCTGTTTACGTCAGGCTCTCTGCATGTTTGAATGTATCTATAGTACTTGCCTAGCCAAAAGGCAGCGGAGCCAAAGACAAGCTTAAAGTCAGCAAGTAATAGGAGAGGAGGTTGAGTTGTGGACAGTTAATGCATTTTGATGTAGTGTACTTTTAAAGAGGTAAGTCTTCAACTCTTTACTAAATTGGAGCAACACTGGAGTGGACGTGATGCATATGGATATGTTGTTCAAGATCCTGGGTGCGTAGGTGGAAAATGCCTATTGTCCTCCTGTTTTCTCTTTTTACACTTCTTAGTCTGCAGTCTGATGTTGTCCTGGCTGTGCATGTACTGAGAAACACCAGATGAGCTTGTCTGCAAGAAAAGCGAGGGTGCTGGTTGTGATGCCTTTCTCAGTGATGCAGCTGGTTTTGAAGAGGGTGCAGTGGGCAAAGGGAAGCAATGGAATTCCATCATAATGGACATGATTTGGCCATAGTTCTTCAGGCCCTTGATGGGACATCCTGTAGCATGTAGGATGTTCATAATTGGTACCATGTGTACAGCCTGGAAGGCCATAGAGTAGGGCATTACCACTTTCCATATGCAAGAGTAGGAGGGCTTAAGCAGCAATTCTGAAGTCATTTCCTAGAAGAAACAGTTTGACTTTATGTAGAAGAGAGAGCTGGTGCCAGACTGCTTTTTTTTTTTTTTTTGTTAAATCTATTCATTGAGGGTGAGGTTAGTGTCCAGGGTGGATCCAAGTGACTTGGCATTTGATGAGAGCTAGGGTTAAAAGCCATCAAGATTCAGATCATTGAGTCAGGTTTGTGCTGTATCTTGTTTGCTCATAGCAAATAACAACAATTATGTCTTGGTTGTGTTAAGCTTCAGGTAAGCAATGGACAACCAGGTCTGAATGATGTGCAAGCAGTGTTTGAGATGTATTTAAGTTGTGTTGTATTTCTTTGCCCCTTTTAGAAAGTACATATTATCTGCAAATGTAAATCCTGGAAGTAATACATTTGTAGACCAAATTATAGTAAAACAAATAATTGGAGCATGAATAGTTTCTTGGTTAGCTGTTCTGTAGGTGTTCAGAAATCGCGTTATACACATATTGAAGTAATAAGATAAATACCATAAATAATAGCCCAAAACGTTGGGGAGATTTCAACAACCTTGTAAAATTTGCATTCCGGTTTATTTGGATTGCCCTATAAAAGAGGCCTTTAAAGTTGTAGTGTTGTTTCTTACCCTCCACCCTTTGTCCCTCATTTTATTGGTTATGGTCTGGTTGCACACAGTGTTGCCTGCCTACTGAGTTGATTTACAGCTAGAAACTGAATTGAAGTAAACTTCAAGCAAAGAATACTGTGTGATAACAAGAAACATTGCAATACTTCCAACGTTACCGTCTTACGTCCTGTTTTTGATCTTGTTTTAATTCCTCCCAAAATCCTCATTACCCAAATGCTACTGAAAGGGAGCCCTACACAGCTGTGCTGCTACAGAAACCCTGACTGCCAGATTTACTGTGGGATCAGCCTACTGCCTGTGTGGGCTCACAGCGAGAGGAAGTTAAATTGGGAGTTTTCCTCGAGTCTGTAAGCCTTTCCCAAGCATCTTTGAAGAGACCTGGAACAAGGATGTTGGCTTAAGCAGATGTATTTAATTTACTGTTCATTTCCATTCCCAGGTTTTGTGTTTAGACGCGTTTTTTTGTGCCATTTTGATGAAAGGAATATGAATTTATTAGGTCACATTCGGTAAAATAAATAGATTCAAGTGTCCTTTCTCTACAATGTTGTATTTATTTCATTATGCTCAGAGTCCGTTGTAAACGCTTAAGCATCCAGTGATATTCCTAATTTTTGCTTTCAGCAGAGTGCATTCTTGTTTATTTTCCTCACCTTCAAGCCCTTTTCCTCAATAAAGTTTAGCCAATAGATGTATCTGAGGTCTTGTGATCACCTGGGCTTGGTGGAGCAGGAGGGTGGAGGACTTGACAAGCAACGATGGCTTGCATTTTTTCTGGATGAGCCTATCATATGGAGCCACTCACATACGTACTGCACCGACACAGCACACACGTTGTGTGTGTAGATTTAGACGGGGAGCTAAATTGTGTTGCGAGACAGAGACTCTTGACCTAGAAATACAGCATCAATCACTTTGTCAACCCGAAAATAGAAAAAATAACTTATTATATTCACAGACCTTTCATGTAAAGGTAAAACAATGCACCTTGCTCACTTCCAGTCAATTAATTTGTGTCTAACTTTGTAGGGAAGGGGTCTCATAGGCACACAGTTGGGCACCCCATACAAACCCTACAAAATGTAGCAAAGTCACATACACATTCCTTCATGTGAATAGAGGTGATGTGAATTTTTGACTTAGTTAAACTCTTACATGCTAACACATACACATCACACACAAACACGTTTTTTCAGAAAAGGAACGGATTTCTTGTACAATGCGCATTCTCGTGGTTTCCTCATGCAACCATGGCCACAGACATATCTCCTCAGCTTCTGAAACTGAAACACGCACACCTTCATACCTACACCACAGGCCACACTTAAAATATGCTCAGAGAGATACATGCTTTAATGAAACACAGCAGAAGATAAAACTGTAAATCAACACAGTTTAGCATGCTGATGCGCACGAATTCAGAGGTCTGCACATTTCTCGTCACTAAGATTTGCTCACACAAGCCCAAAAACATAGAGCACCTATTTGCACTTAACTGTAAAGGCGCAAAAAACCATTCACACTTTTTTAAAATATCTTTATTGACATTTTGATTTTAATGAATAACCATGAACCACTGGGCAACAGGACAGTCAAATGGGTGCTAAACATACATGAATATCTCTTTAAATTCAATTTCAATTCACATCTCACTGGGCATAATGTACACAAATGCTAATTCTCCCAGAGTCTCCATCCTTCCCAATCTCTACCCTGCTCTACCCCCATCCCCGCACTGGTTTCAGGGGTATCTGTCGTCTGAGGGCTCTGTCATCCTATTAATCCTCTCTCCCCAGGCTACTAAGACTTATTCGGTCATTCTGACCGCGGCACCGCCCGCCATGCGGTCACCGCCATTTGGCCGCTCCACGGTCAAAAGACCCCGGAGGCTATTTTGGCTTTCCCGCTGGGCCGGCGGGCGCCCGCCAAAGGAGCGCCCGCCGGCCCAGCGGGAAAGGCCCTGCAACATAGAAGCCGGCTCCGAATGGAGCCGGTGGTGTTGCAGGGGTGCGACGGGTTTAATTGCACCCGTCGCGATTTTCACTGTCTGCTATGCAGACAGTGAAAATCATGCTGGGGCCCTGTTAGGGGGCCCCACGACACCCGTTCCCGCCATCCTGTTCCTGGCAGTAAAAACCGCCAGAAACAGGGTGGCAGGAAGGGGGTCGGAATCTCAAGCACCGCCAGCCTGTTGGCGGTGCTTCCGTGGTCCTCCACCCTGGCGGTTTATGACCGCCAGGGTTGGAATGACCCCCTTAATCTGCTGTCTCCACTGTCTTATCTCTTTTCAGCTAATATTCACATACTTAAAGGTCCATCAGATTCAAAGATAAACTGATGCAGAAAGATTCATTAATGTAACTTGAATATTTTGCTTTTGTTCTGTACAAAACATGATATAGTCATGTAGTGAGTGAGAGAGGCACCAAGACTGCATTGCACACCTGAAGCCTTTCATTTACCAGAAGGTAGGCAAACTTGCACATTTCATTTTTCTTTTGGTAAGTGTGTTTCAATCAATCAGTCAACTTGTAGAGCGCAACTTATCACCCGTGAGGGTGACCAGGTGCTGCCAGCTGTAGTGTCTTGCATGAGTTAGAACTGAACTGTTACAGCTCCCTGAGGACTCTGTATCAGTGTGTGTCGTAGCGGGTACCATGCTGGAGGAGACGCTACTACTGGCGATGAGATTGGGGATAAGAGACCAGAAGAAGAAAGTGCTCTCCAGGAGAGTTTGCAGGGGTCCAAGCAAACTGCTTATGCATGCCATGTGCGCCTTAGTCGAAGTGCTGAGTAGGCAGTTGGTGTGTGTGAGGTACACAGGTGAGGTATAATTTTTATCCAAAGTGTGGAAATGATGGATAGTTGGAAGTTTGAAATTTACAGGGCATTCTGTTTAGAGAAACATAGTGGGATCCAAGCACGTCACATTACCCTGGTAGTGTCTAGTTTCTCTGTGTGCTGACTGACTCTGGACCTAATATCACAGTTACACACATCACCAAAATGGGTGAATTTAGAGTCCAAAGTTTTTATATCTCCATGTTGCTTACTTGAGACCTTTCCTCTGATGGGCGATAGGCCCAGTCAAACAGGTGGGGGAACCATTTTTATGGGGAGAAGTATGGTAATGTTGGGTGATAGGTTTTTCATGGATCCCCACAAATTCTGGAATGTCCCTCACAGAAATCTGAGTAAGAAAACACAAAAGGATTCACACAAATCACACCTCTCTGGACTCCCCTGAATTCTAGGGTTTATGAATATCTGGATTTGATAGGATTCCCTTAGTGCTGGCTGAATATGGGCCCAAATACCAGAGCAACCACAATTTCCTTTCCACGATGGGTCACCTTGGTGTCTCCATCCTGCATCTCATGTTGCATTGCCTTTAACTACTGATAGGCCCAGTCACACAAGTGTGGTACCATTTATTTTGGGAAAAGCATGGAAACACAGAATTGTAATACATTTGTTATTGTCAATTGAATTGCTCTCCATTTTTGGCTCCGATTTAAGCCAGTATGCAAGAAACAACTCATTTTGCAAAATGCCCTCTAAATCTCTTGATATTATATGTAAACCCAAAAATCTGATATGTTCAAATAACCAGTATTTCTCAACTCGTTATTTCATGCACATTTAAAAAATGCATAGGTTTCCTGTATGCTCGTTTTTCATTCGTTAGATTTAACCATATGAATTAATACTATTAGATACACAATAAAAAATCATTATAAGCTGCTGCTCATTTGTTGGCTCTGTCTATCATGTCTCTTTGGTCAACCGAGAAATATTATATGTTATATACCGAAAAGTCTGATGGAAATGTGTGCTACTTTTGTAAATCCATCATCTTGAGCGTACATTTACAGATAAACATTTCACCTGTTTCGGTTTTTACTACTTAATTTATTAATTTTTATTTTGACTAGAACGTAAAAGATGCAATACATCTCTGCTTGTTCCTAAAAGCTGAACAGAGAGTGATATTAGCACAGAAAAACGTTTGCTGGAAACATTTTAGGAAAAATGTAAATGCTTTCTAGAACAGTCTATAGATTCCCATAGATTGGATCCCATAGATTGGATCAATCCATGGGAACCCTGTGTACCTTTAGAATCCCCAACACTGGGGGAAAAGGGCCAACATTTGGGCTTGATATCTTTGGTGGAAAAAGTCATAATGGCTTAAGTGCGAAATGAACCAAACATCAAAACATTGTTCATCTGCTGGGAAGTGGATGGTGCCTCAGCAGTTAAGAGGTTAAGAAAGGCCTATGTGACTGTCTTTACTTTGTGACTAAAAAGACAGTTATGCTAACAACATGTTATCATAACAGCAATGTGACACAATTGAGCTTTTAAGGGCTGGTAGTGAATAGCTCTATGGCATTATGACAGGCTAGTGCATACAAGCAGAGACACCCTTCCTACACAAAAAGTCTTAAATCAGCAATTAAATGTAAATATACCAATGAATGTTCACCGGTTCTAAATCACAATCTACACATCCTTCGTGGTCAACTTTCCCCCAAAAAGCATTGAAATCCGTGTCTCACTGCTCACTTTAGGAAAAGCATTTACTACTTCCTTTTTGTCCTTCAGAGAGAGAGACTGACCATGAAAATAGAAAGGTTTGAGCATACCTGCATGCCAGAACACTGTGGAAAGTGTTCCTTTATGGACTAGTGTTGATCTGACATTAGTACCAGGAGAAATACAGCTGTGCATCATAATTATTGTACAACGGGGAGTACTTCCGCAACCCTATACTTTGCCGAGAAGCTTACTGTACAGCTCTCCTCAAAATACTTGGGTTAGCACTGATCTGCAGGACTTACTAAAAGTGTGTTTATTGTGCCACATTCGTAAGGTCCCTGCCCTAAGACAAAGTTAATGTCCTTCTCCCTTCCAAATTAGGCATGTGCGTGCATTGCCTGCTTGAGAACAAGTGCTGTGATTAAGCCAGGCTTCATTACTTGGAAAACGCTTTGAAATTTCTGTTATCCGTGGAGCGGCATCCCGCCACTTTTCCGTGATAAGATCCTTCTGTACTCGACCAGCGCCCTGACTCTTCGTCATGTTTTGTAATCAGTCCGCATCTTAGACACCCCTACTGTTTTTTTAATTATCCGGTCAGCTGCACACTTGCTGTTGTGGTTTAAGATGTTTTGATGTATGGCCCTTCAGCTGGCAGCCGAGTGCTGTTTATTGTGTGGATATCCTTTAATTTTCGTGAATCGATGAATTTCGTCGGGTCCACCTTCTCTGGAAGCCCGTGTCTGTTTATTCTGCTGTGCTCGTATCAATTGTTGTCTTCGCTATTAGAATTCAGAGACAGCAGCTGTCGATAAGGTTGTTGCCTAATAGATTTACCATTGGCTACATCAATATGATATTAAGTCACTTTTGTTTTACCTCAGACTTGTGAAAATAATTAAGAACGTTCATTAATCAACTGCAGAATTATTTTTTCCACCTGCAACGTTTAAAATTGACAAGATAATGAGCTCAATGAAGTCACATTTGTGTGACACTGAGCCTTTTGGAAGATCATTGCGGACACTGTGTAAGGGATAAATGTCTATTTATTAACATCCTTTTCCTTCTATCTCATCTTAGTGTTCATATTCTGAGTTACACGGTTATAATGTGTTTCTAAAAATAAAAGGGGTACATTCTGTTTATGTCCCTATGACCTATTAGTCTCCCTATCTGGAGGAATGTGTGCATTGATACCAAGTATGTGCCACTCCAGAAAGTAGAAAAGGAAGATCGCAGAAATCCAGTATTTTGGTTAGATGTTTTTAGTGATGGATGACGGGTAAGGGATACTTCTGTTCAATGCATATTTGCTTTCTTGAGCAAAACATGTTTTGGTATTTGTTCTGGTTAGTTAAAAATCCTGAGTGACATAATCGCTCATTTCTTTTCAGTGTTTATTTTATAACAGTTGTGAGTGAATTGATCAAAAAATAAAATAAACATAAGTTTACCCTAAATTGCAAAAAAGCTCCTACTGTTTAAAAATATTAGATAGTCTAGAAGAAAACCACCTGTTCTATTGAGAAAAGTTAACAGTAAACTAATGTTTCACAATGTTCTTGTATTTAATATAACTTTGCAAAGGAAGTACAATGAAATTTAAGAATACAATAATGCAGCTTGTGGCAGATATGTTATGAATTAAAATGAAAGATCACGCCCGCAACCTCGGCATCATCCTCAACAGTGAACTCACCATGAAATGTCAAGTCAACGCCGTCTCCTCAGCCTGCTTCCATATGCTCCACATGCTCTGAAAAGTTTTCAGATGGCTCCCCATCTGCACCAGGAAGACAGTGACACAGGCCGACTGAACTACAGCAATGCACTCTATGAAGGCACCACCACTGAGCTCCCGTAAAGACTCAAAATGATCCAGAACGCAGCCGCCAGATTGACCTGCCATGAGAACACACATCACCCAGCACCTGAAGGATCTCCATTGGCTCCCTATCCAGAAGGGATGCCACTTCATACTCCTGACCAATGCCTACAAAGCCCTCCATGTTAAAGGGCCCGCCTACATGAACCACCACCTGCACTTCCACCGACCTCCCAGGAACCTCCACTTCGCACACCACGCCCTCGTACACATACCCTGCATACGTCTCTGCTGCTCTGGAGGACGCTCCTTCTCCTTCTACGCCTACAAAGCCTGGAAAGCCCTCCACCTCTGCACCAAACCCTCGCTGACCCACTTCAGGAAAGGGCTCAAAACCTGGCTATTCAACTATTACCTGCAGCAAGTGCCTGGCTACACTCGTTGGTGACAATCTGTGCTTTACAAATACAACCTGATTGATTGATTGATTCATGCCATACATAAATTGATAAGCTTTCCATTCATTTATAAGCAAAATATTCTTGTATCAAATTATCCGGACCGGAGGCGAGCATTATGCTTCACTTTGTTTACTTTTATTGACAGCAGTAATGTTTAACAGTCATCAACAAAAAATTCAAGTCCCATAGAACACTGGGAGCAGGAACAATAATTGCAACCAATCAGCAGGTGAGGGTCCTTTCATAGCCCCTTAGTGACTTTCCTTCTCTTTTTCTTCATGGACATCAGATGAAATTTATCCGGATGAATCTAGTTTTGTGGATTCAGCCCCTGTGCAGGGTGCAAAGGAGGTTGTTAACTCAGCGATCTCAACTGCACAAACAAAGCCACCAATGACTCACCATTACCATTGATATGCATTCAGTTTACTCCTACAACTGAGCGCCATTAAAGCAATCATATGAACAAAGGTCACTTACTGCCAACGTACTGTCTCCTCACTTAGCGACTGAGAACTCATGCAAGGCAGGCAAGAACTGGTCCTTGGCCTGAGGATGGGGTAATCCTCTCCTCTGTGTCCTTAACAGAATTAAAACTTCGTTACGTTGGCTAGGACATTTTTTATTGTATGTCAAGACCGGATACGATAATTTTGCTTGTTCAAAGCTTGTGCACCACTAAGATAGCCACACTGGTGAGGTGGCTCAAAATAAAATTGTTTGAAGATTGAGTCTGACAAAGAGTCAGCTGTGATCATGATATCCTCAGTGCGTGCCCCCAAGGCAAAGGCCTTGGACGCCATAGCTACCTTCGTAGAGTGTTCTCCGAATACTTTTGTGTCGATGCTGGCCTCCTTCATAGCCTTTCGTATCCACCGTGCAATCACAGGGGAGGAAACCCCCTTTTATGGTTTCCAGAGAGCTATCAGAAGTAACCTCAATTGGCCTGAAACATCATGTTGTGTTAGCTAGGAAATTGTTAATTCTACTAAATGTTATGCATTAAGGCAATGTGCTTCAAATCAGGGGTGTAGCATGGAGTTGTAACAGTTTCTACCTCTTTGTTGCTGTTGTCAACTTCTTGTTGATTTGGTCAGCATTAACAATAAACTGCCACTTCACAAGAGAATCATTAGTACAGGAACTAGGACTACAGGAGTACTCCTTTACTTAACCCTTAGCTGTCTTTGTGAATCACACCACAATGTCAAACTCCCAATTAGTAAAAGTGAAAATAAGGCACTGTCCTTTCTGTTTGTACTAATTGTATATGGCCATTCTCTGCATGGTTATATTTTAGTTGTTTTGCGGCCAATTCACAAATGTATGTAGTAGTAGGTAAAAGAGTACTTCAGGGATACCACTTTTCATACTCTAAAATACCTTTATGATTAAGACCAATTTTATTTTAAAATAAACATGTTTATTTTAACAGTGATATTAACTGGTCCTTTGTGCCTGTTGTGAAACACTTTTCAAAGCATATTTTGGACTTTAAAAAAAAAATAATTGATTTGTTAAAAGTTTCCTGTGTTTGTTGTTCAGATGGCATATGGGGGGTCATTACGACCTCGGCGGTCGTTTTGCAAGACCGCCGAGGGACCGCCGTGTGGACGACCGCCTGTGCAGGCGGTTTGCCGCTCGGCGTATTATGACTGTTGGCTGCTCTCCGTCGTTATTCCGATGGAGAGCCGCCAACAGCCATAGTGACGGGCGGTGGGGAAGTGGAGGTTGCTCCACCTCCTCCGCCACGTCAACAGAACACCGCCCACCGAATCACGTCCTGTGATTCGGCGCAGCGGTGTTCTGTTGGCGGTGTGGTGTCGGCGGAGCTGCCCCCATGGTTCCCGGCCCCTCCCGGAGTATCGACGGACCAGGTAAGTCGATCGTCCATTAGGGGAGAGGTTGGGGGGGTGTTGGGTGTTGTGTGCGTGCATGGGGGTGTGCGTGTGTGTATTTAGAGGGGGGTGTGAGTGTGTGTTTGTCTGTGGGTATGTCTGTATGGATGTGTGCGTGTATGTTTGAATGTGGGTGTGCGTGTATGACTATGTGTGTGGATGTAGCCATGTATGTCGGGGTGTGTGCGTGTGTGTGTGTTGGTGATGCCTGCATGTGTGTCGGGTGTGTGTGAGTAATGTTATGTTGGGGGTCGGGTTGGGGAGGGGAGCCCTGCCACTTTTGGGGGGTGGCAGGGGTGGTGGGGGGTGTAGGTGAGGGAGTCAGGGTGGGGGGTGGGGGAGACCCCTATCAGTACCGGGGAAGGAATTCCCTGGCACTGATAGTGCTTACCGCCATGGATTTCATGGCGGTTCAAACCGCTGGAAATCCACAGCGGTAAGCCGGGTCCAAATACCGCCGGCGGTATACTGACGGCCGCCGGGCTGGAGACCCAGGTCTCCAGCTCGGCGGTCGTCTCTGCCCTGGGGGGCGGGACGGAAAACCGGCGGATGACCATGGCGGTCACCGCCATGGTCATATTACACCAAGGTAAGACCGCCAGCCTGTTGGCGGTCTTACCGCCGGTTTTATGCCTTCCGCCAGGGTTGTAATGACCCCCATGATGTCACTTAAACTGCGCATATGAGTTTGGGGAATTGCTGCTGTTGCATACATTTATTTGGAGAATAACTGAAGATGGTGACATAATGTGAAATAATTAACTGAACAAGTGGGTAAAAATAATTGACAACGCTATATCATAAAACATATAATGGGTCATTACGACGTTGGCGGGCGGTTGAAGCCGCCCGCCAAGGTTTGACCGCCGGGCGGCCACCAATGCAGCCACATTCGCGCCACGGCCATTATGAGATCCCCGCCGGCCCAGCGGGGATTTCGGCCCCAACACAGGAGCCGGCTCCAAATGGAGCCGGTGGTGTTGCGGCTGTACGACGGGTGCAGTTGCACCCGTCGCGCTTTTCACTGTCTGGATGGCAGACAGTGAAAAGCTGCACGGGGCCATGGCAGGGGGCCCCTGCACTGCCCATGCCAGGGGCCCCGTGACTCCCCCTTCAGCCAGCCTTTTCATGGCGGTGCAAACCGCCATGAAAAGGCTGGCGGGATGGGGAGCGCTGCCCTAGAGGATTACTCCCGCCAGGACAAAAGTGGTGGGAAACCGCTAGTTCCGGCGGTGCGACCACCACCCTGTTGGTGGTGAAATCCGTCGAAACAGCCCTGGCGGTCAAAGACCGCCAGGGTTGTAATGACCCCCATAATTATTGTATCATCTGGCTACATCACAGAATCATCAAAAACACTAATTATATAAGTTAAACTCATAGGGGACCCTAGCATGGTTGATTTTATCCATGTCTTGGTATTGGACTTTACTAAAATAAACTTGCTGCATATCTAATGTAGCTCTGCATTTTTGTAGGGAATATAATGAACACCTACCAACTATGCTCAAATTTTCGATCAAGAAACTTCAGTCGTTGCAACAACATAAAATGGGTTTCTGTTAACACGTGTGGAAAAGAGGCACGAATATCCCAATAAGTGTTGTAGGTCCTTTATTGGAGCATCCCATCCACTGCAGCACAACACAACTGCAGCACAACACAACTGCTCTCCTCTCAGCTCTTTTCAAACCCAGATCAACACTCCACATTCTATATGATGTAATATGTGACATCAGGCAGAAGCAGAGGAAAGAGAACATTCCATCCTTGTCCTGAACAACCACAAGCCATATACCACACACCTCCCTCTTTACAAAGAAGCCCAAAGGAAACTATATACAAAGATTTTAAAGGAGATTAAAAAAAAATAGAATAAATAAATATAGACTTCAATAAAACAGAGACTTAAAAAAAACCATCCTTAACATCTTCCTATAGATTTAACAACTCTATTAAGATTCCAGACTCTTCCATCCTTAATCTTCACTGCATTCCTAAAAAACTTAACAACTTCAAAGGGTCCCAGAAATTTGCTTCTGTCTTTACACAAAGTCGGCTTCTTAACCAAAATTTGATCACCAATCCTTACATCATAATCATCCGTGCCTTTCTTGTTATCATAGTACATCGTCCTCTTCTGTACGCTTACTCTCTCATACTCATTTCCCACTTTCACAACACTCTCTTGTTCGATATTGTTTTTCCTCTAACTCACCCACGCAGGTGCAAGTGAAGTGTTAGCCTTTCGACCTCTGAAAAGATCAAAAGGAACCTTACCCGTATTGGAATGTGGAGTTACCCTGTAAGCATAGAGAAATCTCTTCAGACCATCTCTCCAGTCCCTATTTGACGCAGTTTCCAGTTGTATACATTCCTTCACACACCTGTTGAACTTTTCCACTGTCCCATTCCCTTCAGGGTGATAAGGAGAACACCTCTTGTGCCTGATACCAAATTTTTCAAGAAAATCCTTCATCTCCCTCGAAACAAACTGTGGACCATTATCCGTAACAATCGTATTGGGCAACCCTTCACGCCCAAAAATGTCCTTGAAAAACTCAATTATCTTTTTAGTCTCCGTGGTGCCACAAATACCAATTTCTGCCCATCTGGAAAACTGGTCAATCAATACTATCAAATAGTTGGTACCACCTCTACCATGCACCGGTCCCACAATGTCAACTGCTACCACTTCCCATGGTTTTTGTGGCATGTCTCTTATACACATAGGAGGAACTCTCGTCTTGTACACCTTATCGCTGTTGCAACAATCTGCACACTCCCTCATTACTCTCTCTACCATCAAATCCATACTGGGCCACCAGTAATCCAGACGAATCCTAGCTTTAGTCCTGCTCATACTTTGGTGTCCATCATGTCCAAGACCAATAATTTTTTCTCTCAACACCACTGGTACTACCAGTCTCAAACCCCGTAACAGAAAACCATCTTCAACTGATAATTCATCATTCACTTTCCAGTAGCCACACAAATCCTTGTCCTGCTTAGCGTTATGACCCCATCCAAATCTGATTTTTTCACACACCTGCTGTAAAACCTTGTCTTCTGCTACAGCCTTCTTCCATTCATCTTGTTGTACTATACAGGGAGTGCAGAATTATTAGGCAAATGAGTATTTTGACCACATCATTCTCTTTATGCATGTTGTCTTACTCCAAGCTGTATAGGCTCAAAAGCCGACTACCAATTAAGCATATTAGGTGATGTGCATCTCTGTAATGAGAAGGGGTGTGGTCTAATGACATCAACACCCTATATCAGGTGTGCATAATTATTAGGCAACTTCCTTTCCTTTGGCAAAATGGGTCAAAAGAAGGACTTGACAGGCTCAGAAAAGTCAAAAATAGTGAGATATCTTGCAGAGGGATGCAGCACTCTTAAAATTGCAAAGCTTCTGAAGCGTGATCATCGAAAAATCAAGCGTTTCATTCAAAATAGTCAACAGGGTCGCAAGAAGCGTGTGGAAAAACCAAGGCGCAAAATAACTGCCCATGAACTGAGAAAAGTCAAGCGTGCAGCTGCCACGATGCCACTTGCCACCAGTTTGGCCACATTTCAGAGCTGCAACATCACTGGAGTGCCCAAAAGCACAAGGTGTGCAATACTCAGAGACATGGCCAAGGTAAGAAAGGCTGAAAGACGACCACCACTGAACAAGACACACAAGCTGAAACGTCAAGACTGGGCCAATAAATATCTCAAGACTGATTTTTCTAAGGTTTTATGGACTGATGAAATGAGAGTGAGTCTTGATGGGCCAGATGGATGGGCCCGTGGCTGGATTGGTAAAGGGCAGAGAGCTCCAGTCCGACTCAGACGCCAGCAAGGTGGAGGTGGAGTACTGGTTTGGGCTGGTATCATCAAAGATGAGCTTGTGGGGCATTTTCGGGTTGAGGATGGAGTCAAGCTCAACTCCCAGTCCTACTGCCAGTTCCTGGAAGACACCTTCTTCAAGCAGTGGTACAGGAAGAAGTCTGCATCCTTCAAGAAAAACATGATTTTCATGCAGGACAATGCTCCATCACACGCGTCCAAGTACTCCACAGCGTGGCTGGCAAGAAAGGGTATAAAAGAAGGAAATCTATTGACATGGCCTCCTTGTTCACCTGATCTGAACCCCATTGAGAACCTGTGGTCCATCATCAAATGTGAGATTTACAAGGAGGGAAAACAGTACACCTCTCTGAACAGTGTCTGGGAGGCTGTGGTTGCTGCTGCACGCAATGTTGATGGTGAACAGATCAAAACACTGACAGAATCCATGGATGGCAGGCTTTTGAGTGTCCTTGCAAAGAAAGGTGGCTATATTGGTCACTGATTTGTTTTTGTTTTGTTTTTGAATGTCAGAAATGTATATTTGTGAATGTTGAGATGTTATATTGGTTTCACTGGTAATAATAAATAATTGAAATGGGTATATATTTTTTTGTTGTTAAGTTGCCTAATAATTATGCACAGTAATAGTCACCTGCACACACAGATATCCCCCTAACATAGCTAAAACTAAAAACAAACTAAAAACTACTTCCAAAAATATTCAGCTTTGATATTAATGAGTTTTTTGGGTTCATTGAGAACATGGTTGTTGTTCAATAATAAAATTAATCCTCAAAAATACAACTTGCCTAATAATTCTGCACTCCCTGTAGAGCTAGTTACACTGCACACGGATACGTCCTTCAAACCTTTCTTATCAGTGGACTCTTCAACTTCTGAGCTTAATCTGGAAAGACAATCAGCAACTCCATTATAGGAACCTGGAACATAATGTACTGTATAGTTGTAATCTTGTAAACTGATTACCCACTTACTAACTCTTCCATAAATTGAGTCTAGTCCCTTTTTCATAAATACCTCCACCAACTGTTTGTGATCCGTAAAAATTTCAAATTTCCTACCCCACACAAAATTTCTAAGTTTATTAATTGCCCAGTGCACACTTAAAGCCTCCTTTTCTATAGTGGAGTAGTTAAATTCTGGTCCACGAAACGTTCTAGAACAAAACACTATTGGCTTACGATCATAATTGTCCATTTCTTGTAATAGTACAGCTCCCAAACCCTTCTCACTCGCATCTGTCATAATCATGCATTTTTTTTCTGGATCAAAGGATTCCAAAGACCCAGTGGAAGATAATTCTGCTTTGATATTCTCAAACTCTTTCAGACATGCTTCGTCCCATATGAATTCAGCATTTTTTTTAAAAAGCTGACGCTTGCACACCGTTTTAGAAGCTAGATCAGGTAAAATTTTTGCATGAAATTCAATCATCCCTAGGAAAGACAACAACTCTTCTTTTTTTTCTGGAACACGTAGGTGCAAAATGTTTTCTACTAGTTCTCCCTTTGGATGCAACCCTCCTGCAGTGATTTTATGGCCTAGATATTCCACCTCGGTTTTCCTAAAATAACATTTCTTCAGCTTAACAGTCAACCCATGGTCTCTGAGAATGGTTAGAACCCTTCTGACTCTCAAATCATGCTCCTCCATGGTGCTTCCATGTATTAAAATATCATCCTGGAAGCACTTGACACCAGATTCAGAACCAAACAGTTTTTACATAAGTCTTTGAAACACTGCAGCTGCTGAAATCAACCCAAAAGGCATCCTAATGAATCTGTAAGTACCAAATGGAGTGATGAAGGTGGTGTAATCACGTGAATCCGGATGTAGTTCGATCTGATGATATGCTGAGGTCAAATCAAATTTTGTGAAATATTTGGAACCTGATAACATTGTAACCATTTCAGTGATGTTAGGTAAAGGAAACTGGTCACTGACAACACATCTATTGAGGTTCCTCAAGTCCACACACAACCTCAGTTCTCCAGACTGTTTCCTTGCTACAACAATAGGCGAAATCCATTCCGATGACTCCACCGACTCAATGATGCCTTCTTCACACAGCCTTCTAATCTCTCTCTCCACATCTTCTTTTAGAGATAGGAATTGGATGCACTTTAGCTGCAACAGGTACAGATCCTTTTCTTAATCTTATCTGATGAGTGTATTTCTTCAAGCAGCCTAATTTCCTATTGAAAACTTCTTTAAACTCATCACCAAATTCAGGTAAAGACTCCTGTTTCGTCGTCTCTATCTCACATATGCGATGTAAAGTCTTAGCATAATCTTCCTTGATCATAACAGGAGAAGGAGAGTTAGGATCACGAATGACCCTCAAAGCCTCCTGATGAGGCCAACTTAAAACACTATCTCCTTTAACAGGAACATAAACCTTTCCGTAAATAGTATTCGATTTGTAAGTAATCTCTGTTTCAAAATATCCCCTGAGATCAATGACTTGACCTCCATAGCCACCATGAACAAGGTCAGGATCTTTCAGCTTTACTTTATGACTTAAATTTTGATCAAAGACGTTGTTTGAAATTAATGTCAGGCATGCTCCAGAGTCAAACAACATATCGCTCGATACTCCAAGAATGGTTACAGTATCTTTAGGATGTTCCTTTTTTCCCGTACTCAATGAAACTAACAAAATACAATCTTCAACTGTTCTTACTGGTGTTTGATTTTTTTCAGACTTGCAACATTTACCGAAATGCCCTTTCTTATTGCATAACTTACAGGTTGAATTCACGGCGGGACATTTTTTGTAGGTTGCAAAATGTCCTAAATTTCCACAACGGAAACACCAAGCATTCTTATAACGGTTCTCTACACTTTGGTCAAACTTGTCTTCTTCTTGCTCAGGGTTATTGCTTTTAGTACTACGATATTCCCCTTTCGTGATAATTTTGTTCACCTCAATTTTCTTTTGTTTTTCCAGCTCCTCCACACAAGCCATGGTATGTTCCACACCTTTGGCTAGAACAATTACTTCTTGCAACGTAGGATCATCTTTGCTCCCCAACTCTTGCCTAATCTTGTTACTTCCACATCTCAACATGAACTGATCTCGAATTCTTTCTTCAATTGTGATACCGAATTTGCATGTGGAAGCGAGTTTTCTAGGAGCAGTTATGTACTCCTCAATGCTTTCGCCTGCTCTCTGCTCTCTCATCCCAAAATGATAACGTTCCAAAATTGTACTGACTTTAGGCAAGTAATGTAGATCGAGTTTCTTTAGACACAGCTCAAATTCATTGAGATCTGTAGCCTCTTCAACCGGATCAGGAAGACTTTCAAATATTTCCTGACCCTCACAACCAAGACAGTGCATAAGAAGTGCTGTTTTTCTTTCATTTGTTAAATTCGTTCCACAAACCCTGGCATAATGTAGAAATGTTTTCTTCCACTTGGACCATTTTATCAGTGGTTCACCAGGCGTTGTTAAAAAGAAAGGAGGTGGGGTAACACTATGCATATTGTAGGTTACAAATGTTTCTATTAATACAAGTAAAACTGGATCAAAGTTCTGTTACATTATATATAAAAAAAATAAGTAGGTTCATATAACACAGAACACTTGTAGACCAATCAGTGTTGTTTTAGATTTTGTGTCCAAAAGATATTATTCTGTAGGAAATAGACCTTCTTTTATTTGTTACTTTTCCTTTAAACTTGAAGACCACAGAAGAGTAGAATCGACAATGCGACTGTGGAACTGTCTCGGTAAGTACTATTTAGGAATAAATATTGTGTGGCAGATGAAGTACTCGCGTTATCCGAGTACGGTGAAGCATGTACAAAATGCTCAGCTGTGAGCCGCACTCGTCTCCTGAGCGCGCGTGAGAAATCAGCTGGAGCACTCAGCCGCGAGCCGCTGGTTGCAGGTTGCTCGCGCTGGAGAAATAATGTACATGCGCTCAGACAGAGCGTTCAGCTCTGAGCCGCACTCGCGCCCTCCTGAGCGCGAGTGCAGGTTGCTCATGCGCTCAGACAGAGTGTTCAGTTCTGAGCCGCACGCACCCTCCTGAGCACAATTGCAGGTTGCTCACGCTGGAGAAACAATGTACACGCGCTCTCCTGAGCGCAATGGAAGAAACAGCGAGCGCGAGACAGAGGAAAATAACGGTTGGCCAGGAGAGCTGGGCCTTTAGATTTATCAAGTAGATAAATAATCAGGAGAGAAAAAAAAAAAAATTACCTTAGACTAAAGTACAATGTCCAAAGAGCAGCAGACAGGTCCAAACAGTAAAAGTTGAGACAGGATCCAACCAGCACAGCACGACTTCCTGAGTATTAAGGAAGGTTGAACGAAGCAGCCCCAAAATAGTGTGAAGATGCTCCAAAGCCTCCTCGTCGCCAGTGTGGAAAAGAGGCGCGAATATCCAAATAAGTGTTGTAGGTCCTTTATTGGAGCATCCCATCCACTGCAGCACAACACAACTGCTCTCCTCTCAGCTCTGGTCAACCCCAGTTCAACACTCCACATTCTATATGATGTAATATGTGACATCAGGCAGAAGCAGAGCAAAGAGAACATTCCATCCTTGTCCTGATCAACCACAAGCCATATACCACAACATGGTAATCTAGTGATCTCAAATTTTGTAAAAGCACTACACTGTAAAATATTTTTTTTTTTCCTCAATCAATATGTAGATTTATACATGGGTAATGTTGAATTACGGAGATATTGTTCACAGAGTGTTACAAATTGTGTGACTAATTCGGGGGGAGAGGGTGGGAGCAACCACAAATCATTCAGGATAAAACCACAAGCAAGCCACAAATTAACCTGTGTTCAACCCTTGGGTAGCTTGGCACAGAGCAGTCAGGCTTAACTCAGAGGCAATGTGTACATTTTGCAACACTTCAAACAGTAACACAATCAAAACATACCACAAAAGGAGTGCACAACACAGTTAGAAAAACAGAGTATTTTTAATAAATAAAACAAGACCAAAACACAAAAATCCAATCAGTAGAACCAGAGATATTCTATTTCAAATGTTATAGGGAAAATGGCGCCTACAGGCATAAAGTGCCAACTGTATCTGGTCATGCCGGACCGGGACAAAGTCATAAGTTCAGGCTGACCAAGGTGGAGCTTCGGCCAGCTAATGGGACTCAGTGAGTCCTGTTGAACAAAGTACC
Source organism: Pleurodeles waltl (assembly GCF_031143425.1). NCBI lineage: Eukaryota > Metazoa > Chordata > Amphibia > Caudata > Salamandridae > Pleurodeles > Pleurodeles waltl. The sequence goes on from NC_090440.1 coordinate 491,882,569, forward strand.
TTAAATGCTCGATTGCGGAGCGTTGCAAGGATCTGCATCAAAGTTGGGTTGCGCAGCCGAAGCAATGTGTCAGTTCCATGATGTGGCGAGGTTGCAGTGCAAGGTCCTGATGCATCGATGTCGAAGATCTCATCAACGAGGGCTTGCGGTGAAAATTTTGGAGTTGAGGATGTGTTGTGCAGTTGGGGTGATAATTCAGTTCTGAGGAGCTGCAGTGCTCTGCAATGTTCTGGTGTTGTTGTCGAGGCTACTGTTAACGAGGGATGTGAGGGCCTGCACTGAAGATCTGTTGTGTAGCAGCAGTTCTGATACAACGACAGGCAGTAATGCAGTGCTGGTCTTTGTGATGGTTTTGATCCATGCAGCAACGGCAATGTGTCTCTTCTGCTCAGGGGTAGCACCTCTCAGCGTGGGGAGATGCGTCAGTTGTGCTGGATCCACAGAGGCTGACAATGCACCTTAGACACACTTCCACTGCTCTAGAACTTTGGTGACACCACTTGGCAGGGTAGACTCACAAATGGCAGAGTCAAGGTGCAGAAGCAAGGTTATTGGAGACTTCTGTCCATGAGATTCAAGTCAGGAGACCAGCCTCCTAGACCTTAAAACCATTTTGGAGTTCTGGATTCAAGAGATGCAGGTCCAGTCCTTCTCAACATGGAAAAGGGGCAACAGTCAGCACAGTAAGTCAGCAGGACAGCAAGGCCATAGTCCAGCAGACAGCAGTCTGGCAGATTGGCAGTTCTTCAGAGTTGCGGTCTTTCAGAAACTCAACAGTCCTTCTTCCTGGCAGTGTGTATCCACAGGTCTAGAAGTGTACTGAATATTGGTGTCTGAGGCCCAGTATGTATACCCAGTTGTGTCTTTGAAGTGGGGGAGAAGCTTCTAGAGATTTCCCTTTGAAGTCCCCGGGCATCATGCTTCCCTTGTCCTGGCTCTCAAGACTTACTACAAGGAATGTTCAGCCCTTTGTGTGGAGGCAGAAAACTCCCTATTCAAGAGTAAGTGGGCCTGTGCCCAGCTTCTCTCTCCCATCCTGCCAGTGATGAATCTTCCAGGCACTCCTAAGCTCCCTATTGTGTGTGGCTGTCTAGGAGAAATACCAAAAGCTCAACTGTCAGGTACCCCCTGTCATGTGCAGGCTGTAGGTATTAAATGGCTAAGGGAGGAAATACCAACTTTCTCAAAGTGGCATTTTCAAAATTGTAATTTAAAAATAACTTCACCATAAGTTAGGATTTGTCATTGCAGATCTACAGACACCAAACATGAACTGGTTACCTGCTCCTGTTTAGAAATTACAGCTCACTAAATATAAAGGTATTTCCAATGTTAGTCTATAGGAGAGGTAGGCCTTGCAGTAGTGAAAACCAAATTTAAGGGGTTGTCAATACCAGAATATGTAAAACTTAAAAGTGTGTGTCCAACATTTCACATGTGTTGCACCCTGTCCTGTGGGCTGTTTAGGACCTACCCTAGGGGTGACTTACATGTATAAAAAGGGAACAAAATTGGGCCTAGCAAAAAAATGTATTCTTTCAGCCTGACATGTCAGTTAAAAACTTCACACACAGGCTGCAATGGTAGGCGTGAGGCATGTTTAAAGTGATTCTTAATGGGTGGCACAATCAGTGCTGCTGACCCACTTGTAGCATTTATTATGCTGGCCCTGGGGACATGTAGTACCACTCTTCTAGGGACTTATAAGTAAATTAAATATGCTGGTTGTTGGTAAGCCAATGTTCCCGTGTTTTAAGGAGTGAGCACATGCACTTTAGCACTGGTTAGCTGGAGTAAAGTGTAGAAAGTCCTAAGGCCAGCAAGAACAAAATCAGCAAAAATGGAGGAGGAAGGCAAAATGTTTGGGAGAAGATCACCCTAAGGCTCACATGTTTAACATGAGGGGTTCTGAGTGCCATCTACTAGACAACAAGAGCGAAGCTTGGGTTGTCCATGAGGTCACTCAGATCCCAGAGGTAAAAAACATCCCTGTAATTCACTTTTTACCATCTATAATTGTATGGCTTCCCAAATCATCTGCCCCCTGCTTTCAGCTGTTATGCAGTGGCAGAGGAGTAATGGAGGATCCATACATAATATGGCTTCTGTTATGTATTCCTGTCTCAAAGGGCAACACAAAAACTTACCTGCCATGCTTGACAAACCCCCACAAACATTCTTGCCTTCTTCCCCCCTCCAGCAGCTGTGCTTTCTGCTTTCCGTCAAAGGAGACAAGCAGAGCTGCGCTGACAGCCTCTCAGGGAGGCCTGTCATCCTGGTCTAGAAGCCCTTTATGACATCACAACAATGGGTAACCAGTTTTGTTAACAGTTGTGATGTCATAGCAGTGAGGTATGACATCCATAAACTGAAATAAAAGGTACAGGCTGTCTACCAGAGCCATACATAACAGACCATTTATGTAATTTGTCTTGTAAAATTAAAACTTCTCCTAGGGTTTTCATGTATCTCCTGGTCAGTGGATGGATAGTTTTCTAGATAACCTTGATCATACTAGTAAATCCATCAATCAAGTACAAAAAATAAGTAGGCACTGGCCTGTTTGAATACAAAACATGATGATATGATAAAAACTGGCTAGGGTCATGTCTGATTTTCACAGCGTCCAATATATCATAGTTTGTGTTTATTTTTTAAGTCTGCTAATCTTTGGGTATTAATTCGCTTTGAAGACTGTTTTTACCTTTAGTCATTTTTCTCGTCTAAATATATAGAAAATGATTTTAGTACCCTCTTTGAAATAATGTTAACCATTATTACTTTTAAGGAGTTTAACTCTTGATCTCTTTTGTTCAGTTATGTTTTTTTCCGGCTGCCTGGCATACATGGATAACTTTCATAGCCTGGGAAGTGTGACAGGCTGGTCATGAGGTACCTGCCAAGTCCACTTGCAGCAATTCTTGCTACAAGGCTTCCTAGACTGCAATCCCATTCTCCTCATCGTAGGTGGTATATGTAAGAGAGACTTGTCTCATGTTCATTTCCCCATTAATTAATAATCCTTTATTCCTGGCCTTCAGCATGTCATATGGTAAGGCCCGCTCGAATCACCCACCAGTAGTTGACGCGGTTAAGTTGCCTAGATATGGATTACTTTGATAGGTCCCTGGCCAGGTTCTGTATGACTACTTGACATTAAAGAGATGTGTTCCGAAAATAAAGGACGTGGGCAGGCCAATAAAGTGATCTGTACACTGCAGGCTGGATTCAGGTCCTCTGGGCTTTCTTAATGGGTTAAGAGGTTTTTGTTTTTTAAGCTCTTGAGGTGGTAAGTGAAGTTGTTCCTCCTGCTTGAATGCTGCCTTAAGATAGTAGTCAGTTACATGACCTGACTGTCTGACTTCAGGAAGCAAACTAGGTTAGGTATTGCATAGGAGCTTCAGGCATTTCACGTGCTTGGTTTATCTTGCATCACGAGACTTGCAGGGTGTTTTCAATATATGTGAAATATAAATGCATCACACTTTCAAGTCTATATACGTCTCTTATTTCATTTAACTGAGTGTACAGCCAGAGCTACATACTCTGACACTCAATTCCGTTTTGTGTAGCACCTCTGCCGTTATTTTTGGTAAGAGTGTGTCGTCTAATCCACATAAGACTGCTAAAGCAGTGCAGTGGCTAAATGTTTCACTAAATTTAAATCTAAAGCGCTTACACATGTATTTGTTTCCGTGACTCAAAGTGATTATATAAGATGATGGACCTAACCGAGTCCTGGGTATGCTCTGTGAATGCCTAGAGACAAAGGTCAGTGATGTTGAGGTTTTCTAAACATGGATTCGAGAAACAATCTATTCCCTGTTTTCATCAATTTTCTATTTACAACTTTTATGCAGAGGTCTTGCCCTTATTCGCCTTGAAGTGCAAATCCAATAAATATTTGCGGACTCTGAAGCGAGTAATCCATCATTTGTATCTTAGTTCAGACTTACCTTTACATATTCAAGCTGTATTGAACAATTCTCTGTAATCAAAAAATCATTCCAAATTCTATTAGGGGAATCTTTAAAATTGATGAAAGTGTTTGGCTTACACAGAGTGTAGGTTAAGTAAGATACTTGTACATTATACCTAACAACATACATCCATATATACACAGCTAAAAAGAGATAATAGATAATAAGAAAACTACGTATCTATCTATCTATCTATCTATCTATCTATCTATCTATCTATCTATCTATCTATCTATCTATCTATCTATCTATCTATCTATCCATCCACTTAAAAAAACAAATGTTACAGGGACGTTATAGTTAGCCTTACATTTTAAACATATACAACTATAGAAATTCACCAGCTACAGTTAGGGTTACCTCAAGTAATGCACCATGCACATTCTTTTCATCCAAAATTTTACTGAAAATATTACATTGATATTGTCAATGGTGGTTTTGTATGTTAAAAATGTGAGTCTAACTATAAAGTCCCTGTAACCTTTGGCTTTTTAAGTGAATTTCTATGTTTTTAAAAATGTACTAACTATAATGTTCCTGTAACCTTTGTTTTTTCAGTGAATTTCTATGTTTTTTTAACGTATCGTAATTTTCATTACTATACGTAAATCCAACCAAAGGCGTGCACGGCTTTTGGCCATGCGCTGCGGCAGTAGCCACAGGGCCTGGCCAAGCCTTGAGACCAAACCCCTATAAGCACCCAACCTTGCACCATGCACGGCCTTCACCCATGTGCAGCAAAGGTTGCCTGCAAGACCTTGCCTGCAGCCAGACCCTGCAACCAACTCCGTAACCACCCAAAACCATGCTGTGCACAGCCCATTGTGCATGCGCGGCTGGAGTTGGCCTTAGCCTCCCCGGGTGTGAGAATAGGTGTGAGAGGGAGTATCTGGGGGTGAAAGTGGCTGAAAGTGTCTGTCTGAGTGTGAGGGTGTGTACATCAGTGTTTTGGTGGGCGCCTCAGTGTGTGTGCAGGACTGTGAGTGGATGCATGAGGCTTTCATTGGGTTTGTGAGTAGGTGCATGACTGGGGCTGTCAGCGGGTGCACGCGGGTCTGAGTGGTCTGTGAGTAGGTGCGTGAGTGTCTGAGTGGGTGCGTAAGTGTCTGAGTGTGAGAAATTGATTGAAAGAGAGCCCGAGAGAGAGAGAAAGAGAAAGTGAGAGGGAGAGAGACAGCAAGTTTTTTGGGCTTCGATGTATGATATACTTAAAATTAGATATTTCTGCACAATTTAAAAGAAGAAAAAAAAATGTATCCGTCATTTTAAAAAATGTTAAATAAAAGAGGGAAGCGAGTCCGGCCGGAATCGAACCCTGAATGCTCAGTGTGAAAGACTGTGGCCTTCACACTGAGCTATTGCTTTTTTTCCCCATTTTCTTTAGACCTTTATGGGCTATCTGGGACTGTGAGGGAAACCTCAAGGTGCTCCCCCACAGTCCGTGCATATTTTTTTATTTTAACAAAATTCCCTTTATTGGCTATCTCGCACCGCAGGGGAAGCCTTAAGGCCTCCCCCGTGGTGCCATAGCACGGAGCTGCTCTAACAGCAGCTCCATGCTCACTGAAACATTTCATCTCTGTTCCATGCATGCATGCAGGGGACAGAGGTGAAAGCTCCACTGTTTGACAGCAGGCTCTGCTTTACAGGTCCGGCTGTCAAACAGCAGAGTGTCATCGGTGGTCCCCCACATATAAAAATCATTTTTGTCCCAGGGGTGGTGGTCCCCAGGGGCACGGGGGCTGTATGACCCCACTCATAATTCATTGCAGCCCCAGGGAGGTTGTGGTCCCCAGGGCTGTGGGGGAGGCCATGGATCCTCCCCCACATATAAAAAACATTTTGGCCCCGGGGGTGGTGTACCACCAGGCGCGGGAGCCATACGACCCGCTCATATTTTATTATTCACCCTGTGGAGGTGGTGGTCCCCAAGGCTCTGGGGGCCTGGAACCTCCCCCCCCCCCCCCCCTAGTAAAAAGTAAACAGTGCCTCCGGGACCTGGCCCACCCAAAAGCTTATTTTTTTTAAAAAGCGCATGAGCCTGCACTTATTTTTAAAAAAATATATATTTTTTACCAAGGATTTATGACCCCATTGCAGTTCCATCGTAAAAACTAAAATAAAATGTTTTTTAGCCCTGCATGGGTCCCTTTGGAATCCTAGTACTAGACCTAGGAGGTCATAGTGTTCCTACCCTGGCCCCTTTTGTCTTTTTTTATTCTTTTCAAGCCGAGCCCTAGGATGACTGCCAACACTTCCTGGTTTGAAGTGTTGGCAGCCAATCAGATCTCAGCACCAGATCAGGAGGGATCGCAAATCCTTTGCGTCCTATATATATATATATACAAATTTGGATTTCCTTAAATTTCTCAAAAACAAATGAACGGATTTACATCAAATAACGAAAAGTTCTCTTTCTGGTCCAAGAGCTACCTTTCTGCCAAATTTGGTGTCATTCCATCCAGTTGTTTTTGCGCTATCACTGTTCAATTTTTCCTATGGGAATTAACATTGACGAATCACCCTGAAACATTCCAGACTGCACCTTACATGACTGTCAAATTGCTTTGGAAAATTTTGTGAAGATTCGTCAAGCAGCGCCAAAGATATAGGCAAGCAAAAACAGCTTTTTCTATAGAACCTTTGTCCTAAATATAACTACCTAGTGCAATAAGTAGGTATAGAGATACATATATATATATATATATATATATATATATATAGGTATCTATAGATAGAGATATATTTATTGGCAATGTGGATTGTAAATAAATCTATCTATCTATCTATCTATCTATCTATCTATCTATCTATCTATCTATCTATCTATCTATCTATCTATCTTCGTTACACAGCAATACCAACATATGAACTTTATTAAAGAGATATGCAAGTTCTAAATTATAACAGGAGATGTCCAAAGTAGGCATGAAGCTTCAGATGAAAAGCAAAAATTGCTAAAATGGTAGAGATTAAGAAATTAGAACAAAGACTGATGACTGAGAAAACTCAAACTGCTTAAGATGGTTGAATGACAAAGCAGAACAAAGTCCCATAGACAGGTACTATGCATTGAAATGTAGGAAACATTTTACTGGGTACTAAACATACTTGCCACACTTTTTGTTCATTTATGCCACAGGTGAAGTAATCCCTCTGTGACGTTTAACAGAAATAATTGTATGTTCCTTTTTAGGTTGCAGCCTACCAGACTAGCGCTGCTGTCTGGTTTGCTGAAGACATCTTGGGGAGTTTCAGAAAGTTGACCTGACAATGCATTCCGCCTATTGCTTGCCATTGGCTTTGTAGTTTGTAACACACATTTTCTTGCTTTCTATTCACTCGTTTTATTTGCGTTAGGCTCTCCAGTTCCGTTCATCCCTCCCATTGCCCAAACCTTATTTACAGTATCCTTGTGACTCCTTGGTTTCTGTAAACATGCCTGTAAATCTTGTTCTTATTTAGTCACATTTGCTGCCCATTCAAAGACTGATGTCAATTGTCAAGACCTATGTCTGCTTTTCTTTCTCTTACTTTAAAGTGAGAGGCACACAGTGTGATGCATGAAACAAACATCATTGGCTACCAATGGCACACAGTGTTTTCTCTCACACACAAAGACACACCTCGTACACAACAATGATGCACTCAACAAACATCAGTGGCTGCCAATGGCACACAGTATTGTCTCACTACACTACACAATGACCCTCAGCGATGGTGCACACAAACACAAAACATGCATACATACATATAACAAAAATGGAGATACACCAGTATCTCAAACATTGGTGAACCACACAGTGCTACACCACCGTGCCACATAAAACACTTCAAGGTGCCTCACACTGAGCTTACAGCAAGTGCCAGACATGAGAGTGCAGTGGGGTAGATGAGTGTATGCCACTCTACGCAACTCTACACTATGCCACTCCAATACATGACACTCTGCCACTCCACTCTACAACACTACTCCACTCTTCACTATTTCACACCACTCTCCTCTATGCCACTAACTTTTAGCTATGCCAGACAGCCGCCATGCTGTTGTACAACATAGCTGAAAAGCATTGGGAAAGCCAATAGCTATAGCATCCTGAGACCTATTCGCTTTGCCACGGCTTGTTGCATTTATTGATATTTTGGCATATGGTACCGTTTTTTTTTTTTTACCTGCTGTGATCTTGTGCCTGAAAACCATGAAAGCAGTGCTTAGTTCTGAGATGCTTCAACCTCTCATGAGATGGGAAGGAATAATGACCTGCGCTAGTAATTGCATCAAAGTAGAAGTCAGCCTCCAGGATGCTCTGCAGCAAAAGACGCCAACCACTGGAGCACAAGGGTGAGTTCTTAGCTGCAGCATCCAGAAGAAACAGGAGTTAAGCCAGTTGGCAACCATGGAAACACCCCTACTCATTAACCATTTCCACTTCGCTGAACTCCTGTTGAGTCTGTTGAAGCCTTTAATCTGCCTGTGATGACCTCTGAAAACAACATTTATCTTTCGTTTATTTATTACATTGTGCATAAATAGACTTCAAAAGAAACTTTGGATACCCACAAAATTAGCATTATCCCTTTAAAAGTTGCACATCACATTTAGTAATTTTATAACGTGCAAGTAATGTTAGCACTCTGATGTAAATAAAGGAGATGCCATATTCAAGACATTCATGCTGATGAAATGGTGTTTGAGAGTCAAGTACGAGGTGTTTACATCTGCCCGGAGTTTTGGATAACAGCTGAGGGGGTTCAAGATGTCTCTGGGTCGAGATTTTACTGGCATCAGTGCCCAATTGTCCTCCAGTCTTTCTTGACAATACACTGCATCTCTCAGCCAGTCATTATGTTTGGTACTCTTGTGCTTTCCCCAGTGCATTGCCAGCCTTCTCTTAATAAGAAGCAGCAGGATCGCTGTTAGACAACATGTGCTTGCTGAAATATCGTGCAAAAAGAACACGTGATGGACAGGATGCTGAACAATGTCAAACATTCACCCCATTACAGAGATCTGGGCCGAAATCCATCATTTCTTTGCTTCCCATGCCATTCCAGTTTGGACCCAACCATATGCAAATCAGTCTTGACCCTGCTCCCCATGGGAGCAGTGCAGTGGCTGTGGTATGGGAAGCATGGCACCCATGTCTGGGCATACCTGTCCTACTTACGGTAACAAATGCAAAAAGAACAAGTGATGGACAAAATGCTGAACAATGTCAAACATTCACCCCAGTACAGAGTTCTGGAGTTAAGTCCCTCGTATTTTTTGCTACCCAGGCCATTCCAGTTCCAGTTTGGAACTAGTCATATGCAAATCAGTCTTTACCCTGCTTCTCATGGGAACAGTCCACCCTGAACTGCCAGGGCAGGTCTTCCCTGGACTGGTAACAGGTATCATGGAACCAGTTTCAGGGTATCACCCCTCATCAGTCAGGCTAGCTTGACTTGCAATACCCAAATAGGTATGTGAGTGGAGTGCGGGCATAGGGCTGTCTATTATCAGGTCTATGGAGTTGAATACAGCATTCCAGGAATCAACAAGACTGGCGCATCTCCATGCAGGTGCAGGAAGCCAAAAAGAACAGATGATGGAAGGAATGCTGAACAATGCAAACATTCACCCCAGTCACAAAAATCTGGGTTTAATCCATTGTTTCTTTGCTCACCATGCCACCCCAGTTTGGACCTAGCCATATGCAAATCAGTCTTGACCCTGTTCCCCATGGGAACAGTCCAGCCCGAACTGCCAAGCCAGGTCCTCCCTGGACAGGAAACAAGCATCCTAGGGCCGGGTTCAGGGTATCACCCTTCATCAGCTAGGCTAGCTTGAATCCAGTGGCGCAATAAGCATGGGACCCACGTCTGGGCATACCGTTCCCATTGGGGGAAACAAATGGAAAAAGAACAAATGATGGACGGAAGGCTGAACAATGCAAACATTCATCTCCCAGTCACAAAGATCTGGGCTTAATCCATTGTTTTTTTGCTCACTACGCCACCCCAGTTTGGACCTAGCCATATGCAAATCAGTCTTGACCCTGTTCCCCATGGGAACAGTCCAGCCCGAACTGCCAAGCCAGGTCCTCAACACCATCAGCACCACAGCTCTCGTTTCTCACCTCCTGGGCAAGGCCCATCTTCTGTTCGCCAGCAGGCATATGATAAGTGTGATGTGGGAATGTTATATGTATGAGCCCAGTCTGTAACTTGGTGACAATAAGCTAGTTTGCGAGCAGCAATACTTCCATTTTTCATTGGTTAGATCTGCATTGATGTCCGTGTGCCATCTCAACTGTGCTTTAGGTGTGAGGTCTACAGTGGCAGTTTCTTCACACACCCTACCCCCTCCCACTCCACCACCACCATCAACCCACTGCAGGCCCCCAGGAAAAAATAAAATGGTAAGAAAAGATTTTATTGGTATTTTATTTTTACCGATTTGCGTAGTGTGCACTGCAGGAGCGCCAAGCCCAGAGACTTGCTGGCTGTGTCCTCTGCTGCGAAAAAGCAGTGCTGACTGGCCGCTCTAGAGTGCACATAACTTTATCCGGCTGTCTTTCTCTGGCCAATGTGACACGCATACTTTGAAGCTCTCAACGCAGCTGTCTTGGACAGCTGGGTGGAGACCAAGCACAGGCCTCCAGTGCCTGAAGGAGGGTCCAGCCAGCCCGCTCCATCCAATCCAGGTGCTTCTCTCATGCTGGTTAACAACATGACATACATGACAGCTGCACCTGGATTGGTTAGGGGAGCTCTTCGTGCATCAGTCAGCAGAAGAACACCAATGAGAATCTGCAGCCCATGGTTAAGTACCATTTTATTTTATTTGAAATGTGTAATGTATGTAAGTGTAGTGGTTGTGTTTTATTATTTTGTTATGTTTTTATTTGGGCTTTTGGAGGGCTGGGGTATTTTATTTTGGGCTTTTGGAGTGAGGGGTCGTTTGCTTTGAGGTTTTGGAGGGAGGGGTATTTTATAAAAAAAATTATTTTTGGGAAGTTGTGGGGCACTTCACTTGCATCACCTCTTCCATAGGGAACCAGCTGCCCTGCTGGTTAGTAGTGTGCAGGCAAGTTATCAGTCATTTAGGAGAGGGGCTATCGAGCACACAATCCAGGGCATGTAGGGACGCAGGTTTGTGTGGGTACATGCTGTATGTGGCTCTGCAGGTGCTTTGCCATTATGATATAGGATTATGTCCAAAGAAGTGCAGCGGGTGTGGACTTGCAGGTCCTTTATAGATATAAATTCACCTGTCGCCTGTCCAAACAAGAGACAACTGTTGATTTCTAAGATTTAAGACTCTTTCTAATCTTGCAAAAGTGATATCTCAACTTGTGTTTACTGAATCTTTATCGTTTTGACCTTAATTTAACCAGATAAATATCAAATATTTTTCTAAACCTGTGTTGTGTATATTTGTGGTTTTTCTCTGTGTTACTGTATAATTTATTGCACAAATACTTTACACATTGCCTTCTAAGATAAGCCTGACTGCTCAGTGCCAAGCTACCAGGGGGTGGGCACAGGATAATTTGGATTGTGCGTGATTTACCCTGTCTAGGATTGTGGTCCCTATTTGTAGAAAGGTGGATACCTCTGCCAACTAGAGACCCCATTTCTAACACTTACTATCCCTCATTACTGCCCCAATCCGAGTCTGGAATTGTGTGGGCGAATGGGGATGTGTGTCTGCAAGTGTGTGGACGTGTGGGGGTTGGGGATGCGTGTGCCTGTGACAGGAATGGAGATTCCTGTTGCCAGGTGCGTTACCATCAGGGTTTACGTGGTAGGGCGACTGCCACTAAAAGCCTGGCGGTTTGCTGTCTTGTTATACGGCTGGCGGTCTTGGGCCTCCCATGGCCTGGAGGAGCTCACCGACAGCCGTGCTGGTCCAACCGCACTGGCCGGACTGGTGGCATTGTGACTGTTTGGCTTCGCCAAACCACCAACCTCATAATGCGGCAGTCTTTACCGCCAGGACCGCGGTGGTAAGACCGTCACCGCGAGTGTGGTGGTCTCAAGACTGCCACTCTTGTAATGAGGACCTGGGTCTCTAGTTGACAGAGGTATTCATCCTGTCCAATTAGGGGCCACAGTCCTTCTCAGGGTAAGTCACAACACAACCTAAATTATCCTGTGCTCACCCTCTCGTCGCTTGGCACAGCGCAGGCAGACTTACCCTGCAAGGCAGTGTGTAAAGTATTTGTGGAGTAACTCATACAGTAACATAGTGAAAACACCACAAAAGTACTCTGCACCAGTTTTGGAAAAATAGATAATATTTGTCTGAATAAAACAAGACCAAAATGTCAAGAATCCAATATGCACAAGTCAAGAATTCACTTTTTAGAGGTTGAAGTAAGTCTTAATCCTTAGGAGGTGATGAGTTGGAAAGTAAAGCGATGCTTTGATTTTTCTGGCGTGGTGGAGATGATGCATCGATTCTTTCCTCACAAGCAAGGTGATGTGTAGATTTCCTGGCACGCAGTGTTGGTTCCTTGCTGCAGTGCCGGGATAATTTGACCCCCAGGGACGATGCATGGAAAATCCATACACGCTGGAGTGATGAAACAGCTGCTGCATCAATTCGCTATGCGCTGCAGTGAGTTTTCAGCTGCAAAACAGATGCTGATCTGATTTTGCAAGCATTGCGTAAATTTTTCCAACACAGCTTATTTTCTCTCTCAGGTGAAGACTTTGATAGTCCTGAGACTTAACAGGAGGCAAGCTCAGTTCAAGCCCTTGGAGATCACTTGTGGAGGAATGCTAAGTCCTTGCAGCAGAGTCAGGGAGCAGCAGGGAAACAAACAGACAAACTAGGTAACTCATAGGGCAGGGTGCTATGTAGATAAAAGGCAGGACATGTACATGTGTGGTTATATGTCCTGGTAGTGAAAAACTCCTAAATTCGAATTCCACTACTGTGAGGCCTCTTCCTTTCATGGGATAGCATTAGAGCTACCCTCATATACTGTTTGAGTGAAAGATTCTGACCAGAAAGGGGTAACCAGGTCATATTTAGTATGGCCAGAATGGGGATAGAAAATCCTGCTTATTGTGAGGTTGGATTCTATGTTACTATTTTAGAAATGCCACTGTTAAAAAGTGAGCATTTCTCTGCATTCAAATCCATCTGTGCCTTATGGCCTGTCTCCAATCAACTTCTTGGCAAGGCTGGTTGACCGCTTCCTGTGCATTTCACCCAGACAACCACAAACACAGGACACTCAGTCACACCTGCACTCATCTGAATACTGAATGGGTCTTCCTGGGCTGGAAGGGTGGAGGGCCTGACACTTACATTTCAAATGCTGGTGGCCTGCCCTCACGCAATGGACTGCCAAACCCCTTACTGGGACCCTGGCAGACAGACCTGTACTGAAAGGGGAACTTGTGCACTTCAAAACCACTAGTTGAAGTCTCCCCACTTCAAAGACATTATTTGGTATATAAACCGGGCCTCTGACCCCACCAAATCAGACACTTCTGGACATGGACCTGCAACCTGTCAAGCGGAACTGGATGGCTGCCCAAAAGACTCATCTGGACTGCTTTGCTGAGAAGGATTGCTGCTCTGATGTTTTCCTGGTGCCCTTATTCCCTCTGACTTTGCTGAGAAGTGCTCTCCAAGGGCTAGGATTGAGCTTGCCTCCTGTTTTTTTAAGTCTCTGGGCCAAAAAGGCTTAGGGGGTCATTATGGCCCCGGGGGTCGGTGTGAATGTGGCTGTAGTACTGCCATCAGGCTGGCGGTACGTACCGCCACATTTCCAATCCGCCAATGTACCACACCAGCCGCCATGGTGGTAGCAGCTGCCGGGGCGCAGATAACAATCTCCAACCCGGAGGCTGCTACTGTCCCGCCTGCGGCATTATGACCCTACCCACTGCCATGGTTTTCGTGGTGTCCGTAATGCCACGAAAACCATGGCGGTAGGCGCTACCAGTGACGGGGAACTCTTTCCCTGTCACTGGTAGGAGGCCCACCGACCCCCCTTTACACTTCCCAGACAACCACTTCCCCCCTCCATCCATGCTCTCCTCTTCCAGTCCTCCCCCATACACGCATTCTGGCAGGCACACACCACACATTCACACACTCACTCACACAGGCATACACTCATTCATACATGCATGCATCCATTCATTCACGCACACATCAGTTTTCATAATAGGGCAGGTAGCGGTTTACTGGCGTGGCGCTGCTGGTGGTAGCAGCGCCACCTTAACACCATCTGCCAGCATGGCCACAGACGGATTTCCACCCTTCTTGTGGCGGAAATCCGGCTGTGGTTATATTATGGCAGATGGATGTTAGCCGCGTCAACGGTCTTTTGGCGGCCGTCGCCGCGCTACCGCCATGGTTATAATGTGGGCCTTAATCTCTTCAAGGAACGCCTTGTGCACCAAAATCGATGCACAGCCTGCCTTGTGATCAGAAAATCGCTGCACAGCCGAACCAGAACGATGCAGCCTGACTTTCGGAGTGAAGAATGTACCCAGCAACGCCTGTGAGTTCGTCCCACACGCCCATTATTTCCATGCATCGTCCCTGGGTGTCAAAAAGATCCCCGCATCTCAGTGAGAAATAAAGACTGCGTGCCGGAAATCGACGCAGAGCCCCTTGCAGCATGCAAAGAAATTATGCAATGTCAATGCTGCGCCAGACATTCCGATGCACACCCTTTTTTTCTACGCATCTCCTCCTCTGTGGTCACTGTGCATATTATTTTTGATGCAAGCCAGATACTTTGTGCAAACAAGAGACAACTGTTGATTTCTAAGTTTTAAGACTCTTTCTAATCTTGCAAAAGTGTTATCTCAACTTGTGTTTACTGAATCTTTATCGTTTTTACCTTAATTTAACCAGATAAATATAAAATATTTTTCTAAACTTGTGTGGTGTATATTTGTGGTGTTTTCTCTGTGTTACTGTATTATTACTCATTGCCTTTTAAGTTAAGCCTGACTGCTCAGTGCCAAGCTACCAGGGGGTGGGCATAGGATAATTTGGATTGTGCATGATTTACCCTGACTAGAATTGTTGTCCCTATTTGGAGAAAGGTGAATATTTCTAACACTTACTATCCCTCATTACTGCCCCAATCCACCCACTGAAATCACCATAATAAATTGCCACTCTTTAAAGGAACTGCAATGGTGCACCCTCCTCCTCCCTCTGGCACAGCACAGCACAGCACTATACTATTTTTCCTACCACACTACCATTCTGCTACCACAACACATCCTTACAGGATCACACATGCATCCACAACAACCGAAATACCATTTAACGTTTTACAACAACCTCTCCACTAAAAGTACCTCCCTCACACCACCACACTAGCTCTTGCAATTGTCACCTAACAGCTATGTATTATCTCTACCCACTACTCTACGGTCCCCATTGCACTATGAACTTCAGCACCATAATAAATTCATTCTGTTGTACTGCTCTTACACTAGCATATTGCCATCCATCAGCACTGCACTACATCCTGAAACTGCTCTACTACCCCCAATGCATCCCTATCATTGCAATACCAAGAAGTAGGCAGTCAAATATATCTATAACACTACTACAGTACAGCGCTGTCCTTCAGCCTGCCATCACCACTCTGCCCTCTCCAGCAACACTGCATTGGAACAGCATTACTACAGCCCACCAGCACTGCCTTAACACCTCCAAGCACCAAACTACAATCTTTAAACTTCCACCCTACCATCACACTACGACACCAGCATTGCTCACATTCACAATGCAACAGTGAAACAATTACCCTATCACAATGGTACTACCACAATAGACATGTCTATATTGCAGCACCACATTATCACCCAACAGTGCTGTACAATACAAATCACTTCCATGCTGCCAACACCCCTCAGCTCTAAATTACCTCCTGTGGTTATAGTAGTGAAGTGTCACTCCACAGCACTGCAGAACCACCTCTTTACTGCATTATCACCCCATCACAACACAACAACTTAAAAACATGCAGCACCCCAACATTATTGCCTCCCGTGGCCACACTATCCTACCTTCATCCACAACAAAAATACCACCTCTTGGATATCAACATTATTCAGAACTCTAGTACAGCCCCACAGGCCTCCACAGCCAACCCATCCATAATGGTAATACCACGTCGCAGTACCTTCCAAACTAACACCAATATGCTATCTCCCTCGACCAAGGCATAATCTTTCTATGTAGTGCTCTTCTACATAAGTGCTGTTCTGCCCCCTCCACTAAGCTGCAATAGCGCCATATCAATTTATAAATAAATATTAGCAACCACACCACATTATTTTACATTCCAACCTTACTAATAGCACTACCCCAATTCAAAAAGGTTCCGTCCTAAACACCTTCCTATCAACATCGCACAAAAACCTCACCACAATTCCATCCAACCATCACCTCTCCCTCTTCGCTGTCCCTTGTCAGTGCCATAATATAACCACGACTACTAGACTTACACGATGAGTCATGGTATTATAACGGTCACCCTCCCATGACTCTCCACCGTTGCTTATTACTAACCCTCCTGACCTTACCTCTTTCATCTTTACTTTTTTCGTTTTTATCCTACCTTACTTTGCCTTCTTAATTAAATTTACAATTTAATGAGTCCTTTGCTTTATTGTGACTTTACCTAATTTTAAGTGCCTAATCTCTGCCTAACTCTTCCCAGTAGTAAATGTTTGATTATTCGAAACATAAAAAGAACATCTGAGGGGGTTTTCTTCTTAAACACCATTTCGAAGATTAAATTATATTTTTCAAAATAGTGCATTTAAGTTCCTCCCACAAATCCCCAAAACACCTTACTTGCTTTTTGATACATGTTTTCTCACAATAACGTAAGTGATCACATACAGACTAACATGTATTTGTGAAGAAATGCAAAAATAAGTATTGACCTACACGTATTGTAATTGCCAGTTGTTCATGAACTATAGTTTCTTGCTTGCTCATATTTTATGCGACTTACAGGCAAAAGCACTCTAGTAGTTAATTTGTTGAAATAGTCGTGCCTTGCTTTCATAAAACAGCAGTTCAGCATCAGGGAGGTTCTGTATTTCTCCTCAATCCTAGCACGAACGTTTTTTCTCAACAAAAAAAACATTAAATAATTCTGTTACTAATCAGATTTCATCCCACCCTATTTTTAACAAGGTTGCTGTGGCATATCTGCTAATACAAATGTATTTAACAATATATTCAATATATTGTAATTCTGTAGTTCCTAATACAATCGCCTGAAAAGGTGTATTTTTTTTTAAATTAAATTATTATGCTGAGTTTAACCTGACCCTCATGTTAGCCCTAGTGAGTTTTAAATATTCAATAATTTAGTTTGTATTCTGTTTACTTCCATATGCGAGTTACATAATGAGGAGCCCATACTCTTAAAGAAACCACTCTATCGTCCCTCAATACCACACCCCGCCCGTCAGTTCCATACTACAATCTCTCAGGCATCAAACTGTGACCACTATTTTAATTCTCCCAATTTCATATTTGCATTAGTTACATCGCTGGCAAAAAAAACTAGGTTAACAAGAGAATAAAAATAAGCATACTGAGTAATTAATTGATAAGGTGAAAAGTGTTTAAACCTGCGAGCTAATGTCTGGTCGACATCAAAATTAGAATCTCATAAGATCCGGTGAAATGCATCCGAATTTAATTTCATTTTAAGAAAGTTTTACAGGCACAGGTCTTATTTTTGTATAGTGTTGTGTGTTTTTTCAATCCATGGCCAGAAATACTGTGAATGTTTTGCTGATAAAATTGGGATTAAAAAACAATTAGGGACTTGTATTGGGAGAAGGCTGGGTGGGTGACGTTAGGCAAAACATCATGAGTTTAGTTTGATGGCTTCTCAATGTCAATGCCGCTTTTGTAGACTATCATTATGGTTTCAGTTTTGACAACCTGGACAGAATCTGCCATCGTACACTTCTACTGAGCCTCTATGAATCGATGGCCACCCTGGGCACCTCCTATAATCAATATATCCTTTGTAATGGACAAAGAATTCCATGTTGTCACTGACATGTTTTTCTGCCTGTTACTACTGTATACTGTTCTGGGGAGATTTGTAGTGGAACTGTAGACAATACTTGGATTGTCCACAATACGAAACCTGTCTGCCACATGTTGTTGTCTGCTGTCTTGAACTTGTCCAGATGCAGGACAGTTTCCCTTGTCTGAAGGGCTCTGTCAGAGATGCAATTCAAAAAGGGCAAGCGAACACTATTGAAAATGCGATAACACGATCTTTGCTTGGTGGTTATGAACAGAAAAAAATAGATTAACAGAAAATTAGTCTTCGAAAGATAGGTTTAATTTACTTTTATCCTTTCATGTCTTAATGGCCTTATGGTGTGTATTAATTATGTGCTTTTCTATACGCGTATGCTTTGGCTTGAGTTACACATGTTAGTGATCTGCAGCCATCAACTGATAGTATATGGCACTTTTTGAAGCTAATTAAAACACAGTACCATCTCCCAGTACCATATTACAACAGCTAGCATTGAACTACAACCACCAGCTCCCTGCTACGGTCACACTATCATCTCCAAAGCACAGTACATTTATCCTCCCGCAAAACCAAATTACCAATTATCACTACATCTTCACCCTGTCACTACTACTCCCATTGAACTACAACACCACCGCAACAGTATCATCCTACACTATTTGCATTGCTGCCCTACACGTCCACAAAACATCCCCGCACTACCACCTGCAAACCAGCTCACAACGCCCTACAATCCATACACCTCTATAACCAGACTTGTGTTGTCACACCCAAGCACCACTCTTTCCCACACAGGTCTACACTACCAATGTAGTGTTAGCACAGCAACAGATAGTCTAGCGCCCGACAGCTAAACAAATACACATCTTCATGCAAAACATGAAATGCATTTTCCTCTAAAAATCCAGGCTTAACCCTTTTAATATTTTTATTTTGGAACCTGTTGCTTTTTGTGTGCAAGTAAATCACGTTTGAGTACTGAAGTGTGCGTTGACGTAAATATTTCTACCTTGACACAGTTTACAAAATGGATTTTTTTATTATGGGATTGTCTCCCACCAAAGACTGCGATACTGAAGACTTCAAACGTTATTTAACTGATTGTGTGTTTTTTTTCAAGGAGAAACAAATTACACATTCAGCATGAAATAATCTATTATCTCTAGTCATGCCTTCGTTTTAGTAGAAGCTCTCTCGTAGAATTCGGTGTGTTCAATGGTATTTAAGTTCTGCAACAATATTTACACATTCTTTGAAAAGTACTAATATGCGTGGCAAGAGTAAATTACGAATTGCATTGCTAACTAATGCCCCCATAAAGGTACCAAAGTGTTTTTGTGTTTGCAAAGCATGTGGTTGCTGACAAGTGTACTTTGCAAGTTGTAAATGTTGCCCCTTTGTTAACTGGATGATAGAAGGGGGTATGCATGGGAAGCTTCCGTCCTCCTGAGTCACAAGGTAATGTTTTACTTAGTGTGGTTGCAAACCACTGCAAGAATACGCCTTGTCAACAAGGGCACTAGCCATCTGCAAAGTGGAAGCTTTCCACGATGGACAGCTTCCATTTTGTAAATGCCAGCTTTCAGGTACCTGGAGGGAGCAGAGGAGTGTAGCATATTTCCTCTTTTCTTCACGCAGCATGCAATTTGTCTGCTAGAACTACTGTTACAACGTATTTAAGATAAACACTGAATTTATGTGACTCCAACCAGAGGAGTCACAGTTCCTCACCATATGCTCTTGACTTCAATCATTTTCCTATTGAATGCTTGCAATGGAATGATGAGCAATTTAATATCTCAAATGTACGATGAACCAGCACACATTACATGTTGTATCGTATAGATGTAGTGTGTACATATCAAAGCCATCTTTGTTACTTTTTCAGTCACAGTTGAAAATACAAGCCAGACCTAATTGATTTACTAATGTTTGCTTCTGCATGCAGCATGTGTCGCTTAATTGAACAAGGGCTGCACTCAGAAGAAAAACATTTCAGATTGTGGCTGCAGCAACAGGATATACAGAGTACTATTTTTTTCACTGAAACTAATTTGTACATATGTGACCATTAAAAATCTAAGTTGAGTCGCAAATCAGTTACTGTGTCAAAACACCAAATGGTTTGTGTAAGAAATTGGGTTATTGGTTGAGACGGGTTGGAGCCCTACTCAAACAACCCTAGTCCTTGTTAGGGTGAACCACAAAAGTCACTAACTTAACCTGTGCTTAACCTACCTCTTGGCATAAGGCAGTCATGCTTAACTTGGAGGCAATGCATAAAGTATTCACGCAGCACCCACAGAGTAATAAAGTGAAAACTCTACACAAAAAAATCCCAAACCAAATTAGACAAATAGAATGAATAGAGTAAGCTTTAGTAAATAAAATGACACCAGAACAGCAAAACTCCAATCAGTAAAACCAGAGATATTCAGTTTTAACTTCTTTAGTGAAAATGACACCTAGAAGCAAAAAGCTTCACTCACAGCAATCTGGTTGTGCTAGACTGGGAGAAAGTCACAAGTTCGGGCCGACCGTAACAAAGCACAGCTCAGATAAAGGAACCAAGTTAGTCCAGCTGAAAATATACCTTCTCAAGTCCAGCTCAAATAGGTCCATTCACATTGGAAGAGGCTGCAAGAAGAAAGCTGAGTGGAGACAATCATTGCAGACAATCGTCACTGTAGTGTTTCTCAGTGTACAGGTTATCTCCCCTCGCAGGATGGAAGTTGGTGTCAGCAGGGCTGCATCTCAGTCAAAGATCACAGCAATTTCTTGATCATCTGGCATGAAGTGCTCCTCTTAGAATGTAGTGCAGAAACTGTTTATATAATAGAACACTCTTCTTATCGTGTGCGTCGGAGATTCAGAACTGGTACCATGGTCATCTAGCACAAACTGGTTGTCTCCTAATGAGCACAGAAAAAGAAAACAATGCATCACCTTCTGATTGTACATCCCTGGACTGAATGTGCAGACTAAAGGGTGACAGTGCCTTCCAGGAATAAATGTGTATACAGCACATTATTGTGCTAGTGGAGAAATATGTATGTAATATGTCACTATTTAGAAAAGATGTCACGCTAAAGCTGAAATATAAAATGCAAACCTAATGTGAGCCATGCAACAAGCAGGTTAAGTGTTGCAGGTAGTTGTTGCTGTAGCATGAAGAGCTGGCCGGGCATCATGGATGGTTATTCCTGTAGCTTTGAATTGGTGCTCATCAAGGGCTGTTGTTCCTCAAGAGCAAACTGTAGGTCTCGCATTGCTGGTCACCGCAGGCAGTCATAGTTGGCATGAAGAGAAGTTCTCACCGGTATTTCATGTTGGTGGTCATTGTGGCTGTCCGAGTCTTGGTACAAGCAGGTGAGTTTGCAGTCGCGAAGAGCCAAAACTTCAGGATTTTCACTTTTATTTCAGGGAGAGTACACTCTGATGCCAGCCAAGGGCTTAGGAACTGGGGAGGCATTTATTTAGGATCAGGACCTCACTCCAGCAGAGACCAGCTGGCCTCAAGCAGGTCCAGTTGTAGAAGGTCAGCTGTGCAGTAATATGGAGGCCTCTGAAGCTTGTTGTATCTCTGTAGCTTACAGAAGATGCCTGCCAACTGAGTCGCTCTGGTTAGTCTGGGATGAAGGAAAACAGGTGCAGTCTTACTTCTCAGCAGCTAGCCAGTCCCTCAAGCATCAGGACAGTCTTCTGTAACTTCTACAGGTCCAGGAGTGTTCTTATGAGTGACTCTAGAGATCCAGTATTTATACCTGGGGCCAGCCTTTGTGGGGGTGGGAGGCCCTAGGGGAGGCATTACCTGTAATACCCCCACATCTGGTTCTGGAATGTTCTTCCACTTCCCCTGTCAAGGCTCCAAACTGTCTAGGGGTGAAACAAGGAAGGGAAGGCCTAGTTGTAGGTTCCTTTGTGTGTGCCGGAGGCAAAGCCCTTTAAAGTGTAAGTAGGGCTGGGTAAGTCCCTCCCCGGTAATCCTGCCAGGAGAATCCATGCTGTCCACAACTAAGGCCCCCTTTGTGTTACTGTCTGGACAGTCATGTGTCCTGGGGCACCAGCAAAAGACACAACTGGTTGGGACAAGAAAATGCCAACTTTCTAGAAGTCACATTTTCCGAACTGTGACTTAAAATCTGACTCTTCCATTAAAGAGATTTTCAAATTATAATTAATTTGAATGTAAACAGCTTATCCCTATATGCTCACAATCCAAAATTAGCACGTATTAAATGCAGTAGAGTAACCATGTTTTGACCTAAGGGGGTTTTCACTGCCAAAAGCATGTAAAACTTAAGTACACATGTACTACTATTTCAAATACAGTGCACTGTGCCCTATGAGCCTTTAGGGCCTACCTTAGGGGTGATTTGTAAGTATTTAAAAGGAAGGTGTAGGCCTGGAAAATGTTTATTTTGCCAGGTCGAAATGGCAGTTTGAAAATGCATTATGGGCTGCAGTGGCAGGCTGGACATTTGTTACATTGCTGCTTTAGTGAGTGGTATAATGAGTGCCATAGAGCCACAAGTAGTATTTAATTTACAAGTCCTGGGTACATGTAGCAGCGTTTACTATGGACATACAAGTAAATTAAATGTACCAATTAGGTGTAGACCAGTTTTATGTTTGAAGGAGAGAGCATAGGCACTTTAGCCCTGGTTAGGAGTGCTAAAGTTCACAGGGTCCTAAAGACAACACAAACAAATTCAGCAAAACTGAGGGGGGAAGGGGGCGAAGGCAAGGACGTTTAGGGGAATACCACCATGCCAAGGACATCAAGTCTACCACTTAGCAGTCCTAATATTAGTGTACTGAATCCCTAGTTTCATTACTTGCATTATCTCCTCGTTAATTTGCCCTTATATCGGAATTGATCTTAAAATTCTCTAGTTAGGTTTGTGAGATCAGGCCTACGGATCACACGTTTCATTGAAAACTGCTAATATCAACAGGAGTGACCCTAAGAATTTCGATTGATGGTCTTATCCTCTTTCCCTTGCAATCTCCAATCAACAAGGTGTGGAGAGGTCGAATTTAGGATAGCGAATCAGCAAGAGTGACTATTAATTCAGGCATCGTGGAGGCCTTTGTTCTCTTCATGAAGTACTGGTTGTCAAAGAAGGTGGTAGAGAGAATATTTGCTTTTTAGACACTGATGAGTTGTTATATGGTCTATCCTCTCTTTTCTACCCAATGCAGTGAATCTGCAGTAGCATCATTAGATAAGGGTAGAAAGTAGGCTTTCTCATAAAGATTATCACCTTTAGTATATTTCCACACTGAAAAATAAGCATACTGCTTTCCATACTACCTTCTTCAATTTTACCTTTGTCAACTGGCACTGGGGACTTGTTAATGGCATTTGCTTTAGTACAAAACTGTTCCATTGTTCATGGTAAACTGTATTGGAGTCCGGGTCTCCTTGCTGCTCGTTGCTTGTAACATTGTTTTGGAAAAGTACTGCGGTAATTGCAAGGTATTGGGTTCCAGCTTGTGTCCCAGCCTTCTGCAAATGCAGGTGCTAATGTGCAAGCCCATACCCCTTTTTTTCCTGTGCATGTGTCATTAAACCACAGTTATTCTTGCTTGTGTCCCCTCAGTTGTATTGAGCACTATAGTCCTTGTGCCTTCATCTTTATCCTGCTGGGGATGGGAAAATAAAGTGTGTGTTTATGTATGTTTATTTTTTATAGATTAAAAATGGCCAACAGACGTGCTATTTATTGAAAAATAAAGAGTTGGGGAAAGCATCAAAGGGAGTTATCTTCTTGGAAATGGATGTCATTTTCAATCCAGTAAGTTTTATTTATTTCCCTGAAATTGTAATTTGAATGGCATGAAGATCACGAAAAAAACGGTTAATTTTTGCAACGGCTTTATCTTTTTTCAGGTAAGAGCAAGCATCAGGACATTTGAGCCAAGGGAAATGCGCTTTCTAGAAGACAGCCCGAAGTTTTCAAAAAAGGTTTGTTCACTTAAAGTAGTGCTGATGTATTTGATCTTCTCAACCCTTTTGTCCTTTCAGCTCATTTGACAGATTTCACTGCTAGTTCTGGACGACACTCGCTGCCCACATGATCTGAGACGATGACGTCTGAATGTCTAGTCTGTGAAGGTCATCAGATGGACAATTATCGAATCTTGTGAGAGAAAAGGTGTACAGTCCATTATATTGGCATCAGAGTGACTTATCACCAGGCCCTACACTGTTGCTTCCACTCCTCTCCCACTTCTGTTTCTGAACTATTCAATGGGACATTGATAGAAGTTACACCCAAGGCTGTAGAAGCTACTGAAACTTGAGCATGCTAGGTTCCCAGTGAAAGTAGTGCTGATTTTAGCCTTAATAATGGATTTTTTGTGTAAATAGTTTTTTTCTGTAATATATCATAGACGTAGCATTGATATAAAAACAATGTAAATAGTGAAAGACTGACTTGCAAGTTAACATGTTTGCACACTGTATTGCTTATGTAGGGAGAAAATCACTGCGGATTTCAAAATATTTAATTGGAATTTCGTGTGTTACTTTATCTTTATTTTCTCTTCACCAGATTTTAGCGAGGAACGTCGACCGCGTAAAAAGAATTATGTTGGCAATATGGAACACAATCCAGTTTGTTAAAAGCTGTTTTCAGTGGGAATCGAGGAAAAGAAGCGTGATTGCATTTTTGGTAAGTGAGATATTGAAAGTTTTGTGAATGTAATGGTTATCTCAGAGACAATAATCAAAGAGTGTAATCCTAGGATTTTTTCTCTCTCATCCTTTTGCAAACTTAAAATCTTATCTGATGGGTGTTTAGGTCAAGTACTTTAAATGTCTTGTTGACTAGAAATCAAGGGGAGATATAAACAAGTATCCAAGAAAGAAATAAGTATGAATTGCATATAAACTAAGAAAGCTGATTACATTGAGCTGCTGCAATAGTCTCTTCTTGTTAAAAATAATCCAATGCTGAACATGCACTAGAAAGCCATTGTTGATGCATTCTCACCCTTTGAGATCATTACCGCCATGATTCATGTAGGCACGCCTCAGAAAGTCTCATGGACGAATGATGTAGAACCTAGCAGTAACACACTTGCACTCTCAACTCAAAGCCAATTCTTCCTAATGAACAAAGGATTGTCTTCCGTGATTCTAGAGTGCACACTGAGGCAGCATGCAGTGTCACAGTGGACAGTAGAGCTACACTGCCACATTCAGTGTTAAATCTTCAAATAAATGACCTTTTGCGGTGAGCTAAATTAAGTAGGGTAAAGGTTCATTTAAATTGGATACACACAGCCTGCAGAGATAACTTAAGTAGACTCCAAGCCCACACTACAAAGTCAGAAAATACCAGCCACATTCTAGTGTCCTTTGTTTCACACTTTTAAAACTATCTTTTTGTTGCGGTTTAATTGAATGACACTGATGAGCTATCCTGGGAAACGACAAAAGCACCAAACATGAGAGCTGAAAACTCTGTGTTTATTCTCTTTTTAGGTCGCAGCCTACAGATAGCACAGCTATCTGGTTTGCTAAAGACTTCTTGGGGACTTTCAGAAAGTTGACCTAGGAATGAATTCCCCTCATTGATTATAATTGGCTTTGTGGTTTGTAACACAGTTTCTGGCTTTCCATTGGCAGGCTTTATTTGCTTTATGTGCTCCAGATTGTCCCTCCCTTGCCTAAACCATGTGTTTGGTATCCTTCCACGAACTTGTTTTATTTTAACAGGCCCTTAAATCATTTTTTTATCTCATCACATTTGCTGTTCATTCAAAAACCAAAGTCAAATGCCAGGCACTGTCTTCCAAGGGCACTTGTTTACTTTCTCTGACTTTAAATTGAACTGTTTAAGTATTTCAGAATATATCAGAATTATGAACACACAAATGAAGCACATTTTTTCTGAAGTGTGTTGGAAACATATACTTCATTATCATCGAAAAGAATCATTAAACAAGGTGATGCAATTTCCACACATTTTCGTCTGTGCACTATATAGTTTTATTAGTATAACTGTATGTCTGTGTAAATGTAATTGCCATTTCAATTGAAAATGTGTTGTCTGTAATGGAAGTGTGTTACCACACCATGAAAACTCCACTCTACGCCACGCCACTCTACTCTGTACCACTGCACACCACTCCACCTTTCACCGCTGCACCCTGCTCACTCAACTCTACAACACTGCACTCTACACCACTTCACGCTACACCTCTCTACTCTACCCTGTACATCTCTACTATATGCCAATTCATTCTTCAAGACTCTGCTCTACACCACTGCACTCTTCACCACTGCACAATATACCACTCAAGTCTAGGCACACCAATCTACTCAGCACAACCCCACTCTATGCCACTGTACTCTATGCCACTCTCCAACATTGCACTCTATGCTAATACACTCTAAGCTAATGCACTTTACTCTGTAACACTCAGCTCTATGACCGTGCACTCTATGCCAATCCACTGAACGCCACTCGAATCTACTCTGCACCACAACCCTCTAAGCCACTCAATTCTACATCACTCTACACCACTTCTCTCTATGCATTACACTCTGTCCCACTCTAAACAATTGCACTGTACCCTGCACCACTACACTCTGACACAATCTACTCTAGGCCACTGCACTCTAGGCCACTCTACTCTACTCTACTTTGCGCTGCTCCACACTTTGCTGCTCCACTCCACACCATTTACCTCTTAAACACTGCACTCTACGCCATTGCACTGTACACAACTGCACTCTGACACTGCACTCTACACCACTGCACTCTACTCTCCATCACTGCACTCTAGGCCACTCTACTCCACTCTACACCACTGCACTCTGACAGTACTCTGCCACACTGCACTTTCTGCCACTGAACTCTACGTGACTTTACCCTACTCCGCTCTAGGCCATTGCGCTCTATGGCACCATACTCTACTCTGCTCCGCTCTATGCTACTCTTCTCTACTCCACTCTGTGCCGCTGCACTCTATGCCTCTTGACACAGCTCTGCACTCTATGCCACTTGATTCTACGCCACTGCCCTCTGCATCACTCAAATCTACGTCACTCCACTCTACATCACTGAAGTCTACTCTGTGTCACTCTACTCTCTGCCACTTTATCCTGCGCCACTCCACTCTGCACCACTGCACTTTATTATGCACCACTCTATCTATGCACCATTCTAATCTACGCCACTGCATTGTACAACGCTGCATTTTACGCCACTAAATTCAGTGCCACAGCACTAAATGTCCCTGCACTCTATGCACTATATTCTGCAATACTCTATGCCAATGCACTCTACAATAGTCCACTCTATGTGCCACTCCAGTGTAAACCACTCTATGCGACTCCACACTATGCCACTCTAATACACAACACTCTCTGCCACTCCACTCTACAACACTCTAATCCACTCTTTGCCATTCCACTTTACGACACTCCATGCCACTCTCCTCTGTGTCATTAACGTTTTGTCATTCTGAACAGCAGCCACGCTGGTGAACAGCATGGCTAAAACACCTTGACCAAGTCAATAGCTCTTGCTTTGACGAGACCTATTGGCTCTGCCAATGCTTGTTTTTTTCAGTAATGATGAGAGAGG
This sequence comes from Pleurodeles waltl, assembly GCF_031143425.1. Classification (NCBI taxonomy): domain Eukaryota; kingdom Metazoa; phylum Chordata; class Amphibia; order Caudata; family Salamandridae; genus Pleurodeles; species Pleurodeles waltl. The sequence continues at coordinate 491,910,211 of NC_090440.1, forward strand.
GCAGCTATAGGTAATCTTAAGCACAATACAGAGGTCTTTGGAAGAGGCTCTTGTTTGAAGCTGCACATGGCTAAATTTAAGGGACCCAGAGACTGGTGTAGCTGCATTGTTTTGGAACACTATAATTTAGTTTGAAGAAGTAGAAATAGAAAGCAAAGTAAAAGGTATTGCAGTAGTCCAAGCTTGAGCCAATAAGGACCAAGGTAGCCATTTTTGATTGAATTCCATAGAGGTGAATAAAGGTGCAGACTCACACCTCTGCATTGAATCGGACATTTAGTTGAAGTCGATCACTAAAGTCTGAGATCATCATTTTGACAGAAGGAGATTACTTTGTAACTCATTTTGTGCTAAATAGGTCTTATAAATGCATACATAGTACAACTATCTTGTATTGTAGCTGCCTGCAACAATAGTTGTTAGTTCTTCAAAAAAACAGACTGTGAGAAAGAGACATTATTCAGAAGAGCTGCAAATGTCAATAGCACCTGAATGATGCTGTTTCTGTGCTAGTAGGAGGTGAAACATTTCTCTGGAGTCCAAATGTATGAATTTTTCTCAAGCATCTTGAACATTACCAAATATTTCTGTAGTTTAGATTTTCAGTAGCACCATAACGTCAGCATGTTCATCGTATGTGCAGTTGAGTTTTGAAAAAATAAGATCTTAGAACACTGACCTAAGTTCTTTAATGATTCAGGTTGAAAAACTATGACACCCTACTACATGGCATCATTGCAGACAGTTTAAGAGTTACTTAAGCCTGAAAGACAGATTCCAGATGGCAATGGCTCAAGCACTTGCTCTTATACTCCAGACATATACTGTTCAGTCGAAGTCTATGATAAGAATGGGAAAATCAAGAACAAAGTGGAATGTTCATGCTAAAGATTAACATCAGGGAAAAAAAGCTAACAATTTAAATGTAAAAATTCCATCCAGCCACATGTGAGGGCCAAGGAACAAGCTCCTGAATTCCCAAGATTTTAACGGTGTCAATAAAATTGCTAAAACCATTAGGATTTGGCTAAATAACCCAGTTATTAAAATCACCTAAAACAGTAATAATAAATGATACTTAAAACAAGGAGTACTCCCACAGGATATAAAACTCACACGAGCATATAGAAAGCTTAGCTGTAATGGTGCAATATCTATCAAAACTATCAAAAATTGAGTTGCTGGTTAAAGAGGATGGAACCCTTTTAAAGTAGTAACCACGATTCTTCTTAGGTTGAAGTCACCAGCAAACCCTGAATTAACCTGTGCTCAACTGTTGGGTAGCTTGGCACAGAGCAGACAGGATTAACTCAGAGACGATGTGTAAAGTGTTCAAACAGTAATAATGTGAAAACACAACACAAGAAAAATTCCATGCTAATTTAGAAAAATAGAGTACTTTTTTAATCAATAAAACAAGACCAAAATGACAAAATCCGTAGACTCAAAGATACAGTGGTTTAAAGATTTCAGTGACAATAATGCAAAAAAGTGCAAATCGGCAACTGTGGATATCTGGTCACGCCAGAATGGGACAAAGTCACAAGTTCATTCTGACCATGATGGAGCATGGCTACATGGACCCATGTAGGCTTACCGAACAGCAGTACCTTAGATCCTGGTTGTTGAGCGTTATGAGGCCCCACGTCAAGTATGCGCCATGCAGCCGAGATGATGTGAGGTCTAGGTCTGATATGCATCACGCACCGGTTGGTTTTGAAGAGACTGTGGGGCTTTTAATTGCAAAGTCTTGTGTTGTTGTCAATGCTACTATTAAAGAGGGGCTTGCAATGCGAGGGCCTGCATCACGGGTGTGTCATGCAGCGGAGGTTCTAATGAGGCTGCAAGGTTGGTGAGGAGTCCTTGCCCAGGAAAAATCTTCACAGCAGAGACGGCGTGTTGGTCCTGCTCTGGGTTGCACCATGCAGCAGAGGAGATGTCAGTTCTGCTGGGTCCAGAGATGGGCTAGCAGGCACCTTCAAGCCCAATTCCGAGGGTCCAGGATTGGGGTGGCACCACTTGACAAGGTAGAACTTACAGTTGCAGAGTCCAGGTGCTGGTTTGTTCGGCTGACTCTGATGGTCATGGGTAAAAGTTGCAGGTAAACTCCTTCTCACCCAGGCAAGAAGGCAGGTCAGTACAGCATGCAGCAGTCCTCCAGGACAGCAGTCCAGCAGAGTAGCAGTCCTTTCAGGATCACAGCAATCCTTCTTCCTGGCAGAGTCTTCCACAGAGATGATCTGAAGATTTGGAGTTTGAGGTCCATTATTTATACCTGGTGTCTCCTTTGAAGTGGAAGAAGCTTTTAGTGCACAGGCTTTCTGACTTCTCTACCCAGGCTCCAGTCTAACTACAAGGGTATGCAATCATTTGTGTGAAGCAGGACACTGCCTACTTAGATGTAAGTGTAACTGTGCCTAACTCCGCCTTCCCATCTTGCCAGTGATGGCCCATCCAGGCACCCCTAAGCTCTCTATTGTGTGTGGCTGTCTATGAGAAATACATAAAGACAAGCTGTCAACTACACCCTGTATTGTGACCCAGGAAAAGGCTGCAGGCACGAAATGGCTTCGGCATGAAAATTTCAATTTTCTAAAGGTAGCATTTTCAAAATTGTAACCGAAGTTCTGATTCACCATAAAAAGGGATGTTTCATTACAATTCCAAAGACACCAAAAATAAACAGTTTTCCTGTTTCCATTTGGAAGTTACAATATATAAAATATAATAAGGTAACTCCAATGTTATACCAAGCGAGAAGCAGGCCCTGAAGTATTGAAAAACAAATTTTTCACAACTAGGCCTTAAAATTACACATCCTACACTTTAAATACATTGCAACCTACCCTGTGGACTGTTTAGGGCCTACCCTGGGGGTGTATTATATTTACCAAAAAGGAAGGTTTGGGCCTGGCCAAAGGTTTATTAGGCCAGGTTGAAATAGCAGTTTAAAGCATCACACATGTGCTGCAATGACAGGCCAGAGACATGTTTAAGTGGCTACTTAGGTGAGCGGCACAATCCATGTTGTGGACCTACCAGTAGCATTTTATTTACAGGCCCTAGGTACATGTATTACCACTTTACTAGAGAATTATACATAAAAAACATGACAATTGGGGACAATCCAATATTTCCATGTCTTAAGCAGTGAGCACAAGAACTTTAGCACTGGGTTAACAGTGGTAACGTGCTCAGAGCCCTGGAGCCAACAACGCTTGATCAGAAAAATATGGAGGAGTGAGGTAAAATGTTTTGGGGAAAGACCATCCGAAGGCTGACAGCCCTACCAAAAGGTGAGCAATTACCACCATCATGCCATCCTGAGTCTTGCTATCCTCTAGTTGAATCATTTTTTAGACAAGTGACTTCACCATAGATGATAGCTGTTCCAGGAGAGCCTGTAACTCCAATTTCGCTAAAAGAATAGTACTCTCATTCATATTTTCCTTTTACAGCCACTGCAGTTCAAATTCCTTTGCCACATATTACTTTACAACAAACCTCACCTACTTTCAGGATAGCAATAGGTACCTATCTCCATACATGAGATTTCTGTCCAATCACATCCAATGTGTGTATTTTTAACACTTTTCTTCACATTCATTGTATTTCAGGTCTTTCTTTCCTCTTATACTCTTGGTCTTCATCCCAGTGTGAACCTTTCTTTATCTCATTACTTGTGGCTTTTGTCCACTTGGTCTGTAGCAGGCTGTCCTTTGGTTTTTGTTGGTGTTTATTTCTTCAACATATGGGATAATAACTTCTTGCTTCTGGCATTTGTTCCCCCTCTTACGATAAAACCTCTCTCTCACCACAACGCCCATGGACTACCTTCTTGGTTTCATAATTTTATTACAGGGAGTGCAGAATTATTAGGCAAGTTGTATTTTTGAGGATTAATTTTATTATTGAACAACAACCATGTTCTCAATGAACCCAAAAAACTCATTACTATCAAAACTGAATATTTTTGGAAGTAGTTTTTAGTTTGTTTTTAGTTTTAGCTATGTTAGGGGGATATCTGTGTGTGCAGGTGACTATCACTGTGCATAATTATTAGGCAACTTAACAAAAAAAAATATATACCCATTTCAATTATTTATCATTACCAGTGAAACCAATATAACATCTCAACATTCACAAATATACATTTCTGACATTCAAAAACAAAACAAAAACAAATCAGTGACCAATATAGCCACCTTTCTTTGCAAGGACACTCAAAAGCCTGCCATCCATGGATTCTGTCAGTGTTTTGATCTGTTCACCATCAACATTGCGTGCAGCAGCAACCACAGCCTCCCAGACACTGTTCAGAGAGGTGTACTGTTTTCCCTCCTTGTAAATCTCACATTTGATGATGGACCACAGGTTCTCAATGGGGTTCAGATCAGGTGAACAAGGCGGCCATGTCATTAGATTTCCTTCTTTTATACCCTTTCTTGCCAGCCACGCTGTGGAGTACTTGGACGCGTGTGATGGAGCATTGTCCTGCATGAAAATCATGTTTTTCTTGAAGGATGCAGACTTCTTCCTGTACCACTGCTTGAAGAAGGTGTCTTCCAGGAACTGGCAGTAGGACTGGGAGTTGAGCTTGACTCCATCCTCAACCCGAAAAGGCCCCACAAGCTCATCTTTGATGATACCAGCCCAAACCAGTACTCCACCTCCACCTTGCTGGCGTCTGAGTCGGACTGGAGCTCTCTGCCCTTTACCAATCCAGCCACGGCCCATCCATCTGGCCCATCAAGACTCACTCTCATTTCATCAGTCCATTAAACCTTAGAAAAATCAGTCTTGAGATATTTCTTGGCCCAGTCTTGACGTTTCAGCTTGTGTGTCTTGTTCAGTGGTGGTCGTCTTTCAGCCTTTCTTACCTTGGCCATGTCTCTGAGTATTGCACACCTTGTGCTTTTGGGCACTCCAGTGATGTTGCAGCTCTGAAATATGGCCAAACTGGTGGCAAGTGGCATTGTGGCAGCTGCACGCTTGACTTTTCTCAGTTCATGGGCAGTTATTTTGCTCCTTGGTTTTTCCACACGCTTCTTGCGACCCTGTTGACTATTTTGAATGAAACGCTTGATTGTTCGATGATCACGCTTCAGAAGCTTTGCAATTTTAAGAGTGCTGCATCCCTCTGCAAGATATCTCACTATTTTTGACTTTTCTGAGCCTGTCAAGTCCTTCTTTTGACCCATTTTGCCAAAGGAAAGGAAGTTGCCTAATAATTATGCACACCTGATATAGGGTGTTGATGTCATTAGACCACACCCCTTCTCATTACAGAGATGCACATCACCTAATATGCTTAATTGGTAGTAGGCTTTCGAGCCTATACAGCTTGGAGTAAGACAACATGCATAAAGAGGATGATGTGGTCAAAATACTCATTTGCCTAATAATTCTGCACTCCCTGTATATCCCACTCCCTACATTAAAAACAAAGTGTCATTGTTTTATCAATCAGTACATATTGACAGCATATATTGTTATATATATATACACACACACACACTTCTTGCCTTTGGCAAAGGCAGGAATTCCGAAATACGTTACTGTGTGTCAATAAACTTGTTTTTATACTTCCTTCGCTTGTGGAGTGCCGTACTTCTGGATGCAAGAAGAAAGTGTGGATATATAGACACAGTGGTGCGTGTCATCTATTTGGCACCACCGGCGGTTAGATGCGGGAAGGTCACGCCGTATTGAAGTGCATATATATATATATTATATATATATATATATATCTTGCATAATGATTGTTGTATATTTGTTGAGCATAATATTGTTCAATTGAACTGTGTTATACAGGATTGTGTTGCCTTGTACTTTCTTTATACTTAATGTCATCATTTGTAGTGCTGTCACATTTGTGTCAAGCTCTCCACCTTTGAAAATTGAGTTACTGGTTGAAGGGGGTGGAACCCTACTAAAGTAGTAACCACAGTTCTTCTCAGGTTGGAGTCACAAGCAAACCCTATATTAACCTGTGCTCAACCCTTGGGTAGCTTGGCACAGGGCAGCGTGGATTAGCTCAGAGACAGTGTGTAAAGTGTTAGTGCAGCACCTCAAACAGTAATAATGTGAAAACACAACACAAGAAAAATCCCAGCCTAACTTAGACAAATAACGTATTATTTTAAATAAAGAAAACAATACCAAAACTACAAAATCTGTATGATCAAAAATTTTAAGATTTCAGTGAAAATAATGCCAAAAAAGTACATATCAGTAACTGTGGATATCTGGTCATGCCGGACTGGGGCACAGTGACAAGTTCAGTCTGACTATGATGGAGCATGGGCTGGCCACAGGGTACCATGTACGCCTGCTGAACAAGAGTATCTTAAATATCTTCATCATGAAACGTACTTTCTGCTTTGGGTAGCAGGGAAACACTCAAGGTATAGCACCTCATATATCATGCTACTGCAAAGACTGAGACTACTCACTGCATCAAATGGATTATGGCCATATGCAAGTATGGCAACTTACACCACTTCCGCCCAATTGTAATTGTTTTCTGTAATAATAATATTGCATTGTAGCTGATGATGATACACACTTGCATGAATATCGGAACCATCAATTCAATGTCCCTGTAGAATCCATATCTGTTTTCTACCTTGCAATTATTCCAGTTCACCTGAAAAAAAGTATTTCTGTAATTCCTGTGCCGGGTATTTTAAGTCTTGGTCAAATATGATGTTGAAGTCTGTGAGACGATTTTGCAAAAGCATTAGCGTCTAAACTGATTTAAGGAATGCATATCGTTGTTGTTGAGTTTCAGGGATGTGATGAGAGCCTATGCTCCAAATTGTATTTTTACCAAATTGGTTACATACAAAAAAAGACAAGGTCGTAGCTGCCAATTGTGCAGTAGGTAGAGTGGGACTGGTCCCAAGAGTAGAAGGGGCCCATTCTGTATCCCACTTATGGGGCATTTTAAGTAGTGTGAGGTGGGGTCTAGGGGGATCCCTTGATTGCTTTAGTACCATAGGAACAAATGCAAACAGGGTAAATGTTCATTAGAGGGATGTATATTCCAATGAAGGATACCTATGGATGAGTTGGCCCCAAGGCTAGCCCCCAAAAGCAATATTATGTGTAGTTACACCAAAAAGGGAACACATAGTCAGTCCCATTATCCTTTTTCTCTTATATTTGAATGTACCAACATGAGTGCTATTAACTTTGAGCGAAATCGAGGTATTCATCTGTGCATCCATTCATTTATTCATTTCTCTGATCATTTGATTTGAGTCCTCCATGTCTCCTTTTAGTTATTTTAGAGCACTTAATGTCCCCGTGAAACGTAATCCTTGGTCACTTGCATGGTCGTTGCAGACTCATTAATGGGGATGGAGCATTCCTTCAAATTCTCCTTCTGTCAGACCCCCTTATTGTGTGTAAAAACAAACAAAAAAAAACAGTTGAATGCAAGTTTTACAACTTCTATTTTCAACCTGTACTCTGAACCACCAGAGTACCATTAGTACCTCCTCTCAATCTTGAGACAGGTTTCCTTTTTCTCAAATTAGTTGTACGTATCTGTGAAACTCTGAAAGTTCCACTGACCAAGCGAACTAGGCACCGTGATTCATAGTGAAATATCTTGTTTCAAAACTCAAATAAACTCTCAACTGTTTGAAATACACCCCAGTGGCTTTCCTCTGTTTGCCGTTGCCTCTTTATTTGCCTTTATTTTGTGGCCGAGGCTTTTTCCATCGTTTTTTCGGAGCTGTCATTTTTTTTGTATTAGAGTGTTTGGCTGATCCTCCTGGGCGCTCGTCAGGTGGCGTGTCCTACCCATTGTCTGTCTGGTCTTGGCACGCCGCAGGTCCTTTTATTGCTGGGGAACGTGGGCGCGTTTCCAGCGGCAGCGTGTAATTATACCCACCACAGGTGACAGCTACAAGAGCGCCTTGGTAATCATTTTAGCTGCCTGATCTGATGTTTATGGAGAGAAGCTCTCCTTGTGGTCTGTCGAGAGTTACTGCTGTGCATTGTCCTTTGATTTATGAAGCATTTTGTAGTTCTATGGATTTACTAATTTATATGTTCATCTATACCTTCCCACTGTTCGGTGTTTACAGTCGAGAAAAGTTTGGGAGATTGTGCTTGGTTGTACACAATCCCGTGCGTTCGTGTTTTTCACTTAATAATACACAATGACCATCTGACAGTGACATATCCGATCCATCGCACAAAGAGTGTGACATGACCCTGCTACTTTCATTGTTGCTGATGTGTCTTTCAATCATAAGCTAATAGACTTCCCCTGATTTCAGCGTATACATGTTTGAATGCGCCGGCATCTCCTGCAACTATTTGTGCGGCCTATCTGTGGGGAAAATGTGTGTGGCTAAACAGTACAGTTTTGCTGCAGTAGTGGGAACTTCAGGTCGAATACTTAAAGCCCTGTATGTCTGAATAAGAGTTACCGGCCCCTTTAGAAAAAGAGGGCCAAGGTGCTCTATTATAACAACCCAAAGTAGTTGGTGTCCAATGAAGTGTGCCACGTTGGTTTAGAAAATCGCTTTCTTTTTCTGGTGTTTTTTTTTTTTTAACAGCTTTATTAGTATGTTGTTTGGTTTGTTTCTGTGTGTGTGTGTGTGTTGCAGATTAAAGATAGAGGTAGGAAAACTGCCACCAGAGTGTTTTGTGTAGATGCTGTGGCATTACATTGCCACCTTAAACACTGTCCCTCACTGCCACCCAAAGGACTGCATTTTAATACATTTGCTTACCTTTGTGATCAATTTAAACATGAATTGCCTGCCATTTATACCATTAGCCCTTAGAGAGCTTAAAAAGTACAAGAAACCCAAAACCCATGTCTTGCCAAATGAGTGGACTGAACATTTTAGTAGGTTATATTCAGCTCTACAGAGAAAAATTCCATAGAGGCTGTCACTACTAACGGCAATGGCCTTATTATGGCATCATTATCTAAGCCACTAATGCCCCTGGATGGAAAAGTTTCTCCTTTTACTGTTCCCTTCGTGACCAGTGATATACGTCCCCTTAAATTCTCAATAATGACATTGGCTAGAGAGCTGGGAAGGTGCCTAAAAAAGATAAAATCCCTGCTGATTTATAAGACTCAGATCCTTCTGTTTGGGTACCTTATAGGAAAGCACTTTTCTAGTGTTATAGCCACTGGACCCCCTTTTCCAGCCTCTCGGAAAGACGCAGAGATCAGCTCAATTTACAATAAGGTTTGTCGTAGTGTACATGGTAACTACCCTCCAGTCAGTTTAATTGGCATCCTCAAAAGATCTTTTGTAAGCAAGTCTTAGATAAACTGTCTGTCGAGATGCTAGATAATGATATTCTTAGCCATTACCAGGCTGGCTTTAGACCAAGGACTAGTACTGTGGTCCTGGTTTTTACGCCTTCCCATGCTTAGGTAGAAGTCAGTGGACATAAACAGCGGAGATAAGGAAGGTGCAATGTCATTACCAGTAGTAGCAAGCTTCTATTGAGTTTCCTTCTTTAGAAGCCGAAGTTGTACTAAAATCACCCTCAAGTTATGACATGGTAGTCATTACCAAATGTATTTGCACAGTCAAGACGTGCCTTGAGCACGTGATATTCAGCAGACTTATCAGTGCTTCTGTTGTATAAATTGAATAAAAGCAGTTTACAGTCACGGGACAATTTGATCTTTAGGTCCGATGAGTTAGTACAAATCTGTTTAATTTGGCAATTCACATTAATTTTAGCCCAGACACATAGTCGGGTGGAAGCCTGGCCTGCACTAGAATTTAGAGCTGAAATAGGATAGCTTTTTAAAACCATGTCTGAAAGGAGAGTCTACTGCCCAAGTTTATTGCATCTGACAAGGTTCAACACCATCAATACACTGTCCCCAGTCAGGGTCAGAGATCTTTGGTTTAATACCAGAGATATTCCAACTTACTAAAGGAACCTTTCTCGATTTGCCATCAACTAAATGTGTACTGGATTCCCTGGGCGGTGTGTGGGTGTATAAATTATCAATATAGTCTCTAATGTAGGAGTCTGTACCCTCACCGGATCAGATTCAGTTTGCCTCCCCACCATTTCTCCAGTAAGGCGTGAATTAGTGTGAATGGCATAATGTGAGTGTCTTGCAATATGACAATTGTATTTAAATTGGATTTGAGAATTTAAAGGGAGGAGCCAGCTCAGAGGCCAGGTTCTCAGACCACCTTTGTGTATCTTTGCATGTCAGCTCCCCCCCTTTTGCCAGTAGAATTATCAATGTTTTATGCTGATGTCCTATAAATTATTACTGTTCGTGACATGCTCATATCTTATAACTCTGTCATTTTAGTTTTAAGGGCAGATGTCATTTCGAGCAGTACCTTATTAGCTAAAATAATATTTATCTCTTAATCCCATCTCCTCACTTCATTTGAGCTGGCTGCCAGCGGTGTTGGGAGATCGAGAACAGCTGGGGGGGAGTAATTATTTCTACAAATGACCTTAGACTCATGGGGTATAGCTAACATGCTTGGCTCAGGGGGCGTGTCATTTCCATGCTGACTGGGCTGTACCATGGGGACAACAGTGTCCTTACTAACAGCATAAGAAGGAATCTCTTTATTATTTCTTTTTTAATAGCTTCACAATCTTACGTTTCCTATTGTGAGGATTACTAGCTCCATGTTAAGAATTGATTCTACCTCTTCAATAAGAATGTCCATATCTCTTAATTAACAATTCTCCGCATTTCGTTTTGCAGGTTTATTTCAAATGACCACCCCAGAACAATTATCAACAGCCTTTCTTTTACCCATTGTAATACAAATGACCCCTTAACAGAATTTCAAATCATCAAAAACTTTATGGCTGCATTTTGGTTTCGTGGATGAAGATTGCAGCCTATGAGCACAGAAAGCTTACTATTTTTTTTAACAGGGAGAGACTAAATAGAGTATTTCTCATTCACCCACTTTAAATAACAGATCACATCAAGCCTTTAAAGGACAAGAGAGTTAATAAAAGTGTACCTTACAACCCAGTATTCAGTTGTAGCGGACTAAAACGTGGCTTGATGCGACAGGGAGTGAATTTCGGTCAAGAGGGTTGATGGGGCCTTTACAGCAGACCGAAGGGGGATAGCCCTGACTCTTCTTGACACTGATGGACAACGGTGGGCCCGCCCTTGGCCTGGCCTTTGCCTGGGCATTTGCGTGCCCCATGCAGAGGGGCAGGTGGAAGCACTATATAGCATCAGATGATTGTAGTCCAGCCTCCTTCCCTTGCCTGGAGCAGGCACAACAGGGGGTCCTGGGACTTGGAGTCCGCAATGATGTAGTCTCCCTCACTTTGTATGACTGCTGTCTTTGTCAGTGCCCACCTTGGAAAAGGCACTGATGATTTGATACGCTGTATACCCTGAAACATTGCTGCGCTAAGAAGGAATTGGCAGTCGTTTATTCAGAAACAAAGGGTTATGGATATTAAGGTGGTTTTGCTACAGGAAAAATGGGAGTCAAGAGATGTGGTGATGAATAATTTTGTGGCTCTTTGAAAAAGGGGTAAACGGGCAATTTGGTAGGGCATCTGGGGTCTGTAAACACTAGATCTAGAAAGCGAGATGTAAGGTCAAGGAGCATCTGCAAGGAATTCACAGACACTTTAATTATCTTAATAACACTACCAAATCTAAAAGTGCCATAACATTAATGAAGGTCAAGTCTTCATTTCCATACATACACATTTCCTGCCTAATAACTGGCAGGGGAAGCAAGTACAACAGCTGACACTCCCCCTAGATAAGAAAAGTATATCATTTCCTCAGCCCACAATATTGCTTTATGGGGACTTAAATGCTAAAATGCCCAGTCTTCGTTTCTGGGATACATTTGAAGAGGAAAGGGAGTCAAGCCTGAATATCCTTGGAGAATACTAGATAGTAGCACTGGCATCAGTTCCTTTTTTCCATACTTCGACTTGGGTCAAGATCACTCTCTGTGTTTCACTTATAAAATTCTTCAGGTTTCTTAGAGCAACTCTGAAATGTCTCCTACTAAGATCTCCGGGTTTCAACCCTGTCCCACATGCTGCAATAGGATATCTCTAGCTGACCCACATGATGTCTGCCTGTGGTGCCTAGGCACAACCAAGATGAGATTAGTCTGCAACCCTGTCATTGATGCATTCGAAAGTTATCAGAGTGTGGTAGGTCAGACTATTTCTGGGAATGGTCCACAAGGACACACCAAAGTGTTTAGTATTCCCCTCTCGCTGACAAAGTTATCCATTTCCCTTCTTCCTTTGCCTGACAGGGAATTATCTCTGAAAGCTATTCTCACCAAAAAAGTGCCTGAGGAAAGAGTAAACATGTTCCAAGAGGGAATGGTCCCACTTCCAGCACCTTGCAGAGAACCAGCACTGCTCCTGATGCCGGGTTCCTCGTCATTGCCACAGCTGGCTCCAATATTAAAAAAGATAGAGCTGGAATTGCAGTTTCAATTGGCTGAAACCTGATGACATAAACCTTCCTCTTGGTCCCGAAGTTCTTGCTTTCACACCCTTTTCTGGTAGATGTGGTGAGCCAGGCTTTTTTTAAAGTTGAACCCAAATGCCTTTCTCACCACTGTGCCATATAGACCCAAAAAAGCAAGACTCTGTGGGATGAAAAGTATTTATTTCTGGCAGCATTGGCCTCTGTATACTGAATGCCTCCTGGCTTTTAGGTCTCTATGTTGATGCCCTGTAGGAGCTGGCAATGTTGATAGTTATCAGTCTTCTGGACCACATGAAAAGCCCTTTTTATGAGTTGATTAATTTTCTGCTTTTAAATTGCATTTTTATAGGGCTTACTGCCCCCTTACGATGCACTGGTTCACAATGGTCTGGTTTCTTCCAAACAAGTCCAGAAGTGTAACCTGGGTTTTACAGATAATTTGGCCTAGTCCATTGGCACAGCTGTCAAGCTGTGTTGCCATACTTGCATGCATTCTAATGGATTTTCAGAAGATGTCCATGTTGCCTTCATGGACATATCCTTCAGTGCTGAGTAAGTGTTTGGAGAGAAGGCTCAACTGCTCCCTGAATGTTCCATAAACTACTGAGCTACAAGTATTTCATTGAGCTTGACCTAACCCTCAAAGTTGTTCTGTCAAAAATATAAAATATTTTGAGGCTTTCAAAGTCACAGGCATCTGACAAGGCCAGCCTTCACAGCTGAACTAGACACTCCATTGGATGTCCATTTGTTTTGAGCGAGGTTGGCTCTAGAGGATTGCCATCACCACCAGTCAGTCTTTCAATCTTTCTGTGTCTCTCCTGCCTCAAAACCTTTCTTAAAATACCATTGGTGGGAAGATATCCCATTATTTTACCAATTGAAAGACAATAATAATGGATTGCTGGATAATCCAGTTAATCATCAAATATGATGCCTTGGGGGCAGAGCTTGCTGGGCTCAAAGATGGCTGCCAAATAGTTGAGCTCCTTTGGCCGTTAATCAATCCTAAACTATCCTAGTGCTTACACTAGTTGAAACTCAGCTGTGGCCACCCTTCAACATTTTGGAAGCCGTGGGTGCATAAAGACATGTGGCCAAAATGAACTCTGGATGAGGACGCAAAGCTTGAGGCTGCCCATGAGGCCCGAGTTCCCATGCTAGTGCTGCAGCCGACTAGAGGCTACAGAGGTGCCTGTCCTAGGGGAGCCTGCCTGATCGCTGTGGCCCTCTGGGCATAAGGGGGCTGCGCAGGGCTGCACTCAATCGCTGGGTGCGCTTGCAGCCTGCAACCTGCTCTGTTGGGCCTGGTGAACGGCATGAAGGGGAATGCGACCGATTGAGGCCTTGCTAGGTGCTGCCTGGGACCAGAGGTCTCAGCCAGTGGCCCTGCCAGAGGGAGTCACCCAAGTGAGCGGTGAAGCTGGCCCTGTACTAACATTGGGCATGGCTGCTTGGAAGTGGGGGCCACCCGCTCCCCGGCCCTGGTGTGGATGCAATCCGGGGCACTGTACCTCAGGAGTGGTCCCCCAGATGTGACAGTGGCAACTGTGACATGAACAGGGGCCCGCAGGTAAGAGCAAGCCCCTGAACTAGACGGCAGAGGGCCTCACAAAATTTGTTCCATCCCACCTGGGCCTCTGCGGCTGCACCTACTTTCCGGCCCAGCAGTGTGTGCGCAGTGGGCTGCCTTAACCCTTCGCAGCCATGGACGTAACGGTTACGTCCTTGGCTGCGGCACTGAGGCGCCAAGGATGTAACTGTTACGTCTTGGTACTGGCTCATGGGAGGAGCGCTAGTGATCCCCCCACGAACCTTGCCTCAGCACCCCCACTGCAGGGATGGAAGGGGAAACGCTTCCACTTCCACCCCGCCCCCATGTCCTCCACCGTGGCATCTGATGACGTCAGTGCGCTAACCTCATCAGAGGCCTACCCCTCCCGCGCGGATCGAAAGAGAAATGCTTTTGCATTTCTCTTCCGATCACTGGAGGGGCAGAGAAAGGCATGAAAGGAGAGGAAATGCCCACTAGACACAAGGGATTTTTTTTTAATACTTATACATAAGGGGAGCGACCCCTTGGGCAAGAGCCGCTCCCCAGGGGGCCAAATTATTTTTAGGTCATTTCTGCCTCCCGGGGCAGATTGGCCTCATATAATTAGGCTGAACTGCTCCCGGGTGGGGGTCTGGGGAGGGGGGCAGAAAACCCCTAGACACCAGGATTAATGTATTTTTTGTTTATTTTTTGTTTTTCATATGTGGTGAGCGAACCCATAGGCAAGGGTTGTTCCCCGGGGGTCCAAATTATTTTTAGGCCATTTCTGTCCCCCCTGTGAGCAGATCAGCCTAATATAATTAGGCCGATCTACACTAGGGAATTTCGTTTTTTTTAATACTTACGCTAAGAGGAGCAGCAAAATATTTTTAGCCCATTTCTGCCCCCCAATGCGCAGGTTTGGTAGGTTTCCCTAGGTGCCGGCTGAGCTAGAGGCCAAAATCCACAGCTAGGCACTTTGCACAAAACAGCTCTGTTTTCTTTGGGAAAATGTGATGTGTCCACGTTGTGTTTTGGGGTATTTCCTGTTGCGGGCAAAAGGCCTACCCACACAAGTGAGGTACCATTTTTATTGGGAGACTTGGGAGAATGCTGCGTGGAAGGAAATTTATGGCTCCTCTCAGATTTCAGAACTTTCTGTCACCGAAATGTGAGGAAAAAGTGTTTTTTTGGCCAAAGTTTGAGCTTTGCAAAGGATGCTGGGTAACAGAACCTGGTGAGAGCCCCACAAATCACCCCATCTTGGATTCCCCTAGGTGTCTAGATGCCAGGGAATTAAAAAAAAATAGTGGGGTGGTGGCTACTAACCAGTATGGGCCTGGTTATGCCCCCTCCTCAACTGAAGGGGGTAACAGTCTTTCAGCTCTCCCATCGCACACTAAAACGACTTATCCCATGGCAAGCAAGAGTACATTTGATTATTTTGGGTTTTGGTTTTACATTTGGGCCATGAGAGCTTGGCTAACTCTCAACATCTTCCCACCTGGAATGGTTGGGCTGCACATTTTGGACTTTGGGATGCGGCCATGTAGAAAAATCCACAAGACCTAGACACATCTGAAAACTAAACATCTGGGTGATTCCATGGTGGTGTGCTTCACATGCACCCCATACCATTTTCTTACCCACAATGCCCTGCAAACCTCCAACTTTGCTGGAAATCACAAATTTTTCCCACATTTTTGTGATGGAAACTTCCGGAATCTGCAGGAATCCACAGGAATCCACAAAATTCCTACCACCCAGCATTGTCTCATCTATACCAATAAAAATTCTGCTGCACTTGTCAGCCTAAAAATGTTTTTTTTTCTAACTGCCCTTTTGGACCAGCTTTGGTTCCCCCTCAATTTCAACATGTTTTTGGCTCTTCTGTGTCACAGGCACTTGGTCCACCTACACAAGTGAGGTATCATTTTTACTGGGAGACTGAGGGGAACGTTGGGTGGTAGGAAATTTGTCCCGGTCTGGGGGGAAAAATGTGATTGTTTAGCTAAATTTGAGGTTTGCTGAGGATTCTGGGTAAGAAAACATTGGGGGATCCACGCAAGTCACACCTCCCTGGATTCCCTCATGTGTCTAGTTTTCAGAAATGCCTGGCTTTGGTAGGTTTCCTTGTATGGCTGCTGAGCCCAGGACCAAAAGCGCAGATGGACCCCCGCCCGCAAAAACAGGTAGTATTGTAATTGATCATTTTCATGTGTCCAGATAGTGTTTTGGGGCATTTTCTTTCTCGGGCACTAGGCCTACCTAAACAAGTGAGGTACCATTTTTATCGGGAGACTTGGAGGAACGCTGGGTGGAAGGTGATTCCAGAATTTTATGTCACCAAAATGTGAGGAACAAAAGTGTTTTTTTGGCCAAATTGTGAGGTTTGCAAAGGATTCTGGGTAACAGAACCTGGTGAGAGTCCCCCAAGTCACCCCACCTTGGATTCCCCTAGGTGTCTAGTTTTAAAAAATGCGCAGGTTTGGTAGGTTTCTGAGCTAGAGGCGAAAATCTTCATCTAGGCACTTTCGTCAGACTTCAATGTAAAAATGTGATGTGTCCATGTTGCCTTTCCTGTCGCAAGCATTAGCCTATCTACGCAAGTGAGGTACCATTTTTATTGGGAAACTTGGGGAAACAAACAATAGCAAAACAAGTGTTATTGCACCTTGCCTTTCTCTTAATTTGTTTCTTCCAAATGTAAGACAGTGTGTAAAAAAGACGTCTGTTTGAGAATTGCCCTGTAATTCACATGCTAGTATGGGCACCCCGGAATTCAGAGATGTGCAAATTACCACTTCTTCTCAACACCTTATCTTGTGCTCATTTTGGAAATACAAAGGTTTTCTTTATACCTATTTTTCACTCTTTATGTTTCAGCAAATGAATTGCTGTATACCCGGTATACAATGAAAACCCATTGCAAGGTGCAGCTCATTTATTGGGTCTGGGTACCTAGGGTTCTTGATGAACCTACAAGCCCTATATATCCCCACAACCAGAAGAGTCCAGGAGACGTAACGGTATATTGCTTTAAAAAATATGACATCGCATGAAAAAGTTACAGAGTAAAACATGGAGAAAAATTGCTGTTTTTTTTAACCTCAATTTCAATATGTTTTTTATTCAGTTGTCATTTTCTGTAGGAAACCCTTGTAGGATCTACACAAATTACCCCTTGCTGAATTCAGAATTTTGTCTACTTTTCACAAATGTTTAGTTTTCTGGGATCCAGCATTGGTTTCACACCCATTTCTGTCACTAACTGGAAGGAGGCTGAAAGCACAAAAACTAGTAAAAATGGGGTATGTCCCCGTAAAATGCCAAAATTGTGTTGAAAAATGTGGTTTTCTGATTCAAGTCTGCCTGTTCCTGAAAGCTGGGAAAATGGTGATTTTCGCACTGCAAACCCTTTGTTGATGCCATTTTCAGGGAAAAATCACAAGCCTTCTTCTGCAGCCCTTTTGTCCCATTTTTTTGAAAAAAATGAAATTTTTGCTGTATTTTGGCTAATTTCTTCATCTCCTTCAGGGGAACCCCCAAATTCGGGGTACCTCTAGAATCCCTAGGATGTTGGAAAACAAAGACGCAAATTTGGCGTGGGTAGCTTATGTGGACAAAGTTTTGAGGGCCTAAGCTCGAACTGCCCCAAACAGCCAAAAAAGGCTTGGCACCTGAGGTGGAAAAGGCCTGGCAGCGAAGGGGTTAAAAATCTCCATGTGAGCTGCTTGTTGGGGTACTGACATCGCCGGGAGGCCACATAACCTCATCGGAACAGGCTGCCCTAGGTGGGCTTGAGCCATTTTGTGGGATTCCTTGTGCAAATGTAATTTGCATCTGCCCCAGGTGGCCTGAGTAATGAAGGGACAAACCCATTTGCCCACAGACTTGCATTAGTAATAGGAAAGGGGAGCACACTGCACAGGCAAATCCTTCAATGGAGGGGGAAGGAAGCAGTCTGATTTCCACGGACATCGCTGGTCCTGTTTGTGGCTCCATATTCGACTGAGAAATGATCTGAGGCTGCTCCGCTCGGCCTTTGAGCCCCGGCATCTTAACAGGTGAAAACTGCACTGGAGGCCTGAGGTGATAAGGTGACCCCAGCCACTCACAGTATTGGTGTACCCGCATTGGGTGGAACACTGTCCAGCACGTTTACAGCTCTCCTACCCATGAACACAAACTGTATACCCAGAGCGGTGAGCTGGGGCTTCTTAGTGCTGGAGATGAGACATCTTCAGAAGGTGTCGTTGCCTGGGTTGACCCCGAGACATCCAGTTGGAAGGGGCATACCTTAGGCAGGGCACCTCAGTGATTTGTTGGCAGCATAGGAAAAACAGAAAGGACACAGCCCAAACTACATTTTGACTTGTGAAAAACTCCTGAGGCCCACAAGGAGAGATCAGCACTGTTTGGGACCCTGTGTGAGGAGGCCGAATCAGAGGTGGGCACAGAACTGAAACAGATCCTAGCAGCCATGCAACTTAGCCTTAGGAATATTGACAGCAAGATTGATACCTTATCCTTTAGAATAGACCATATCTCAGAATGGCTGGACAAGCCTACTGAGCGCCTCATCATGGTTGAGCAATGTGTCTTGTAGGCTGAAGATGAATGATTCACCACGTCGGCGTCTCAGAAAAGGATGGATAAACTATTGCTTGCACTACTGTTGAAGGCAAAAGATCTTGAAGCCTGCTCGCACATTGAACAACCTAAGAATTGCAGGCATAGGGGAGTCCACCAACATTGGTAATATTGAATGCTGCATGGACCAGCTCCTTTCTGTTCTTTTGGGGCACACAACTTTCTCCGACATCTTTGTGTTGGAGTGTGGCCACTGTTTCCTTGTGCCATGCCCAGCGAGCCTGTGGAGAAGACAATCTTATTGGTGTTCCTGGGGTATGACGGGGAGGTGCAGCGTGCCATTAGGCACATGGTTGCCATTGGTCTGCTTCTCCCGAGGCATAGGATAATGATGAGCTAGGCTGGTGTCCCACTCCCGACACTGAGGGAAGGGCACAAAGATATGGCATGCTACAACACTAAGTAGGATGCCTATTGTGAGGAGCTCCCCATCTCCAGCCACCCAAAAGATATGTGGAGTCCTTATCAGGTTGATGTAGTCAGGGCTAGTGCAGAAGAGACAACTGAAGTGGTTACCGAACGTGTAACTGAAGTATAAATAAGACTTAGGGGGTCTTGGTATATGTTTGAATCAATACCCGACTGGGATAACTGCTGCAATATTTCCAGAGGTTGCACTCAATATGTACATCGATGTCTACCAATGCAGTCAGTGGTTGTGGAGGCTAGATCTTGTCTTGGCCCTAGCGAAGTTATATTGTTATAGACATTGACAACTGACTGTAGGAGCTATCCTGAAACTATATAACGTGCTCATAGTCAAGTCACTCTGAATGTAAATGTATTGGTTCCACCGTCTATACACTGTATTTGGGAGCTTGCAGTCATGCCAATGTAATTCATTTCATAATATGCTGTCTGGCTGATGTAAAAGTAAAATTAAGTTTTAAAACAAAGAGTACGCTTTTGTCTTCCAATCCTTCCCTTTTCCTCCCTTGGGATCGCCGTCCTTCCACAGGATCTGCTTTCTGGCACAACCTCAGCAATAGAGAAAGACAATCATGCCATGCTCAAAAAAGTGACCTTAGAAGAATGCAGGTCTGAGACCCCTCCTCGATGTCCACCTCTTAAACCTGCTTATTCATCAGAACCAGTTCCGGATGATGTCCTTGTGTCAAATTGTGTTGGCTCTCAATCCAGGAGATTCTCTGACATGTCTGAACCTCTAGAATCCCTACTTTCACCTTCCAATCCTCCTAGCTCACAGACATAACCTGAGGTTACTCTTGGGGTTCCAACTCTATCAATTTGGCATAAAAACCTGTGGTGTTTAGGAGTCCAAACATTTTTGTACATGGACGACTGGTTGATCAAAGCATTGTCTCCTACGCTAGTCAAGTTGCAGTAACTGGTTGATCAAAGCGTTGTCTCCTGAGCAAGTCAAGTTGCACTATCTTTAGTGCACTATAACCATCCTGCACAACTTCAGCTTTACAACCGTTACCAGAAATCATATTTTTTTCCCACGCATATCCATAGAGGCGGCGTTGGACATGACGTGCATGAAAGTCTTTCCTTGTCCTCGGAGAACTGTGGATATTCAGGAGATTATTCTAATGTTTCTGACTGAGACACAGCTCTTGGTTCTGCATACACAATATCTGCTGGGTCCAATAGTCTTCTTCTGCATCCTGTAAGTACAACACACAAGATACTGGATGGGAGGCCTTCATTGGTGCCTGGGAAAGCAGTACTTGCAACATCAAGTGAGGCTTTCGGCTCCAATGCATATTGTTTAATTTATTCTATATATATGTCTGCACTGATGAATGTGTCCCTTCAGCCTAATAGTGGGTAGTTACCTCACCCTTCCATAGGTGCAGACTACTGTAGTCAGTGATGCTTCATCACTTTGCTGGGAATCCATTTAGGTGAAATCAATATGCAAGACCTTTGGTCTTCGTCCGATCAGTGCCTAATTGTAAACGTGCTGGAGCTGCATGCAGCACACCTTTTTTAAGGCTTTCCTCCTTTCCATTTCGGGGAGTCTTATTTAGGTCCTGTCTGACAATACCTTCACTGTCTATTATACCAACAGACTCACCATTGTTGGATTGTAGATCCTTTGCTGGATGGAGATTCACGTGAGTCAGTGTGTTCACCAATAGGGATGTTTCCTGCAGATAGAACATCTTTCGGACTTCCTCAAAGTGCTAGCGGAAGCTTTGAGTCACCTTACCGTGGAGGACCATGAGTCGGAGCTACATCCCAAAATGTTCAGACCTGATCATCTGTAGATTGTGGAGTACATAACTGTCTTTATTCACCACAGTCCAGAGCACGAAGTATAATCAGTTTTGTTTCATACACTTGCCTCTAAATAGTTCTGTGGCGATTACAGTGGGTTCAGTCAGTCATGGGGCTTACTATAAACATTTCCCATTACTCCTTTTCTGTTGATGGTCTTAGTGGCCCTATTGACATAACAAGCGTTGCTGATTTTCATTGCCTCAGGCAGGACAAGGAGGGCCTGGTACACTGATTTCTTGGCGCTCAGTATTTAGCCTCCTTTAACTGTCTTACACAGGGTGGACCTGCTTTTTTGTAGGAGAATGCCAAATCTTGTCATCAAACACTGCAGCTGCACATCTGGAGTTGAGCACCGTCAGCGTCAGAGTTTTTTGTTTATCATCTGAAGTTGCTGACATAACTTTGCCTGCCAGGAAACCCGCCACAAAATCCATTCATGCTGCTCACTGGATCAGGTTTGTTCAGTGGTATGTGACGGAAAATCTAAATCCATTTCAATTTTGCCTTTCTGATTTTCTGCACTTTGCACTGTCTCTTCCCTTGCAAGATCTAGCAGTAGCTTATTTTAAATGTCATTTGGCTGCTATATCTGTCGTCATGTCTCCGGGCCAGCTTCCTCTGTTTTAGTGTCCAGCATTCTCTGTTTATGTTGCCACTTGTGGCACACTGCCTGAAAGATTTATGTCATTTCTTTTTTCCTACTCTATTTACTCTTACCCAGTGAGATCTTGTATTGTGTTTTTTCGTATGGCATCCTTAGTTGAGGCAATACATAATTGCCAGGTTCAGTTTCTCACTTTGAAAACTATCTTGTTAGTGTTATTGGCTTTAGCTCGTAGGTTCGGAGAACTTCGGGCCCTTTTAGTTCAAACAGAAATCATTTTTATTCTGCTTGGATAAATGAGTTCTTCATGCCTGTCTATTTCTTTCGTTTATTCCAAAAGAGGTATCTGCTTATCAAATGGGCTTATCACCTTTTCTTCCATTTTCCTTCCCCTTCCACGAAAGATGATTAGTTGCATTGACTGGACCCTAGGCATGTGATATCCATATATAGACCACCTTTGCCAGGACTGAGTAGACCTGCTGTTTCAGGCTTTGCTGGAGCCACAAATGGCCAGGTGGTAAACAACTGCACCATTTTGCATTGCATCATCTTCTGTATCGAGATCTACTATGCACTGGCCAAGAAAGACCCTCCAAAGGGCATTCATGCCTAGGACTGTGGTAACTTCTACTGCCCTCACCATAGGTGCTCTGGCTGAAATATGTTGGTCAGTGGTATGGTAGTCCATGCATACTTCTGCCAAGCACTATTGCCTCACAGCTCAAGCATGCAGTGACTGGTACTTTGGCCTTTCTTTTTTTCTCTGCAGAACTGGACAGAGTGTGGTAATGAGGTTATCCCACAAGCACCTGAATGACAAATGCTAACTTTAAAAAGCGTTATTCGTGTGGGGTTCCGTAAAAACGCGGGTTCATACAGTTCAATGCATCCAGTTGCTTAACAGTGCAAAGTTTTGAAAATATCATAGGAAGAAGAGTCATTTTACATGTTTTTTTGTATTACATGATGTTAGAACAAAGGGCCTAAAACACTGACGTCATTTTGGATCTTTTGGAATTATTTGATCACATTGTTTCAATTATGCTGGCCCCTGTGCAGTCCTGCTTCTAACAGATATCCAGCTCTCATTGCTCAGTCTTGTTGATCCTTGAGTAGTGCTTTTCTGACCTTTGAACTACTCTCTCGCCTTGGAAGTTTTTAACAGATGATGGATCTGTAAAATGCATAAAACAGCTATGATTGGAAAAATAAAAAAGTCTAGCCGTGCAGGTGTATTGAGCTACTGCTGCGCTGAAGGAAATCATTTTGGAACCTGACATGGCTGGATTAACGTGAGTATCTGCAGACCAGACATTTCGTTTGAACCTTTTACAGGCGTCTGGTTTCATTTCTCCTGTAATCAGAAAGGTCACTTTGCGCAGTTGTACCGACAGCACTTTCTCATTTCTGTGAGTTGAGAGTGGATAGTTTAATATGGGATGCTTAGAAGTTTTGAACATGAGCAGAAAGTTTTAAATATACAGTTCTGTGGTGACTATCTGTGTTTCAAATTCGTGCCATTAGTATGTTAAGAAACACAAATGCAGGTAGGTTGCACCCACGAGTACAAAAGCAAGTAAGTGCTCCAGAGTACAACGTTTTAGAAATCACTGGACCTCAACATAAATAGCTTAAAGAAAGCCTTAGTGACTGTCGCTTGGACCTCTTCACTCTGTTTGTATTCACTTAAAGGTTATCAAACTTCCTTGGTAACCAATCGATGTGAATTGTGATATGACTGACATGGGTGCGCTTTAAACCACCTAATTTGCATTAATTTAGGCAAAGCAGCCAGGATAAAATTGATGGAAAGTGTCTTAAAAACCTAAAAGCTGTTATTGCCAGGTAGTGTCAGCCACCTTTTCTCCATCTGAAGGCGATCAGCTAGGACATGTGCGTTGTTTTAGGTATCGGGGTTGGACCATACTTTATAAAAGAAGATTTTATTTAGTCATGCCACTGAATCGATCAGATTACATTAAGCTACAGAGAACCGTAGACTAGTGTGGAAACTTCAGCACTGGAGTAACATGATCTCTTGGTTCACACAAGCCAGCATGGCTGCTTTATTCTTGGGCTTTAGAAGTCTCAGTAATCGAATCTGAGGTTAACCTTCTTCAATTGTATTGGCATTATTATCTACTGTAGAATTATAGATATTACTAATGGATTTTATTATGAAATCTAAATAGGTGTAATAACTTTCAAAACTATTATTTTGGAAGCCAGATTCATAATACCCTGGGATGCATGTAGTTTGAATGGTAGGTTGCTTTGCTTTTAGAAAATATTCCAAGGATGCCAGTGTTGTTCTCTGAACTTCATCCCATTCTTAAGCAGGAAGCCATGGCAGTGAAATTGTTTTAGTGTGGCTTTGAGTGAAAACAGTGACCTTGGATGTTCACCAATTGAGTGCTAAACAGTTGAATCTCATTCGGGTTTGTCATTTAGACTATCTTGAATTGCACATCTTTCAGATCTACATGATTCATTTACAGCCTGCTATACTCATGTTCCACAAATTCCCTATCACATCAGAGAGATTGTAAGATAGTAGCTATACATATACAGGGCCTGGTGCCAAGCAGGGCAATTGCCGGTAATGTCTCAGAGGCATAAATAGAGCCTATTAATTATCTAGGGCAACATTTCTCAACCTGCGTTCCGGGGACCCTGTGGGTCTGCAACACCTGCTTAAGGGCTACGCACTCCATAGAGAATGAAATAATATTAAAAGATGAATAAAGTGTAAAGAAATAAAGAAAAAAACATAAAATGAAACATTTTAAAAGGACTGTAAATGTGTAGGAATTTGAAATTGGAGGCTAAATATTAAGTTACTGTCCTTAGATTGATTTGTGGGAGCAGGGCAAGTGCATCAAACATAATGTATTATGGATGATAAGTGGCCTTTGATTGAATTTAGAAAAGCGCCAAACCTCTCGTTAAAATTTTGTTTTTTTTTATATTTGTGAATTCAATATAGTACATCATAATTTGTATAGTTGTTTGATGAATATGTGTTTCCCTCTTTGTGTTTATTGTTATGCAATTCAGATCATCAAAATTGCTTAGGTCTGGTTACCTGGATTTCAATAATGAGTCAGTGGGGTCTCTGCATTCCAATAATGATTCACTGGAGGTTCCCAGATTCCAGAAATGATTAAGTGGGGTATCACAGAAGTCTAAAGTTACGAACTACTGATCTAGGATGTGAGAAAAAAAAAAGATTTGTTATGTTACATGTGTGTATTCACTTCTGTTGATGTAGCCTGCTTGCTGTGTTATTTTTCCAGTGCCAATAAACCCCCTTAAATGATGTGAGCAATATTTAAAAAGCTTTTCTAAATCAAGTAGTAACACGGCTTGCTTTAATGCTATCCATGTGTCTTTGTCGTTGTGCTGGCCATTAGGCAATAAATGGAAAGGACTGAATTGGCTTTCCTTCTGATGCTGCAACAGAGCAATTCCTTGGCAGGAAATGTTGCAACTGTGTCCTATTACAGTTTTGTCTGTTTCGAGGTGTGAATGGTGTAAGTATAGATACAAATAGGAGATCTTATGTCTTCCCTTGGATTTGTGTTTGTGGTTCATTACAGCGAGCTTTAATTGAACATGTATTTATTGATGAATGGTGCATATTTTGGCAGACGTTGATTGGTTGATGGACTGTTTTCCAGTCTCGAATATAAGCTTTCTCGCCTTCTAGGCATGCGCACATCAGAAGTTTGTTTCCAATTTGATTTTTTCTTTCTATCTAAGAAATGCCTTTGTTGTGGCCCTCAGATGAATATATAGTAGAACGTGGCAGCTAAATAGGAGGAGCAATCAGAAGGACGCAAACCCAAGAGGGGAAGAATGAAGTATGAGATTTCAAAGATGGCACACATTTGTTAATACTCCTTCAACAGCTTGGTTCACAATTCATATTCTTGGGCACTGATCGAGTGGAGTGATATCTATTTACCAGGACATTTAATACCACCGTAACATGACATTCTTGTAAATGTTCTTCTTGCATTCGGTTGGGCCAGTGCAGGTATCACTGTCATACACGTTTTAATTCCATTCCGTGAATTTAATACTTCCGTCACAGACGAATGCTTCACATCAGCACAGCAAGCAAAGTGCAAGCTTAGCAGGGCAATTCCTTTTCCAGAGGTACCAATAGTAATGATCTGCAGTAGAACCACTAAAAATGAAACAACATTTTGTTTGAAAGCAAACACATTAGCAGCACTCTCGAATAGCACAATCATGGAATCCATCAACGTTCCTCTGCCTTGTGAAAAAGGGAAGAACTATTTGGTCTCCAGGATAAACACTCTTTAACTTTGCGTATTTCTCCCTGCTTTTTTGCCTACGTCTTTATGAATTTTCTGTTATCTTTAAATATGTTATCTCACAATTAGGCCTCCTTCTTCTCAGTCCACAGAAAGCACATTTTGGAGTTCATCTGTCATTTGAAACTACTTTACTCTTTCTTATGTATTGTTTTGAGTAATCGTTGTTTTCCTCGTTGTAACCACCGTTTTTGCTTTCCTCTATTCATGTCGACTGAGACTTAGAATCATTTTAGAACTTCTCCATTTAGTCCCTGTCAGGGCCAATCTTGATGTATTCGCCTGCACTACACCGTGGTCAGCATTAAATCGCTCCTAGACCGCGGTGAACTGCGACCATTGATTACAATTGGCACTTTGGCTTCTTGGTGGTATTTTCACTTAAATCTTTAAATAAATTATATCTCTTGTTCTTGTCATTGATGTTTTGGTGTCATTTTGCTTCTTACATTTTCCCCTTTTTTATTAATTGTAGTAGGATTGGTACTTCTAAAGACTGTCTGCTCTGCACCACAACCACCTAGTATTAAAATGAGATTTAAATGACTAAAACCTTAAACTGGACCTAATAAAGGTGACTTTAATACTTGTGTTGGACACTCCGCCACGACAACAAATAAACTACTTTCTCACACTGCTCACAACATATTCTTATTTATGTAGCAAATGTATCTTGTAAAATAGTCTACGACCCACATTGCAAGTTGGAGTATTTCACCCGGAGTGATAACTCTGGGTGAAGTCCCTCAAGTCACAACTCCAATTATTTACAGTACTGTAGTTGTCGGATCTGAAAACTCCAGAGACATTGCACTTCAGCCAACAGCATTACCTGGCTACCGCCTACCCCCCGCGCCAGGGCAGAGCCGACAGTACCCCCCTCGCACAGACACAAGCGTGCCCTTCACCTTTATGCAGGCCGCTCCCCATTTCAGGTCAAAAAAACTTGTAATGGGTTGGCTTAGATGCTGAAAACTGGCTGGCAATGTCGAATCTGGCCCATGGTATCTATCCCCCAAAGTCTGGCCAACCCATAATGAAGGCCAATGTGGTACCTGATAGACTTAAATGTTATGTCCACTTAAGGCAGTTGGTTGATATAGCTGATCACTGTTGCTGCCTCATTCCTGTTTCCTAACACGCAAATATGCGAGTGTGCGTGACTGGATTTCCTTGAGTATCCATAATCCATAAATTATGTGAATTCATCGAGTCTGTCATCAGACAGTTTTCCACCAACAAACCTTAGGCTAGTCTCTGATAATACTAAAAACCTGCTCAGTGATTTTGCAGTGTCTACCTGAGAATATTCAAATCCCTTCAGAATGCTCTGCGTTCATCTTGTAAAGGATGTAAATCCTTGCAGATGCACGACTAGTACTTAGCTTTTTCCAAAGTATTTTAAAAGTTCATGTGTACTTGAAATATGTCAGATGTACCTAAAGCACTTTAAAGTGATTGATAAATCCTATAATTAATGCACTTTGGCGCACAGAAATACATGCAGACACAGGGGCCAATTCACAAAAACATGTATGTAAGTATTGGAGGTAGTACCACAAGAGACGTCTTCTAAGGACTCTTACATCCCTATGTGAATTGTCTTCAAAACAGCCCACTCTCTACTACTAAATCACAAATTCCCCCGAAAGTTCCGTCTTTATTGCCATTTTGACTGTGTTGAGGCTAATTCACAAAGGCATTTAAAAGTATATAAACAAGTACGCTAGGGGTACTAATTTAAATTTTCCAAAATGTATTTATCATTTGGGAAAAAAATATAGAGGTCAATAAATAACTCCTATCTGTAATCTAGGTTGAATACCTCTAAAAATCAGTCCCGCTATCGCAGGAAAAAAACATCTTTTTTAACTGTCCCAAGCAAAAGTGGTCTGAATTGCAATTTTTTCCCTCAAAATTATGGGTATTGTGCTTTCACTGGTGAAACTAGGCATTTCTAGTGGGCAGATGTTGTATAATTTATTGTGCGCATTTACCAGAGATCGCGAACTCTGCTTGGTCACGCTGTTTAATATGTTTTTTTTCAAATTTCAATCTTTGTTGAAATATCAATTTTGAAGTATAATTCATTTTTGGCAGACTAAGCAAGAGAAAAAAAAAACTACTGTACTAAAGTTTAGATACCTCAATCAGAGGAAGGGTATTTTTGGAAAAGCTATAAAACAGTAATGTAATAGTTTCATAATTGCACTGGCATTCTGGGGTCAGTCGTTCGATATTAATCTCTACTGTGCACAGTTTGCTGACTCAGTGTACTGGAGTCTGGTGTCCGACCGTAGGCATTTTGCCACCTAAGGAGAACCGGAAGACTTGAAAGGTGGACCCTGAATATAATTAACACAAAGAAAGTCGTCTAGCGTTGTCCAGCTCTACAGAAGTTGGCACCATACGGTTGAGTTCCTGGCACAGCGGTGTCAACAGAGACCAACATTTTTAATACCCAGTAGAAGTAGGACAGATAGGTTGACTTGGAGGGTGCCCCCTGGGGGTGACCTCGAATAACCTTTCTCATGAATATTCCAACCAGGCAAATATATTGTAACATTTATGAAAAAGAAAATATAGTTAGTTCCAGGGCGACCCCCACGATGTTCTGTCGCGACAGCAGCAACTGATCTGATTTTCATTCGCAAGGACGCAGGAAACACCAGCCAGGAGGAACAAGTTAACACTGCAGAGTGGGTCTGGTTATCAGTAGTGCAGTAGGTGCAGTTGCACCTTATCCGGTGGGTGTAGGGAGTGCGCCTACAATGTGGCTCTATTTTACTATCCAACTAATGGACTCGGGGGTACCTTATTTTCCTCGCTTGCACCACGAGCCATGACGCCCTTTGCTTTTCCATGAGGTGCTCTATTAATTCATTAGAGGCAAGAGTTCTTCATGCAAGGCCAGCGCTATCAGTGCAGTGACCGAGGGGCGTGCGGTCCCACTGCACTCCAATTATGAGTGGTCTGTACCACCTACGTGGAGAATATAGAACCCATTTCCTTTGCTTGCATTAGGGCCCAAGACATCCTTATGTTGTAGGTTACTGTTCTCGCGCACGTACAGCCGCTAATGCTATATCCCCCTTTGGTTGAAACATTCTGTCTTTAAAGTGCTCTGGGACACCTTGGGCCATGTGCATGCCGCACATAACTTAAAAAGAAATGCATCCCAAACAACTTGGCCCATTTTTTGCTGGTTCCCAGAGGTGTTGATAATGAAACCAGTAGATGGCACCAGCAACTTAGAAATGCATTGTTTTACAAGCGTTTCTTTTAACCAATTTTTTTTTTATTTTCGGTAAAATGTTCTGTGACCTTTACTGTAAACGTAATGTGGCAGTGTTGTTTCCAGATGAACCGATGAAAGTTTAAGTGTCGTAGGTTTGGTCTGCTAATAACAATATTTGCGTCTGCTGGGGCTTCAGACGTAACTTTGGGTGTTACTTTTTAGAGTTTATTGACAAAACATTAACGCCGTCCAAATATTCTGAATGTAGGTACACATTAGAATGAATTGGTAGTTTAATTAGGAACACGAAAAGAATGCTAAATATAAGCATTGGCAAAGCCAATAGGTTATGCCTAGGCGATTGTGTTTTAGCCGTGTTGTACAAGAGTGGGGCTGCTTTTCTGCATGGCTAAAGGTTAGGGGCATGGATTGGGGTGGGGTAGAGTGGATTGGGGTAGACTGGGGTACAGTGAAATAGGATAGATTGGGTAGAGTGTAGTGGGGGTAGGGTGGTATGGAGTGCAGTGGATTAGGGTAAATTGGAGTGAGGGATTTGGCTAGATTGGCATGGTAGATTGGAGTGGGATATATTGGGGTGGAGTGGGGTAGATTGGAGTGGAGTAGATTGGGCTAGATCAAAGTGGGGTAGATTGGAGTGTGAAATATTGGGGTAGAATAAAGTGGAGTGGGGTGGATTGGGGAAGAGTGGTGCACAGTGGATTGGGGTCGATTGGAGGGGGTAAATTTGAGTGGAGTTGAGTAGACTGGAGTGGAGAGAGGTAGATTAGGGTGGAGTAGGGTAGATTGGAGTGAGATAGGAATGGAGTACATTGCAGTAGATTAGAGTGGGGTAGATTGGAGTGGAGTTGGATAGAGTGATGTGGGGTAGATTGGGATATGGTGGGGTCGATTGGGCTGGGGTAGAATGGGTTAAAGCTTGATAGATTAGAGTGGAGTGAAGTAGATAGGAGTGGAGTATCTTGGGATAGATTGGAGTGGGACATATTGGAGAAGGGTACTTTGGGGTAGAGTTGGATGAATTTGGGTGAAGAGAGTTAGATTGGGCAGGAGTGGGGTAGATTTGAGTGGCACGTGGCAGTAAGGAATGAAGTAGAGTGGGGTAGATTAAGGAGAGTAGAATGGGGTGTGGTATATTGGAGTACAGTGAAGTGGGGTGGATAAGGTAGATTGGGTAGATTGGAGGGGGACGATCAGGCTAGAGCGGAGTGGGGTATATTGAAGTGGAGTGGGGTAGAGTAGAGTTGGATAGATTCAATCAACCAATCTGGATTTATAGAGCACAGCTAATCACCTGCAAGGATATCCAGGTACTGGGAACAAACTGCTGAGATGTTCAGTCAAACAACCAGGCCTTGAGACCTTTTCTGAATTCTAGAAGAGAGAATGTGGTCCATAGGGTGAGGGGGAGGTCGTTCTAAGACTTTGCTGTGAGGTAGGAAAAGGAGCATTCCCCAAAGTTGCTTTGGCAGATGCAGGAGGTGTGTGTAAGAGAGATGGAAGCATAGCACAGGTGTCTGGAGGGTTGGTGAAATTCAGGTGATGTTCGATGTATGCTGGTCCTTGATTGTGAAGGGCCTTGTGGGTGTCGATCAGCATCTTGAATTGACATCTCTTCTGAATGGGGAGCCGGTGGAGGGTGGTGTGGGTCCATTTGGGGAGGTCAAGGATGAGTATGGCCATAGAATTCTGTATGGTCTGTAGTCTTATCAGGAGGCGTGTGGTGATTCCTATGTAGAGTGTGTTGCTGCAGTCAGTCGTCTGGTGATGAGGGCTTGAGTAACAGTCCGTCTGGTGTTGACATGGAGCCATTTGAAGATCTTACATAGCATGCAAAGAGCAAGGAAGCAGGTGGAAGAGACACTGTTGATCACCGTTGAGTTTTTCATGGTGAGCTTTCTATTCAGGATGATGAACTGGCTGTGTGTGTGTGGTCAGTTGGAGCTGGCTCTGGTCCTAGTTCTGAGGGCCAGCTGGAGTCGTTCCACGGGCAGGTGTTGTTCCCGAAGATTAGCACTTATGTTTTGTCTCTGAGTTTTTAGGCAGTTGTTTTTCATCCAGACAACAATATCTGTCATGCCTGTAGAAGTTGGCCTTCGTATTGGAGGAGGCTTCTGAGAGTGCGCGAATGAGCTAGGTGTTGTCTGCGTAAGATATGATGTTCACTCCATGGGTTCTGACGATGTTCGTCAAGGGGGTTATGTAGATGTTAAACAGTTTGGGCCTGAATGATGAGCCTTAAGTGACGCAGCAGATGATGTTCTTGGATTGTGAGGTGAAAGGTGGTAGGCAGATTCTCTGGGGTCTTCTGGTTAGGAAAGAGGTAATCTACTTGAGGGCATTTTCTCTGATTCCAATTTGTTGAAGTCTCTTGATAAGGGTGTGACAGGATATGGTGTTGAATGCGACTGAGAGGTCAAGGAGGATCAGATTGACCATTTGTTCCAGGTTGGGGGTGGGTTCTGATGTTGTTAGTGGCAGCGATCAAGGCAGTTTCAGTACTATGGTTAGTGTGGAACCCAGATTAGGAGGGGTTCAGAAGGTTGTTAATCTGATGGTGTTCTGTGAATTGGAGTTTGATGGCCTTTTCGAGGACTTTGGCAGGAACGGGGAACAGTGAGATGGGACTGTAGTTCTTTAGTTCACTGGGGTTGGTGGAGGGTTTCTGAAGAAAAGGTTTTGACTTCTGAGTGTTTCTGTATTGAAGGAAAGGTGTCCATGTTTATGGATGAGTTGAAGATGGCAGTGAGACTGCTGCTGATCATCTCACAGTGCACATTTTATGCATGCTTTCCTCAAATCATGCCCTTTCTTGAAGTGTATTTCCACCTGCTTTGTGCAGGATATGTGCCTAGAAACATTGGGGTATTCATAATATCACAGCCTGAAATTGGGATTACTTTGCCTTCAAGAATCATATGTAAAGTTTTCAATTGAAACTCCAGTACAAAAATAAGTGTTGGGTTTTTTAAATTTGGAGAGAAAAGGAAGTTCCCAAGCGTTCACTTAAATGCCTAGTTTGTGCATAATTGTGTGGGGGCCATTTAAGGATACAGATTCTCACTTCAACAACTAGCTTCTTAGAATTCCCATGTATTTTATGATGCTACTTGCCTTCAACATGGGTTTCCTCCACTGTTCAGATGTCAGTGAAAGGTTAAGTTGTTTTAGTTGCTCCCCTGCAACCATCACTTCAAAACTACAAGCAGAGAAATTAAATATGTAACTTTACTAAAGAACAATGAATGTAAATAGCAAAATCTTAGGCAATGCACCAGTTGTATCACTTACCTGCTAGCCTCCTATGGTGCATGAACATCCAAAGTTATGGAAAGAACTTTAAAGGTGTAGTATGCTCCCCCAAGTTGCCTGCACCCTCTGAACGCAGGCCCCCTCTCCTGCAGCCTCTGTGGTGAGAGAAACTTGACACCTAAAGCAACCACTGCACTCGTCGCCTATGGGCTAATATGAAGTGGGTCTCTGGTGTCAGCGACGTCCCTTAGCTCTCCTGAGCTCGAGTCCTCTGTGGATTCACCCCTCCTGGACTCCACAAAGATGCCTGCAGCCTCAGACCACAAGACCTCTCCACCGCAAATGCTCCCGGACACAGAAACTGTATGCCAAAGGACACACCTGCATCTGTCGCCCCTGGGCATTGGAGAAGAGGACTAAAGTTGCACTTACGTCCCCGACCACTCCATGTTTGTTACCTACATGTTGGTTTTCCCCGACTGGCTTCCTAGCCAGAGCGTGCAGCCTATTTCCACTGAGACTAATCCCCATTGAAATATTGGGCATCCGATGCTGTACTACACCTCTGCACCCGGTCGCCCCAATGCTGCCCTGGGTGACCATTTGGTGTGGTCCTGATCCTTGCCCAGTACCTAACTTAAGTCTCTGAGATTGGTCTTGTAATTCGTCGTAAAGTACCAGTTTGCTGACTTTGTTTTCCTCCGATAGGTTAAAATTGAAGAACTCAAAAATTTCACTGTCTATTTATGCAAGTGAAAAGTATTTATGCTTAAAAACATGCTTGCCTTGTAATGAAGTGCTTGTTTTCAAGGTATACATAAAAAAGTGTTATTTTTTGTAAATTGGCCACAGATTTATTCTTTGAGCGTGTGTCTCATTTATTGCGTCTGTGAGTACAACAAATGCTTAGCACTACCCTCTGAAAAGCCTAACTGCTTGCCCACACTCCCACACAGTAGAGCATTAGTACTATGTATTTTTGCCCTCCAAACCAACAGGGGATCCACTGGACTCTCTGCATGGTTTACTCATTATGAGGGCACCATACAGAGAGCCAGCTTCCTACACCCTGACAATCTTTCCCTTCAGAGTGACCTCTAACAGCACTTTTTAATAGTGCTTTTATGCAATATGTTTCACTCTCTGATCCTGGTTATCCAAGTATAACTGATGGATGACTCTCTTAGCCAATACAACTGTAAAGTAGTTCAAAAATGTGTTGTAACTCCTTCACTAAGCAATATTTTCTACATGTCCTATTTTCACTTGGGCTGGCATCCTTACACTGCTGTGTAAAGCCCTCTGCCACCTTGTAATCATGCTTTAGACTTGCTGTTCACAGATTTACAGATAAATAAACCTTTTGATTGCGTAATTATGGCCCGAGCTGCAAGTACATCATTCTCTTTTGCTCGTGGTAGTGGTACCATTTACTGGGAAACCACGGATAGATGCCTTGCGTTGAGAGTGGAAAGTGTGCAGTTAGTGCCTCTTCCAGAAATTTAGACTTCTCACTGGCTTTGACTAAACAGACATCTCGGATAGGATCATGTAAGAGAAGATAAATTAGCTAACGTTGGGGTTAGTGTATTCATCTCCAAATAAAAGAAGAGTTATCCCTATTGGTTAAAAGGGACAGGGCAGTTTTCAATGAAACGAAAATTGTGTTTCCCTTTTGTGCTTTGCCCTTAAATTTGTGATTTCATTAGGCGCAGTAACAAAATGTTCTAAACAGTACACATTTTAGGCAATATAGAACAGTCTTTAAAAACACAATCTCTGTCTCTCTCTCTATTGTAAGGATTATAATTTATTAAAAATTACATAAACCTCATATTTATGTTAAAATCACATTCAGAAAGGATCTTGTGCATTGAAATAGTATACAAATGTATGAATCATTTCATTTTTGTTACATTTGTTACAGTATTATGTAAAAATATCCCCATTGGTGCAACTACCATTTTTCAGCACTTTTTGTGCACCCTTAGTACTATGATATCACAGAATGGGACATAAATGCTAGTTAAGAACCATCTCTAATATGGATTGCACCATCGCAAGTACAATGGAGCATTGCATAATAGGCACGGTGGCGTAGCCCCTTGCAAATGAGATAACCATTGCGCCTGTGCCATATTGGAGGTGCGGGCACATGGGTAAAAAAGACGTCAGGAGGGGCCCTTTGTATACCACATATTAGGTGGTGCACAATCAGTGCATCCCTTTGAGGATGGCGGCAGGGTGTTGCATGATGCACCCAGATATTCCTCTGTTGGTGGGTATATTCACTTACAGGTGTATCCCTGCTGCTTCTTCAAAGGGAGGTCAAACTTCTGCCTGTTTTGAAAGATGGTCTGATCCTCAGCAATGTACTGGTACAGTACAGATGCTAGTTGGCATATAGGTCTGGCTCTAGCAAGACCTTTTGATTTTACTAACATTGTATGTATAATATACGTAAATGGGCTTTCAGCCGGATCTCTGCATTTGTTGGTCACTTGTTATTCATATTTTGCTTCCTTCGACTAGTACACAGAGCATAGGGCAGTGGGCTAGCCAGTGGCTAACTTCACTTTGAGTGAGCACATTTACATACACGGTAGTTATCTTCAGTGCCATGGGGTACTACAGAGTACTATGATAATATGAGCTTTTTTGAGGCCAAAAACATATTTTCCTTCTAGCTAATGTTTTTTTGAGGGCCCAGCAGCCTCCCTCCCCAGCAATAACGTTTTGCAAAAACCAAGACAAAAGTAGACAAGAATTTCCAAAGCTTAAAGGTTGGCAGTTAGCACCATACTTATTGGCTTTGCCAATGCTTGTAATTAAATATAGAAAATTGTGCTGTAAAATAAGTCACAGCGACGCGTTTAGGCTTATATGCACTGGAAAAAAAAATCTGGGTTCGGGGTTCCCACCCCTTATCCCACTCCCTATAGGCTCCTGGAGGCCGGCTGGCTCGTTGCTCTCGCTCGCTGTAATAGACCAACGCCGCTAGCTGTTATTTTTCCTGCAGAATATATTTTTCTCTTGCGAGCATTCAAGGAGCAGAGCTGCGAGGCCTCAACAGCGCTACACTGTGTTAAACGCTAAAACAAATACAATACAGCGCATAGTGAGAGCTGCCGTGGCTGTACTCTTTTGTCACTCTTGTGTCATTCCTAAGTGGCTTAAGAAGAAACGTAAAGAGTATTTGACTGACCAGGGTGTTATCCTCGGAAGACAAAATTCACGTTTACACTCGCTGTGATGACAGGAAACATTTGCTTTGTATGAATGATGTGTGCACTCGGCTCCCAGTAGAACAAAAATGCTTTGGAGACCGTCCTTATGACGTGTAAATCGCTGCCTATGTTACAATACTGCTCGGTACCGCATCATTCCAAAATGTAGCTCCTACTTGCATATTTTTTAAATCCATATCCTTTCGCTTGCCCGACCATTAATGTATATCCAATCACGTTAATTTATTTTATGGGCTTACGATCTGGCTCAAAAATGTATCGTGTTTTCACGATAATTAAATCTTAGTGTACTATTAGATCGAGTTCCCTACGAAGAACCTTAGGAAACAATTGTGTTCTAAGGTCGAATCGATTGTTTGGATGGTCAAAAAGTGCTCATGGTCCTTGGATTGCTTTTAAAAATAGTGGGTGGATGATATCCAGTTTGAATCGCAAACACTGCACCGCGTAATGGCCATCTTCTTTAAATATGAAACGAAAAGACGTATCATGGGAAAAAAGTATTGAAATAACACATATTAAAAAAATCTGACACTTTTATCACAATACTTGTTCGGAGGATGTCCCACGGGACTATAGTTGTTCTGTGTTGTTTTACTACATTTTATTATATCCACTTTGTATTGTTCTCTGCAGTGTTTAATTGTTTTTTTTATATACCTAATACATATATATATATATATATATTTCAGTTACAAAAAATCTAAAATCAAAGGTTACAGGGACTTTATAGTTAGGTTCTGAATTTACTCATCAAAACCTTAGAAATTCAACAGTTATCGTTAGGTATTTCAAGTAACTATAACTCGCACCCTAAGGTAACTATAACTTGCGCCTCCGCCAAGTACAGGTATTTTTTTCAATAATAATTTGACTGCTGATGTTTCATTGATATCTTTAATTATGTTATAAATGTTGTCATGAGTGCTGTATAGCAGTCCATAACGAGGGAGCGAGTTATAGTTACTTGAACTAACTCTAACTGCAGAATTTCTCTTTTTTTTTGCGACTAAATTTAGAACCTAACTATAACGTTCCAGTAACCTTTGTTTTTTTTAAGTGAATTTCTTTGTTTGTTTAAATTCTATTTTCTAACTGTAATGTCCCTGTGACCTTTGTTTTTTTGCAGTGAATTTCTGTGGTTGTGTTAACGTAAAGTAACTTTGATTACTATACGGGTGTAAGAGTGTCTCTGTGAGTGTGTGTCCGTGTGGGTCTGTGAATGGGTGAGTGAATGTCTGAGTGGGTCTGTGAGGGGATGGATTTGTGTCTAAGAGGGTCTGTTACTGCATGAGTGTCTGAGTGGGGTCTGATAGAGGGCACATGCATTTCTGAGTGCATCTGTGAGTGGGTGTGTGGTTCTGTGGGTGTTTCAGTAGCTGTGTGAGTGACTCGGCCACAGAGTGACCTCATCTGACCTTTTATCCAACAAGAGTCCACAGTTTTACACAAAATAGCTACCCAAGAGGAGTTCTCTCTGACTCCTTGGGTAAATGTCCAGTGTGCATTTTACAGTACAGCTGTGTTGTGGACCACGAGGAAGTGTCTCCAGTAACCTTGTGTGCGTTTGGCAATGTGATTGTGACTTGTGCATCTTTCTCCAAATTTTTTGATAACATCAATCCTCTTATGCACAGACTAATCAGGCTGGAACGTACATCTCCAAGCCAGGGTCCTTCCTCTTATATTTATAACGTAAGTGCTTCTTTGTTTAGTGGAGACCTCTTCATATTATATCCTATTGGGAAGAAGAATCATGCGACCCCCCCTCTCCTCCAGTGGATTTCAGCCCTGGGTACCCCATCCTCCGGAACCCAGCCTTAAAATTTAATTTAATTGGGGAGGGGACCTCATCCCCCAGAGCCTGGCTTCAAAATATGTTTTATTTTTTAGGGGAAGGGGCCACGTGGCTCCCATCCCAGGGCTGATCTCTGCCCCAGGGACCCCATCTCCCAGGGCCCAGCCATGTTACCTGGGGGTTCCCCCTACCCCCATGGCACGTAGTTAGCACGGTTGGGG
Source organism: Pleurodeles waltl (assembly GCF_031143425.1). NCBI lineage: Eukaryota > Metazoa > Chordata > Amphibia > Caudata > Salamandridae > Pleurodeles > Pleurodeles waltl. Next base: position 491,947,839 of record NC_090440.1, read on the forward strand.
CCACAGCAGGATTCTGAATGCCCCTGCAGTCCCAACCTGCTCCCCACCTCCTGCAGGAACCAGCATTGCGGTCACAGACAGGAAGCTGCTAAACCCTCAGAGCAATCCTTGTATCTGTGAGAGCAATCCTTTCATCTGTGTTCCTGCCCGCATCTATGCTGGCAGGGAAACAGATGAAAACTCCACTCTCAGCAAGCGAAAGCTGTTTGACAGCTCTCACTTCCTGGGAGCTGAGTTTTGTTTGCTCTGACTTGGCAAGAGCTATCAAATCTCCTGCCATGTCAGTGCCTACAGCTATGTCCTGGGGGTGGTCACTCTGGTGGGTGGTGGTACCCAGGGCTATTTTGGCTTCAGGAGGGGAGGGCAGCACATGCCCCCAACCCTCTCTTTTCAGGGCTGGCCCAGAGGAGATGATTGTCTTTGTTGCCTTATATGGCTTGGGCAGTTTCAAAAGTTATTTTGGCCCTGGGGAATTGGTGATCCCCGGGCCCCAGGCGGTCTGCAAGCCCTCCCATTAATTAAAGTTAGTTAAAAGTTAGTCCTGGGATGTGGTCGTCCCTGGGACACGGGGGGTCCACGAGGCCCCCTGTTGGACCTGGCTTTTTGACAGGGACATCCCCAAACTTTTTGCCTCCTTCCTCCTATTTTTTCTGACCTGTTGTTGTTGGCTTTTGACCTCTGGGCACTTTACCACTGCTAACCAGTGCTAAAGTGCATATGCTCTCTGGGTAAATTGTACTACTGATTGGTTTATCCATGATTGACTATTTAATTTACTTGTAAGTCCCTGGTAGAGTGCACTACATGTGCCTAGGGCAGGTAGATTAAATGCTACTAGTGGGCCTGCAGCACTGGTTGTGCCACCCACCTCAGTAGCCCCTTAACCCTGTCTCAGGCCTGCCATTGCAAGGCCTGTGTGTGCAGTTTCACTGCCACTTCGACTTGGCATTTAAAAGTACTTGCCAAGCCTAGAACTCCCCTTTTACTACACATAAGTCATCCCTAATGTGTGCCCTAGGTAACCCCTAGAGCAGGGTGCTGTGTAGGTAAAAGGCAGGACATGTACCTGTGTAGTTATATGTCCTGGTAGTGTGAAACTCCTAAATTCGTTTTTACACTACTGTGAGGCCTGCTCCTTTCATAGGCTAACATTGGGGCTGCCCTCATACACTGTTGAAGTGGCAGCTGCTGATCTGAAAGGAGCAGGAAGGTCATATTTAGTATGGCCAGAATGGTAATACAAAATCCTGCTGACTGGTGAAGTCGGATTTAATATTACTATTCTAGAAATGCCACTTTTAGAAAGTGAGCATTTCTTTGCACTAAAATCTTGTTGTGCCCTTCAATCCACGTCTGGCTAGGTTTAGTTGACAGCTCCTTGTGCATTCACTCAGACACACCCCAAACACAGGGTACTCAGCCTCACTTGCATACATCTGCATTTTGAATGGGTCTTCCTGGGCTGGGAGGTTGGAGGGCCTGCCCTCACACAAAGGACTGCCACACCCCCTACTGGGACTCTGGCAGACAGGATTGAGCTGAAAGGGAACTTGGTGCATTTCTTAGAGACTCTTTGAAGTCACCCCCACTTCAAAGGCACAATTTAGTATAAAACAGGGCCTCTGCCGTACCTCATCAGACACTTGCTGGAGAAGAAACCTGAACCAGAAACTACATCCTGCCAAGAAGAACTGCCTGGCTGCTCAAAGGACTCACCTGTCTGCTTTCTACAAAGGACTGCTGCCTTGCTGTTGCCCTGCTGCCTGGCTGAACTCTTGTCTGGCTGTGAAAGTGCTCTCCAAGGGCTTGGATAGAGCTTGCCTCCTGTTCCTTGAAGTCTCAGGGCCAAAAAGACTTCTCTCTTTTACTTGGACGCTCCGTGCGCCGAAAATTTCGACGCACAGCTTGTTCGGCGGCGAGAAAAACACCGCACACCGACGCTGACCGACGCGACGCTCTTGGGCCGATCGAAAATCCGACGAACGGCCTCGCAAGGACAACGCCGCCCGACCTCTAGAGGAGAAATCGACGCGACGCCTGCCGTGAGATCGTAATTTCAACGCGCAGCCCCGCAGATCGACATCCGGAGGAGAAATCGACGCGACGCCTGCCGTGAGATCGTAATTTCAACGCGCAGCCCCGCAGATCGACATCCAGAGGAGAAATCGACGCGACGCCTGCCGTGAGATCGTAATTTCGACGCGCAGCCCCGCATACCGACGCGCAGCCGGAGAACAAGCAGGAAAATCCACGCACAGACCCGGGACATCTGGTAATCCCCGCGATCCACAGAATGAGACAGTCCGCGCGCCGGAAAACGACGCCGGCCTCCCCGCGTGGAAAATAACAACGCAAGTCCGTGAAGAGTTTGGGTTGAGTGTCAGGGACAGACAGATACTGTCTCACCAGTCTCAGGAGGGTGAAGTAGAGTGCTTTTCCAAGGTTGAGTTACTGGGTGGTTGGGTGAAGGGTACTGTGGTTAATACATGTGAAGGGCAGAGTGATGTAATTGCTGGAGAGCATATGTCTGGTCCTTATATTCCAGAGCTACGCCAACACCAGGTGGAGTGTGAGTTCTCTGACCCCAGGGAACTTACAAGGGAGGCAGACTTCTGGGTGAGTACCAGAGAGTCTGAAGAGGCATTTGGGGGTGCTTCTGAAGGGAGTGGTCTAGGTGGTTCCCAACCGAGTGTGGTGGGAAAGGATTGTAGTGTCCCAGGTAGGTCCCAGGTCCTAGAGGGTTCCATGAGGGAACACCAGGATGGAAGCCTAGCCTGTACCGTAGGGCCACCTTTTGAGGGAAGCCCCGCAGTGTCAGAAGAACTTGGGGGGGTGACTGTAGCCAGCATCCCAACAGTTCTGGTGTCTGGCAGTACCCCTCATAGTGAGGGGGTGCAGAAGTCCAGACATAGGGTTGAGAGGGGGTTGCAGACCCCAGTGGAGGACCTTGAGAGTCAGGGGACAGCTCTGAGAGCAGAGCCCCCCAGGAATGACCCAGGTGAAACCGTTTCTGGTTTGGGGGAAACCCAGACTCTGCCGGATGGGCAGAGGTCGGGAGACCTGCGCCAACCAGACTCTTGTGTGGCCCTTGGGGATGGTGTGTCCCTTGTGGGGGGTGAGAGTGCCCCCCAGGAAGTCCTGGCATGCCAGGCAAAGATTCAACCTCAGGGTGGTGACTCTGGGTTGGATACCCAGGTTCAGAGGTTAAACTCTGACCTGGTGGGAGGTAGATGTGCCTCCCAAGAAGTCCTGCTGTGCCAGGCAATTGTCCAACCTCAGGGTGTTGACTCTGGGTTGGATGACCAGGTTCAGAGGTTAAATTCTAACCTGGTGGGGGGGTAGGTGTGCCCCCCAGAAAGTCCTGGCGTGCCAGGCAATTGCCCAATCTCAGGGTGGTGACCCTGGGTTGGGGAACCAGGCTCAGAGGTTAAACCCTGACCTGGTGGGAGGTAGGTGTGCCTCCCTGGAAGTCCTGGCCTGCCAGGCAATGGTTCAACCTCAGGGTGGTGACTCTGGGTTGGCTAACCAGGTTCAGGGAATAAACTCTGACCTGGTGGGGGGTAGGTGTGCCCCCCAGAAAGTCCTGGCGTGCCAGGCAATTGTTCAACCTCAGAGTGCTGACTCTGGGTTGGATAACCGGGTTCAGAGGTTAAACTCTGACCTGGTGGGGGGTAGGTGTGCCCCCCAGAAAGCCCTGGCATGCCAGGCAATTGTTCAACCTCAGGGTGGTGACTCTGGGTTGGATACCCAGGTTCCGAGGTTAAACTCTGACCTGGTGGGAGGTAGGTGTGCCTCCCAAGAAGCCCTGCTGTGCCAGGCAATTGTCCAACCTCAGGGTGTTGACTCTGGGTTGGATGACCAGGTTCAGAGGTTAAACTCTGACCTGGTGGGGGGTAGGTGTGCCCCCCAGAAAGTCCTGGTGCGCCAGGCAATTGTTGAACTTCAGGGTGGTGACTCTGAGTTGAATGGCCCAGTGCAGAGGTTAAACTCTGACCTGGTGGAGGGTCAGTGTGCCCTCCAGGAAGTCCTGGCGTGCCAGGCAATTGTTCAACTTCAGGGTGGTGACTCTGAGTTGAATGGCCAAGTTCAGAGGATAAACTCTGACCTGGTGGAGGGTCAGTGTGCCCTCCAGGAAGTCCTGGCGTGCCAGGCAATTGTTCAACTTCAGGGTGGTGACTCTGAGTTGAATGGTCAGGTGCAGAGGTTAAACTCTGACCTGGTGGGGGGTAGGTGTGCCTCCCAGGAAGTCCTGGTTTGCCAGGCAGTGATCCAGTCTGAGGGTACAGACCCTGGGCTGGAAGACCAGGTTCAGGGTGTCCCCCCGGACCTGGAGGGAGGGGCTACTGATAACAGTGCCCCTACCATGTTGTCTTCTGAGGAGGCCACTCCTAGTTGGAGGGTGCTGGACCCCGGAAAGGAGGGCAGGGGGAGGGAAGCCTCACCCCAGGCCCTAGTCCAACCTGAAGGTACAGGCCCCAGGTTGGAGGGCCAGTTGCAGGTTAACAGCCCTGCACTGGTGGAGGAATGGTACAGGGTGACTTCTGTAAGCACCCTGACCATGTTGGACTCTGGGGGTACCGCTCCAGGAGGGAGGGTACAAAGCCCCAGAGGGGAGGACCAGGTTCAGGCTGTCATCCCTGACCTGGTGGAAGGGAGAGTGGTTAAAGGGTGCCCAGCACCTGGGGCTACCGCCCCCCACTCTCCACAGCCACAGTGGTTGGAGAGCTTTGAGAGGCCTGGGGCCTGGCTCTCATCCCTGGCAGCTGTCAGTAATCACTGTGGCTTGCTGTCCGGGTGGACAGAGTTATCCCTGGGGAGGGGACAAGTGTCACACCCCAGGGGTAGAGTGGGCAACACCACTGTGTTGGTCATGGTGGTACTATCCTGCTCCTGGGATACATCTGTGAGCAAAGTAAGGTTAGGTGCTGCACAGATGGGATCCGCAGGTAAGGAGAAAGGTTCCCCATGGGTTGGCTTAGTGGGCCCTGAGAGTATGGACAGAGTGATCCAATTGGAGTCAGGAAGGCGAAGAACTGGAGCATGCCCTTGCTGTTGTGGGCCTGGGTCCTTGTTCTGTCGCCTCAAACAGGGAAGTACATCAGGATAGTGATTGTTCTCCCCTGGCTTTAGGCTGGTAGGGGGTCATGTTGGACCTGGCTTTTTGACAGGGACATCCCCAAACTTTTTGCCTCCTTCCTCCTATTTTTTCTGACCTGTTGTTGTTGGCTTTTGACCTCTGGGCACTTTACTACTGCTAACCAGTGCTAAAGTGCATATGCTCTCTGGGTAAATTGTACTACTGATTGGTTTATCCATGATTGACTATTTAATTTACTTGTAAGTCCCTGGTAGAGTGCACTACATGTGCCTAGGGCAGGTAGATTAAATGCTACTAGTGGGCCTGCAGCACTGGTTGTGCCACCCACCTCAGTAGCCCCTTAACCCTGTCTCAGGCCTGCCATTGCAAGGCCTGTGTGTGCAGTTTCACTGCCACTTCGACTTGGCATTTAAAAGTACTTGCCAAGCCTAGAACTCCCCTTTTACTACACATAAGTCATCCCTAATGTGTGCCCTAGGTAACCCCTAGAGCAGGGTGCTGTGTAGGTAAAAGGCAGGACATGTACCTGTGTAGTTATATGTCCTGGTAGTGTGAAACTCCTAAATTCGTTTTTACACTACTGTGAGGCCTGCTCCTTTCATAGGCTAACATTGGGGCTGCCCTCATACACTGTTGAAGTGGCAGCTGCTGATCTGAAAGGAGCAGGAAGGTCATATTTAGTATGGCCAGAATGGTAATACAAAATCCTGCTGACTGGTGAAGTCGGATTTAATATTACTATTCTAGAAATGCCACTTTTAGAAAGTGAGCATTTCTTTGCACTAAAATCTTGTTGTGCCCTTCAATCCACGTCTGGCTAGGTTTAGTTGACAGCTCCTTGTGCATTCACTCAGACACACCCCAAACACAGGGTACTCAGCCTCACTTGCATACATCTGCATTTTGAATGGGTCTTCCTGGGCTGGGAGGGTGGAGGGCCTGCCCTCACACAAAGGACTGCCACACCCCCTACTGGGACTCTGGCAGACAGGATTGAGCTGAAAGGGAACTTGGTGCATTTCTTAGAGACTCTTTGAAGTCACCCCCACTTCAAAGGCACAATTTAGTATAAAACAGGGCCTCTGCCCTACCTCATCAGACACTTGCTGGAGAAGAAACCTGAACCAGAAACTACATCCTGCCAAGAAGAACTGCCTGGCTGCTCAAAGGACTCACCTGTCTGCTTTCTACAAAGGACTGCTGCCTTGCTGTTGCCCTGCTGCCTGGCTGAACTCTTGTCTGGCTGTGAAAGTGCTCTCCAAGGGCTTGGATAGAGCTTGCCTCCTGTTCCTTGAAGTCTCAGGGCCAAAAAGACTTCTCTCTTTTACTTGGACGCTCCGTGCGCCGAAAATTTCGACGCACAGCTTGTTCGGCGGCGAGAAAAACGCCACACACCGACGCTGACCGACGCGACGCTCTTGGGCCGATCGAAAATCCGACGCACGGCCTCGCAAGGACAACACCGCCCGACCTCTAGAGGAGAAATCGACGCGACGCCTGCCGTGAGATCGTAATTTCAACGCGCAGCCACGCAGATCGACATCCGGAGGAGAAATCGACGCAACGCCTGCTGTGAGATCGTAATTTCAACGCGCAGCCCCGCAGATCGACATCCAGAGGAGAAATCGACGTTTGCAATTGTCCCCGCAGACCGACACGCAGCCGGAGAACAAGCAGGAAAATCCACGCACAGACCCGGGACATCTGGTAATCCCCGCGATCCACAGAAAGAGACAGTCCGCGCGCCGGAAAACGACGCCGGCCTCCCCGCGTGGAAAATAACAACGCAAGTCTGTGTGTGCTGGGGAGAAATCGACGCACACACCCTTTTTCCGCGCACCTCTTCTCTTGTGGCCCTCTGAGGAGATTTTTCCACGCTAAACCAGGTACTTGTGCTTGAAAGAGACTTTGTTAATATTCTAAAGACTTAAGACACTTTATATCACTTTTCAGTGATATCTTTACAAATTCGTATTGCAACTTTGATCATTTTGACCTGAAGATACCCAGATAAATATTATTTTAATTTTTCTAAATACTGTGTGGTGTATTTTTGGGGTGTTATGCTATGGTGTTGTATGATTTATTGCACAAATGCTTTACACATTGCCTTCTAAGTTAAGCCTGACTGCTCGTGCCAAGCTACCGGAGAGTGAGCACAGGCTGATTTTAGATTGTGTGTCACTTACCCTGACTAGAGTGAGGGTTCTTTGCTGGACAGAGGGCAACCTGATGCCAACCAAAAACCCTATTTCTAACACCCCCCATTACTAATGATTTGGCCCTGGGTAGCTGGTGGTCCTTGGGGCCTGTGGGGCCCCCTGTTGCTTTAAGTTAGCCCCTGGGAGGTGGTAGTCCCCAGGGATTGGGGGGTGTCTTCTGGACCCCCCTATTAATAGTAATAATTTGGCCCTGGGAAGGTGGTGATCCCCGGGGCCTGAGGGGCGTCTGCATGGCCCCCAATCACAAAGAGTCAGCCCCTAGGATGTGGTGGTCCCGAGGGCTCACGGCGGTCCGGGAGGCCCCCATTACTAATATTTAGCCCCATGGAGGTGGTGCAGCTCAGGGCTCCACAAGCCTCAGGACGTGTTTTTTTAAAACAATGGCCCCCAGGACATGGTCCACCTGGGGACTTTTTCCAAAATAAGCGCAGTAGATTGTGCTTGTCTTTTTTTGTTTTTATATTTTTTTTACCGGATCCGCTGCAACCCTCTGCAAAATACTTTATAAAAAATGTTTTTGACCCTGGTGGAGTCCCTCTGGAACCCTAACACCAGAGCTAAGTGTATATATGTATGTGTGTGTTTGTATATGTGTGTTTTTATCCTATTACATTTTTTTCTCCTATAATAACATAGACTGTGCGGTAGAACTTTCTCCCATGCTTTCCAAACAGTTCGCTTTGGCCAACTCCAAATAGCATCCTGTCCCCTGGTAGCATTTCTGAGATGAGAGTAATTCAGTCCATGCCAGCTAATATACATGAACAATTAATGTGCCAACATTTGGCAACTTAAAACGAAGTATGTGTACTTTCAGCGGGTTAAAGATAAACTCTTCTTAGCATTACTTAGTTTGAACATTTTACTTTCCTTCCCGGAAGCCTAAGTTATATGCAGAACTGAAGCCCAGCCCCCCTGTTGTCTTGCTGATGGTGGCATTGTGTGCCTGAAGCCAGTGTAGCAATGCAATCCGAGCGAACAGGTGGTCCTTCGTTACCATGGAATGCAACCATGGGTATAAGTGGGTTTCATTGAAGGTAAACTACGTGTCTGATTAGTGAAGTGAGGCGTGCATTTTCAAGGGCCTCCACGGCACCAGGTCGGAACTCTAATATAATCATGGCAAAAGGTCAATTTTCACATCTGTAATACAAGATAGCTGGAAATTCGAAATCGGTGGGACGACAAATGCCGCAAGGAACTGTAGAACCATACTTGTGTGTCAGTGGTCGTCGATGTACCTGTTGTTGCCTCCCTGGATGAGCAGTCTCTTTGGACAGAACTTAAAGTGATCTCTGGTGCTGTCACCCTGTAGCTCCCAGATGTGGTACTTCCAGACGGAACTGCAGCTTTACTGAGGCGAGAATACGTCTAGGGACCAGCTATGGAGAGCCTGCGCATTTGGTATTTGTTATTTTATGTCTGTCTGTGAAAAAGCACATCTTCAGCATATTGATTTTCATTCACTTACCAAATTTCCCCACGTTCTCCCTCTTGCGACTGAAGTACTTACAGTACCGAACACAAGAAATTGAAATGGAAAACAACGCTCTGACACATGCAAATGCAAGGCGTCTGCGCTTTCTATTTTTACCGCTGTCCACTGAGCCACGCCAGCCCGTTTTCTTGAAGCAGTCATGAGATTTCTTGTTGAAGTGTGCAGATGGATGAATAAAGGGCGCTGCTAGAAAGGTACGAATTGCCATGAGAAATTGAATCTGAGCTGCAGGAAGGTGTAAATGCAATCCCGTCAGCAGTTGTTTCAAGGGACTGTTTATTCATTTGTTTAAAGCATTCTGATGTACAGAGACGCTGTATAGGGTTCTGTGCGATTGTTCTAAACCAATACTATTATTACGATGACAATTCTCAGAACAATCGCAGTAACTCGCAAAGTTACAGATAGATGCATTTGTTGAAGTAAAAAACTAAGATTTACAGCTAACCTGAAATGTCATCTTTTGTGTCACATTTTCCCTCTTTAGTTCATGGTCTTGGGTGATTACATTATTATTACTGCATTTCTTGGGTACACAGCAAAGACTACAGAGGGTGCCTGAGCGGCATGATGCAGGGAGGGTTCCAATCTTACCCTGCTAGCACCCCTCACCTTCAGCCACCTGGGCCCAGCTGCTGGAAAAGTGGCTTGGAGCCCACAGATATGAGCTGAAACTTCCTTATTTGGTCTCTACAAGGTTCTAGAAGAAAAAGCAACACAATTCCCTTGAATGTTCGCAATGTGACAACACACTCAGGCTGTGATCACGAGCGCCTTGTTTTTAACGATCCCTGCTTAGACAGTTGTATGAAGTTGACCACATTGGATAATTACCGTGTGCATTAAAGTCTACACCCCCATATACGTTTTGACATGTCCACCCCGGGAAAATGTAACGTGGTGCAAAGGGCCACCTAATACAGGAACATGTGGCTTTTGGGGCAGAAATCCACAACATTTACTTTATGCACTATTTTAGGACAACTACCTGAAATATGTGCTGTTTATCTCACCAAAGATGTTCCAAGCACCATAGTATCCATTTTTTTTGGGGTGTGATAAATGTTGCACCCCCCACGGCACTCACAATCGAGGTGCTTACATACTACGGATGGTGAATCAACACCTAGAATATCAAGCAGGAAAAGTGAAGTTCCTTAAGGCTGAAAGGGTCTCAGTGATCGTTGGAAAGGAGAAGTTGAGAATACGTAGCTGTATAGGCATCGGCTTAGGTAGAAAAAGTAGGTAGCATAATAGTTGTCATATTGGGTAATGCACAGTAGTACTCTGTGCACAACGGTATAGACAAGACCAGTAAGCAGAGCACTAAAGTAACAGAGATCAGTGTGAACAAACCAGTGACATAGGGATGTTAAAACAAAAAAAACTGCTAATGGATTGTACAGATCTTTGAAATATTCTACGTGACATCAGTTCTTTTTCCAGATTTCATGGCCCTGCATAGCCACAAAAGAGAAATGCACATTTTTTTTTCAGAAAATTCCTCTCAATAACAGTCGCGGCTCGCTGGGGTCCCAGGGGGTGGAATGGCGCACAGGGGGTAGGGAAGGGGGATGGAGGAATTTTAATATACTTAAAAACAATTTTTTTAAAAGCTTACCTCCGCTCCACTTCTCACTGCTCCTCCATCTCCTCAGCTGCACATGCTCCTCAGCAGCACATGCTCCTAGGCTGCCCTGCAGCTAATCCTGACACTGCTCAGAGCAGCATTACTATTGGCTGGGAGAACCCAACCATGGTGCTCCCAGCCAGACTGGAGGCCTGTGCCTGCTCTCTCCAACCCAGCAACACAGTGCCGAGCTGGAGAGAGGCTACTGCGCATGTGTGTTTGGCCGGCCCTAAACCTTCCCTTTTTATACATGTAAGACACCCCTAAGGTAGGCCCTAGGTAGTCCCATGGGAAGGGTGCAGTGTATGTTAACGGTGGGACAGGTACTTAGGAGTTTTACATGTCCTGACAGTGAAATACTGCCAAATTCGGTATTCACTGTTGCAGGGCCTATCTCTCATAGGTTAACATGGGGGCTCCTTTTAAATATGATTAAAGCACGGATTCCCTTTGGGAGCAGATAGACATGTGGAGTTTGGGGGCTCTGAGCACACAATTTAAAAATATATATTTTACTGAAGTTGGTTTTTAGATTGTGTGTTTGAAAATGACACTTTTAGAATGTAGGCATTTTCTTGCTTAAACCATTTCTGTGGCTCTGCTTGTTTGTGGATTCCCTGTATGGGTCAGCACGGTTTCTTGGCACTTTGCGATCGGATTTTGACGCAACATCGCTGGGCACGGAAAATCAGTGCAAAGCCTGTTCCAGAGGTTCCGGTCCGGATCAATGCATCGCTCTCTTGTGGGAGAGAAGAAACGATGCACACCGACCCGACCGGAAGAGGAACAACGCACGCTCTCACTTGCGTGTGAGAAATCGGCGCATCGCTGGCCTTTTCAGACACACACTCGCCCGTGCGGCTTTATTTTGATGCTTCCCAGGTAGTTTTGTACTCTAACAACGTTCTCACTATTTTTTAAAGGATTTAAGACTCTTTTGCTTTTTCAGTTTATGACTTGACTTGTGTATGTTGGATTTTTGTCGTTTTGGTCTTGTTATGTTTAGATAAATATTGTCTATTTTTCTAAACCTGTGTTGGGTCATTTTGTAGTGTTTGCACTGAATTACTTGTGTGTTGGTACAAATACTTTACACCTTGCTTCTGAAGTTAAGTCTGCCTGCTCGTTCCAAGCTACTAAGGGGGTGAGCGGGGGTTAACTGAGTGTGATTCTCCTTTACCCGGACTAGAGTGAGGGTCCTTGCTTGGACACGGGGTAACCTGACTGCCAACCAGAGACCCCATTTCTAACATAAAGGATGAAGGTTGCCATGTATAAAAAACAGCTTTAGCAGCACTTCGTGCCAACTCGCACTCCCACTGAGAGTTGTGCATGGACTGGAGCCACGTGGCAGCCATATTTCAATCTTAACCCGTAAGTAAAGCTTGGCTCTGATCTTTCTTGGCTGTCACCATCCATTCTCCCTGTGTGCCCATCTCGCACAGTCCTTTTGACTAATCCCTACCCGAATATTCTTGACCTTCAGCCCTGTCCCTACATGCACTGTTCCCACAGCACCATCACCTCCTACAGGGATTTTTCAAACTCACAATTCCCCGATTTAGGCTGCCCCACCATGGGAGGTGCTACTGATAGAAACCATAACACCTGCTCATTTTGGTTAAAGTTAACTGATGTCAGAAACTTTACTTGATTTTAACAGAAATATTATCAACTCACCTCCAAGGTAACGTGAAAGTAATGATCATGTAAAGTGAGTGTTTCATGAAACTGTAGCTAATTAGATTGAGGTTTGCTATGAATGTCTAGGAGATAAAAAAAATACTCCGGTTATGGTACTATTAAACATAATTGAACAGGGAAAATACGAAAAGCTATCAGTATTTCTATTTGGATGTAGCTTGTGAATCTGTGTGTGTACACGCGTGAGGAGTCCCACCAAATGCCCACCAACCAGACATCACTGCAGTAACTAACCTGCATCCATAAACTGTACTCAGGCATTCATCCTAGTTACTGGCTACATGCACACCAAACCTGTGAACAGAGGAGCTTTCATCTGTTCACCTTGTGCACATAAAAACTGTGCAAGTACGAATGTCAGGATAGCCCATTAGCAATAGTTATCCCCAGTGAAACCCAACCTCTAGCACTGGGGAAGCTCATGTTTTTAGGTCTCGTCAGCCAGTGCAAGCTTTAGAAATGATCTGTTTTGGGCTTACCATGAACTTACAGTCTGCTCATAGCCCACCCATTGCTGGTTAGTCATGGCTTTATGTTACTCTTATTTGCTTGCTTCTTGTTCTGCAGCTTTTTCTTGTCGTCTCTTGTTTGTCCCTTCCCTGGAGCAAAGCCTCTTTACCATTCTTTTGCACAGTTGACTTATATTCTTGCACTGTGCAATTTATTTTAGGAAACTTCATTTTTCATTTTGGTTATGCACACCATGAAAGTGACTTCATCATGCATCTCTCTCCCTTATGTGCTCTGCCCCTTTCAAAATACTGTCCCCGTTCCATGTTGGTTTCTCTCATATGTCCGGGTCAGTCTCTCTTGTGTGCTTCACTCGGTGCTTGTGTGTTTCACTCTCAGTCTGTTGCTCTCTCCCTACGGTTGCTCTCTCCATGTGCTTTTCATTCCCTCTTGTGCTTCATTTCAACTCCTCCCCACACTCTGCTTTATGTTTTTTTATTGTTCCCCATCCACTTCCCATTGCTTCACCACACCACTCTTTACCCTAGGGCCATATTCTATCATTTCAACTGAATGTTTAAAAAAATGTTTGGACAGTGAGGCTGCAAATTAATGCTAGCCCTTCATCAGAACAAAACAGCATTTCCTTGCTACTCTAATTTAATTTACCTATCCATTTGGATTGGTAAATAAAAGTGACATCGGCCTCTTTTCTTCAGCATGCACATGCATAGTGACATATGGGCACACGTGTGAGAATTCCATTTGGTCGATGCTGCACAGCATTGGGAAACATGTTTCCAGTGCTTACAGCATCAGCAAAAGGCATTATCAAAGCCAGTAGGTTGCAAAGGTGCGACCTGATTTATTTGCCGATGCGAGTTCCAACAACCTCCATTTCTGAGCATGCCGAGTTTACATTCTCCTTAGTCCGTGCAAATATATTCTGTGCATTTGCAAGTTCAGTTTCAGCGCAGTTCAAGACAATGTTCTTTATAGTGAAGCCCACCCATACTAGATAATGTATGCATTTTTTTCTATTCGTTTGCCTTTGGAGAGCCTTTGTATGTACAACACCATTGCTTAAGAATAACTACTTTCTTTAAAGTAAGTTGCATGGAGAACCATTTTGTCAGTGTCAAGTGGGTATTTACACTGTGGGTGCAAAGGATGAGTTTGAAGGATATAAGTGGTCACTTTAACCATGGACACTATTTCTGAGAAATACTTTTGCAGTGCTCAAGAGTGAGGATGGCCACCCTTCGTCCTCTTACGTAGCAAGAAATGGTTTAAATTACGATGTCCACAGCCCCATCAGATCCCAATTTTTTTTTTTTTTTAAATAGTCCAATAGTCGTAATTTCAATCTTGGAAGCCCACATAAATTTATTATTCTGAAGATTCCCGGTTAGCCAGCACGTTATACTCTTGAGTTTCTTATAAGGTTAATGGAGCCAAGTATCGGACCCATATGAGATTTTTGGGATTGTGCATGTATTTCACAGTATTTCCACTACCTGTCTGACAAGTTTACCTATAATATTGTAAACACATGTGTGAAGACACATTTGAGTGTGTTGTTACAGGTTTTATAATACTTGCCTATAAACAACAAAGGTGTTTAGTTTGATCTTTTCAGCCCTGATGAAGCCGTGAGTACAACAAAACACGTGTTGGATAACCGGGAATTTTAAGAATAATAAATTTATGTGGACTTCCAAGATTGAAATTACGACAATTGGACTGTTGATTTTTTTTTTTTTTACTTTGGATTTGATGGGGGCGTTTGCTTGAGGCTGTGGATAATGTAGGTAAAAAGGTCGAGATTTTAATGCAAATATGACAAAGCAGAAAACTTTGCATCCTTCATTAAGTTAAGAAGTTTTGCACCGAACCTTGTAAAGGCTACTGAAAAAAATGACACCCTTTTTTGTCCTGTTGTTTTGGGAAATTATAAACTGCATTGCATATTCGGCTCAGCATTTCTGTTTTATATGGCAAGCTTTGAACTACGGTAATTTATGAAAGCTTCTTAAGAACTTTGTGAAGCTGACTTTTTTATGTGAGATATATATAGAAATTATGCTCTTAAAATGAACAATTCGAGTTTTTATCCTTCAGGAATTACATTACATCACTGTTAAAAAAATGTATTTTTTGTACGTTTTCTTTAGCGCAAATTCGACCTGCCGGTATTGGATCCCTTTACACAAGAATCGGTTACATTACACAAAACCGCATTTATTTATTCATTCAGTTTAGGCACATGGAGAGCAAGTGATGTGCCCAGAATCAAACGATTTTGAGCCAAAGCCGAGACTTGAATCTGGTTCCCCAGTTCAGAGTCTGCAGTTCTAGTCATAACGCCACATTCTCTCCTTCTCCTCATCCTGATCTTGATACTTTCTGTCTAGATATGCCGTATTTCTCGTGGTCATTTACTTGTGACATACTTGATACTGACACTGGGGCACACACTTTGCTCCTGTGTAACATGCTTCAACTTTTCCCCAAAGACCTGTATAAGGAGTGCGAGTTGAATGTCATAGAAGTAGCAAATAAAATTGGGCTATTGCCTGCTTTTTACACTTTTTCATATACCTCTTACATTCTGTCTACATGGATTGTTTGTTTTTGATTTTGATTTCATGAACATTTTAATGAAATTCAGAAGTGCATAATAAGGTCCAAATTTCTGCTAGTAAAATATAATTTTTCCTAAAGTCTGACTTCAGATGGCAGAGCGAAAGGAAACACCGTAAAAAAATTCCCTGGAACACATTTGGTGAGATGGACCTAGAAGCCACTACCCTAAGCTGAATGGTGTCCTAGTTCGTTGCAAGCCTAGCCCCAGAGTACTCGTTCAGGCTGTAGCATTTTGGCTAACACACTTGCTAGATTACACGCTGAGCATTTGATCTGTTTATAAAGATTAAAAATTCAAGCAAAAATCTGGCCCACATGTAGAAGAAGCCCTGTGGGCGTACAGTTCATTACGCATATTCGTTTAATTACTGAAACACTTGGGATATCTTCTACGTTGCCCTTGCTTTCAACTCACAAAGTTGGATCTGCTTTCTAGCACAGAATATGCTTAGCAGATTGGTGTGTAGAAGTGGCACAGGTTCTTCTTGTTCATACAAAATAGTTTGTTGTAGAGCTGTTTGATTGTGTGCTTTCAGCAGGGAAACTAAGAAGCCAAGGCTTGTACTTTCTCACCATCCCCTTTCTGATTGCT
Organism: Pleurodeles waltl; assembly: GCF_031143425.1. Taxonomy (NCBI): domain Eukaryota; kingdom Metazoa; phylum Chordata; class Amphibia; order Caudata; family Salamandridae; genus Pleurodeles; species Pleurodeles waltl. Next base: position 491,963,679 of record NC_090440.1, read on the forward strand.
AAAAAAAACATATTTGTCAGCCATTCCTCCCTTACTAGCTCCCACAGGAGATCATAATGGATGATAGGAGCCTGTTGCGCGACTGAAGAGTGTAGACTGAATACATATGGTCATTTTAGGAATCCGTCCACCTTGTATAAGCTAAGAATAAATGAATGTGACCTTGTAGGTTAAAGTGAATTTAAGGGTAAACACGTGCCAATGGTTTAGACCTACCTTGAACACACTGCCAGCCATGACTTAGAATGGCCACTCGTATTGGGTTGGGCACCCCATCTTGCACCAGAACACTTCACCCAGGTTGCCCACCATGATGTCCCATGTAATGAAGCCCCTATTCCCACTGTTGCAGATTCCATGGCCCAGCTAAACTTCCTGCCACACAAGCCATCGCCCTTTGTGGCTGCACACCCACTTGAAGAGGACACCACATAAGGAAGTGACTATTAATGCAGGAGGGCTCCTTACAGTGGGCAATACGCTGTTGTGGTAGAATGTATTAGCTAAGCTTAACTGTACACCAGGAATACCCTCACCTCCAGGCCTCGCCTTGTCCAAGCATCACCACTCAACAAAGCCTTCTTTAGTACCAAGAATCACTACTTAGCCAGGCATTTCTTTCAATCATGTCCTGCAAGCCAAACAGGCATTTTCTTGTATCAGGGATTACCAAAACCCTGGTGTTTTCTTATACCAGCAATAACTATCAAGCAGGTCTCCCCACCCCTTCCTCATTTCGTATATCAGCATCCACTCAGGCCTTTTCTCATACAATCTACCACCATCCTACAGATCTTTCCTCATAACATGCACCAAAACCTAACCATGACTTTTTTATCTGTCAGCCAAGCCCTCACTTACACAAGTATTTGCCTTCAAATCAGGACTTTTGAGCAATCGTGCACCACTACCCAAACAGGTCTTCCGTTATATCATGAATTCACTAAACTAGGCGATCTGTAATACCAGGCATCATTACTACCTATTTGGCATGAACCATCACTCATTGCATGACACTGCAGGAGGAAAACACAGCTAAAGTTGCCCCATCTATTCTAGCTAAACCACTTATTATTGACTCCACGGAGTGGTGTGATGCCTTTCTTCAAAACGCTTCAATGTCTAGTCAGGGATAGGAAGCACTATACCAATCTCTATACAGTACAAATAATGGCTTCATTAAAGTACATTTTCACTGGCACTGGCTTTACGTGGACAGATGACTTACATGCCCTGTTATTTACATGGGACAATAGGAGGAAAAGACTATTAGGGCTTTAAGATTGACATATACTTTATATATTGATTTATGCTGACTGCAAAATGGCTTAAGCCCTCATTGTCAGTAGCATCTTAATTCCAATGGGTCGGGTAACAGTAGAGTTCACACCACATAGGAAATATGACATCTGCAGAAACAATAAGGGACTCCTTAATTTCGGTGGAGATTTTGGCTACAGAAAGTAGATGAAACCTCTGTGTAAAAGTATGAGTGGAAATGAAGAATTTCGGATGGATGTGGACCTAGGAATAGTTATTCCTCAATCAATTGTTCATTTTTTTAATGGGCCCTCAATGTCCAAATCATAATTGGCATGATTTTCTCCACCCCGAGAATTACCCATACAACCTTCAGGGGGTGGGGTGGGAGTATCCAATCCTATTTACTTTTGCCGGTTAAATGCGACGTCCGTCAACTGCAGATCCACCCTTTCAATAATAGTAATTTGATGACCATTAAAGTGCGTAATAGTAGCACGAGTTATTTACAATAGTTGAAAGCAGATGCACAGTAAAACTATATAAAGCACATCGTAGATAAGATCATCTCATATAGAATGGTTAACTTGCATTAAAACTGCATTGTTACACTTATTTGAACCAGATATCTAGCAGAGTAGAAGGCACTTGAATCTTAAAGGAAGTGTTTTAATTGTCACTTTCATGAGTACTTCCTCCCGTACATCCATGACACCCTTTATAATTATGTTGGAGAAACTGATAATAATTTTGATGTGCCCTATTTTCACCCTTTGACGCCCTGGCCCCTTTTTGATGTTGAAAGTGCAGATAACGAAACAACGAAACTACCCCCTCCGGCCTATTCTCCTGGCTGGCTCACCCCTGGTTCCAGCTCGAAAAAAAGCATTTTCAGCTAAAATGACCAATTATTCCCCATCTCGAGAGATCTGAGAGCAGCTCGCTGTTACGTCCCTGCACCCGACTTCCGCAGTACATGATGATATGGATTCACCTGCGTGCGCCGCAGCTCCACTATAACCCTGCTCTTCATGTCTTAGATGAAGGCCTGCGAAAAACCACATTACTGTACATTACACTGCCGTGCCGGATCACTCGCAGCGGAGAACATCCAAACTACGCTCCCTTTTACCCTTGAAGGTTAGCCTTCCTCTGCGAATGAGAATCAAATGTGCAGGATCAAAGTCTTTTAAATGCGCCCTTTTATCATTTGTTACAGCCTGTTTTTTTTTATTTTTGGAGAAGGGGGTTGGAAATAACGGCTCAAAACTAGTTATTGGCACGTGGGATAAGAATACAAAAGTTGTGGCAGTAAATGTTTTCTTTTTTTAAATAAACCGTTCCATTTCGAAAGCGGCCATGATGCAGTTTTACCGTGATGCTCAGTGTTAATGAAGCTGCGGCGTTCTTCCTATGCAAACGCTGCTTTGCATTAAAATCTATGGATGTTTGACCTTGAAAATAAAGCCACATTTATGTGCATTTGCATTTCTTTTTGCTATTGTAGAGAGCGCTAGCGCGGCACCGTGCCTCTCCATTCGCCATTCAATAGTCGTATAAAATCCATGCCCCGACCCTTCTTCTAGTAGATAGGGTATAATAATAGCTTGCCTCGCGGACAGGACTACCTTTTGAAACACACGGTCCACGTCACGTGTCACAATTGTCCATCATCCACGTCTAAACCCGTATCAAAGTATACAATTCTTTTTTAGCGGCCTAGAGTGAATTTCCACTGCATACATTACCAGATACAAACACAAGCATATTTCTTGTCAACGTTGACGTTCCTTACAGAAGCGTAAACACTTAATACACTTAACAAGAGCACATTTGCGCAATATGTTCATGACCTTTTCGATTTTGTCAGTTGCAGGTAGAGTTTTCAATTACAAGAGCATTGATGGTCAGTAAAGTAGTTAACACAAACAAGCTCGTGCCTATTCTTGGGTTCATTCGGTACAACCCTCTCTGCACAAAATGGGATGAGGGCATCAACCTGGATGAGGTATTTCAGGGCAAAACATTTTTATACACCCATAATTTTAGGGATGATGGTCAAAAGAAGCATATATAATAACTGGTACATGCTCATCCAACGCCTTGTCAGGGGTAGTACGTATAAATAGAATTACAATCTCCCTGGAATGCTGCGGAGGCCGCGGGATGTTAGGTGACCCATACTATCCTTTTAATTATATTTTGGTCCTCATTACCCCATATATCTCTCAAAGCATCGCTGTACTTTGTGTGTCTTGACTAAATCATCAATACCCCACTTATCAATGATGTAAAAACCCTTTGGTCCTATCCGAAGCCGTGATCCTTGTCCACTTGCAAGGTATCTCTTCATAACAGGAAGGTAGTGCCACATGCTGTTTCGAAACACACATGGCATTTGCATTTGTTCCTTATTGCCTGGTAGTATTTGCTTTTCCGGGCAGTGCAGCTCAAGTTTTCTCGTGCCAAGAAGCAGCCTTGCAACAGTACAGGAAAGTCTTTAAATGAACAATTACAAAGGGATCGCTTGCTGAATGCCTTCAGTATCGCCAAAAGGGTGCTGGAAATTAGTCCGTGATCATGGTAGCCTACAACCAGTGCTTGAAATGAAAAAATAGTAGTGCATGTACTCTGATTCTGAGAAGTGCCGGTACTCTCCAATGAAAAGTATTATGTTTTCCATGAGAAGTGCAGGTACTCTCCCTCTCAAAATGAAAAAGTGCTGGTACTCCGTACCGGACAGTACTGGCCCCTTTAAAGCACTGCCTACAACCATAGTGGTACCGGCTCCTACTTCGGAAGGAGGGCATGTTGCCGCTGCTGGTACTGTGAACTGGAACCTTGTACCCTCAATTTCAGGGACAAGCCTGACCACAAGCATTCCTGGTACACCTGGAGTTTTAACGTGGTCAAAACCTTGGTCCAAGTACAAATATATCCACACGCAGCTGCACATCTTTGGATGTTTCAGTACAACTAGCCACAACGTGATGTTCTTAATGTAACAAAAGTTGTCTATTTTTGTCTCGTTATAAATATCCGTCCTGGTTTTTGACATGTCAACAGTGGTTTGCATACAGTGATACCAGATGAAAAATGCCTGTCGATAATTACATGATATTCATATGTCGACTACTGATTTTCTATATGTAGTGAGCTGGGGGTGCTTCTGTGACTTGATGAGGTCATTTAATGGCCAGTAAGAGGTGAAATAGTCTTTAATGAGAGTAATAATAATAATAGACAGCTTTCACAACTTAATCTACTGATAGTTGACATTTGTATTTCGCAACAATAAAAATATTCAGGTGAACAAGGATGTCTTGCATCTCTTTATTGTTGAATTATCAAAGTATCAAATTGGACACTACAAAGAAAGACTGTGGGTTCAGTAAGACCCTTGTTAACTATTTCTACTCACACGTCCACATGTGCACAGCTTGCTTGCTCTGTAAAAAAAAAAAACCGTTATCCCAGTTATTTTTCATTAAATTCTCTGATGTTGTATTTGCTGCCTGAAACTATGCTGGAGGGCTTACCTCCCATCTAAGACTTGTTGTCATATGCACCGAGGCTGCATCCTAATCCTAGATTCTGTGATCTGCAACACATCCATGTTGCTGATATCGAGGTACCAACCCCTCTTTAATTTGTCTTAATGGTCTTGCCCTTTTACCTCTTGGAGACTGCAGTCCCCACAGCTAAGACGTTCCTTATACAGAAGGTGCACAGAAGCAATCATTTCCAGTTAGTGTACAAAATTAACTAGTGTATGTCATTCTTGTTGATCTGTAGGTTGAATGCGTGGTTGTTTTGATTTCTAAAATATTTTGGTTATCACACTTAAATTGATCCCACCCAGATTAAACCTCACACTAGAAGACGGATCTGGGCACTCTTGTGAAAATGATAAACGTATTCAGCTCACAGTGTAGTTGAAAGGACTCTGACTGAATGGTCAATAAATCCAAATCATCCCCTTGGACCCAGTGAATAACTAATCTCTTTCAGTTATCTGGCTGTCTCAGAAATAAGAATATGCAGCCTCATTGTGTATATCGGCACAAGCCTAGACATTGCACCAAATGGCAATTAAAAAAATGGGTAGAGACATATGGTTCCTAGACGACCTTCCTCAAAAATCAGAGTATTCTTACTCTGCCCGGGTGTTTTCACACCCCCTTGAACTACTGCAATGGTGTTAACACGGAGCTCATGAACATTTGCGTCAAAATATTTTCATTATCATAATACCTAATCAGACTTCTCCTGAGGTTCTATGACTTTATACTACTGCCTCTAGTGACCCTATTCTAACCCTCAATAAAGGAATCATCCAAGTTCAGCATTCTCTGCTTAGTTCATAGAGCACTGCAGACCTTACTTCACTCTTATTTTTAGGCGTGGCCAGTGACACATTTAGCTGTTTATGGGAGCTGTTATTCCTAAAGAACTTCATGCTGTTCTTCTTCGGGAGAATGATGCTCGTCTTTCCATTAGTCCACGACGTTCTGTCTTTCTACTTCATTCCATTAGATGTTGCACTTTAAGTCAACCCACCAAATTGTCGTCCTTTTTAAGTGAGAACTTTGCGTTAGGCAGAGACACTGATAACATCATACGGTCCATTTTGTGATTAATCCTTGTACCTGTACGCAACATGGTTGGTGCACTAGTCGTGGATGAGTATCACTCTCATGTGCATCACTCCAAACTAAGGGGAGAACAATACTTATTTGTTTTAAATTATCTGGTGTTTTTAAACACCAAAGGAGATCACTAAAACTAAATGCCAAGTGCCAAATACCCCATAATATTTTTACAATATTGTTCTGTAGCTTGGTGTTTCCACAGAGGAGATGCTTACCGGTGCCCGGATAACATCAATGTTGATTCTTTTGAGGGAATGCCAATGGTCCGTAATGCATGGAGGCAGTGATAATCATTTACTCTGGGGTCCATATGATGATTTGCCCATGCAATGTGAAAATCATTACTGCTTGTGGAAATAAATGCTCACTGATTGTGTGGGCCTATTAACGGGGTCTCTTTCAGCTTCACTATTGCTTTGTCACATTTATTTTCTCTACTGCATAGCTCAAGTTTTGCTCATTATTATCACAGAAAATTGCTCACTAATACCTGAGTCTCTTAAGCTTCATCAGTACCTGGTGACATTACTGGCTTGGGCCTATGCTCGTTACTTTGGTCGACACAATGGCACTCGTTACTGATTTGGCAGTTGATGTTCATTACTTCCTGAGAACATTGATACTGATTAATCAAAAGACGGTATTGAAAGTTGACCGTATGTCATGATTCTTTCAGTATTTAAACTTATAATTTTTGTTCAGGGTTAATTAGATGGTGATAAATAAATTGGTATATTAAACTGAGAATGTTATAGGAATGTACCAGAATGTAATTTCTGTGACTTGCATGGGGCATAATTCATGCATACGACATTGTCTCCGTAAAGTAGCAATTATAACCTATTACCTCCCTTCCCTCCCTCGCCTTCCTTAATAACCAATGAGGCTCCTTTGCCTCACCTAGACCCCTCCCCTCCCTTTTTAAAAGAACTCCCCCACACACTCCTGTTGTTCTTTGTCTACTCACCTTGTAAGACTTACCCTTCTCCCCACCTTGGCCTGGCTGAGGGGGGTGTCTTCTTCAGCGGGGCTGGTCGCAGTGCCTCTGGTGCTGTTTTCCCTCGCTAGGCAACGGCATTGTAGAGGCGTGCGTGGCTGCCTCATGGTGGTTTCCTGTAGCACCATCTGACGCGGTCGGACGGCTCTGCTGTGGCTGTGCTTCCGGGTTGAAAGTATCGCAGAGCACGTTGATCGCCCAGCAGCATGATTTCTACCTTTCTGGGTGGTAAGGCGGGCATTTGGGCCCGCGTTTTTAAATATTTTTCATTGGTTGTACTGATTGGGGGGCCTATTAGGGATTTCCATTGTGATTGGTGATTTGTGAGGCCATTTTAGGCCATTTTAAGCCCAGAAAGGTGGTGTTGGGCATTTGTTTTGTGTCATCAGGTCGGGGAAGAAGGGTGCAAAATGCAGGAAAGGGATTTCTTCCTCTTCCTCTGCCATTGCAGTCTGCTAGAGTGGACAGGACTGATCTGGCTGGTGCTGCTCCTCTTATGTCTCGTGAGTAAGTTCAGGACATGATTGAGGTGGGTGGCAGTTTCCAGGGCTCTCCAGGCTGGGGCTGTCCTGGCAGGTCATCCCTCTGCTGCTGGCACCTCCACGGAGGCTGCTGGTTCCTCTTCTTCAGAGGAAGATGGTCCTTCTATGTCTTCTGGGGGCAAATATGTGTCCCGTGGAAATGTGGAGTATTCTGGCTCATGTATGGGACAATTTTGGTTTTCCTGCTTTTCAACCTTCAAGGGATGATTCTACCCTATTTCCTCAATATGTGACTCCTTCTCGGTTTGCTATGCCTTTCCTGGGGCCTGTAAAAGACATGGTTTTCTGGGTAATGGAAAGAGGTGGACAACGTCCAGGTTCTGCGTTTTCTCCCCAAAAATTATTTGCTGGAAGGAGAGGATGCTCGGACTTCTTCTGTGCTTTTAGATTCTATGCTGGCTACTTTGATTGGTAAAACAGCTGTCAATCTGGAAGACTGTACTCTTTCTGATCCCACCTATCGGAAAGTGGATTCTGGTTTGAAACAGGCTTTTTCTGCTGGAAATTTGACTCTTCGGGCTGGTATTTTTTCAGCTTATTCTGCGCAGTCCTTGGTTCAGGACTTTGACAAGCTTGTGGTGGCCGTGCAGGATGGGTTGGAATATTCTGAATTACTGTCCATTATGGAACAACAGGCCTGTTCTTCTTCAGGGTTAATTAGATGGTGATAAATAAATTGGTATATTAAACTGAGAATGTTATAGGAATGTACCAGAATGTAATTTCTGTGACTTGCATGAGGCATAATTCTGGGGAGAATGCGGCTCTCCTAAGACTTCCTTTTGAGGGTCAGGCTCTGTTTGGGGATCAGTTGCCTGCAATGATTTCTAAAGCCTTTAAGGACCACAAGCATGCATTGCCTAATAAGGGAAGCTCCGCGTCTGGCAAAGGGTGGAAGTCACACTCCAGGTCCTCTCCCAAGTTTGTTCCTCGGTCCTCTTCTTACAGGAAGCGTAGGTTTCAGCCTAGGTTTTCTCCTAAGAGGTCAGTTTCATCGGCCAAGGGGGCTCCCAAGAAGAGTTCATGACAATCAAGGTTTTGGTGAGTGGCCAGAGGGAGGAAGACTGAGACATTTTCTGTCCGAATGGAGAAAGGATGTCACCGATCAGTGGGTCCTGAACATTGTAGAGAATGGATACTCCATAGAGTTTGATCTTGTTCCTCCAGACATTTAGGTTCGTCCAACTCCTTTACCTATGGAAGAAGGCAGACGAGAGGCTTTGGTGGAGGGAGTCCAATCTTTGCTGTCCAAAGAGGCCATTTGCAGGGTTCCGGAGGGGGAGTGGGGAAAGGGGACTTATTCTGTTCTGTTCCTTGTTCCAAAACTGACAGGGGGTTTCCGTCCTGTCTTGAATCTCAAATGGGTGAATTCTTGGATCAAGACTGTGCACTTCAGGATGTTGTCCATTCAGGATATTCTTCCTCTCATTTTGCCAGGGGATTTTTTGGGGTCTCTGGATCTTCAGGATACTTACTTCCACGTGCCTTTTGCAGTGTCTTCTCAAAGGTTTCTGCACTTTGCAATTGGACCGGACCATTTTCAGTTTTGTGTTCTTCTCTTTGGCCTGAAGTCAGCTCACAGGGTATTCACTAAAGTACTGGCTCCTCTTGTAGCACTTCTGCATGCAGAAGGGGTGTTTGTACATCCTTACCTGGACGATCTGTTGATTCAGGGTTCAGACGCAGATCTCATAAAGTTTCATGTGGACAGGGTCTTGGGGGTCCTACAGGGTCACGGTTTCTAAATCAATTGGGGGAAATCAGATTTGGTGCCTTCCCTGGACCTGGTGTTTATCGGGGCTCGATTTCTGACTCTGCGGGGGTTGGTGACTGTGTCAGACAGGAGATGGAAGGGTCTTCAGGATCAGGTGAACACTGTGCTGTCTCAAGTGGCTCCCAGGGCGCTTCAGTCATTATGGCTACAGGGTCACTTGGCTTCAGTGATCTTCTTGGTTCCTTGGGCGAGGTTTCATATTCTTTGTCTGGTAAATTGGTTGCTATCCCGGTGGTCTCCGCATCCTTGCACTCTGTGGATTTGCATTTCTGTGTCGGATTTCATTCGGCGGGAGTTGGGTTGGTGGATGGTGCCGGCTCCTCTACAGATTGTGGTTCCTTTGTCTCCTCCGATGCCTGTGGTGCTAACGAACGATGCCAGTCTCTTGGGGTGGGAGGCGTGGCTGGGGTTGGGCAGGTTCAGTGGTTTTGGTCCCTGAGAGAATCAGAGAGATCCTCGAATTGGAGGGAGTTGACTGCGGTTCGGCTAGCTCTGGTGCATGTTCAAGAGCTCTTGCAAGGGGAGGTGGTGTTAGTCCAAACGGACAACTTGGTGGCCAAGTCCTATATCAGCAGGCAGGGAGGGACCAGGTCCCGTCTCTGAATCAAGTTGCCCGTCTGATTTTTTTTATGGGCCCAGCATTCGGTTCTGTCTCTTCGGGCCACATACATTCAGGGGTCGGACAATGTTCTGGCAGATCAATTGATCAGGGTCATTCCTTCCTCCTGGGATTTCTTCCTTCGGGTGTCTCTATTCCATTGTCTGGTGCGGAAATGGTGTCGTCCGGTTGTGGACTTGTTTGCATCTCTGGAAAATGAGAAGGTGGGGAATTTCTGCTCCCAGTCTTGGTGTCCTCAGGCATGGACAGTGGACGGTCTGACGTGTCCATGGCTGCAGGGTCTTCTTTATGCGTTTCCTCCTTTTCAGTTGATCCGATCCTTCCTTGTCCGGGTACGGCAGGTGGGGGCTCGGGTGATTTTGATAGTTCGCCGGTGGCCTAGTGCGAATTGGTTTCCTCTGCTTCAGCGGTTGGCCTTCGGGACGGAGTGGGCTTTTCCTCTCCATCCCTCTCCTCTGATGTTTCCTTGTCTCTCCCGGGGATCCTTGCAGGGACTGCACTTGACGACTTGGAGGTTGAACGGAGGGGTTTGACTGGACTGGGGGTTCCTGGTCCTTTGGCTGTGACTTTGCAGGCTGCTAGGTGTAAATCCACGTTACATTCCTACGGACGTCAGTGGAAGGTTTTTTCCTCGTGGTGTTTGCGGCAGCATATTGACCCTGTGGTTGCTTCTCTGTTTGTGATCATGCACTTTTTGCAGGATGGGGAACTTATGGGGGTGTCGGTAGCTACGCTACGTGTTCAGTGGGCGGCGATCCAAGCTTTTCGGGGTCCCTGGCGTAATTTGGAAGATGAAGGTCATTTGATGCCCACATTTTTTCAGGGTCTGGTGATTTTATTTCCGAGACCTGTGCATTCTTTCCCTGTCTGGAATCTACAGTTGTTGTTAGATGTATTACAGGACCCTCCTTTGGAACCTTTGGGGGACATTGATTAAAAACATTTAGGGCTTAATTACGACCTTGGCGGATGAGATACTCCATCGCAACCGTGATGGATATCCCGTCCTCCATATTACAGGTTCCTTTATGTCCTATGGAACTTGTGAAACGGCAGGCGATTTATCCGTCAAGTTTGTGACGAGTATCCCATCCGCCAAGGTCATAATCAGGCCCTTAATGTTGAAAACTTGTTTTTTGGTGGCTATTACTTCAGCCAGGGGTTTGGGGGAGTTTGGTGCGTTATCCTGCTCTTTTCCCTTTTGCAAAATGTTTCCTGATCGGGTTTTGCTGGTTCCTGTTCCCTCTTTTGTGCCTACGGTTAATTCAGCTTTCATGGTCGACAAGAGGTGATTCTTCCTGCTTTTTGTCCTGACCCTTCCTCGGAGGAGGAGATCAGATTACATGCTTTGGATGTGCGGCGGGCCTTGTTGTGTTATTTGAAGGTGGTTGCTGCATTCCGTAAAGGAGATTCTCTGTTTGTAAATGTTGGCCCTGCTAGGAAAGGGGAGAAGCCTTCTACTGCTTCCCTGAGTTGCTGCATCCGGTCGATGGTACTGTTGGCCTATGATTTGAAAGGGGTGGTGCCTCCTGCTGGGATTCAGGGACATTCCACGCGAGGTATGGCTGCTACTGTGGCTGAGTTGCAGGGTGCTTCGGCGGTGGAGATCTGTAGAGCCGCTACTTGGGCGTCTCCGTCCACATTTGTGAGACACTACTGTATTGCTGAGTTGGCGCGTTTGGAGGCGGTTTTGAGGCACAGGGTTTTGTCCTCTATGAAGGAATAGGGGTATTTCTGTGTATGACCTGGAAGTGATTAAATATGTTTTTTGTGCATTGCAACTCAGTTGTCTGTCTCCTGTTTTTCTTGCTATGTCTCATTGGTTATTAAGGAAGAAGATGGAGGACGGGAGGTAATGCGTCCATTACTCCTAGACCTACTCCCTCGCCTTTCTTACAGTTCCCTCCCTCCCGGTACAGGACAACTGAGTTGCCTTTGGCTTGTTTCTGTATAGGAGTGGGCGGGGGCAGAGGGGTCTAGAGGCAAAGGAGCCTCATTGGTTATTAGGGAAGGCAAGGGAGTAGGACTAGGAGTAATGCCATTAACGGTAAGGAATGGACACATTTCTTTTGCACAATTTTAATGGCCAAAAGAAAAACATATTTTCAAAAAGTCTTAATTGTTTTCTCTTTAAGTAAGAAAACTTCCAATGTTCTCACTTTTTTTGGTGAAAAACTGTTTAGCACAGGAGCAGATGTTTACCCAGGGCTAATGGAAGCATGTCTGTGATTGGAGCCTTCATCTTTTGGTACACACAGTGTTAAAACTTTGGCAGCATAGTGAAGCACCTTTTAAATTTAAAGAACCATATTCTAGTCACCTGTTGGGTGCAACATTTATGTCTAGTCACCAGTCCTTTTTTCTCAAGATTTCATTCCAGTTCTCTGGTTAGTAGCAGTGGCTTGTCTATATGGGCTGATGGGCCACGCTCCCCACATTTCTACTGGCAAGAAGAGTGTCTGTCAGGCTGAACAAAAGTCAGCCTGACAGTCACTCTTCTTGTTCAGGTTAGTCAGCCAACTAAATGTGCATGCTCCTGGCTGCCTGATATGAACTTTGCTAAGCTGAGGATTTCACAGCCCTGTGGGTGTGACCTCTTCAGCCTGCCAGAAGTGCTTTGAGGCCTTCTCCCTCATGATGAGGGGTGTGTCCTTGATTGCCTCAGACCTGGGTACTTCAGTTTTAAGCCCTAAGTGCCCAGGGCCTAATGTCAATCAGTGACACCTCATCACAGATTAAGGTGGGGTCAGCAGTCTCACTGATCCCATTCCACTTTGTGACGAGTGAAGGCAGCAGTCCCAACCCTCCTGCAACCCAGAGTTTTCCCTGTTTTGAGAAATGGAGCCTCTAGTTGGCAGAGGTATACGCCCTTGTCCAAGTAGGGACCACAGTCCTAGTTGGGGTAAGTAACACACAATCCAAATTATCCTGTGCCCACCCCCGTGTAGCTTTGCACTGAGCAGTTAGGCTTAAATTAGAAGGCAATGTGTAAAGTATTTGTGTGATAAATCATACAGTAACTCAGTGAAAACACCACAATAATACACCACATAGGATTTAAGAAAAGATGATATTTATCATGAATAAGATAAGGTCTAAACAACAAATATTCAATAAGCACAAGTTGAAATATCACTTTTGCAAGTTTCTAAAAAGTCTTAAATCTTATAAATCAGTAGTTGTCTTTTTGTTACACAAAGTACCTGGTTTGCGTAAAAAATAACACGCATGGAGACCGCAGAGGAGGAAATGCATGGAAAAAAAAGGTGTGTGCCAGAGTTGCTTCTTTCCATGCTGCAAGGGGCTTGCGTCGTTTTTCAGCGTGCAGTCTTGGTTCCTCACTGTGATGCAGGGATCTTTTTGATGCCCAGGGACGATGCAGGCAAATCCAGGACATGCTGGATAAAGACACGGGTGTTGCATTGATCCGGTAGGCGAGGTGTCAAATTTTCCATTGTAAGGCAGGTGCTGTGCCAAATTTTTACTCTGGAAGTCGGCTGCTTCATTCCGGTTCGACTGTGCAGTGATTTCTTGGTCGCAAGGCAATGCTGTGCGTCATTTCCAGCAGGCTGTGTGTCGATTTTCGGAGCACAAGGAGTTTTCTGAGGAGATGAAGTCTTTTTGGCCCTGAGACTACAGAAAGCAGGAGGCAAGCTCAATCCAAGCCATTAGAGAGCACTTCTCAGCAAAGTCAGACGCCAGCAGGGCAGCAGGGCAGCAGCAGTCCAGATGAGTCATTTGGGCAGCCAGGCAGTTCCTCGTGACAGGTTCCAGGTTCAGGTCCAGAATTGTCTGAGTTGGTGAGGTCAGAGACCCAGTTTAGATACCCAAAAATGCATGTGAAGTGGGGGAGACTTCAAAGAGTGGTTTTGAAGTGCAAAAGTTCCCCTTTGAGTACAGGCCTGTCTGCCAGGGTCCCAGTAGAGGGTTTGGCGGTCCATTGTGTGAGGGCAGGCCACTAGGCTTTGAAATGTAAGTGTCAGGCCCTCCACTCTTCCAGCCCAGGAAGACCCATTCAGTATGCAGATGAGTGCAGGTGTAACTGAGTGTCCTATGTTTGTGGTTGTCTGGGTGAAATGCACAAGGAAGCTGTCAACCAGCCCAGTCATTGATTGGAGACAGGCTGTAAGGCACAGATGGATTTTAAGTACAGAGAAATGCTCACTTTCTAAAAGTGGCATTTCTAAAATAGTAATATAAAATCCACTCTCACAATAAGCAGGATTTTCTATTGCCATTCTGTATATGCTAAATATGACCTGGTTACCACTTTCTGATCAGAATCTACCACTCAAAAAGTATATGAGGGCAGTCCCAATGCTAGTCTATAAAAGGAGCAGGCCTCACAGTAGTGCAAAACGAATTTAGGGGTTTTTCACTACCAGGACATATAAAACACATATGTACATGTCCTGCCTTTTACCTACGTAGCACCCTATCCTACGGGTTACCTAGGGCCTCTCTTAGGGGTTACTTATATGTAGAAAATAAACGCTGTTTTAAGGCTTGGCAAGTACTTTTAAATGCCAGGTGGAAGTGGCAGTGAACTGCACACACAGGCCTTGCAATGGCAGGCCTGAAGCGTGGTTAAGGGGCTACTTATGTGGGTGGCACAATCTGTGCTGCAGGCCCACTAGTAGAATTTAATTTACAGGCCCTTGGTACATGTAGTACACTGTACTAGGGACTTACAAGTAAATTAAATATGCCTATTGGGTATGAACCAATGTTACCATGTTTAAGGGAGGGAGCATGTGCACTTTAGCACTGGTTAACAGTGGTAAAGTGTGCAGAGTCCTAACACCAGCAAAAACAGTCCAGAAAAGTTGAGGTAGGCAGGCAAAAGGTTGGGGGATGACCACCCTAAGGGTGTCAGGTCTAACACCTCTCTACATTAAAGGTAAGTTTTATGTTTTTTTTAAATGTTTGCTGCAGGTGTGCATGTACGTATGAATGTATGTGTATTTCTTAGTGAGTGTTCTGAATGGCTGTGTTTGTGCGCGCATGTGTGAATGCATGAGTGTGCGCGAGTGTGTCGTCCCCTTCTAAAACTACTGGCCACCACTGTCAGATAATTTTGGAAATCCTTTTCGAGCGGCTCTTGTTAACTAGTCTAGAACTCAAGCCCGCGGATGACATAATACCTACAGCATTCATTATTTCTTAACTACAATCTATTGGAGGCCCAGCTGTCAATTGTTCTCTCTATAGATAAATAAATACATTTCTAACTCTTCAGACCCGGAAAGCTCTCTGAAAACTCACAACCAAAGTGAGACGGAAGCTGCAGATAGTTTAATACTTGCAAAACACGTGCAAAGATCTTTTTCTAATAATCATGATATGAACAATTGGTTTCCTCCTGTCATCACATCGAGCAAACTAGAGTTGCATGAAGCTAGACAGGTCTGAAGGAAATCTCTGATCCTATCTCCAGAGCCATTGATCCCACAATGCTAAAATCTCATATCTTTCAATTCCCAGTCGTAAAACCTACATTTTGCTGCATGAATAGCATAGGCGCCAAACATTTCAAAATAATTGGTAAGGATAATTATCGAACTAAACTCCTCAGATGCTACTTAAACTGCTTGTCATCTGATAGAGCGGAACGTGGTAACAATTTACCTGCGTTCGGACGCTCTTTAGGTCGATGAATCTTTTGACTAATGTGGGAACTCTCTGTACTATTAATCGAACAGTCTCATCTAATCGATAATCAATAACGAACATAAGCAACACCTTGAACAACATAACACTTAACAATTAATCCAGAATACATTTCGGCGAACCCTGACCTTTCAGCCAGGAATAACCACACCAGTTTATTGCAAAGTTAGTGAGTTTATTTCCCTATATTAACAAAGCTAGCACGATATAAATGTGTCTCAACACCAAATGATAAACTTAAATGAACATTAATAGCTGTCCATATCGTCGGAACAAGTGTAATCTATGTAGCATTTGAATCACAAGGCATTCGATAGTGGCAATGCAAAGCACTAATACGATAATCTGTAATGGGCTAATTGCGTACATTTAGTCAGCATAACAAGATCTCCAATTGCATCGTGTGACATATGGAATCCTCGTCTAACCTCAAATTAGCATCAGCATGTGGGACTTCATGCAAAAACGATTTGGCAACATCAATTTAGAAAACTCCTAACTAGGGTCCTTATCAAAATCAGCAGTTGGTTACCTAAAAGAAACACAATGCAATTTTACAGTTTCCTTTCATAATTACCAATTCCAATCAGCAATCAATGAAGTCTTCGTCTCACAGGTACCGTTTCTCGATCAGCATGGGACGGGGCAAAGGGGCAGGGGTGAACGGGACAATTGCCTCACGGCGGCAAGATAAGATTACTATTTCATGCAAAGGGGCAAATCAAAGTTAAAGTCTCTAGGGCAAGAATCATTAAAGTCTCTTTCTCTCGACTAGAGAAAGCATCAAAGTCTCTCAGAATGGCGTCGCAGCAAAATGGGTCATAGTAGCTACGAAGTCAAAATGGCGGGATGTCCGAAGAGCGAGAGAGCTTCCCTCTCGTGCACCTGGTTTTTATAGACAACAGTTCAAGTCCTGTAGGGTCTCCATTGGTGGGTTCATAGGTTAGCTTCAAATTGACCAATCAAAAACGACAGTTCTCAAGCTTTTACTTAAGCATACATTATCCTTGGAGATGGGTACGCAAGTTGCAACATTGTTTCTCCATTAGCTTACTCTCAGAGCCTCCATTGTCCGCACCTGCAAGCCGACCTTGAATTAAGGAGAAAATATGCCATGCTGGCACCAACTTTAAGATAAGCATGTGAACAGTCTCTGTGGAAAAGCACAGCTTCAAGCAGAAATACACGTTTAATAGCACAGTGGAAAAATACGAACATTTAAACCGTGAGACCAGGCAACTAGGCCAAAGCCTCCGCTAAAGTAATGCTAAGCTAAGGCATTTCAAATAAGCAAATCGTAGCACACGTTTATGATTATGTCGGATTAGTGAAATTCTAATACACCACGTTATATGAAGCACGCATATAAAAGTTGGCAAACTACTCTGAGGGCACATTTTGTCCCCGTACAATCTTTATTAGTTCGGTTAACGTCACACATGATTATTTCAGCACTACGTTTATGCGTTAATAAATCAAAACCTTCATTTTCTGCTTCATCAATCCCTCCTCTGATGACTACTTGTCATCACACAAATTTAGCCCACAAATTTTATCCCATTAAAATTCTGTCAGCTCCCTTTTCCTTTTAGTTCCCCTAGTTTGCTCTTTGTATTCTTCTGCCATTCTTTTCATTATTTTCTCTTCCTTTCTTCTTGTAATTCTCTCCATAATCATTATTATTCCCCTTTTTATTCCCCAAATTCCAAATACACAAATTATCACTATTAATATCCCTTCTATTATTTTCAATAATATTCCATTCCAAATTCCCCCAATCCAATGTCCCACTGAAGCAAGTCCCTTTCCAACCTTCTCCCACACTCCTGGTTCTTTTAGTTCTTTCAAATCTGCACTTTCTTTTGTTAGATTAGCAAGCATAGTTTTAATCTTCACACTATTATCAGGTATATAGGTGCAGCAGTGACGTGCACCAATCATTTTGCAAACGCCTCCATCTTTTGCTAAAAGAATGTCTAAAGCAAGCCTATTTTGAAGAGTCATAGCTCTTTCCGCTGCAAGTTCAGCATCCATCAGGATTATAGCACCTGAAAATTTTGTCAACATGTTATCCACTATAGTAGACAACTTTCTTATTTTGATGGAATTCAGCACAACTCCCAATGAAGGAATCATGGCTCCAAATATATCACCTACCACAGCAGCTGCGGTCTCTCTTTTCTGGATACGATGGGATCCAGGTGTCTTTTCAATCATCGATATGTCATCCAGTTGATAAACCTTTGGAAACACTATACCCAAATAACATCTTCCCCACCATCCCTTTGGAAGACGATAATAGGCATTATGCCCACAAATGTAATACACCCCTGGAATGACAGGGTCAAGTCCGTCCATCATGAATGTCCATTTGGCCTTAAAAATAAACGTATGTTTGCATTCACTCGCTCCTACAAAAATATTGTCATAGTAAGATTCACCTCGATATATACAAAACTTCCCTACATGCCAAGCATCTAAAGCAATTTTTCCTTGTGTCTTTATAGCAGCAAAGTCATAATTATCTACTGAAGTCCTCTTATGCAGTTCTTTTTCTAATTTCGCCTTCATTTGAGCCCTTCTATCATCTGTGCGATCTAAAAAGCTTATTTCTACAGCAGAGACGGAGCACGTAAGGTTCTCCCTATGAGCATGAGCCGTTTCAAAAGGTTGCATTGGCTCGAAAAAGTCCCTCATGATTTTGTAATCCCAATATTTTGCAGTCTCGCTCAGCTGTGCTATTATAGGAACATAAGCAAAGGTAACATCATAATTTGAGAAAAAATACTGTATGTTAGATTGACCATAAAACCTAGACATTACTATACTACATGTAATCCCGTATGTAAGAGGCATGTGGTGATAAGTCACCCCTTCCTTTACTGATGTCGGTATCTGTGTACACACATAACAATCTTTCGCATCCATAGTCTCAACATACTCTGTTAGCAAGCGATAGAAAACGTTATACGAAAGCTCTTTCTTATCATGCAAGAGCCTCTCATCCATTGCTAGCCTTTTCAATGGTGTTAGTTCAGTGACAGTAACAGGAACAATAGTAGAAGCAGTAATAGTCTCATTCTCACCCTTTCCATGCATTCCAAACACAATTGCCATTATTATTAGTACACATGTTAGTACCAAGCCTATACAAACGTATTTACAATACTTCTTTCTATTGTTTTGCATAGCGTACCCAGGCATGATCTGTATAGAATCAGAGAGCTAGAAGCACCTATAAATGAAACTACTTAGCAATTCAGTTACAAAGCTTGAATGAGCACAATGTTCACACCGTTTTCTTCAAAAGGCCAGTCACTTATCGGTTAGCAGCATTTGTCTCAATTCGGTTTAGCAATGTCTCAGCTGGTTGTTTGTCTCACGTTAGATTGCAGCAAGCAATACCATTTACTACCCTTTCAATCAACAGAGTCTATGAAACTTTTCTTTTCTATTGGTATCTCTTCTTCTTCTTCGTTCTCGATGCTTAGAGATACAAACTCATCAATCCAATCATCATTTACCGCATATGCCCATTCAGGACCGGAATACCTCCTGTTTGGTATCCTTTTCCTTTTCAATTTTGCTTCTCTCTTAGATTCTGCTTCGCTGGCACTCTCCTCCTTCGCCAAGTCCTTTTCTTCACTTGACGATTGTTCCACGACACTCACTTCCTTTCTTTTCTCCTTCACTTTCGGCCTTCCTCCTTCGTTCAAACCTTCTTTACCCTTTTCTTTTATCGGTGAGATACTTAGTCTTCTTTTTGCACCGTGTCCGTTTGATGGACCTGTGATCCTTTCTGTAGAGGTTTGAGCTCTTTCGTTCTGTTCTTCTTGGTTCCCACCTTCAGGGGAATCAGTCACGTTTTCCTTTTCTTTTTCTGTATCGTCTGTTTCTGGGAAAGCCCCCTTCTGCTCAGGCTCTCCTGCTTTCTCACTTTCTTCGAGCCCTTCGTCACCGTTACTTTCTTCAGGCTCTGTATCACTTTCAGCTGCTTCAGGTTCCTTGTCACCTTCAGCTGCTTCAGGCTTTTTGCTACCCTCAGCTGCTTCAGGCTCTTTGTCACCTGCAGCTTCGTCGTCGCTGTCTGAACTTTCTCCTTGGTCTTCCCCAAGTGAGTCGGACCCTTCGTTCTCCAATAATATCTCCTTTTCTCCTGCTGTTGCTTGTTCGCTTTCAGTTCGCTTTTGTTCTGTCCCAGCACTTGGTACCGTTTTATCAGGCACTGGTAGTTTCAGCGCTTCAACTTCCTCATCTGTGGGACACAGCACCTTCTTTGTATGACTGGCGTGAATCCAGTTGGGAACCCCAGCGCACTTCACAGCGGTAGTTGTCGTCAGGATCACTTGGAAAGGGCCTTTCCAACGGGGTTCCAGACACGACTTCCTCAAGTGCTTCTTTATCACGACCCAGTCACCTGCTTTCAGGGCGTGTCCTGGACCTTGGATCGGTGGCAAGGTGGTCGCCTCCACCTGGTGAGAGAAAGAGCGAACCACGTCAGCCAGACCTTTGCAGTAGTCTAACACCATATCATCTGTAATATTCAAAAGCATGTTTGCGGGAACTGCAGGAAGTCTCATAGCCCTGCCCATGAGAATTTCGTGCGGAGACAATCCAGTTTTTCTATCAGGAGTGTTTCTCATTGACATTAGCACTAAGGGCAATGCGTCAGGCCATTTCAAATTTGTTGATGCACATATTTTTGCCATTCTCGATTTCAGCGTACCATTCATCTGCTCCACCAGTCCTGATGCTTCAGGACGATAGCTACAGTGCAGCTTTTGCTCAATGTTCAGTGCTTCGCAAAGTAACTTCATCACCTCGTTATTGAAGTGACTTCCCCTATCTGATTCTAAAGAGATCGGGAATCTGAAACGTGGTATTAACTCCCTCAATAATAGCTTGGCAACTGTAAGACTGTCATTTCTACGTGTGGGGTATGCCTCAATCCAATGACTAAAAATGCACACAATCACCAACACATATCTTAAACCTCCATGCACAGGCATCTCAATGAAGTCCATCTGCATTCGGCTAAAAGGACCGCTTGCCCTACCAATGTGGCTCGCGTTCACAACTGTTCCCTTTCCTGGGTTCATCTGTTGGCAAGTGACACATCGATGGCAAACTGCTTCCGCAGCTTGGCGAAATCTGGGGTTAAACCAATCAGTTTTGAATAATCTTATCATGGCATCTCTCCCTAGGTGAGCTTGCCCATGATAGAACCGCGCAAGCTGTGATAAGAGGCTATTTGGCAAAACAAATTTTCCCTCATGTGAAACCCATAGCTCGTCTTGTCTTTTTATGCATTGTGATTTAATCCAGGAATCTCTTTCATCCTCCCTGACATTACTTTGTAGTGCTTTTAGTTCTTCTATTGTATCTACGACCTTCAAGGCAAATGCTTCAGCTGGTTCGAGTTCTGGTTCACTTATTGTATTCCAATCATCCCTTAACAATATACAGTTCAAGGCACAAAATCTTGCGACTTGATCTGCATAGGCGTTTCCCAGAGACACATAGTCCTGTCCTTTCGTGTGAGCACTGCACTTTACCACTGCAACTTCGGCTGGCACTTGAATGGCATGTAACAACTCCCTTATTCTCTCCCCATTTTTCACTGGGGATCCTGAAGAAGTCAGGAAACCTCTCTGTGACCACAGTTGTCCAAAGTCATGCACAATCCCAAACCCGTATTGGCTATCAGTGTAAATGGTGACTTTCATCAATGCAGACAATTGACATGCTCTAGTAAGGGCTACAAGTTCTGCTACTTGTGCAGAATAGACTCCCTGAAGCCATCCCGCTTCCAAGACTCCTGTTACAGTACATACAGCATATCCTGCTTTCAAAATTCCCACCCCATCTCTTAGACATGAACCATCAACAAAAATAATTTGGTCATTTTCATCAAGTTTGGTATCCTTGATGTCCGGTCGGGGTTTTGTGCAAAATTCAGTCACCTGAAGGCAGTCATGCTCGACGTCTTCAGCGTTCTCAATTTCAGCATGTTCTCCAGGAAGCAAGGTAGCTGGGTTCAACGTGGTGCACCTTTTCAGCTGCACATTCGGTGAGCCCAGAATAGTCGTTTCATACCTTGTGAGTCTTGCTCCAGTCATGTGCTGCGTTCGGGAGCGGGTCAAAAGTATCTCAACTGAGTGAGGGACCATGACTGTTACTGGGTGTCCCATCACTATTCCTTCACTCTGAGTGAGGCTGATACCAACTGCTGCTACGGCGCGCAAACACCCTGGGAGTGCTGCTGCGACCGGATCCAGAGTAGCTGAAAAATACGCTACTGGTCTGTTTACGCCACCATGGGCTTGTGTCAAGACAGACAAAGAACATGCATCACGTTCATGGCAAAACAATGTGAAAGGCTTCGTGTAGTCAGGCATACCTAAAGCTGGAGCCCTGCACATGCATTCTTTCAGTTCAACAAAGGCATCCATCTCGTCTCCTCTCAGCTCAATTTCATCCAAAGCATCCTTCTGGGTCAATTTCAGTAAAGGCTTTGCTAGAGACGAGAAGTTGGGAATCCACTGGCGACAGTATCCCACCATTCCCAAAAACTTCCTCACCTCCTTCCTTGTCTTTGGTGGACTCATTTGAAGTACACTGGTAATTCTTTCCTTCATTATTTTCCGTGACCCTTTCTCTATCTGGTGACCCAAGTATTTCACCTTCTTCTGACAGAACTGCAGTTTGGAAGGAGACACCTTGTGTCCATTCCCTCCCAAATGGTTCAACAGAGCAATGGTATCGGCTGTGCAGCCACTTTCTGTCTTTGATGCAACCAGTAAGTCATCAATGTACTGTACTAGGGTTGACTCGAATGGCAACTCTAACTCTTCCAAATCTTTCTTTAGGACTTGATTGAATATCGACGGTGACTCAGAGAACCCTTGAGGAATTCGACACCAACTGTATACTCTGTCTAGGAATTTGAAACAAAAGAGGAATTGGCTGTCCTCATGAAGAGGCACAGAAAAGAATGCTTGTGACAAATCGATGACTGAGAACCACTCAGCTTCGCAAGGGATCTGAAACATTATCACAGCCGGATTCGGTACGACAGGGCAGCACTTTATTATGATGTCATTTATTTTTCTCAAATCTTGTACAAGTCGGACTTTCCCACTTGGCTTCATTAGTCCCATTATCGGTGAATTACATGGGCTGCTCAATACTTCTTTCAGTACTCCCTGCTTCACGAATTCGTCGATAAGTTGGGCAACTTTCATGAGGGTATCTTGTGGCATGTGGTATTGTGGGGTCTGGGGAAAGATCGCATTGGGCTTTACCATCACTTTTACTGGTTCTACTCCTTTCATCAATCCCACCTCTTTCCCTGTCATGTCCCACACTTTCTCTCCGACTGTTTCCCGTAGTTCTGCTGGGATATCTTCTTCAGTTATCATTGGTAAAAGACAAATCAGAGGATACTCTTCGTCAACTGTTTCTATTTCATCGCCCTCTATACTGTCTTCTTCTTCCCCATCACTGCTCGTCTGTATTGTTATTCCCTCGTTCGAGCACATTATCGAACAACCCAATTTGCACAATAGGTCTCTTCCTAACAGTGCTATCGGGCTTGAGTCACATACCACAAACTGATGTACCCCTTGATAGTTACCAATGTTGACTGGTATCGGATCTGTTATTGGGTTCGTCAGATGCCTGTTTGCTACTCCCACCACTTGAACTGTCCTCCCTGAGAGTGGCAAATTTGGTACTTCACTGCTCTTAACAGTTGAACGTGTGGCTCCCGTGTCAACCAAGAATGAGACACGATGACCCATTACTCTTCCCTCTACGTACGGACCCCTTTGATCAACTTCCAAGGATGCCGCAAGCACACAATCTCCTTCCTCTTCTGAGCTTTCACTCTCCCATACATTGTTTATTCCACTCTCACTGTGTAATGGGAACTGTTGTACTGTTCCATTTGTGCTCATTACCTGACCCGTTACCTGTGGAGGAACCATCATTTGCTGCTGACTCATTGGTGCCAAAGGTATTTGCATTTGCTGATTAGGTACCATAGGTAACTGCTGTTGCATCGGCTGCATTTGCGTCATCTGCACACGGGGCATCTGCATCTGCTGCGGCTGCATAGGTTGTAATCCCTGCAATTGATTCATGGTCTGAAAATTTGGGTTTGGACCTCTCATTTTCGGTCCTCTCGTTGTCTGAAATGCATTGACATCATTGTTTTGCTGACCAACACCTACACCTGCACCTGCACCTTCCTGCACCACCATCGGACACTCGCGTTTCCAATGACCTACGTTTCCGCACGCGTGACACGGCATCACTTTCTTCATTGCCGGCACACCTGTCACAACAGTGTTCAAATCCGGACCATTATTCACAAAACCTCCTCTACCTCTGCCTCTGCCCTGTGGCTGAAACGCCATGTTTCCTTGCAACTGCGGCTGCTGTTGCTGAAATACCATGCCTCCCTGCAACTGCGGCTGCTGTTGCGGTACCTGCTGTTGGAACCCTTGCCTCCCTGGCAACCCTTGCAGTCCCTGCAGACCTTGCAAGCCTGTCTGAGCCGCCTTAAGCTGCATCATCATCACCTTCTCTTTCAGCTTTTTCTGTTTCACCTCAATTTCGTCGCTACAGTATTTCGCATAAGTCAAGACTTCATCAATCGGTTTCGACTGCCAGCAGATCAAATGTGATTTTATCATCTGACTTATATCTGGTCTCAGCCCTTCCACAAATCTGAACACAAAATGAAGCATATCTTTCGCCTCGATTGCTTCCGTGCCACTGTAATTCTTGAACGCCTTCAACAACCTCTCATAGTAACTATGAATCGATTCTTTAGCCTCTTGGGCAGTTCGATCAATTTTCTGCCAATCCACATTTTTGGCGGCAACCTTCGTCTTCAAATGTTCAATCACCTTATAGTACAGACACATCACCATAGGTGATGGTGCACCCGTTTCTCTGTCTCTCTCTGGTTCACTTGTCGGCCAACCTACAGCTCTTTTGCAATCCTCCCACAAATCCGCCGGAACCACAATCTCGAATAGAGTGTTCAGGTCTTCCCAGAGACATTTTGCAAGCTTCACAAACCTATCAGTCTGTTGATACCACTCAATCGGCTTCTCTCTCAGTTTGGGAAAATCATTCGTAAAAGACTGAATATCGCTCCTGTGCCATGGTACATGTACTAATTTTCCCCCTGCTGTCTCCCTCATTGGTAACATAGTTACTGTATCACTACTCTGTGGTCTTTTCTCATTGTTCTCTGTGGCACTGTCCCTCCTCTTATCCTTCCTCTTTACCCATCTGCTTTCCCATTTGTCCAAACACCTCCACACTTGGGCACTCTGCAACAATTCTCTAAGGTGTGCCTTCATGCCTGCTGATCTCATGTGTTCAAAATCTGTGGTCCCAAAATCCAACCTATAGCTCCTGCTCAAGTGTTTCGTCTTGCCTATGTCAATCCCGTTCCTGTCTGCTACTTCCTGCAAACTTTTATGTACCTTGTTTACTTCTTTCGTGATCTTTGGACATAGATACCTCAACTCCTCTTCCGTGTAGGATTCTAACCTGTTCACACCCATATTCCCTTCCACCAATTCTTGTGCTTCCATGTTCAGCCTCATCCTGCTCAAGTAATCGTCTCCTTTCCCACTGTCTGAACTTTGTGTGGAATTTAAACTGTTGAACCATTGTGTCAGCTGTTGCGCATTTACCCCCATCAGTGTAGCATTCACATCGACTGCCATCGATGGTTGCGGCAACTTTTCAGTGTTCAATGTTAATGGTATTATCAGTGGGGGGCTCGACCTCACCAGTGTTGATTGAGCGCATACGGGACTAAACTCCATCAAGGATCCGGGTCCAGTTGGCTGAGCCGCTATCGGAGTTATCCCTGGAGTATTTTCTATGCACCTTCTTTCCGTCCCATTTTGCAGCATTGGTCCCTGACTGTTCATGCCTAAGTTAGGCTGACTATACAGAGGTACCACTGGACCTACAGTAATGGGCAGTGATATCGCATCTGGATTTTGTCCATTTCCCATATTCTGAGGCATGTTCATCCCCATATTATGGGCCATCATTGGCGGCATGCCCATCTGACTCCCCGTCATTTGAGCATGAACATTTCCTCCCTGCATCTGCTTTTGAGGCATCATAAACTGAGTTGATTCAGCTTGTGCCATTGTTGGGTTGTAACCATTCTGTACGCCCCTTACGGTTGGATCTAGAATCATTCCTCCACTGTTATCACTGCTGTAGTACCCTGACATCTGCGGCTGATAGTGTTCTGCTTTTTTCAACACGGGCACATCTGGATACATTCTCCTGATCTGCGGTATCTGTGGAGTGAGCAGTAAGCTCGGATCCTTAGATCCCGATGGTACTCCTGTATTCTGCGTTTCCCTGTTCTGTACCGATGCCGGAGGGGCAGAACTGGTACTTGGACCTTGTCCATTCTCTGCATAAGGTGGTGGACGGTCGTTCAACAACTCCATTATCAATTCCTCATCCTCTAACTCCTCTTCTTTTCTCAACTTTTCCTCGTCCTCTCTGTCCTTGGAACTCTTCCTGTCTGTCTTACAGGTAGCTTTCTTACCTGTCTCCTCTTCATCCTTAGTAATTGCGGGGAACAATTTTATTCCCTGCAATACATCTGACCTCCACACCTTCTGCGCATTATCCCACCTAGCATCCGCTAGTGTCTTTTCTACCTTCCTCATTCTTGTTTCGAACTTGTTTTTCTGTTGCTGCCTAGCCATGAGTTCCCATATTGCTAGAGCCTCAAACTGTGCTGGCCTTGGAGGTACTTTCATGTCATACATCGTGAATCTCAAATTCTCTAGGACCCTTATATTGAATGTCCCATGTATCGGGAATGCTACGCTCCCATGTTTCTCTGTCCACTTGTGCCATTGCTTTAGCCAAAGGCACGGAGCTACCCCCTTTTCTTCCATCACAATGTAAGCTGGTGTACCCTCGGGCGGCGTCTCCTCTCCTACGCTCGCTTTGATGTAAGTCTCCCCCTTCATCGCACTCCTAAATGCTTTAAGGAATTTCATTTTCTCGTCTTTTAATTCACAAAGTTTATAATCAATAGGTCACTGTTATTCCACAAGATTTGTAATCAATGGGTGACTTAAATTCCCGGAATACTCTTCACCTGCCTTTCCCCTTCCAATCGAGTCCCACAGACTGCGTCCAATCCGTGCGCGACCCGTCTCTGCAACCAACCTATCCCAGCGCGGCTCTTAGTGACGTCACACTCACACACACTGCGGCTGACAAAGCCTCGCGGCTAGTCCTCCTTCACTCAGTTCCTCCCGTAACAACTTTTTGCATGTATCGCGAGCTACCAAAAACTAAAACAGATCTGTCGGTTTACTACAGGAAGGGTAACTCAGTCGCTTCAGGACCTTAGGGACTTTTCACCAACCGTGACCACTATTCGATCTCTTTCACCAGTCTCGGCCGCTATTCCGTCTTTCTCAGTCCCCACATTCGCAAGCAAATCTGACCCGCAGACCTACTCTCAACTTGTCAATGATCTGTTCTAGTGCACTTAGAATCTTGTCAAAGCCCGAAGTCGAAGTTCCTATCACTCCCTAACACACGTACCCACTCGTTGACCACGCCCGATCAACCTACTAAACCGCCCAGACCACAACATGGATCAACATACTCCGGAGTCTCTTGACCTCGCAGGGCCCGTCTCAACAACAACAACCACGTGGACCTTTTTATGCACAAAGCGCCAGACGCACATGAAGTTCGACGACTTCCCTACTCTCACACTCGGAGCCGCACCTCCGATGTCTCTATGAAGTTCGACGACTTCTCTACTTCTACACTCGGAGTCGCACCTCCGCTATCCTTAAAGAAAAATCCTCACAACCTTTTCACACACTCTGCGGCAATAAGCTGTGCAAGCGCAAAACCCTAACTTCACTCATACCATCACTAGTACCGCCAGCGCTGTTTCCACATCTCCTTTCTCTCCATTCGCAAGCTTCGAGATCCCGGGAAAGTCGCGGTGGACCTAGCCCATCATCATCTTGTCAGTCAGTTTTATCCAAGAAAATCTAATTCAACTTCTCGAATGAGGCCTCAAAATGCGTAACCGTTAATCCAACACCATGTACTCTAATGGTACAGGGTCCCAAAAGACGTAACCGTCCTCTGCTACCATCACTGATAGAGCGGAACGTGGTAACAATTTACCTGCGTTCGGACGCTCTTTAGGTCGATGAATCTTTTGACTAATGTGGGAACTCTCTGTACTATTAATCGAACAGTCTCATCTAATCGATAATCAATAACGAACATAAGCAACACCTTGAACAACATAACACTTAACAATTAATCCAGAATACATTTCGGCGAACCCTGACCTTTCAGCCAGGAATAACCACACCAGTTTATTGCAAAGTTAGTGAGTTTATTTCCCTATATTAACAAAGCTAGCACGATATAAATGTGTCTCAACACCAAATGATAAACATAAATGAACATTAATAGCTGTCCATATCGTCGGAACAAGTGTAATCTATGTAGCATTTGAATCACAAGGCATTCGATAGTGGCAATGCAAAGCACTAATACGATAATCTGTAATGGGCTAATTGCGTACATTTAGTCAGCATAACAAGATCTCCAATTGCATCGTGTGACATATGGAATCCTCGTCTAACCTCAAATTAGCATCAGCATGTGGGACTTCATGCAAAAACGATTTGGCAACATCAATTTAGAAAACTCCTAACTAGGGTCCTTATCAAAATCAGCAGTTGGTTACCTAAAAGAAACACAATGCAATTTTACAGTTTCCTTTCATAATTACCAATTCCAATCAGCAATCAATGAAGTCTTCGTCTCACAGGTACCGTTTCTCGATCAGCATGGGACGGGGCAAAGGGGCAGGGGTGAACGGGACAATTGCCTCACGGCGGCAAGATAAGATTACTATTTCATGCAAAGGGGCAAATCAAAGTTAAAGTCTCTAGGGCAAGAATCATTAAAGTCTCTTTCTCTCGACTAGAGAAAGCATCAAAGTCTCTCAAAATGGCGTCGCAGCAAAATGGGTCATAGTAGCTACGAAGTCAAAATGGCGGGATGTCCGAAGAGCGAGAGAGCTTCCCTCTCGTGCACCTGGTTTTTATAGACAACAGTTCAAGTCCTGTAGGGTCTCCATTGGTGGGTTCATAGGTTAGCTTCAAATTGACCAATCAAAAACGACAGTTCTCAAGCTTTTACTTAAGCATACATTATCCTTGGAGATGGGTACGCAAGTTGCAACATTGTTTCTCCATTAGCTTACTCTCAGAGCCTCCATTGTCCGCACCTGCAAGCCGACCTTGAATTAAGGAGAAAATATGCCATGCTGGCACCAACTTTAAGATAAGCATGTGAACAGTCTCTGTGGAAAAGCACAGCTTCAAGCAGAAATACACGTTTAATAGCACAGTGGAAAAATACGAACATTTAAACCGTGAGACCAGGCAACTAGGCCAAAGCCTCCGCTAAAGTAATGCTAAGCTAAGGCATTTCAAATAAGCAAATCGTAGCACACGTTTATGATTATGTCGGATTAGTGAAATTCTAATACACCACGTTATATGAAGCACGCATATAAAAGTTGGCAAACTACTCTGAGGGCACATTTTGTCCCCGTACAATCTTTATTAGTTCGGTTAACGTCACACATGATTATTTCAGCACTACGTTTATGCGTTAATAAATCAAAACCTTCATTTTCTGCTTCATCACATCTAACTAAAGAGTCAGCACAGGACCGTCCAAGAAGAAGGTTCTAGAAGAAGGGTAGAACATTGTCTGGGAGTCTGTTGCAAAACTGAGCACATCATCTTCAATATCGTTCCAGGTTTGTGGACAGTCAGAGTTTGTACCCTTTCCAAAGAAATGTAACTGATGTTGTGCTAACTTGTTCTCTTTAGGCTCTCTGAAACATGTGACCAGAAAGCATATCCTAAAATAATGCGCTTGAATTGGTTTTAAATCTGACACTTTTGAATAACAGGTCACTTTACTCTATAAAAACATCTGTGGAGTGGGTGTTCAAAGTGCTAAACCCCATTGTGAAAAAGCCTTCTCTATTGCTAACTGTAGACCTATATTTTTGTTTCCATATCCTAATAATGTGATGGAAGGGGTAGTTATGAATCGGGTCCAGCTTTTTGCTGAGGCTGCTAAACTATTAGACAGATTTCAGGATGGGTTTTAGACTGGTAGTTCCATCTGTCTTTGGTGAGCTAACACACGAATTTGATGGCATTCTTGTCGATGTGAATGCCCTGTTGTGCTCCCATCAGACCAGCAGGCTTTTTGAGGATTCAACGATGCTGATTGTATCCTACATGTTTCTCCCATGCTGTTCCCATGCACGTTCTTTTTTACAGTTTAATATAGAAACAAAACCTGTGGCCTACCCGTTGCATGGGTTGGGTGTGATATGTACATGTATGTGGAAGACACCCAGGTGGCCTTCAAACAGAAAGATAACTCTCAACGTGTCACCAGTGAGTGGATCTGAGCTAGCCGAGCTGAGCACTGGTTTTGCAACCAGCAGGTGTTACTGCTTTCACTCGTGCCCAGGCGCAAGCTCGGGGTTCACGGCTGCTTTTGAATTTATAGTTATGCTTGCACTGAAGAGATTCATTTTCTGTAATATGGCGCACATTCCCAATATGTCAGTGTGCACCGGTTCACACCAGGCCTCCGTGTCAGTTTCTGTAACATGGCTCCTGGAGATAAATGGAAATACAACTGATTCACTATGAACAACAGAGCAGAAGACGTTTACTGAGTACTACATTATCTGCCCAACCCTTTCGTAATTTAGTAGTCTACCATGCAGTGACAATTCATTAAGAACTGCCCTCACAGCAGTAACAGCACTGTAGAGCTGTCTTTAACCAGTCTAAGTATGCTTGGATCTGCTTTTAAATAGAACCATCTCACCCGGGACTTGACCTCAAACTAGTGACATATGAAACGGAGCTGCCCTAAATGCATTCACTTCATATCACACTGTTATTGCATTTGTTTTCCTTGCTACTTTGACAGTTCATTAGTAAATGCACTTAAGTCAGTTACATCACACGCTGATTTGTATTTTACATGAGACATCACTCTGTGAGCTGCCGCTGGTTCATTGATATCTCTCCCTGGAGCTGTCATTTTCTGAAGTAACATCCAGCCCTAAGCTATCCTTTGCACCAGTTACACCTTGGGAGCTCCCATTACTGCATCAGTGTCACAGTGGGAGCAGCTCTCACTAGGGATGTCACAGTGAGGGCCTCATACTGAACAGCCACTAAGTAGGCTCTATCCTTATGGTTGTCCCATACATCTAATGTTCCCTGCATTGCAGCAAGACTACAGAGAAAGATTCCCTCAAAACCAGGGCACCACGATGCCTAGTTCCACAACTGTATCGTTAGGACAATGGGGGCCATGCCCAATGCAGTGAGGGAAGTCCTGGTTTGACACTACCACAGTGAAGAAAAGCCTTCACAGTGGTACCTCAAGAGAAAGATGGGCTCCTAGCGTGCTGCTTTACAGAAAGTTCAAATCCATAGTATCCTCTCCCAAGGCCTTGCAACATCCTTTATGATCTCTGACTCTTAGCACATCTCACTCTTGTAGGTCTCTGTTTAAGAGAAGTCCCACCCATGCATGAGGATCTCTTCCCAAGTGCACGTCTTGCTACCTGCTGCTCTCTCTCTTCCAGGGAACACTTCAGCCCCTGTGGAATATATTCTTGGGCACATTTCAGCCCCTAGAAATTTCATTCTCAGTGACATTGAAGTCTACTAGTCAGTCTTTGGTTTCCTTTTTCTGTCTTTTACCCTTCTCTTTCACATCCTTGCTGATCCTTTCTCAGGGCACATAAAACCCACAGAACTTAATCTCATGAAACGTCCCACCAAAGCAGGTCTCTCTTCAAAAACAGCATATAGGTAGCTCTTTTGTCTCCAAACTCTCATGCACTTCAGGCCTCCTTGCATAGGGCCATATCTCTCCCTCTGTACCTCTACCATGACACATCACACATTCTCTATAACGTTCCATCTAAAAACATCATGTGCAGGATCTTTTATCTGCTAACATTAATTGCTAACATTAATATGTCTTCTAGGGCACATCATCCACGCAGCATCGCGTACCATAGATCATTATAGCAACATACTTTTCAATATTTCATATATCTCTCTCAGGAACTCACCTGCTGCCTCTGTATGTCTCTTTAACAGAGTGCACTGTGATGCCTATAAACATCACCCCCATTCTACATCCAATTCAGATCTGTTCCTTGGAAAACCTCATCACCCAAAGAGTTTAGTAGTGTCCACCAGCTTTAAAAATCCCTTTCCCTTGGCATATCTCACCCATCCAGACCTCCCCCCAGGACACATTTCACTTAATCCCCATTTCTGGCAAAGACTGCTAAGTCTTTAACTTGCTAAACTTGTGTGTCTGTAGGGCAGAAAACTTTAGGGGAGTTCTCCCACCACACATCCCCAGTCTCATCTGTTTTATTGCACATGGTCCCTGATGTCTATGTCCGACTGCAGTGCTTCCCTCCTCTTGTTCTATTCCACTCTCTCTCTGTCTTATACACCTATCTCCCATTTTATGAAGCCTTGTTCTGACCATCTTATTTATTCAGTTCTACTCCTGCACATCTGCCCTTTATTTGTCAGAATTGACAGAAACATTATTCAGCACGTCCCCCCAGTAAATGCTTTTACTTGCTCCCAGGTATTGATATTGTTCATGCCTGTTTACAATGCATGTTCCTAACGTAGGTTTTGCAATTCTAAGCAACAAAAAAAATCTTGAACATTTACCTCCTCATCTTTTAAAAGTTGGAATAATTATTGCATAAGCTTGATCCTAAAAAAATCTGAGTCATTGGACTAAGGGCATAACTTAGAGTTTGGCTGATTGGATACTCTGTCACAGACGTGACGGATATCTCTTCCGCCATATTATGGGCATTATATTCAATGTCACTTGTAGGATGGTGGTGGGGTATCCGTCATATTTGTGATGGAACATCCCATCCGGCAAACTCAAAATGAGTACCCCAGTTTCCAAACAAACTTGATTTCCGTCGATGACGGTCTGCTTCGCAGCTGCTTATGAGGAGTGCAACACATTTCCTTTTGCTGGAATTTTATTACTTGTAGTGGTGGTAAAACCTATTATTACAATCTAAAAGATTTTCACTGCTTCTTACAGTGTTTGCAAATTACTGTACTCTTTCTCATGCTCAACCCAGGGTATTGTATGAAAGAACAGAAGTTCGGCACACCTTTGGGTACTTTGATGGTTTTCGGAAAAAAAATGTTGTGCCCTTTTTTTTCTAAATTGTTAGGGTATTGGTGGCAGAAACGTTCACAGCATCAAGAATCTGCAGCTCAAGAGTGCCATCTGTTAGAATATATTATAATGTTGATTCTAATGGATACAATTTCTCCTCCTGAGAATCTTTATGTCCCGGCTTTCTTTCTCCTTTGCCTTCGAGTGTTCGTGGTACCTCTGTGTGGTAGGAATTAGTGCAGAACCTAAGGTTATACAGGAACATTGAGGATATGCAATTTTGTAGAATAAGGGTCCGTCATATCTCGGTCATATTACACATATGGTACATCTTCAGCAGGATTCACTGGACACAGACTGTCATTGCACCCTTTCACAAGGAATACCATCTGGAGGCAGCGCATAAGTGAACGACGAACCAGCTATCTGAACCCGACAGTCCACCTTTCAGTGTGCAGGCTGTAACCCAGCCCGCATTGGAAAGGGGGAGGGGGCAGAGATCCGCCTAAAGTTGTGTGCAGTAAGTGAATGGGCATGGTTGCTGCGTTGGAAGTCTGGGTGGACCTATGGGACACTCTTTCCCTTCTTCCAAGGTTTGCTGTCGTGGGACATACTGACTGTACACAACCCCTTTTTAAGCATATAGGCAGTGCCCCAACACCTCCTTTGCTTTTGCACTCTTGTCTGTAAAATGACACTGGAAAAAATGTCCTCAATTGCTTTGGGCCATGCACCCATGCTAACAAGCTGGTGCTACATGTGTGCCTTTGCGATCTGTATTACCAAATTGGCTGCACAAGTGCCTGTAGCCCCTAATACCAAAGTGACCTGGAGGAGCAAAACGTGGTCACATGCCTGTTGCACCACTGGGGCACTTTTGATAATGTGTCCCATGCTCTGCACTGCACAACCTCAGCAGGATGTCTTGTATATGTACAGCACCAAGGCACTTTGAGATAGAGGAAAATGTTTTAGGGTTTCCAGCCTTTTGGCCAAAAATAGTTCAACAGATTTGGATTCTGCAGAGGGTAAGTTTTATCCACATGTAATATGGTTAATGTAAGTAACTTATTCATTCCGTCCACTAAAAAGTAAAAGCTGCCAAATGTGAACTTGTCTTGAAGCTTCTTCTTGTCCTCTTTAAGCTTTTGTCAATATCTAATATGGTAGGCAGATAAAGTTGACATATGACATGCCTATGAATAATTAGGTTTGCAATAGAGTCTGCGTAAAAATTACATAAATATGCACATTTCTTTTGACAATAGGAAAATTGTATATTTAGCATAATTTGTAATTTCACTCTTGTCAAAAGCATAATATTTATCTCTTTTTTCCAGGTGTTCCTCGTTACTGTCTGGAATTTTGAGCTTTACATGATTCCCCTTTTTCTACTTTCACTGTTTGCCTATAATTTTGCTCTCCTTTCCACTGGAAAGACTAATACCCAGGACAATCTGGTAAGTAGATACAAAAGTGCTTTATTATTTCTTGCAAAATTATGCACTCAAAACATCATCTAGCATTCCATTGAACATTTTAGTCTTTAAAATGTTGTCTTCATTTGTTGTGTCTTTTCGTGGCTAATACTTTGTCTTTCTCTTTAAAAAAAATACTTCTTAATGAGGCTAGCCACCTGTGGAAATACACCACAAGGACAAGTTTGGTATTTTGCGCTGCATTCTCGTTAGACAAAAATATTTAGGGCCCTTATTACGTCCTTTGACGAAGAGGATCGCAAATAGACTAGAGAAAATCTGTGTTATTTCCGGCAGTATACAGACTCGCGATTAACTTAACTTGACTTTTAAACCTTAATTTTTGCACACCTACTCTACCCAGTTGTTAAAACACCTTTTCTTTTTACTGTATTGGTTAATGAGAGATTGTCATTAGGCCAACCGAGAAAGGTTTTGTTTCCTTACCCTTGAAGGAAACTACCCTTCATATTTGTTCACTCTGCAGACGTTGTCGTCCTTGCAATGAAGTGAGCTAAGGGTAGGAATCCATTTCACATTCTTATTTCTGTTCAGACGACCATAAAAACCATTCGGAATTCTATCCTTTATGGTAAACCCTTTTTTTCCAGTGAAGCACTCTCTCTGAGCCATCAACTTAGTACTCTGTACCGGAAATAGCCATGGCCCTGAGACTTCGATGAAGGACGCATATGGTCCCGCTGACCGGAGGCTCCTTGGCTGGACAAACAGTCTGTTAGCATCCAGCTAACACAGATGCCCTCAAGGCCTAAGACTAGAATAGCTTCAAGCAGGGGATAATACTACATGATTGAGGGTCATGGCAATGTTTGCGGTCGGAAGTATACTGCCTTATATGTAGGTGCTTGGTGGTCAGCACTGCATTGATCGACATCATGGCACCGTGTGACATTCCTGTGCTCACTCACCCATTCGCTCGACTGAAGGCAGTAATGCCAACACAATTTTCAGAAGTGGTCTGTATATTTCTTTCCAGAGATGTGCTTGCAGGCTACATGCAGTTTAGTCTTGAAATGCCAGTGTAGGTGTCTGGCCATGGTTGGGGTCCACGAGTTTGTGCTTCACATGGGCCACTGGCAT
The DNA here is from genome assembly GCF_031143425.1 of Pleurodeles waltl. Taxonomy (NCBI): domain Eukaryota; kingdom Metazoa; phylum Chordata; class Amphibia; order Caudata; family Salamandridae; genus Pleurodeles; species Pleurodeles waltl. The sequence goes on from NC_090440.1 coordinate 491,999,118, forward strand.
AGAGGGGCATCACCAGTGGGACAGGTTCGCAGTAGGCCGCTAGATTGGGCAGGCAAACACTGAAGTGGTGAGAAGCAATATAATGGGCATTGAGCATATAGAGCTCCCACAACCTGAGGAATATTCAACAAGACACCAACTGTGTTGGTGAACCTCAAGAAGGGATTGTGACATGTAGTGTGCAGGTGTCTTTACTGCAGTCAACCCAGGTAAGCCAGGTAAGCCAGATAGTAAAGTGTACAATCCATTTTGCCTATATAAGTTGGGAGGACAACAGATAGCATGCAAGATGGTTTGCTAACATGATTCCATTCAGGCATGTTGTGATTTATTCCCTTGCAGTTGTTGCCGATGAGGTGCAGGTGATCCCAGCTCTTCTTGATTTTACAGCAGTTCTCCTCTTTGTTTGAATTATTTCATAGGACTCCCCAGTTTATGCCCAGGGAGAGGGGGTTTTGAAATGCTCTTTCCACTATCAACTTAAAATAAATACTACGCCTGCTTGCCTGATAGGCCCTAAGTAAACACTTCATCCCTTCATTCATACCTGACTGAGTAGGCTTTGAGGAAAAACTCTAGGCTGCATATTGCTATTAGCTTGAAGACTGCCATCTTCCTCACATTTTTATAGGGATCTCATAGGGTTGCCATTTTAATTGTTGGGCGGTAGTAGTAAAAAGAGGTACATGGCCACTTAACGCAGAGTTAAATAATCCCAAGGTATTTGCCCTTGTCAGACATTGAAAGAGAGGCTGAGATCGCTCCAAATTTATGTGGCTAAATTAACATTTGTTATTATCACCAATATGAACCATACCACAGCAGCAAAATATAGGAAGAACTACTTTAATTCCCATCATTAGGCCTTCTCCTGCCCTTGTGTTCACAGCTCTGTTTACATGCCCTTTCTTCAGTGACCTACTGTCTCTACTGTCAGTGCTCCTTGGTTATTATACCGTTAAATTACCTTAATAATTTGTTACTGTTGCCCGTGTAGCCTGTTTATGGATTTTAGATGCGATCTGACTTTCCTGTGCATAGTCTGCTCTTTCACGTCATACTTGGGCCACACTCAGCGCTGTTATCACTTCTACCACTGTCAATAAGCTGGTATCCTCCTTCGTTTCTAAGCATCTGCCTCCCTCCCAATAGTTAACTTAAGGTTTTCACATTTAGCTCACACTCCCTCTTTCTCCAAAATGATGGCTCTGTCCCTACCTACTTCTGCTTCAGAAATACTGTACAAGGGTGTACAAACGCATTCAATATTTATTTATGTATTCATTGTTTTCTGCAAAAGCCTTAACAATGTTATCAAATAAGGCTAAAAGGAGGAACAAATCATAGCACAGTTAACCAAAAAATTATTTCAATTCACAACAAAGTTAGTAAATAACAAGTAGAAGAAAAATTGTTATATTTTTTAAGATTACATGTCTAAAATGTATGCAGTCTTAAAACTGAAAATCTAATAGACCTCGTCAATAAAATGTGAAAATAATGATAATAGTGAAGTTCAAAGGCAATAAACAAAGTAAAAGTCTGAATAAATGGATCAAATTGATGTAGTAATGGGGAACTCCATCAGGTTAACAGTTTCTCACAAACCTGCTCATAATCCAACCGGTCCGGATATAAGAAGCCACCAAATGATATGTTTCTGGCTAGTCAGTTCTGTAACACATCGGTAAAGCTTTAGCTATGTCATTTACATTACGGATTTATAATAGAAATTTGCAAGCCATCTCACGTGGGGAATTACCTTCCTCATTTAATATTCAAAATCCATCTATTCTCCCTTATGGCTGATGGCTTGAAAAACACGGTCATGCAAGAGTACCCTCAACCACTTAGTGCCGACCAATACCAGTGTGATTGGAAGGGGAAACCTAAAACTGACCCTATCGTCTACGCTCAGCACAATACTCTGAGCCAACATTTTCACCAAGGATTTTAACTTATATGGTGTAAAGGTGATTTCCATGGCCGCAAAATGACAATCTCTACCTCCCACAACTTCAGTGGTGAGCTTTTTATCTCTATCTACAGCAACAGGAAGGACAGTCCAGACATTGGGGGTCATTCTGACCTCGGCGGTAAAAGGTTCTTACCGCCGGTCAGAAGACCGCCATTCTACCGCCGCGGCCGCGGTAAACCGCCACGGTCATTCTGACCCACAACTGCCAAGCCGCCAAAAACCCGACATCCACGGAAGGCCGCCTCATCAGCGGGCACCGATAAACTGGAGCTGACCAAACCTCCACCGCCACGCCAACACAAACACGCCCATGCCATTACGACCCACGAATCCACGTGGCGGTCATTCAACCGCGGTATTCCATTGGCGGTACACACCGCCGCGGTCAAAATACACACCCAGCTCCAAAACACAGCCACATTGGACAATTTGAAATACACACACCTGATACACATACAAACACCACCCCCACACATCCAAGCAACTATAAAACACACACCCACATCACCCACAAACCCCCACTAGTTGGAAATCGGAGAGAAGGCGATAGAGAGAGAGAGAGAGCACAGCAATCGAAAACCCCAACACACACAGGAACCCAACATCATCAACCACACCACATCTACGCACACATCACCACACACCACCACTCACATCACCACAAACACCACCCACACCTCATTCACACCACCCCATGGCACCCCAAAGACACCCCAGGTTTTCGGACCAAGAACTCAGGGTCATGGTGGAGGAAATTATAAGGGTAGAGCCCCAGCTCTTCAGCACACAGGTGCAACACAATAGCCAGGAAGGCGGAGCTATGGCAGAGGATCGTCTACAGGGTCAACGCTGTGGGACAGCATCCCAGAAACCGGGAAGACATCAGAAAGCGCTGGAACGACCTACGGGGGAAGGTACGGTCGATGGTCTCAAGACACAACATCGCTGTGCAGAAGACTGGCGGTGGACCACCACCCACTCCTCCCGAATTCACAGCATGGGAGCAAGAGGTCTTAAACATCCTGCATCCTGCGGGCCTCGCTGGAGTAGGCGGAGGAATGGACTCTGGTAAGTCTAGTCTCAACTACTCCCCCCCCCAACCACCAGCATGCCAACCCACACCCCACCCTCACCCCCAACCCACCAGCACACATCCTCCCTGCCAATGTCTCACCAGCACAACCCACCCAACCCAAAAACAAACCCTGAATGCCAACACAAACCATGGACACCCATCACCTATGCATGACCACTGCACATACCCATCCCCCCCACAAACCACCCTCACAACTCCTGCCACAAGGGAATGCCAGCACTGGGGGACAAGGGCACCCACAAATCGCACGCCATGGAACACACAGAAGCAATAACCATACTCTTTCACCCCTGCAGGGCCCGAACGCCAACACACCGGCCAGGAGGGTCCAGATATGTCCATCCCACCCCCAGAACAGGCCCTCAGTGAGGACAGCAGCTCTGTCGACCTAGAACCTGACGACCAGCCCGGACCATCGGGGACCTCTGGACAGTCGGTTCCCCACACACAGACACAGGCCACAGCAGACCTAACCCCCTCTGGGAATATCAGCACAGCTCCCACCCAGCGGGCCCATGCCTCTGTCTCCAGGACAGGTCAATCAGCGGTGTGTCCGCCACTACAGGGCACCCAGGCTGACCCAACAACAACAGGGACCTGGGGGCAGTGGTAGTGGGCACACCGTCCAGGGGACAGAGGCCCGGGGAAACAGGGCAACTGGGAGGGCTGCAGTGCGACAGGGGGGGGAGGACAGGCCCAGGGAACCGACTCTCCAAGAGGCCCTCACCACCATCATGGGAGCATACCACCGCTCCCAGGAGACGATGGCGACGGTACTGGCCAGGTTCCAGGAGATCCAGGCACAGCAGGAGGAACGGTACATGGGGTACAGAGAGGAGCTCAGGAACATTGTCCTGGCCCTGAACCTAATAGTCACCACATTGCGGGACCATGTGGCACCCCAAAGGGCCCCTGTCACCAGCCCGTACCAGGAACAGCCTACCACCTCCGCCGGCGCAAGTGGACAGGAGGCCCCCACACAACGACGGGCCACCAGAACCCCACCTCCTGCTGAAGATCAACCATCCCGCAAGAGGAACCTGAGATCTCAAAGGAAGACAGAGTAGGATGCCAAGACCCCCGCCAGCCTAAGATCCCCCCGGATGTCATTCCACTGTCCCACATCGTCACCCTGTCCAACCTTGAACTGCCCCTGCTCCATCCTTCCACAGGCATATGGACAATGCACCTGTGCGACCGAGAACTGGACTCTGCCATGGACATCACTCCACCCCCACCCATCACCGTTTTACTATCATGGACCTATATGTAGCACTTTAAATAAATCACTAATTGCACTTAAAACACTCAGGAGTCTGCTTGTATTCTTAACAAATGTATTACACTTAACGGTTCAAAATTGTTCAGTTACATTGTGATGACAACATACCAATGTCAATGTGCTTTACTCCATGGGCGAACAAACCAGAAGTCACGCAGTGGGTCATACAGCTCTGAAAAGGCAAGGGAAAGTCACAATTCAGTTGAAAGGAACTGGGGGGAAACACAGAAAGTAGAGATGCAGGAGGCCAGAAGTAAATGTAAAATGGCATGGGGGAATCTTACCTGGGTGCTACTGAAAATACTGTTGTATGACTGTGTCCCTGTTGTCCGTGTCGTCCCCGTCGTCTTCCTCCTCTTCACTCTCCACAGGCTCCACAGCTGCTACAACACCACCATCTGGACCATCCTCCTGCAGAAAAGGCACCTGGCGTCGCAATGCAGGATTGTGAAGCATACAGCAGGCCACGATGATCTGGCACACTTTCTTGGGTGAGTACATTAGGGATCCCCGTGTCATATGCAGGCACCTAAACCTGGCCTTCAGGAGGCCGAAGGTCCTTTCTATGATCCTCCTAGATCGGCGATGGGCCTCATTGTACCGTTCCTCTGCCCTGGTCCGGGGATTCCTCACTGGAGTCAGTAGCCACGGCAGGTTGGGGTAACCAGAGTCACCTATTAGCCACACACGGTGTCTCTGTAGCTGTTCCATCACATAAGGGATTCCTGTGGGTTGGCGGATGGGGGACATCAGTGCTGGCTCCAGCTGGGCACACAGTTCATGTATAGTGGCTCGGTCAAGTCGGTATCGAAGTATTATATGACGTTCCTCCATTGTCGACAGGTCCACCAGCGGTCGGTACACGGGAGGATTCATCCTTCTCCTCGCAAGTCCCAGCGGACGGTGCCTAGGAAGGACAACATGGAGCACAGAGTCAAGCAACCCACAGGTACGTAACTACAGCTTGCACAGTACACGATTCTCAATGCATTGAATGGCTTGTATGAGTGGCAATGCAAGGCCTAGGCCTGTGTGACGCAGTAGAAATCAGGCCATGTGGGCCCTTGAAATGGCGGCTGCCTGACCTGAGAAGTGTGACAGTGGGATGTGAGGTCAATGCGCTGGCGTGACACACCGTGGCGGTCGAAGACCGCGGCGCAAAGCCGCATTGGTTAACACCGAACCCTATGGGTTTCACGAGCCAATGACTAGCTGCGCCGGCGGTCGCGGAACGCACCGCGGCGGTACGCACCGCCGCGGGTGTGACCGCCATTTTCTATCTGGTTAATCACTCGAGACCTGATCATCCACAGGAGAGGACCTATACTGCAAGTGCTGCTGTGACCTCGGTCTGGGAGATACAATGGCTGCTGCGACTGGGGAAAGGGCCCCTGCCTTCACTACAGAAGAGTTGGAGAAACTTGGGGATGGGGTCCTGCCCCAGTATGCGCGACTCTACGGTCCTCCAGACCAACAGGTAAGTACACTGTGTGCACATTGAATGGGCTATGCCTGGGTTGTGTATGGTGGATGTAAGATGGTGGGGTGGGGAGACAATGACGAGTGCAAGGCACGACAGATGAGAGCATGTGCCACATGGCAAGGTTGGGGAGGGGGGGGCCAATCGCATCTATCATGCGGAAAATTGATGATATTTCAATTTCCACCCTGTACATGTCAAATAGGTCAGCGCCCATCAGAAAGTCGACATTTGGCGTGCCATCGCCAAGGAAGTCCGGAACCTGGGGGTCCACAACAGACGAGGCACCCACTGCCGCAAGAGGTGGGAGGACATCCGCCGCGGGACCAGGAAGACCGCCGAGTCACTGCTGGGGATGGCCTCCCAACCTAGGAGGGGTGCCAGTCGTACCCTGACCCCCCTGATGTCCCGGATCCTGGCGGTGGCCTACCCCGATTTGGATGGGCGCGTGAGGACATCACAGCAGACACAAGGGGGTGAGTACCAGCACATTCAGCTATCTTTACGCGCAGTGGAGGTGCCTGGGTGGGGGAAGAGGGCTGTGGGTGACATTAGGCCAGGGCGCTTTCTGTAGTGTAGTCCTCTCCTTTAGCCATGTCCCTGTGCCCCGCCCCCCACCTCTGTAGGGTGACAAGTACAGCTATCCATGGTCCTGCATCACCCATGTGCGCGTTTGTTGTCCCTAGACCTGTTGGCCTATTCACAAGTACTGAGTAGTGTACCCCGATTGCGCGGCTTAGTGCATGAGGCTCCTGTGTCTGTCCTCTCCGCCAACGGTGTTGACAATGCATGCACTCAACCTGTTTTTATGTCTCCCCCCACCCTTTTTCTTTATCTTTTTGTGCATGTGTGCATTAGCATCATCAGGCGGAGGAGAATTGGCACCGGAGCACGAGGGAGCTGCAACTCACAAGGCCCCGGTGGGCCATGGCACAGACACCGAGGCCACCAGTGATACGGAGGGCGAGGGGAGCTTCACAACGGGGAGCCGTGGTGACACCAGCGACACCGACACGTCCTCGGATGGGAGCTCCCTAGCGGTGGCGGCAACATCCGTGCCCCCCGCCTCTACAGGTACAGCCGCCACCCCGCGCACCAGCTCCGCCCTCCCAGCAGCCCCTCAGCCTTCGCTCCGTGCCCGCTCGCCCAAGAAGGCGGGCGTCTCCTTCGCCCCAGGCACCTCAGGCCCTGCCCCTGTTACCCCTGCTGCCCTCAGTGAGGAGGTCATTGACCTCCTACAGACCATCATTGTTGGGCAGTCTACCCTTTTGAATGCCATCCAGGGGGTAGAGAGGGAGGTGCATCGTAGCAATGCATACCTGGAGGGCATTCATTCGGGTCAGGCTGCCCATCAACGATCGTTCAATGCTCTGGCCTCAGCACTGACGGCAGCCATTGTCCCTGTTTCCAGCCTCCCTCTTCTAACTGCCTCCAGCCTGTCTCTGTCTCCTGTTCCTCTGCCTATCCCACCCACACCATCAGACCAGCCTGCACACACCTCAACACCCAAGGGCAGCTCATCCAGACATAAGCACCACAGATCACACAGACATTCACCCAAGCAACACCCAGATGCAGACATGCCAACAGCCACTACCACCTCTGTGTCCCCCACCTCCTCGTCTCCCTCCTCCCTCCCTGTGACGTCTCTACTCACACCTGCATGCACACCACCAACAGCCAGTACTTCCATCACCAGCACACCCTCCAGTACAGTCCACACATGTGCAGTCACCACCCCACTGCCATTTACACGTCCCCTGTGTCCTCTCCCACTGTGTCTGTCACCCCCTCTTCCAAGACACACAAACGCAGGCAGCCACCCACCCAACAGCCAACCACCTCACGACAGCCTCCAGCCCATGCACCTTCACCCAAGGACAGCACACCTGACTCTCCTACAACCACCTCCTCTTCCTCCACTCCCATAACCACTACACCTGCCCTTTACCCTGGTCCTAAAAAACTTTACCTCTCCACTCTTGACCTCTTTCCCTCACCTGACCCCCCCCCCTCCATCTGCTAAGAGTCCCAAGAGCGCCTCAGCCACCACCAGCCCGGCTTCAAGGGTCACCGTAGTGCATGGATTTTGGAGTCCCCCCTTTGCCAGCAGTGATACATCGGTCAGCAGCAAGGGGACAGCCAGCCCCCCCCCCCTGGAAAGAGGACCCGTAAAGTAAGGGGCCGCCGCGGGACGACTGACACGGCTGCCCCCAAGGACCAAAGTTCTGCCACTTCACCTGCCACAACATCCAGGGGAGGCAAGGGCCAGAGAGCCACATCGAAGGAGGGCAAGGGCAGCAGGGCGGAGAAGTCAGCCAGCAGGAGCGCGGACCAGGAGGGCCCCACAAGCCCCATCCCGGGTGTGAGGGAGGACACCCAAGGGCCCAGCACACCGTCACAGAAGGGTCCAGCAACTGCACGGTCGGAGGGCGACTGAGCAGGGAGTCGTGGCCAGGTCTGACTCCCTTGACTTACAGAACAAGCACCGCTGAACAGGGCCCGCCGTGCAGAAAGGCACCGCTGAACAGGGCCCGCCGTCCAGAAAGGCACCGCTGAAAAGGGCCCCGCCGTGCAGAAAGGCACCGCTGAACAGGGCCCCGCCGTCCAGAAAGGCACCGCTGAACAGGGCCCCGCCGTGCAGACAGGCACCGCTGAACAGGGCCCCGCCGTGCAGACAGGCACTGCTGAACAGGGCCCCGCCATCCAGAAAGGCACCGCTGAACAGGGCCCCGCCGTGCAGAAAGGCACCCCTGAACAGGGCCCCGCCGTCCAGAAAGGCACCCCTGAACAGGGCCCCGCCGTGCAGAAAGGCACCGCTGAACAGGGCACCGCCGGGAGGAGCACCGCTGAACAGGGGCCCTTCATCTCAAGCACCGCTCCGCTGGGCCCCGCCGTCTCAAGCACCGCTCCGCTGGGCCCTTCCTGTCAAGCACTGCTCCGCTGGGCCCCGCCGTCTCAAGCACCGCTCCGCTGGGCCCTTCCTGTCAAGCACCGCTCCGCTGGGCCCCGCCGTCTCAAGCACCGCTCCGCTGGGCCCTTCCTCTCAAGCACCGCTCCGCTGGGCCCCGCCCTCTCAAGCACCGCTCCGCTGGGCTCTTCCTGTCAAGCACCGCTCCGCTGGGCCCCGCCGTCTCAAGCACCGCTCCGCTGGGCCCTTCATCTCAAGCACCGCTCCGCTGGGCCCCGCCGTCTCAAGCACCGCTCCGCTGGGCCCTTCCTGTCAAGCACCGCTCTGCTGGGCCCCGCCGTCTCAAGCACCGCTCTGCTGGGCCCCGCCGTCTCAAGCACCGCTCCGCTGGGCTCTTCATCTCAAGCACCGCTCCGCTGGGCCCCGCCGTCTCAAGCACCGCTCCGCTGGGCCCTTCCTGTCAAGCACCGCTCTGCTGGGCCCCGCCGTCTCAAGCACCGCTCCGCTGGGCCCTTCATCTCAAGCACCGCTCCGCTGGGCCCCTTCCTGTCAAGCACCGCTCCGCTGGGCCCTTCCTGTCAAGCACTGCTCCGCTGGGCCCTTCATCTCAAGCACCGCTCCGCTGGACCCTTCATCTCAAGCACCGCTCCGCTGGGCCCCTCCTGTCAAGCACCGCTCCGCTGGGCCCTTCCTGTCAAGCACTGCTCCGCTGGGCCCTTCATCTCAAGCACCGCTCCGCTGGGCCCCGCCGTCTCAAGCACCGCTCCGCTGGGCACTTCATCTCAAGCACCGCTCCGCTGGGCCCCTTCCTGTCAAGCACCGCTCCGCTGGGCCCCAATTGCACCGCTGGCCCAATGACAGTGCCGGTTCTGTGTTGTGCTAATGTTCACGCAGCACTCGGGCCACCCTGCCTCCTCCATTGCCTGTGGAGACTGTTATCCACTTGATGGACTGTGGCTTTGCACTCCCCAGGATATGACAGTGGGCAAGCCACCCACTGTAGAGACTTGAGAGACTGTGGCTTTGCACTCCCCAGGATATGACAGTGGGCAAGCCACCCACTTGTGAGACTTGAGAGACTGTGGCTTTGCACTCCCCAGGATATGACAGTGGGCAAGCCACCCACTGTAGAGACTTGAGAGACTGAGGCTTTGCACTCCCCAGGATTGAACAGTGGGCATGGTGGCCCCTTCTTGGATCTGGCGTCGTGGACTCATGTGGCTGTGGTGCCCCTCCTTCCCTTCCCCCTGAGGTGCCTGTAGTTTTATCATCTGATGCCCCTGCAGTGTTCTCTCCAACTGACTCAGGTCTCCTGTGTGGGCTTTGCCCATGTGTTGATACACTTTGGCCCACGGACATTTGCAATTTCAGTGACTGTGCTGGACTTATTGCCTCTATTTATCGGTTACGCAATGTTTACACTTGGATTTTTTTGTTTCATTTTCCTATTTTACCATGACTTCAATGAACCTATTTTTTACATAAATTTAGTTTCTCACTTTAATTATATCTTTTTGTTATTCCGGGGGGTTTGGGTGGGGTCACTTTGACTTGGTGCTCTGCATTGGTGTGTAGATAGTTGGGGGGTGGGTGTAATGCATATGTGTGTGCCCGTAACCCTTCCTCCTCCCCCCCTCCCCTGTGTCGTAGGTGCGGTACTCACCGTTGTCGTCTGCGCCGGAGTTCGTACTTGTGGTAGATGAGCAGGTAGACGAGAGCAGGTAGGATGTTCAATTCGGGCTCCATGCTGTCCTCCGTCCTCGTGGAGTGTATAGAGGTGAGCGTTTTCCCGTTTGTAGTCTGTTTCCGCCGTGTTTTTATCGGCGGTGCTCCCGCCCCGGAAAAGGTGGCGGGTTGGTGAGTTGTGATAGGGTGGGCGGTACATTGTCTGCCGCCTGCCTGTTGGCGTGACCGCCGCGCTGTTTGTGTGTCCCGCCGTGGCGGTCGGAGTGTTAAAGTGGCGGGCTCTGTTGGCGGTTCCCGCCAGGGTCAGAATTCCATTTTTTGGACCGCCAGCCTGTTGGCGGGTTGGCCGCCGCTTTATCACCGACCGCCAGGGTCAGAATGACCCCCATTGTGTTGTCAGTTGAAATCATGATCAAACCCCAGCCCACTGACATTCATCCCTACCCTCCCCCCTTCTCGCTACTATCATGGCCTTCTTTCTCTCTTCACGCTGTCTCTCCCCCACACCCTTTCATTTCCATATTCTGTTATCTACTTCTCAGCCTCTTCCTTTATCGTCGATTAACAACTCATAAAAGTTGTTGACTTTCCCCTGCCACTCTCCACCCTACCTGTCTTATTCTTCAGATCAACTCACCCTATGCGCACATCTGTCTCTCCCCTTCTATTGATGACACAGGTAACCTCCACTGTCTGTAACCAACTGCTATATATTATTCTTACCCACTTTCTAATAGAGTCCTCTTAGTTGGATCCCTCTCAACCAAGCCCTCTTCTCTATACCTCTACTCTCTCAAATGTTTTGTCTCTTCCTGCTCCAAAATAAACTCCTCCCAGTATGTTCCCAAATCTAGCACCCATGTCTTCAAAGTTGGGTCTCTTTTTTTTTTTTTTTTACCACCTCAGCTGCACCTTTGAATCATAACTCTGTCCTTCCGGACACCAGCAGCAGCAAGGCATGAAAATCCTCAAAATCCTGCTTTCTTCTACCCTGTTCTTGAAAGCAGTGAACGCTTAGCTGTCATGAACGTGGCACAACTCTCTCTCCCAAGCTCAAGTCGTCTTTTGCTCCCCCAGTCAGACAGCCTGTCCAGCCAGTCACGATGCCATGTGTACCATGCTGAGAGACAACCTGGGACCTCGTCCTTACCAACCGAGCCGCTCCTTTTCCAATTAGGATATGTACCTACCCTTCTTGAAGTTTACAGTACCCACTCCTTGCCTCTCTCTTTGCTGTTTTCTGAAATAGACTCCACTGATGAGCTCTGTAGCAGGGACTATGTAGCTACTGCCACCATTACGGCAGGCTCTGTCTATAGACCTCTATATAGACTATAGGTATATTCCCTTGCAAGCGAGAGTTAACTATAGTAATCTCCCAAATTCAATTACATCCCCTGCCCGCACCGCTCCCCATTGCTTACTATATTACTGTAGATCTGCAGTGAAACATAGACTCAGAGTTCATGACCCTTTTACAAGTTAAAAACTAGATGTTCTTTTTCTTACAGAGGTTTGGCTTAAAGACACTTCTCACAATGTCATGGTCTTCCAGCTTCCTCCTGCCCACTCTATTCTGCATTATGACCTGGAAAATAGACTAGCAGAAGATTAGGTGTAATTTTCAGCAAGTTCAATGTTAGTCAGTTGGCACCAATACCTACGCCTTCTTCTGTTGTCAGATTGGTGAGAACAAACAGCTACAATTACCGCTGATTAGGCCCAATCTCATCTGTCATCCTCTGGGTGACATTTTGAAATATACTGACATATGTACGACGCACATTAGTAATCAATTTATTCCTTCTAAATTTCTAACATATTTTACATGATTTCAATTTACCTTGAGGGGACTGCAATGATAGTTAAACAAATATGTTCTACTTAGTGCTCTGTTCCTGTGATCTCATCCATCACCCCACTCAGCCCACTCCTACTAGAGTTTGAATGCTCAAACTCGTAATCTCAAATGTGTGCCTAATCATCCCTGAAGGCTGGATTCATTGAGGGTTCATCGGACCATTCCCCAGTTCCCTTCCTACAAGTTTCAGCTCACAGCAAAAGCTATGGGTAAATCCAAAAATACTGATCTTGGTTTCGGGATATTATAAACCTTAACAACCCAGCAATACCATCTCTTCTAGCTGTGTCCCCCCAAATCAGTCCCCATAAACACCTCTGTCTCCAGATTCAACAAATGTAAACTGAAGTTTTAATTCTTGATGTTGTGGCTTTACTTTGCCCCCAATCTGACTGTTGTTTAATCCCTCATTTCGCCGTTGCTTAGCTCAGCCTCATTAGGTCGCAGCCTTCCAGACGGCACAGCTGTCTATTTTGTTAAAGACATCTTGGGGACTTTTAGAATATTGACCTAGGAATGCATGCCACTCGTTGATTGCTATTGACTTTTTGGTTTGTAAATCCAACTTTCTGGCTTTCCATTTGCTGGCTTTAACCGCTTTACGCTGTCCAGTTTCAGTTGGTCCCTCCCGTTGCCTAAACTGTTTTTTTCGTATCCGTCCATAAATTTGTTTTCTGTTATCAGGACCTTAAATCTTGTTCTTTTTTTGTCACATTTGCTGTGCATTCAAAGACCGAGGTCAAATGTCAGGCGCTGTCTTTCAAGGGTGTTCGTTTATTGTTCTTTCTCTGACTTCAAAGTGAGAGGATTTATGTGACAATGTTGCTGAATACTGGAGGTAGGAAAGAGTTTTTTTCTAGCACACAAGAATGTTTAAATGAACTGTGTAAGTATTTCAGAAAATATCATAATTATGAACGCAAATGAAGCATGTTTTTTTGTTATTTCTGAAGTGTGTTGGAAACCGACACTTTAATATGATCAAAACAAATCATTAAGCTAGGGGATGCAATTTCCAGACATTTTTGTCTGTGTACTGTATAGTTTTATTAGAAAAAATTTAGGTTTGTGCAAACATAATGGTCATTTCAATTTAAAATATGTTGTCTGTAATGGCAGTGTTTTACCACACCACAAATACTCCACTCTAGGCCACTCCATTCTACTCTGCACTACTCCACTCTACTCTGCACCACTGCACTTTACACCACTCCACTGCACTGCACTCTGCACCACTCCACTCTATGCCACTGCTCTCAAAACCGCTCCACTCTACCCTGTACCACTCTACTCTCTGCCAGTGCATTCTTCTCCACTCCAGTCTAGGCCACATCAATCTACTCTGCACAACTCAACTCTATGCCACTGTACTCTACACCACTCTACAATGCTGCACTCTACTCCACTGCACTCTACGACAGTACACTCTACACAGCTGCTCTCTGTTGCTGCACTCTACACCACTACACTCTACTCTGCATCACTCTACTCTGTGACACTGCTCTCCACGCCCTCTACTCCACTCTGCACCACTGCACTCTGACACTCTACTCAACATTGCACTCTCTGCCACTGATTTCTACACCACTCTTTCCTGCACTACTCCACATCTATGCAACTGCACTTTAAGGCACTATATTCCACTCTGAACCACTCTATGCCACTCAACTCTACTCTGCACTCTACACCACTGCACTGTACTCTGCGCTTCTACCCTCCATCTCTGCATCACTCAGCTCTATGCCACTCCACTCTGCACCACTTTACGCCACTGTATTCTATGCCACTGCACTCTACGCCACTGCACATTATGCCACTCTACTTTGTGTCACTCCGCTCTTTGCCATTACGTACTAATCCATGCACTGCATTATATGAAGCTGCATTGTTCACCACAGAAATCAATGCCACTGCACTTTACACCACTATACATGCAAAATGTAGATGCCAGTGCACTTTACCAGTCCACTCTACTCTGTCACTCCACTGTATGCCTCTCTATGGGGCTCCACATTAGGCCATCCCAATACATGACACTCTCTGCCACTCCAGCCTACAACATTCTGGTACACTCTTCACCATTCCACTCTACAAAACTCCATTCCACTAACCTTTAGTCATGCTGAACACCAGCCAAGCTGGTGAACAGCGTGGCTACAGCACATTGGCAAAGACTATAACTCTTGCATAGGCGAGCCCAATTGGCTTAGCCACTGCTTGTTTTGTTTGATGACACAATTTTTGTTATGTGTAGCCGGGCAGCGTTTGGGAGCATAACACCACTGCTTTTTGTTGGCTAGCCTCACCTACTTTTGTTGCTTATCACCACTTCTTTTTGTAACTTAGTTCCAACTAAATGTCTCTGTTACTTTGTGTAGTGGTATTATTAGGAATAGCATCTTTCGTAAATAACACTTCATAAACTAACGGTTACATTGACAGGCAAGTGCGAAAATCAACACCTCGCAATGAAAGGCGCAGGCAAAGGTGTTAAGCAAAGAAAAGGGAACAAACAAAGAACAATAAGGTGCCATGGGAGTCACACAAAAAACATGAGATGAGCTTTAAAAAATAAAACTGACATCACACTTATTCGGACGGATTTGGAGGAGTCTTAAACATGTCCAGAAGCTCACGAGAAATATTTGAGCACAAAACAATCTACACACACACATTCACGCATAACAGAAGTTGTTCACGCAAATATGACAGAGGTAGACACGAAAAATATTTGGAGAAAAAAGGTCACAAGCTGGAGGAGGAACATTTATAAAAGAGAACGTAGGCAAAGAGAATAATGGACAAAAAAGTGAAAATGCCTTTCAACAAGAGGTGGATAAGCCAGAAGAACATGGAAAGTGGTGGAACAGAGGGACCACACCGTACACACAAAAATGAACAAAAGATTGGATTGAAAGGACAGTATGAGATGAGATGCATTGAAAAGTATTAACATTTAGCAGAGTAACGTGGAAGTATGGGATTATTCTATTCCATTCTAATATATTGTTGCTTAGCTGCACCTCTTTCTGTTGAACTATTTACGTAGCTTGTCTACACATCTCAATGTCAGTTAGCCCCACATTTTGATGTTGCTTGAACATGTTTCATGACGTAGTTTATCCCCAAATTTTGATGCTTGGCCCTAGATTTTGCAGATCCCCATGTTTCGGTGACACTGAGCCCCACATCTTAACAAAGCGTAACTGCATTTCTTTGTTTAGCTTTATCCCATTTTGTGATGCGAGTTGCCCTCCCTTCGTGATTGGTTTTGTTTAAGGCTGGGTGAAGTTTTCTTTGAAAAGGCATAATTTCCTGTAATTTCTGGCAGTTTGCGAAGTACTTGTTATTAAAAATTGCCAGATTTTATAATTTCTAGTCTGTTCCGATGCAAATTCTATAGCGGATGCTAGAGAATAATGTGACCAAACCAAGCAAGGAAGATCCTGTTCATGGAACGTGAAGTATTTTTGCACTATTATTTTTAGAATGAAATGCATCCTAGAATCCAAATTGGACGGAAGGATACATTTCACACTAAATTATAGAACTAAGGGCCAGATG
This sequence comes from Pleurodeles waltl, assembly GCF_031143425.1. Lineage (NCBI taxonomy): Eukaryota > Metazoa > Chordata > Amphibia > Caudata > Salamandridae > Pleurodeles > Pleurodeles waltl. Next base: position 492,014,976 of record NC_090440.1, read on the forward strand.
TATCAAAGCTTTTTGCATTCACAAACGGTGCGAATGCCCGTTTGCAAATGCAAAAAGCCATTTCAGAATGTATCAAAGGCATTCTGAATGCAATTTTAAGGAATCCCTAAAATAGCGATTCCTTAAAATAGCGACCCTGTTTAGAGAGTCCCAAATTACGACCCTCTAAATAAGAAATCGCAAATAAGGATTCCTTATTTGCGATTTCTAAAGCACATGTAAGAAGCAATTCCTTAATACGAATTGGGCATTAAGTAATCGCTATTACCACCAAGTTAAACTTGGTGGTAACCATGTGCAAATTTAAAAAATGCATTTAAAATGCATTTTTAAAATTTACATGTAAAGCGCACATGCCCTTTTGGCATGTGTGCACCTTACATGTTGTAAAAAAATGTTTTGGGGTGCAGCAGAGGGGGCCCTAGGCCCCCAGCACCCTGGACTTTGCATTTCCCAAAATTGCGAATTCCAGTTAGGAATTCGCAATTCGGGACATGCAAAATATTTGCAAATATGGGCCGACAGGCCCATAGATGCGAATGGGGGCTGTATCGCAATTTGCGATTCGGTAATAGCATTTGCGATTTTTAAGAAATCGCTATTACCGAATCGCAAATGTGATACATTGCATTTTGCAAATCAGAAATAGCGATTTCTTAAAAATCGCTATTTCCGATTCGCAAAATGCATTCTTGATACATCTGGCCCTAAATTCCAGTTTTGCATTTCACATAATTTCATGTAATTTTCCAAAATGTTGCGTAGTTATACAATAGAAAATTGCAGGAATGTTACACACCTTTACTTCTGTTTATTCTAGCTGGTATAATGTACCTGTCCTTGTCACTGTGTAGAGTAGCCCATCTCTTGGTGGGTTTTAGCCTATAAACTGGTTTAGTTTAGCCCCAGTTCTTGGATTGGCATAGGCTCAGTAAGATGCCAGTGTGCTCTGAGATGAAAGAGGAGTGCGCTGAAATTCCACATCTTATCACAATCTGTGTATTAATTAGCCAGACATTTACAATGTTTTAAAAAATCACAACAATCAACTGTATTTTCATTAACCTAAACATACTGAAGATGTGATAATGTGTCACTGAATGGAAATATTGTACCTTGTAGCAGCGAACCTTGAATTAATGATTGACATGTTAGTCTTGAAGTATCACACGTGCATTACAAACTTTATCTACTGACTAAACTAAAGCAGATAGTTCATTAATAAGCCCATTTTATTCATACTGTGTGACGAAGCTGCTTCCATTACCATTCAGTTATAGAGCTAGTCATTTGTGCAGTACTGTTAAGTACTGGTTCGTATTTGCAGAACTTTCCTTCAACTAAAATAAAGAGTGTGGATTTATTTTGTTTCAATAATGTAGCCTATTGACATCTAGAAGACCTAATAAATGTTGGTAATCTTGAAAGTAATTTTTCCCATTGAAAATAATACAGCTTGTTTATTTGTTTTCTAGGAGAGTTTGGATATAGGTGATGATGACGATGATGATGATAAGGTATGTGCTGAAAATTGTCACATTTTATAGGCCCTTTCACTTTTGAAAACATTGTTCTCACTCTGTCATTAGAAGTGAAGGTAAACAATATTCAATGAGTTAATAATCATATTTCCAAGCTGCCAAATAAGAATAAAGTGAAGCTTGGTCGGTTATAGTCATTACAATATAGGTGTGCTTTCTACCCTAAGTAAAGTGACAACTCATACAATATGCGGTGCTCCATAAATTGCTTACTCTACTAAAGAAAAAAATGACCTTAAATATATGTATGATTACAATATTCATGGATGGTTCGTTACATCATGATATTTTGAGGCAGAGATGAGTTTGACCTTTCAGGGAGGTCCATGACACACAATTTAGTCTTGGGATGTTTTCTGATTCACAGTGGTGAAGGGGGAAGTCTTAAATGTTGTAGTGTGTGAGATCATCTCGGAACAAACAAAATAGACTTAGGCCCTGATTACGAGTTTGGTAGACTGGAACACACGTCTGCCAAATTCCTGATACGGTGGCCACCACTGTGGTGACGACCCCCTCCCTGCCGGCCCCATTATGACTTTCCCGCTGGCTTAATAGGAGTAATTTCTGTAGGTTTCTGCCAGCCAGCCCAGCTGGAAAGTGGCAGCAGCATTGTCACTGGATCGTAATCGAGCCGGTGGCAATGCAGCTGCCCTCAGTGGCAGCAGCACCCTCGTAATGCACACTGTCTGCGCAGTGAACAGTGCGCATTACAAGGGTGCTGGGCAGGGGGACCCCTGCCTGCACTGTCCATGCCATAGGCCCCCTTGTGGTCCCCTGCACCTGTTCTCTGCCAGCCTTTTCATGGCACTTTGTTTCTTAAAGATAGACCGAATACCTTTCTAGATCAGGTTTCAAATGCATATATTTTCCTACAATAGGCGTTCAGTATTAGCACATACATATATAAATTACATTTGTAGCTCTTAATGCATAAAAGCAGAATGCTTCTTGTGACACAAAGTGTCACTGCTGTATTGATGTTCTTTATGGTAATATTTTGTCCCAACAATATTCCCTTCCAACATCCGCTACCTTTCTTAACAATTGGAAACTGATTGCTGTACTATTTATATTAATGAAGCACACTATTTGCAACTTTTTGCAAAAAGTTGCTGGGCTCCGTGCCAGCGTTAACAACTTTTTAACAGTAAGTCTCACGCCGATTTAACACCAATTTAGTTATTGAGACAGGTAAATGGTGACTTTTTGTGAACTGTCACTTTATGCTGAGAGGAGTTTAAGGATCACAACACGAAAAGGAGCTTGTTGCAATAAAGTAAAAACCTTTTTGCTATAGCTAGCCAGTCAAGGCATGTGTAGAACATAAACGGGGCTCATTTTAGAATTAGGACTTCTTTGCATCTCGGTTAAAATGTTACAAATTTGTATGCTTTTCCCAGTCAGTAGCACTTTTCAACTTTTCAGTAACATATTTTGTGAATGTCCATCATGATTTCTAAAACATTTTGTGATGCGCTGTTAACTGCATTTTTGCAAAAGGAGCTGCTGCACGAGCAGTCACCAACTTTGCTTTGCAGCTGCTTTTTAGGTTTCCCCAACTAGACAGCTTTTGCTGTCTCTAGGGCAATGCCTCTTGTAAATCATAATGCTTCTTGTAAATCAGAATAAAAGCTTACAGGTAAAGCCTGCCCATTACTTACCATTAGTTGGCTTTTTTTTGCCACTGCTGCTTCTTATTCTGCAGTCTGCCTTCCTTGTGTTTGTTCCTTCCCTCATTTTGCCCCTCCTTTTATCCCTCCCCTGGAACATTGCCTCATTACCATCCTTTATATTGGCTGGCTTGTAGTTTTCCAAAGCTCACTTTTTAGAGAACTACTTTTTTCTTTTTCGTTAAGTACTCCATAAGAGTGCATGGATTTTCCATCTCTCTTCCTCATGTGCTTTTTCCATGACCAAGTACATGCCCCACTGCGATCCGTTTTGCTCTTTCTCTCTCAAGTGCTACTCTCTCTCCCTCTTTCATATATGTTTCTCTGCAGCACTGAAACCACCACCGAACTCCGTGTTGCTCTCTAACTCATGTGCTGCTTTTCCTCTCCTTTATCACTTCTGCCCCTACCCAGCTTTATTTTAGTTTTTATATAATCCTACCTGCCTCCACCATGCTGCTTCCCACACCCCCTTCTCCGTTTCTCACTCACCCCTCGTGGTGCTGTTACATTGTTAAATTATTTACATTTTTGGAAGAGCCCTGCAGCTCCCATTTGCTGCGGACTACTCCTTTTGCTGTAATGCACCTTAGAACAAGTGAAAATGTATTTTTCTATTTACCGAATCAAATAGAGTCCGCCATCTTGGATTAGTAAATAAAAGGATAAATAAAATGATGCCCGCGTCATTCAGCATGTGCTCAAATGTGTGGTGGTGTGTGCATGAATGTCCATCAAACATACGTGTGCCGCATAAATGACGCAATCATCAGTAGTTTCATGACGCATATGCGCTATGCATTCATCACCTTATGACACATTTTTGGCTTTGCTTCATAGACTTAGCTGATGCACTCCTTTCTGCATCATGCTCCTGATAGGAATCTTTTCTCTCACACACTGTGTATTCAAAAACTTAAAGGTTACCCCCAAAAGTTCTTTTTTGAACCACAGTAGATATAACTGCAAATATGGTGCTGTTGTTTATTAAGACCCCATAAAGACGGTTATTTATTAATAACAAATAGAAAGAAAGGAAGCATTCTGCTATATACTCATGCTTATGGATTGCCTTTCTTAATTTCCTTCCTGTTCTTATTTCTTTATGCCAAAAAAGGCAATTAAAAGTAAAGTGGTGTTCATCCTTGGATATGACTTGAAACGTCCTGGTTTCTGTTTCCCGTCGTAAGTAGGTCGTGGGCTGTCACAGTCCTCTCATGCCGACAGTTTTTCTAGATTCTGGTGCTTGTTAAACAAGACAGACCATGCTTCTGGAAATTGTAACACACCCTGGGAGAGAGTTACTGTTTATAAATTATATCCATCCAGAGTATGCAGTTCAAAAACAGAAGAGCTGCATATCTCCCTTTTTATGTCGACTCTCCATCTGTAAGACGATATTATTGCATTGCCCGCGCTCCAATGTCCAGTATATGTCACAGTGAAAGATAAGACTATGCTGGGAACCTGCACACTTCCAAATGAACTGATAGTTTCCCAGCATTTCTCTGCCTGCATGACGTTCAGTCCGTTCCCTGTTTTTTTATTCCTTTATTAGACGTAATGCAGACTCCAAACTCAGCAACCTGTCTTTCTCTGCAAACCCCTAGTGCAGGCAGCCTTTGATTCAAAAAGTGTGGCAGCCATTGACATCATGTCACCAGCACCACGAGGAGTGGTAAAAGGGAATCGCCATGTTGCTGAGCGACCCAGCTCCTTCCAATTTACCTATGAGCAGTCCCGAATACATTTTTAAAGAAGCAGCAAATGTTGAGTCGTATGCATTTTTCAGATGCACTGACTAAAAAATTCTTTGGTTTCCCATTACCCCAGAAATAATATCCCATCAGAGTAGGTAATGCATGCATCTTTTACCTGGTACAGTAAGTATTCCTTACAAGCATTAAATGCCTAACAGTACCATTGATGACGCATTAGAAACGATGTTCATCTGAAAAGCTGTACAAGAATACAACATATGGCAATATGGCCGGAGTAAATGCAGTATCAGGATTAATGTCACTCAGTACATAAATCTAGCCAGGAAATCACTGATAATTTTAAACATTTTATCATAGACTGGTCGACCATAGAGCGCTCACCTATTGAGTTATAATGCCATGACATTGCCCCACGGAGGTGCCATAATGTATCTTTGGTATTCCCTTGCAACTACTTAGTTTACAAAATGGAATCCTTGGTTACATGTCACCTGTGCCTTCTGTTCACAGAAATTACTGTACCAAACTGCTTATGTGGCATGACAGAAACATAATTTCTTCGCTTAGATAGCAGTGAGTGGAAAACCAAACAAGGCCTAAATGAAGCACAACACTTCTGTTATTAGAATTGTGGAGGAGGCAAAGTTACTTGTATTTCCTTTTAGGTACTGAAGTTGTCATGCAAATGGGATGAATTGGGATTAGGGAGTGTGATCACTCTTGCTTCTTCTCAGACCTGCCTCCCTTCCAAAGCTGGTCACTTTCATGTAGGTATTGGAATTCTTTTTTTTATAAACAATTTTATTAGTTTTTGCATAACAACTTAATAGCAGTAGGTCACATCTGCACCTGATAGGCATATTGATATACAAATTCCATTTAGTGTGCATGTGTACATAATCACCACATATTGTGGTGTTCAGGAACACATCACTCAAATGTCATCACACACAAGTCATATTATTTGATCAGGTTTCCCATGTTCCCGTCCACCTCCCCCACACCCTGTTATACTTGGCTGGGCCCCCTCTTGCTTCATATACCAACTTTTCTTGCTGGGCACCCCAGTCCACCCCCCTCCGCCACCGAGCAATCGCCGGTGCCGTCTCCACATTCCAGCCGCCTGCAATATCCCTTTTGGCCACAAGCATACCACCCCCAGGAAGGCTCTCTCCGCTCTGCCAGTCCCCACTCCCTCCAGGACACCCAACAGGAGTGGTAGCGGGGCAGCCTCCACTTGCAGGATCTTGGAGATTTTGGCTCTGACCGCACGCCAGAAGGTTGTTATATCAGGGCAAGCCCACACCATATGTTAGAATTCTGCCTTAGGGCTTGCACAGCGGGGCAGTCTGCCTGGGGTTGGAGACCCCCTTTGTGCATTTTATCGGGTGTGAGGTATACTGTATGCAGGTAATAAGTTTGGACCATACGAAAGCGGTAGTCATAGTTACGTTCCTTGGGGCCATCAAGGTATCCCGCCAATCCTCTTCCTCTATTCGGCCCAGCCAACTCTCCCACCTCTCTCAAAGCCTTTTGAGTGGTACCGCGCTGTATTGGTGACCAGGGTGCGGTATATCTGAAACATTCCCACCTGCCCAAACCACCTGTCAGGGATTTTGCTTCCACCGGGCTAAACTCGGGAGAGGGCTGTGCCATTCTGGATGTGCGTGCTCAATGCATGCCAGAGTTGAAAGTATTTAAGAAACTGGGTCTTAGTGAGCGAGTACTGCCGCTGAAGCTCCTGAAAAGACCACATATGGGAGCCAACCCAGACGTCTACCAAAAGTGAAATGCCTATATGGTCCCACTTCTGGAACCTCTGCAAGGTGGAGACTTCACCAAGCCATGCTCCCCGCCATAGCGGGATCTGCTGGGTGAGCCTCCACCACATCCCGCCACCTCCTGTGCGCCCTCCACCACTGCAGCACCACCCATGTCACTTTAGGAATCTTACACGGTAGGGGGTTACCATATAACATCCCAAGCAGTCTGGGAAAGCCCATCGTCAGGAGTTCGAGCTGGTACACTGGATCCGATCAACCACTCCCCAGCATGTCATTAAGCACCTGTAAGTGCATTGCTAAGTAATAGAGATATAGGTTGGATATGCCTAACCCCCCTTCATTCACATCCCTTTGACAAGGGTGGAATGCAAGCCTAGAGCGAGAGTTGAACCATAGGAATTGTCGCACCATTGAATCCATTGCTCTAAACAATCTCCTAGGTATCTGGTGGGGGAAATTCTGGAGAAGATAAAGGAACTGGGGCAGATCCATCATTTTATATAGCGCTATGCTTCCCAGGACACTTATAGGCAAGGTCTGCCATCTCTGTAGGTCACCTCTGATCCATTGAGTGACCATGCCAATTCGGGCAGCAGGGCCACACTCCCAAGTACCGGAAGCTGTTGCGTCGAATAGGAATATTGTCCTGCCAGTCATAGCAATCCCTTGCAGGATGCAGTGGGACCAGGATGGACTTACTGGGGTTGAGTGTCAGGCCAGAGGCCTCAGAGAACAGCCTCAGTAATTGCAGAGATCGGGACCCGCTACTGGCCGGGTTAGCCAGGTACAGAAGTAAGCCATCAGCGTACAATACGGTCTTCACACCCAATGGGGAAAGAACATCCGTCAATCAATGGGTCTTCTCTTATAATCTCTGCAAGCAGCTCTATCGCTAGTGTGAAGAGAAGTGGGTATAGAGGGCACCCCTGGCGGGTTCCCTGGCAAGTAGGAAAGGGGTCTGACACAACCCCGTTCAGCTGCACCGAGCAGTTGGATTGGAATAAAGTAGCCGCACCCGTCTACAATATTTAGGGCCAATCCGAGCACTTAAAAGCACCTGGGAGAGATACGTCCAGTCTACTGTGTTGAACGCTTTCTCAAAATCCATGAGAAGGAGCGCCAGGGGAGGGGTCAGGGAGCCACGGTAAGCCAACGCTGCATGCAACCGTCTAAGGCAATGCCTGGTACTCCTAGTCGGCATAAAGCCACATTGGTCCGGGTGAATCAGGGAGGGCAGCACCTTTTTCAGCCTGGTGGCCAATATTATAGATAGAATCTTAATATGGATATTAATGAGTGAGATAGGGTGGTAGGCAGAACAATGCAGCGATGGAAGGTAGGTCTTTGGATCACCACAATAGTGGCCTGATCAAGGCCCGGGGGAAAACCGCCTGTCCGTTCAGCTTCCTCATACATGCTCAACTGGTGTGGGGCCAGGATATTGCTACATTTGCTGTAAAGCTCCGCCGGAAACCCTTCAGGGCCCGGGGTCTTACCAGAGGCCAAAGCCGAAATAGCAGTCTTGACCTCTTCTAGTGCTATGGGTTCGTCGAGGCCATGTCTCTCTGTTGCTGAGATTCTAGGGAAGGACACGTCCCCCAGCAAGGGGGCCTCCCTCTCTGATTGGGGTCTAGGGCATTCCTCGTAAAGTCTTGCATAGTAAGTAGCAAAGCTTTACACAATATCGTGGGGTGTCTGGGAGGTGGCACCCGATCTATCAACAATCTCAGGGACTACCCTGCCTGCTAAGGGCCGGGTTGCCAGCCAGTGTATCAGTTTTCCATTTTTGTCACCCCATCTGCACACGCGGGCCGTCGAGGCTCGCCACATGTGCCTTGCAGATTCAAGGGTGAGATGCCGGATTTCCTCTCTAATTAGGCTTAGCTGTCTAGTAATGGATGCGTGCGTGGTTAGGAGAGTTGCTGCTCAAGGTGTAGTGCCTGGGCCTCAAGGCCCGTCACTTGTTGGTTCCTCGCGTGTTCTCGTACTCAGAGAAGATGTTTGGCATGTCCCCTGAGGGTGGCCTTACAAGCGGCCCATATTGTGCCCGCTGCCGGCACAGACCCCAAGTTGTTCTCAAAGTATTGGGTGAACTGGTCTCTCAGGGCCTGAACATAATTGCCATCCTGGAGGTGCCAGGCATTCAGTCGCCACAATGGGCGTTGGGTTACGCCATTGCTATCCGATTGGACAAAGAGTGGCATATGGTATGAGACCCCACGCAGCAGTGTCTCCGCACAAGTAACCCGAGAAACGTCTAGGGCCGGCATGAAGAGGAGGTCTATTCTAGGGTGCCAAACCCGCCACACATCACAAAGGCCCAGGCCATCCGCCCAGTGGCTCAGTCTTGCGGCTAGAGCAACCCGACTCACAGAGGGTGACCCGGAGGTGTCAATCTCCGGATTCATGACAGAGTTGAAGTCACCTCCCAGGATTATCAAACCTGGGGGTAGCTGTGCCACCACCTCCTGGAGAGTCTCTATGAATTGTTCCAATGCTCCGGGGGGGCGTAAGCACTCAGGAGGTTAATTGGTTGCCCTCTGAGTGTGCCTGACACAAAATCATAGCGTCCTTGCGGATCTAGCTGAGTTGTAGTGACCCATATGGGTAGCGTGCGGTGCAGCAGGATAGCCATTCCTCTAGAGAAGCCCACGTGGTAGACTGTCATATCCACCCCATGCGAGCATAGGGCAGTTGGTGCCAAGCAAGTGTGTCTCCTGGAGTAAGACTATAGAAGGGGCAAAGCGGCAGAGGACATTGAAGGCAGCCGAGCGCTTGATTTTATCTAGGAGCCCCTTAACATTCCTGGAAAGAACCTGTTCAGAAAGCTCCAGTGTGTGTGGGGAACCGGTGTTGACTTACGTAAGGCTTTTGCCCTAGGGGCGCGATGTCACCATCTGAAAGAAAAACATTAGTACAAACAAAACTTAACCATAACATGACAGTAGAGAGTTCCACTGTTACTTCATCACATCCCCCAACTGCTCCCACCCCATACTTCCATCCCTGAAGCATCTGTCGCCCCTGAACACAACCAAAACCTCAAAATCAAGGTGTCTGTTATGGGTGTGGAGTGGTGGACCCCTCCATATAGTTGGAGTTCTGCAATGTTGCTTCCCTTTGTCCCGCATCTGTTGCCAGTGAAGTTATCTCCCTCTCGCCTCCGTTATAGTTGCATGGGATCAGTTTGTCCTTATGTCTCATGATCATGATAAGACGCTCAACCTCATGGTCCGGCATAGGTATCTTGTCTTCCGGCCACCCGAGGCGGCCAGTCCCTTCGGATCTCTTGGTTTTGCTGATTCCTTCTTCTTGGGTGGCTGAGTCGGTCCACTCCACGTCCTACGGCGGGACCGAGTACATCTGCGTCCGCCCTGCAACCCCGGCAAGTCAATGTGGCTAGGACCCGGGGAGTTTTCTTCTCAACGGGAGGGGCCCTTGCGGATGACACGGTGCTCTTCAGTGAGCCAGTCCCATGCCGCGTCTGGCGGGTCAAAGAAGAAGGATTTCCCATCCATGAGGACTTTAAGGCCGCAGGGGAAAGGAGCATGTATGACAGCTGCATTGCTCTCAGTTTTTGCTTGACTCCCTCGAGTGACGTTTATTTTGTCCTTCTCTTGTGTAATCGGGGAAGATACTGATCTTTTGATTGTCCCAGGGGTGATCCCGGTGCACTCTTGCTTCCCGGAGGACAGTGTCGCGGTCCTTAAAGTTGAGAAATCTAGCAATTAATAGTCGTCTAGGTCCTTCTGGCGGGGGTCTGGGCGCCAGCGCCCTTTGAGCGCGCTCTATGACAAACCAAGGGGACAGCCGTTGCTCTGGGACCCAGGATCTAATCCAGCGCTCCAGAAACTCGACCACCTGGGTCTTTTCTCCTTCCCGAAAGCCAACTAAGCGCAAATTGTTGCATCTTGAGCGGTTTTAGGAATCCTCAGCTCTATGGTGAAGCTCACCAGTACGGGTCAGCAGTTGGGCGACTTTGGTTTTAAGGTCTGTGATTTCGTTTTCTGCTAGGGAGCCTCGGTCTTCTACTTCTTTGATGCGGCCCACCGATGTCCGCAGGTCTTGTCACAGTAAGCCCACATATACCCTTACTTCACCAATTTTTGTTTCAACAGCTAATTGTGAGGATTGAATGGCTTGCAGGATTGTGCCCACTCCCTCCATGACAGTGGTCTCTGCTGACTTGCCACTCGTCCCTTGGGGGGCTGTCTGTGTTGTGAACTGGTCAATGCACTGCTGGGACGCTGGTGGCTGTCTATTAGTTTTGTCTTCCCCATGGTGGGCTTACGGGTCCTGGGCACTGTGTCCCCCCACATACCTCTATAGGGTCACACACCGCAGAGCTACCACTGCAGAGACTTGGGTGATTATTGCTCGCCGCAGGGGAGGTGTTCTAGGGCCCAGTCACGAGGGACCACATAGTCATCAGGGATCAGAAGGAGGGGTAAGGGGGTGACAGATGAGGGGAGGCCTACACGAGTCTTGGGAGTGGAGCGCATCTCACACCGCATCTGCAGCCCACTCCCACCCAACCAGCACTCCTCCTCAATCTCTTCACTTGGCTCTCTTCTCTTCACCACACCTCTTGTTTCGCTGGGCGCCTCCACCTCTGATGTTTTGCCCCCCGTAGCCCTCACTCAAAGGCTCCTCACTTGCCTACAGTCTGTAGGGGGCCCACATCTGTAGCAGTCTCAGACCCGCGGCCCCTTCTCCAACCTCCATCATCTTGCTCCTGTTCGCGTTCAGATTTCACGGGCCGCCCGCAATGCACCTGCATCTCAGGCCGGGCACGCCGCACCTGTCCGAGCCTCGTCCACCCTCTGCCGCACCTCTACTCCGGCCCGACCTGCTCAGTCCGGGCCCCAGGACAGGCAAGTCGCTCTTCCTCTGAGGGGGTCCTGGCCCGCACGCACAGGCAGCAGGACCACCCCATCCCCAACTAGGGTGTCAGGACTTCTTGCGCCGGTGCGGTGCTACCCTCTCCTCCTCATTTGGGTCTGTTCAGCCTGGGCCCTGTTCTCCTCACAGCACACCTGGATCTTCCGCCTCCCCTCACCGCTCCCGTGGTCAGAATCCGATCTTCAGCTGCTGGGCCAGACCGTCGACCGGAGTGTCGCGGCTCCCTGCACACTCTGCTGCCGCTTCCCAAAGAGTCAGGGCTCCTCCTTTAGGCCGCACCGGCAGCCACCAGGCCGGCAGCCTCGCGCGGGCCCAGACCCCCAGCTGGCCTCCTCAATCTCCCTGCAAATCGTTTATGCCCCTGACTCATCTCTTGGCCTTCAGGCGGGGTTGCTGCCGTGTTAGGGACAGACAGGATGCGGGAAGAAACAGGGCTTGCAAGATCAGATGATGGAGGGGTCCGGAGCACTCTTAGAGTGCGACCGCCATCTTGATGCCCGAAGCCACGCCCCCCAGGTATTGGAATTCTTAATTTTGTAAGGCTGTGGATCTCTGCACTAAAGGATGTGAAACGATTCACACCTATGTACAGGAGGGAGTACAGTGGTATTTATATACCGAAGCCCCGCAGCTGCAGAAGCTCTTTTTTTTTACAGTGCTGGAGTGCCAGAAAGGTGTTTTTTTCCTCCCATTCCGGGTTCAACAACCACCAATGCGCAGGTGAGACACCATCACAATTCTCACCTATGGAGGTCAACTGAATCTTTGAACTTGGTAAAGAAGGTAGTAGTCAAAAACATTTAATCACAAATCAATTCCATCATACCATAAGATTTCAGGACACCATAAACAATTTTCCTCTAGATCAAACACCAGACCGAATAAAGTTTCAAAGCATTATTAAAATCTCAAAATCAATGTCACATAAATGGTCTGCAAACTTAGTTATAAACATACATGAAAACCATAGTTTGACCAAAGCATCTGAAAACATTAAACCTACTAAATATCAACACTATTAGACACTCCAAAATGAATATTGTAGTTTAGCAACAACACAATATGAACATTATTACCAGAATTCAAAGCAAATGATGATGACATCAGTAAAGCATGATGATTACATCAGTAGATCATCAAAATACAATTTCCACAATCAGTTTCAGATTTCAGGTTTCAGAGCTGGGCCATTCCTCACACTAACCAGAACTGAGAGTTGCATGTTTGGGAACGGGCTAACACATTTGGGCAAAAGCAAATATAAAAGACGGCAAAAATATTTTGGAAAACATCTAACTAATATAACTCACTACAAAAATATGATGGTGTAAGTTACTAAATGAAAGAGAAACAAGAAACCACATTTAGTTATACCTCCTCGTGGGACAGCTGACAGCTTTGAGTCATCGAGACAGAGCATCACAACCATCTTGCATCAATTGACAGCATCATCAGGACAGTGCAGAACACGAGCTGCACTTAGGACAGATCAGCAGTTCAGAATTAGTTGGCCTTATTAGTACTAAACCACATACCCGAATAGGGCAGTTAAGTCTATGATGAGAAAACTCATCAGGAAACTCAGAGAAGCAGAGTGTGAGAGAACAGACATAAGCAGACATTAACTGTCTCTAAGAAGGTTCAGAAGGGAACTGACATCAAGAAGTTTCAGGACAGACTGCTCCCTAAGACAATTCAGAGGGGATCTGCACACGATTCCAAAGTTATTCACCAATCAAATAACCAAAATCCATTTGATTGGTCCTCATTGTTGGCACCAGTTTCAGCATCCAGTCATTGCAGATGGCACCACCAAGTTTTGATACATTTAGAAATATTCACAGCAAATATGTGATGTCATCTTCCTACATTTACAGGATTCAATCTGCTATATGCAGTTTGTTTCCCATGGCACTCAATAAGTAAACTAATATTCTTTCACTTGAGCAGAGTAGCCTCCTGCTTCATTCAACAGCTAGCACAAATATTGTTACAATAGTGCATCTGAAACATCTCTTCTCCTGGAATACAATAGAACATTCAATATGATGTTCTCAGCCTAGAGAAAGAATTCCGGTTAAAGTGGAAAAAGCAAACAAATACAATTTTCCATGACTGCTTGCAAAAACGAACTTTCAGGCCTAGTCAAGTTAAGAAAGCCTAATGCACATTAATACATTTAATACAAAAATAAAACATATTGCTCACCCATAAATTCAAATCAAATATGCAAAGTAATTATTTTCTAAAACATCATTCATGTTATGTTAATGCATTTTTAAACGTATATTTATTTTCAACATGTTATGAAAGCTATTCAATTCAATATAAGCATGTTTAGTTCTCATTCACTTAATACTGAGAATACATTTTATTTTTTAGTGTTTCACTTGTAAATAAAACTTTCATGTTAATGTATGTTAATGTTTATTAATAATTCACTCAAAAATAAATGCACAATGTTTTCTTGTCAGAACACGAAAGGTAGGTTCTAATGTCCACCTCATTTTAAACGTGGACTTTTCATTTCTACGTTATTTTTCTCATTTAAGCCTTTAAAACACATGTTTGTTAGCTGCTACATGCCACGTCTATGCCACTAATCAATTAGAAACACTTGGTCCCTCTCAATCCCTCCTCTGATGGCAATCTGTGCTGTCTCAAAAGAATTATTCTCATTTACAATGAGACAAGTCAGCACCTTGTAGTTTGATAACGCATAGATCTAGGTTTGCGATAATTGTCAATTCTTTTCATTGCCTGATAGTATCTGTGTCCCATGTTCTCTATTTCCCTTTCTTCCCTCCTCTCTTTATACTTTGCTCTCTGTTTTCTCCAGAAATTGTAAACTTTGTAAAATTCAAGTGCACAAATTATGCCCAGTGTCACAATCAAAAACAGTTTCAGGATCATCTTCACAAAACCATTCACAAGGTACCAAACTAAGATCCTACCTTAAAAGATCCTTCACCTGTATGTTTCCCAAACATTGGCCTATCTTAGGTCAGTTAAGTAATGTCTTAGGCTTCTCAGATTAGATAAGTATTTCCGCTCCATATTTCCTTGCTGTTGTTTGGAATGTAAGTGCCACATGTTGCAATTTCAAAATTCTGTGGACTCCTCCCTCTTTTGCTAAAAGAATGTCTAACGCAAGGCGGTCCTGAAGAATCATCAACCTTTCAGCAACCATTTCTGTCTCCATTATGAGCATTGCACCTGAAAAATCAGGTGACATCCTCTCTACAGCCATTTATAACTTCCTTATCCTAATATCATCAACGATCATTCCCACTGATGGAATAATAGCTCCAAAAATATCTCCTGTAATTTCTCAACCACTTGCTCCTCTTGAAACTCATTTTAGGTTTCTCTTGAAACTCATTTTAGGTTCCCCTCAGGATTGTCAATCTTGTCAACTTGGTAAATTTTCGGGAAATCCACTCCCAAATAGCATGCACCATACCAGCCTTTTGACAATTAGTAATTGGCGTTCTTACCATAGATGTAATAAACACCAGGTACAGCGGGGTCTTGTCCATTTAGCATAAAACGGCATACATTCTTGAATAGGATCACATGCCTGCATTCACTCGTTCCTACAAACTTATTGTCAGCTTTTGATTGTGGCCTACAAATACAAAGCGTTCCTACATGTTGCCAATCTAAAGCTAAGCGTCCTTCTGTATCAGGTGTGTTGTGAAATTATTTCTTCTTGCTAACTATTCCCATGTCTATCCTTTCCTTCATTGCTTTCCTTTTGTCATCTACCTGGTTAATGAACTCCCTTTCTACCTGTGTGAGAATACATGTCAGGTTATTCCTGTGTGCATAGGCTGCCCCAAAAGTCAGTGTAGGCTCAAAGAAACCTCCTACTATATCTATGTTTCTAGCTTTTACAATATTGTGCAAATGCTGATTAACGGGAACAAACAAGAAAACTGCATCGAAGTTAGAATACAAATATTGAATGTACACCTGGTTGTACAAACGTGATTATAATAGACTGCAACTATTCCCATAAGTTAGTGGTAAGCTGTGATAAGTGATTCCTTCCTGCACTGATGAAGGAATTTGTGTACACACATAACAATCACGCGCATTCATCGTGTCAAGATACTCATACAGCAAGCTATAATATACATTGGAAGATAAATCTTCCCTTGTGTCATCTGATTGAAGCAATCCCTCATCTTTATAAAACTTATCCTGCTCAGATGTTGTCATTCTCAGCCTTGGATTTGCTGTACTTTGCACCGCTCCTTTCATTGAAACACTTATCCCTGCAATCAATACAATGCACCCAATCATACATACTATAATCAAACCAATGCACACATATTTACACCTACTGTGTTTGCCCTATACAGGATTCAAGGCTCAAAATCAGAGGATAAAAGAAAAAGAAAAATATAAAAGGCAAAAAGCGAGCAAAAATCAAAAACAAATATTTTCTTTTCAAACTCTTTGCACTATTTACAGTACTTTGTGCTCTTCTAGAAAGTTCTTGAGTTCAACAAAAGTAGTCAAAAGTCAGTTCACATGTTCGTTTTCAATAGAACTCTGTTTGATGATCACTTACCAGTACTTCCAGAGTATAATGTCTTTATTGGTCAATAGGCATGGTTATTTCAAAGTTCAATTCAAATGCAATTTCAAGTTACAGAATGTTGAACTGAATTCTCAAGGTCAAAACAAAAGCCCATAAACTTGTTCCCCCATTCATTTGTGACAAGCTAGATCCACTCAGGTGAAGAGTATCTGCTACTTGGCACTCTTTTTCTTTTCGTTCTCCTTACAGCACCAGCACCAGCTTCCTCTTCACTCTGATTTGACTCTTCAACTGCTTCTGTTACTGATGGGCGGTTATCAGCAACCTGTTCATGTGCAGCTGCAGGCCATTTGGCGTCTTTCAGAGTTCTTTTCTCAGGTGCAACTGCTTTCACAATGTTGGCTGTACTGGCAGGAATCAGTTAATTTTGACTTTGACTTTGCTCTCCTGGACTTTTATCTGTTTGCAGGCTGCATGCACCTTTGTCTGCCCCTTCATTTGTGTCTTTGTCTGCGCCTGTATCTGTACGCAGCCTGCTTGTGCCTTCACCACCTTGCACATTTTCTGCTTCAGCCACTGGTTCCATCTTTACAGCTTGGTCACGCCAAATACTTTCTTCATCAGCATTCGCTCTTCCAGGATCACACTTAGTGGTTTCAAGAGGACACAGATCTTTGTGTGTGTGGCTCGCATTAATCCAGTTTGTAAGACAAGCACACTTCACAGCTGTCATCGTAACCAGGATGATTTGAAAAGGACCTTTCTAACTCTGGCTCCAGGCAAGTCTTCTGCATGTGCTTCTTAAACAAACACCCACTCCCCAGCCTCCAGTCTCCGGCACTGTTCTTGGGCTGGTTGAACTGTTGCTGCTCTAACCTGATGAGACAGAGTGAACCACATCAGCTAGACCTTTGCAATAATCCAGCACTAAGTCATCTGTTATGTTCAAAAGTCCATTTGCAGGTACTGCTGGCAGCCTCATTGCACGACCCATTAGGACTTTATGGGGGGACAGTCCTGTCTTCCTGTCAGGTGTGCTACTCATGCTCATCAGGACAAGTGGCAATGCATCAGGCCATTTCAATGCTGTTGAGGCACAAACCTTTGCCAATCAGGCTTTCAGTGTTCCATTTGTTTGCTCCACTAATCCAGATGCCTCTGGTCTGTAACTCCAGTGCAATTTTCCCTCAATGTCCAGTGCTGCACACAACAACTTTATGATCTCATTATTAAAGTATGTTCCTCAATCTGATTCCAAAGAATTTGTTCCCTGAGCAGCAGCTTAGCTACAGTAAAACTATCATTCCTACATGTTGGATGAGCCGCTACCCACTTGGAGAATACACACTCAACAACTAACACATACTTTAATCCGTTGCAAGCAGGCATCTCAAGTAAAAATCAAGTTGCATTCTGTTAAATAGACCTCCAGATCTACCGATGTGGCTCAAATTAACCACTGTGCGTTTCCCTACATTAATTTGTTGGCATGTATTACATCATGTGACTGACCTCTTCTGCAACCAATCTAAATTTGGGGTTGTACCATGTCTGTTTGAAAGTGCGAATCATTGCATCTTTGCCAAGATTAACCTTACCATGATAGAACCTAGCCATTAAGTTTAACAAACATTCTGGCAACACAACTTTCTCTTTGTTTAAAATCCAGACATCATCTCCCTCTCTCTGTGCGCAAACTAATTTTATCCAACCTCTGTGTTCTTCCTCTGTGTCTCATCCTTGCAGCCTCTAATTTCATCCCAAGTACCAACCACTGACAACAAGAAATGTTGATTTGTCTCACTGGTGTCACTCATAACTCCACTCTTTATAGAAGGTGACGCAACGGAGTGCACACTATATGGCAATTTGGTGAGCATAGGCATTACCCAGTGATACATAGTCATTTGATTTTACACGTGCCGTGCATTTCACAACCGCAATCTTTTCAGGTAACTGTAATGCATTTAACAACTCATTAATTGTTTCTCAATTTCGAAAATGTGATCCAGACGAGGTCTTGAAACCTCCTGGTGCCATAACTGCCCGAATTTGTGCACAACACCAAATCTAATATGACTCTCTGTGAATTTGGCCACTTTGAGCTTCTCAGACACGCAGCATGCTCTTGTAAAAGCAGCCAATTCGGCCACTTGGGCAGAAAGAACTCCTTGGAGCCTTGAAGCTTCGTCAACTCCTGAGAGAGTACAAACTGCATAACCTGCTCTCAGACTACCTTTGCTGCCTCCTAAACATGAGCCATCAACAAAGGCAACTTGGTCATTCTTCTCTAAAGGAGTATTCTGAATGTCAGGTCTGGGTTTGGTGCACAGTTCAGTAACATCGAAGCAGTCATGTTCCATTTCATTAGCATCAACTGAATCAACATTTACATGCATCAATGTGGTAGGGTTCAAACTTGAACATCTCTTAATGACTACATTAGGACTTCCAAGTACTACCTGTTCATAGTGAGTAAGTTGGGCACTGGTCAAATATTGGGTCTCCGATAGAGTCAAGAGTATATCTCGGCCGAGTGAGGGACAAAGAGAGTTAAAGGATGTCCCATCACAATGCCCTCACATTGGCTAATACACCAGCAGAAGCCATGGCCTTCAGACATCCGGACAAAGCAGCAGCTATAGGATCCAATGTGGCAGACAAATAAGCCACTTACCTGTTCACTCCTCTATATGATTGCCTCAAGACTGAAAGACCACATCCATCACATTAATGACAAAACAATGTAAAACCTTTCGTGTAATCAGGCATTCCCAAAGCTGGAGCTCTGCACAAACTCTCTCAATTCAGTAAATGCTTCCATCCACTCTTCAGTGACTGGATCTGTTGTGTATCAACTTATGCAACGGTTTGGAAATACCGAAAAATTCAACAAGAAGGAGAAATTCAAAATGCTCATGTTGGCTCAGATCTTGTCTGCTCTGGACTGAGGAAACTGGATAGTAGCATTGGACTTGCAGGACGCTTATTTCCACATTCCCATGCTGCCTGCACACAGAAGTTACCTGCGGTTTACAGTAGGCCACAAAGCATTTTCAGTTCACCGTGCTTCCCATTGGCCTTACCAGTGCCCCTCAGGTGTTCGCCAAGGTGATGGTAGTGGTTGCGGCTCATTAGGAGTTCCAGCCTTCCCCTATCTCGATGACTGGCTGTTGAAGGCGGCTTGCCCCAGGCTGCCTTCTACCACCTCCAGACTACAGCAAACCTCCTGCATTCACTGGGGTTCACTGTAAACGTGCCGAAGTCACGGCTGACTTCCTCTCCGATACTGTCTTTCATAGGAGCTGTTTTGGACACGTTGCAGTTTCGGGCTTATCCTCCAAAGTAGCGAGTCCAGGATATTTAGGCTATGACACCATTGTTTCGGCCTCTATCCTCGGTTTTGGTGAGACTGACCCTGAGGCTGATAGGCCTCATGGTCTCCTGCATCCTGCTGGTAAATCGTGCCAGATGGCATGTGTGGGATCTGCAGTGGGACCTGAAGTTCCAGTGGGCGGAGCATCCGGGAAATCTGTCCAACATGGTCCAGATCTTGGAGTAATCTGCAAAAGACTTGCAGTGGTGGTTAACAAACTGCAATTGGGTCAGAGGCAGACTCCTCTCCCTTCCCCAACCAGATCTGACAGTAGTGACAGATGCATCTCTTCTGGGATAAGGCTGCCATCTGGGAGAGATGGAGATCAGAGGCCTCTGGTCTCTAGTGGAATCGAGGCTCCACCTCAACCTGTTGGAGCTTCGGGTGATCTGAATTGCATTGTAACCATTTATTCCCTCTATCAAGGGGAAGTTAGTACAGGTGTTCACGGACAACACCATTGCCATGTGGTACTGCAACAAGCAAGGTGGGGTGGGGTTGTGGACCCTTTCCCAAGAGGCCCTGTGCCTCTGGACATGGCTCAAACAGCAGGGCATAACCCTATTGGTTCAACACCTGGCAGGTTCTCAAGAAGGTCAAGAACAACCGGGTCCAAGTAATCCTTTTGGTTCCTGACTGGGCACGGTAGTCTGGTATCCTGAGGTTTTGAAGTTAAGAATCGATCCTTTGATCAGGCTGCCCCTTCGGGAGAATCTTCTGTCGCAGCAGCAGGTGAGGGCTCTCCACCCAGACATGTCAACTCTGCCCCTTCATACATGGAGATTAAATGGTGATAGTTGACAGTCTTCAGACTCCCTCCTGAAGTCTGTAATGTTATTTTAGCAGGCATGTGTTCCTCCACAAAAACGGTATACACCTGCCGTGGCAAAAAATTTTAAAATATTTTACAGAGAAGTCTTTAGATCATCTTTCTGCTTCTTTCTCCTAACATCTTCTTTTCATTCTATCTCCTGCCCAGCATGGCTCTGCTCTGGGCACTTTTAAGGGCTATCTGTCTGCTCTATCCTCTTTTCTGTGGCTGCCTGATCAACCCTCTTTATTTAAGTCCCCTATTGTAAATTGGTTTCTCAAAGGGCTTGTACATATGTTTCTCCCATGCCCTTTATCATACCTCAGTAGGATCTTAATTTAGTGCTCACATACCTCATGTGTGCTCCCTTCAAGCCACTACACAGTTGTCCCCTCTGGTTGCTTACCATCAAGTCAGCCTTTTTAGAGGCAATAACAAATGCCTGGAGGGTGAGTGAGCTGTAGGCCTTGTCATCCAAGCCTCCATATCTCACAGTATTTCCTGATAAGGTAGTGTTTCGCACTCGTGCCTCTTTCCTCCTAAAGGTGGTGTCCCCCACTTCATTTGGGACAGACTGTCACACGGCCCACCTTCTTTGCTCCCCCACATCCCTCTGAAGAAGAGGAACTAGACCCAAAAAGAGCATTGTGGTTCTACCTTGACCATACAAAAGAGTTCCGGGTGGGTGACCAACTCTTTGTGGGATATGTAGGACCAAAGAGAGGTCAGGCAGTACATAAACAAACCATTTCACATTGGGTTGTTTTCTGTATAAAGATCTGCCTTGCCCTGGCTAAAAAGCAACCTCCTGACATCTCACAAGCTCATTCCACCATAGGAAAAGCTGTGACCACAGCGTTAGCTCGAAGAGTCCCAGTCCAGGACATCTGTCAGGCAGCAATGTGGGCATCCCTGCACACATTTGACAACCACTACTGCTTGGACAGTCAGGTCTGCAGGGACGGACATTTTGTCCATTTGGTCCTGCAGGACCTTAGTTCAAAAAAATTTATTCACAGCCCACCACCAGGAGGATATGGCTTGAAGGTAAGGAGTCTGCAGTTAGAATTCTCAATCAGATGAACAAGATACCTACTGTTGGCAACACGTTATACGGTAGAATGCGTGGGATTTAAAAAAAAAATATGCTTTTTAAACCCTGGCTTGGAGGGGAGGCCCTCTAGGACCTCAGCACCAGAGCTAAGGGGTCAGGGTGACTCTACCCTGGCCCCTTTTCTTATTTTTTTCCTTTTTTTTTCTGGAGTGTTGGCAACAAGTCAGATCTCAGCACGAAATCTGGAGGGTTTGCGAAGGCTTCACATCGCTTTATATACAAATCTGTTTTTTCTTGAATTACAAAAAAAAACTACTGAACAGATTTAAACCATATAACAGAAGGGTTGCTTTCTGGACACGGAGCTTCTTTTCTGCCAAATTTGGTGTAATTCCGCTCAGTGGTTCATGCGCTATCACTGTTCAAATTCCCTATGGAAAAATGAATGGGGAAAAGTGTTTTGGGACTCCCCCTTTTTCTCAGCCCCCACTGGACGGCTCACCCCTAAACTTTCCAGACAGCAGCTCACGTGAGTATCACATTTTTTTGGGAAACTTTTGTGAAGATTCGTCACCCGACAGCAAAGATATAGGCAAGTGAAAAAAAATGATTTTTCTATAGAAACTAGGTCCTAACTAAAACGACATAGTGGCGAGAGCCACTAGGTAATATAGGTGTGTGTGTGTATATATATATATATAGTGGCGAGTATGCTGGGGAAATGAACTTAGCTGCAACCTGGAGAGTACTCCTTTATGGCTTTGAAGGAGAGCCGTTTTTGTTGGTATGTTTTACGTGTATGCCACTTGCACGGAGGAGGCACCCATTGTTCGGCATTTTCAGTGGCATTTGGAGAAACATATATATATATATATATAATGTATACTACACACTGTGAGGTGTTGGATGCAAGGCCCCGCATCAGGCCCCCCTGCTGCAGCCAACCCCGCACAGCGTGGGGTTGGGATTAGATATGTTAATAAAATAGTACTTTACGTTTTGATAATATCTTACTGTGCATTAACAAAAACCTTAAAAATTCACTGAAAAAACTAAGATTAAAGGGACATTATTGTTAAGTGAAAATGTATGTTTCAACCCCTTCGCTGCTAAGCCTTTTCCCCCTTTTGTGCTAAGCTTTTTTTTGGCTATCTCAGGTAGTTCGCACTTAGGCCCCCATAACTTTTTGTACACATGCCAAATTTGTGTCCTTGTTTTCCAACATACTAGGAATTCTAAAGGTACCCAGGGTTTGTGGATTCTCTTGGTGGAGAGTGAGAAATGAGCGAGAAAGTACAGCTAAATTTGTTTTATGTTTTTTTAGAAAAATGGGAATGAAGCTCTCAGAAGAAAGCATCTGTTTTTTTCCCTGCAAATGTCATCAGCAAACGGTTTGCAGTGCTAAAATCACCATTTTCTCAAGTTTCAGGAACAGACAGACTAGAATCAGAAAACCACATTTTTTAACACAGTTGTGGTATTTTACTGGTACATACCCATTTTCTCTATTTCTTTGTGCTTTCAACTTCCTTCCAGTTAGCAACACAAATAGGTGTGAAACCAGTGGATCTCAACATTTCTGAAAAGTACACAAAATTCTGAATTCAGCAAGGGGTAATTTGTGTAGCTCCTTCAAGGGTTTCATACAGAAAATAACAGCTGAAATAAAAAAATATTGAAATTGAGGTGAAAAAAAACAGCAATTTTTCTCCATGTTTTACTCTGTAACGTTTTCCTGCAATGTCAGATTTTTTAAAGCAATGTACCATTACGTCTGCTGGACTCTTCTGGTTGCGGGTATATATAGGGCTTGTTGGAACCCTAGGTGCCCAGAGCCAATAAATGAGCTGCACTTTGCAATGGGTTTTCATTTTATACCGGGTATACAGCAGTTAATTTGGTAAAATATAAAGAGTGAAAAATAGGTATCAAAGAAACCTATGTATTTCCGAAATGGGCACATGATATAGAGTTTAGAAGCAGCGGTTATTTGCACATCTCTGATTTGGGGGGTACCCATAATAGTATGTGAATTACAGGGCATCTCTCAACATGGCTTCTTTCTTACACCCTGTCTTACATTTGGAAGGCACAAATGCAGAGAAAGATAATTGGTAATAACACTTGTTTTGCTATTCTGTATTTCCCCAAGTCTCCCGATAAAATTGGTACCTCACTTGTGTGGGTAGGCCTAGTGCCCATGACAGGAAACGCCCTAAAACGTAATGTGGAAATATCACATTTGTCCACTGAAAACATGCGTTTTTTGCAAAGTGCCTAGCTGTGGATTTTCAACTGTAGCCCAGCCGTCAACTAGGGAAGCCTAGAAGAATCAAGGATGGGGTGACTTTTGGGGCTCTCACCAGGTTCTGTCATCCAGGCTCCTTTGCAAACCTCAAAATTTGTGAAAAAAAATAAAAAAATACATTCTCCTCACATATTGGTGATGCAATGTTCTGGAATCTGAGGAGAGCCATAAACTTCCTTCCACCCAGCATTCCCTTAAGTCTCTGGATAACAATGGTACCTCACTTGTGTGGATAGGCCTAGTGCCTGTGACAGGAAACGCCCTAAAACGCAACGTGGACACATCACATTTTTCCAATGAAAACTGACGCTTTTTTGCAAAGTGCCTAGATGTGGAATTTGGGCTTTAGCTCAGTCGGCACTTAGGGAAACCTAGCAAACCTGTAAATGTTTTTTAAACTAGACACTTAGCGAAAGCCAATATGGGGTGACTGGTGGGGCTCCCACCTTGTTCTGTCACCCAATACACTTTGCAAACCTCAAAATGTGTCTTTAAAAAAACACATTTTCATCACATTTTGTTGATGCAAAGTTCTGCAATCTGAGGGGAGCCACAAAACTTCCTTCCACCCAGCATTTCTCCAATTCTCCTGATAAAAATGCTACCTTACTTGTGTGGGTAGGCCTAGTTCTTGCAACAGAAAACACCCCAAAACAAGCAACGTGGATACATAACATTTTTCCACTGAAAACCGAGTGCCTAGATGTGGATTTTGGGTTCTAGCTCTTCTGGCACTTCAGGAAACCTAGCAAGCCTGTACGTTTTTGAAAACTAAACACCTAGGGGAATCTAGGATGGGGTGACCTGTGAGGGCACTCACAGGTTCTCTTCCCCAGAATCCTTTGCAAGCCTCAAAATATGTCTAAAAAACATATTTTCTTCACTTTTCAGCGATGCAAATTTCTGCAGTCTGAAAGGAGCCACAAACGTCCTTCCACCTAGCAATCTGCCAAGTCTCCCGTAAAAAATGGTACCTCACTTTTGTGGGTAGGACTAGTGCCTGCAACAGGAAACGGCCCAAAACGC
Organism: Pleurodeles waltl; assembly: GCF_031143425.1. Lineage (NCBI taxonomy): Eukaryota > Metazoa > Chordata > Amphibia > Caudata > Salamandridae > Pleurodeles > Pleurodeles waltl. Next base: position 492,039,721 of record NC_090440.1, read on the forward strand.
AATGTGGACACCACATTTTTCCAATGAAAACTAAAGCTGTAGTATTGTATTTTTGTATGGTGTAGTATTGTATTTTGTATGTTGTGTTTGTATCATGTAGTGTAGGTTTCTCTTCCTTGTTTTGGTTTGTAGAATATGGTATCTTCCATCTCTACCTATGGCATTTGGATTCTTCCACAGCTGGAATGTTGTATTCTGAGCTGGACAGTTGGAGGTTGTGGATGACTTAGGAGAGAGTTGCAGTTCCTATTTACTTATGAAGATTACCTGGAATAAACTTAGAGGAATGTATCTTCACTTGTGCGAATCTTCCTTCGTCTGGATACCTCTTACTTCACTTGCCGACGAGGGTTGGATGAGAAATCCATGATGTGCAAAGCTGACCAAGAAAGAATTGGGAATTATTCTGAACCCAAATGCTGTACCACAAGTTCTAGTGCAAAAGGTTTCTGGTCTAGAACGTGATTTGTGGAATGAATTTCCTGATGTCTTCAATTCCAACGTGGGGGGCATTAAAGACTACAAACATCAAATTGTGTTGAAAAAAGATGCTCAACCCATTGCCTGTAAGTTGAGAAACAATACTATGAGCTTAAAAGAGAAAGTAAAGCAGGAACTTCAAAGACTAAAAGATAATGAGATTATTGAAGAAGTGGAAGCAGCACAATGGATTGCACCCATTGTAGTGGCAACTAAACGCTCTGGAGACGTTAGACTTTGCGTTGACCTTCGCAACCTGAACAAACAAGTTGTTGAAGATAGATTTCTGCTGCCGAATATCAACAAAATGATCAAGTTCATTGGGGAATGCGAGGTTCTTTTCTACACTCAATCTAACTTCAGCGTATCATCAAGTGCGATTGACTGAAGACTCTAAACTATTCACTTCATTTATTACTCCCTTCGGTGTCTTCAAGTTCAACTGGATGCCGTTTGGGTTATGTTCAGCAGCGGCGATGTTTGAAATATTAATGCGTGACATATTGGGGGGGTTGGATGGTGTTTGTTTTTTCCAGGATGATGTGCTTGTCTTCACAAATACCCAAGAAGAACATATAAGAAAGTTAAGAGATGCGCTTCTAATTTTCAGGTCTAAGGGCATAACGTTGATGAAAGAAAAGTGTAAGTTTCTACAGTCTGAGATAACGTACTTAGGACATGTTGTTTCAAGTTCTGGTGTCAAGCCGAAAAGTGATTTGATATACACTATTGTAAAATTATCCACACCAGTATGCAAAAAAGATATTCAGGTATTTTTGGGTATGGCGGAATTCTATGCTAGATATATTCAAAATTTTGCAAAAAGGTCAAGCTCCATTAGGTCTCTGCACAGGAAAGGTATAGAATTTAACTGGTCTGAGGACAGCAAGCTGGAATTTCAAGATCTGAAGAAGGCTCTGTCTTCTGCGCAATCCCTTAGTAGTTTCCAGCCTGGTCTGCCTTGCTATCTTATAACAGACGCATCGGGCAAAGGTTTAGGGTGTGTGTTGAAACAACTGAGGGATGGCACTGAAATTACTATTGCCTTTGCATCACGCACTTTACGTGGTGCAGAATTTAATTACTCCACAATTGAGAAAGAGGCATTAGCCATATATTGGGCAATAAAAAAATTCAGACAATTTCTTTGGGGCATATGCTTTGAGGTACGTTCTGATCATAAACCACTGCAAGAGATCTTTGGAAAGAAAGGTCTGGATAACGTATCCTCTTCTATCTGCAAGTGGGTAGTAGGGCTCCAAGGTTTTCAGTTTACTGTAAAATAGGTTCCTGGGTGTGACAACAAGACTGCAGACTGTTTGTCTAGGTTGAGTTCTAATGAGGTAACTGATGATTTTAATTGTACGTCGTGGTAGACTGATGATGAAGTTAAAGTTTGTGCCATAACAGATGGGTGTATTTTGGAACACAAGTGGCAAGAAGAGATGGCTAAGGACCAAGACTTGACAAAAGTGATAAACTTGCTAGAGTCAGGGCAGTTGAGGAAGAATAGAGATATTTCTATTTTGCCTTTAAAAAAAGTGTGGGATGAGCTATGGCTACATGATGGATTGTTGTTGAGAGGTAATAAGCTCATACCTCCTTCTCTGCATGAACATTTTCTTGATGTTTCTCATTCTAGCTATCAAGGTATTAGTAAAACGAAGGAAAGGATGAGGGCCACGTATTGGTGGCCTGGCATGGACATTGCTTTGGAAAGAAAAGTTAGAGAGTGGATTGAGTGCCGCTTAGCGGACAAGACATTGAAAGTTCGGACCCAGCCCATGATTCTTAAAGAAATTCCCAAAGAAGTTTGGGAAGAAGTTTCCATTGACAATATGGGACCAATTTCTTCAGGGTCATACTCTAAGTATGTCATTGTGCTTATGGATTTGCTATCTCGCTGGCCAGAACTGTTGATCGTTTATGAAGTAACTTCAAAGGTAGTAGTGGATTTTCTTTCTAAAGTCTTCAGCAGGGAGGGCAATCCTGGAACTATTTTGTCTGACAACGGGGTCCAATTCACTTAAAAATATATGTGTGATTTTTTTTCCTCCAGGGGAATAGTGCACAGAAAATGTGCACTGTATCATCCTGAAACAAATGGTATGAAAGAACGTTTTAACAGAACGTTGAAAGAAACTATACAGTTTGCCAAAGTTAATGGGGTTCATTGGGAGAATTTAGTTGAGTCCCAGGTAGAAGAATATAGGTTTACTCCGCATTCTAGCACAGGCCAGACTCCATTTGTGTTAATCAGAAAGCGTGTACCACATACCAAGATCAATCCCCCGTGGCTTAAAAAACATCTTGCTTTTAGTTTGGAGGAGGAAATCATCAAAAGGAACGCAAAAGAGAAAGATAGATATCTTCAACATAAAAGAAAAGAAGTCTATAATATTCGCAAGTCAGTGAAAGATTGTACTGTGCATGCAGGTGATAGCATTAAAGTTAAATTACCTGTAAAATGTAAATCTGGCATGTCACAATTTAGCAGAATTTATAAAGTTGTCAAAGTGTTTAAGGGGGCCGTCAAACTTGATGATGGACGTATCTGGAATTTAAACAGAATTGTTGTGCTCTAGTTTTTGGGGAGGGGGATGGTGTAGTATTGTATTTTTGTATGTTGTATGTTGTGTTTGTACCATGTAGTGTAGGTTTCTCTTCCTTGTTTTGGTTTGTAGAATATGGTATCTTCCATCTCTACATGTGGCATTTGGATTCTTCCACAGCTGGAATGTTGTATTCTGAGATGGACAGTTGGAGGTTGTGGACGCCTTAGGAGAGAGTTGGAGTTCCTATTTACTTATGAAGATTACCTGGAATAAACTTAGAGGAATATATCTTCACTTGTGCGAATCTTCCTTCGTCTGGATACCTCTTACTTCAGAAGCGTTTTTGCATACTGCCTATCTGTGGATTTTGGGCTCTAGCTGAACCGGCACCTAGGACAACCTAGCAAACCTGTGCATTTTTTAAAACTATGCAACTAGAGAACTCCAGGATAGGTGACTTCTGGGGCTCTCACCAGGTTCTGTCACCCAGAATCCTTTGCAAACCTCACAATTTGTCTAAAAAAACAAATTTTCCTCCCACTTGGGTGATGCAAAGTTCTGGAGTTTGAGGGGAGCCACAAACTTTCTACCACCCATCATCCTCCCAAGTCTCCTGATAAAAATGCTACCTCACTTGGGCCAAGTAGCAGCGAAAGGAAAGGGCCCAAAACACAATGTGAACACATCACAAATATCTATCATGAGGGGGCACCTGGGTTTTTTGTCCTGGGCTTGGCGTCCAGCTAGGGAAACCTACCAAACTCAGACATTTCGAAAAACTAAACACCCAGGAGAGTCCAGGGAGGTGTGCCATGCGTGAATCCCCCAACATTTTCCTACCCAGATTCTCATGTAAACCTCAAATTTAGCAAAAAACAAATCACACTTTCCTCACATTTCTGTGTGGGATCACCAATCTGACACAAATTTCCTTCCACTCAGCATGACCCTCAATCTTCCAATAAAAAAGATACCTCACTTGTGTGGGTGCCCAAACCAGAGTCAGCCTAAAAATGTATTTAAAAAACTGCACTTATGAATACCCTTTGGTGCCCCCTCAATGTCTACACATTTTTTGGCTCTTCCCTGCCGCAGGCACTTGGCCCACCCACACAAGCAAGGTATCATTTTTATTGGGAGACCATACACCTTTAATATGTGACACGCACAAAACTTCACATTGCCAGCCATAGGCCCAGCACATTACAACACTTGCATCAGCAGACAGCGCCATTGAAGTGCCATCACTTTCATACTTCCACATGACTGACACAGCAAGTGGGTGAACTGGCGTTTGGCTAGCAGTGTGTGTAGTGACTAGCAGCAAATCACTAGCCACAAACTTCCAGCCATGCACCAGCTCACACACATTCCCAGCCAAGCGCCAGTCCACGCAAACCACCTGCCAAGCGCCAGTCCATACACACCACCATCACATTTTTTTTAACAAAAAAGAAATCACAAACCAACTGTAAGTAAATATAAAATTACAAACATAACATCTCTAACTAAATATCACACTAATGTCAACCATGAAAGTGAACAAAAAAATTAAAACAATACAGACCAGTCAATGCTTACAGGTGCTCCGAGAATTTTGTTTTGGTGTCAGGCATTCTGAAACAGGTGAGCACACAGAGCCCAGGTTTAGAAGGACAATCAGGGCAGTGCATACAACTCTCCCTCCGTATGCCTCTTAGCACACAGACTTTACATCGCTTCAGGGATTGTTTTTTTTTGGGGCTTGGGAGGAATGTGGTCAGCAAAGTGATGATCTTTAATTTAGCCACATCCTGTACCATGTCAACACTGCAACAAGGCTGCTTACCACAGATTCCTGAAATCGAACAAAAGTAAACTTTGTTTCTGGAGAATATTCCTGGAACGCAACAAAAGCATTAAAGGTTGCTAAATGGAAAAGATGGATAGTCAACTTCTCATACCAAATGTAAGTCTTATGACAGGAGTGTAAGGTTCCAACCTCTGATCTTTTCTGTCTTCGCCACCCATGTGCTTATGGTAGTTTAAAATGCACAAAGGTTTGCACATTTCAGAGTCCCCAAACAGTCACAGTTGAAGTACTTTCATCATGGAGGGTAGTCAGCATGTAGACATCGCTGCTGTCTGAAAATTTCACAGCTAGCAGTTCATCATTATGCAAGGCACAGCACTGTCCACTCTCAAGTTTCATACACACAAGGTCCTTTGCATAACCTTTATGGTTAAAATGGACTTTGCCACAAGCAAACAATTCCCTGAATAGTTTCACCCAAGTGTAGAAGTTATCTAGGTACAAATGGTGAACTTTGTTAAAAGGTTCTCTACAAAGTTCCCACACAATTTTCTCACTAACTCCATAAGTAGATGGACAACTTGGGGAGTGGGGAGGGTCAATAGTGGAATCACAATCAATGTAGACTTATAAATTATAGACATATCCTGTACTACTCTCAGACAGCATATACATCTTAATTCCATAATGTGCCCTTTTGCTAGGAATGTACTGCCTAAAAACCAAACTGCCCTCGAACAGGACCAAAGACTGGTCCACATCTATTTCTTTCACTGGAACATAGATCTCTGAAAATCGATCTACAAAGTGATCAACGACAGGCAGAATCTTTAAATGACGGTCACAATCAGGGTGATCTTGTCGCAACACTGAAGCATTATTAACAAAATGCAGCATCCAAAGCAGAAGGAAATACCAATCATGACTCATGATTGCAGGAAACATGACCGTTGCCATCAAGGGACTGTTAGACCAATATGAAGACAGTGATGGCACCTTTATCAAACCCATCAAAAAGTTAAACCCAAGAACTTCTTTAACTCTTCTAGATTTGTGGAAGTCCATGAGTAGCTCTAGAGCAGGCCCTAAGTCTGACACTGTTGTCCCTCAAATACTGTTCAGCATACAAATTGGTCTACTCAACCATTTCACCTAAAAACACATCATCCTTAAACAAATTAGACATTTATAGTAAAAAAGTTTTAAGTATTCACTCTACACCCTGCAACACAAGTAAAAGCAGCCAATGCAGGCTGCACCATGTTTGGGGCAATCCAGAGTTTTGCTCTTCCAATGGGAAGTCCTGCAGCCCCAGGCTGCAATCCAGATGCCTCTTGCTTCACTTTCGGCACATCAGTGTCCTCCTTAAAAACAGGCACTTAATCTACACTGAGAATTGCTTCATAAGTAGAACATTCCTCTCTGACAGAACATTCACTACCAAAATCTTGCACTTCCACCTCTGCCTCAGATGCAGAGTCAGTTTCATAATAGTGGTCAGAGAAAGATTAAAAAAGCATACCTACAACCTGCTGCGCGGTAATCCTGAGGCTAGAAATGATTCTTACTAATAAAAGTAACTCGACAAATAACCAACACTTTGAAAATAAGAACTAAACAAAGTGTGGCTTTATAAAAAGACATATCTACTCAAAAACAGTACCACTCACTTGGCAGAGACAGCTAGACTCACCAGCACCTACTCTGCACAGACACACCAAGCATCAGCAATATCCCACTAAAATGAAAAAACTAAATAAAATTACACATAAGACAATGGAATACGCATTGTGCACAAATCTAAGGAGGATTTCACACAATAAAACATAAACTTGCTGCTAATATTACACTTTTTTACAAACAAACTCATTCACGCATGGCAACGGTACTCATTTGGAGTAAACAGTACAAAAAAGTTTTTCTTATCAAACACATGCAACTATGCAAACTGCAGGTCTACAACTGTGTAACAGCAAGCAGGAATCACAGCAAAGGAATCAAAAGCTTCAAGCTAGAATAAAATGGAGAGATAAAACTTTATGATCACAAATGAAAATCCAGTCCACAAACACCCTTCCACCAAACTTTCAGAGGCTTTCCCTGGTGTTTAGTGGTTTTCTGCACCCCTTGGGGCCAGATGGGCCTAAAATAAGTGGCTGATCTGTCTCCCAGGGGGCAGACATGGCCAAAATACATGCTTCTCAAAGACAAGCAACCCTTTGTCAAGGGTCCACTCCTCAAACACAAAAATAATGCTTCAATTGAAATCTCTGGTAACTAGTCTTTTCTGACCCCTTTGGGGTAGATGGGCCCAAAAAAGAGGGATAAGTGGGCAAAAATAAGGCCCCCAAAGGGGAGGGACCCTTGCCAAATGGGCCGCTCCCCAGAACAAAGAAAACATGCCACAAATTATCCCAGACATCTAGTGGTTTCTGCCCCCCTGGGGAGCAGATAGGCCTAACATTAAGAGGCCGATCTGCCCTTAAGGGGGGCAGAAATGGCCAAAACGAATGCCTCCCAAAGGGGAGCGACCCTTGCCAAAAGGTCCGCTCCCCTACATTACAAAAAAAAAGAAAAAATCCCTGGTGTCTAGTGGGCATTGCTGCTGCACGATTGTGGCGCGATCGTGCAGCAAGAATGCTCAAAGAGATATCAGATGAAAGGAAAACGACCTCCTTTCCCCGATGCCTCTTTTGTAAAAAAAATAATAATAATAATAAATAAAAAAAATTTAATTAAAAAATGATCATTTTTTCCCCAGGAGAAACTTACCACGACACGCTGGAAGCAATTGGCTTCCAGTGCGTCGGGGGCAACTTCTAATGACGTTGGCAAGTGGTGTGCGCTAACGTCACTAGATGCCACGAGGGCGGCAGCAGAAGCACTTCCCCTGTGGGTGGGTACTAGGATGGCTGGCAGGCCGGCCCATGCATACGACGCCACTGAATGGCCACTGGCCGTCTGACACACGCAGGGGGTTAAATAAAAAAAACATTGACATTTACCAGTTACTTTTTATCTCAAGTAACTTTAACTTGAGCTCTAAAGTGCCTGTAACTTACACCCTTGACATTTCTATGAGTTATCTCCCATATCACATCACTCATGAGTGTCAAGTTTTTTATAGACACAGGCTCATTGTTGGATGTGTTGGTAGTGTCTGGAAAGAACCATTTATTTTGGGGAGGGTTGTTTTTTTATTTTGTGTTAGATTATCTTGCTCCTTTTGATGTTTTCTTTCTGTTCTTCAAGATATTGTGACAAACAGCCACATTACAACATTTTCAACATTATTTTTTATTGATGAAGCAAGCAAAAATGCCACTCTTTTTTCTCATTCTCCACACTGGCATTCTTTTTTCCACACCAAAAGTGTGTTTTGTACTCCAGACAAGATAATGCAGAAATGCTTATGTGGGTATTGATTTTTTTTCTGTTTTCCTTCACCACCTTCTGAGATGTATCTTAATCCTAGTGTCCATTTTTGTGTCCTGCTCCTGTAGGAGCCTCCACTATGTCTTGTTATGCACTGACTAAAGGTGTTGATACAAGGTTGATGTTCTGAAGTACTAGATACGTTTTTGCCCTGTACTAAGCTTTTTAACACATCACTTGCAGATGACTTAATGTGCATTCAGCTTTTTAATCCTTTGGGTAGCGTTAAGAACTTGCACACGTTTGAGTGATTCTTCACCTTTCCTATCTCTCTAAAGAATTGGACTTCTTATTTCTCCTGTGGACAAGCAGTGAATGGTCCTAGAATATTTATTCACCTCTGTGAGCCATAGTGTTCCTGAATGGAGCACTGAGCATTAGCATCACCTCGTCAAGGCACTGCTCATGCCAAACTATGCATCTTGTTGCTAAGCAAAAAGGTGCTTTTCTACGTGGTGGAAGGTTCCCTGAGCTACCAGCCAATGTAAAGCTCGGAATGCCCTTTAAAATGTCAAAAAGGTCCACAGCCTATGCTTCAGGATTGTGGACTATAGAAGAGATCCTGTCCTCGATTTGGATGTGAGGTTGGGACTGATGCTTAAAAAAACAATTGAGTTCACAATGAATGCCCCCCACCCTTAAAAATGCATTTTTATGCTAGGACCTTTTTCTGAGGGAATTATGAGATTCTTTACTTCTGTATGACCATCCAGATGTCCTGGCCCCTACTTTCTGGCACCATCAACCTTACATACATAGATGGCACTCACAGTAAAAGGACCACAGACCTTGAAAGGGGATACAGTGTGGTAACAAAACTTTAATAGTGCATGGTCCGTGTCCTAAGACTGAATCTTGAAATTGAATCCAGTGCAGCATCCACAAGTATCAGTCCAACCTGAGAAAGCAAACCCTGAAAAGATCCATGGTGCACATTCTCAGTACTGGGAACATGGACTACTGACTGCAGACTTAGGGGTGTGCCTGTCTGGGTCCACAAACTATATGGCACAAAATCACTTTTTTGATCAATTGAGAGGTGACTTTTGGGGTCCCTGCATTCAGGTAGTTAAGTGAGGATATTCTTAACCTGCTCCCTTATATGGCCTTTCAATTGTTTTTGTAGGGACCAAAAGATAATGTTTTATTTTTTGGGCAGCCACTCAGAGCCTTTGGGTCAGCAAACCCTGCTTTGAGTCGCAGACCATAAATGAATGACAGTAAAATAAGGGCCGCAAGTACTATTAGAATGTTCGTAAAATATGGTCAAAAATTTTGCACCAACTTTTTGTGGCTGGTCTTTAATTTTTTATGATAAGACGTACTATTTTGTGTCATTGTTACATTTTGTTTGCAGGGTATAGCAAAGCAACCTTACTATTGAATATTAATTAAGGAGGTCGCAATTTGTGACCTCCAACAATGCACTATAAACACAGGGATGGTGGCCTTCAAGGGATGGCAGACTATTCTCCTTGTGTTACAAGAAAAACATTTTAATTTATGAAGCCCCTGTTCCTTAAAAAACTTGTACTCCTTAAAAAATGTATTTCCTGTAAGTTTATATAGCATACCGAATCACGGTTATGGACGACATTCCCTTTACACCCCTTAGTATTTGTACTTTAGTATGTGTTACGCAACCCATTTTGCGAGTCAAAATGCATTGGAGGTTTGAACTTGCTAGGGACCTGGGAGGAGGGTGTTCCCCTGGAACTTCTGGGGACTATTTTCGTAGTGGCATGGCCTCCAAAGGGGGGAGGGGCCCTGTCACCTGATGGATGCACTGGCGATCTACAAGTGGCCAGGAACCTCTGGGAGTAAACACATGGAGGATAATCTGCTTTGAGGGCTACAGAGTGCTGCTGAGAAACACCCAGGCCAAGGAGAAATACCATAAACCAGGACATGAGAAGCAGGTCCAGGTTGCGAAGGACAAAAGGGCAAGCCTTGAGCTGTCCCTAATTGCAGTGAGAGTTTTTGCAAAATGCGCTCCTGAACAAAAAAAAACTTTAGAGGCCCAAAATGGATACTGAGAAAAAATGCAGAAAACCCCATGCAGTTTGACCTAACAGGGTCTAAGAAAGCTGCATTTGTTCTGGGCTCTTAGTTTTGGGCCTGCCAGCAGGTCCCTAGAGCTGCCAGGCTGTGAGAAATTAACTGCATCTAGCAAATCATTAAAAGTCTCCCCATGTATCCTGTTCCTTTTTAGTTACCCCAGGCATACCATTCTGAAGGGTCACACGTTGCACCTCCTGCCCCAGTTTATAATACTCTGTAGGGAGAGCCAGGACCCTGGGGAAGAAGACAGCCACCATTTGTGGCACAAATGGAGTTTCCCCCTTTTTTAATATTACGCCTTTGGGGAAGGAAAGCCTACTACACAATGAAGCGCTCCCTTGGCAAAGAATGTTGTTTTGCATGACGGTACAGAAAACAGTGTTGCTGGAGCTGACAGCTGGCCAAGTTGGCGGGCAGGGCTCCGATGCTGCCCTTTAGGTTCCAGAGTTCGGGAGACGCACAAAAGATATGGCACCTCGATTATTAAAAATAAGTACATGTGCTTTAGAATGCCAAGAAGACGCTGCCGTGGGCACACTTCAGGAGACACTGGCTGCCATAATTAGCAGATTTGGGTCGTGCTTCCACAGGAGAGTAGGAGTACAACAGGAACCTGCCCAGAGTATTGGGCACCTGTTTAGCAGCCGAGGATGCTCGAAATCCCAAAGAAGCATCTTTTCATTCTTTGAGGGCCATCCTAAGTCTCCCGCGTGCATGAAAGAGTGACCTCTGGAGACTATCCTTTGGGTTCGAGAGTTGAGGAAGTTGTCTCATAATTCAAAGATACAGAAATCTTTCTCTTTAGGTCTTGTAGCCCTGTTGTAGCAAGTATATAACGACGACTCATACTCTGCATTGTATTGGACGTTGAAGGCTTTTTTTTTTTTTTACAATAGCAATATTCCCATTAAAAAAGGCACATATTGTTGAATATTAGAAGACAGTACCACCCTGAAACTATTTAATCTCATCATTTTTATATGTATCATTGTGGGAGCACACTAACAAAGACAGAAGGTCTGAGCTTTATTGACTGCTCAATTATATTGTGTTTGTCACTTGTTGTCTACTGTGGTTTTAGGGATCATGAATTGATGGTGTGCAGATCATGAGAGCTCCCTCCAGCACTGGGTGTAATCAGGGTTCACCTGGTCTGTGAGACCTTTAGATATCTTCTTCTCTTGATTGTAGTGCCATTTAAAGGGTGTCACCATAGATATTTCCACCTGCCACTCTGTACATATTTGTGCATAGTGTTTAATAGTGTATGTAATGAAGCTCATTTCTCTCTTACAGTAAAAGATGCAGTGACTGGGCAGCAAATTATTACATGCTGTTTGTTGGCTTTTAGAGGGCTGAGACTATAGCGTGCTATAGCCCCTTGAGTAAGCCGGGGACTGCTCAATCTTTCTACTCTGACAGTCACGTTCTAAAAAACCGTGCTTGGCTTCCAGTATAAGGCTCTGCAGTACTTGGACCTTAGGACACCAGCGGCAATAGACCCCATTTGTTACAGTTGGGACTTGCAGCCTGCCCTCAGAACCAGGATTCCTTACACGTATTATTCTTCCACCCTTTAGCTTTCCTTGGCTCTTACCTACTTCATCGAACTTCCACTGGCCATCTACCCATCACCAGTTTCACCTGCTTTCTGTTCACTAGCAAACTATTTTTTTGATTCTGATGAATGATATATTAGCTCTATCTTGTCTTGTCCTTGCTTCTCTAACTGTTTATTTCTTCTCTTCTTCGAATGCTCATTTGTTTCCTGCTGTCATCCTTATTTTGATGACAACCCATTTTGCTGTGATTATTTTGCACCAACGTGCCTGTCGTAATAATTGTTCATGATTATTTTCCCTGTAACCGAAATTACTCCATTGTAAACTTCACTAGCACACTTAGGCAACAAGTATGCTTTAGAAAACTAACTAAATAAAACAAATCATAAATATATGGATATGATGAAACACTGATGTGGAAGAAGCTAATAAAAAGTTTTCACCAGCATCCGTTTGCTGAAATTAAGTTATATTTTAAAGCTATGTGTTTGGATGAGACCATCTTCAAACATTATTGTCAAACAACTTTTTTAATGTGTGTGGGGTTTACTCTATCAAATAAATGGTTAAAGATTTCTATATTTTCTGGAGGAAAATGGTTTCCCAAACAGAAAGGTGGAGCCTGAAATATAAATATTAAAATGGGTAAAGTGATCAATTCATTTAGATCGAGTGTTCTGGTAACTTCGAGTTAAATGTATCCCGGTACCTTACTTTAAATAAATCAGCATGAGTATGTAGCAGGTATTTTCCCAAGTAGCTAAAACATTTGACTTAAGGGTTACCCAGTGTATCTCCAAATAATCATAGCCAATTTCTCTATGTCTAGCTTAACTCTAGATATTCTCAGAGCATATTGATAATTCCTTCCATTTTTCCCAATCAGATTTGTATTTTTCATTGTAAATATAGCACTGCACATAATGCCAACACGCCAAATAATCTGCATGCACAATGTGCCTAGTTTCTTTATTGTATGATGATTGTCTTATTTTATAATGAGTTAAGCTAATTTATGATCCTGAAAATAACCCTTGGGTATACCAGGTATCCCTGCTAAGCACAGTCAGTCTTTAAGATTGGGTTGAGCTAGCCTTATTAATAACAGCTTTTCTCTTCACATGGAATGTAGCCCCTTGTTCAAAGAAGAAAATCAAAAGTTTAGACAACTGACTACAAGAAGTCTCATTAAACCATGTCCTTCCTCTTGATAATAATGAGTGAGGTGATTCTCCGCCGCTTTAGGATCAGGAAACATCACCACACACCATGGCTGAGAGAGGTTCCACATATCTGCTAAACCCTGATGGATCACTGCTATTTATCACAGGAATTAGACCTATAATATTATAACCTTTATAATGACCTATAACATTATGAGCTACTGTTTCAAAAATACAATGCAGCTGCTGCATCTGCGCCCAAATATAGGTCTTGTAGCTCACGCTGTTTTAAGACTAAAGCTGTATCTCTGTGAGACGTCCAACAGTCCTGAAACCAGTCTAGTTTATGTCCCCTCTCAGAGAAGGTATGGCCTTGCTAGACTAGGATGTCACTATGGGAGCAGGACCAACAGTGATTTGAATATGATTGGTCCTTATCTGTCTTGACATTGTGAGCAAAAAAAGATTAATTTTAATGCAGCACAGATGAACTACCAGTGGCTAGGATTATTTAAAGCATTCAACCCATCATGGTTTTGTTTTTCTTCAAATACACCTGAACCACAGATTTTGCGTCAGGATTAACTAAATACAAAGCAACTTCTCAAATTAGGAACTACTGTTTTAGAAAGTTTTTTTTCTCAATCAGCATGGACAAGCGAAAATCCCTGTAAGAAATATGCAACAAGAGGTGCTCCAAATAACTTTGTCTCAACGCTTAGTGTATTTTTCCAAGGCCCTGAATATACCCCTGAATATGGGCATTTCCAAGGCCATGTTACTGATGTTCATTGATGACAATATTCATATTGAGCTGCAAATTGTTATATGACTCATCTAATATTGCATTGTCCTTTTTTAACCTCTGATTTAAAACATCGATTTCTTAAGCTGAGCAGCCATTCTTGAAGTTCTGAGCTATGTTAGTAAATAAAATATTCCTTTAATAAAGCTGGTATGGTTCTAGGTGAATTCAGTCTAGAGAATTCACTATTGAAAATTCCCCATGCAAAACAACCCATTCATGAAATATGTTAATTTTTTTATTTATTTTTTAATTGAGGCGCACTTTAAGCTGAACTCACAAAAGGTGATGAGAAGGATGATTGCAGTAAGACTTATCACTGGCAGTCGCTTCAGGCAGAATTCAGGACAAAAATAGCCCTGGGTTGCTAGTGTTCGGTTTCAGAGAGCACCAGGCCAGGCAGTTCAGGCTAGACTGTACCTAGTGGAGCAGAGTCAAGACTGATGTGAATATGGCTGGGTCCAAACCGAGGTAGCATGGTGGGCAGGAATGCTACCTCAAGTGATTGCCAGAGTTTAGACTTATTGCAACCATTTCTCCCATAACCTTTTGTGTTTTTGAGACCCACCTTTTTTACCACTCTGCACCTTGTAGTACAACATGTTTAGGTTTTGAAACACTTTTCTCCTCTCCGTATACTTTTCTTTCTCAGTAGCACATGCAACAAGCTTCCCCAGACAGGCTTTATTTTAGTCGAGCCTCACCATTGTAAGAATAGAGCAACCAGCAGTAACTGAGATTAGCTCAAACATTACATCTATTGCCATGTTGTTGTTTTTTTTTTAAAGATAAGCCAGAGCTGCATTGCTTTGTCCAGGTGTAGGTCTTATTGCACACTGTTCCATTGGACTTAAACTGTACCCAAATGATGAGGTTTAACAGAACTCTGACACATTACCTTTTGTTGCTTGTAGTCATACTCAGAGAGGAAGGGATATTCCTATCGGAGCAGGGACAACCTGATTTTAATATGGAGGTTTACTGTCTGCCTGAGCAAACAGATGAGCTTTAATCTAGCCCAGACTAATTACCAATGGCTGTAATTATTTGAAGTATTCCTTCCATCACTTTTTTGTTTTTCTGCAAACAGACCTGGACCACAAATTTTCCCTTAGATTCAGCTATGAGGCACTGTGTGTTTTTGTTGTTGCGTTTTTCAATTTGGTTATTGCACATTAAAGAAAGATTATTATTATTATTATTTTTTTAAATGGCTACCAGAATAATATGTTTTTTTTCCACTTCTGCGAAAGGCACGGGAAGATCACGTGATTTTCATGCAATAATTTGAGCTTTAATATATGTGAAGATATGTTAATGGTAAGAAATAATTAAATAAAATGATACTTGTTGGACCTGGCTTTTTGACAGGGACATCCCCAAACTTTTTGCCTCCTTCCTCCTATTTTTTCTGACCTGTTGTTGTTGGCTTTTGACCTCTGGACACTTTACCACTGCTAACCAGTGCTAAAGTGCATATGCTCTCTGTGTAAATTGTACTACTGATTGGTTTATCCATGATTGACTATTTAATTTACTTGTAAGTCCCTGGTACAGTGCACTACATGTGCCTAGGGCAGGTAGATTAAATGCTACTAGTGGGCCTGCAGCACTGGTTGTACCACCCACCTCAGTAGCCCCTTAACCCTGTCTCAGGCCTGCCATTGCAAGGCCTGTGTGTGCAGTTTCACTGCCACTTCGACTTGGCATTTAAAAGTACTTGCCAAGCCTAGAACTCCCCTTTTACTACATATAAGTCATCCCTAATGTGTGCCCTAGGTAACCCCTAGAGCAGGGTGCTGTGTAGGTAAAAGGCAGGACATGTACCTGTGTAGTTATACGTCCTGGTAGTGTAAAACTCCTAAATTCGTTTTTACACTACTGTGAGGCCTGCTCCTTTCATAGGCTAACATTGGGGCTGCCCTCATACACTGTTGAAGTGGCAGCTGCTGATCTGAAAGGAGCAGGAAGGTCATATTTAGTATGGCCAGAATGGTAATACAAAATCCTGCTGACTGGTGAAGTCGGATTTAATATTACTATTCTAGAAATGCCACTTTTAGAAAGTGAGCATTTCTTTGCACTAAAATCTTGTTGTGCCCTTCAATCCACATCTGGCTAGGTTTAGTTGACAGCTCCTTGTGCATTCACTCAGACACAACCCAAACACAGGGTACTCAGCCTCACTTGCATACATCTGCATTTTGAATGGGTCTTCCTGGGCTGGGAGGGTGGAGGGCCTGCCCTCACACAAAGGACTGCCACACCCCCTACTGGGACTCTGGCAGACAGGATTGAACTGAAAGAGGGCTTGGTGCACTTCTTAGACACTCTTTGAAGTCACCCCCACTTCAAAAGCACAACTTAGTATAAAACAGGGCCTCTGCCCTACCTCATCAGACACTTGCTGGAGAAGAAACCTGAACCAGAAACTACATCCTGCCAAGAAGAACTGCCTGGCTGCTCAAAGGACTCACCTGTCTGCTTTTCTACAAAGGACTGCTGCCTTGCTGTTGGCCTGCTGCCTTGCTGAACTCTTGCCTGGCTGTAAAAGTGCTCTTCAAGGGCTTGGATAGAGCTTGCCTCCTGTTCCCTGAAGTCTCAGGACCAAAAAGACTTCACTCTTCCTCTTGGACGCCCCGTGCGCCGAACTTTTCAACGCACAGCTTGTTCCGCGGCAAGAAAAACGCCGCACACCGACGCTGATCAACGTGACGCCTTCGGGACGACCAAAACTTTGACGCACGGCCTCGCAAGGACAACGCCACCCGACTTCCCGGGAGAAATCGACGCGACGCCTGCCGTGAGATCGAAACTTTGACACGCGGCCTCGCAAGGACAACGCCGCCCGACTTCCCAGGAGAAATCGACGCAACGCCTGCCATGAGATCAAAACTTTGACGCACGGCCTCGCAAGGACAACGCCGCCCGACTCCGCAGGAGAAATCGACGCAACACCTGCCGTGAGATCAAAACTTTGACGCACGGCCTCGCAAGGACAACGCCGCCCGACTCCGCAGGAGAAATCGACGCGACGCCTGCCGTGAGATCGAAACTTCGACGCGCAGCCTCGCAGAACGACACGCAGCCGGAAAACAAGCAGGAAAATCCACGCACAGACCCGGGACATCTGGTAATCCCCGCGACCCACAGAAAGAGACTGTCCGCGCGCCGGAAAACGACGCACGACTTCCCCGCGTGGAAAATAACGACGCAAGTCCGTGTGTGCTGGGGAGAAATCGACGCACACACCCTTTTTCCACGCACCTCTTCCTTTGTGGCTCTCTGAGGAGATTTTCCACCAGAAACCAGGTACTTTGTGTTTGAAAGAGACTCTATTTACTTTCTAAAGACTTAAGACACTTTATATCACTTTTCAGTGATATCTTTACAAATTCATATTGCAACTTTGATCGTTTTGACCTGAAGATACCCAGATAAATATTATATATTTTTCTAAACACTGTGTGGTGTATTTTTGTGGTGTTATGCTATGGTGTTGTATGATTTATTGCACAAATGCTTTACACATTGCCTTCTAAGTTAAGCCTGACTGCTCGTGCCAAGCTACCGGAGGGTGAGCACAGGCTGATTTTGGATTGTGTGTGACTTACCCTGACTAGAGTGAGGGTTCTTGCTTGGACAGAGGGCAACCTGACTGCCAACCAAAAACCCCATTTCTAACAATGCTCATTTTATTAAACATGAATTGTTGAACGGCAGTCCATACTGTAAGGATTTTCAACTATTGTTTATTTGTGCCATTGAATACATACAGTTCCGCCATGGAAGTGAAAATAAATGTGAGCCAATAACACGTGTTATTTAGAGAAACTGTAATATTAAACACACATTCACATATTTATTACTGAGGTGTATTACTGCAATAGAGCAACCTCTTGGGAAAAACACGGTGTACTGGCTCACACATTGCATATTACAGTTACTTTACACATGGAAAGATTTCTCTTAATAGTTACAAGCCCTCTTCGGTCTGATGTTAACGTACTGCACAAAGTACCCTCTTAAATATATATATATATTTTCAAACAAATGCATAGAAAATGCCATGGCGTAAACAATGCATGCAAATATGCAGAATGTAATATGCTATTTTTTTAATCTTTGTTGAGGGAGGAGCATCTCCTCTTGTGATTCCTGGCCCCTGCTCACACTTAAAAATGACAATACATAGCATATCACACTCTGCCCATCTGCTTATAATGTATGTGTTTGAGGTTTTTGCACTTCTGGAGCTAGTTTACATTTTGAGTGTTTAATCACAAGCTGGAAATGATACTGTGCAACACATACGCGTGGAAGAGGAAACATATGAGTGTGATTACACATTTCATAGTAAATCATAGCGCAATTGCAGTTACTGCAAACGTAATGCTGTGGTTGTTAAGCTGTTCCGACTCCACATTTCTTAATCATTCTGCAGTGTGCAAAGTCAACACGCTGCTTCTGAAGCTGCAAAGTGATCCTGTTTGGAGTGAGAGTGCGTACTTGCCCTTGAAATACTCCGTTTACTAAAGGCGTGTGTTGGTTGGCAAGGACAGCAGGCCAGTACTAATCCATCAATCTTGCTGATCTCGGCTGTTTCACTTAGTTCATATTGTATTTCTATAGTGAACACAACTTCACACCAATGCTGCCACGGCATTTCTGCATTATAATTGCAATGCATGACACCGAACGTCGCATGTCAGTGGACCATGAGCAGCGATAACCTTTGCAAAGACTGTTTGTTTTCATCCTTTCAATTACTAAGTGCCTGTTGGGTCCTCATTGAAAAGACAGCCTTGTAATTGTTAGCCCGAGGCCTCAGTTTGATAGACAGAGACTGCTATATAAACAGAAAGCCCCATGACAGATTGTTAATTGCCTAACTTATTTTGGGGATATGGAGAGTTTTGTAATTGCTACAAGGCGGACAAAGACTCTATTGCGGTATCATAATGCAGAGTAAAAAGATCTGGGTGAAATTAGTTATTGAATGTCCTGCTTTTTCCTCCGCCATCGTCCTCTCAACATGTGAGACCATTTTGTCTAGCCCACGGTGTACACAGGCTCTCAGTCAAGATTCATCGTTCAACAATGCCCCTTGAGAAGCAACACAGTTAGGTCTCCCCATATACTGAAAGAGACAGTCGACAGCTGGCAAGAAGCAAGTCTCCCAGCTGCACACTCAGACACAGCCTCAGGCCGGGACATCCTGGGTGGTTGCCCCGGGAAATGGGGAGGCAGGGGTTGGGGATACTTTTCTGGTGGGATGACAGGAAAGTTTCCTTACATGCCTCTCGTAGGCCTGAATTCGTTGTCAGTGGAGAGAGGTGCGAGATGACCTTAAGGGCACTGTATATTCACGATGAATAGAGCTTCTCAGTGTAGAAGGAATTCCAGCTCTTCCCATAAACTGAAAGAGGCAGTGTACGAAATATAGCAAAAAAGGGATAGTTAGAAGGAACATGCTGGGATGTTGCCAAAGACCATGGTCAAGTCACTTGCCAGTGAAAATCGCAGCACAATTCTTTGGAAGTCAGCGCATCATAAATACTTTGTTTCCATTGTGAAGTTGAAATTCCAAGACTGACCGGGAACTGTAGAGTGGACCTGTTACCTTCAGCTCCATCCTTCGATGGTAAAAGGTTGTGTCCTACGACGCAGCCAGTATGGGATCTCACTGTTTAATTTACATTTAGATATAAATGTATATCCATAGATGACGGGGCCCCACGTTTTTCCAACTGGTGCTGAAGAATGCCGGTGTTATCAAACACCAACATTGCCAAGCATTTATTCCACCTCGTTCTTCATTCTTCTATCACCCTATAATTTCTGTCTCTATCTCACTGTTCTATATTATTTTTCATCCCTGCCTTTTCTCTGTGTCACTGTTTTCTTACGTTCCCTACTTTTATCTGCCTTGTTGGCCTTTCTCTATCTTACTCTGGGTCAAAGTGTGTTAAAAAAATTAGTCCCGTTCTCAAAAGAGAGTGCAAGTACCCACTATGTGCAACCACCGGCACAAATTAAGCACTGGCCGATCCCACATCAGTAAGTAGTTGGTTGAGCTTTAACATTTGATGTTTGCCCAGCAAGTGGCTACATTGCACCTCTCCCTGTCTTGCATTTATCAGTTTTTCAGTACTCTCTTTAAGTCCACAGGAATGGCTTTTATCCAAACTCAGTTCAGAGGACTCTACAGTAAGGTCATTTGCATATCTAATGCAAAGTACAATCTTTTCTTTGTGTTTTTTTTTTAATAGTATATGCATGTCTTCAGGATAAGTGGTAAATAGCCTTCTAATTATGCATTTTCCATGTCAACACGTCTTTATTTCTCCTAGGACTCTTTATGATCTGAGCTCTCCAACTAATGCTTGTCGTTTTGCAGGGACTGCAGAGACAGATCAGTTAACTATACAGATAGATCAATTAGTTAGAAGAAATGATGCCTTGGCAGACCTGATTTAGTCTCCATTTTTATGACTTCTTAAAGAAAAAATGCAATATGTTCCTCTGAATAACAAGTTACAGGGTTCTGCTCAGAACCCTTGTGTAGCAGACTCCCAGCGATGTCTCGCCAGAAAAAGCTTCTCTACATTTGTACAAATTCAGAGGCAATTAGACATATGCTAGAAACCGGAATATGGGAGGAAGGGGCAACCTATCCAGCCAGTGTGTGAAAGTGTAGGAACTATAAAGTCACTCACTGTAATGGTAGGCAGCGTCAGCAAGTAGGAATTCTGGAGTTACACAAAGCAGACAGCGGTATGCCCAGGTTCTTTTGCTACAAATGAAATGTTGGATCACAATGTGTAGTAAACAATATATACCAAAGGACGTAAACCATGTAATATTTTTTTGTTTGCGGCTAGAGCAAAAGCTGTGGAATTTGTTTATTTAAAACTGTGGTGTCTGTTGTCAGAAACGTTTAGTTGTGAAAAGGAATACAGTATGGCGGCTTAAAATGTATGGATGCTGTCAGGCCATGTAAATGTTTATTGTAGTTTCCATAATATACTTAAAGCACGCACAATAACATTAGCATGCCCAAATATACTCCAAAGAACCACACAGAACTCTTTTATGAACTATAACAGTTAATTTATGAGTTTAGCAGGCATTGTGCCTGTGGAATGTACTGTCCTTCTTGTTTTATTTGTTGTAAGGCCAATGTTGTGAAGAAAGCAATAATTTGGGATGGGGCAAAGAGACGATCTGGAATTGTTTACCCAGTGAGATTGTATGTGTTCTCTATCAGGATGTGCTAATAGTATTGACTCACAAGCATTTCTCATATAATTTTATAATCCATCAAATCCCTTTCACCATCTTCAATCGATGATATTAACACCCATAAAAATTATTCTCTCTCTTTCTCAATGGTGTATCCTCCATGGTTATATATCTCTATTCTGCTTTATTTGTTGGTGTCTTAGAAGAGACAGGAGATCACAGACCTTGCTCCAGGAACCCTGCTTCCCCTTATCTAATCCCACTATTGCGTTGCCTCTATAATTACTGGATCAGCAGTCAGGGAACATACCACTTTCACATGATCATAAATTGAGACTGAGTGCTGGGTGTGCTCACTGTTAAGGGTGGTACTGATATAGTTAGATAATGCCAGTACTATAATGTCACCAGGTAATTGGTCCCCGAGGCTATGCACACACTCCAGTGGAATGAGGTTAATCAGACTTTGAGTGGTGAACTCCTACCCACTCACAGGCAGTTTTAGTAGTACCAAACAAATGACTATTCTCTAAACCCAAGCACAATCTTGTATGAATCTCAATTTCAGGTTTTGTGCATTTCACCAAATGTTTGATTCTTCTTTTCTTTTGCTCATGCTTTTCATATACTTTGTGAATGCAAAGGCAAGTTTGAATATAAATTATCACAAAGGAGATAGCCCAAAATATCAAGCAGATCTCTAGCTTGACTTTGTTACCTGTTGACAAATCTCAGATATTAAGCAGACAGCTGTTCAAAAATAATTAACTTAATATGCATAATTCCCCACAAAATATGCATATTACCCATGGAAGAATATAACACCATTTCATCCATCACTATAATAAATGGAGGCTGTTATCTGTTACTACACTGACAGTGCATGACTGCAGCCAAAAAATAATACTCTATTTATGTTTACAGGAGTCTGAAAAAAAAGGAATAATTGAAAGAATTTATATGGTCCAAGATGTTGTCATAACAGTTCAAAATGTTTTGGAAGAAATTGCATCATTTGGCGAAAGAATTAAAAAGTAAGTTTAATGTTGGTTGTCTGTAGGACATGATCATTTCTTGAATCAGGCATACTCAGTTTACTTCTACGTGGCTTAAATTTAGATGTTTCCAGTATATAATTATTGGTCATCTATCATCCAGTGCATATATACTGTTTATTTGATATAGACTTCACACTCTTGGCCTTTTGCTGTGGATATGTTCTAGCCTTCACGCATCTTTGATGCTATAGTTGCCAAATTTGGACCCAAGTTCGAATATCGGCCTTTGCGCTTGATTCAACATCATGCAATTCTGGCAAAACACTTTGAGCTCGATTGCGAGTCTGGCAGTCCGAAGACCACCAGACTCACCGTGGAGGTCAGACTGTCGCGGCTGTGGCAGTCTGATCGACATATTACAAGATTAGTGGTCAGTGCCGCCAAAAGACTGCTGTCTCTGCCACGATCTCTGATACCGACTGGATGACACCAGTCGTGGTTGTAATCAGCCCAGGCAGCGCTGAAGTCAGCACCGCCTTGCTAATTATAACCATGTTCTCTACCAGCCTTTCCAGGGAGGTTCAACCACCTGGCGGAGAGCAAGTGCAAGGGCCTTCCCCTCCCCATCACCGCCGGAATGCGCACTGTCGGCCTTAATCTCCCTCGGTCTAAAAACGTGAAACGTAATATGTGAATTTTACTTGTGTAATGTCGGCTTGATGTACACAATCTTGTAGATCGTCTGCTATTCCTCTAAGTAATATACAGCACTCTGCTGCTTCTGAGATAGGTTTGTACTATTTGAATACCAGTACATACTTACAAATATTGTATTTTGTTTTGGTTTTCTTAATTTGGGTCTCCTTTCTAATTTTGAAATTCTTTCCTCAGAGAAGGTTACAATGCTGATGTTTTCTTTATGCATTTTTAGTACCCTTATGCTTAAGTCTGTGATACTGCTTTGTGTGTGTTACATTGTGTGTTCTCCCCTTTCTTCTCCATACTAACTCTCTGGAAGCTGCGATCTCTATATCTGGACCCTAGAGGTAACAAACTATATTTTAGAGGAACGTTATGAATAGAAAGCATCCTATTGGTGCTGTTTTGTCATTGGTGCTGGAAATCAGATCCTGGTTTTCACTAAATGTTGGTCTCTTCTACATTAGTGCCAATAACAGTGTCCATGATTTGGAATCATAAGATGGCACTTTAAAGAAAATTATTAAATTTAAGAGTGGGTAAGCTGTCTTTGCTAGTTACAATCACCTTGGTTGTCTCTAAATGCAAAACTAAACTCAAATAGAAAGATTCAGCTTCATTTAGACAAGGCATGAAATTATCAATAAAGTTTGAAGTATGCTTTGGGTGTTTCCAGTTAATTAAGTCATCTGAGTGTCACTATGCAAAGATGTTACTGGTAGAGCACGCCAGGACTCAACTTATCCTATAGACACAGTTTCGTAAGTATTTTTTTTTATGCAAAATTAATTTGTGCAAAATTTAATTAGGACCTTAACACCAACATAACAGGAAACTTGGTTATTTATTTCAGAGAAATGTTTTAAAAAATAACCACTTCTACCAAAAAGTGCTTAACCACAGAAATAACATTTTTTTCAAAGTCCTAAAGCCCCGGAGTCTCCTAAAAACATAGAACACAAACATGTAATACTGCTTCCTTGCTTTCAATTCAAGCTCAAATATAGTATAGTTAGCCACAAGTGGCTCTACGAGAATGTCCAAGCTGCACTCATTAAAAAGAGCAACTCTCGTTTCTTTAAACAGATGTTTACCACT
Source organism: Pleurodeles waltl (assembly GCF_031143425.1). Classification (NCBI taxonomy): domain Eukaryota; kingdom Metazoa; phylum Chordata; class Amphibia; order Caudata; family Salamandridae; genus Pleurodeles; species Pleurodeles waltl. The sequence continues at coordinate 492,063,614 of NC_090440.1, forward strand.
TTGTAAGAATATCATATATTTCCATAATAATCTATCTCAGAAAAAGTCTTGTAGCGGCTGAACCTGAGGCAAACTTGGCTGGAGGAGAAAAGGAGAGAAATGCAAAGTGGAAGAAAAGTGAAATAATTAAACAAAAAAGGGAATGGAAAGTGAAAAAAATATATTTTGAAAGTTTGATAAGAGAAAAAAGCAGAGAGCATAAAGGCGGACCTAGAAACAAAGAGGTGAGCTAAGTGGTAAACATGAGTACGTGAGTGATGTGACATGGAGTTGGATAAGTGGTAGGATGAGGTGAAACTTAGAACTCAGAGAAAACAAAAAGTGCAAAAAAGGAGGTGTGAAAATTGGAAAAGAGAGAGAACTGTGGGCAGGGAAGAAAGGCAGTGGAAAAGGAAATGAAAGTGCGAGGTGTTGGAAAGTGATTTATTATTAGTAGACACAGGTAGGTACCTACAGGTAGTAATAAAACCACAATCACAAATAAAGTCCAGTCAAAGTCTCAATAAATTAGCTCTTGTTCAACCCTTGGTAGCTTGGTTGACAAGATGTCAGGCTTAACTTTGGAGACAGATGTGTAATGCATTTAGTAACACCAAAAGAGTAAATAAGTAAGACACAACACATGGTAAAAATACGACACCAGTCTACAAAAATAGAGAATATTTATATCTTTAAAATGAAACCAAAACGACAAAACTCCAATGTAGGTAACTGGATCCATGCATTTGCAAAGGTTTATTGTAAAAATGTGCTTACTAGTCCAAAAATGGAAAACTACCCCTGAAGCTATCTGGTCACGCTGGACCGGGACCAAGTCAAAGTTTTATGCTGACTGCGATGGAATGCAGGTTGGATACAACAAGTGGTTGGGGCCGGTCAAGTTTTTACTTTCACACTTAGTCACTTTTTTAGATCTTTTTCTCTTGACAACGAGCAAGTCTCCTCGGCAGCCTGGGTTGCAGTTTGCCGATGGCGGACTGCTTCATAGTGAGGCCTTGGTGAGTCCTGCAGTTCTTGGTTCACGTCGTTGATGGTAAAGAGTTCTGGAGCTTCAACTGGGCAAACCTGAATTTCAGGCCAAATCGCTGTTGCCCATCTGGCTCTTGACGACAGGTCGGTCAGCTTATGGAGCTTTTTACCAAACGTTCTCTAAATGATTCTAAACATCTGGAGCATTTTCCAGACAGTCCTTTTAGGGTCTCGAAGGGTCCACAACACCCGACAAGGTTTCAGAGGCTCTGGGTTACTCCTTGGAGAATTGAGACTAGGGTTCTCACAATGCACTTGGGCAAATCCTTAGAAGTCCAGTAGGGCTGATCAGCTGGGATTGTCCTTGTAGGAGGTGATGTAGGTGACTCTTGGTAGTTCTTTTGTCCCTGTTGCTTTCAGGGAGTCCACTCTTTAATCCTTTTGAAAGCTCCTTTTTTATGAAGCCCAAAGTGTGCATCAGGTGCAGTTCTTATGAGTGCAGGACTCTTGGGGTGCAGAACAGGGGTTTAGCAGGGCAGTCCTTCTTCTTTTTATATTTTCAAGCAGGGATCTGAGCTGCTGGGCAGCTGTCCCATATTTATTCTGCTTTCTGGGCTGTCAAGCAGGGGAGCACTCCTGACCAATGGGGGACAAGGTACCACCCTTTTTGATGACAGCTTCCTTAGAAGTGTGGCATATTTTCTATCTCAGAAAGAACTGTTTCACAGAAATCCAAAATGGAGAAAATATCTCCTGGAGGTTCAGGTCTGACTAACAACCCAAAGTTGTGACTACCTATTCCTTAAACTCCCCTTCCAGCCCCTCTCCTAATCTATTTAGAGAGTGTCCAATCTGGCTGGGGTTGAAGGAAGTGGGGCGTGGGCCTGGGTGCTCCACTGTCTTTCCTTCTCCCTTTGAAGACCAGTTTGGCTATCCAGCCCCATTCCTGTCCTGGCAGCAGCAGATTTCACACCAGATGGCCCCTTTGTCTCAGCCCAGGCCACTTTACACCTTATCAGAGCAGCTTTGGTTCAGCTTGTCAAAGGCTCACCAATCAGGAGAGGCTTCTGCAGGGCTGAATTTAGGTAACATTAAGAAAGGAGTTCTAATACTACTTCCCTTCAATATATATAATAAATCAAACCTTGGCAAGTTGTTGGAGTTATTGTAAGTATTATTTTGACACTTTGCATGGCTGTTCTACGCACTCCGTTCAAAGGCTAGACTTTATTAAGGTTTTATTAAAGCCTTCCCATTTTATTCTATGGAGCTGGCAATAATACATTGGGGGAAATAAAATTGGCAATTTTTCTCTCACCAGAGCATATAGGACTTTTGTAATGTCCCTGCTTATTATTACAATGCACCCTACCATTGGCATATATACATATATGTACAAACAAGGTAGTTTAAGACTTTAGAAGTACTTTTAAATCTGAAGTCGAATTTGGGCACTGTTTTATTTTAAAAGCAGACTGCAAAGCAGGGTTGAATATAAAATGACAGCAGACACCACAGCAATGCATCCTTAAGTGTCTTAGATCCACTGGGGTATCTAAAGCTACAAGCCCTATCATATATTAGAGACTTACATATAGATTGTCAGAGCCAATTGTAATTATGCCTAGTTACCATGTACCTTATAAACAGAGCACTTGCCCGGGCCTGGTTAGCAGAGCCCAGGGCACAATCAGAGTCAGTAACCACCAGTATCAGTCACAAAAAGGGGGTGATCAGGGCACAAAGATGACTTTCTCACACTGGGATAAGAAAAGAATACCAATACATTCTAAAAAAAGAAAAAAGGAAAATGGAATGAAGTACAAAGTACACAAAGGGAGAATGAGATATCGGAGGAGTTGGATACTTAAATGTAGTTTATGTGTGGTTGAAAGAAATTAGAGAATCAAGAAAAGTAGTATAAGTTGAAAAAATAAAGAAGCAGGGAAGGAAGTTGTCAGCATGAAAAAGAGCATTGGAAGAGGTGAGATCAGAGAAACAGGAGGTGAAGTGAGATAAAGGGTGAATTGTGGAACATAACATCAGAAAGTGAAATAGAATTGGAAGGAACTGTGAGAAACAGCAAAATAAATGTATGTTTAGTGACGTTAAGGGAAAATGGAGGAACACAGAAGTGGGTTGGGGGGGAGATGGTGGAGGAGGAAAAGGAATTGTTGATCTAATTGAAGAATGCAAATGTGTTATTTATTAGTGATAAGGGGCAATAGGGCGAAGCAAGTGCCAGAAATAGGAGAAAAAGGAAGTTGGAAGATCATCCATGAAGAAGTAAGAAGCTGCAGAAACAGAGGTGTAAGAACAAGTTCATTGATATAGGGAGAACAGGATTGTGAAATCGCTTGGGCAAATAAAAAACGTCCTTATTCACGCTCTTGTATGCTTTAGCTTGATTGCTGAGTCACAGTTGCAGGAATATTCTTAATCAAAAGTTAGAGAAGAAAAATGTTTGGACATTTTTCTTAATGTGTATCCTTCTAAAATTATCGCTAAAACAAGAATCTATTGACACAGAATAATATTTTAAAATCCCAAGAAATGAACATGAATTCTTCGATTTTGGATGGGGAGCATGTATTAGTTATGGCAAAATAAGCATCTGATCTAGGAGGAGTCAAAAACAAACCTCTTTCTTTTGGGTCTCATAACATAATGTCATTCTATTCTGAAATGCAGCACAACATTTGTTAGTTCAAACAGTAACACCAACAAACACAGAAAGGGGTGAAAACATGCTGTGCGTTTGTGACAGTGGGCAATACATTTGTCCTCCAATCTACATTTGACAGGTGTGAAAGATATGAAAACCCCAGATATCTTGCAGGATACACTATGATATTGTACACCTCCAGCTGTTGCCATTGTTTAGATTTGTTTGCCTTCTGGAGAAGCATCTAACAGCATCTAACCTCACATGTATTTTCAAATGTATGCAAGTGTCAAACTCTTTGTCATTACAATGAAGGATGCTGTCAAAAAAATTGGGAACACAAAGCCTGAAAGCGATTAGTTAGACACTGATTGGGCAAGATGCATTTGATTCACAGAGGCAGATTTCTGATGCCCCCTGTAAGGACAGCAGCTTGTCTAGATCTCCTGCCCCAGTCCGTAGGCACAAAGCAGACAGTGATTTGCACAATGGGTGCTGGTGCACCCGATGCACAACAGCATTGCTGCTGGCTCTATTATGAGCCGGCGTCAATGTTGTTGTGCGTTTCCCGCTGGGCTAGCGGGTGGAAACTGCCTTTCCGCCCGCTGATGCAGCGGTAAACTCATAATAGGGCTGGCGGGAAGTAGACCGCACTGGCGGTCTCCTGAACTCAGGAGTTTGGCGAGCAGCCTTTCCGCCCGCCAAACTCATTATAAGGGCCATTATCTTTTAGAGTCATGTGTTTATGATATACAATTACTAACAACTTGCTTTTCACCAGGAAGCCCTATTTGATTAAGTTGGATATATTTAATGAATGACTATCTGCATATGTGTGGTAAGTGGTGGAATGTGGAACCCAACTGATATGTGATGTTTGTATTTCATGATAGAGAGGTTAGTCAGTGGGGGATGACTGCTGCAGGATGTTATGTGGCTGCCTCCACATAAAATTCTTGTATCTAATTTTTAGATTTCTAGCTTAAACCACTGTCCTCTGTGACAGTATGTCCCTACAGTGTTCAAAGTTCAATAATTACAGATAAATAATTTGTTTGCAATAATTCAAATAGAAGATTGTATCAATTAGAACATGGCAGCAAGGTAAAAAAAGAAAAAGTATACTATTCAGGTTAACCGATATGTTTATAGTATTTATTTATTGACACATGTTAGATATGGAGATAATTGTCTCCTTTCCGTTAGTACAGAGTACTAGATACAATGCTGAATAATAGAGTTAGGGTCCAACCAGTATGTGGATTTCATTCACTATTGCCTTTTATATACACTGACACTAGACAACCCCATGAAGATGCATTTTATGACAGAGGTAACCTCTTATTTCCTTTTATTGTTCATTTTCATTTACACATGGCTTTAGACTGCAATAGTAGCTTACAGAAACTATAAGGTCAATGTGCACCCCTACATCTCTGTTTTCTAGGAACACCTGCTAAGTCCGTACCTGAACTAAAATCATATAAAATTCCTGTTTCAAAGCAACTTTACTTTGATAGCAGATCCATTTGGTAAATTGATGTATTCACCAAGCTTGTCTCAGAATGATCTTGATCTCCCTCTTAGCGTGCTATAGATCTCCTCTGTCCCACTGCCTCTCACTGTCTTCAGTATCATTCTCCTCTTGGCCAGTGCCTGTTCCTCCCCCATGATGAATTCAGTTACCCCCAATTGGTCCCAGTCCCCATTTTGAAGACACCTGACACGAATAATTAAGCATATCCTGTAGGCCTGATTGACATTTGGAATCTCATCATTGAACAATGTGATGTTTTGCAAATCTAAGATGCTTACTTACACCATATAACCTGCTTCTCCTCTTTTAACTGAATGAATCCTCTGACTAATGCCATTGTTGAGTCAATAAGAGCTTCTTGAATGATCAACTTGGAAAATCATGGTGTTTGTTCCAATTTCTCGAATTAGTTGGATAATGTAGGTCTGGATTGTATTGTGTGCAACATTTTTTACTTTACCTACTCCCAGAATGTGATCCTAATTCTGCTCCAGGTCTGTGATTCTGCTTTAGAAGTATAGTTCCTTTGAGGTCTTTCTAAAATATTTTCAAATTGCTTCCAGTCACTAGTGGTCCCTGCTCTTCATTTAAATTGTTAGCCTTCTTGTGGGAATACCCTGTCTGTATTCTGTGCGGATCAGATCTTTCGCATCCTTGTGTGGGAAATCAAAGATTTTGCAGCACAGAATTTCTGAACCGACATTCTCTTTGAGTGGAGTTTTTATTTGAGGCAAAATATTATGTGCATCAATGGTCATAGCAACATCTAAATGCGTAAACATACAACATCTGTCTCTGGATCACGAAAGAAAATGTTGATCAATAAACTGGATTGCCACACTCACTTCTTAGTTACAGAAAGAGTCGTCTGCAATGCAGCCATTTTAAAATCCTCCTCAGGTTCTTTATTTTATGACTTCTAGGCCTATCCATGCATGATTTCTGTGGCAAGGTGAATAAAATAACTGGGAATTTTGTAGCAGTAGATAGTGCAGCAGAAAACTTTGGATTCAGAAAAAAGAGAAGAATCCATTTGCAAAACAAAGTTGCACATTCTGACTTAGTAAACATTCATAATGAAAAGTGTATGAAATCTGGTTCGAGAAAATAGTTTCTCTGGAACTAGTTTCAAGAACTCCATTGTATATCGGGATAAAATACAACTAACATGAACGTGATTTGATTCATTTGAAGCCTTAAGCTATCAAGGTGCCTGCCAGGAGACTTCTGAGCGCTCTCAGACAATCCTTTACAACAGTTTTAGAAGCAATCTCTTCTCCGCCTCTTGGGTTAACTTCGTTGTAAATTATTGCTCTTGGGGTAGTTTTGAATTCTGAAGGGTCATTAGGTTTCTCAATAAACAAAAAGGTTTGGAGGGAATTGATCGGGTTATTGGCATGATTGAGAAGCGTATGAAAGATTAAGCAGCCCTTTTCGCCTGTTAAAGCTACTGCTTACAACCAGAGGGGGTAAGTGGGACCTCATTTTATTTCCCTGACAGGCAACATTTTGAACTGACATCTGAAATGTTTTTCTATTTTTTTACATCTTGTACTACGGCAAGAAACATTTTCCCGTGTTAACTCACTACCTTTATTTTTTATGCAAACATTGTTGTGGTATAGGCTTCCTTCAATAACCAGGGAATATTCAATCACCATAAATGAGGTCATAGTGCATAACTCTCTTGTAGACCGATATGTTCTGAGAGCGCGCAAAATGAGATGCAGGATGAAGTTACACTCTAAATAAAAATCGGAATGTGTTTATATGGAGACGGGTGTTTTGTATCTCTAATAGGCTCGACACTGCATGTTTACTTCCTCAGTTCATCATAACTTAAAAAGCATAAAATAGCTAAATAATGGGGGGTAAAACAATAAAACGGTCAGATCCAGCATGTCGACGATTTCACTTTATTCTAAATATAAATATGCTCCTCTGTGATGCCTGCCAAGAATGCATTCTGCATTGAAACCAAACGAAACTATATAAAAGCAATTCTTTTCCTGACTTGACTTGTTCCCACCTGACTTGCTCCTAACCTAAAATGCCTATCTTTTAATTGTCAACCCAGTCTTTCCTAGTTTTGATCTTTCGAAATCATTCAAGGAAGAAACCCTCTCTATCCTCTACTCCCCAGCTGCTTGCCTCCCCTCCCCCTTGACTGCACTCAGCATTCTCCGCCGTTCATCATGCTTTACAGTCAAACAGTTATTTTAAGTAAAGCCCTATACCTACGGGCTTTCTGCAAAATTAGTATTCCTTTGTGAGTTCATTGGGAACAATAGAAAAAGATGAAATGGTTCTGGGAGATGGACAGGCAGACAGCAGGGGTGCGTGTGCTGGTTTCTTTACAGTAAAGTGTTTGGCTACACACACAGACCTAAGCAGATAGATGAATGGGAAGAGCAATGTATGGATACAGTCTCATATGGCTTCATAATTAGTAGCTATATAATTCAATAGTGGAGAGCTAGATACATGATAATCTATGCATCTATCTACACACATGTGTACTACCTGCGGAAGGCAGAAGCCGAAACGTTGTAGTGAGTAACATTATAGTTAGGTGTGAAAAACAAATCTCTTTTTTTTTTTTTAAACAAGAACTTAGAAATTCATTGAAAAAACAAAGGTTAAATTATTGTTATAGTTAGGTGAATGTCCGTGACAACATCAAACCTTTGAGCTAAAAAACTGAAATTCACTAGTTATAGTTAGCAGACCTAACTATAATTTGCACCCCCACCATGCACTGCTTATGACCTCACATATTAACTCACTCATGAAATTTTCTATGACCTCGCTGATGACATCTCAAAAATTACATTATGGGTGTCATTACTGATGAAATCATGCAAGCTTCTTTTGTACACATTACTCTATAAACTAGTATGGAATTAGAGGCATTAAAGTAAATACAAAATAGCTCAGAATAATTTGAAGCATCATTAATGCTGTCACAGTACAACTCCCCTAGGTGTAGCAAGCATGTATTGTGTGCAACATGGGCTATATACCATACACTTCACGGGTAGCCTAGGTCACATTAACAATCCATCACAGATATAAGGGAAACCCTCATTCCACATGGTGTTGGATATGTATGCATCTGGTCAGAGAAAGACAAGATACTTAACATCTGTTCCAAAATTAATGCCCTACTACGGACAACTTTCATCTGTGTCAAACTCCTGACAGTCACTAAACCTACAGTGAGAAATGAAGTTGATATATGTAGATATGTGCGTACAGTAAAGTGTTTACCTATATGGAGAAAGTTTACTGTGTACCACACTGCTTGCAGGCAGTGAAACTCTCATAAGAAAGTACACTCTATACAGCACTTGTCCAAAAAACACTATTCACTAAAATAGCCAAGGTCTGAAGGTGCTAAAGATTATACTAAGTGCCAAAGATTATACTACCTGCAGTCTTCATCCTGTGTTGAAACTTTACAAATAGTACATCTACTGAAGCAAAAAAAGCATATGTAGGTAGGTTAGTACCTGGTGCACACAGTCTTTTATGTTGTGTATAAATGGAATTATTATTTCTAATAATTCAAGGCTGCTTATTGTTTAGTATCTACTTCATAGAATTGTTGCCCTGTTGCAAACTTATTCTGCAAAACCAAAACACTTGTGTGGAGCATACTGGACAAAGTCGACAACTTTTATCTGCACACAGAGTTACTCTTCAATATAAATATTTATATATAAAAATTTAGAACATTTATAATACCTCTACACTTCTATAATGCATTAGAAGCACAAGTGTTTTGTAAACACTTACACACCCATTAGTTGGACACAGGCTGTATGTAAGTAATATGACAGCTACCCACAACTGGGTAAACTAAAAAATAACTAGCACACTCATTGGATGATGACATCAGTGATGTTGTTTAAGATGTCACCAGTGATGTCATAAATTATGTCATAGAACATGTCATGTGTGATATATTATGTGAGGTCATAAGCAGTGCATTGCAGGGGCGCAAGTTATAGTTAGCTCTGCTAACTATAACTTGTACATTTCTGTGTTTTGTTTGTTCAAAGCTTTGATGTTGTCACTGACATATTCACCTAACTATAACACTAATTTAACCTTTGTGTTTTTTCAGTGAACTTCCAGGGTTTTTTCCAATGTAATGTAATATTTTATCACCATATATAAAGCCAAATCTCTGCCATGCACAGTCTTTGGCTGTGGGCGGTTGTCCACAGGGCCTGCCCTGCTTCCAGGCCCTCCGGAAAACCCCCCATAAGTAGCCAACCCCGCACCACACACAGACGGTCGCCATGCACAGCAGGGGGTTGGCCACAGACCCTGGGCTGTGCCCAGACACCCAAGGCCAGCACCACTGTTTACTACTAACATGGAGGGGGCAGGGGCAAACGGGCAGATCTTGTAGGTTATTTGGCACATTTGCATACTCAGCTGCAGCTTAAATGGAGAACCGTGGACTCTGCCCTGAGACCAGAAGATTGCACGAAAGAACCCACTCGTCTTGGACACTCACTACAGTAGGTATTCACTCCAATAAATCAACAAATTACCCACCTCAATCAAGGATTTTAATAATTTTTCAATGTGCAATTATAGAGAAAACACACTGTGCATCAGCCTGAAAAAATGGCAAGAAGGCTGTTGCATGCTACTAATGTGGATGGAGTGGATCCAAACGGGCAGGGCATGTAGGGGATTTGGCACCTTTTCATAGTCAGCAGCAATTAAAAGGGAGAGCCATAGAATCCGCCCTACCAGGACACAACTGGAAAGAACCTCATTGTCTTGCACAGTCACTGCAGACAAGTTTGTGCTCGAATACATCAGCCATGCATTCTCCTCCATCAAGGATTTCAGATCTTTTTTCAGTGTGCAGTTTTATAGAAAACACACTGGCCATTAGCCTGGCATTATATTAACCTTTGCATAATATTAACATGGAAGGGCCATAGCGAAGTGGGTGAGGCTTAAAGCTATTTATTAATATTTAAAAGGGAGTTGGGTTGTGGGGCCCCACTCCCCGAGCTTTAGAAAGGCCCTTGGCACCCTATCCCCCGGGACAGGGAGGGGAACTGTGCGACCCCCCTTCTCCAAGTCTATTCTGGACCCGGGGCTCCCATCTCATGGGGCCTATGTTTACTATGGGTGGGTGCCTGGTGTCCGCCCAGGGCACCCACCATACACTTGATGGAGGTCATGGGGGAGCCTCAGAGCTCCTGTGGCCCAAGCTGGCTCTCCACCAGCTGCAGGAGGCGGCATTGCTCCTGCTGTCAGGGACCCGCTATTTATGCTGCTCCCTCCAGGTGGGAGCAATATTTTTATCTGTGTCCCTGCCTGCATCAGTACAGGTAGGGAAAAAGATCAAATGTCTGATCCCAACTGGCAGGAGCATTTTTAAAAAATCCCACCCGCTTGGTGCAGACTTTGTATTTGCTCCTGTTTGGCCAGAGTTTTGAAAATGCTCCTGCCAGGCGGGAGCAAATATATGTTAACCTACCTGTGCCGGTGAGCTCAAAGAAACAGCTGTGTCCCGGGGTGGGCTCCCCAGGATACTTCATGAGAGCCAGCCTCGGGGCTTGGGTCCCCAGGGCCGTTAATGGCTCATAAGGGGAGTCACGCAGCTCCCCTCCATTTATTTTTTAATAGTAGCGGCCCCCCTCCATCTCTGTAAACATTTCAACCCTGAGGGTGGGCTCCCCATGGCATATTTCTGAGATATTATAATTTTGAGTGTGGCATGGAGAAATGTAAGTCGTTCTTTTGTAAACATTTTTTCACATTACTTCAATGTTTGTCAAACCACTGCTATTTGTTTTGGAAGTTGGTTGGATGCATCAGTTTAAGAAAGGCAATTGTACTGAAATGCGCCACGTCTGTGTGATTTAATAAACAACTTTACAGTGGCCTCAGAATGCCGACGGCTTTGCTTTGTGGAGCTGCACTCATTTTAACATGAGTGCTGCACCTGTGACCGGCATGAAGGGTGGAATTTAACAGCTTTTGCAGCATTTGGTCACCAATGGGTTAAATGCTTGTAAATATTTTCTAAAACAACGTAATATTTCAGAGCTAGAGCATTCCAAGATGTTATTAGACATGATTGACATGTGTTTAAAAAACAAAATTTTTATCTTTAATCACGAGATTTATCATCAATTATGTGGTACTGCTATGGGAATTTCATTTTCGCCAAACTATGCCAATTTGGTAATGGGTTGGTGGGAAAGAGAGATAGCGTGGAGTAAAAATAATGAGAAATTTGCTGAAAAAGCACTGCTTTGGGTTCGCTTTATGGATGATCTTTTTATTATTTGGAATGGATCAAGGGATGAATTCATGCAATATTTTAACATTCTCAATGATAATGAAGTGGGTCTTAAATTTACTTGTGACACAAGTCAAACATCGATTAATTTCCTGGATATCACAGTTTACATTGATAATGGCAAAATTGAAACAACAGTATTTCGAAAAGAAACCACATGTAACAGCATATTACATGGCAAGAGTTTTCACCCCAAATCTTTAATAAATAGTATTCCTTTGGGTGAATTTATAAGAATGAAAAGGAATTGTTCCAATGAAAAAGACTCTTTATCGAAATGTTATGAAACTTATGAAAGATTAAAAACTCGAGGATATAATGAGAACATTCTTAAGAAAAATTTAAATGTGATTCAGTCCAAAAATCGAGAGGACTTTTTGTTTCATAACAAACAGAAGAACTCAAAAGAAACAGTTTGAATGGTAATGCAATATACCAAGGAGAGCTCTTACATAAAAAATATTTTATTTAAACATTGGAAGATCATTAGTAGGGATCCAGACTTAGGACCCCTAGTTGGCTCTAAGCCATTAGTTTCATACAAGAAAGCACCGAGCATAAAGGATATGATAGTAAAAAGTCATTTTGTCCTAGAAAAGGACCACAATTGGTTAGAGGAGAGACAAAGGGGCTTTTTTAAATGTAATCAATGTAAGGCCTGTAAAATAGGGCAATCCTTGAAAAAGGTCATCTTTTCCAATGGACAGGAATTGATTATTAAGCATAAGATTACCTGTGAGACGAAATTTGTAGTATATGTTATTGAATGCCATTGTGGTCTCAAATACTTTGGCAGCACAATTTGTACACTAAAGAAAAGAATTTTAGAACATATTAGAGCAATAACTCACAAAGATTATACATACGCAACAGCTAGACATTTACACACACACACGCAAAATGATTGGAGAACTTTGAGATATTATGGCATTGATCATATCCCGGAACATGAGAGAGGAGGTGACAGAGTAAAAAAATTAAGACGACTTGAGTCCAGACGTATAATACAAATGAAAACTAGAGCCCCTTTTGGGATTAATAATGATGAGGAACTTTATGTTCATTTGTAGGTTGAGGACCTATAGTTATACATTATATTTTCCATATTTTCACTTTTCCTTCGATAATACAATTTGGAGTCAAACATTAAGAATTTATAGAATTGATTTTATCATGTTATATATATTTAACAGAGTGAGTTTGTCACACTTATAATCAATGTATTATAATTTATAATGTTTTGTTCTCCTGGACATACAGTTATATATAAGATAATCAATGCTCAAGGGTAGATTGATTTTTTGAGTTTGAAGTGGCAATATTATAAGCAGAATTGCGAATATATATTAGAGAAATGAAGATACGAAATGAATATGAGAAAATCGCTACCTGCATTAATGATAATGATTTTGTTTGTTTGATTTAGATGATTGATGTATTTAATCATTAAATTTTTTTGCTTTGACATACAGAAACTACGATTACCAGAATGCAGTGTAATTAGTAATGAGGGTGGTACTATAAATAGGATCTGCCATAGTAACAACATGTGAACTCGAAGAAGACCATACGGTCGAAACGCGTTGTTCTTTTTGTTTTGAGTCCTTAAAAGAGAAATAAAAACAAGAAATTTTATTTTTTCCTCGATGGAGTGCACTGCTAATTCTTGATATACAATTAATGCATATGGTATCGGCTCGCCCACAGCGGTAGCACTGGTATTGAGAGCGCGGTGCCTTTGAATTGGAGCCGCTTTGGTTTCATATATATATATATATATATATATATATATATATATATATATATATATATATATATATATATATACCAGAACAAGACCCTTTCAGGGTTAGAGTGACACATAAATTATGCAAAAAACAATGGAGAACTCTGGGAAGTTCCCAAATTTAGGTGGAGAGCAGCTCTAGTAAGGAGCACCCTGCAACACCAGTGACACTCTAGATTTGCTCGCCTCAAATGCCTGCTTATCTAGCAAAGATTTTAAGCATAGGATCAGCACAGTGCTATCCACCCCGAGCTAGATAGTGACAAAGTATTTTGCCATTTGTACAGCAAAATCTTTAAGCATACGATTGACACAGTGTCATCCTCGCAGAGCTGTAAAATGACAAAAGACATTTACCACTCCAGGCACAGTATTACAGCTTTGGACTGGTCATATACCATCCAAGCCAACCTGGAATGAGTAAAGCAACCCCTGACACGTGTTTTGCTCTCATTAGAGCTCTTCAGAGGGGTTTAGCTTTGTACAGACACAAGGAAGCACCTAGTATAAGTCAAAACAAGACCCTGTCAGGGTTAGAGTAAAGGATAAATTATGCAAAAAACAAAGGAGAACTGTGGGAGGTTCCCAAATTTAGGTGGAGAGCAGCTCTAGTAAGGAGCACCCTGCAACACCAGCGACACTCTAGATTTGCTCACCTCAAATGTCTGCTTATCTAGCAAAGTTTTTAAGCATAGGATCAGCACAGTGCTATCCACGCCGAGCTAGATAGTGACAAAGTCTTTTGCCATTTGTACAGCAAAATCTTTAAGCATAGGATTGACACAGTGTCACCCTCGCCGAGCTGTAAAATGACAAAAGCCATTTACCACTACAGGCACAGTATTACGGCTTTGGACTGGTCAAATACCGGCACTGTGCTGATCCTATGCTTCTAATTGTAAAACGATCTCTTTCCCTCTCACACTTACTCTCTCTGTCTCAGTTTCTCTTTTTCAGTCTCTTTCTCCCACTCACACACCCACTCGGACCCTTATGCACCCACTCACCAACCCACTCAGAACCTCGTGCACCCACTGACAGCTCCACTCATACCCTCACACACCCACTCAGCCACTCATGTATCTACTCACAGAAACACTTTCACACACCCACTGAAACCCTCGCACACCCACTCACAGACCCACACAGACACTGACACACCCACTAAAACAGATTCACCCATTCCCACACCCAGACACTGGGGCACTTACTCACAGACCCACTTACACTCTCACACACCCAATCACAGACCCACTGAACCCCTCATGCACCCACTCACAGACCCACTAAGACACTGATGCACCCAGACACACACACTCACAACCACTCTTACCCCCAGGTACACCCTCTCACACCCAGATAGATAGGCTGTGGCCAACTCCTGCCACACGTGGCCAAAGGGCTGTGCGCAGTGTGGGACTGGCTGCCGCACACGGCCAAAGGCCGTGCACGGTGGTGGTTGGATTAAAGTAATAAAAATGACTTTACATTAGAAAAACCATAGAAATGCATAGAAAAAAACAAGGTTACAGGGGCTTTATAGTTAGGATATAGATTTAAAAAAACATTGAAATTCACTTAAAAAAGCAAAGGTTACAGTGACGTTATAGCTAGGGTCACATTTTAAACATACAAATCCATAGAAATTCACCAGTTATAGTTACAGTTATCTAAAGTAACTATAACTCGTGCTGTAAGGTAACTATAGCTCGTTCCCTCGTCATGTACTGCTACTTACCCCACAAATTACGGCACTCGTGACATATTTGATAACATCATTAATAATATCAATGTAATAATTGCAGTAAAAACTTTCAGGAAAAAAAAGTGCATGGCGGGGGGCAAGTTATACTTACCTTAGGGCACAAATTATAGTTACTTGAGATAACTCTAACATGTGAATTTCTGTGGTTTGGTATGTTTAAAATGTGAGCCTAACTTTGACATCCTTGTAACCCTTAGTTTTTCAAGTTAATTTCTACGGTGTTTCTCATTTTATTTCCTATCTATATCATCCCTGTAACCTTTATTTTTTACAGTGCAATATATATATATATATATAAGTGTTGAAGCTTTTCAAACACTCACCACTAGTCACAGATCTGAAGTTAATCCGTTGTTATTTTGCTCGCCATGTCACCGCAGTTTGGACTCAGCCATATGCAAATCAGTCCTGACCCTGGTCCCCCTGGGAACAGTCAAGCCTGAACTGCCAAGCCAGGTCCTCCCTGGACCGGAAACAAGCATCCTGGGACTGGTTTTGGGTATCACCCCTCATCAGCCAAGCTAGTTTGAGTCCAGTGGTGCAGCGAGCAAGGGACCCAAGCCTGGGCATACCCTTGCTACATAGAGCAAAAACAAAAGAAAGTTATGTTTAGCCTTGCTAGTAACACCTTAAAATATGTTTAAAACCAAACTAAAAATTACTGAAAAAACACAGTTAATGTACATTCAGGGTTACAAACGACAACCTAAAGCCATCGGAATGTGCCAATGATATGTAGTAAAGTAAGTTGTGCCACCCTCAACATGCCTGGAACTTATAAATGCTGCTAATGAATCATTAAAGTATCCGATATCATGTCCCTTCTTAGAAGCAGTCTGTCGCCTAACTTCATTAGAAGAAGCTGTATGTGTTTCTAGTATGCTCTGATCCTTGCAAATGTTTACACAACCGTATATGGGCAAGCCTAACTGGCATCCCTTGCCATTACTTTTCCATGCCCCAAAGTCACACATAGCTGTAAAAAACAATCCACCACATTTTCAGATATTCCTCAGTATTAATTGAACGTTCAGTCTACATTGTCGAAGATTATTGCTGTTGTGGATTTTGGATTTCAGATTCCTGCCCACAAATGTTTTTATTTGAGCACTTAAAGAGCACACAAATGATTTTGCAAATCATACTGTGAAGTGAAAATTTATGCTTAGGCTGTGTCATCGTTTAGTGTTGATTTCAGTATTTAAATGTGTCATGTTTTAAAGTGTGACTGCTACATTATGACTTTTGACTATGGGATTAAGTTGATGTATTTTTAATGGATATAATTTATGTCTACTTTTTAAATTCTATTTCCCTTCTTTTTTTCAGCACTTTTAATTGGACCATGCCATTTTTGTCTCTACTTGCTTGTACAGTATTCACCGTGGCCACAGTTCTCCTATATTTCATACCTTTGAGATATATGGTTTTAATCTGGGGTAAGTTATGATATTTTGTGGACTATTCATTGCAGGCATTGGACCACGTTAGCAGTATGCTGTTTAAAAAAACAACTTCAAAGAGTGATCCTTATGTGCTAAGATTGCAATTTGAACCTGGGAACATGTATATCAGAAACAATGAATTCCATTCAATTGGATTATTGCTTCAAAAGGGACCTATTATCTTTTAAAATAAAATATCACGTTATCAAACTGTTTAGTTAGCATTACCAAGTTTTCTTAGATACAGTACGTACAATAATAATACAAATATCTAGAAAGATAGTTCATGCCTTAGAGTCTGATATAAAGGAAATTTTAGCTTTGAGGGGGGCATGTAAGCTTTGTTATAAAGCTGTTGAATATTATAGTAGGACATTAAGGGACATCTATGTGTCTCAGGAAAAGGACAATCATTGGAAATATTTCCAGCAATTATAGGCCCATTTACTAGTCAGTTTTTTAGGAAAAATGCTAACTACCTAGTGAGTATAGAGTTCAGGGAACAAAGGATGCGCATTGGGTGGTGGCCAACCGGTGAATTGAGAGGCATATGATAAGCAGATAGGAGTTGAGTTCAGGGGGAGATTGAAGTTTTTCCAGTTCTGGAAACCTAATGACACAAGCTTTGAAAACAACAGTGCACCTTGCACCATACTAAATGCACCTATTTCAATGTTTGTTGGTTGAAGAATTAGAAAGATCAAGTTACTTATTCATTGCTACATGCCTTTAAAATGCTTCACAAGAAAAGGTGGAGGTATGTTACAGTGTTTAAAGTGTAATTGTTGATTGCATTCACATTCCACAGAGCATCTAAAAATGGACTATGATATGGTTTGTTAAAATAAGTGAAAAGGAGGTTGTGGGAAAGTTGGGCTATAGTTAATCTTTAGTTGGAAAACTGGGCTGTAGACAGTATTTAGTTGTGTATCCGGCATAGTGGAATATAAAGGTTGCTCACTCTTCCAAATCTAGATTCCAATACTAATCTCAAGAGCGCTTTAAAGGAGTGAGATACTCTGAGGGTACAGGTGTAGCACTAATAGTTTTCACTGATTTTCTTCTAACTACATTTACATTTGACCTGGTAAAATAGGCCTTTAGGCAGACCTAAAACCATCCTTTTTAATGCATACGTCACTCCTGGGGTAGGCCCTAAATAGCCCACAGGGCAAGGTACATTGTATTTCAATAGTTCAACATGTACTTTTAAGTTATACTTGTCCTGGTGGTGAAAAACTCTCAGATTTGTTTTTCATTATTCCAAGGCCTACCTAGTCCTATAGGATGGCATTGGGTTACCTTATTACATTTAATAACTGATAACGTTTGGGAGCAGGTAGGAATGGCTTGTTTGTTGTCTAAGGAATTGTACTTTAAACACCTCTTTAATTGGGAAGTCAGATTTCAAGTCACAATTTTGAAAGTGCCACTTTTAGAAAGTTGGCATTTTCTTGTCGTAGCCATTTGGTGCCTACAACCTCTTTCCTGGGTCACATGACTAGGTGTAGTTGGGAGTTACCCTTTGTGTATTCCTCCTAGGCAGCCACACGATAGAGGATCTGGATGTTGGCAGGATGAGCCATCCTGACTCAATGAGGGGGTGGAGCTGTCACCTTGCACTACAAGGACTTAGGCCCTCATTACAAACCTGGCGGTCGGCGTAAAAGTGGTGGTAATACCGCCAACAGGCCGGCAGAAAAAAATGGAATTATGGACCTCCATGCCAAACTGCCACTTTTACACTTTGACCGCCAGGGTGGTAGCGACCGCTGGGCTGGAGACTTCAGTCTCCAGCCCGGCGGCCGTCACTAGACCGCCGGTGGTATCAGGACCCCTCATACCGCCATGGATTTCGTGGGGTTTTGTACCGCCACGAAATCCATGGCGGTAGGCACTGATTGGGGTCTCCCCCTCCCCTGAGTCCTCCCCCAACACCCACGACCCCCTATAACCCCCAAAGGTGGTAGGACTCCCTCCCCACCCCGCCTCCCACCCCCCCACAGAAACACCCACACACACACCCCACACCCCCTAACGCACGCTCACACCACTCATACACATACACGCACACATACATGCACACAGGCATATACGTCACATTTCCCATACACACAATACACCCCCGCATGCATACACACACTCACACAACCCCTCTTCACACGCACACCCCCATGCATGCACACAACACAGAAACACCCCGCACCCCCCTCCCCTAACGGACGATCACCTTACCTGTTCCGGTGATCATCCGGGAGGGAACGGGATCCATGGGGCTGCTCCGCCGCCAGCACCCTGTCACCAGAACACCGCCACACCGAATACTGGGATGTAATTCGGTGGGCGGTGTTCTGATGACGTGGCGGTGGAGCAGCCTCCACTTCACCGCCGACCGCCAGTATGGCTGCTTGCGGCTCACTCTCCGAAAAAGGGCGGAGGGCTGCCAGCAGTCATAATACGGTTGGCGGAAGACCCCCTACACTGGCGGTCTTCGGTCCGGAGTAACAAGAGACCGCCGAGGTCCAAATGAGGGCCATAGTCTCAGCTCACACACAAAGGACTTCTCACTAGCCTTTTGTGCCTGCAGAAAGACTGGGACCAGTGCAAGGAGGCAGGAAATGGCAGATACCTCTGTATGTAGAAGTCTTCGTAAGTTTCTTCCACTTCAGGGTAGCATCAGGTATAAAAAGGGCACCCGTAGACCCATTCTTCAGTACACCCCGTGACCTGTAGATACCCCAGAAGTTGCACCCAGCTGACCTGCCACACTGGATATGCCTTGATCGTCAACTGAACAGGTTTGAGGCACCCCCTGCTGTGCGAGAAGCAAGACTGGCCCTGCACCTTTCATCCCGGGCTGATGTGACTCTAAGGGTCAGATGACTGACCTTCTTTTCTGAGCGACAGGGATACAATAAGCTCAGAGGTCCCCCTGCAACTGCCCTGCTAACCTGCTGCACTGGACCTGCCTTTACTTGCAACTGGACCTGCCTGAGCCCTGCTGACTTCTGCTGGAGTGCGTTACTGATCCTCAAGATGTGTCTCCCAGGTCCTGGACCATTGGCTTCAGCTGAGGTCTTCCTAAAGGAAAAAGAGAAATGATGAAGTTTTGGGTTCTTTAAAGCCTTGAACAAGCCAGTTTGTGCCAAGATCTTGCCGCCCATGAGAACCGTCAACACCAAGCTCTTAGTGAACCCGACTCTTAACGCTATAGTGACTGACAATGGCGATTGGTAATGCTAGATCTGAACTTCATACTGCAGCACCGGCCGCCCACATTGACTGCCTAGGTGAAACTCCAGGAACGACTGTCCATGACAAGATCTTCACAGCACAGCGATGAATGTCCGCAACGCCTGGCCTTCTCTAAGCTCTACAGCGTCAACTATCCACAATGCTCTCCTTTCTCCTCACAGCCTCCTCCACCATAACCTGGACTTTTCATGCTGTACTTTAGAAGATAACTCTTTCAGCAGGACTAACCTAGTCCCTGTGTCTGGCATGCTCTCCATAGCAGTTGGCGTGAACTTGTGACTGTCACTCAGTCTGGCATGAGCAGATAATCTTGAGTGAAGGGTCTGGTTTTAGGCGCTATGCTTATCTTAAATCTTTGAAATGGCATATCTCAGGTTATACTGATTAGATTATTGTCATTTTGTTGTCAATGTATTGGATTTTACTCTATTTTTATAATTGTGTGTGGGATTTTTCTTGTGTTGTGTTTTCACTTTATTGTTGTTTGTGTGCTGCATAAATACTTTACACATTGACTCTAAGTTAAAACTGGCTGCTTTTGTGCTAAGCAACCAGAGGGTTAAACACAGGTTAATTTAGAGGCTTTTGTGGTTCACCCTGACAAGGATTGTGGATGTTGCTTGAGAAGGGCTCACACCCTCCTCAACCAACAACCCAATGTGTCATGTATGTCTACTTAACAGATTTTAAATGCACAAAATAAACAATAAGGAATGCACAATATAAGGATAACAATGCAGGGTTTCTAAATTGCACAATTTTGGTATTATAATCATTCCACTTGACACAAGTGTCTTGTTCTATAGAATGTAAATTATTAATATGTTATAATGAGATCTTAAGAGTCCATCCTTTCTCATTGGACTATATTATGTAGTAAGGAAATGAATCTGGAATGCTGACTGCATTTTGGATTGTTCCATTTGTTCCTTGAATTTAATTTAGTTTAGCGTGATATTGAGGTAACTATCACCCTGGAGAGTACCCAGTGCTGTAATCTACACTCGATCCTTACCTCTATATTCTCATAAGGCATACAGTAAATGATGGGCCTTTAATCAATGTTTCTAAATTTTAAAATCAATATGCTGGTCCCACACCTATTTTTAGAACTACATACTGGTGTTTTTGACCACAAGTAATTAAACTCACTAAGTAAAATGAAATCTAGTGGAAATTGCATGAATTCATTTTGAATGCCTGCAGATGTTACATTTTTGTTTTCGAAACACTGTATGAATGCGTGTATTTGAATGCCCAGTTTGATTAGTTGTAGTGACTGTGATGATTTTGAAAACGTATTTAAGTACTATACTGTTGCAGGTGTGTGTAGTCTACCGGGAATCAAGTGCTTGGGCAATAAACTCAATTATTGAATGTACACCTATGTAGGTTCAACGTCTATGTTTAGTAAGGTGTTTATGTAGACTTTGTATAAAAAATCGTGAAGTGTACGCTTCTTTTTTGGGATCGTAATCTGCATGGCCTCCTTTTTTGTAACTGATCAATCTCAGGAAAATTAGGTTCAAATCAGTGTCATCAAGTTTGATTTTGGTGCATTAAAGACATTGGGCCTGATTCTAACTTTGGAGGACGGTGTTAAACCGTCCCAAAAGTGGCGGATATACCACCTACCGTATTACGAGTTCCATAGGATATAATGGACTCGTAATACGGTAGGTGGTATATCCGCCACTTTTGGGACGGTTTAACACCGTCCTCCAAAGTTAGAATCAGGCCCATTATATCTAATTCAGCTCCAGCAAATTGCTCATCGTGGGGAAACAATAAATTCATTTTCAACAATGGGTGACGTTCCTAGCCAGCTAATAGATTTTAGTGCATTGCCAACAGGATGACGACACCAAACACACAAATCTCAAAATATATAAAATCTCCTTTTCACTCTTGGTAAATGGTACTCGGTGGTAGCTTGCTGGGTGCAAGACGATTTGGATATTTTTAGAGCTGTTAAATAGTAATCACATCAGTGTAATAATTATCAAAATGAACTGCTGGTTTGTTACTGTTCCCTGATTTGAGTCTGAATCGCTGTCAGGTTAGGGGCTTTGATTAAGTCCACTCAGGAAACTTTCCTAGATAGATATTGTATCATATTGGAATGACTGAGAACTTACTTTGCAAAGAAGCAAGTATTTAAATATTTTTGGGCTATTCACAAAAGCAACTTACACTTGTGAGTAATTTATACTTTCAAATAACTTTGCTACTTCTGGCTATTTACCATTTACAAGTGTAAAGTTACCCAGAAGTGCAGACTTACATGTCTCCACCACCTGAAAAAAGGGTGAGGAGCCACATTTTAGAAAAATATAGTAATTCCGGGATGACACATGGCAACTACTGATTCAGCACCTCCCAGAATGTGTTTTGGTAAGTTTGAGAACAAACTCAAAATGTTGTGCATCCTGGGATTGGTTTTGGGGTATCGCCCTTCAGTCATTCTAGCTTGAATCTAGTGGCACAGTGAGTGTGGGATCCATGTCTAGGCATTTCCTTCCCATAGCAACAAAAAAAGAGCAAATGTACTCCCTCTTGTTGGCTCCTTTTCTCAAACCGGCCACGACCAAATTTGCATCCTGACATCGGTCCTGTTTTCCTTCCCAGAAGGTAAGCGCAGAGCAGACATGAAAGCAAGCGTATTGTTCTGCTTTGCCTTGCCCAATAGTTAGCATTTCGTGCACCCTTAATTTATGATGAACCAATTGTAATAGCTACTGATCACTGTGACATGTTCTGTTCAGCCACACACCGAAATTAATTGTGCCATGCCAAGTACTGATTTGCCAACATTGGCTACCAGTACATTTGTGCATACGATTCAAATATCTATGCATCATTCATGTCCTTTATAGGGGAACACCATCAACATCAATGGCTGAATGCACGTCTGAGGATACTTTATTGCTTATGTTACATAGGTATAACATCAACCTTCTCACAAACAGCTTAAATCCTTGCTCTTACATGTTCATTTCAGACCGGAAGTAAAAAAGCAGAATCTCTACTGTGCAAATAAACTCACCAAAAAGCAGTTAGTAATTTTTGCAAAAAATATATAGCAATCAATTTTTTTTTACGTTAGGTTAAAAATGTGACTCAGATTGTGTGGAAACATGCAAGAGAATATATCTTTCTTGCAATGAACTAGAGCAAATATTTATTTCCTGATGATAATGTTTTCTTTTGACAGAAATATATTAGCAGAAGAGGAAATCAGCTCACTTTTTCCTTACTTAAAACAGAGTTGTCATGATGCTTAGGGAGCTTCGTTTCATCTTGGATGCTGACATTTTATCATCGGAACTCATCTATAATAGCTTATTACAATTAAGCAGCTATGTCCTTTATTATTAGAGGTGTGTAGAGATGGAACATTGTGAGTTTTTTGTTTCCTTACAACTTTAGCACAGTTTCACTAATCCTCACAAAACGTTTCGAGAAAATTATTTGTCCTCCTCAGCTCCTCACTGGAAAAGTTCAGAGTGATCCATCAAATGGAGCCTAATAAAAAAGGGGGGTCGCAAAACCAAATTTCTCCCTGAATATTCCATAGACTTTTATATGATGCGCTAAGGCAAAAACTGCTGAGCGATATTACAACAAATTTGGCAAGAAGCTAGATCTTGATCCAAATTATGTGTGTTTGTGATTTGGTGTAAACAGACGTATTGATCTTCGGAAACAAAAGCTTCCTATGGTACACCTCCTGGTGGCCCTCAGAACTCGAACCTACTGCTATCTCCACTGACCACGCTAGGAACCTAGGCATCATTCTGGACGACAGGCTAACCATGACGACTCAGGTGAACTCTGACTCCTCCTCCTGCTTCTTCATCCTCCACATTCTTTGCAAGATATTCACATGGCAATGTGCAATCACCCAGGTCCTCTCCATCTCCAGCCGACTGGACCATAGTCTGCACTTTCCATATAGGGATCGCATCTCACCTCCTCCAACAACTACAGAACATACAGAATGCTGCAGCCATACACATCCTGAGTCTCTGTACATAAACCCACATCATCCCCTACCTCAGGGAAACTCCACTGTTTCCCTGTACAGAAAAGACACTAGTTCAAGTTCCTGACCCATGCACACAAGGCCCTACACAACTGTGGACTCACCTACTTGAACCATTGTCCATATTTCCATCAATCCACCAGACACCTCTGCTCTGCTTCACTTTCTCCAACCCTCACTCCCCTCATTCGATGTAGCAGATGCAGAGGTTAGCTCCTTTTCCTACCTAGCAGCAAAGAAATGGAATGAGCTACCCTTTTATCTCTAGACCTCCCCATCTCTTCCAGAGTTCCGAAAGTCCCTGAAGACCTGGCTATTGGGCTAATCAGCTGGACCCTGCCAGTGCCTGGATACCCTCAGGGGTGGCAAGAAGCGCTCTACAAATCTACTGATTGATATATTTTAAATCCATTTAGAGGTTTTTGAAGTATTCAGGCTCAGACATATTTGTATATCTCGATGGTTGGGTTTTAAGGACTCTTGCGAGAGTCTCTCAAACCCATTTTAAACAAACAGAGCCTTTTGATTAGCCTAGATGCTGTTTTACCCTTGAGACATTTTGCTTTACCAGGAGCACCACTCCTGTCTACTTCCAACACAAGGAAATATGTTGCAGACAGCCATTACAGGACTCAGAGATACAGAGCCCTGTCATGTGTCTTATTTGTTTTAAAAAAAATATAAGGGGGCATGGTAGGGATAACCTGTCTCCTCACCACCCCAGGCCCAGTGGTGGGATCCTAGAGGGACCCCCGGGGCCAATAAATATATATATATATATATATATATATATATATATATATATATATATATTTGTTTAAAGTCACAAGATTGCAAATCATTGTTTAAAAAAAAAAAAGAAAAGGCCCACCGGCATTTTCTATAATATATACTAAAGGTGATGGAGGCTTGCCACACCCCACGACGAGCCACAGATAAGCCCCGGGGACCCCATCCCCTGGGACCAAATGTTTAGTAAGGTAAAGGGCAGTTTGCAGCCCCCTTCCTGGAGCCTCTTTTTGGCCCCAGGGACACCATCCCCAGGGGCATTTTTTTTTAAATTAGTGGAGGGGCGCATGCAGCCTCCCTCCCCAAACTCTGATGGGGCCCTGAGGACCCCCATCCCATAGCCAAAATAGTTTTTAAAGGGAAGGGTCCCCTTGTTGGTATCTGCACCAGGAACTCAATTCCCCAGGATGGGATACTTTGTAGTGTTACAGGGACGCCACCCCCGGGACACTGTGCTCCTCTGCCCACACTGTCCCAGACAGAGAACTTTAGTTTGCTCCCCCTGCCTCCTAGTGAGAGCAGTAGAAAAATGTTGCTCCTGCCTAGTACCATGATGGAAGAGGACACAGCTGGGGTCGCGGGAGCCCTGGGGCTCCCTCTCTGCCCACAATGTACTGGTTTGTGGGTGCCCCAGCTTGGCAGAAGGGCATCCACCTGGGGCCCCAGGCTATGGGGTCTTCGGCGCCCTTGGTGGCTCCAGGAGAGGGGCCGTGCAGCATCTCCCCTTATTTGAAAGAA
The DNA here is from genome assembly GCF_031143425.1 of Pleurodeles waltl. NCBI lineage: Eukaryota > Metazoa > Chordata > Amphibia > Caudata > Salamandridae > Pleurodeles > Pleurodeles waltl. The sequence continues at coordinate 492,088,948 of NC_090440.1, forward strand.
AAGACCCAGTGGATGGGATTACCGGGGCCACTAGTGGCTCAGAGGGCCGCACCCTCCTCCCCTTAATTAAACAAAAAAAAGCATCCGTAGGGGATGGGTGCTCTGGGGCCTTAAAATGCTTGAGGAAGTGGACCACACACTCCTCCCATTACAAATATAAAATATGGGTGTTTTGAGTTGACAAGAGACACCACAGTAACTTTTATTGTAGAAAATGAAAAGTAAATGGCCAGGATGAGCCGTTCATTTATTGTTCACTGCTCCTGTGATGGAGCTTCTCATACCGTGCTTTATGTTTTTGCGTATTTTTGGGAGCGCAGTGTCCCTAGACTAGGGAGTGGGCACCACCAAGCCTTTTTCAAATTTTGTTGGGGGCTGCAGGGAACCCAGCAGCATCTAAAGAAAAGACAGTAATGTCCTTATTACCAGTCTGGTGGTACTGGGACCGCCAAGCTTGTGGTGATGGTCGGACTGCTGCCAAAGCAGCGGTCAAGCCTCCACATTGTGACCACGGCAAAGCCGCCACGGTCCAACTGCCGGCACTGCCAGGTTGCTGCCGGTCAACAGAATGGCAGTGCCGGTGGTCTTAATCTTCCAGGGCAGTGCTACAAGCACCGCTGCCATGGTGATTCTGAGTCCCCTCTCCACCGGCTTTTGCATGGCCTCTCCACTGCCATGCAAAAGCTGGTAAAGACGGGGTGCCATGGGCAGTGCAGGTGCTCCCATGGACAGCCCCATCGTGCTTTTCACTGCCTGAATTACCGGCAGTGAAAAGAACGACTGGTGCTGTCGTACCCAACGCACTGCAACATTGCTGCTGGCTCTATTACAAGCCGGTGTTAGTGTTGTGGTGAGTTTGCCGCTTGGCCAGCGGGTGGAGAACTGGAGCGGCAAAGAGTTTGGCGGTCGGCCTCTATCGCCCACCAAACTCATAATGTGGCTGAGTCATTAAATCCATATCCCCTGGAGAAATTGTATTATTTTAAAACACTACAAACTGGAGCTCTGTGCTTTTTAGCTGGAGTGTAAGGTCCTCTTGTGGTTGTTTTTGTGATTGCATTCTCTAGACTGCAAAATCTTAGGAATGTGTAAAAAAATTAATAATAATAATATTTTTCTGAATATTTGATTTGTTATTTTTCACCCACAAAATGTAATAATAAAACTGTATGAAAACGAAGTCACATATTCTATTAAATCTTTATTAACCATTTTTATATTAACATTAAAAACATTGCATTGTGAGAATTATTGAAATATACATTTGATTACAAGGTGATATATCTGCTTCATTTATATATATTTTCATATTGATTTTTATGTTCATTAAAAACCATAAAGGTTCAGATAAAAACAGTGAGTTTTAAGAATTGTTTGTTAAAAAATAAACCGATACATACAAGACAACATGCTCATGGAACAACGAGCAGCAAAAGGGATACAAATATAAAATTCCATAATCTTTGCACAGTAAAGAAACCATATTGCCAAAAGGAAGTACTATAACTTTAAAGTTTTGAAAAAAGGATAAAATGTGCCCTACAGTAGGGCCTACAGAGACCAGTTAAAAACATTGGCAATAGCTAACCAAGCCAGTATTAAAAGAACAGTGCAAAGGAGAGGGCCATGATAGGTACCCAGACTAAACATCTAAAGCTGTTATAATTGAGTCAGCATGTTTAATCTAATGCACCAACTTTTGAGTAAGAACTTGGAAACCGCACAAACATACAAATCAGAAGTTTCTGCACGCAACAATCTAAGTGCCCTATTACACTGCCTGGGCCCCAGTTGCCCACAAGCTGTTGTAATCCAACATTTCCTCAAGCTCTCGCAACTGGGACAAAAAAGAAAAAAACATGTTTGAGTGATTCATCAGCTCTGAGGCAAACTGGGCATGCAGTACCGTGATTAGAAGTAAACTTTCATTTTTTTTTTTGTAAAACTCTTAAGAGGAAGGGTGCCATAACAAAATGCGATATTTAACTGCTTGGCTAGGGGGATCATTATATATTCAAGAAGGTCCTCAAAATGATTGCAGTTTTCAATATCCATAAATTCTGATATGAGGGAGCCTCTATCATGTCTCTTTACTTCCATGCCCCTAGTGTGCTCCCAGTAGGTTTCCTTCAGTTGTGCTATGGTTAGAGGAACTGGTTTAAATAATAATGTGCCCCTGTACTCGTCAAAGCCCAAAGCTGTAAGAGAGACCTTTAAACTCACTACCAAATTGATTTTCCTGTCTTTATCCAGAGCTACAATTTCCATTAAGACACGCCAACAATTTTTTAGGGCCGGAGTGTTCCTCAAGCTCCACCAGTACAAGATCGGCTGTGATTTAGCCATATACACAGTTGACTTTATGCCATGTCCCACATTAAAGGCAGCATAGGGGTGCTCTTTGGTAACTGTACTAAGGCTCTTCCAAATTTGTGTTCAAAAGATGCCAGTGGTGTGTTCCCAGCATGACCCCACTGATGAGCTCCATACAGCTCGCTTGCTGCTGCTTTTGCTTGGTAGATCTTAAGTAAGGGCAAGCACGCATCCTTGCCGTTAACCCCTCTTAACTCATTCTGTGATCTCTCCTTGATGCATCCACCTAACTTGTGCGTATGTGCCAGAATGTAACCAAATTAGAATCTCAAGTAATGACAAGGGAATACCCATCTTCCTTAGTGTCTCTCAGAGGTTGCGTCAGGGGACTAGATCAAATACATTTTATTAGGTCTACAAAGATTGCAAATACATGGATTTCCGAATAACTGCATTTTCCAGACTCTGGCCAGAAATCTGAACACCTAATCCGTGGTGCTAACATTTTTCCTGAACCCGGCTTGCTGATCCGACAAGACAGCTGCTTCCTCAATCTAGGATTTGAGGGTGCTCAGAATCTGCCATCAGAATATCTTCTGTGACACATCTATAAGGCTGATTGGCCTATAATTCAATGTTGAACCTGTAAGGCCCTTTTTTTGGACAGGTACAATTTCTGCAGCTTTCCTGGAGAGAGGAACAAGGGCACCACCTCATTGATATCCCTACTTCCTCTCTGTCCAAAGGATAAAAGTTTGGGGCATGAGGATTTAAAAATGGCAGATTTATTTAAACAGAATCTGGGTATTTTTTAGGGGAGAGTTTTTCAGAGGTCAACTCTCACCGAACCCTCAACTAAATATTTGCGTCTAAGCTTTAGTTCTTTATAGCTGCCATTTGGCCCTGTTGGATTATACAAACTTTTAGCAACAATGTCTAACCAGATTATTGAGCAGTTGTATATTATTCTTATCAAATATGTACAATTGTTTATAAGTGAATCATCGGGCTCTCTTGCTGCAGCACCTAATTCCGGCACATTTATCAGATAGACCCTACCTAGGAGCCTTACTTGCTTTCAATGCCCTTCACCTTCATGGGCCCCTCTGATAATAGTGTTTACAGGCTTCCTTGCTGTAGGCTTAATGGCCCGATCTGTTGCGTATGTTCTATGTGGAACACCACTAATTTGTACCTGGCAGGGCCTTCCCTCATCAACCTAATTCTGTGAGAGGACACACCCAAGTTTGGAAAGATGCGGGGTGGTTAGGGTGGAACTTTTGACTTCAACCCATATTATTCATATCGATGCCTGCCCTAAGCCTATCACGATCGTTGATTACGGAGGTGCACCTATTGTTAAGGTAATCAGTAGGAGGCCTTTCCCTTTCCTCCTTTTCGGTGGGAATTTATCGCTTGAGCTTCCCAACATCTCCTGTCAGTGCTGCCACTTGGGCTTATAAAGATGCGATTTCTTCTTGAACATTTCCAACAAGATTCATTAAGTGACTATTTACCAAGGTTCCCGTTTCCCTCTCACCACGTGCCATAGATGAATTAACCTCTAAATCAGGCGGAGGTGCTATAGCCAGTTCCGGTTTTATTTTGTGTAGGTTAATTTTAGAGCATGTGCCAAAAATGGGAGCAGTCTTACTCAGTAAGTCCCTCTTGATCCTGATCTTTTTACCCTCCAAAAGTGACTCAACATCCTCATTTGGATAGTCACTGTCAACCAAAGTTGCATTACCTTGAGATGCCCCCAGTTATCTAAAGTAGTCAACTTAGAGCTTTCATTTCTTTTACGTGCCAGAGTCTCAGTGGCTTTTCTCTTGCCCATTTTAACACAGATCTTGTTAGGACCCACAATTAGGGGTTTGGCTAGTGAGGGCACCACAAAGATTAAAGGTAAATACGATAGTTAAAAACAGTACCCTTATAGATGTATATTAGGGGGTGGCCCTGCCTCTGCCGGGCACCAACCAGTGCAGCATGGACCTGTCCATGGCCCGGGTTTTGCCTTGGTACGCACTGCACAGCTAGCATGTAGCTTGCTTATCAGCACTAGCTCAGGGTGGGAAATACAGTGACAGCACCTCCTGGCGCAAGGTGTAGTGGCAAAGGAAGTCCCCTCACTTCTCCCTAGTCCTCCTGGCAGAATAGCCTGCTAGACGTGTAGCGCACTTTTCAGGGCTAACTCAGGGCGGGAAATGCAGCATCAAGCCTCTTGGTGCAAGGTGTAGTGGGGAATGGAGTCCGCTCTGGCAGCCCCTGTTCTCCTGGCAGAATAGCTGAATATATATATTGATATTCTCACCCCTTGATAAAGCCAATGGACTCACTTTTAATATTTTGGTGTTGCCGAAGGCAGTGCATGGTGTTGGGTTGGTTGCCCATAGGGGTTGGACACAAGGCCTGGTTCCAAGCCAGGCCCTGTGGCTAACCCCCATCCCCACCATGCATGGCCAAAGGCTGTGCACAGCAGGGGGTTGGCTTTACCTGTGGTAGAAAAAATATTGCTTTACATTAAAAAACAAACTACAAATTCACTGAAAAATTAAAGGTTAAAGTTATGTTATAGTTATGTGAAAATGACAGGTAATGTTTAAAACGCAAAAAAACACTGAAATTCACAGTTATATTTATCTCTAATACGCTAACTCATACGCTAAGGTAACTATAACTTGCAACCTCACCATGCTCTGCTAATTACACCATATATTACATCAGTCATGACATGTTCTTTGACTTAATTGATAACATCACTGCAGCATTTGAATTGACATTGAAAACAAGACTGCAAGACTGTGCAAGGCGGGGCGCGAGTAACAGTAAAGTTACAGCATGAGTTATATTTACTGGAGATAACTATAACTCGTGCATTTCAGTGGTGTTTTGAGTTTATAGTGTTACCTTGTCACTGAAATTCTCACCTAACTATAACAACACTAACCTTTGTTTTTTTCTGTTGCATATGTGTGTGTATATATATCTATATATATATATATGTGTGTGTATATATATATATATATCAGAGAGCACAATTGGCAGAATTAGACATGATGATGAATCTATGATCTTTTTGGGTACTACATATAAGTAGGGTAAATATTTGTTAAGTTACAAGGCATTTTAACTTAGTGATATCTGTTGTTGCAATATTTTTGGGAACTTACACTGTATTTTGTATTGTATTGTATTGTAATAGTATTTATATAGTGCTTCCTACCCCTGACGAGGCGTCGCAGCGCTTTTCGGTGAGTAGCACGCTACTCCGGAACCCAACAAGAATTAGTGGTGGATTAGTATAGGGAACTATGAGTACAGTTTTAGTATTATTCTGAGTTAATTTGATCCATGGATATGTTAGTTAGATTGACTGGAGTAATGGAGGGATGGAGGAGGAAAGAATCCAGAAGTGTTAATTGGGAGTTTATGGTAATAGGATTTAGGTTTGGGATGAGTAAAGGGAGGATGGAGGAGGGAAGAGTCTGTGGAAGGGGTTAGGGAGATCATAGTAGCAGGGTGAAATAAATGAGGGAGAATATAGTAGAGTTGTTTGGGAGATCATGGTAGTAAAGTGAGGTTTGGGTGAGTTAGATGTGGAAGCGGAGGGAAGAGCTTAGGCAGAGTTATTTAGGAGATGAAAGTAGAATGGGTTTGGAATGAGTCAGAGTGGGAATGGAGGATAGATTGATAGAGACATAACATATGGAGATGGGTAGATAAGTGTGATATAAGATGAGAGCAGGGATTCATAAGTATCTAGTATAACAACTTATCTAGGAGTTATGCAATGACCTACGAACATGTTAAGCATAGAATAACATACACACACACACACATATATATATATATATATATATATTTATGCACACACACACATGAATACACACACATATGCACACATATATGTACATCCATATACATATTTAAACCATGAGTAAATATACTTAGTTAAACAGGTTTAAAGAGTGTGTGTAGTTTATTGTTATGACATAGTAGCAATACCTACTTTCTAAAGAACTATATATAACTAGAATATACACAATCAAAAAAAAATATTTATCAACATAGGCATATGCAGTCCATAGTCGTTTGAATATTTGGGTTATGAAGGAAAGAGCCAACTCTTGAGTAGTTTTCTGAAGACAAGATAGTTATCTGCGGCTCTTCTAGTTGGGGGTAGATTTCCATAGTTTGGCTGCTTGAACAGAGAAGGATGTACCACCTATAGTCTTTTTCTTGTATTATGGTGTTCTAAGGCAGGGTGCCTTTTGTGGAAATACCACGGTACATGGCAATGACAAGTCATTATGTGATTGACTAATGATGGACTTTACAAAAGTTAAAGACAGCCATGTTGTTTTTAGGTACACTTTGCCTATGTTCTGCATTTCACTTTTAGATGTAGGTAAGTAATAGGTTTGGTATTTATCCACCACCTTTTGCCACTTTGTTAAAGTGGTAATAGGGAGGTAAAATATTTATAAGTAGCTATAAATTAAAAAAATATGGAGTACTGCCTCAGAAGTACTGCAGTACCTAAAATAAATGTAAAAACATAATAAATTAAAATATTAAAAATGCACTGTAGTACTCCATATTGTAAAAATATCAGGCACTACAGTGTATTTTCTATATTTAACATATTTAAATCTTCAGTAATAAGTGTATACAGTACTGCAGTAATACCTAAAAATTGCCCCACAACTTAAAAAAAAAAATTCCCCTCAAATGCTGTAAAAATGTATAGAACATTTTAAATACATGTCTCTACCTAGTAAAACTTTAATAAAAGTGGTAATGAGTGGGGAACAACAATAAAACCTAGTACTTACCTCACTCTAAGACCCTAACCCACAACGCAGCGAAAAGCAGTTTGCAGACAAGATGTGCTGAAAAAAACAATGCTGACTTGTACCTTTGATAAACACATCAACTAGCCAATCACATTCTGCCTTATCATGTGCATGTACCATGATTACCACAAAGGTACTGCGGTATATGACGGCACATTATATTACTAAGTATTTAGAACTTTAACACTACTTACATATTCACACATATTACCAAAATTTACCATTTACACCACACCAATATATTTTCCTTCCACATTACATCTACATTCATTAACACATTTTCACGCTTCCTGTTCCAATTACCACACTCCACTGTACACCATTCCAGTCTATGCTGTTTCACTCTACACCTCTCCACTCTGTCACCCTCTATCCTAATCAACTATATGCCACTAGAATGTACATTATTACACTCTATACAGCTCCATTTTATGACACTCCAGTGTACACCAAAACAAACTATGCAATACAATGTACCCAACTCCACAGTACACTATTTCTCTGTATGCAACTCCACTCTGCACTTTCACTCTATGCCATTCCTCTGTACGCCACTTCAGTGTACAAAACTGTACTGTACACTGTTCCTCAGTACACCACTGCACTTTACGCCACTTCACTGTATGCCACTCCATTCTACAACAATCCACTGTATGCTGTTACACTGTACATGACTGCATTCTATGGCACTGCACTGTATGCCACTCAACTCTACGACAATCCACTCTCCTGTATTACACTTTTTGCTGTTCCGCTGTATGACACTCAAGTCCACGCCACACTGCTCTTCGCCAATATGGTACATGGTACTCCACTTTATGTCACTACACTGTACACCAGTGATCCTCAATGTTATTCAGGTCTACAGCACTCTACTTTATACGACTACACTGTATGCCACTACAGTCTATCCACTACACTGTACCCGACTTCACTCTGCAGTACTCCACTCTACGGTATCCCACTCTATGCCACTACACTGTACCCCATTCTAAGCCACTTCAGCCCATAATAATCCGCTGTATGCCACTACACCCAACACCACACCTCTCTACCCCATTCCAGTGTATGCTATTCCACTGTATGCCTCTCCAGTGTGCACCCCTACACTCCCCGCTATTCTGCGCTGTTCCACTGTATGCTACTTCATTATACCTCATTTTACTCTATGCCAGTCAACTCTAGAACAGTCCACTATATACCATTCCACTCTACTACTCCACTGTACAGTAATACTCTGTACAAAACCCCAACTGTACGGCACACCACTCTATGCCACTTCACTGTATGCCACTGCACTGTGCCCTACTCTGCTCTAGCCTACTCTACCCTGCTCCATGCCACTCCACTTTAATCCACTTCACTCTATGCTACTGGAGTCTGTACCTCTGAACTCTATGCTAGTCCCCTCTGGTTCTCCACTTTACGCTAATCAAGTGTACGTAGCTCCACTCTCTTCAGTACACTCTACACCACTCCACTGAATGCCACTGCACTACTCCTCCTACTCTATACCACTACAATCTGACACTCCACGGTACGAAACAGCACTATACGCTATTCCACTCTACACCACTCTACTCAACGACACTCCAGTCTATGCTAGTTTGTTGTATACCACTACACTGTACCTCACTCCAGTGCGTGCCACTCCACTCTGTGCCTCTGCACTCTATGGCACTCAACTGTACTCTCTTATACTCTTCCACTGTATACACAACATCACTCCACTGTACTCTGATCTACTCTAGGCCATTCCACTGTACACTACTCCTCTCTATGCTATTCCACTCTATGCCACTCCACTATACTACACACCACTCCACTTTACTACATTCCACTGAACTATACAACACTCCACTCTACGGTTCTCCACTCCATCGTACCGCATTCCTCTCCACAACACTCTTCTCCACTCTGTTGTACCATTCTGCACTCAATGACACTACACTCGACGACAGTAAACTCAATTTAAAAAAATGTTTTATAACAAATAAAAAAAAAAAATTCGATGAAAAAAAGCAAAGATTAAACCTTTTTTATAGTTAGGAAGACTTTATTTATATTTATTCTTTCTATACAAACCAAACTGAAAAGACAAAAACATTAGAAATTCTTCAATTATAGTTATACCTTAAATTTATAATTTATGCACCACCTTTAAATTAATATACCTTTATATATTCTTCAGCCACAAACAAAATTTAAAGTACTTCCAAATATCTGATAGAGACTTCTAGTTGCAGATTCCTTACCTTAGAATTTTCCCCCCAGGCGTCAGACTGGATCCGGAGATTTTTCTTCGAGCAATACCCTTGCATGTCAGTAGGTGGTGTCTCTACCAGATATTTTGTTACCAAAGGTAAGTAACTTGTACTTTAACTTTGGAACATATACTTTTATAATTTATGCCACAGTTTATTATAACTTGCACCCCTCCATTCACAGTGTATTCATGTTGGTAGCCACACCATATTAACTATCACTCACCACTCTACCATGATCTGTGTTATCATAAAAGATTCGATTTGGGATGCCATACCTCTTCTTGTAAATACTACTATTTTACAAGGTATAAATCACACAGTGGCGGTCACCACTGAGTAGTTTTAGTTAGGATCAACTTTCCGTAGGAAAAACATTATTTGTTTTTCTAATAACTTTGGTGCTGTTTGACAAATCCTCACAAAACTTTCCAAAAAATGTTCTTCTACCTCAGCTTATCTTTGGAACGTTTCAGGGCAATCTGTTAATCGGGGGTCAAGAAAAATGGGGAGCCCCAAAACAAGTCTTCCCCATTAATTTTTCCATAGGAAAATTAGACACAGTGACAGCCCAAACTACTGAATGTAATGACTCCAAATTTGACAAAGGTAGAAAGGTAGATCGAGGTCCGGAAAGCATGCTTTTTATGATTTTGTTAAATCTGTTCACTATTTTTTGAGAGATTAATAATCAAAATATTTCTATATTTCACACCACAGAGAATCCGTAATGGATCAGTGGATTTGCGGGTTCAAACATGTATTGCGATTGGCTGGTCTCAAATTAATGGAAAAGTTGTGGCTGCCTTCTTAGAACTTTGTCCCCCAGTCTTGAGAAATAAAGCAAAATAAGGAAGAAGGGGTCATGGTAGGGGCCTCTATTAGGGGGGAGTTTGACATGGTATAGGGATTGTTCCCTTGGGGTATTTTTACAAACATCTCATCACCCCTACACAGTAACTCCATCTGGCGGTGGTCCTACCTGGAATAGGCTATGGGAACATCTGAAATCCACAATTGCTACTTGTAATAATTTGGAGCCACTCATGGACCTTGACAATATGGAGTGACGCCCGATGGCTACTGCTATATTTCATGTATTGGCCCAAGTAGAGACTCCCAAATGTATATTTGGCGGGGACAAATATAGAAATGATGGCTTAATTACCCAATTAGAAAATCTACCCCAGCCCCTACCATGCCCAAAGGGTAGTTGCAGATTGGATGGGAACAAGGCTGCAGAGGGACCCTTAATGCATGGTATAGCTCATCGACCTATGGATACCTTGCAGATTAAGGTAGCTGATCATTACTTATCAGTGATCTTATGGAACATTGCTGGATTGAGGTCCAAACTGAACGATTCAGAAAAGGGCGAATTTAGAGATGGGTGTCACATCTTCTCTAGGGCATATACCAGCACCTTGGCTCAAGTGTTCTGTTTTTTGCTGATCGTTTGGAAGACTGTTGTGATAGGAAGGGGCACCTTTATATTATGTTTGTGGATCCTAAATCTGCCTTCAATTAAATTCTGTGATACAAATTATGGATTGCTCTGAGGGATGCTGGGATGCCCCCAGGCTTGCCGCAACTTATAGTTTGCCTGCATGAAGGAAACTACCCACAACTTAGGTGGGGTAAGAGTGGTGCCCTCTCCTAAAAAATAATGTCGCTAGAGGGGTCTGTCAAGATTGTGTCCAAGCCTCAACACTTTTCTCCGTATTTATGAATGGGTTAATTGATGCACTTTATGAAAGCGGAGCTGATCCCCTAAATTAGGGTGTCAATTGATACCAGTGCTTCTCATTGCTAATGATACGCTGTTGACCTTGAAAACACGAATGGGCAGGCAGAGCGTATTAAATATGTTCGCTAATGTTTGTGAAAAATTTGGCCTGGAGATTAACTGTCCGAAAACTAAATGTATTACTTTTTAGCCTTATCGAACTTTTAAAGGGAAACTGAGGTTGGTAACAAAGATTCTTAACAGGTCAAGGTTTTCGTCTACTGAGGGCCTAAGTTGTCTAGTAATCTGTCATGGTGTGCCCAGATCCAAAATAGTCAAATGTCATTGCAACACGTAGAGGTGGCGATTGTTAACAAAATTAAACACATCTGCATTGTGCCCCATTTCCCCCGTGCTTGAGATTTATTGATGCTGAAGGCTGGGTGCAGCTCTGTAGGGGATCAAATTGTGGGGTTTGGAACAGCCAAAGGGATTGGAGACAGTTGAGAATAAATTTATAAGATGTATACTTAACCTAGCACTAAACACAACCCGGGTCCCGTTACGTCTTGACCGTGGCTTGAGAAGTATTACTCATATTGGCGTTTTAAAAACATTAGTGTTCTGAGTGAGGCTATGGACGGTTAAGACACAGATTCCTGTTAAAGAATCTGTCGCTGAGATACAGACACTTGATAAAGTAGCTGGGCATATCCCTTGGTTTAAGAAGATCAAACAGTGGTTGTATATACTAGATCTGAGGGAATTGTGGGAGTAACTGGAGACCATGATATGCTACTTTTGCTAAATGGAAGATTTTGGGACTACATCCGTGGCACTCTTTTTAAATCTCTAGCACTGGAAACTTTAAATTACAGTTCTTTGAAACTAAATGCACTTTAAGATTGGAGCCATTAATGGATTCTATAGAACCACCGTTTGCATGTGCACTTTAGCTACGATTCAGGTATGTAAATGTGCTTTTGAATTTAAGTAAAAGTAAGTGGATGCAGTCGATCTCATCTTCGATTTGCCCAGTGTTTAGACTCAGTCCCGAATCAGTAGAGCATTTTATGTTCTTTTGCCCTGGCTTATGTGAAGTTCAGAAGAAGGTGAGTAGTCCCGGAATATCGATTGATGGTTATTTCTTGACTTGTAGAAGCTATGCGTATAGATCAGCTTGTGTTTTTTATCAAAGTACCTCCTCCTTGCCTGGAATATTAAAAGCAAGTTGTTAGCTAATAGCTAGTATATCTAATATTATCTACCATATGTGAATATGTAGCTCTGAAAATCCCTGTGGATGTCATTTTAGGTTGTATTGCTGTAGAATACACTTTTGACGATGTTGTATATGTATTTCTTTTATTTATTATGTAGCCTTGGAAATCCCCATGGATGCCATTTTATGTTGTTTTATACACGTTTTTTGGTGTTGTAAAGGTACTGCTTTTATTTTTTTATGTTTTAATAAAATAAATTGTGTTTTTATATGATGATGCATTCTATGTAAATGACCATACATTGTTTGAATAAACTACTATATGTATATATATTTTAAAGGTTGAAGTGCTGTTGTAGTTAAGTTAAAATGTCAGTGAAAACGCCATGTTTTAAATGAAAAAACATTGAAATTCACTAAGGCATCTCGATCTCATGCATTCTATCACTCTCCTGGCGTTCTCTTCCTTGCCTTACCCCTCAGAAGAGAAGAAGCTCTATTGAATAGATCCCAAAAGAAAACAAAAATTCTAGTAGTATCCTGGACCATCCGGTGGGCGACCATTTTTTCGTGGGGTTCTCTGGGGTGGCGAAGAAACATGCTGTGCTGAAAAGGACACTGGCGAGGTACATAATCCTCTGTATTAAGATAGGCTATGCTGTGGCCCAAAAAACACAGGATCTGGGAAGTCTGAGAGCCCATTCGACAAGTACTATGGCTGCTATCACTTTTGTGGCATTCAAAGTGCATGTCCTTGACACTGATGAGGCTGTGACATGGGATCTTTACACACTTTCACAATTCACGATTGCCTTGAAAACAAGTCCATAGAGAAGGGCATTTTGCCTGTTCGGTACTGCATGATTTTCTGGTCTAAGCCCACTCCACGGATAATTCACCTTTTGGTGGTACTGCTTTTGTATCTTTTCTAAAGGTGAGGAATCTGGGGTTAGAAGTATCCATTAGAATACCAAGTTACTCAATTTAGGTAACACTTTTTCTGATGAATATTCTATCTAACAGCAGAGTCTTCAAATTGGAGATCTACACAATAGTACAGACGTTTTTTTTGTGTGCCATGTGCAAGGGAGTGGAGAAAGTCAAGCCAGAAACTGAGATTGGCATGGAGGGGTGGTGCTTATATACAGCTCTGTTACTTCCAGGGAAGAATGGTGCCTACGTGGAGCCACAAAGTGCCACCCAGTAGTGCTTAGGAGCACTGTCATGAAAAGTTTCAATATGTAGTCCAGCGCTTAGGGAATAATCTAAAGGTAAGGAATCTGTAGTTCAATCGAGTATCCATCAAAAAGAGCATTACAAAGGGAAAGTAACTTGTTCTTCATGGTCTCAAGCATGTTACTTTTTAAAATGAATATTGGAATTAAAATACCTGGTTCATGTAAAGCAAGTTGATAGCTGGCTATGCATTTATCTTGTTGAATATAGAGTATTAACTTATTGCTAGATGACACACTGTCAGAGCAAAATGGATGTTTCTCAAATTCAGGTTTGTTGAAATTTGTCCTTAAATATGTCTTGTAGAAAACCCAGTGCTAATTGTTTATCACAGTATGAAATCCAACTGATCAAACTGCAGCAAAATGTGCAGTTGTAAGCCTATCTCACCAAAATATACCTTGTGAAATGTGTGTATTTCCTTTGCAAAGGACACTGAAATCTTAGACAATTTAGAGTGTGAAGATGTATATGTACAATGAAATAAATGGTAACTATTTGGAAAAGTTCTCTAAAATTATGTCAGACGTATAACCAGGGCCACTGGAATTATATGGCAGAAGAGGGCCAAATTATGTGGCAGGGTTGAGTAAATTATGCGTCAAGAAATTGTAAAATATGTGGCATAATGTGTGCAGATTTGTTAATAGTATTACTTCATTATTTTGTCATTTTTAAACTTGGTAACACTGTCTGGGCATTAGTTACATTTCATTAGTACCAATTTAACACCCAAATATAATAATATGCTACATAAAGGTGACAAGTCCAGCTTTGCAAAGCGGCTTTCACCACATAATAATACGTCGCTGCATTTTTAGTGACTTTTGAACCGTTTGAGCTAGAAACTATATTTTTTTTAAATCTGTAGACCATGCAGCAAATATGTGAATATTGTCACAGCTGCACAATCACATAATTCCAGTGGCCCTGCTTATTGTTGTGCAAAATGTGTGTGCCTCTATACATGCGTTTTTCATAAATGTGTTGTTGTTTTTCAGGGATCAACAAATTTACCAAGAAGCTCAGAAATCCTGATTCTATCGACAATAATGAGTTATTAGATTTCCTCTCTAGGGTTCCATCTGATGTTCAAAAGGCAAGTACTTCTCCACTATGGTGACAAAAACATCCTCTTGCCATTAACACTTGTTGACACTTAAAATATTAAAAATTATCTTCACCTTTAGGAAAACGCTTAGGTTTTGTCACATTTCTTGTTCACTTGCCACACAAGATTGGATACATTATATGAGTTTACTTTAAGAATAATTGCAAATTCCTTCTCTACTTTTGTTGTCTTCCATGTGTACAGTATTCCTCTGCCTCACCACATATTAAAGCATAACAATACCACCAACTATACAGTAATTGCTGAACAACGGTGTATACTTAGTGCATGTTCATTTATTACTTAGCATTCTTGAAAAAAGCAGTTAAGTGAGTGGAAAATTTGCTATTGAACCTATTATGCTATTGTTGAAATTCTGTCATCCTTGAAGGCCAAGAGTTTGTGTTTGAAATTTTTGTGATGAAAGGAAGTGCACCCTAGTTCACCGAGAAGGAAGAACTTTGTCAGATGAATTCATTGTTCATCTTTCAATGTATTTTGCTCATTGCAGCATCATGTAAGGGTTTTATTGACAGTGTGAAAATAATTCAAAGCCTCAGAGACTAGCTTGAGGCATAACAGAGAATTTGTGAAATTTTTTCCAAAGCTTTTCATAAAGCATCTTCACCAATATTGAGTATTGTGCAAAGGGAATATGCCATTCCTCATTGAGGTGTTCCTTCATGTAGGAGACTTCCGTAAGTGGTGAATGAGCAGTGTCCTTTTAACTGTATGGGTTAATAGATATATTACCTCAAAACATAAAATCATAAAAATATGCCCACATTTGTCTGGCTGGTTCGCTCTCTCAGACACAAAAGCAAATTTAAATGTTGAAGGTAGCTTCATTTTTCTTGAAGAATATTTTAACAAACTCCCCTCACACGCACTGAAGTTGTGGGGAGCGTGCCAGTGTACCTGTGGAGGAATTAAGCTCCTGTATGGACAGTTGTACTATAAACATTTGTGCATATTTGAGCAGTGACAAGATTGAAAAGAAATGTGATTTCTTGAAAGGAAATATATAAATGCTTTTGTTCTTCTTAGTGTTGTTTTATGAAAGCTTTTTTTTTTCTAGGAAGTGCCCTCATTCAGAACCCTTTAGATACCATAATTCAATTGTTAAAATTCCAAATAAACATTTGAACAAGATCAAGAAAGTTTTTTTTTCTTTGAATAGCAGTCTTTCTCTATTTGATTGAATAAGGAATATATTCAACCATAGCCAAACATATGTAAATCGAAGACAACAATTGCACATATAACATAACGTGTTTACATTTTCTTAAATCTGTTTGCCTTACAATCGGCAAAAAGAAACATTTCCTTAACTGAGAATAAAATGTACAAAAGAACATAAAATGCAATGGATATTTAAGGGAATGAAAGTCACATGGACACAGAGAATAAGAAACTGGTTCTAGGAAAACAACCATGAAGTATATTGTGTTCAGTTTTAACTGAGTGAGTAAATATCTGTGGTGACTATTTAAGACCCAAAAAGATAAGGTCCTATGCCAGAAGTATGTTATTCATCTGTGGTTGATAACATTGTGCTTAGAACTTTCAGTATGTTCCGTAATGAATCCACACCAGGTTAGGCATGAGATTTTAATTATTGTTTCCATTAAGATGTCAGGTCCTTCGGGTTACTAAACAGTTCGGGCATATCCAGACTACAGCTTGCATTATTTATTTTAGCTAGCCATGTTATCGTCATTTATTTATCTAGTTTAATATTTTTGAACTTAGTCCTGTCTGCAGAGTCACCCTGAAACTTTTTGCCTTTACCCTTCGTTTTTTGCTGTTTTTTTAACCCATTTATTTTTGGTTTTCAGTATCTGCACACTTTGCCACTGCTAACCAGAGCTAGCATGCTTGTCTTGTGTGCTCTCCTCTAAGCAGGGTAGAATTGGCTTACACCCAATTGGCACATTTAATTTATTTATAAGTGCCTATCAAAGATGTACTACATGTGCTCAGCGCCTGTAAAATAAATGCCGCTAGTTGGCCTGCAGCACTGATTCTGCCACCCACTTAAGTAGCCCTTTAAACATGTCTCAGGTCTGCTAATGCAGCCGCTGTGTGTAGTTTTTAAACAGCCATGTCAGCCTGGAATAGTAACCTTTTGCCGGGCCCAAACCTTATTTTGTAATACATATATGTCCCCCCAGGGTAGTCCCTGACCGTCCCAGAGGGCATGGTACAGTACATGTAAGAAAAATTGACATGTACTTTAAAGTCTTACATGTCCCGGTAGTGACCCCCCACCAAAAATTAATTTTCTTGGTACTACAAGGCCTACCTCGCCCATAGGATAACACTGGGTTACCGTATTATATTTGATAAGTAATAACGTTCAATTGGGAACAGATAGGAACGTTTGGTGTCTAAGGAATTGTAATTAAAGGCTCTCTTTGATGGTAAATTTTGATTTTTAGTCTTGATTTTAAAAATACCACTTTTAGAAAGTTGGCATTTTATTGTCCTAACCATTGGGTGCCTGCAGTCTGTTCCTGAGGCATATGAGTAGGTGTAGCTAGCAGTTAGTCTTTTGTGTTTTGCTTCTAGACAGTGAGACAAAGGGGAAGATAGGTGTTGGCAGGATAGGCTGCTGTGAGTTAACTTGGGAGAGGAGTTGTCACGTACCACACTTTCAACTCATGCACATTCACAAATTGGTTTGATACCAGCCAATTGTGACTCCAGACAATCTGGGTTCAGGGAAGGGAGGCAGGAAATTCCAAGCACCTCTGAGTGATGGAAACCTTTGTAAGTTTCTCCTACCTCAAAGTGGGTCCCAGGTAAACATAGTGGACCTTCGACCCCGACTATTCAGATCAATTAGGAACCTGTGGACTCTGCCAGGAATTATGACTGCCTCCTGTACCGCTGGAGTGAAGACAGGCCACACCAAGGTACATTCAGCTGGCTTATTATAAGAGACTCCCACTGCAGCTTAAGCATAGCTATCCCTCAGGCAGTCATACTCCAAACTGACATCCCTGGAATGCTACCTTCACGTCTAGAACTTACAGGACAGGTGAACCCCACATTCCTTGTTCTAAATCAAGGATTCTTAATACATAGCTTAGCCGTGTGTAACAATGCCCAGCTATAAAGTCTGCCCTGCTGACCTGCTTTGCTGCCCAATGACTGCTGTGCTTCCGTAGCACTGCTGTTGCTGCAACAGGACTCTTCCGCTGTGAGCTGCTGAAGTCCTGTGTGTCCCTGGATCTCACGATCTGCAAGGGTCATTTTTTAATCACCTCCTGTTCTTAAGCCACAGGGACACTACAGGCTTCTTTGTTCCACAGACTTTTGATGCAGGCCACCCATCTCCTCAACAGCTCCACAAGCTTCATCCACCATGATGCATCTTGAAGCCGACAACCGGTCAAGCGCCCCACAGCTCCTCGTACCTCAAATGCAGGACCATACATTGCCTCAGTGATTCTGCCAGGCCGGCCCAACACAACACATCTCGATGCAGGCAACCTGCCCAGCTCAGTGCACGTCCTTGCAAGTCCCAGCAGCTTCACCAGGTCCGGCCCAACATGACACATCCCAACTGCTTTGTTGGTGATGATGCAGGGCCTCACATTGTAAGCTGCCGTCAGTGGTCACTGACTTTTCTGCACAACGCATTTTAGTGCAGGACTTTGCATCACAGGCTACATGTTGACAATTTCTTGACACTAACCATTGCAATTTTAGGCAAGTACTTTGCATTGCCCTGCAGCTAGGATTTAAGGTACTCTTGTTCTACGTGCCTGATTGGGTCCCTGTCCCATCACGGTTGGACTGAACTTGTGCCTTTGTCCCAGTCCAGCACGACAACATAACCACAGTTGACACTTTGTTCTTTTCGGTGCTACATGCACTGGAACCTTTAAAACTGCATGTCTCCAGTTCTACTGATTGGATTTTTGTTGTTTTGGTCTTATTTTATATGTTCCACAGTACACTAAAACTATTCACTCTGTTTTTCTAGTTTGGTGTAGGATTCTTCTTGTGTTAAGTTTTCACTTTATTATTTTTGAAGTACTTCAAAAATAATTTACACATTGCCTTTAAGTTAAGCCTGACTGCTTTGTGCGAAGCTACCAAAGGGTTGAGCACAGGTTAATCTGGGGTTTGCTTGTGTGTTACACTGACTAGGAATGTGATTGCTGCTTGACAGAGCTCACACCTCAGTCAACCAGTAACCTGATTTCTAACATCCTGTCTACTAGCACCCAGGGTGGTCAGGGAGATCTGGTGGCTTCAGTCTATTGAAGACAGCCTGTTTGACTTCATGGTACTATATCTTCAAGATATTTGGTTCCCTGACTTGGCAACTGCAGAGGAACATTTGCAAGACGCGTAGCTCTGAGCAGGCGACTACAGAAGAAATACCACCTGCTAACTGTTTGCAGGCACGTTTAACAAAGAGGGGCATATTAGATACATTGGCACAAAACTATCTGGCTTAATGAGATACACTTAAGCACTCTTGCCGCTTTTACTTTCTTTTCAGGTAACACAAATCTGCGAGCACAATAGAATAAAAATGTTAAAGTAAAGGGAAGGATGTCCCCGGATTGGATAAGGTGCTTTCAGAATGCAAGCAGAACACATGCAGGAAGTTGTGGCATTGGAGGGACATGGGCATGAGTCAAAGAAACACACACAACTCTCCGGTTACTGTCAAAAAGCACAACATAAGAAGGAAGCTGCTTGCATTCAAGGCAAATGTGGTGGCATTTCGTGTTTTTTAAACTGTTCCTAGTGAAATTCTGTTCAATTTACAAGTACGACATGAGCAGGAATACGCACATTTCATGTACACAAAGTATTTCTAAAAAAAAAAATCGCCTATTGGTCCACATTCTATAGCATGTTTTTCAGTACATTTTCAAAAGCCATTTTGCTGTTCTGTCAGCACAATAATACTCTATAAGTAAATTCTGATTGAAGACAGTGTGACTCACCTTACAGACAATTCGCAGTGACTACCTCTGTGGCTCTTGTTATCTCTCCTCTCCTTGGTTGCTCTATCATGCAGTGCTGTTAGATGCTAAGTGTTTTTCCGTGATTGGTTGAAGGAGCAGCTGTAAATACCATTATCAGCATAGTGGTAAATAGTGTTTTTCTACTATTTTATTCATTTTTCACTTTAATTTGATAGTTAGAAATGTTAATCTGTAAGTATTTTTCATGCCTGAACCTGGTGCTCCCAGAAACAAATGGCAATAGTGGTACAGAACATATGAAAGTTACATTCTACCCATTGATGGAGTGAATGTTAGTGCCACAAGAAGAAAAGCTGTTTTGTACAACTGTTTTGGGACCGAAGGTCAAAGAATCTTTGGCCATCAATCTCAAATGACTCTACCAGCTTCAGTTAAATGGGATATTTTCACAGATGCAGCAAAAGATATGGTAATCATTTTAAAGTGGATCCTAGTATAATAGTTGAGAGGCACACATTTTTCCCTTGGAAACAAGTGCCTCATGAAACTATTGACAGTTACTTAGCTGAGCTCGGAATTCTAGCAGCCACATGCGAATTCATGAGCCTAATTGATCAATATTTAAGGGACCAGTTGGTGATTTAATTGTTATGACAACAAGGTCAAGGAACATATTTTGTGTTGCAAAAACCCAACTCTTCAAGAAACATTAGAAATTGCTTTGGGACTAGAAAGATCGGTGGCTGCATCTAAAGAACTAGGAGGAGTAAAAAGAAATCAGCCACTGAAAATGCAGTGATAGCAAAACCTAAGATCCCTTTGATAACCTAACTTAAGGAAAAGTGAGAAAAGTCAATCTATTTAATTGGGGATATGTTTCAGTTGTGTTTCCAAGAGTCACATAGCCAGTTCAAATAATTGCTCTGCAATAGGCAAGGAATGTATGAAGTGCAGAAAAAAGTCACGCAGTTTATGTAAATAGTCAAGAGGCGTCTGCAACAGTTAACAAAATGATGGAAATCACAAGTGGAAAAAGATTGGTTCTGTCACCGAGTGAGAGCTTGCTCATCAATGTGTTAGCCGAGGATATTATTTCAGAAAAGGTGGAAGACCTTGTGTGTAAAATTAAAATTGGTGAATTCAACATGGTGGTCACACGGACTCCAGATCACCCATTACAATAGATTTAGGTAAGATATTAGAACAAGAATGGAAAGAAGTGGAGGTGGTGTCCTCCAGATATCTGCACATTAGTATTTAGCAGATAAGAGATGGACATGATGGGATATTTCTGAGAGAACATCCAGAACAAAGACAGAATAATCAATGCTAAAGTGTATGTTGCAAATAAAGGGTGCAGCATTTTAGAGTGGAGAGATCAGAGTGCATTTGGTATGGTATTCCGGCCAGGAACCCCTTTGCCCCATTTCAGTGATGGAGAACACTAGGTAGAAGTGTCTTCGCTGAAGGAGGTTCTGGACAAACATAGACCTATATTTGAAGAGAGACTTGGGGTGATGAGAGGATTTGAGCACACAATCATATTAAAACCCAATGCCATACCAGTAGTGCATAAGGTTCACAATATACCATTAAGCATTAGAAATACATTGAAATCACACTTGGATAAGCTTTGTAGAAAAGGGGTCATTAAACCTATGGATTTGTCACAATGAATCTCACCTATAGTTACAGCCCTAAAGAAAAATGGTGATCTTAAACTCTGTGTTGACCTTAGGTCCCTGAACAAACATATTCAAGTTGACTGTTTCCCATTTTCAAAAAATCCAGGAGATGTTAACACAGTTGTGGGGTGTGAGAATCTTTTCCATCTTAGATCTCAGGGCAGCATACCATCAATTTGAACTGAGTGAAAGTTCTCGTTCCCTCATGACTTTCATTACTCCTTTTGTTGTGTTCCACTTCCTATATGTGCCGTTTGGCTAAGCTTCTGTGACCTCAGTGTTCAAAAACAAATGTTTCAACTTTTGGGTGAGGAAAGCGGAGTATTGGCTTATTAACATTACAGTTTGATTTGCTCAAAGTCGCATCATTTCTGATTTGCAGAAACTTGATAGAGTCTTAGGCATAATGGAAGATCATGGAACTACAGTCAAGCAGGAAAAATACAAGTTCATGTTGGAGGAAGTGGAGTATTATAGACCCAAAATTTTAGCAAATTTTACTATGCCCAAAGAAGATCTCATAGAAGCCATGAAGGATTGTCCTTATTTGATGGATAAGGATCAACTGAGATAGTTCATGAGACTATGTGAATATTACTCAAGATTTGTAGAGAATTTTGCATTACAAACTAAGCCTTGAAGAAACCTACTCAGAAGTGCGGTAAGGTTTAAGTGTTAGCAGGAACAAAGTGTAACCTCTGATATACTAAAGACTCTCATCATCAGGGTTCCAGCTTTGCAACCATATACCATGATGACTTTCCTTCAGCTGAAACTTGGATGCAAGCAAATATGGGGAATGGTCAGTGTTGTCAGCTGGTGGATGGAAAAGGGTGCATGGTGGTGTCTGCATCCAGGAGACTGTTTCTAGCTGAAAAAAATTACAGCACAATTGAGAGAGCATCGTTGGCGTGTGTGTGGGGGGCACCATTTTGTGACATGCTTGTGGGGAAGTGAATTCACCTTGGTCATGTACCACAAGCCTCTAGTCTATCTCTTTAATGATAAGGAGCTAGGGGGTACAAGTCAAGGGAGGTACGGTTGCTGTCTAAGATGTATAAGTTTAATGTTAAACTGAAACACATTGCTGGTGCTGATTTTCTTTGTAGATGCCCATCAACGCATGCTTTGGAGAGTTAAGTGTTTGACAATGAAGAACTGGTGATTGGTGTGACAGATGGTGTGACAGTGTCAGAAAAGGTGATTACATTTCAGGAGTGGGCAGAACGTGTGGGAAGAGATAGTTACCAGAAGCAACTACAGGAAGTGATTTGTTAAGGGTGGCCCAGGGAGGCAGCTATTACTAATGAGCTGAATTCCTATTTTAACATAAAAGATTAGTTGAATGTGGAAGCACGTTTGGTTATGAGAGGTAATTGTCTGATTCCACAAAGAGAGTTGAGAGGTAGATTGATAAAACTAGCTCACCTAGGTCATGTGGGGGCCACAGGTTCAAAGAAAAGGTTGAGGCTGTATTATTGGTGGCCAGCAAAGGATGTTGCTGTTGATGTGTTGTGAGCAGATGTGGAGAATGTCAAGACATTACGCATGCATAATCTGCCTTTGAGTCCAGTTGAATTTCCCTAGGTGCCATGGGAGAAACTTGGCATGGATTTTATTGGTACGATTGCTGGAATGTGTGATGGAAAAAGATTTGTGTTGGTGATGGTTGATTTCCATTTTAAGCATATACTTTACAAGTTCTTGAGAGATTCCAAAAGGCACAATCTTATTGAGTTTCTCAAGGAATTGTTTTTATGTGAAGGAGTGCCAGGGTTCTTGGCCACTGACAGTGGAGTGCAGTTTACATCTCATCTTATGAAGAATTTGTTGTGTAAATTAAGTATTAACCATCACACCACTGCCCTTTATAGCCCACACAGGAATGGCATGATTGAGAGGGTAAACTGCTTAGTTATGAAGACCATTCAATTGGCATGCAAAGCGGGGAAGGATGTTCAAGAGGCAGTAGCTGAAAGGGTTTGGTGTTACCATAACACTCTGCACTCCATTATTGGGGTGAGAGGCAAACATTCCACTAATGAATTATTCCTGTGTAGGGTTTTGAATTAAACTAGGGCAGACGGAAACATTCCTGGAGCTGAGTTGGTAAAAAAACATGTAGAGAAGGCACACAAGATGAGTAAAAGCAGGTATGATGAGCTAAACAAAGTCAAGAATGTTGATTTTGTGTGTGAGAACAGGTGAGGACAAGGAGGCCATGAGGGGTAGGAAGAACTGGTTCCTAATTTTATCCCGCTATGACTATCATCCAGGTGGCAAAACGTTCAATGTGAGTGGAGAATGGCTAATGGTGGGGCAAAAAGCAATGTTGTCAAGTTGCGCAGTGAGCAGGATGGGATCATTACAGTTGTTGGGTCCTCCCCATCCAGAGACATGCGTGATGAGCAAAAAGCTGAGACAAGGATTTAAAAGAGGATTGTCAGCATTTTCTCATTTTATGCCAGGAATAGTAGGAGGCTATAATTCTGGCATAGGAGAAGGAAGGCATGGGCTGTAGGTGATTGGTAACTCTACTGTCCCTGAAGTGGAAGTATTGTTGGGAGGAACTGAAGCAGTTGAAAACAGTAGAGTCAAGAGTAGTTGAAAAGTGCACCTACCTAATATTTGAATGATTTGTTGGGATTTCTGCCTTAATTTGGGTTGTACTATTCTTGGTGCATGGTTCCTGTTGTGTAATGTGTTTTTCCTACTCGTTGTATGGTGTTGTTTCCCTTTTTTCTGATATTTTGTGGATCTGGTGTGTTTGTTGTTTAGGGAAGGGAGGTGTATTATGGGCTAGTGTATTTTGTTTGTGTCCCTTGTTTGTGTCTGGGGGGAAACTGGAATGTTTATATGTAATGGTTACTATTGTTCCGTGATGCTGTACAGTTCCAGACTGACAATTATCCTGTGGTCTGCAGCAGACAGACATGACACAGAGTGCTGGTTTCTGTGGGAGACAATAAATCATTCATCTTTTGTATTTTTTTTAACTATTTTCATTAGGTTTTCTAAAGTACACCATTGAAACAACAACAGTATTCAGACAGAGCATTTGGTTTAAGCATCAGGCAATAAGTTTCACAAACATAGGCACAATAGTGTGTCCCCTGTCATTACAGACACATTATAGTGGAGTCGCATTGGTGGAGAATTCCTGCCGGCAGATCTGTGTGCCGGCTGGGAAAGCATTAGAAGAGGGTGGGTAGGGACAGCGTATGGGAACTGGGAAATGTGGCCAGTGCGGTATAACAAACAGAGGTAGGTACCTGTGGCCATGGGCCATCTTTCATATTGCAAGGGCGGCACTCAGGGCCTTGTGTCCTTGTGTTCTGCCATTGAGGAAGGCTGTTCCTGGTAATGGACCGACTGTGCTAAACTAAAGTGAATCTGAACTTGAGAACTAAGGGCAGACAAACCTGTACAATTATTGGGTGACTGTAGTGCCTGTAGATGGTGTTGATCACCTGGTGCTGGTAGGCCATATAAGAGAGGGTCAGAGGATCCACTGTGGTGGGGGAAAGGAGGGAAGAGCAGGATGGTAGGGGGTATCGCTGCCACAGCTTAAGTGCACATGGTGTGGCATTGTGGGAGCGGACTGTGCGGGGAAAGGGGGAAGGGAATTTGTGCCTCCAGGAGAAGGCGATGAAGTAGTGCCCTCAGTAGCTCTTCCGTGGGTGTTATCGCCAATCCCCTCTTAATGAGGCAGGACACCCCGTGGGCATGCAGTACCTCTCTCCACCTCAGTGGGGTGGAGTTCCAGGTGGTTAATCTCCCGCGATAAGATGCTTGTATTGTAGCAACATCATGTCCCATGCTGCCTTGATGGGGTGCTGTCAAATACGACGGGCTCCCTCTCAATGCAATGTGGTGCTTTCCACATCCCCCCAGTGGGACACTACTGAATGCCATTGAGCTTGTATCGGGGAATGTGGTGCTTTCCAGTGCAGTGTCAGGAAATGTTTGGCCAATAAGAGGGATAGGTTAGCAAAGCGAGCCATAACTTATCTTGCTTCTGTCTAGGGAAAAGCCCTAATGCAGTGGCTTTCCAAGATTTTAGTGTTATTAGTTCAGTGACCGTGGCTATGTTAGTGTGAACCTCATCTCAGTAGTGTGATAGTCCGGGGCAGGACCAGAGCAGGTGTTAAAGGTCTACCGCTGGAGCATAGCATTGCGGGCGGGTGAGGTGGGCCGGGGGAAACATCCTGTTCAAATGGGAGGGAGTGAGATACACCCATTGTAGGAGCATGTATTGCGTATTCTTAAAACAAGTGTTATGGGAGACTGTCTTGGGAAACTCTAGGGCTCTAGCCCATTTGGACTCATGAAATGGCCGTCCCAGATCCTTCACCTGTGTTGCGTGAGTTGTGTCAGGTGTGTGTCAGTGTGTTCTCTGATGGCTTTGTAGAGCCAGGTTATAAGTTGCCACCCATCCCCCAGGAGATAAAGAGTGTGTTTGATGTATGTTTGATGCGTTCCTCAGAGAGAGGCCCCCACAGGGAATGCATTGAAGCCAATAGGCACCAACACACACCCATAGGTGAGAAACTCGCCTGAGGGGACTGCATAGTCTTGGCAGAGCTGGTCAAACATCAGGAGCTGATGTCTCAAAAAAGATTCCGCCACTGTGTCAATTCCATGTGCTTGCCATTCTGTCAGTTAGTCTGCCGTAAACGGGCCATGAGGGCCAGGGAGGCCCTTCACTGGGATATTTGGGGCATAGTAAGTGGTCTTATTCATTAGTCGGAAGACTCTAGTCCGGTATTTACAAGCGGTCCATCCATGTAAGGACTAGGTACAGTGCAGTTTGATGGTAGGGTGCAGGAGCTGTTGCAGTGTATGTGCAGGGAGTAGGCCATCGCCCGTGCTGGGTTCAAACATGGTTTTACCCGTCAACCATCAAACCACCCACTGAAGTTGGGCTGCTAGATAACAGGATACAAAGGATGGTGCTCCTTGACCTCCTTGACCAATAGGCATCTGAAGTTTTTGGAGGGCAATCCAGTGCCTCCCATCATTCCTGAACAAATCCACCAGTGATTGGTCCAAATCTCAAAAGACACTGCGGGGAAGGAAGGTGGGTACATTGACAAAGTAATATAACAAGCGGCGCAGGATTATCATCTTTGTTAGTGCTATCTTGCCTGTAAGGGCTTGTGGGAGTTCCTCGGATCACAGGGCAGTGTAGGCTTGTTTGAGGTTGCCCTCGAACAGGTAAACTTGACAGTGGT
This sequence comes from Pleurodeles waltl, assembly GCF_031143425.1. Taxonomy (NCBI): domain Eukaryota; kingdom Metazoa; phylum Chordata; class Amphibia; order Caudata; family Salamandridae; genus Pleurodeles; species Pleurodeles waltl. The sequence goes on from NC_090440.1 coordinate 492,115,553, forward strand.
GGAGCCTAACTCCTAGAAACTGGGGCAGGGGGTCACACCATGCCAGGTCAAGTGGGGTAGGACCTATGAGGATCTGATGTGTTGGGGCATTGCTGCAGAATGGAAAAGTGTAGGAGTTCCCCAAGTTCACCCGAAGACCTGCCTCCGCCTTGTTGTCATGGAAGGTGGTTGTTAAGGGGGCGGTGTCAGTTAAAGTGTCCCGGATGTATACTAGGAGATAGTCTGCATAGAGTGGCACTGCATGCACAGTGTCATCCAGCGGGATCCCCCAAGCACGACTCTCCAAGTGGAGACGGTGGACCAGTGGTTCCATAGCAATGGAGAACAGTATAGAGGGTATTTGTTCATGTCCTACGTCCAATAGGGAAGGGGGGTTTGATCAGATGACCCACTGACACTGTGGAATAGGGGTTGGTATACATAGGTTTAGTATAAGCTAAGAGGTGGGGACCAAGACCTGTTGCCCGTAAGACTGCAAACAAGTATTCCCATGATAGGGAATCAAAAGCTTTTTCAGTGTTGAGTATTAGACATGCCGAGCGTGGATACAGCAACGAGGCCTGATCCACTACATGAAATGGGCGACAGATATTATTAGACGTGTTCCATCCTGGCACAAAGCCATTTTGGCCAGGGTGAATCAGATTGGGGAGTTCAGATATTGATCTGCCAAAACCTTGCTTAGCATCTTATAGTCTTTTCCTAGAATAGCTATTGGACAATAGAAGGCTATGCGAGTGGGTCTCTGTCCAGCTTTAAGAGAGAAACCAGTAGGGATTCCTGCAGAGAGGCCAGAAGGGAGCCCATTGTGAGGGCCTCGTTATAGGCTTCGGCTAGGCGTGGTTCCAGGATGACAGCAAATCATTGGTAGTATTCTATTGGAAGCCCATCCAGTACCGGGGTCTTGTTCCTGGTGAGATATGCCTGCATCACCTCCACGACTGTGATGAGACCGTCGAGGCCATCCAGTTGGGAGGTAGAGAATGGGTTGAGGGAGTGTCTTATTGCATCCAGTGTCATGGTGGGCTGTACAGGTCAGAGTAATATACGCTGAAGGCTTATAAAATGGTCAGTTGTGAGCATGTCTGGCCTGTTTACAGGGTGATTTCTGTAATAGAGGGTGCTTGTGTCTCCTTTCAAGCCAGCCAAGATATTAAGAGGCCATATTTATCCCTTGAGGAGTGCATCCAGGCCATATAATCCTTGAAGTTGTAGCAGTGGAGGTGCTCCACTAGGGTGCTGGCGTTTCTTGGCATCAGATATGGTGCCCTGAGCAGTCGTGACCGTAAGGGGTTTGTTGTCACCTCCCTGCCCGCATCTCAGAGAGACTCTGATATTTCTCATCAGAATCCATTGACCACTTTGAAGGCATCCCATTCAATCCCTCTAGTCGTGGCTGTGTCATGATTATCTTCAAAGTATCTGCTAATTTGGCTGAATTGGGAATCGCAGAATGCTGGATCGTCCAGGAAGTCTTTAGACATTTTCCAGGTGGGGACTGAGGGGTGCCTCAGGTGAGGTCTGGGATATGTGCAGTGCGGTCTGGAAGGACCTGGCCCAGGTAATCTATATGCTGTACACAGGGGAGCAAATCTGGGGAGCACAGGAAGCGGTCCAGGAGGACGTATAAATCATGAGGGACTGAATAATGAGAGTAAAGGTGGAGTCACAGGTTGTGGGTTCTCCATGCGTCTAGTAGTGCCCAATGGTGGGCCCAGTTGGGGAATTGCTGGGAATGTTGATGGGTGGGGGCGGTCAGTAGTGGTCAAGAGTGACATCAAGGATGTCGTTACAGTCGCCTCCTAGTATCCCAGAATACCACCTGCTCCGTGTTGATAGCATAGATACACACCAATAGCACATGTGCTCCATTGAATTGACCATCGACCCATCCCTGTAAATGACCATGTTCCGCATCAAAAAATGGTGTTCCCATACGTATCCAGAGTAGTGTCCCACCTTGTGAAAGAAGAGTAGGAAGTGGCAATTACAGTGCCTCTCCAGTGACAGCGGAGGAATTGGAGTTCCGCCTCAATGGGATATGTTTTCTGCAGGAAGTGGAGATATGCTTTGGTATTTAATGTAGGCATAAGTGGCATATCTGTGGCAGGCTGAATGTATCCCCCTTACATTAAGTGCAAGCAACTGTATTGAGCGTGGAGTGGCCATTGGGCAATGAGAAGGAATGGTGGGAGAGAGAGATAAAGGTAGCGAGAGGTGCGTGGGTCCCAGTGGTATATTGAGTACCCAAAAAGAATAATAAACAGAACAACAGGTAACTAACAATCACATATCATCAACTGGAGCCTGAAACCGGAGGTCTCATGCCCAGACTTTGGCTTTAGAAAGCTAAGCCGATGGAAGAGTTCCAGTCTGCTGTAAGTTTGATGAAATAGTGACCATTGGATGGTATTTTTTTAAATATATGAAAGGGTGGTATTCAAGGAAGCCCCATGTGGCACAGTGGAGTGGGGCAGCTCAGGGTGTGCATGCAGCAGTAAAAAAATGCGAGGCCAGAGCCAGGACTGGAAGGACCCCCCCATAGCAAGTCATCGGCTGACTACAGTAACATTCGGGCCCGCCCGGATACCTGTCTATAGGTATTCATTTGGTGACATCATCATGATCCCCAGTGTCAGAAGACGGGCCTCTGACTGTATCTTGAAGTCGCCTGTGGGGCCCTCCCCTGAGGTTTTCATGAGGTCGGGAATGTGGTTGGGCCGCCAGAGATGCTCAGCACCCTCGATGTGGGTTTCTATCCTGTCCTAGGTCTAGGTGGGTTCCGTGAAGAAATATGTGCAGTTTTCATGCAGAACTTTTAGTTTTGCTGAGAAGAGAAGGGCGAATTGGATGGACAACTCCCAGAGTTTGCGTTTCACTGCCAGGGATGGAGAATGGTGCCACTGAGATTGCATTTTATAGTCTGGGAACACCAAGACCCAGCAGTTCTTGTAGATCAGTGGTGCCATGTGTCTTGCTGCCTACAGAATTGCGTCTCTGTCTCATCCTCACCCGTGCCACCACTGGATGAGGAGGCGTCCCGGGCAGGGCCTGCAAGCCGGGACCCATTGCATCCTCTCCATGCAGAAGTGTGGGCCGAGAGCCTCAGATGGCTTGAACGACTCCTTAAGGAATACAATCATTGGCTTTAAGCCCCCTGCACCCTATGGGAGCTCCACAGCTTGAATGTTGTTGCAATAGGCTCTTCCCTCAGCATCCTCAGCACAAGATTCCAGTCTTTGCACTCTGACCAGGAGGTCCTGGGTGCTCTGTTCCTGTGCCTTCCATTTGGTGCCATCTCCTAAACATGGCATTCTGTGTCAATGACCCTTGAGGACAGTTTCTATTGGTCTTCGAGGAGGAGGCCGAATTCTACCCGTATTTCCTCTATATGCGCTTCTACAGACATGTGGGAGGTTTCAGTGGCAAGTAGGATGGTGTCTAGTTTTCTGGCTGAGTCCTGTAGCTGTCATGTCAGGGCTCCCGGTGTCGTGGTTGAGGCCCTCCCTGTGGTGGGGTGTTGGAGAAGGTGAGCGCCTCAGTGTGCGATGAGGGGCTGGAACTGTCCAGGCGTTGGAGAAGATGTGCCCAGCCTAGCCACATGCCGTGCAGAAGCAGAGCATGTGGGGGGTCCTCCAGTGTGTTTTCCTGTCGGGTGCGGTGTGCTGCTATCCCTTTCCGAGCATGACTGCAAAGGGGTGGCTGCGCACCGAACACACACTTAACTGCTCCAACCTTATTACCTCCCCAGCCCCCCCAGTCAAAGTCCAGCACAGGGGGATCTCTTCTGTTGCGGGAAATGCTCATGCAATCAGGCAGCTGGGGGGCTTTTAAACTCACCACCGTACGTTCCACTGTCTGATTTTGCAGGTAGGGATATTCATGCAGCTGCAGGTGTAATTGGGACTGCAGGTGCTGCAATCTCCCAACTCTTCATGCGCGGTGGGAGGGATGGGGTCTAGGTCCTCTGTCCCCTGACCCCTTGCTTAATCCATTGGGGCCCACGCCTGTCCTCATTGCTGGGCCTCTCCATCTCGTGCTCTCATTTTGGAAGCCTTTAGTACTGCTGCAGGTGTAGTGGGACAGGTCTGAGCCTCCTCTGCCGCCTCAATGCTGGTGCACGGATCGACCACTGGGGATCGATTACTCTGTGCCAGAGGGCCGATCTGGTTTATGGATGGGGAAAAGGCCTCTCCTGTCTCACCGATGCTGGCACACCGGTATGACACCGAGGTCCCGCTCCTCTGTTGGGGAGCTGTCGCAGTCTGGCATGTGGGTGTTGGGACACTGCCTCCTACAGTAGCCCGCCGCAGTGCTTTGTCCCCGCCTGGAGTCCAAGTAAGGCACAGATGGCTACTCATGGAATCCCGGTCAGCACTTTGAAGCCACAGTCGTCAACCTCACAGGTACTGCTCCTCTCCTTCTTCCCCCAACCCTAGGATATGGTGTTGAGGAACAATCGAGGAGTCCTCTGTGTACCGGAAAAAGGTAGGATGCAAGCAGATTGCGGCGTCCGGGCCTAGGAGCAGTTTCACTGCACATCAGCCATCTTAGGCTCCTAGGCCACACCCCCATATAACATTAATCTTAAACATCAACTGAGTTTCTTCACTCCTGCCTGTGATACAACAGAAAGTTTAAAACTGCTCACACAGGTTCTAATATGGTAGGCCTGAGACATGTTTATAGGGCCACTTAAGTGGGTTGCACAGTCAGTGCTACGGGTCCCCTAGAAGCATTTAATTTACAGACACTGGCAACATCGAATACCACTTTACTAGGAACACTTAATTAAATTAAATATGTCAATTGGGTAAAAACCAATTCACCATGTATTTAGGGAGATATCATAAGCATTTTAGCCCTTGTTAGCAGTGGTAAAGTGTGCAGAGTCATAAGGCCACAAAAACAAATTCAACAAAAAGTGGAGGGTAAAAGGCAAAACGTTAAAGGGCTGACCCTGCAGAGAGGTCCATGTCCAACACAATTGCCCTCCATTGGAATGCCAAGGGAGACTAATCAATAGGTTGATAGCTTCCCTGTTTAGGCGATAGAACATGAACCCTGGTCTACTGCAGAGGCCTGCGCCAGTTCTATACCCCTCTGAATTCAGTTGTTTCATCCTCTCCACACTCTCCTGAGCCACTGACCTAACCCAAGAGGAACCTTTCTCCTCGCCTGTGGATCCCATCTGTGTAGCACCTAACATTAATTTGGTAAGTGATGCATCCCAGTAGGCTGACAGTATCACCATGCCAACAAATTGATGTGGCACAATTAACCCCTTGGATCAGAATTTCTGCCCCCAAGGAAAACTCTGCTCATAAGGACAGCAACCAACAGAGACCACTGACAGCTGTAAGTGGCAATCATCAGGCTCTAGGCCATCCAAGGTCCTCTACCCTCCGAGTGAGGGGCAAGAGCCCCAGCTGTTATGCACCCTTTTTCCACCCTCCTTCCCCCAAGTCCAGTGGTGGTAGTCTGAGACTAGTTCCTCAACCCAGGATCTGTACCATGAGGCTGAACATGAGTCAGGGGTGAGTCCTCCTTTTCCACCTTTCTCCATCTGGGCCTCTACACTCTCAATTTGGGGGTGGTATGCTCAAATGTCTGAGCTTTCAAGGAGCCCTGGGTGGCTGGCATTCCTAACTCTCCTATCACTAGTGCCAACTTATTCCCCAGAATACAGTCAATGGGCATCTGGCCACTAACTGTATCCCTTCTTTGGGTCATCTCCACACCCCACTCTAGGAATACCAAGGCCATGGGGTGGACAAAACCTGTCCATGGCCCTGAGTTACCCTACACACCTGACTGGTGTACTTTCTTTGAAGAAACCAGCCTTTCCAATACAATCGTCTGGCTGGCCCCAGTGTCCCTCAGAGCAGTGACAGGGACCCCGTTCACCTTCACTCGTTGGAAGTGACAACTCCCACCCTCAGGTATCACCAGTCTACACTCTGAATTCACCCCCCTTCCCAACTAATGGAGACTAGGGCATGATCTATCTCCTGCCCTGGGGACTAAGTTACCCCTAAGGCCATATTGGCCACCCCTGTAGATCCCGCCTGGGGGTGGTTTCTTAGGACAAAATCCCCCTGCTTGTATTCTAGCTGAGAACAATCAGAGCAGTAAGGTGCCCTGGGCCGCCAACCACCAGAACATCCCTCCTCCTTCTCAGAAGGGGCATAGGAACCCTTTCCTTCCCTCTTCTCTGGGACTTGTCTATGTCTCCCTTGACCTCTCCCTCACTCTGCTGGGGTGAACATGATCCATTCTCATTCGGTCACTCTGAGATACCGTTTTGGACACTCTGGTGCTGAACCAGAGGTTCGCCTCTTCAGCAAGTTTATTGGGGCCAACAAGTTTGCTATCAAGCAGGTGTTGGTGCACCTCTGTTAAATAGGTTTTCAGCATGTGTTTCCTCAAAATTAGGTTGTACAGTTCAGTAAAGTCATCCAATTCCCTGCCCCTAACCCAGCATGTCAGTGCCTTGCTGTCATAATCAAGGAATCCTTTACGGCCTGATTTGGATGCTTGTGGCTAGCTCTGAATCTTTGACGGTACTTTCCAGAGGTCAGGCAAAATGTATTAACAATGATTGCCTTCATGTAGTCATACCTGGTCTGATCCTCTGCCTCTAGAGTCAGGAATGGGTCCCTCCCTACCGGGGGCATGTGTTTCCACAGGCTGCCCCCACCAGTACTCCTGTGGCACCATATGTACCCTGAGTGCAATTTCATAAGTAGCAAATCACTTGTCTATATCATCGACCACCACATAGTTAGACACCAGCTACTGGGGCATGTGAACTCTCACCTCTCCAGCAGAAACTGTTGGTACACTGCCAACCATCACTGTTGGATCCGGTAGGTTGTCTCTTCTTTACCTCCAGCTCCCTCATGCTCTTTTCATGTTCCAATAGTAGCTTTTGCTCAGCCAAGGCCCTGTGCGCCTCTGCTCTGTTATCCTGCTTCTCCAGCTTTAACTAAGCCATTTCTTACTTGACCTTCCTTTCCTCCTTCCTGTCCTCCAGTTCCTCTGGTGTCAGGCTTCTGGAAGACACACTGCTCCCTGCAAGGGGAAGGATTTCCAATTCTGGGCATAGGTTACCCACTTCTCAATAGGTTGCATACCAAGACCCTCCTGTGGGTCTTGCTCTGATCCTTCCTCGTCATCATCTCCCTTCTCATCATCTGTTGGTGACCTCTGCACATGCCCTCAAATCCTTTTGGCGCTCTGCCTTATTGGTGCTCCTTTTGGTGGCCAGCCCCCTCTCCTTCCAAAGCTTCTTGAGCTCAGCCACAGTGTAGCTATCCAAGTTGCCAAGCTTATTCTCCATCCTTGTAGGTGGGGCTACAAACGCAGACTGCCAGGTAGACTAGGAATGAATTTAGAAAAAACAAAAGGCCAGTCAGGGAGAATTTAAAAATCAAGTTGGTCTTAGATATGGGATGGTAGTGTACACACTGCACAAACACAAGTCCTACCTTCACTGCCGATCACATGTTTTAAATTGGGTTACTTGTTGACTGGTGTGTAAGCCCTGGTCAAGCAGCATCCACAACGCTAGTTTATGGTAAGGCACAAGCATACCCCAAATTAACCTGTGTTCAACCTTCTGATAGCTTGGCACAGAGCAGTCAGGCTTAACTGAGAAGCACTGAGTAAAGTATTTGTGCAACACTTAAAAAAACACACAAAAAACTCCCACACCAGGTCAGCAAAATGGAACAGAATTCACTAAATACATCAAGGGCAAAACAACAAACATCCAATCAGTAAAACCAAAGTTATGAATGTTTGAAGAATAAACAGCACTATAGCAACTTAAAGCACCAACTGCAGCTATCTGGTTGTGCTAGATTGGGTCAATTCAAAAGTTCAGATCACAATGGAGCACGGTCGAAGACAGTCCCAGATTAGTCCCACTGAAGTTTCACCTTCTCAAGTTTTGTGGCAAGAGTCCTGTTCACATTGGAAAGGGTTGAAGGTAGCAAGAAGAGAGTCATGGATGGTGGTTGGCATGGCGTGAAGAGCAAGCCAGGTGTCGCAGACCGACAGGCTGGAGTTTTGTGGTGGTGGTCCTCCACAGGCGAGCAATGCTTACTGTGCAAAAAGATGGGCTGGAAGTGGTTTGCACTGAATTTTAGTGCAAGCGACACAGTTCCGGTGCGAACACACCAGTTTGTGGTTGCACAGACCCTGAAAGCTTGATTTAAGAGTGCAGTGGCCCACACCACGATTCCAGGAGCTGAAAGGCACCACTTGGGGGGTCAAGAAACTCACTGAAGATGGGTTCAGGAGCTGTTGAGGAGCCTTTTATGTCCCTCAGGTTCAGGTTAGTCAATATGGGTCCTGGTTTCAAGATGAAGTTGCATGTCCAGTTCATCTCCCCATCTCAGGCAAGAGGCAGCAGGGCAGCAGTTCCTTCAAAGTAGCAGTCTACTAGAGTGGCAATTATTGTAGCAGCACAACAGTCATTTTTCTTGGCAGAGTATTCACAGGTCCAGAAATGTACTGAAGAGTGGGTGTCTGAAGTTCTGCTTTTATGCACTGTTGTGCCTTGTAAAGTGGGGAGAAGCTTCAAGAGGCATGCAGAGATGCCATGCCTTCCCTGCCCTGACTCCAGACTACCTACAAGGGATATGCAGCCCTTTGTGTGGCGGCAGGACACAGCATATTCAGTTGCAAGTAGGGCTGTGCAAAGCTCTGCCCCAATCCTACCAGCAGATGACCCATTCAGCCACACCTAATACCACTGTTGTATGACTGTCTGGGAGGAATTCAAAAGTCTGTCACTTACACCCAGTCAGGTGACCCAAGAAGGACCACAGGCATCAAATGCCTAAGGCAGGGAAATAACAACTTTCTAAAAGTGGCATTTTCAGAATTGCAGTTTACCAGAAGTTAGGATTTTAAATTGCTGATTCCAGAGACACCAAACATGAAAGGGTTATCTCTTCCGTTTTGGAAATTTCATTTAAGGCAACTCCAATGTTATCTTATGGGAGAGATAAACCTTGCAGTGGTGAAAAGCAAACTTAAGAGTTTTTCTCTTCCTGGGCATGTAAAACCTAAAGGTACGTGTCCACAATTTTACATACTTTGCACAGTGCCCTCTGAGGTGTCCATGGCCTACTCTAGGGGTGTCTTATATGGATTACAAAGGAAAGGCTGAAGTTGGCACATGTATTATTTTTTCCAGGTCAACATGGCAGTTTAAACTGCATACACGTGCTCTACAGTGGCAGGCCTAACTCATGTTTAAAGGGCTACTTAAGTGGGTGCCACAGTCATTGCTGCAGATCCACTAGTAGCATTTAATTTGCAGACCCTGGGTACTTGTAGTACCAAATTACTAGCGACGTATAAGTAAATTAAATATGCCAATTGGGTATAAGCCAGTTCTACCAATTTGTAAGGTGAGAGCACAAGCACTTTAGCACTGTTAGCAGTAGTAATGAGCACATAGTCCAAAGGCCACCAAAAATGTATTTGTCAATAAGTGGAGGGTAAAAGGCAAAAGGTTTGGGGGTGACCATGCAGAGAGGACCAGATGCAACACATGACCTGGTCCCATTATTTTTATAGTGCTCACTTTTTAGACAGAGTGTCTAGAACATCTCCTAATGAGGAGTAGTGATTTAAACTAAAGCAATCAAAATGTTTACATATTCCTACAGCCCTGGAACAAGGCATCTTTCTGTTATTGCCTCCAATGCGGTGTAAGTACCACAAAGTTTGTCCTTAATCCAAATAGAGCTGCACATCACTTGGTGAGCAGTGCATAGTTCACAATCCAAAAGTGGGTCATTTTCTGGGTTTGGCTGTTAAATTGTGGTTATGCAAGAGTTTCTGCCAATGAAGTTCTCATGAAACAAGGTCAGTCTCTTCCCACTCATCTTGCCACAGCAGCAGTGGCACAAATAAATAGGTGTTCTTCCTCTTAGTGCGGAGTAATTGCTTTTGCCAGAAATAGCGCTAGGAATATTCGTGCAATAAAATACCTGATATTGCTCCTTGAGACCTGTGGAGAGAAACTGTAGCAGTAAAACAGTTTTCTTCTTTCAATCTGCATCCATTTCACAAGATCAGACTTCATCGTCTTTCTGAGGATTTACATACAGTTTCACTACCTAAAAGATAAGTTTTAAATGACTGATAGAACACAAAGCACAACAAATTAATAACACTTCGAGGCATAGAAATATCTAAGGCTTAGAACCCAGCATCTCCTGACTCACAAAGACAGTGGATTCTCTCCCAGTTGTTATGTGATTAACATTGAAACTTTATAATCATAAAATAGCTACATATCCATTCCCAACTTAAACACAACAAAACTTTAAACAAATATTTCACCTCTTGTCATTAAAGAGAAATTATTTTTCAGAAGCACTGCTAATGCCTCATCGAAAGAGATAACACGAATTAGTGTAAGGTGTTCTAGTTAGCATCAGCAGCTTCTCAAGTGTTTTTACTAGGGCTCTGCCTCTGGCATTTGACCACCTCTAAATAGTATATCTATCTCACCCCTGTCTGTTTAACTGGTAAAGGCCCACTTTCAGGTGCTGGCCAGAAGAAATCTTGGAACCTCTGGGTTGAATCCTGTCCCTGTCATGACTCAAATACAATTTTGGAACTATGGCTTCGTGCAAGACTATGCTTCTCTCTTACGATACATCCTTCCTCCTAGCTATTATGTCTTTAAAATAAATCTTCGCTCTTTAAACTCCCTACGTCAGAGCTGCTTACTCTTCGTAGTGAGAAGGTGATGTTCAGTGCTAACATCTTATCTCTGCTGTAAAGTGAGGGTCCGTAACGCCCTGCCATAGAGGGATGGGGCTTGCCCTGGCACCAGAACAGGTCATGGTTTTGCACACATTTGCTGAAATGCTTTGCGACTTTTGAGGATTCTGGTTTCTCTGCAAGCAGAGAGGCCTCCCAGTCTTCATGTTGCATATTTATTCCACCTACCCAGCTTTTCTCTTTGTCTGTTATAAAACAATTTAGGAGACCTTCCTGGATAAAGAAAAGGGGAGGCATGTGGGGAACACAAGGAGGTAGTAGGACAGCCACAGGAATGCACCTGAAAAATATCAACGTTTGTAGTGCAGAACACACTCCTCATTCACACGTTTGGTAATGGACGAGTTATTTTTCCTGCTAAAAAATTGTTTTATCATCAACGAACACATGAAAAGATAGCGTAGAGAACGTTTTGTTTTGTGGTGTAAATGTGTACGTTTTTTATACGAGCAGCTGTCTTCTTTGTCCTCTTGTAATAAGTTACAGCAAAGTGGCATTTAGAGTTGTGTGTGGGCATTCATCTATCATTCCCTTTCAATGATCAACTATCTGCAGTTGCAAACGTTCAGCCTGGTACACGAAGGGCTGCTTTATTTTCATCTTGTACAAAACTAAATGCTAATCTGGCCTTCCAAGTTTTCACTTCTCTAGTGACTCATTTTGATGGAAAAGCAACCAAATAAACCATCTGTAAGCATCCTCACCTTGGATAGCCAACCTGGAGCTCTCTATTCGCTAGCGTTCTCAGGGGAGACTTATCTAATGGCACACCATCAAATTGGAACATAAAAAAACCTATTATTCATGATAAGCTAACCAGAGTTAAGTAGGCATTTCAGTCTGCCGAAAATTGAAAAATAATTTCCCCTTATGTAGCAACGACACGTGCAGTGATTTTTTTTTATATGCACGGTATTAATAAGGTTCCTACTATCCGATGTACATGCAAAGATCTGACACCAACTAAAATATTAGGTATGTGTGGGATGTAGGATGTATGGACGTTGTGTAATTTGCTATACGTTTCAAATGCAAGAAAAATTGCTGAATGATTTGGGAGTGACTGATAAGTAACATATTGAAACAGCATGACAAAATCATGTAGAAAAATAAGAATAAAAGGGAATCATTGGGGCAACTTGAATAAGTTTAAAATAGTTTTTCCTACCTGCGAAAAACATGAAGTTGTTATGTTGCTTTATCCGTGGTTAAAAATCCGTACAGGAGATTCCTTTCAGTGCTCTGCTACTAGCATACAAAAACACATAGCACAAGCCAAAAACTCTACGCCACGTAGTTTACGGCCTTTGGACTTGTTATATAATCAAGAAATACAAGAAAAACATCGCCAACTTCTCTTATTTATATGTTCATTTGCTATGTATTTAAGAAGCCTTGCTGGTTTGAACTTGATATGATGTCAGTTCCCACTAACTGTGTAGTCTTTTTGTGACAGTAGGAGTCATGGTCCAAAAGCCATAACCCATTCCACTCAGATCATTCTGTTTTATCTACTTTCAAATATATTTTTATCAACATAATTTAGCCCATCATTGTTTGTGATCTTTTATGTCTTCTAAGAATGAAAACCTGCAATTTGGGGAGCTTCCCTGGTTTCGAAGTTTTTTTTTATTTCTTTGCTAGTAGTGGTTTTAGAGCAGTTGGCCTTTTTCCTCTCAGCGTGTGTTTTTGAATCCCTGTCTTCCTATCCCTCGTTCACTACACCAGACATTGAATCTACACCAGTAAGATTGGGTTCCTATTCCTAAATTACAGAGTGGTGTAGATATTGAGGACTTATTTTAATTAATTATGTGCATGTTTATATATCACATATGAGTATCGTTGTGATTGGGATGTATATTTTGTTTTTTGAACCAAGGTGGTTCCAGGAGCATTGATTGAGAATTTATAGTAAAGAGCTTCCCCTAGCTTTTGCACCCCAGAGATAGTTAATTTTTTTGCAAGATCTTTCAGATCCTAAGGTGCATGGTTTGTTTATGATGCAGGGCATTATGAATATGCTTTGCTATTTAGTAGGGTGAAACCTGTCAGTAACAGGAGCTGGAGTGATGTTATTGACGTTTTCTATTCCTGGGCTAGTCTAGCTATAACTGAGAGAGACTTCTATTCACAAATGCCTTACCTCTGATTCCTTACCTTAGAACTTCCCCCAGGTGTCAGACTGGATCTGGAGATTTCTCTTCAAGCAGTACCCTTGCTCGCCGTCAGGTGATGTCTGTCGACTCCGCTTCCATCATTGGCGTTGTGGTCACTGTGATGATCTCACGGTCGTATATTAGTGCCACCTCGGTGCGCTAACGTCAGTTCTTTTCGATCCACACAGCCTATGCTCAGATCCGGAGAAGAGCTACCCTCAGTCACTTTTTGACCGACTATTCAAAGTTTTTGTTAAAGTTTTGACTCTCTAGGTGCTTCAAGATGTCTTCCTGTAAGACTGGTTTCAAGCTGTGTGACTCCTGTCACCACATGATGTCCTGGACGGGATCAGCACCTCATGTGCTTGTGGTGACTGGAGCGCGACCACAACCCGAAGTTTTGCTCCAAGTGCCGGGCCATGAACCCTAAGGCTTTGAGGGAGCGGTCCCATCGCTCCTGGCCTCGTTCGAGAGGAAGATCACATGACTGCTCTCAGAGCCACCACCACTCGTCTTCGTCCCACTACAAGTCCTCAGGACATTCGGGTCACAAGAAGAGGAAGTCGAAGAAGAACAAACGTTCTTCAAGTTCACTCCATTGCTCCAATGATGTGACATGAGAGGAGCATCAACGTCCCAGGCCCCTGCCCTCTGAGCCTGCTTCTGGGTCCGCTCTGCGCCTCCCAGAGTTTCCGGGAGACGGAGCCACCCCTGCCCATCTCAGGGAGTTTTACAAGGCCATGCGCCAAATTTTTGGGCAGACCGACCCTTGTGACCCCTCGGGTTCCATGCCAGCGGCTTCAGCCTCGGCCCCGGAGAGCACCTCAGGATTGAATCCGTACCAACACCGGTCATGCCAGTGCAACTTTTCCCAGCGCCAGCAAAGTTGTTGACGCTTCCAATGCCCGTCTGGTCTGCGATCGACGTCGACCCCATTCTCATTCTCAACTCCGACCCAAATCCAGACCAACGTCGCTCGACGCCAATTCCGTCTTTGAAGGGGCCTACGTTACCTAGGTTGGATCCTGATCATTATACTTATGGGTACGGGTACGGTGAGAGTGTGGAGGGGTCACTGGACCCTATAGAATTCCAGCTATATGATCCAGAAATGGACTGTGCTCAGGACTTGGGTGAATCCAGTGGTCTAGACACCTCTCCTGATTCTGGTTTGCTTTCCCCTCCTACTGTGGCTATGGAGAAGGGGTCCTCCTATTCCATGGTGGTGAGACGAGCAGGTGAGGTCCTGGGCCTTGAGCGGCCTTCTGTGGCAGTCAGGAATAACCTCCTGACTGAGGTGCTTCAGAAATGTCAGAACCCTTTTTACCCTTTAATTAAGCCCTCACTGATGTCCTGCTGGGGACATGGTCTAAACCCAGCACACAGGCTCCTGTCAACAGGACGATCGCCCGCTGCCATAGGCCTACGCCTGACGACCCTAAATGCCTGACTCCTCACCCTGTGCCTGAGAGCTTAGTCATCCATGCTTCTTCCTCTTCTGGAGCATTCCAATCTGAACCCCTGGATAGGGAATCAAAAAGACTGAACTAACTTGGAAAGAAGTTGTTCTCTTCCTCCAGTGTGGCATTGCAGTCTGTAAACACTGCTTGCCTTTCGGGCTGCTATAGCCATACTTTATGGGATACGGTCGCACAGGTGCTGCCACAAGCCCTGGAAGGGGCCTGGGCCATTCTCTCTCAAGCTGTTGCTGAGGGGAGATATGCAGCCAAGTTCACAATACGTTGTGAGCTGGACACGACTGACTCACTACGCAGATCGGTTGTGTCGACAGCGCCTTGAGGTGCCAACTTTGATGAGGACGTCTGGCTTTTTGAGGGATGTCCAGCAATCACATATGGACATGCACTTCAATAGCACCTGTCTCTTTGCAGACAAAGCGGACTTGGCGCTCAAGCGTTTTAAGGAGCCCGAGCTACAGCTCGGTCCCTTGGCCTCACAACTGCTCCTGGCCCCCAATCTGCTTTTCACAGCTACAGCAGGGGTGCCCAACCGCGTCCATTTCCCTCAAGCCACATGCTCTGCATGGCCACAAATGCAGGATCCAATGTCCCCATGGATCATGGAGCCAGCGTTCAGCCCAGCACACCGCCACCCCGCCTCCCCCACTGCACCCTCCAAACCTTCCTAGTCCCTCACTCCATCCCAGAACAGTGGGAGGCAGGATTCACCAACACCTACCCCGCTGGAAATACATCACAATGGACAGGTGAGTTTTGCAAATAGTCCGAAGGGGCTACTTTCTCCCCTTTAAGACTACCCTTCCAGCCATGCCGCCATCCTATGATCAGATGGCGGAGGATCACTCAACACTTCTTCGCAAGGAAGTTATGGTCCTGTTTGTCAAGGGAGCCATAGAGAGGGTCCCTGTGCTAGAAGTAGGCCATGGTTGTTATTCCCAGTACTGTCTGGTGCCCAAAATGACAAGGGCCTTTGCCCTACACTAGAACACTGGTCCCTGAATCTCTTCCTTAGAATGGAGAAGTTCAAAATGCTCACTGCGGTTCAGGTCCTATCTGCCATGGACCTTGTAGGCTGGATGGTAGCATTGGACTTGCAGGACGCTTATTTCCACATTCCTGTCCTCCCAGTCCACAGGTGTTACTTACGGTTTGTGGAAAGTCACAAGCACTTTCAGTTTACAGTGCTCCTCTTTGGCCTTACCAGTGCCCCTCGGGTGTCCACGAAAGTGATGGCGGTTGTCGCAGCTTATCTGCGCAGGCTAGGGGTTTCAATCTTCCCCCTACCTCAACGACTGGTTGTTGAAGGCAAGCTCGCCCCAGGCTGTCGTCTCCCATCTCCAGACTATGGCAAACCTCCTGCCTTCGCTGGGGTTCACTATAAACGTGCCAAAGTCACACCTGACTCCTAGACACAATGCAGTTTTGGGCCTATCCTCCTAAGGAACGAGTCCAGGACATTCAGGCTATGATACAGATGTTTCAGCCTCTGTCCTGGGTTTCGGTGACAGTTACTCTGAGCCTCCTGGGTCTCAAGGCCGCCTGCACCCTGCTGGTCACAAATGCCAGATGGCATAGGCAGGCTCTGCAGTGGGACCTGAAGTTCCAGTGGGCCCAGAATCAAGGGAATCTCTCTGACATGGTCCAGATCTCAGAGGGAACTGCACAAGATCTGCAGTGGTGTCTTTTTAAATCATGATTTGGTCTAAGGCAGATCCTTCTCCCTTCCCCAAACAGATCTGATGGTAGTGACAGATGTGTCACTCCTGGGATGGGGCAGCCACATGGGGGAGGCGGAGATCAGAGATGTCTGGTCTCCGTGAAGTCCAGGCTCCACATCAACTTTCTGGAACTCAGGGCGATCAGACTTGCATTGAAAGCATTCCTTCCCTCTCTCAAAGGGAAAGTGGTGGAAGTGTTCACGAACAACACCACTGCCATGTGGTACTGCAAAAAGCAGTGTGGGGTGGGGTCATGGACCCTCTGTCATGAGGCTCTATGCCTCAGGAATGAAAGAGCAAATCCCTGGTGGTTCACCATCTAGCATGCTCTCTGAACGACAGAGCAGACGAGCTCAGACATCAGTGCATGGTCGATCACAAATGGCATCTCCATCCAGAAGTGGTACAAGGTCTCTTTCAGCAGTGGAGAGAGGCTTTGTTAGATCTGTTCCCCTCCGCAGAGAACAGGCAATGTCAGCTGTTTTGCACTCTGGAGTTTCCAAGGTGACACTCGCTTGGCAATGCTTTTAGTCTCGAGTGGAATTCAGGCCTCCTGTACACCCTCCCACCAATACCACTTCTGCCCAGAGCTCTCTAGAAGGTCAAAAACATAATTCTTGTGGCTCTGGACTGGGCATGAAGGGTATGATATCCCGAGCTTCTGAGCATGGCCATCGATTTTCCACTCAGACTGCCTCTTCAGGAGATTCTTCTACCGCAGCAGCAAGGGACAGTTCTCAACCCGAATTTGTTCAGTTTCTGCCTTTTTGTTTGGAGATGGAGCGGCTGCAGTTGACAACTTTTGACCTTCCATCCGAAGTCTGTGATGTTATCTTGGCAGCCAGGTGTCGATCAACCAAAACGGCATATGCCTGTTGTTGGAACAAATTTATGGCATTGTGTATCAACAAGTCTGTTTATCCCCTTTCTGCACCTCTGTCTAAGGTTCCTTTTTTTGCACTTTCTCTTGCCCAGCAGGGCTTTGATTTGGGCACCCATAAAACTTATCTGTCTGCCATCTCTGCTTTCCCCAGACTACCAGATCAACCCTCCTTGTATAAATCTATCATTGTTGGGAGGTTTCTCAAGGGGCTTACCCGCATGTTTCCACCTACCCCGTTCATAATTCCCCAGTGAGACTTGAACTCGGTACTCACTTACCTTTGGGTGCTCCCTTTGAGCCCCTTCATAATTGTCTTTTGCGGATTCTCACATTAAAGACAGCCTTTTTTATTGCCATCACCTCTGCACGGAGAGTGAATAAGCAGCAAGCTCATTCTTCGAAGCCACCCTATCTCTCTCTCCATCCTGATAAAGTGGTGCTTTGTACCAGGGCCTCTTTCCTCCCTAAGGTGGTCACGCTTTTTCATGTAGGCCAATCTAGCACCTTGCCTATTTTTTATGCACCCCCACATCCTTCTGTTGAGGAGGAGAGACTCCACCGTCTGGATCCAAAAAGACCATTGGCGTTCTACCTCAGTCGTACCAAAGTCTTCCAGGTGGACGATCAACTCTTTGTTGGTTGTGTGGGTGCGAAGAAAGATCGGTCGATGCGGAAAAGGACCATATCTCGATGGGTTGTTCTCTGCAGCACAATGTGCTACGCATTTGCCAAGAAGCTAACCCCTGGGTGTATACTTGCTCACTCCACCACAGTAACTGCTGCAACCACTGTGTTAGCATGAAGAGTTCTAGTCCTGGACATCTACCAGGCAACAACGTGGGCATCCCGGCACATGTTCATGGGACACTAATGCCTGGACAGTCAGGTCTGCAGGGACGGCTACTTTAGGCATTTGGTCCCACAGGAACTCCTAGTATGATCTTCCCAGTATGACCTCTGGGGACGGTATTGCTTGGTTATCTATTCTCAGTTAAGGAAAAGGAATCTGCAACTAGAAGTCTCTACCAGATGAACAATTTACTTACCTTTGGTAACGAATAATCTGGTAGAGACATATTCTAATTGCAGATTCCTTACCGACCCAACCATCCTCCCCACTCTGGGAACTGATTTCTTGGGACAGGGACTCCCTTTCAGGGCCCTAGTTCTGGTGCACCAGTCTCAGTGTTCTTCATGGCTCCTCGCTTCTGGTGTGGAAAGTGGTGAAAGGAAACTGACATCAGGGCACCAGGGTGGTGCCTGTATATGACCGCAACATCATCACAGCAACCACGACTCCAGCGACGAACACAGAGTCAACTAGCACCACCTGAAGGCGAGCAAGGGTACTGCTCGAAGAAAAATCTCCGGATCCAGTCTGATGCCTGGGGGAAATTCTAAGGTAAGGAATCTGCAACTAGAATATGTCTCTACCAGATAATTCGTTAGCGAAGGCAAGTAACTTGTTCATTGGGGTTGCCTTCAGAGGAGCTAGGAACAACTTGGTATATCTGTGATTAAAGCATCGCTGTAGTCCAATCGCAAAATGATTGTAGTATGTGGTGTTGTTATGTATCTGGTAATTGTCACTGCATGCAGATTGGAACACCTGCATGTAGGTGTTATAATCTATGGGCGTGACAGTTGGAGAGGAGCCGGAGCAGTGTGTATGCTCAGTCCTGCTTATGCCAGCTGGGGTTTTACTGTACCAATAAACTGTAACTTCAGACTTCATAGACTGTCTTCATTACAAAGTTGGTGACGAGGTACAAACCCCAGCCATGCCATGCATGTCCCAGCCGCAGTCCATCACATTAGACCAGCAATCTTCAATATAGGCGAAATTGCGCAAGTACATTTTTAAACTTCCTTACCTTCCTTTAAGCAGAGGCAAACACAGTGTTTATAGTCTCCTTCAAGGATTGTTTCCTATTAAATTGTTGGCATATCGAGCAGAGAGTGGCTCACAGGAAGAATCTTATTCAGTGAGAGCTCACAGTGTGAGTTCCTGTGGATTAATATTGCCCCATAAGACTTTTTGCTTGGCTTTCTGGGTGGTCTACCGGCTGCAGAAAAAACAAATGAAGTGCACAATGAGAAGAAAAAAAAAATGGATGATTAGGTTCCTTGTGTTGATTCAGTAAGGAGTTGCTAGAATGTGTGGATTAGGTATTATCGGGGCTGTACCAGCCACTGTACTGTATGATACTCCACATAACTCTCCACTTACGACACCGGACTTTAGGATTCGAGACAAACAGTACATTGGAGGAGCTTCTTGTAAAGTCTGTTGTCATGAACTGGAATATTGTAGATTGGAATTGAGTAGAGTAGAGTGTAGTAGTGTATCACACAGTGTAGTTAAGTGTTATATAATATAGTGGCATGGTGTCTCATATAGTAAAGTCAAGTATCATGGACTGGAGCAGCGATTTGTTTAGGGGAACGGCCTGTCAGTTAGTAGAGTAGGATGTCATAGACTGTCATAGAACTGAGTAGAGTGTTTTAGATTGGAGTAGGAGTGTCATAGAGTAGAGTATCATCAAGTGGAGGGTCTTAGAGAACAGTGGAGGAGAGTGTCATAGATGTGGAGTGCTGTGTCATACATATCATAGAGAGAAGTAGAGTAGTGTGTAATCTAGTCTCATTCAGTGTTGTACAGTGACACAGAGCGGATGGGCATAGAGTGGAGTTTCATAGAGTGTCATAGAGTGTTGTACAGTGTGGTAGAGCAGAGTTGCATACAGTGGAGTGGAGTAGAGTGTTGGATAGTGGAGAATCATAGAACCGAGTGTAGTACAGTGACATAGAATGGGGTAAAGTGTAGTAGAATGGAGTATAGTGAAGTCAGTACCCTGGAGTGGGATAGTGTAGAGTGGAGTAAAATGTTAAAGGGTGGATTGGTGTGTCATAGACTCTAGCCAAGTGGAGAGCAGTGGTGTGCCATAGCATACAGTTGAGTAAAGTGTCATAAATTGGAGTGCTGTGTTGTACAGTAGAGTGTAGTGGGGTGTCTTACAGTATTGGAAGGTGTGGACTGAAGAGGTAAAGACAGGAGTAAAGTGTCAGAGAGTGGCATACAATGTAGTAGAGTGGAGTTGAGTCTACTGGAGTTGTGTAACATAGTGTGGAGTAAAATACAATAGCATTGTGTCAAAGTGGTGCATCGTAGAGTAGAGTGACATGAAGTGGAGAATACTGGCATAGCATAGGCCGCAAACGATTATAAATTTGAGTGGGGTCTTGTATAGTTGAGTGGAGTGCTGTGTCATTTAGAAAAAGTTTATAGAGTGTTATACATTGGAGTGTAAGGGCATAGAGTGTATTATCGAGTTGGATAGTGGAGTGTACGGGGATTGAGTGGGGTAGAATGTTGTAGAGTACCATAAAGTGTGATAGACTTGTATTGAGTGGCATCATATAGAGTCGATGAGAATGTCATACAAAGGAGTGGGGCAAATTGGAGTGATGTACACTGTAGTGATGTAGAGTGGATTACTGTAAATCTGAGTAGCATACAGTTGAAACGTATAGAGTGGAATGTAGAAGAGTGGAGGGGCATAGAGTGGAATACCATAGAGTGGAGTGGTGTACACCGAAGTGGCGTAGAGTGTTGTAGGGTACAGTGGATTAGAGTGGGGTGGCATACATTGAAGTGACGTAGTGTAGAGTTGGGGGATACTTATTAATTGGAGTGGCGTCTCATACAATAGAGTGGAGTGCCATGTCGTACAGTGTTAGAATCTTTTGGAGAGTGAAGTAGAGTGTTGTACAATAGAACATATGGGTATAAAGTTGAGTGCAACAATGCAGTTTACAGAGATAGAGGGAAGTAGTGTCAAGTAGAGTGGCAAAGAGTATTATAGGGATTTATAGAGTGGAGTTATATAGAGTGGAGGAGAGTACACTGGAGTGGCATAGAGTGGAGTAACGTACACTGTTGTGAAATAGAATAGGCTGGAGTAGCGTAGACTGGAGTGGCATACAGTGGAGTGGCATAAAGTGTAATAGCAGGTAGTGTAGTTGTGTACCATGGAGTGACGTACAGTGAAGTAGCTTAGACTGGAGTGATGTATTGTGGGGTGGGGCAGAGTGTAAAAACATACAATGTAGTGGAATAGAGTGGAATACCATGCAGTAGATCGGCAAAGATTGAAGCTGCGTACAGTATAATATAGTATAGTAGTGTAAAATGGAGTGGCGTACAGTGTAATAGCGTAGAGTTGAGTACAGAGGAGTGGTATAGAGTAGAATAGCGTAGAGTGGAGTGGTGTAGACTGGAGTACTGTACAGTAAAGTGGGGTAAAGTGAAATAGGATATAGTGGGGTGGCATAGAGTGGAGTCCAATTGACTGGCATAGAAGGGAGTGGGACAGAGTGAAGTGGTATACAGTGGAACGGCGTAGAGTGGGCAACCTTATACTTGAGTTACATACAGGAGGACTCAACTTAGTGTGGAGTAGTGTAAAGTAGTGTGGTGTAAACTGGAATAGCATTTGGTAGAGTAGCATATAATGCAGCGGCATATAGAGAAGTGATGTAGACTGCAGTGGCGTACACTGGAATGTGGTAGAGTGTAATAGCATACAGTTGAGTGGTGTCCAATGGAATAGCATAGAATGGAGTGGGTTAGAGTGGAGTGGCATAGAGTGGAGTGGCAGACAGTTAAAAACATAAAGTAGATTGGGATGGGGTAGAATGGAATGGCATATACTGGAATAGAGTATAGTGGAGTGGCTTACAGTGAAGTAGCATACAGTGAAGATGTGTAGAGTGGAGTTGGATACAATGTAAGAGCGTAGATTGGAGGGGCACAGGGTAGAGGCATGTACAATGTAGTAGTGTAGTGGAGTTGCTTGGAGTGGGTGTTAGACCTGACCTTGTTGCAGGGTTATCCCCAAACTCTTTGCATTCCACCTCTTAATTTTTCTGACCTGTTTTTGTTGGCTTTAGGACTCTGGGCTCGTAACCACTGCTAACCAATGTTTCAGTGCATATGCTCTCTGTCTAAAATGTATTGGTGATTGGTGTCTCTGTGGTTGGCATACTTGATTTACTAGTAAGTCCCTAGTACAGTGCGCAGTGTGTGCCCAGGGCCTGTAAATCAAATGCTACTAGGGGGCCTGAATTGCTGATTGTGACACCCACATGAGTAGGCCTGCAAACATGTCTCAGGCCTGCCATTGCAGTGCCTGTGTGTGCAGTTTTAAACTGCCATGTCGATCTGGCAAGTGTTCCCACTTGCCAGGCCCAAACCTTCCCTTTTGTTACCTGTTAGTTACCTCCTAAGGTAGGCCCAAATTAGCCCCATGGGGAGGGTACATGGTATTTAAACGTAGGACATGTATTGGTGTGTTTTACATGTCCTGATAATGAAATACTGCTAATTTAATTTTTCACTATTGCAAGGCCTATCTCCCCAACAGGGT
Organism: Pleurodeles waltl; assembly: GCF_031143425.1. NCBI lineage: Eukaryota > Metazoa > Chordata > Amphibia > Caudata > Salamandridae > Pleurodeles > Pleurodeles waltl. The sequence continues at coordinate 492,138,035 of NC_090440.1, forward strand.
AATTTCGCATTGGGGCAGATGGAGATCTGGAGTTTGAGGTCTCCAAACTCACAATTTAAAAATACATCTTTTGATGAAGTTGATTTTTGATATGTAAGTTTGAAAATGCCACTTATAAAAAATGGGCAATTTCTTGCATACCCATTCTGTGCCTCTGCCTGTCTGCTAAATACAAGTCTGGGTCAAGATGACAGTTTGTGCATTTCCTCTAAACAGTCACACAAAGGGAGCTGAGGCGTGCCCTGCATATACTGATGGCTCATCACCAGGCTGATGGGTCTTCCTGAGCTAGAGTGGTGGGAGGAGCTGACACTTGCACCTGAAAAGGGCTGTGCTTGTCCTTACACAAAGAGGTCTCCAACCCCCTGTAGTGTTTCTTGGGCCATGGCAGGGAAGGCAGAGTCTTATGTACTACAAAGACTTCTCTTCAAAGTTACCTACTTCAATGACAGAAATGGGTGAAGTATTGGACCTCTGACACCACATTGTTTGAATCGATCTGGACTGAGGAAATTCTGGCAGGAAGAAGAGCTGGATGCTGTAGGAGGGACTGCCACTCTGCCTATGGCTTCGTTGTGCTGGCCTGCTGTTTGCTGCTTCTGTTCTGAGAGTTAAAGGGCTGGACTTGGTTTTCTACATCCTGCTTCCAAAGGTTCTCCAAGGGTTTAGAATGAGCTTGCCTCTGTTAAGAAGAGAGTCCTGACTTGCCTAGTGATGCCAAATTCAGGTCCTGTGCCCTTGGGAGTGAGATCTGGTGCAACAAAGAAGAAATTAGTGCATCAGCTTCCATAAGGACTTCAGGACCGGCACCGCTCTCTGACCCCTGCGCTGCTGCCTGCATCCGAGCTGTGGTCTCCACTGATTGCAAAGACCACAACCTGCAATGCAGGCCTGATGCTGATGCAGCACCTTCGAAGTTCAGCCACAGCATTAGTCCACACTGCTGTGTCACTGACGTCCGTGGCACCCAGCTCCAACTGGGCCACAGCACCTGTGGCCCCATGGTGTGACCACAACACTGCGAAGTCGATGCCCCGCATCTTGATGGATTCATCAACCCTGCCTTTTCGTAATGAACCGCCGCCTCGCCGCCAACGCTGCATCACCTCCTCTGCAATTGTAAGGAACCGACACCTCACCTCCCTGGTGGCAGCAAGGAACTGACACCGCACTGGCTCCAGCTACGCCTCACCTTCCCGATTCCATGCAACATCTTTGTTTCCTCATCATTTTGCAAGGTACTGTAACTGGGCTCAATATGGCTCCATGGCTGACCGCATTCGGGGGGCGCCGGACTGTTGGGAATGACTGCGTGAAGCTGTTGAGATAGCCCCAGTTTGAGTTAATGTGTTTTTAAGCGCTATACTACATTTAATATTGGAAAATGTGTATCTTTGCTTGTGTATGTTGGATTTTTGTCACTTTGGTCTTGTTTTACTCAGGTAAATATTGACTATCTTTCTAAACTGGTGTGTAGTACTTTGGTGGTGTTTTCACTGTGTTACTGTACGTGTGTGTGTGTTTGTACACAAATACTTTCCACATTGCCTTTGAGATGAGCCTAACTTCTTGAGCTAAGCTACCAAGGGGTTGAGTAGGGGCTATCTTAGCTGTCTGACTCCCTTACCCTGACTAGAGTGTGGGTCCCTCTTTGGACAGGGTGCAAACCACTGCCAACTAGGGACCCCATTTCTAACAGTAGAGTGACGTAGAGTATAATAGTGTATAGAGGCATATTGCACAGTGGAGTGGCGTATAATGGACTGGTGTAGACTGGAGTTGCGAACAGTGGCATAGGATAGAGTGTAATAGCATACAGTGGAGGGCCGTACATTAGAGTGGGGACCATTCAAATAGTGTAGAATGAAGTGAAGTGCCATACACTGGAGTGCTGTAGGGTGGAGTAGCGTACAGGGGAGTGGCATACAGTGGAATGGCATAATAGCATATACTGGAGTAGTGTATAGCGGAGTGGCATACATTGGAGTGGCATACACTGAAGAGGTATAGAGTGGAGTTGCATGCAGTATAATAGCGTACAGTGGCCTGGCATAGAGTGCAGTTGTGTCCTGTTTAATAGCATAGAGTGGTGTAGAGCATGGTGTTCTACAGTGGAGTGATGTAGAGTGTGATAATGTATATTGGTGTAGTGTACAGTGGAGCAGCATATAATGGAGTGGTGTAGACTGGAATGGCATACAGTTACGGGTAGAGTGTAATAGTATACAGTGGAATGGCATACATTGGAGTTAGGTCCAATTGAATAGCATAGAATGAAGTGGTAAAGTGGAGTGCCATACACTGTAGTGGTATAGAGTGGAGTAGTCTGCAGTGAATTGGCATACAGTGGAATAGCGTACAGTGGAGTGTTGTAGAGTGGAGGGCAATACAGTGGAATAGAGTGGAGTGGCATACAGTAGAATTTAATAGCGTATAGTGGAGTCGAATCAAATGGAGTGGCGTACAGTAGAGTGACGTAGACTGGAGTGGTATACAGTGGTGTTGCATACAGTGTGATAACGCAGAGTAGAGTCTTGAACAATGGAGATGCGTAGAGTGGAGTTGCATAGAGTGGAGTGTGGAACAGCATAAAGTGGCTATAGTGGCATGGCATATGGATGCATTTGGAATTTAGCAGTGGTGTAGATTACAGTGTGCAGATTAATGCAAAACAGCAAATTACACTGCCTTGCATTTCTATGAATTTACCAATCAATGCATGACCGTGCATGGTAGCATTGCGTTCCATTAGGAATCTGGTTTAAGTATTACATTGCCCATATGACACCATGACTGATGCAAGGGTACCTCAATCCAATAATACAGCTAGGCCTAAATTATATTTTGGCTCATGGTATACCTTGATAACTTTGCAGTATACCATGGTACCCAGTCATGTCAAGCCAATATATAATTGGGTAATAGCTGTTTTTTGAGCATGAAAAGTAGCTACCCCTTGGCTGTGTTCAGTGTTAGGGCCTCAGATATAGGTAAGTAGCAGGTCCCTACCTATTACCACTTTGCTAAAGTGGTAATAAATAGCAATTGTTTTTGTATACTTTAAAAAAAAAGTTAAAGTTCATGTGCCGCAGTAGTTTCACAAACTTTTGTGAAACTCCGTGAAAGTACCGCTGTGCCAGATGTCACTAAGTTTAAATGCCTTCTAACTTAAAAAAATACTTACCCTACTTAACTGCCTTATCTGCAAATTATTATATCTGCACCATAATGTACAATCCTGCCAAATTTCATGTAAATCCATTCAGCTGTTTTCGTGCTACATCAAATATAGTCTATGGGAAATACATTGATGGAAAAACGCATTTTGAGACCCCTTTCATCTTTGCACCCTCCTAATGATTCCCCACCAAAATTTACATTATCCCAAAATGTTGAAAATGCTATAGCTCTGGAAATTTATGTGGTGATTGATCAAATGGGTGGAAAGTTATTTGGGAGGTAGTATCCAAGGAATTCCTGTCTTTAGGAATACACACTAGAACTACAGAGGTAATGTGATTTCTTTCTTTTTATCTATTGTATTTGTTTATTGGTTTACATATTTGTGTGACCATAAATGTGTTTTTAAGTTTTTCAAGTAGTAAATCTGAAACTTTACATATGCAGTCTAGTTTATTTTTTGAGCGTCTTTGCTACTTTTAGTAGGATGGTACCACATATGAAGCTCAAAGTGAATAAAAACCAATCATTGTTATAAAAATGTAGATTATTATATTTTCCTAATTGCCAATCATCATGCCCTCCATATAGTAGTCTGTGTAGCTCACTGCTAGGTCACGTTTCCATTTTTTTGCACAGGAGTACATAAAGAAGATAGTTTTTGTTTGGCTTGTTGGGCATAATTTTATTTTGTGAGCCAGAGAGCATGCAGAGACAACTTATGTAGATTCAGATGTAGTCTATTTGTTTATAGGATTCCGTTACCATGTGACCATAAATGGATATTTCAGTTCTTCCTGTAGTCTACTTTATTTTATGGGCTTTCTTGCAACTTTTTGAAAGATGGTGCTACATATGAAGGCCAACGTGAATGAAAGGCAATAATTTCTATTGTTATAAAAATGTATATTATCATTTTTTCCTAGTGGCAATTATCATGCCCTCCAAATAGTAGTTTCTGTGACTGACTGCTAGGCCTGTTTTTCATTTTGTTGCACAGGAGCTCATAAGAAATATGTTTATTGTTGAGCTTGTTGAGCCAGTTTTGTTTTGTGAGTCAAAGAGCATGCAAAGAAAACTTATATAGATTAAGATGTATTCTTTTTGCTATTTTCTTACTGTGTGACCACAAATGGGTCTTTTATTTGGTCAAGTAATAAATCTAAAACTGTACAAACACAGTCTAGTTTTTTTTTTGGTTTCCTTGATACTTTTAGTAGTATTGTGCTCCAAGATATCACTAAGTTGAAAACCCTCTAAATTTAACATGTACTTACTCTACTTACCTGCTTTACCCCCACAGAATCAGCTGGATCCTTAATATGTACTACTGCGAAATGTAATAAAAATCCATCTGACTTTGTTTGCGTTATGCAAAATATGAAAGTCTATACAAAATGCATTGGATTTGAAGCCCTTTTTAGACTCTCCTTTTTCTTTGCAACCCCTTCACCAAACGTTGTGAAACTTCCAGTTTCTGAAAATCAAACTGGGTAGCCGGTCTACAAAGTGTCACACACCTTCTCCAAATGGGTGCAAAGATACAAAGGGACAAAAATCCAAAACATTCCTATCTGTGGTCACCCTAACTATAACTGCAGAGTGACTATCACCACTCTGTAATACATCTATCGATCTATCTATAACCTACTGGCGCTCGCCACTACGTAGTTATAGTTAGGATCTAGTTTCCATAGGAAAAGCGTTTTTTTGTTTTGCCAATAACTTTGGTGCCATTTGATAAATCTTTACCAAACTTTCAAAACTAATATGACAGTCAGTCATCTGGTGTCTTGAAAGTTTCAGGGTGATCCGTTAAAGGGGTGCAGAGAAAAAGGGGGTCCCAATCAAATTTTCCCCATGCATTTTCCTATAGGGTCTTTAGACATGGCTACAGCCCGAACTGCTGAACGGAATTACACCAAATTTGGCAGGAAGGTAGGTCGTGGACCAGAAAGAGTGCTTTTTTTTGTTTTGGTGTAATTCCGTTCAGTAGTTTTTGAGAAATTGAGGGGAAAACAAATATGTATATCTAGGTATGGGAAAGATTTGCGACCCTTAACGATCTTGTGCTGAGATCTGATTGGCTGATAACACTTCAACAAGAGAAGCTCCCCGAGGTGATCTTGTAATTAAAGCGGGGGCCCTGTGACCCCCTGCTGCCACGGGGACCACCACTTCTGCGGGACGATCCTTTAACTGAAGGTGGGGGGAAGCATGTGCCCCCCCCTGCTGCCCCGGGGACCACTACATTTTGTTTCAAAGTGTTTTTTGAAACATTTGAAATGTTTACAAAATAAAAAATTTAAAAAAGGCGGTTCACTATGGGCCCCCACTTCCCGGGACCACCACCCAATGGGGCTGAGATCTTGTTGGAGGGGGGCCTCGCAACCCCCTTTAACGCCACCCACCAGGGCTGGCTCCAGCTATGTCCCAGGGGTGCCAACCCCTGGACATAACTGTTTGCTGTGGCTTAAGCCACAGAAAACACTTCAGGTTTTGACAGCGGGACCTTTAAAATAGATCCCATTGTCAGAATCCAAAGTTTCATCTCTGTCCCATGCACGCGTCAAAGCGCCACTTAGACACTCACGCACCCACTCACAGACCAACTGATACCCTAATGCAGCCACTCAGAGACCCGCGGAAAGACTGACACACCCACTAAAACACTGATGTATGCACTCTCACTCCCAGACAATCTGACAGCCACTGTCACCCCCCGGATACACCCTCTCACATCTATTCTTACACTCAGAGAAGCTGCAACTAACCCCTGTCACGCACGGCGAAAGGGCTGTGCACAGCGTGGCTTTGGGTGGTATGGGAGTGTTGGCTGCAGGGCCTGGCTGCAGTCCAGGTCTTGCGGGCAACCTTCTGCGCGCATGGGTGAAGGATGGGTGCTTATAGAGGGGTTGGCATTTGGCATTGGTGGCCAACCGCTGCTGCGCACGGCCAAAGACCGTGCGCTGCTGTGGTTAAATTAATGTTTAGTGATTACAATTTCTATATGTTAAAAAAACATAGAAATTCAATGAAAACAACAAAGGTTACAGGGACGTTATAGTTAGGAAATACAATTAAAACAACCTTAGAAATTCACTGAAAAAAAACAAAGGTTACTTGGACGTTATAGTTAGGTTCTGAATTTACTTGTACAAAACCATCGAAATTCAGCAGACGTACCTCAGCTAACTATAACTGGAGCTCCCGTAATGCACTGCTAACGACCTCACATATTGCATCACTCATGACATGGTCAGTGTTAGAAATGGGGTCTTTGGTTGACAGTTAGGTTACCCCCCTGTTCAAGCAAGGACCCTCACTCTAGTCAAGATAAAATGGAATCACCCGCAGCTAACCCCTGCTTACCCCCTTGGTAGCTTGGCAGAGCAGTAGGCTTAACTTCAGAGTGCTAGGTGTAAAGTATTTGTACTAACACACACAGTAACTTAATGAAAACACTACAAAATGACACAACACAGGTTTAGAAAAATAGGAAATATTTATCTAAACAAAACAAGACCAAACGACAAAAATCCACAATACACAAGTCAAGTTATCAATAAAAATGCAAAAAGAGTCTTTAAGTAGTTTTAAACACACACTAACGCAGTCAGCGTGAAAAAGTACCTTGGGCGGTCAAAAATAACCCCACACGGGCGAGTGCGCGTCAAAAAGGGCTTGCGATGCGTTGATTTCACTCACGAGCGGGACCGTGCAGCATTTGTCCTTTCGCCGGGTCGGGCGCGTCGTTGCTTCTCTCTGCAGGAAAGCAATGCGTCAATCCGGTCAGCACTCTCTTCCACGCACAGCTGTAGTTGTCGGAAATCCAGCCGCACAATTATCCGAAAACCCGGCAGCATAGGTTGTGATCTTCCAGCCTCCGTCAGCGATGCAGCGCATTGTTTCCTGCTCCGTGCGTCGATTCTTTGATCGCGTTTCCTGCGAGCGTCGTGTCTCAGCTGCGGAGCTGGTGGCGCGTCGTTTCTTCAGCCGCAGATCAGAGTTGCGTCGATCTTTTCCCCGCACTTCATTCTGTGCGTGGATTTCTTCCTCTTAGGCTGCCAGCTTCTCATTTCAGGGTCCCAGGAACTGGATGGGCACCACAGGGCAGAGTAGGAGTCTCTCCCGAGACTTCAGGTACTGGCAGAGAGAAGTCTTTGCTGTCCCCGAGACTTCAAACAACAGGAGGCAATCTCTAAATGAAGCCCTTGGAGATTTCTTCTCAAGATGGAAGGCACACAAAGTCCAGTCTTTGCCCTCTTACTCTGGCAGAAGCAGCAACTGCAGGATAGCTCCACAAAGCACACTCACAGGCAGGGCAGCCCTTCTTCCTCAGCTCTTCAGCTCTTCTCCAGGCAGAGGTTCCTCTTGTTTCCAGAAGGGTTTCTAAAGTCTGTGGTTTTGGGTGCCCTTCTTATACCCAAATTCTCCTTTGAAGTAGGCCTACTTCAAAGTAAAGTCTCTTTTCAATGGGAAATCCTGCCTTGTCCAGGCCAGGCCCCAGACACTCACCAGGGGGTTGGAGACTGCATTGTGTGAGGGCAGGCACAGCCCTTTCAGGTGTAAGTGTCCACTCCTCCCCTCCCTCCTAGCACAGATGGCTCATCAGGAAATGCAGACTACACCCCAGCTCCCTTTGTTTTACTGTCTAGTGTGAGGTGCAACCAGCCCAACTGTCAAACTGACCCAGACAGAGAATCCACAAGAAAATGCTCACTTTCTAAAAGTGGCATTTTCAAACACACAATCTTAAAATCAACTTTACTAAACTATGTATTTTTAAAACTTTAAATTGTGAGCTCAGAGACCCCAAACTCCACATGTCCATCCGCTCCCAAAGGGAATCTACACTTTAATCAGATTTAAAGGTAGCCCCCATATTAACCTATGAGAGGGACAGGCCTTGCAACAGTGAAAAACGAACTTAGCAATATTTCACTGCCAGGACATATAAAACACATTACTATATGTCCTACCCTAACCATACACTGCACCCTGCCCTTGGGGCTACCTAGGGCCTACCTTAGGGGTGTCTGACATGTAAGAAAAGGGAAGGTTTAGGCTTGGCAAGTGGGTACACTTGCCAAGCCGAATTTACAGTTAAAACTGCACACACAGACACTGCAATGGCAGGTCTGAGACATGATTACAGAGCTACTTATGTGGGTGGCACAATCAGTGCTGCAGGCCCGTTAGTAGCATTTGATTTACAGGCCCTGGGCACCTCTAGTGCACTGTACTAGGGACTTACTGATAAATCAAATATGCCAATCATGGATCAGCCAATTACATACACATTTTGTAAAGGAGCCCTTGCACTTTAGCACCGGTTAGCAGTGGTAAAGTGCCCAGAGTAACAAAAACAGCAAAATCAGAGCCCAGCACACATTAACAACCTGGGGAATAGAGGCAAAAAGTTAAGGGAGACCACGGCAAGGATGAAAAGTCTAACAGTCAGTGACATCACTGATGACATCTCATCTGATATCACTGATGAAATCATCCACACAGTCATACATCCACTCATTTGCTGATACAAACTCTTGTATACCCACACACACACACATCTACTCACATACTTACTCACACATGCATAAGAGTATTGATATACAGATATTCATTCAGTCAAACAACCACTAACACAACCACTCACTCTCCTATACACTACTAACTGAGGTATTCACAGACTCATACAGTTACTTACACACCCACTCATACACTCACTGACACACCCACTCAGCTCATTAATAGATCACTTTTCTAGTGATACATCCAGTTAATCAGCTGTAGAAACACTGACACTCCCACACACTCCACCATACAGTCACTGACACATTATTAGAGTCACTTACACGTGCAATCTCTCAACTATACAACTATTCACACACCAAATCACTCACGTGAACAGGCACTCACATACCCACTCAGTCACCAATACAGCCATTCAAACAGCCACTCACTGACCAACACAAGTTCTCACACATCCACCCACTATCCTATATGAAAACTGACTCACCCACTCAGTTTACAATACAGCTACTCATACACCCCCTGGCTCTCGCATACAATCACTGGCACAGCCACACAGTTATATTTATAGCCATACAGTAAGTGACTCACCAAGTCACTCACCAATGCTGTGTGTTAGAAATGGGTTTTTTGGTTGGCAGTCAGGTTAACCTCTGTCCAAGCAAAAGCCCTCACTCTAGTCAGGGTAAGACACACACAATCCAAAATCAGCCTGTGCTCACCCTCCGGTAGCTTGGCACGAGCAGTCAGGCTTAACTTAGAAGGCAATGTGTAAAGCATTTGTGCAATAAATCATACAACACCATAGCATAACACCACAAAAATACACCACACAGTGTTTAGAAAAATATATAATATTTATCTGGGTATCTTCAGGTCAAAACGATCAAAGTTGCAATATGAATTTGTAAAGATATCACTGAAAAGTGATATAAAGTGTCTTAAGTCTTTAGAAAGTAAACAGAGTCTCTTTCAAACACAAAGTACCTGGTTTCTGGTGGGAAATCTCCTCAGAGGGCCACAAAGGAAGAGATGCGTGGAAAAAGGGTGTGTGCGTCGATTTCTCCCCAGCACACACGGACTTGCGTCGTTATTTTCCACGCGGGGAAGTCGAGCGTCGTTTTCCGGCACGCGGACAGTCTCTTTCTGTGGGTCGCGGGGATTACCAGATGTCCCGGGTCTGTGCGTGGATTTTCCTGCTTGTTTTCCGGCTGCGCGTCGTTCTGCGGGGCTGTGCGTCGAAGTTTCGATCTCACGGCAGGCGTCGCGTCGATTTCTCCGGCGGAGTCGGGCGGTGTTGTCCTTGCGAGGCCGTGCGTCAAAGTTTTGATCTCACGGCAGGCGTAGCGTCGATTTCTCCTGGAAAGTCGGGCGGCGTTGTCCTTGCGAGGCCGTGCGTCAAAGTTTCGATCTCACGGCAGGCGTTGCGTCGATTTCTCCTGCGGAGTCGGGCGGCGTTGTCCTTGCGAGGCCGTGCGTCAAAGTTTTGATCTCACGGCAGGCGTCGCGTCGATTTCTCCCGGGAAGTCGGGCGGCGTTGTCCTTGCGAGGCCGTGCGTCAAAGTTTCGGTCGTCCCGAAGACGTCGCGTTGATCAGCGTCGGTGTGCGGCGTTTTTCTTGCCACGGAACAAGCTGTGCGTCGCAAAGTTCGGCGCACGGAGCGTCCAAGAGGAAGAGAGAAGTCTTTTTGGTCCTGAGACTTCAGGGAACAGGAGGCAAGCTCTATCCAAGCCCTTGGAGAGCACTTTTACAGCCAGACAAGAGTTCAGCAAGGCAGCAGGCCAACAGCAAGGCAGCAGTCCTTTGTAGAAAAGCAGACAGGTGAGTCCTTTGAGCAGCCAGGCAGTTCTTCTTGGCAGGATGTAGTTTCTGGTTCAGGTTTCTTCTCCAGCAAGTGTCTGATGAGGTAGGGCAGAGGCCCTGTTTTATACTAAGTTGTGCCTTTGAAGTGGGGGTGACTTCAAAGAGTCTATAAGAAATGCACCAAGCCCCCTTTCAGTTCAATCCTGTCTGCCAGAGTCCCAGTAGGGGGTGTGGCAGTCCTTTGTGTGAGGGCAGGCCCTCCACCCTCCCAGTCCAGGAAGACCCATTCAAAATGCAGATGTATGCAAGTGAGGCTGAGTACCCTGTGTTTGGGGTGTGTCTGAGTGAATGCACAAGGAGCTGTCAACTAAACCTAGCCAGACGTGGATTGAAGGGCACAACAAGATTTTAGTGCAAAGAAATGCTCACTTTCTAAAAGTGGCATTTCTAGAATAGTAATATTAAATCCGACTTCACCAGTCAGCAGGATTTTGTATTACCATTCTGGCCATACTAAATATGACCTTCCTGCTCCTTTCAGATCAGCAGCTGCCACTTCAACAGTGTATGAGGGCAGCCCCAATGTTAGCCTATGAAAGGAGCAGGCCTCACAGTAGTGTAAAAACGAATTTAGGAGTTTTACACTACCAGGACATATAACTACACAGGTACATGTCCTGCCTTTTACCTACACAGCACCCTGCTCTAGGGGTTACCTAGGGCACACATTAGGGATGACTTATATGTAGTAAAAGGGGATTTCTAGGCTTGGCAAGTACTTTTAAATGCCAAGTCGAAGTGGCAGTGAAACTGCACACACAGGCCTTGCAATGGCAGGCCTGAGACAGGGTTAAGGGGCTACTGAGGTGGGTGGCACAACCAGTGCTGCAGGCCCACTAGTAGCATTTAATCTACCTGCCCTAGGCACATGTAGTGCACTCTACCAGGGACTTACAAGTAAATTAAATAGTCAATCATGGATAAACCAATCAGTAGTACAATTTACCCAGAGAGCATATGCACTTTAGCACTGGTTAGCAGTGGTAAAGTGCCCAGAGGTCAAAAGCCAACAACAACAGGTCAGAAAAAATAGGAGGAAGGAGGCAAAAAGTTTGGGGATGTCCCTGTCAAAAAGCCAGGTCCAACATGACCCCCTACCAGCCTAAAGCCAGGGGAGAACAATCACTATCCCGATGTACTTCCCTGTTTGAGGCGACAGAACAAGGACCCAGGCCCACAACAGCAGGGGCATGCTCCAATTCTTCGCCTTCCTGACTCTAATTGGATCACTCTGTCCATACTCTCAGGGCCCACTAAGCCAACCCATGGGGAACCTTTCTCCTTACCTGCGGATCCCATCTGTGCAGCACCTAACCTTACTTTGCTCACAGATGTATCCCAGGAGCAGGATAGTACCACCATGACCAACACAGTGGTGTTGCCCACTCTACCCCCGGGGTGTGACACGTGTCCCCTCCCCAGGGATAACTCTGTCCACCCGGACAGCAAGCCACAGTGATTACTGACAGCTGCCAGGGATGAGAGCCAGGCCGCAGGCCTCTCAAAGCTCTACAACCACTGTGGCTGTGGAGAGTGGGGGGCGGTAGCCCCAGGTGCTGGGCACCCTTTAACCACTCTCCCTTCCACCAGGTCAGGGATGACAGCCTGAACCTGGTCCTCCCCTCTGGGGCTCTGTACCCTCCCTCCTGGAGCGGTACCCCCAGAGTCCAACATGGTCAAGGTGCTTACAGAAGTCGCCCTGTACCATTCCTCCACCAGTGCAGGGCTGTTAACCTGCAACTGGCCCTCCAACCTGGGCCCTGTACCTTCAGGTTGGACTAGGGCCCGGGGTGAGGCTTCCCTCCCCCTGCCCTCCCTTCTGGGGCCCAGCACCCTCCAACTAGGAGTGGCCTCCTCAGAAGACAACATGGTAGGGGCACTGTTATCAATAGCCCCACCCTCCAGGTCCGGGGGGACACCCTGAACCTGGTCTTCCAGCCCAGGGTCTGTACCCTCAGACTGGATCACTGCCTGGCAAACCAGGACTTCCTGGGAGGCACACCTACCCCCCACCAGGTCAGAGTATAACCTCTGCACCTGACCATTCAACTCAGAGTCACCACCCTGAAGTTGAACAATTGCCTGGCACGCCAGGACTTCCTGGAGGGCACACTGACCCTCCACCAGGTCAGAGTTTAACCTCTGAACTTGGCCATTCAACTCAGAGTCACCACCCTGAAGTTGAACAATTGCCTGGCACGCCAGGACTTCCTGGAGGGCACACTGACCCTCCACCAGGTCAGAGTTTAACCTCTGAACTGGGCCATTCAACTCCGAGTCACCACCCTGAAGTTGAACAATTGCCTGGCACGCCAGGACTTCCTGGAGGGCACACTGACCCTCCACCAGGTCAGAGTTTAACCTCTGAACTGGGCCATTCAACTCAGAGTCACCACCCTGAAGTTGAACAATTGCCTGGCGCACCAGGACTTTCTGGGAGGCACACCTACCTCCCACCAGGTCAGAGTTTAACCTCTGAGCCTGGTTCCCCAACCCAGGGTCACCACCCTGAGGTTGGGCAATTGCCTGGCACGCCAGGACTTTCTGGGGGGCACACCTACCCCCCACCAGGTCAGAGTTTAACCTCTGAACCTGGTCATCCAACCCAGAGTCAACACCCTGAGGTTGGACAATTGCCTGGCACAGCAGGACTTCTTGGGAGGCACACCTACCTCCCACCAGGTCAGAGTTTAACCTCTGAACCTGGGTATTCAACCCAGGGTCACCACCCTGAGGTTGAACAATTGCCTGGCACGCCAGGACTTTCTGGGGGGCACACCTACCCCCCAACAGGTCAGAGTTTATCCCCTGAACCTGGTTATCCAACCCAGAGTCACCACCCTGAGGTTGAACCATTGCCTGGCAGGCCAGGACTTCCAGGGAGGCACACCTACCTCCCACCAGGTCAGAGTTTAACCTCTGAGCCTGGTTCCCCAACCCAGAGTCACCACCCTGAGGTTGGGCAATTGCCTGGCACGCCAAGACTTTCTGGGGGGCACACCTACCCCCCACCAGGTCAGAGTTTAACCTCTGAACCTGGTCATCCAACCCAGAGTCAACACCCTGAGGTTGGACAATTGCCTGGCACAGCAGGACTTCTTGGGTGGAACATCTACCCCCCACCAGGTCAGAGTTTAACCTCTGAACCTGGGTATCCAACCCAGAGTCACCACCCTGAGGTTGAATCTTTGCCTGGCATGCCAGGACTTCCTGGGGGGCACTCTCACCCCCCACAAGGGACACACCATCCCCAAGGGCCACACAAGAGTCTGGTTGGTGCAGGTCTCCCGACCACTGCCCATCCGGCAGAGTCTGGGTTTCCCCCAAACCAGAAACGGTTTCACCTGGGTCATTCCTGGGGGGCTCTGCTCTCAGAGCTGTCCCCTGACTCTCAAGGTCCTCCACTGGGGTCTGCAACCCCCTCTCAACCCTATGTCTGGACTTCTGCACCCCCTCACTAGGAGGGGTACTGCCAGACACCAGAACTGTTGGGATGCTGGCTACAGTCACCCCCCCAAGTTCTTCTGACACTGCGGGGCTTCCCTCAAAAGGTGGCCCTACAGTACAGGCTAGGCTTCCCTCCTGATGTTCCCTCATGGAACCCTCTAGGACCTGGGACCTACCTGGGACACTACAATCCTTTCCCACCACACTCGGTTGGGAACCATCTAGACCACTCCCTTCAGGAGCACCCCCAAATGCCTCTTCAGACTCTCTGGTACTCACCCAGAAGTCTGCCTCCATTGTAAGTTCCCTGGGGTCAGAGAACTCACACTCCACCTGGTGTTGGCGTAGCTCTGGAAAATAAGGACCAGACATATGCTCTCCAGCAATTACATCACTCTGCCCTTCACATGTATTAACCACAGTACCCTTCACCCAACCATCCAGTAACTCAACCTTGGAAAAGCACTCTACTTCACCCTCCTGAGACTGGTGAGACAGTATCTGTCTGTCCCTGACACTCAACCCATACTCTTCTGGGATGTCTCTACACTCTATATCCAGGACGTCCACCAGGGGGGAACCCTTTTCTCTGTCACTCTCTGCTAGAGTCAGTAAAGTGTCCCTCCCCCCAGTAGGAATATGACTCCCTGTGCCAGTCCCCCAATCCTTCTCAGGGACCCTGTGCATAACGGGAACTACCTCATACCCTTGAACCGCCTGGGGCGTGTCAACTCCCTTCTTCAAGTTGGGCACCACATCTCTGGGCTTGTGCCCTCCTTCAGCAGTACTAGATGCAAGATTTTTGCTGCCACCATCTGAACTGGACTCAGCCCTTCCGGCCTCCAGTTTCAGCTCTTTACATCTCAGCTCTTGAGCTGCAATCTTTTCTTCTTCCAGGGCTAAGAGTCTTTTTGCCTCAACCTCTGCAAGATACTCCTCTAATTGTTGCTCCTATCGCCTTTGACCTCGGAGCCATTCATCTATTTCTGGGTCACTGTCCAACTCTGAGTAGTCTTCCTCCTCATGTGCGTAGTCCTCCTCCTCATCTGAGGGGTACTTAGTCATTTGGTTTCTTGCTGCCTCTCTCTCTGCCCATCTTTCCTCCCCCCAGACTATGTAGTGATGGAGCATCTCCACTTTAGTAGATCTCCTTGCTACAGGAAGGCCCCATTTTCTGCAAAGCTCCCTTAGGTCAGCCTTAGTGAGGTGGTCAGTACGAACAAAGAATGAGTAGGTAAGCAATCCCATTCTGATAAGATCTTATCAGCAAAAACCAAAATCCAAAGTCCCAAATATCAATAGTATATCCAGGAGGACATCAGAGAACCAAAAGCCAAAAAAGATGAAAAATCAAGTTGACCTTCAACTGTGGGTAGGTAGTGAAATACTTAGATACTGTATGTCACTTCACAAACACAAGTCCTATCCTCACCGCTGATCACCAATGTTAGAAATGGGGTTTTTGGTTGGCAGTCAGGTTACCCTCTGTCCAAGCAAAAGCCCTCACTCTAGTCAGGGTAAGTCACACACAATCCAAAATCAGCCTGTGCTCACCCTCCGGTAGCTTGGCACGAGCAGTCAGGCTTAACTTAGAAGGCAATGTGTAAAGCATTTGTGCAATAAATCATACAACACCATAGCATAACACCACAAAAATACACCACACAGTGTTTAGAAAAATATATAATATTTATCTGGGTATCTTCAGGTCCAAACGATCAAAGTTGCAATATGAATTTGTAAAGATATCACTGAAAAGTGATATAAAGTGTCTTAAGTCTTTAGAAAGTAAACAGAGTCTCTTTCAAACACAAAGTACCTGGTTTCTGGTGGGAAATCTCCTCAGAGGGCCACAAAGGAAGAGATGCGTGGAAAAAGGGTGTGTGCGTCAATTTCTCCCCAGCACACACGGACTTGCGTCGTTATTTTCCACGCGGGGAAGTCGAGCGTCGTTTTCCGGCACGCGGACAGTCTCTTTCTGTGGGTCGCGGGGATTACCAGATGTCCCGGGTCTGTGCATGGATTTTCCTGCTTGTTTTCCGGCTGCGCGTCGTTCTGCGGGGCTGTGCGTCGAAGTTTCGATCTCACTGCAGGCGTCGCGTCGATTTCTCCGGCGGAGTCGGGCGGCGTTGTCCTTGCGAGGCCGTGCGTCAAAGTTTTGATCTAACGGCAGGCGTCGCGTCAATTTCTCCTGGAAAGTCAGGTGGCGTTGTCCTTGCGAGGCCGTGCGTCAAAGTTTCGATCTCACGGCAGGCGTCGCGTCGATTTCTCCTGCGGAGTCGGGCGGCGTTGTCCTTGCGAGGCCGTGCGTCAAAGTTTTGATCTCACGGCAGGCGTCGCGTCGATTTCTCCCGGGAAGTCGGGCGGCGTTGTCCTTGCGAGGCCGTGCGTCAAAGTTTCGGTCGTCCCGAAGACGTCGCGTTGATCAGCGTCGGTGTGCAGCGTTTTTCTTGCCGCGGAACAAGCTGTGCGTCGAAAAGTTCGGCGCACGGAGCGTCCAAGAGGAAGAGAGAAGTCTTTTTGGTCCTGAGACTTCAGGGAACAGGAGGCAAGCTCTATCCAAGCCCTTGGAGAGCACTTTTACAGCCAGACAAGAGTTCAGCAAGGCAGCAGGCCAACAGCAAGGCAGCAGTCCTTTGTAGAAAAGCAGACAGGTGAGTCCTTTGAGCAGCCAGGCAGTTCTTCTTGGCAGGATGTAGTTTCTGGTTCAGGTTTCTTCTCCAGCAAGTGTCTGATGAGGTAGGGCAGAGGCCCTGTTTTATACTAAGTTGTGCCTTTGAAGTGGGGGTGACTTCAAAGAGTCTCTAAGAAATGCACCAAGCCCCCTTTCAGTTCAATCCTGTCTGCCAGAGTCCCAGTAGGGGGTGTGGCAGTCCTTTGTGTGAGGGCAGGCCCTCCACCCTCCCAGTCCAGGAAGACCCATTCAAAATGCAGATGTATGCAAGTGAGGCTGAGTACCCTGTGTTTGGGGTGTGTCTGAGTGAATGCACAAGGAGCTGTCAACTAAACCTAGCCAGACGTGGATTGAAGGGCACAACAAGATTTTAGTGCAAAGAAATTCTCACTTTCTAAAAGTGGCATTTCTAGAATAGTAATATTAAATCCGACTTCACCAGTCAGCAGGATTTTGTATTACCATTCTGGCCATACTAAATATGACCTTCCTGCTCCTTTCAGATCAGCAGCTGCCACTTCAACAGTGTATGAGGGCAGCCCCAATGTTAGCCTATGAAAGGAGCAGGCCTCACAGTAGTGTAAAAACGAATTTAGGAGTTTTACACTACCAGGACATATAACTACACAGGTACATGTCCTGCCTTTTACCTACACAGCACCCTGCTCTAGGGGTTACCTAGGGCACACATTAGGGATGACTTATATGTAGTAAAAGGGGAGTTCTAGGCTTGGCAAGTACTTTTAAATGCCAAGTCGAAGTGGCAGTGAAACTGCACACACAGGCCTTGCAATGGCAGGCCTGAGACAGGGTTAAGGGGCTACTGAGGTGGGTGGCACAACCAGTGCTGCAGGCCCACTAGTAGCATTTAATCTACCTGCCCTAGGCACATGTAGTGCACTCTACCAGGGACTTACAAGTAAATTAAATAGTCAATCATGGATAAACCAATCAGTAGTACAATTTACCCAGAGAGCATATGCACTTTAGCACTGGTTAGCAGTGGTAAAGTGCCCAGAGGTCAAAAGCCAACAACAACAGGTCAGAAAAAAATAGGAGGAAGGAGGCAAAAAGTTTGGGGATGTCCCTGTCAAAAAGCCAGGTCCAACACTGTGGTACCCATTCACTTTCCCAGAAAACCACTCTGACACCCACCCACTCACGCACACATGCAGCCACCCACAGACCCACTCACTAAATGAAATGCAGCTGCTCACACAGTCACTTGCTTACCTATAAAGCAACTCACACATCCATTCAGTTTCCCTAACAGCAAATGATTCAATCACTCATTCACCCATAGAAGCACTCACACATAGATACAAGCACTTACACTCAGTGGATGATGTCATCAGTGATGTCATATGAGATGTCATCAGTGATGTCACTGACCATGTCATGAATGATGAAATATGTGACGTCATAAGCAGTGCATTACGGGAGCTCCAGTTATAGTTAGCAGAGGTACCTATAACTGCTAAATTTCTACGCTTTTGTACGAGTAAATTCAGAACTTAACTATAACGTCCATGTAACCTTTGGGTTTTTTCAGTGAATTTCTAAGGTTTTTTTTAATTCTATTTCCTAACTATAACGTCCCTGTAACCTTTGTTTTTTTCAGTGAATTTCTAAGGTTTTTTAAATTCTATTTCCTAACTATAACGTCCCTGTAACCTTTGATTTTTTTCAGTGAATATATATATATATATAGATAGCTATAGATATGTTTATATATAGATATAGATATAGCAATTGAGCTCTATATTTACCATCTGAATTCTCTACCTTTGTCTAGAACACTGGTTATGTCTTATTTCATTACATGTCATTGCTAAAAGTTTTTACATATATGAAAGGTAACACAAGACTACAATTGAAGACATTTTAGAAAACAATATACAGACCACTTTTCGAGTGCTCTGTAAATACTTGTAAATAATTTTAAATCAGTTTGCTGCTTTGGTGAGAGCTGGTCTATGTGCAGTATTTCATCAGACTGAAAGATTGATACACATAAACCGAGGTAACCAATGAAGATGCTGATTGAAAGAACACCACTTTAGGTTGCTTTCCTTACATGCCTTTTGGGAATCCTTTTCAGCAACACACTCGACAATTTGGCCCTTGGGATTACACACCAGTGCCGTTACGTTTTTCACTGATGTTTAAGTCATTATCATGGTAACATAGCTCCCTATAGGCAAATTCTTTTGCTCTGTTGGAATGTGAGAAATATGACCTCTTAAAATGGTTCACGTCCTCGGTTTCGTTTCTTTATTTTAAATGCATTCTTTTTATTTTGAGGCCAGCTTTTTTTTTTAAAGCGAACTGTTAGTTGCAACCGCATTTCTCATTTGGGATCCACTTGCTGTAGGTATCCCCACGACTTCCTATTGCCTTCTTTGAACCGTGTTAATATCTGCGAAAGTACACTCATCCCACGGTGCTGAAATCAGGTAGAAATCCCATACATCTCATTAGAAAAAATCTGCTTTTAATATTTTTGTTTCAAGAAATGATGCATGACTTCTCAAACCCTTCCTGCAATTAATCCCCCATGTTCCCGTGTTTAGAGAATGATTCATTACTTTTGAACCTTCCGTGGTTTCCTCAAGCGGTGTCCTTGGGGAGCCATTAACACACACTGGAGTGAGCTGGAGTTACCTAACAGTGAACGTCATGTCTGTTTGTTTTTACAGGTGCAGTATGCGGAATTGAAACCCCTAAGGAAGAAGAGGAGTATTCTTTAGGCACGAGGCAGGCGCTTGAAAAGAAATGTCCTGCCTCTTTATTTTCTTCTCCAGTCAGCAATAATCACTGTCATGGGCGCCCAGTTTGGTTAGGCTGGAAACTTACTGCTGCCTTTTCTGACGCGCCCCTGCTGAAAGCTGTTTTTCCTCAGTGGAGTAACAGCCTCCATGAAAAGCTGGAATTCAGAGAATGGCTTGGTGGGTTATGTCTAAGAAATCTTAAATCTTCAACACACACCGGCCAAGGCCTGAAAATGAAATCTTCAGCATGCACTGCGGCAAAGCATACTTCTCAATGGAGTGAACGGAAAAGTTTTTCTGAGGAGATACGGCCTGCACAATGTAGTCCGTTCAGCGGAGTCGCCCTCTTAGTTGAGTAAGTGGCTTTTTTGATACTGCAAGAGTCTGAGGTCTCCTTGTACTTTCAAGCATTGAAAGTGTTTGAAAGTTTCCACAGTGATTAATGGAAGCCTACACTTTTTCAAGCAGTGTATTCGTGTCCAGATACAGGTGGATACAAATCTATGCACATACACCGTTTCTTAACTCCTTTATTTGTACAGTTTCTGCCTCCTGTGCCCTAAAAGTGGATGATCGCTTGTGTTTAAGCCAAAGGTTTAACAACACTACAGTCCTAGACGTGGCATTCCAGCCTTAAAAGTAATTGCACAACGGCCCTATGCAGCTGTAACATTTCCATAAATTGTTTTGTGAAGAATGTATTTAAATATATTTTTTTACCAAATAGATTATATTAATATTAATTCCCGGCAATGGAGTTAACATTGATTTTCGCATTCCAGTCAAACTGTTTTGAAATCTCTATTTAAGACAAAGAAATGCCAAAGGCACGTAATTTTATCTTTTGTGTTTTTTGTGTATCATCCTTGTCTGTCGAAAGTAAAATTATTTGCCTGGTAAATTTGGTACAGTGCATCTCTTCGATCTCCATAACCAGAGATTGCACGTCTTGAAATGCCTTGATGGCTAATGTTAAAATAAAAATATGCAATAAATGTGGAATTTATTGTGGGCTTCATAACTCATTTGTTGCATTTCGTTGAATGTTTCTTATGCTGAATGGGGAAAGGTAAATGTGTAGAATATGGCATATGTAAAGGATGTATGTAAATACATTTCGACCCCTTTCATGTACATTCTTATTTTATCTTGGTAAAGTGGATAATTTAGTGAAGCAATGATGTCTTCTACAAATGCACTTGTCCAGCAGGTAACATTTCAAAGTGGGTAAATGATGTAAATCAACGCTGAAGATCTTAGAACAGCAAGAATGTTACCTGCCAGGAAATTCACCCTTTTTGCGGACATTGTTGTTTTTATGAATGAGATTTATTATATTATCATAATGTTGACCTGTGCTTGAATCAATTGCTGTTCTATACAAGGAACTTTCTATTATCTGGCTGAAAAATGAAATTACCCGATGAGCTACTGATTCAGAACAGCATGATCTTACAAAGCTTTCTGTAAAAGGTTTTCTCTGTTTATGAAGACTTTTACTGCAATTTATGATGGCTGCCCTTTTGAAATATGTTGTATGAATATCAACATCAAAGCTTGCTACTACAAGTACAGTACAGTGCCAAAGAGATCAGCATTAGAACTGCTAATGTCACATGTATGTATTAAGGTAAGGCGTTTTTACTTTGAGAATGCAAGAGATGTGTTTATTGTTTGTCTATCTTTGTATTCACTATTAATGTGATGCGTTTCCACAACTGAATAAAAGTATTTTTGTCATACTTTTTTGTTAAAATTCTTTATAGTTTACACGTGTTTGTTTTATAATGTATCAACGTGATTAACAGTCTCTCGGGCATAGTTATTACATTTTCATGTAATTAAAAATTGCACCTGATGCTAAACTTTTTATCTCTGTTCTACAGACAGTGATTTTGGAAAATTAAAGGGAAGAGTGCAGGGAAGCAACCAATTAAGTTTAAACAGTCAGCTCCTTTGACACACCATATTAAAACGATGTCTTTTTTTATTTATGTGCTTCTTAGAAATTCATTTTCAACTATTTAATTTGATGATAATTTGTATCACTCGGTAAAGAAAGCTAGATACCTTTTAATAATGATATTAAAATTAGTTCAATGGCAGTTCGGAACTGCTAGACGTCCGCTGACTATTCATAACACAAACAACCCTAAGATAGGCTTCAAACTTGTTCTGGCTTATAATCTTGTATTGTTCTGTCCCTCCATCTTGAATGTTTTCAATGCTGTCACCTTCACCACTTCCTTCAGCCTAAAGGATGACAGATGAGCTATAGCCATATAGTTACCACATAATAAGATTATTCAAATTATGTCTAATTTCCCTTAAAATATATTGTGTTTTGAATGTTCCAGCGTAAGCTATAATTGCTATACTTCTAAAATTAGTAGAGTGAGTGAAAAGTTACTAGACATGTTGTAAGCAATTGAACGAAAAATGAGCACGCAGGTTAGGACAATGAAGCACCCATGTTCCATTCACAAAGCACTAATAGTGGTACTTTATGAGAATAAACAAACCGCCTTTTGACCCCATTTTGACCTTCAGTAGAAGATGGGCTGGTAAAGCTAGTCCCTACTAGGTAATAGTTGGGCAGACTTCCACACCCCCCCCCTCATTCCACTTTCCTACTTCCCAATGGTTACAGGTCCAGAAAGCCAGTTCTCTATGGGGCAGTCAATGGGGATATTTTGCCCTCCCTCTATTCTGCTCCTTTCACAGGCTGGTAGTTCAGTGGAGTAGTGCATCCACTCCAGGAATCTGTGTTTTACCTCAAAATCACAGGTCAAATCCCAATGGAACCATTCATGGCTTTCATCCTTTCTTTTAGTTGGACTCTCACTCCTAGGCGAGACTGCTGACAGCGAGATAGCATTTTTGCCCGTAGGCGACTAAGCCACTCTTACAACAAGTCACAACTGTTGGCCCAACCCTCCAGGCTCACAAGCAGTTCCTCACCAAAAACCCAGACAGTAAAAGTTGATTTCTGGCAGCCTTATGCATGGGATCTAGATTGCGACATCTCAGTGAAGTCGTGGTGGAACGGAAGTTACCCTTTTCTCACGTTAGCAATAAGACTCGGGCACACACAGACAATGAAGGACATGCAGGAAAGTTTTCAATAGGTTTATTGAAAAGACTGCAGTCTACAGTAAAATGCATGAGCTGCAATGATTAGGATAACAAACAATTAAAGACTCAAAATTGTGAAGATGAGCTTCAGGAGTACAAAGACCACCGCTATCTTACAGTAAACATGGGATGTAAAATCCCTAGCATAGAGAACCTAATCTCTAACCTAATGATAGCTAGATGTGATGAACCTAATCTGCCTGTACCATGTCCAGGAGAAGCTCCCCCAACCCTCATTAACTTGGAATGAGGTCTCTAGGTTGGACTCTGTGATTACACGAAAGGCTGAGTTCTGCAGTGAGGTGACGTGCAGCATAGATGGTGTGGATGGCATCTGGGAGGAACCCCTCTGATAACCTTGTTTGTGTGAGATGTATTTATACTACTCATTTAGGACCCCTGAGGCAAATATGATTGCAAACAATTGATAAGGAGGCAGACTTGTGACAGCAATTATGTAGACAGTCCCCAACAAGTGTACATTATGTTCCTGTCACATGTAAGTGAGAAAGGAACATGATGTGTATACCTACGTACATTGCTTGACTATGACACTGATAGTGAAGCCATTCACAGAGTGGTACTGATAATGCAAATCAAAACATTTCTCTAACTATAAACAATAGGAGCCATCGTAAAAGAAATAATAAATTGTATGGTCTAAAACAGAGCATGCTAAGTAGAGAGAAAGTCACTATGTGACGGGGGCACAGGCCTGCAAGCCAAAAGGCTAAGCTCACCTTCTGAATTCCAATAATTCTTAGTAGGATTCACCACACCTGATGTCGATAAAATGAGTCCCTTTGAGGTGGGCAGCAATATTCATCCATTAGTAAGTTTCAAGATATCCTAATTGTTGAGTGTGATTTTCAGAAATAAATGTTATGTTACATAAGATGCAGAAAATGTGCGTTCTATGGCTGCCAAGACAAGAATGTACCTGTGTGCACCTGGACATCCACGGCTTCTGCCTTCCTCTCACCATGCCAGACATAAAGTAGAGCAGAGCCTAGTGTATTGCACAATTCTTTCATCATTACTACTAGGAGACCAAGATAGGCTGAAATTATTGAGCAGAGATAGTTAGTAGTGGGTGACCCATACAGTAGTTACACTGTCCTCCTTCTTCCCCATCCTGCCCAACTGTTGTAGCCTCAGCATGTGCAAATACCAGTAAGTGACTTCTTTGGACCTGATTTAAACTTTGAAGGAGAGGGTACTCAGTTGCCACAGAGCCTTATTTAGAGTCAGGTGGATCTATGGCAGCAGAGACTATGCCATCTTCACCACCTACTTGCACCTCTGATGGAGTAAGGGCCATCAGAGGTTTTGCCGTGTGTTCATACACCCTATTTAGAGTGGGTTAACACATGGTCAGTTTTCACTATCTTTTACTGCCAAGTAAATTTAGGGGGACGGGGCAGTGAAAATTGCAGAATGACCACACACCATGGTAGAAATCTCCCATGGCATGAGGGTCATGTTTTCCTTTTATTTTCCAAAACAAAATACTGCTTTGGAATTTTGTTTTTAAAAATAAAAAATAATGAAAGTTTGAAGTGCGGCTCTGCAACATCTGTTGTTTTCACAGAGCTGCCAGTAAAACTTTAAAGGCATTTACAGGAAATCTTGTAACAGCAGTTCTGGTAAATGGAAGAGTTGTCTGCTGGGCTGGCAAAGTATTCCACCATGGCAACTGTACTAGTGGAGAAGTGTGGCACAATGGTTAGAGCGGCAGACCCTGATGCAGAGATCTGGCCCGGGACCAGGGTTCCCACCTCGGTGGCTCTTGGGCTCAATTCACTTGGACCAGATAATTCTCGCCTCGGTGCCTAATCTAATTAATGGGTCCCACTATGTAAATCTGGGCAATAGCTTGCTTAATCTCCGCAATGGCCCTCTCAGCACTTGGATGCCTGGCTTCACCCTGGGGATGTCCAGGAGTGGGCAACTCACAGGGAAAAGCCAGGAGGGGTTCCACAGCGGTATGCGTGCAGCGCCTTGAGACTCTAACGGGTGAGTAGTGCGCTATACAAGTGCAAAGTTTACAGTTTACTAAAACCATCCACCAAACTCTAAGTCAGGCCCTTAGTCCTGAAAATACATAAAATGTAAAGTATGAGACCTAAGACATTGGGGCTATTTGAGGAAAATGAGCCTGAGCTTTAAGTGGTTAAGTGTGGTTCCAGAAATGTGCCTGCAACGGTTTGGCTGAAGAGAGCTGAAAGAGAGTGCTGCAAGACACAGATGAGGAGAACAAGACTACAGTAATATGGGAAATGCAATAAAACAATGACTTTAGAGAGGAACATGCAGCAGACAAGAAACCAGGAAAAGGAGTTAGAAGAAATAATAAAGCTAGCATTGAAAAGATAATTGGAAGAATGCAGTAGAAAGACATGCCTAGACTGAATACAGAACATAGCAAGAGTTTAAAGCAACAGGGGAAGTGTGATAGGCTAAAGCACAATAATGCAAGGATGGGGTAAGTTCTCCTTGAAGTTGAAGTTGAATATTGATGACGTGGGCAAGAAATAGAAAGTGGTTTGGAAAGCATATAACAAGTTGGCAAGAGACTGGATTTACGGAAACATTGATAAGGGTGAAAGCTCTGAAGGATAGCTGATCTGAACCTTCTCCTTTCCGTGGCAAATATGAAGATTTTAAATCAGAGATCTGTATTTAAGAAGGAGCCAATTAATTTCAGGACAGTATATAGTCTCTTCTTCCAGGAGAATGATGTAGTAAGCAATCAAAGCAGTCAAACTTGCAGACCGCTATGTAACCTTTAATGTCGCTGCTTCTCCGGTTAGTTGGTTGGGGAAAGGTAGCATTATTTGCCAAAGCAAATGCTAATTCTGCATTCCCCTTGATGCCAGGTAAAATTATTATCAGCCACAGTTTTTTTGCTTTAAACAAGTTCTAATGTGATCAGCAGCTCTTTTTGGTTGTTAGTCTCCTGCGCAATAGTCAAGCCTTTTCACATTGTTTATAATGGGATGGTACAAGAGACAATTGACTAGCAGGCATCACTAGTTACTTAGATGACTCTCTGGTTGTGGAGAAACAAGGATCCAAGATGGCAGTCGCTGCCTGAATTTGTAAGGGGTTGAAGTGGTATGGTTTAAGTAGAGGTCTTGTGTCGTAGCAGCTGTGCTGGAGGGTTTCAAAACACAAGCTAAATTGAGTATGTTGTACATAAAATCAATTGTCTACAGTCACCCTATGTACAAAATTGAGTTTCAGCTCAAGGTGAATATATTGAGATTCCTATTCTCCAGGTAGTTGGGAAGTATGGCAGTGGGACTTTTGGATATGACCCTTTTCTCTAGTGTTAGACCTGGCATTCATGGCAGGGTTTTCCGCCTAACATTCTGCCTTCAGACCTCCCGTTATGCCGACTTCGTTTTTGCTGTCCATAGAACTCTGCACACTCTCCCACTGCTAATAAGTGCTAAAGTGCTTGCACTCTCCCCATAAAATGTGGCAAGATTGGCTTATACTCAATGGGCATATTTAATTCACTTGTAAGTCCTTAGTAAAGTGACTCTACCTGTGCCCAAGGCCTGTAAATTAAATACTACTAGTGGGCCTGCTGCACTGATTGTGCCACCCATTTAAGTAACTCTTTAAACATGTCTCAGGCCTGCCATTGCGGCCTGTGGGTGCAGTTTTAAAACTGCCATTTTTACCTGGAATAGTAAACCTTTTGACAGGCCCAAACCTTTCTTTTATAATACATATGTTACATCTGCAGATACAGATGAAGATGCAGGTACAGTGCTTCTCACCAAGGCATGAGGGCTGCTGCTGTGAAGGACTGCCCCCTTGCTGTGCCGACCTGCTGCCCTCTTGCCTTGATGAGAAGAACTAGACCTGCAACTGTTAAACTCAGGACCTCCAGAGGGAATCAAAGGCCTAGTTGGTTGACTTCCTGACTTGAGCCTCAGGGGCAGAAGGCTCCAACACCCTCAACCCTAACACCTGGACTCAGCCATCGGTGAGCCTACCCTGCCAAGTGGTGCCACCCCTGTCCTAGACTCTCTCATCAACGGCACCCTCAACGGTGATGCTGGACCCACATCTCAGCATTGCAGCACCTTGGAACAGATGCATCATCCAGACAGTGCAACACATCCTAGATGCCAGACTTCGCAAAGCAAGCCCTCGTAGACAAGATCCTCGACAATGTAGGACACTCCACCACAGCCCATCCGCAGAGCAGCACTGATGCTTCACTTCAGCTGTGCAACACATCTTTGACTGTTTTTCGCAATGCTCTGCAAACCAGGATTTAAGGTACTTTGTTCAGCAGGCCTAACTGGGTCCCTGTTGCTGGCCTCCGATCGATTGCGGTTGGATTGAACTTGTGAGTTTGTCCTGGCCTGAAGTGGCCAGATATCCTGGTGATTTGTGCTTTTGGTTCTGTTTTCACTGACATCCTTAAAATTGCATATCTGTGGTTCTACTGATCATATTGCTGTTGATTTGGTCTTGTTTTATTTATTGCATATCTTTTGGAAATGGCCCCTCTGCAGGGTCACCCCCAAACCTTTTGCCTTCCTCCTTCTCTTTTTCTGACCTCATTTTTGCTGGCTTTAGGACTCTGGAAACTTTACCACTGCTAACCAGTGCTAAAGTGCATGTGCTCTCTTCCTAATTACATGGCAACATTGGCTTATATCCAATTGGCATATTTAATTTACTTGTAAGTTCCTAGTAAATGCACTTCATGTGCCCAGGGCCTGTAAATTAAATGCTACTAGTGGGCCTGCAGCACTGATTGTGCCACCTAAATAAGTAGCCCCTTAACCATGTGTCAGGCCTGCCATTGCAATGCCTTTGTGTGCAGTTTCACTGCCACTTCAACCTGGCATTTAAAAGTACTTGCAGAGGCTTAAACTCCCCTTTTTCTACATATGTCACCCCTAAGGTAGGCCCTAGGTAACCCATAAGGCAGGTTGATATGTAGATAAAAGGCAAGACAGATACCTGTGTGTTTTAATTGTCCTGGTAGTGCAAAACTCCTAATTTCGTTTTCCACTGCTGTGAGGCCTGCCCCTTTCATAAGATAGCATTAGGGCTATCCTCATATACTGTTTGAGAGGTAGATTCTCATCAGAAAGGGGTAAACAAGTCATGTGTATTATTGCCAGAATGGTAATGTAAATTCCTGCTTATTGGTGAAGTTGGATTTGATATTACTATTTTAGCAATGCCACTTTTAGAAAGTGAGCATTTCTCTGCACCTAAAATCCATCTTTGCCTTACAGCCTGTCTCCAATCAACGTCTGGGCAAGGCTGGTTGACAGCTCCCTTGTGCATTTCACCCAGACAACCACAAATTCAGGATACTCAGTCAAACCTGCACTCATCTGCATACTAAATGGGTCTTCCTGGGATGGAAGGGTGGAGGGGCCTTGTTTTGCTTTACTTTCGACTGAGCCAAGATATACACACTGAAAAGAGTCGAAAAGATTCTCTGAAAGGCACTTCTTAATCTGAAGAAGACATTTATTATAGGTTTTTGCAAGGTTCATGAAGGAAGGTTTTAATAGTAAAAAGTGTACTTTCAAAATGTGCAACAGCAACGTTAGACCATGTATAAAGAATCTTCAATCTATAAACAGCAAATATATACATGCAAGGATACAAACACTTATATTGATAAATAAATATATATTCATGTGCAATGCAAAGCAAATAATAAAAATTCATCAACGTAGGGCCTGCCAGATTCTTCATCTTTCTCATGCCAGCAAGAAGACGACCCCGTTCAACTGCGAGAAAGAGATCCTCACCCTCACGGGAACAATGTCAGGCATTTGATGTCCAATCCTGGCCGAGGTCTCAGAACTCAACGCTACTGAGCAGGGCCATCTTTTTATAGCTTAAACAACCATGAAAGAGCCTTCTAGAAGACCCCCCCTCTCAGATGGAAATATTCAAAAATGCTGGCTAGTTTCGGTAAACCTTGAAAGGAATGTGCCGCGAGCTGGCCATCGTCCCAAGGCACGCCTCCCAAAGTCAAACTGTTCTCTTGGCTATGATAAACACTAGCTTGTTACGGCCTTATCATACTAACTGCTCACCTCCTACATGTTGTGTTCCAGTCCTAGCTCTTCGATGAGAAGAAAAACACATAGAAGTAGAAAAACACATTGCGTAACATGTTTGCACGGAAAAATCCTTTAACGTGGCGGTGAAGCTAAGCTGAAAGAAAAATGGAGTCTAGGCTGAATACAAAATGAAGTCTATAACCAGTGACCACTAAAGTGACAATAGGCAGCTAAGCCAGGTGCAAAGCGGTGTGACATGACATCAGTGGTCAATACTCAAATAACATTACAGGCCTTACACTTGAAATTTCAAAGGCTAGTGGCCTACCCTCACACAGTGGACTGCCAAACCCCCTACTTGGACACTGGCAGACAGACCTGTACTGAAAGGGGACCTTGTGCACTTCAAAACAACTCTTTGAAGTCTCTCCCACTTTAAAGGCATTTTTGGGTATATAAACTGGGTCCCTGACTCCACCACAAGAGACACTTCCTGGGACAGACACTACTGGACCAGATCCTGCAACCTTTCAAGATGAGCTGCCTGGCTGCCCAAAGGACACACCTGGACTGCTTTGCTGTGAAGGACTGCTGCCTTGATGTTGCCCTGCAGCCTTGCTGGCCTCTGACTCTGCTGAGAAGTGCCCTCTGAGGGCTTGGATTGAGCTTTTCTCCTGTTTCTGAAGTTTCAGGGCCATAAAGACTTCCTCTCTTCAAGGAAACTCCTTGTGCTGTGAAAATCGCCACACAGCCTGCCGTAAATGACGCACAGCCTGCCCAACAGCTCCCTGAGTTGAGATCAATGCAGTGCCTGCGTTGCGACCGGAACTTTGATGCACAGCCATACCGGATTGGCGCACAGCTGAGCTGGAAAGACGCAGCCTGACTTCCTATGTGAAGAATCGATGCAGCACCTGCTGTGCGACACAAACTCTAACGCATCACACACTGGATCAGCACAGCACCTGTGAATTCGTCCCACAAGCCCAGGGTTTGCACACACCGTCCCTGAACGTCAAAAGACTCGCATTGCAGTGATGAAATCGACGCAAAGCCCTTGCAGTGTGGGAAGAAACAACACATTATCTGTGCCACATCAGGAAATCTGATGCACACCTTCCGTTTTCCACACATCTCCTCCTCTGTGGTCTCCGTGCATGTAATTTTGACGCAAACCAGGTACTTTCTGCACACATGAGACAGTTGTGGATTTTTAAAGACTTAAGATCCTTAGCATTGCAAAAGTGATATTTCAGCTTGTGCTGGTCAAATCTTGATCGTTTTGACCTTAATTTACTCAGATAAATATCTTATGTTTACCTAAACCTGGGTGGTGTATTTTTGTGGTGTTTTCACTGTGTTATTGCATGATTTATTGCACAAATACTTTACACATTGCCTTCTAAGTTAAGCCTGACTGCTCAGTGCCAAGCTACCAGAGGGTGGGCACAGGATAATTTGGATTGTGCGTGACTTACTCTGACTAGGAGTGTGGTCCCTACTTGGACAAGGGTGTATACCTCTGCCAACTAGAGACCCCATTTCTAACAATATCACTTTGTTTTTCTAACTTGATGCAGGATCCTTTTTGTGTGGTGTTTTTCACTTCATTAGTATTTGAAGTGTTACACAAATACTATATGTTGCCTCTAAGTTAAGCCTGACTGCCCTGTGCCAAGCTACTAAAGGGTTGAGCAGAGGCTAATTCGGGGGGTTGGCTTGTGCCTCACCCTGACAAGGATTGTGGTTGCTGTTTGACAAGGGCTTACACCACAGTCAACCAATGACCCCGTTTCCTGAAACTAGGCTTGTGAAAGCTGGGAAATTATTTACCAGGGTATCAAATTAGTTGCTTGAACTCCTTTATATGGTTTCATTGTGGTAGGAGCTAATGATAAGCTATGATACCACAGAACATTTTAATGCTGCAAAATATGGCCTGGCATGTAACGGTATGTTGCACATTACTAGTGTGCTAAGTCATGTCTTTGAAGTAGCTGAAAAGTAAAATGGTGAAGAATGTACATCCTTTTGTATTGCTTCGTGGTAATGGTAAATGTGCATGGGCAGGCTATTCAAGAAGTACATTACCTGGACAATGGTGACATTACTAAAATCTGGGGCAGAGCTTAGAGCCAACTGAAGATGGAAGTCTCCTTCCATTGCAATGAACCGGGTCATGCACCCAGGCTAAGCAGGGCACTATCGCCAACCACATATCACATAGAACAAGAGGAATGATGACTGGAGGTGGAGCAACACTTGGGGCTGCTCGAGAGAATGTCCAGAGCTGAGCCACAGCCTTATGATACTGCAGAGAGGTGATATCTCCACTGTACTTACAGATAACACCATCAAGGAGTTGGAAAGGGAGCACTGGAAGGGCCACAGAATGCTGCAAGCTAAGGTAATGGCATTTCTAAGGGCAGGAGCCTGTCATTCTGTTGAGATTGAAGAGGACCAGGACCACTAGGAGAAGGAAGTGCGGTTGTCAGCAAGTAGAGGTAGGGGGATGATGCCTACTTTACATAAGTAGAAAAAATAAGATACAGGATGGCATGGACGAGAAAGTGAGTAAGCATCGGCAAGATTAATACACCATCAGAACATTGAATAGAGAAAGGAGGCTACTGATTAAAAGATTGGCTATTTTGAAATAGAAAGAACTGAGTGAGTAACTTATTTATGGAGCGCCTGACTGAGACGCCTGTAGTCAGCTCCTAAGCCACTCTTAACTTTTATTTACAGGTGGGAATGTGGGGAAACAACACACTCTGATGGGCTGAATAAGGGAACAAAGGCAGAATATTAGAGCATTATCTATATAGGTGCTGCACATAATAGGACTTCCTTCCCTTGAGGAGTACCGACTATAACTCAAACCAAACCCATTTACCAAGATTTACACATTAGAAGCTGAGTACCCAGATATAGGTACATTATCACCATATTGAGCTACGTTTCCTTAAGTCCCAACCCTGACACAACGACCAAATCAACCGGACACCCGGGTAAAATATCAACAATGGAGACCACACTCCAGTAGCGTGTATATCATAACCAATACTGAATAATCACATTGGCCAGTGAAAGGAGAGGGCAACCATTGTGACAGAAGAAGATAAAAGACCAATGCGAATACCTCAGTGCCCAAATTTAAATAGCTCGGCCATCTCCTCTTCATTACCAGCAAGGTACTAAAGAACATTGGAGGTCCTGTGGAGGTGTCCCAAGAAATAATGCTAGAAATTATAGAGAGCGGACCATTAATAAAAAACAATGTGAAAGACATTACTACCAATCAAATGCAAACACTTTCTCTATTAAATAATACATAACAACTTTCAATCTGCTCTTGTAGCCAGCAGAAGGTCACTTGTCATTCAGAGACCAAAAAATGTCAGAATTTACAGATTAGCAGCTGAACCTCCTGAATATGCAAAGAATCTAACAGATCTTGAAAAACGTAATACAAGACATAATATTTACTTTTCAGGAACCTAGAGAAGCTACAAAAAAGGCCACCCACCTTTTCCCAGAGTTCTCAAAATTACTTTTATCTCTCCATAGGAATTGCAGAGAGGTCATAGGATCTCATCAAGCAACAGTGATGCATCAACAAGACCCAGACAAATGACTGCTTGCTTTCTCAGGCATCAGCAAGCATGACAAGTGATCCTTGCTACAACAAACATGGCTTGATCCAATTTGGAGAAAATTAGGTCTACATTACACAGGGTTTCCCATAATGAGACTAACCCAAAGATGAAGAAATTTCTAGTGCAGACAATTTCTAATGCAGACAGAAAGAATTGGAAATGTGTGGCTTGCTCTAAGCAGCCATTATATTGGTAACAGTCGATGGAATATCAAATTAATTTGACACCCCTGAATCATTGGGACATTTCCCAGGTACCATGGATGCATTTTCTGTGGACACTTTATACCCACAACCATCATTAAAGTATTTACATCAGTCTATGAGGAACAATGCACCTATTGCTCAATCAAGTGCGGAAGAATGATTGGAGTTTCCTATGAGATAACAGGCATTGAATAAGAGATTGAAAGACCAACAGAAACACCCAGCACTAAGGGACAAACCAATGTCATTACTAAAGGACACTGATGATAATTCACAACTCCTATCTAATGGGCAGGGTACATTCACTCTCACTCACTGATGGTATGATAAATTATTTCAAAAAGATTGCTTATTGATAGTATCAGAGTAGATAGCCATCTTGATTTATTGTTGTATGGATAGATGCAAGACTGGGAGATGGGCCAATACAACTGATTAGGGGTTTCAGGACAACAGTGATAGACAGATGTAGAATCAGTTTTCTAATTTAGAACCGGCCTACCAATCCTGGCTGCATAGCGTGATCGGAGGAGCATGCACTCTAAAATTCCTGGTGTCATACACAAACTGGGAAAATCAGAATCTTACTCTTTAGGGCTTACTCTCTGCTATTTAGTTGTATATGAAATGTACAGCCTGGGGCCAGGTAGACTGGTGATTTGGGTGGACAGTAGTCCACCCATTAAAAAGCATTTGGGTATGCACACTCTGAGGAGCCATTTCATAGTTCCATTGATAGATCACAACCCTTTCTGTTTGCACTGAGTGTAAACTGGAAGTCACAAAATACTATAAACTGCATTGAACTTGGCTTGTGGTCTTCTTAAATGTCAGACACAAACCGGCATATAGCACAAAACCTGTGGGTGTCACATACAGTATGGTTGGTGCTTATGGGTAAACTTCCAATGCCAGTCCCAATAGTCACATCTTACAGCATCACAGATCATTTATCTTTCGGAGTCCAAGAAGTAAGAAATCCACCAAGGGGACATGTTTGCCCTGAAAAAAAAATAGACATTGAGGTCTCAACATAGTCACGCTTAATATACACAGGCTAACTCACTTCCTAAAAAAGGGAAAAGTTTTGACATATATGAAGGCCAAAACGAAATTAGACAAATCCTTGATACAAGAAACGGACCTATCATGTGAGGAAAGTGCTATTCGTAGGAGGGACTGGATAGGAAAAATATACTGTACAAGTAAATTATGTAACACAGAACACGACCAACCGACCAAAGCAACATACTCTTAAGGAAGAGTTGCAATACAGAATAGGAAAGGACCACCAGCCTAGACTCAAAAGGACATGGGTCGACCCACACAGCCATTTCATACTAATCAATATCACAAAACAGAACCAAATGTCATTACTAGGGTCTATATATGCGCCAACAGAAGATAAAGGCACTATCTTCATGAATATTTCTTGGACTTTGTTGTTTCTGAATAAGACAAGAATAATTCAAGGAGGAAAATGGAATTTAGTTCTTGACAAGATCATAGACAGACCAGGACAAAAAAACATGAAACGAGGGCCCAGTATGTTTATCTTAACAGACCTAAGACTGACTATAAACTTAAAGACCCTTATAAGCTTATGTAACTAATCGAGAAAGACTATGTTTTCTTTTACTGTGCGCATGTAACATGATGTTGGTGTTGCTACTGTGTTGAGTCACTGACACATCAATATTACAAATGGAGTTTTAGATCACAATACGATTAGGTTGCAAGTAAACAGTTTTATCAGCACTTCCGGGAGTACCACCTTGGTGAATTAATAAGTTCTGATACAGAAGGTCGGTGGGCACAGATCATTTGGCACTTTTTTAACCACCTATATAGAAGAAAGTGAAGACACAGTAACAACATTGCAAACCTTTGCACTGCCAGAAAAATATTAATTGAGAGGGGGAGGGGATTATGAGTGATGCTGGAATACAAAATAGAAAGGCAAAGCAGGCATAGATGCAAGTATAAACAGCAATGTAAATGTAAAAAAAAAAAGGTAAATGTAGATTTATATAGCGCGGCTTATCACCCGTGAGGGTCTCAAGGCGCTATCAGTGGGTATGGGGAGATTAAGTGATTTGCCCAGTATCACAGGACATTGGGAGGAGGATAGACTCAAACTAATTTCTCTAGATCCTGAGGCAGTCGCTTGGACCACTGCGCTACATCCTCTCCCCAATAGATTGACTA
Source organism: Pleurodeles waltl (assembly GCF_031143425.1). Taxonomy (NCBI): domain Eukaryota; kingdom Metazoa; phylum Chordata; class Amphibia; order Caudata; family Salamandridae; genus Pleurodeles; species Pleurodeles waltl. The sequence continues at coordinate 492,172,773 of NC_090440.1, forward strand.
ACCAAGATATGTGCAGAACAACCTCCGCAAGGTATGGTACAGTGGTTAACCAACCTGATAGAGACATCTAGTTGCAGATTCTTTACCTTAGAACTTCCCCTGTCAGTCTGGATACAGATATTTTTCTTGAGCAGTACTCCGGCACATCATTAGGTGGTGTCGATCACCTCTGTCTTCGGTACCCGATATGTTGTTGGTCCCAAGTGGGCTGATGTCAGTTCTTTTCTTTCTCCACCAGCCAGCGCTGATCTAAGGAAAGAACTTCCCATCAGTCATTTTCTCATGGTCTTTTTTCAAAATGTTGTCAAAACTTTTTGGAGTATTTCACTCCTGGAGTGTCGAGGTCTGTCTTCTTGCAAGGCCGGTTTCAAGCCCTGCAGATCCTGTCATCTTGCGATGTCCATTACAGATTCGCACCTCTCGTGCCTTTTGTGTTTGGAGCTCAACCATGACCACAAGTCGTACTCTGAGTGTTGGGCCATGAATCCAAAAGTTTTGAGTGAGCAATGCCTAAGGCTCATGGTGGCCCAGTAATCAAACACACTCTTAATTTACTTTACTCCTTTAAAGTAGAACAAACACTGTTTTGCATTAAACAGAGACATTACGAAAGGAGGAGAAGGCAGGTAGGGCGCTAGCCTTACAGATAAGACAGCAAGACTCAAAGTATACCAAACTGGCAAAAAAAAAGGAATGGGCATCTCCTTAGAAATCCTGTAGCCACAATTTCTGCCTCGTTTTATGAGACATTATACTCCTCAGAACATCATAACTCCACTAACAAGGAAACTGCATTTACGTCAAATTTGTGATTACCTTTACTCACAATAGACCAATCTCAGACACTAGTGGGAGAGATCACTGAGGATGAGATAATTAAGGCAATAGGTGAAATGCCAACAAGTAAGTCAACAATGGATAGATAGCTTCCTTTCTGATAAAATAAAAAAATAAATTATGCCATTATTACAAAAAATGTTTGCAGGAAATGTTGAGGATTCGGACCACACTTGGACAAAAATGCAGTTAAAATATCACTGGTACTGAAACCTGAAAGATACCCTCTAAGATGCACAAAATCCCTGTTGAATGTGGATATGTAAATTATTGGAAAATGCTGATCAGTAGACCTTAGTGGTTGTGTCACACCTGATTCATACCAATCTTCTCTTCCACATATCTTTTTCAAGTAAAGTATTCTCAGGAGGAGAACATGGCAATTCCACTTGACAGAAAGAAGGAGATTTAAGGGGTGGAATGGGAATATCGTTTTAGAGCTACAAAGAGAATTGGCATAGTTACAAACCTCCTCTGATGTCTATCCATCAGTCCCTTTCAAAATACTGAGCAGTACCAGACAGCGTTTCTCCATAAAACTCCTGCTTTTCATTTTCACATTAGAACCATTGGTGGCAGCAATATGCCAAGACAAAAATAATCATGGCATTAGTACACCAGCAGGGGACAACTAAGCCATATTTTATACTGATGATATACTAGTGACTTTTACCAACCTAGCGGCATCCATATGTGATTTGATGAAACAAATGTATCCTCATTTTTGACATACCAAGTAAACTGAAGCAAATGTGAGACCTTCTCTTTAACCAGGGTATCAAAAGTAGCATCACTAGACAACATTTCAAATGGTTTAAATTCATGTGGATATTGGTGAGTGGGGGATTGGGAGATAAGGTTCAAGACAATATGACTCCACTGATCAATATTCTTAACTCAGAACTTCTTTGTTGGCCAAAATTTCAATTATTGCTGTGGGAACGTGTCCAAGTCATCAAAATGAATTAAGAATGCTGTTTCATTTACGTATTTTCAATGATTCCCCTGAAAAGACCGACCAGGTGTGGTGGGGCAACACATGGCCAAAGCTCAAAATGGTGAAACTACATTCTTTGACGGTATTAGGAGGGTTGAGATCACCACACATGGAAATACCCTACCTAGTTCATCAACTTTCCCAGGTTAAATCAATTTTACATGCCAATCTAGACTCCCCAGGTTGTGGACATATTCAGAAGAAAATCTTGGGGAAGGTGGGAGGGAAGAGATCATTCTACATGAAGGACCCATTGTTACTAGAGAACTCAAATCCTATTATGGTGTATGCCTGACATTTAGCCCACAAGAAAGTGGGGACAAACAGCAGAATACATTTTGCAGGGCTAATATGGCACAACAAGTATCCAGGTAGGGAGTTCAGAATTGGCTTGATCATACTCCAATATAGGTGTGTACCTACTTTGGATCACCAAATTGTAAATGGTCATCTTAGTTCATTCACTGAATTTAGCCACTTGCTCAATTAATTCTGGAAATATTTCCAGTTTAGACACTGCATATGGAAATTATTAGGACAGTCTACAAGAGATCTAGCTTCTTCTGTGATGCTAATATATTTACACAAATGGGGCACCTATAAAGGGACCATATCAGGATGGTGCAAAATAATGATTATCAGAATCTTCTTGCAATCTACCTCACAAGACCTTGATTACACTGAAGACGAATAGTCAGCACAGTTACAGTCAATAAACATGTAAGTCATGACCAGTGTTGTCACTGGTCTCCTTCAAGACTCAAACAGAAGTAATTTGTCAGGTAGCCTATTAAGACTCAGATAGTGATAAGGCACATCTACATTGGACCTGTCAGAAATTAGGGCTCAATTTGCAGAGAATATGGGACTTTATGCTCTGCAACCTGATGACAGAGAGACCACTAACTAGTAGAATGTCACTTCTACACGAGGCAGACGAGCTAACAGAGTTTACCCATAAACACCAGAGATTGTTCATAGCTTCAATATTAGGAGCCAAGCTAGGTACACTTAATCCATGGCAAACAGAGAAAATTCCCTTGTATCATTCGTGGCTGCAGGGTATGCGCAATATTGCAAAACCAATGAGTAAACAACAGTACAAGGAGCACATAGAGAAACCACAGGACAAATAAGCGTGACAACCCAGTTCACAATAAATGGTCTAGTATTACTGGTTGTATTCACTGCCACTTAGAACTTTAAACATTGTTTGTGAATCCTGTATTTACTTGGTGGTTTTCCTGTTTTTTCTTATCCCCTATAGTATCATACTAGCTTCCTACTATTCTTTTTACACATCATTTGGCAAGGCAGACACTCTATACATGTTGGGAGCACAGGAAGTTGTTACTGACCAGTATGTAAAATGGCTTAATGTAATGTCATGAGAGCACTGGCTGTAAGTGGACAGCAAGATAGCTATTTGTCTGGAACATCTGAAGTGAGATGAGCATAGCCAATGAAAATGCATGGCTAATACAAGGGAGACACGTTGGCCAATGGTTTCCTGGCCAAAGAAGTTAAGATGTGATGGAACTAATTAGGAGAAAGTGCCAGTTGAGAAGAGAGTATTTTCATGAGTCTCATAGAGAACCCTCATGTTTATGAGCACCATAATTTATAGCCAGTGCTTCAACAAATGTGCTTTTTATTGGCTTTGAATTGGATGGCAAGCAAGAGCTAATTGACAGCAGCAAATGAGGATGAGGACATATAAAGGGCTGTCTGAAAAGGATCAGATTAATATGGAAACATACGTTTTGCTGGCAGCAAAAGTTATTTGATGGTTATCTGCATGGAAGCCAACCATGGAAAATCTGAAGGTCAACTTCATAGCTCAGGAATTGCATTAATTTGGACATCAGTATGTTAAAACACCGGTAAGGAAAGAATAAGATGGAACTCACACATTTTCTTATGCTTTTTTCCCATATATGTTGTAGAAACAAACTTGTTTTCCAAGTGCTTCCGTATATCCGATCACTGCTGTTCATAGACTTGCTCAATACTTTGTTGCTGTTGGGAGTTGAGTATGGGCATCACAGGATGTGAAGGGATTTTTGGGTTGAAGGATGAGTGGAGTGTAGGGAGTGAGGTGTTTTTAGGGTTCAGGGATGGAATGTTGAGATTTTATGGTCCAGTGATGGGTAGAGGTTAGGGGTGGTAAAGAAGTTTTAGGGTTTAGGATTACATGGAGTCTAGGGAAATGAGAGGTTTTAAGGATAGGGAGATGGGTGGAGTTTCACTGTAGAAAAGGGTTTTAGTTTCAGGGATTGGCTATGTTTAGAGGTGGTGAGGGTTTGTTCAGGGTTAGGTGGAGTTTGTATTTGGTGAGGGGCTTTAAGGGGTCAGGGATGTGTGGGGTATAGGCAAAGAAAGGGATATTTAGGGTTTAGGAATAGGTGGAGTTTAAGGGTAGTGAGGGGTTTTAGAGGAGCATGTAAATACCCTCTTGTGATTGGTGGAGTGTAAGAGTAGGAAGGGCTCCTACGTTTCAGGGATAGGTATAGTTTAGGTGCAGGGGGGAGGTTTTCGGTGTCTGGGATGGGTGGAGGATAGGGGTAGAAAATGGTTTTAGTGTTCATGAATGGGGGTAGTTTAGGGGTAGTGAAGGGTCTTAGGGGGCATATGGATTGATGTTTAGCGGTTGGGAGGGGTCAGGGATGGATGGTGCTTAAGAGTTGTGAGGGGTCAGCTAATTAAAAGCATCCAAAGGAATTGTTTGGTAAGATAAAAGGTATACATCTGAAATAATATTACCTGACTTAAAGCACTGAAATAAATACTTCAAACAAAACTGTTTCTGAAAGTATGACCTGCAACTATTGTATTTACCCCTTAAAAGATAACTATGTAAAAAACTATTATGAACAAAAACACAGTCTATGAATTAGTTTCAATGAAATGGTAAATGCCATTCTTTCTGACAATTTCCATTAAACAATTTAGGTGAAATGGTTTCTCAGTAATGGTATTCCATGAAATAGTTTTTCTGGGAAATCAAGTACAACCAGTAGTGACCGCAACATGTAGTTCTATTTTTCATGGTTGCAGGCCATGCCACAGGTGGTTTTCTACCCACTCAGTTACTCCTAAGCCTTGCCACATCCTGCTGCCTATTGAATACCCTGACTCCACCCCAGAAACAAGAGAACGTGTGTGCTGCCCCCCACGTGTGTTTGCTGCCTGGGTAGTTCCTCCATCTTCTGACTTGGACAGGAATACCAACTCTACACCTGGATTCCAGTGCTTCACAGTACAGGTTTGTGATATTGTCTTCTTATCCCCTATGATCAGATGTCAAAATATTAGTGATTTCTTCCACTGTGTTGAATTAAGGTGGAAACGCATGCAGCATGTTCAGATTTGTTTTAAGGTTTATGCTGTGAGCCCTCACTGTTGATCTACTCCTGCATACCTGGTCTTTCAGTGTTGACTGTTGTTAGAAATGGGGTCTGTAGTTGGCAGTGGTTTGCACCCTGTCCAAGTAGGGACCCTTACTCTAGTGAGGGTAATGGAGTCACACAGCTAAGCTAACTCCTGCTCTAACGCCCTTGGTATACTAGAGGTCAGGCTTATCTCAGAGGCAATGTGTAAAGTGTTTGTACACACACACACACACACACACACACACACAGTACTCAGTGAAAGCACCACAAATGTTCTCCACACCAGTTTAGAAACATATATCCCATATTTATCTTGAGGAAAACATGCCCAAAATGACAAAACTCCAATATACACAAGAAGAGATATAACTTTTTAAAGGTTTAAATGAGTCTAAGGCCATAGGAATCAATAGTCAAAACGGGGAGCACCCTGTCTTCCATTCCAGCATTTGTGACCCCAAGGCATCATGGTAAATGCAGTCATTAGCACAAATTTGAATATAGTTTTGAAAGTTTTTCACCATAAGTTGGTGTGGCAAGTGCCGTATCTTCGGACACGTGTTTCTGGCTATTTGCCCGTCATCAGCGAAGAGCAACGTGTAGCTGGCGGGGTTGCTTAAAATGCCGCCTTGAAAGTATTCACAGGTTTAAGTACCACTCAAGAAGGCGCACAGGTGGTTCACCCGAGCTCGTCAGCTCAGAGGCTCACGGGAGCCTTAATTACAACAGTCAAAACGGGGAGCACCCTGTCTTCCATTCCAGCATTTGTGACCCCAAGGCATCATGGTAAATGCAGTCATTAGCACAAATTTGAATATAGTTTTGAAAGTTTTACCATAAGTTTGTGCGGCAAGTGCCGTATCTTCAGACACGTGTTTCTGGCTATTTGGCCGTCATCAGCGAAGAGCAACGTGTAGCTGGCAGGGTTGCTTGAAATGCCGCCTTGAAAGTATTCACAGGTTTAAGTACCACTCAAGAAGGCGCACAGGTGCTTCACCCGAGCTCGTCAGCTCAGAGGCTCCTGGGAGCCTTAATTACAACAGTCAAAACGGGGAGCACCCTGTCTTCCATTCCAGCATTTGTGACCCCAAGGCATCATGGTGAATGCAGTCATTAGCACAAATTTGAATATAGTTTTGAAAGTTTTTCACCATAAGTTGGTGCGGCAAGTGCCGTATCTTCGGACACGTGTTTCTGGCTATTTGCCCGTCATCAGCGAAGAGCAACGTGTAGCTGGCGGGGTTGCTTGAAATGCCGCCTTGAAAGTATTCACAGGTTTAAGTACCACTCAAGAAGGCGCACAGGTGCTTCACCCGAGCTCGTCAGCTCAGAGGCTCACTGGACCCTTAATTACAACAGTCTAAGCGGGGAGCACCCTGTCTTCCATTCCAGCATTTGTGACCCCAAGGCATCATGATAAATGCAGTCATTAGCACAAATTGGAATATAGTTTTGAAAGTTTTTCACCATAAGTTGGTGCGACAAGTGCCGTAACTTCGGACACGTGTTTCTGGCTATTTGGCCGTCATCAGCGAAGAGCAATGTGTAGCTGGCGGGGTTGCTTGAAATGCCGCCTTGAAAGTATTCACAGGTTTAAGTACCACTCAAGAAGGCGCACAGGTGCTTCACCCGACCTCGTCAGCTCAGAGGCTCACGGGAGCCTTAATTACAACAGTCAAAACGGGGAGCACCCTGTCTTCCATTCCAGCCTTTGTGACCCCAAGGCATCATGGTAAATGCAGTCATTAGCACAAATTTGAATATAGTTTTGAAAGTTTTTCACCATAAGTTGGTGTGGCATGTGCTGTATCTTCGTACACGTGTTTCTGGCTATTTGGCCGTCCTCAGCGAAGAGCAACGTGTAGCTGGCAGGGTTGCTTGAAATGCTGCCTTGAAAGTATTCACAGGTTTAAGTACCACTCAAGAAGGCGCACAGGTGCTTCACCCGAGCTCGTCAGTTCAGAGGCTCACGGGAGCCTTAATTACAACAGTCAAAATGGGGAGCACCCTGTCTTCCATTTCAGCATTTGTGACCCCAAGGCATCATGGTAAATGCAGTCATTAGCACAAATTTGAATATAGTTTTGAAAGTTTTTCACCATAAGTTGGTGCGGCAAGTGCCGTATCTTCAGACATGTGTTTCTGGCTGTTTGGCCGTCATCAGCGAAGAGCAACGTGTAGCTGGCGGGGTTGCTTGACAGGTTTAAGTACCACTCAAGAAGGCGCACAGGTGCTTCACCCGAGCTCGTCAGCCCAGAGGCTCAATATACCCAGTATACACAAGTAAAGATATAACTTTTTAAAGGTTTAAATTAGTCTAAGGCCATAGGAATCAATGGTTGCTTCCTTTTAACACAAAGTACATGGGATGTGTCAAAAACAAAGACGATTAGGGCTGCAGTGGAGGTGTGGTGTCAAAAAAGCAAAGCATACATGGGTTCCTTACTGCACAGGGGAGGTGATGCGTTGATTCTTTCCTTGCAGGTGGAGGCGATGGATCAGTTCCTTACTGCGAGGGGATTTGTGGCATCCATTCTTTCCTCATAGAAAGCTTGCAATATTAAAACAGATATTAGGACTGAGTAACATTTGTAAATACATCAGCGCAGGTTTAACATGTACAAATAAATGATCCCCGAACAAAGGCAAAATGTACTTGCCCTGCAGTACTCTATAATATTCACAAAAGAAGACAAAATGAACCGTGTCTTGTGGGGAAAAGTCATCACATGGGCAAGGACCTCTCTCTTCCACCTTGTTTTTACCCTCAGGAACCACAAGTGACCATGTAAAAGATTAACAGCCAGATTTAAGAAAGCCCTTGTGCCACATTAGAATAATTTTTCTGATGCTAATATGGTGTTAGGTTTTGATGCTAATCCTGCAAAGCGACCAACTACTGCCAACATTTTTTATGTTAGTTCCCTAACATGCACCATGGTGCACTGTATCATAAATACACACACATGGTGGTGCTAGGGGGGTGGAATGGGGTACAAGAAAAGTGGCACATCATGCTACTTTTCATAAATTTGGCTCTAAATCTAAAACTCTTCAGTAGTGAGCGAGGCTGCGGCAATATAACAGTAAACACATAGGACTCCTTCATGGGGGCTGATTTTATCATAATATGAGTGAACAGTGGGTTTAATAAGTTCTTTCGTCTCCCTTTTCAACTTCAACAAAATAATAAAATGCTGCCTTGGCCAAATCAGATCCCTCTGTTACAACGTGCGGATTCTCAAATAACTCAGGTTGCCCTGATTTCCGAGTAACTTCCTTAATACATTTAAACCAAGGGATATGTAGGACTCTCTCTAATGTCAAACAGTCTTTAATAATGACCCTGTTAAGGTCAAGCACTGAATTATACTACACATGTCATCTTATGTTAGTGGTAGGACCCCGGTGTAGAGCAGATAAGAAAAACACTAGGGCCCATATTTATACTTTTTGACGCACAACTGCGCCAACGCAGTTGTGCGTCAAAATTTTTTACGCCGGCTAACGCCATTCCAAAGCACCATGCGGGCGCCTTATTTATTGAATGACGTTAGCCGGCGCAGCTGACTGGTGGGCGTCAAAACAAATGACTCACACCAGGCAGCGCCGGCGTAGGGGAAAATGGAGCTTGGGCGTCAAAAAATGGGGCAAGTCAGGTCTGAGGCAAAATTTTGGCCTCAACCCGATCTGCGCCATTTTTTTTTACGCCCAACCCCCATTGAAATGACTCCTGTCTTAGCAAAGACAGGAGTCATGCCCCCTTGCCCAATGGCCATGCCCAGGGGACTTATGTCCCCTGGGCATGGTCATTGGGCATAGTGGCATGTAGGGGGGCACAAATCAGGGCCCCCTATGCCACAAAAAAAATACGAAAAAAAATACTTACCTGAACTTACCTTAACTTCCCTGGGATGGGTCCCTCCATCCTTCGGTGTCCTCCTGGGGTGGGCAAGGGTGGCAGGGGGTGTCCCTGGGGGCATGGGAGGGCACCTCTGGGCTCCTTCTGAGCCCACATGTCCCTTAGCGCCTGCCCTGACCCAGGCGTTAAAAAACGGCGCCCATCAGGCTGGGCGCCGTTTTTTAAGGCCTGCCCCCTCCTGTGCGTCAAAATTACGTCACAGTATAAATATGGGGCACAGGCCTTAAAGTCATTTTTTGGAAGGGAACGCCTACCTTGCATATAATTAACGCAAGGCTGGTTCCCCCTTCTAAAAAATTACGCACATGGTGGAATTTTGACGCCCGCGGGGTCGGACGTCAAAGTATAAATATGGGGCAGTGTTTGCGCCGAATGTGCGTCAAAAATTTTGACGCACATTCGGTGCAAAGAGAGTATAAATATGCCCCTAGATTTCTCTCCACCCTGAGTTCTAGCAGCATCCCATACAATTTAGCTCTATTTATACAATCAAACACTGAGGAAAGGTCCATAAATGCCATATACACTTAACCCTTCTTTGCCACTGTATATTTCCCCCCAATCAATTGTAAGTTTAAACATTGGTCCAAAGTGCTTTTCCTGGGACAGAATCCATACTGAAGACCAGAGATCACAGTTATGATCAGCCCACTCCACTAACCTGGATGGAATAACTTTACCTATGGTCTTAATGATTGTATCTCTGAAGGAAATGGGACGAAAACATTTTGTAACCGAAGTTGACCCCCTCTTAAAGATGGGAACGTGAATGGCTTTAGACCAGGTTTGCAGAATCCCTTGCCTACAAACTGGGTTGCCAACACGAGTTCAAATTTTAGCCCCAATCCAAGCCTTTATATCAGCTGGCACCCCATCAGGGCCCGGGTCCTTCCCATTGAGCAGTGATACAATTGCGTCAAATATCTTCTCTTCACGCAGCTCGAGTGAATAAGTCACAGGCCAGTCGGCCTGGTCCAAAAACTGGGTCTCTTCCCCAAGGTAGGCATACAAACTCTGAAAATGTGAAACCCAAACCTCTGGGAGAATTACACACACAATAGTATCAATTCCACAAATGAAGGGTTGATTGAGCACCTCCCAAAACTTCACACTGTTGTTTAGTACACCAACCTGCTGCATGTCATCTGAGGCTCTTCTTTTAACCCCTTTGCTGCCAGGCCTTTTCCCCATCAGGTGCCAGGCCTTTGTTTGGATATCTGGAGCAGTTTACGCTTAGGCCAACATCATAGAGATTGTAGAGGTACAAATAGTTTGTAGGTTCCCCTGAAGGAGACCAAGAAATTATCCAAAATAAAGCGAATATTTCAGTTTTTAATAAAAAAATGGGGAAAAGGTCTTCAGAAGAAGGCTTGTGAAAAAGCGTTTGTGGTGCTAAAATCACCATCTTCCCAGCTTTCAGGAACAGGCAGACTTAAATCAGAAAGCCATTTTTTTCAACACAATTTTGGCATTTGACTGGACATACCCCATTTTTACTATATTTTGTGCATGTAGACTCCTTCCAGTTAGTGACAGAAATGGGTGTGAAACCAATGCTGGATTCCAGGAAGCTAAACATTTCTGAACAGTAGACAAAAGACTGAATTCAGCAAGGGGTCATTTGTGTAGACCCTACAAGGTTTTCCTACAGGAAATAACAGCTGAAATAAAAACATATTGAAATTGACACTTTTTACTCTAACATTTTCCTGCAATATAGAAAGCAATATACTGTTAAGTCTGCTGGACGCTTGTGGTTGCAGAGATATATAGGGCTTGCAGGTTCATTAAGAACCCTAGGTACCCAGAGCCAATAAAGGAGCTGCACCTTGCAATGGGTTTTCATTGTATACTGGGTATACAGCAATTCATTTGCTGAAATATAAAGAGTGAAAAATAGGTATCAAGGAAACGTTTGTATTTCCAAAATGAGCACAAGATAAGGTGTTGAGAAGAAGTGGTTATTTGCACATCTCTGAATTCTGGGGTGCCCATACTAGCATGTGAATTACAGGACATTTCTCAAATAGATGTCTTTTTTACACACTGTCTTACATTTGGAAGGAAGAAATGTAGAGAAAGACAAGGGGCAATAACACTTGTTTTGCTATTCTGTGTTCCCCCAAGTCTCCAGATAAAAATGGTACCTCACTTGAATGGGTAGGCCTAATGCCCTTGACAGGAAACGCAACATGGACACATCACATTTTGTACCTTGAAAACTGACATGTTTTTTGGAAAGTGACTACCTGTGGTTTTGATCTCTAGCCCAGCCGGCACCTAAGGAAACCTACCAAACCTGTGCATTTTTTAAAACTAGACATCTAGGGGAATCCAAGATGGGGTGATTTGTGGGGCTCTCACCAGGTTCCGTTACCCAGACTCCTTTGCAAAACTCAAATTTGGCCAAAAAACACATTTTCCTCATATTTCAGTGACAGAAAGTTCTATAATCTGAGAGGAGCCACACATTTCCTTCCACCCAGTGTTTCCCCAATACTCCAGATAAAAACGGTACCTCACATGTGTGGGTAGGCCTAGTGCCCGCGAAAGGAAATGCCCCAGAACACTACCTGGACACGTCAAAATTATCAAATACAAAACTACCTGTTTCTGCGGGGGCACCTGCATTTTTGGTGCTGGGCTCAGTAGCCATATAGGGAAACCTACCAAACCCAAATATTTCTGAAAACTAGCCACCCGAAGGAGTCCAGGGAGGTGTGACTTGCGTGGATCCCCCAGTGTTTTCTTACCCCGAATCCTCAGCAAAGCTCAAATTTAGCAACAAAATAATATTTTGCCCACATTTCTGTGTGGGATCACTGCACTGTGACACATTTCCTACCACCCAATGTTCCCCTCTGTCTCCTAATAAAAATGATACCTCCCTTGTGTAGGTGGGCTCAAGTGCCTGTGACAGGGAAGAGCCAAAAACATGTCAAAATTGAGGGGGAACCAAAGCAGATTTAAAAGGCAGTTTGAAAAGAATTTTTATCGGTATACATGCGACAATGCTGGGTGGTAGGAATTTTGTGGATTCCTGCAGATTCCGGAAGGTTCCATCACAAAAATGTGGGGAAAATGTGTGATTTCCAGCAGAATTGGAGGTTTGCAGGGCATTGTGGGTAAGAAAATGGTGCAGGTGAAGCACACCACCCTGGACTCACCCAGATGTTTAGTTTTCAGATGTGTCTAGGTCTTGTTGATTTTTCTACATGGCAGCGTCCCAAAATCCCAAAAGTGCAGCCCTCACCATTCCAAGTGGGACAATTTTGGGAGATGGCCAAGCTCTCATGGCCCAAATGTAAAACCAAAACCCAAAATAATCAAATGTCCTCTTGCTTGCTGTGGGATAACATGTTTTAGTGTGCAGGGGAGAGCTGAAAGACGTTTACCCCCTTCAATTGGGGTAGGGGCATAACCATGCCCTTTTTGGTTGGTAACCACCAGCCCACTATTTTTTTATTTTTTATTCCCTGGCAACTAGTAGGCTTTCAGCCCCCGCGAAGTGGATCAGGGGTAATTGCCCCATCTGCCCACCGGTGGGCAGAACAACTTTGATGAACCTTATAAATATAGGCATATCTAAATTGCCTAAAATAAAGTTGCCCCCCAGGGGAGCGACCCTTGCCTAAGGGGTCGCTCCCCTTGAGTGAAATTGGCGCAAAAAAAATCCCTGGTGTCTAGTGGTTTCTGCCTCCCTTGGGGCAGATCTGCCTAATGAAAATAGGCCGATCTTCCCCCAAGAGGGGCAGAAATGGCCTAAAAACAATTCCCCCCCCCCAGGGGAGTGACCCTTGCATAAAGGGTCACTCCCCTTATTAATGTAAACAAATAAAAAAAATCCCTTGTGTCTAGTGACATCTGCCCCCCCGGGGGCAGATCGGCCTAATCAATATAGGCTGACCTGCCCCTGGGGGGGCAGAATAGGCCTAATAAAATTATTGCCCACTGGGGAGCGACCCTTGCCTAAGGGGTCGCTCCCCTTATGCCAATTTCATAAAAACAAAAAAAAAAATCCCTGGTGTCTCGTGGTTTATACCCCCCCGGGGGTAGATCAGCCTAATCAATATTGCTTATCTGCCCCCAGGGGGGTGCAGAATAGGCCTAATAAAAGCATTTCCCCCTGGGGAGTGACCCTTGCCTAATGAGTCGCTCCCCTTACGAAACAAAAAAAAAAAAAAAAAAATACATCCCTGGTGTCTAGTGCCTTCTGCCCCCCCCGGGGGCAGATTGGCCTAATCATTATAGGCCGATCTGCCCCCAGCGTGGGCAGAAAAGGCCTAATAGTTAAGTGCCTCCCAGGGGAGTGACCCTTCATATGAAAGTACATTTTTTTAAAAACTCCCCGGTGTCTAGTGGGCATTTCTTCTGCCCGATCACATCGCGATCGGGCAGCAGAAATGCTGAGAAGGACATTGAAAGAAAGGAAAAGCCTTTCCTTTCTTTCGATGTCTCTGCCTGCCCCCTCCTCCCGAGCGGAAGAGATATGCTTAGCATTTCTCTTCCGCATTGCGCTGGAAGCATGCTTCCAGCGCAATGGAAGGTGACCACTGATGAGGTCAGCACGCGATTGCGTGCTGACGTCATCAGACGTCAGTGGGGGGAATAGTGGGAGGGGGGTCGGGGTGGAAGGCAAAGCAATTCCCCTTCCATCCCTGACGGGGTGTGGGTGGGAGGCCCCTAAGGGGAACGCTAGCGCTCCCTCCCTAGGCCCAGTTCAGGACGATCTTGTCTCGTCGCCAGCAAACGGAAACCGTGTGCGAGGACGACCCCAGCTCGTACTGGGCACCGTAGGGTTTAATTTCTGCTTTCCTATCAGCCAGGGTTTGTTTATATATTTTCCTCCTCAGTGCGATCTCGCTACCATCCATCTGGAACTTACCCAAAGCCCTCCTGAGGTCCGTATGAGCTTGTGAACACTTTTGACCACCTACACTGCTCCTTGATCAAGAGCCACATGTCTACAAACACGTTGAAATGCAAATAAAACCTCCTCTGGCTGATCTGGGCTCAAACAAACATTAAAATCAGAGGCATGCAAACTATAAAGATTGCTAACAAAAACTCTTCAAGGATTCTTTATTCCACTTCATATGGCGACCTTGGTCCATTGGTTGCAGTACATTACCTCCTGGACTTTCCATTGCCATTTACATTGCAGTGTAACTCAATGACAAGATGGGTATGTTCACTATACAAACTCCTTTTACCAGCAACTTTTTTGCCCTATTGTGAGCAAAACCAGATGTTAACCTATAATCATTTGTGGTATTGCAACCCCTTCCTGTGAAGGATGGAATCGGGGCCTCCCCCCAATCATTATTAAGAGAATGAAAATTACTATCAGCTAGGATGGCCTCAAGTAACTTCCCTTGGGTAGTATGTTCAAAGTCTGGAGACTCCAAATAACCCACACAATAGTCATCATTAATAACACATCGCAACTGGCACATTAAAATCACCAAAAACAGTCACAAATATGGACCATGGTGCTCTTCTCTACATAAGGCAAGTAATTTCTTCAAACCATTGAGGTGCTGATCAGAGTGTGTCTGCACAAAAGAATTATAAAAATTGTTAACTATGATACTAAGAGCAGTTTTAAAGTCTAACTTTACCACTAGCAAATTCTCAGAGCCTGAATCAATTAAACAAGGGTCGCATGGGATGTTTAAAGAAACAAGAGGGAGTAACCCACCACTCTGTCTACCATGATTGGATGGAATGGCTGGAGAAAAAAAGGCGAAAAGCCCATCTGTCTAAAAACAAGTTAGATACATCCTAGGTTTCCTGCAAGATAACTATCTGTAGGCACAAATAAATTTAACCAACTTGCTTCATCTGTTTTGTTTTAAAGACCGGCTATGTTCCAACCAATTATGTGGATCAAACTGATTTGATTGAATTTCTGCTCCATCTTGACACAACCATACCCTACCATACTATGATCTTCAATCTGAATCCCTCATAATCTGAGGCTACCCCAGGGCAAACTTTCATAAATACCACTTGTTGATGGAAGTGAATCAATACTATCCAGGTCCCTCAAGGGTTGATATCTATTTCTCAATTCCAGTGGCACCACAATGTCTTTATTTTGTAAGGTTACCATTGCTCTATTATCGGGTGCACATACCTATTACCCCATGACTTGTATTCATGAGCAGGTGGATAGAAAAACCCCAAAGGAAGGACTTGGATATCAGCCCCTCGACCCCCCTCAGCCATGCCCTGAAGAATCAATCATCTAGCAATTTCTGGTTCGCTGAAATTCAGCACATGATCAAGAGCCACGTGTCTACAAACACGTTGAAACGTAAATAAAACCTCCTCATCTGGCTGATCTGGGCTCAAAAAAACATTAAAATCAGAGGCATGCAAACTATAAAGATTACTAACAAAAACTCATCAAGGATTCTTTATTCCACTTCATATGGCGACCTTGGTCCATTGGTTGCAGTACATTACCTCCTGGACTTTCCATTGCCATTTACATTGCAGTGTAACTCAATGACAAGATGGGTATGTTCACTATACAAACTCCTTTTACCAGCAACTTTTTTGCCCTATTGTGAGCAAAACCAGACGTTAACATATAATCAGTTGTGGTATTGCAACCCCTTCCTGTGAAGGATGGAATGGGGGCCTCCCCCCAATCATTATTAAGAGAATTAAAATTACTATTAGCTAGGATGGCCTCAAGTAACTTCCCTTGGGTAGTATGCTCAAAGTCTGGAGACTCCAAATAACCCACACAATAGTCATCATTAATAACACATCGCAAATGGCACATTAAAATCACCAAAAACTGTCACAAATATGGACCATGGTGCTCTTCTCTACATAAGGCAAGTAATTTCTTCAAACCATTGAGGTGCTGATCAGAGTGTGTCTGCACAAAATAATTATAAAAATTGTTAACTACGATACTAAGAGCAGTTTTAAAGTCTAACTTTACCACTAGCAAATTCTCAGAGCCTGAATCAATTAAACAAGGGGCACATGGGATGTTTAAATAAACAAGAGGGAGTAACCCCCACTCTGTCTACCATGATTGGATGGAATGGCTGGAGAAAAAAAGGCGGAAATCCCATCTGTCTAAAAACAAGTTAGATACTTCCTAGGTTTCCTGCAAGATAACTATCTGTAGGCACAAATAAATTTAACCAACTTGCTTCATCTCTTTTGTTTTAAAGACCGGCTATGTTCCAACCAATTATGTGGATCAAACTGATTTGATTGAATTTCTGCTCCATCTTGACACAACCATACCCTACTATATTATGATCTTCAATCTGAATCCCTCGTAATCTGAGGCCACCCCAGGGCAAACTTTCGTAAATACCACATGTTGATGGAAGTGAATCAATACTATCCAGGTTCCTCAAGGGTTGATATCTATTTCTCAATTCCAGTGGCACCACAATGTCTTTATTTTGTAAGGCTACCATTGCTCTACTATGGGGGCACACACCTATTACCCCATGACTTGTATTCCTGAGCAGGTGGATAGAAAAAACCCAAAGGAAGGACTTGGATATCAGCCCCTCGACCCCCCTCAGCCATGCCCTGAAGAATCAATCATCTAGCAATTTCTGATTCGCTGAAATTCAGCACAATACAGTCACCAACACATTTCTTCTTCCTAAAGCCCAGCCAAATCCACCTGTTTTGCCATAATGATCTTAACACAATCCAAGCTGGATAGCCAAAACACCAATGCCATGCTCTCCGTGTGAGTTCAAAGGTGGATTCTACCATCCCTAACGGTAAGGGAGGAATGTTCATCAGAATAGCCACTAAGGGAGTAGAGGCCATACGAAGATGAAGCCTAGGATCTGAGGACCAAATTTGCCCACTCAAATGAATTGATGGAGCCCTGCTCCCATAGCCATCACTTTCAGAAGCAATTGATGATGACCCTAATGCCTGCTGCTGCTGCTTAGACTGGAACTTGGGCTGAGTGTAGCCGAGATAACCCTTTTTTTTGGCCCACCCCTACTACTCCAATGATATCACTAATAGAACACTCTGCGTTCTGAGGCATTTTACCTAATGATGGCGTCAATGAAGAATGATCAACCGAATATCCAGAACACCGTGCAGCCCCCTGCCAATCTATCTGCTATCAACCTGCTTAACCCCAACTCCAGTTGCAAGCAAGTTTATTTTAACATTATGTGGGCCCTCCCCAGTATGTGAGGGTCAGTGTAACTTATACAAAAACTCCAAAACTAGACTCAATTTTCAATAGCCTTGATCTTATGGTTTCCAGTTGAGCTTCTAAACCTGACTCTAGCCACTTAGTAACCTCCCAACCAGAGCCCCCAGTATTCGCAAGAATCCTACCTCATTTATGCTTATCTGTGTCCAGCTGTAAACCAGGCCCTCCCCCACAAGGACCCCATTTTTTCACTTAGAATCACGATCAATAAGGGATAGTTCGGTCTCCACCCTGTCCAACGGCAAAGAAAATCTCCTACAATCAGAAATGGCAGACAAAGTAGGCATAGTACCTTTCAAGGGTGTCAGGACTTTGGGGGATATTTAAAGCCATGAACACCAACAAAGTTCTCCTCCAGCTGGTTACCCCCACCAGAATCATTTAAAACGTTTGCAACATCTTCCAAAGTGTTCACCCCACCCAAAGATAATCTCCTTTCTGCCAAGTCAATCTCAGTTGCCACTACCATTATAACACATTCTGACATTGTATCAAGGCTTGTGGGCTTATATGGCACAGAGGAGCCCCCAGTTATTTTTCGCTTACGCATAGTGCAGCTACCATACGTAAGAGAGCAGAAAAAAACCTCACCACACTTTCAGCACACAAGGAATTAGCCAGTGCACCAATGTTAGTGGGGCCCAGCCTCATCAGGCTGCGCACAGGCGCAGATGGGCCTAGTATTCACCCGGGCACATCGAAAGCATTGAGGTGCAGAGAATGGCTTTATGCGCCTCTGGGCATGAGAGGAATGCAGGATGCGGCCTCCTGCCATGAGTACACCAAGGCAAAACAGTGCTTACTGCTCCCTGGCCCTGGCATTCACATACAGCGTCCTGCACAGCGGGGTGCAGAGAATGGTTTTATGCACCTCCGGCGGGGGGGGCGAGAGGAATGCGGAATGCGGCTTCTGGCCATGAGTACACCTGGGGAATGTAGTCCTTGCTGCCCCTGGGCCCCGGGTGTCTCACACAGCATTCCATGTAGTGGTGTGCAGAGATTGGCTTTATGCTCCTCCCGGTGTGAGAGGAATGCGGGATGCGGCCTCCTGCTGCGAATACACCTAGGGAATGTAATCCTTGCTGCCCCTGGGCTCGTGCATTCACATACATCATGTGTGGACATTAATCATGTAGGTATGTACAGTGATTACTGAAAGCTGTATGTGCTGCACTGTACTATGCTACAGTTTTGCAATTGTTAAGCATAGAGACTTGGTTGATGCTCCAATAATATGGTAAGCAAAGATGTCAAAAGCAGAGCAGACATTCATTTTTACATATCTGCTCTGCTTGTAGCACTTCAAGATTTATCATTTTCTCTGGCCTAGATCCTAATGAGATTTTGGCGTTTAGCTTGGGAAGGCTCAACCCAGAAATATGGAAATAAAGGAGGATAGCCAGACCTCTGAGGCCAGTCACAGGAGAAGCTGCCCTTTGAAGTTTTGGAGGGAAGATACTAGGAAGCTGTGGCAATTAGGGCAGGGCTCAGGCTCACAGACAAGGTTTTTCAACAGACTACCTGACTGATCCATCATGGAAATTCACAAAATGCTGTATAGGAGAATTGAGGCGGGGGTGACATGATATTATGTCACTCTAAGTTGGGCTGAGGTGTCTAGCATTTAGAACTTTCCACCCCCATTTGAAAAAACCTTGTACATGGCATTGACTTTTGAGAACAGTCTGAATCTGGGGGGACGTTGGATAAATGCCTGTCTGGGAGAGAAACCCAACTCCTATTTCATAGGTGTATTCAAGGGCTTTTGTCTTCGGTTGGCACCAATGTACTATGATTTGTTTCTCAAGGTCCAGTTACAGCATGAGACCACAGAACATTATTTCATTGTGGAATGTTGCCACGGCTTCAAAAATCATTTCCCAAAAGCAACAGCATGTCCCAGAAGGCACTGAGGCCTTCTCATTTTATTATTTATTCCATAGTGCCCAGATGGCCAGGGACGCTAAAGCACAAGTGTACCATTTTATGAACATTGTGGGACAGTTGTGGACTCCTTTTAAACCCCAGGAGCCCCTTATTTGTTCGGAAAACAACATACAATACGTTTGGGATACAGGACTCCGTTGGTAGATCAAAGGTCTGCATAACAGCATGTATAAAAGAGAAGAAAGACTTCTGCAAATAATATATTAATAATTCAAATGCTTTATTGGCAATGGCAAACTTTACAGTGAATCATAGCATATTAAAGAAGATCAGTGAAATAATGAATGGCATTCTAAGAAGGTACAATCATCAGTGATTTTATTGTTGTTGCATTGCTTGATAGTGACATATTTCTCTCTTTGTTAATGAGGGGATACCGTGCCGAAGTTAGTAGGTCTGTCCTTTGATAACTATTTCCCACTATATAATGTCTAGATTATGTGAGGTGTATTGCATTTATAAGGTTCATGACCTGCTAGGGCTATGAACTGTTTAGAGGGTGTCACTAAAGGTATTTCCACCTGCCGTCATATACATATGTGTAACTTAATGAGTAGTATTGAGTAGGGCATGCATACTAAAGTCGAATTTCTATGTATAACTAAAAGCTCTGACTGGGCATGATTTATTGGGTGTTGCTTGTTGCATGCATGCAAATGGGGGACATTAGTCCTCATCACCTCCCCTGAATAGATATTGGACTGCTCTATCTTGCTGCACTGAGAGAGTCAAGTGTTACAAGGGGCTGCTTAGTTCTCAGTAGATGGGAGATTGCAGACTTATTGCTTGTAAAGCACCTGCACCCTTAACAAAAAATAACCCATGTTGTTACACTTACTTTGTCTAAAACAATACCTAATTTATACCTTTGAGTATCCCTTCCTTTAAGGGCCTTGTCCTTTGTATGCCTCTACTTTAGTACGATACAAATATGGGAGTGCAAGAGTCAGTGAAGAAGAGAGAGAATGAGAGGGACATAGAGAACTTTAGATGTATTAAACACCGGTCGCTAAATACTGGTTGCAATTTGCAACTGGTATTTTGGCAACCAGTGAGGTATATTGCATACCAACCTATGTAATAATAGATTGGCTTATCAAAAAAATGAATAGCAGTAAGCCGCAATTCAACCATCCTCATGACTATTAATAAGGTAGGTTGCATATTACAACCTGCTGCAATTCATTGCCATCACAGGGATGGTGTCCTGCTTGGGGCTGGCATACCACCACGTCTGTGATTGCTTTCTTTAAAGTGTAAGGGACTTCTTTAAAAAGAAAAAGTTTCTTTTATTTTTTTGTTCAGAGGAGGTAGTGGTTGCACAAACCACTGCCTCCTGTTAAACATTTTTTTTACATTCACAAAGTGCAATGGGCCATTTTTCCTATTGTGAATGGGTTACCACTTCCTTTGAGGTCTTGGTAAAATACCAGATTTCAGTTGCAAAACATCGATGCATAGCATGCTGATTCAGCATGTGGAATGGATACCTTAAACATGCCCCTTCCAAATACAGACTCTATATCTATTTCTAGCGATTTCGAAACACTTTTCAGAATGACCAAACCCATTTAGGACTTAGGAAAATGGTTTTAGCTTTCACAATCACACCAAACTACCAATTGAGAAGGTTTGTGAATGCTTTGTACATGGGGCCCTAAGCCCTGGACTGTTGAGGGAATTAGAACTTTAGAGTGAAATACCTTACTTTCTGGGATGCAGCAGGACTGTGGTCCCTCTCACGATCTCTTGCTGTCTCTTTATCTCTTTTTCTCACACTGTGGCCTCTTACATAAGTGCAGCGAATGTGCTGAGGGTCACTCTGAAGGTTAGGCTTGGGTGCACACCTGTAAACGCTGAGATTATTACTAATTATGTTTTTTTTTTAATATGGGTTAATAATTTGCATAGAATTAGGCTAATAGAGAAAATAATGTGTGACTTGGAAAATGTGCCCACTTGAGTGGCCATCATACAATGCCTAATGCTTTAGTGAATGCATATCATTATTATTTGAAGTACATGTGTAGAGAACATTGTAGTATGTTACATTAATGATTTCATGATATGTATTTGCTTATTAACTTAAGGCCTTTTGTTAGCTGGGTTTGGGCCTAGTTTGCACAACCTCATATTAAGCTGCAATGTCTGAAAAAAATTGTGGGAATGTATGTCCAGAAAAATAGTGATTTATTGTTCACACTGTGTTGACCAAGCGTTTAGCATATGTCTTTGACATTTGTACATGAGCTCTTTGCTAGAATGTCTTGTATTGCACCTTTGTAAAGTTTGATGCGTGAGACAGCGATGTTCCCAGGATCCAACAATGGATGCACTAACTGGAGTATGGATTGCTACAAGAAAGTTACCTGACAAGTCTGGCGATGGGAACAGGAGAAGAGGAGCCAATCATTGATGTGTGAAAGACATTTTAGTTATATTTTAGATTTGGGTTTCAACTTCTATTGGATTAACTGTAAACATATGGTTTTCTGACCAATGGCAACATAGGAAGTTCCTTAGGAGATTCTAGCTTAGCCCGACTGCACAGAGGAGAAGTGGCACTTTTCTGTTTTGATTTTCCCATAGAGGTTCTGCTTGAGAAGCTGAACCGTTCCTGATGACTTAATTGTTAATGGTAGATGCTGACCCCTTAGAGATTGCTTCTTAAATGGTTCATATTATGTAGAGTCCCCTGTGTCTGACCCATTCCCCTTCATTGTCCTTTTGCTGAAGATGACCAGACAGATGTCCAACCGAAGAAGAGAATCGTAGCTTGCTGATTCATTGAGGAAAGGTATAACAAAAATGCAATTGTTTGTTGTACGTTTTGTTCTGTGTTTCTAGGTACCAACTGCTATTTTGATAGAGCCAAAGTTAGATGTTTTTCCAAATTAACTTTGATTAAATTGTTTTGCATGGGGTCCAAACATGCTATTCTAATCAGAAGGTTGGTTAGGGAGCCCTGGGAAATATTAACTAATTGCATTAACAAAGAGTATATATTGTTCACCTGTTGAATCTAGATGTATGTCATTTCTATTGCACATTTGTTTCTGTTCTGTTATTAATTTGCACTGTAACTCTTGAATGCTTAGATGTAAAAGCTTTAGTTAAATTGAGATTCTTTAGAAGATTTGTTCAACCGGCGTTTTTTATGTATGCTTATCATTTGGTTTTGACTAATTTACATGAGATTAGCATTGTTAATTTAGGGAAATAAATATTTTTTATTTTACTTAAAGGGGTGGTTATTCATGGCCAAATGGGTCATGGTGGGTAAAGATTATTGATTCTAAAGTACATGGTGATGTTTATTGATTATGATGCTGTATTTGTATTGAATTTATGACTTATAGTGGAATCACTCTAAGCTTAGTCAAAAGGTCCGTCGAACCTCTAATGTGTCCCCTGATAAATTAAACTATAAAAGAGCAAATAAGAACAGACGCGCTAACACACCTAAATGGGGATAGCCTCAGACTGTGGATCCCTTGTGTATAAGGTCTGAGCCTTACTCCATCAAGTAGCTTTCGAATCCTAAAGGATAACTTTAGAGTGGGACTGCATCGCTGAGCAAATCAGACACCTCAGGCTGGAGTTAAGCGCCTCAGTATACTAGCTATATAGGCCAGCCCAATTCCCCCTTGCATCATCATGCGGCAGCAATAATGTTTTTTCAGGTTTGCCACGGAAATGGGTCGTGCCAGTTATGAAAGTATGTGGTCGGCTCCCTAGATAAATGTTGGACACCTGGACATTTTTTCTTCAAATTAAGCATCACTGTGAGAAACTGTATGTCTCCGTATTTGTATTTAACTTGATAAAACATTGTCCAATATCTGTTTTAAATTAATTTGAAATGCTTCTCTTTATGCTGTTTGCATTTAAATAGCATTTTAAACAAATGCCTCTTTAGCCAACGTTTACATAGTCCAGTACTTTAGAAGTTAATGAAAACAGAAAAGTCACTTATTTCACCAATTTTTTACCTCTCTGTGCTCTTCAGGAAAAATAAAATGTCTGTGTATTCATATTCCAATAAGCTCCTTTCGTCACTTCTGTAGTCCCTCTCTGCTGTATAGTTTGGTTTTCACTGTCACACTGCTTTGACATTCACAAAGAAATCACGTCGTTGTGCCTTACCATTAGTACAGAAATGCACCTCACCGCACTAACTCCATCATATTAGACATCTAATTAATATTATTTAGTTATAAGGTGCTGTCTGAACCTGAAATGGTCCAGGCTTAATTTTCTTTAACAGAATGCAGTGCTTTTGCAAATCCTATTGGTAAGCCAACTTTAATACTTCGAAAGTGGACTGCACTCAATATGTTTAAAACATGGGTATTTAAAAAATAAATCCGAAATCTTGAAGTTAGGTAACATTCCTAAACATGTCACACATTCAAAGAACCACTTTTGCTCCTATTGTTTGTTAAAAACATATACAATAAAATAAAAGAATTGCACTTGAAGCAATGTCAAAACGGTGTCACGTTACCTTTATTTAACATCGTATCAAAGTTAAAAATGCGTTTTCCTGTCCTATATTGACACTGTTGGCTTTCGGCATCCAAGTATTTCTCACCGAGTTCCATAAAAAGGCTTAAACATTCTTAGCTCCCAACTCACAGATGTGGTTGTTTTACTAAAGCAAATATTCTATGAGTGCAAAGTATTGCAGAAAATAAGTGCGAGAACTGTTTTTTTATCAGAGGGATGGTTCTGGGTTTACCACAGTGAGGTGGTTAAGAACACCCAGAGTTAACAAATTTGTGGGTACTCCAAAGCATGTTCTGCTACTTCTGTAGGCTGAAAATGGTTGCTGATTCGCTCCTGTCAAATAAGGAGTAAATCTGTTTTAAGGGTCACATAATGTGGTGCAGAGGCAAAGTGGTTGCCATAGAAACACTATTTTCTGAGAAGAGAAAGTACATAACAATAAGTCAGTCCAAAAATACACTCATGCATTGCGATATAGCTGAACATGTACTCACTCCATATATGAGCCGTAAATGTGTACAAACTGAATTACTCCTGAGAATTTGTCTCAGTCACTTGGGATAAAAAAAAGACCAAAATAAGCTGAAAACAGGAGTCATCATAGGGGATAAAATGTACAGCTTTTTTTGGAATCCAGAAAGAACTAAAGGAATACCTCTGAGATACTGTAACAGTTGCAGCTTCCCAGTAGTATTTGTATTCATAACCACACATTTGCCAATTTAATAAGTATATATTACAGAATGCAGAAATTTAACTCTTTAGATTAGTGTAGATGCACTGAATCATTTTTTTTTTGTTTTTCTACGGTGTAAAAAAGTTTTATGTGAATAGACCTCTTCTCCACACCTAACTGTTGCACTTGGCCCTCTCTGCATGGTCACTCCAAACTTTTTATCTTCATTCCTCCTGTTTTCTGAATCCATTTTTGTTGGCTTTTAGTACTCTGTGCACCTTTCCACCCAATTGACACACTTAGGGGGTCATTATGACCCTGGCAGAAGGCGGAGAAGCGGCGGTAAGACCGCCAACAGGCTGGCGGTCTTTTTTTGGGAATTATGACCATGGGGGTTACTGCCATGGTCATCCGCCGGTTCTCCGTTACGCCTGCCAGGGTGGAGACGACCGCCGGGCTGGAGACTAGGGTCTCCAGCCCGGCGGGCGTCACTATACCGCCGGCGGTATTTGGACCCGGCTGACCGCCATGGATTTCATGCGGTAAGCACTATCAGTGCCAGGGAATTCCTTCCCTGGCACTGATAGGGGTCTCAAGCCCCCCAACCCCCGCCCCTACCCTAACTCCCTCCCCTACACCCCCACCACCCCTGCCACCCCCAAAGGTGGCAGGACCCCCCCTCCCCACCCCGACCCCCAACATCACAGCACTCATGCACACACGACACGCACGCAGGCACCACCAACACACATACACGCACACACACCGACATACATGCAAACATCCACACACACAGTCAGACACGCACACCCACATTCAACCATACACGCACACATCAATACAGACATACCTACAGACATACACGCACTCATTCCCAAACACACAACACCCCCGCAAGCATACACGCATTCACACACCCCCTATACATACACACACGCACACCCCCATGCACGCACACAACACACAACACCCCTCAACCCCCTCCCCTCACGGACGATCGACTTACCTGGTCCGACGATCCTCCGGGAGGGGACGGGAGCCATGGGGCTGCTCCGCCGACACCACACCGTCAACAGAACACCATCACGCCGAATCACAGGACGTGATTCGCTGGGCGGTGTTCTGTTGGCATGGCGGTGGAGGTGGAGCAACCTCCACTTTCCCGCCGCCCACCAGTATGGCTGTTGGCGTCTCTCTGTCCGAAAAAGGACGGAGAGCTGCCAACGGTCATAATAGGCCGAGCGACAAACCGGCACCACTGGCGGTCTTCCGCACGGCAGTCCCTTGGCGGACTTGGCAAAAGACCGCCGAGGTCAAAATGACCCCCTTAATTTACTTGTAATTCCTAGTAAAACACGTGTGCGCAAGGGTCTGTAAATTAAATGCTGCTAGTAGGCCTGCAGGATTCATTGTGCCACCCACAGAAGCACCCTTTCTAAACATGTCTCAGGCATGCCATTACAGCCTGTGTGCAGTTTTTAACTTCCAATTCGACCTGATAAAATAAATCCTTTTGCCAGGCTTAAACCTTCCTTTTTAATACATTTAAGTCACCCATAAGTAGGCCCTAAATGGCTGATAATGCAGAGCACATTATATGTAAGAGGTTGGGCATGTAATTTTGGACTTGTCCTGGTAGTGAAAAACTATTAAATTAATCTTTCATTGCTGCAAGGTCTACCTCTCCCATAGAATAACATTGGGATACCTTATTACGTTTAATTTGGGATAAATTTTGCTTAGGAACAGGTAAAAATATCATGTTTAGTTTCTAAAGAATTGAAATATTTCAAATCCTCTTTAGTGGTGAAGTTGAATTTTAAATTACAATTCTAAAAATGATACTTTTAGAAAGTGGGTATTTTCTTGCTCTAACCATTTGGTGCCTGCAGCCTGTGTCCTGGGTCACATGACTAGGCGTAGTGACAGTTGGCCTGTATGTATTCTACCCAGACAGTGTCACAATGTGGCACTAGGTGTTTGCAGGATTGGCCATCCTGGCAGGATGGATGGTGGTGTAGTTGTCACCTATTACACTTGCACCTTAATAGGGGCAGCCTCCTGCAATCACAAAGGATTTCACACTAGCCTACTGTTTTCCCAGGCATTCTTCGTGCATGGGTAGGGGAAGGAAGGAAGATGTGGGGGTAAGTCTAGAAGTTTCTCCCACTTCAAAGCTGGCACCAGGTATAAATATTGGCCCCTGAAACCCACCTTTCAGTTCACTCCTGGACCTGTGCATACCACAGGAGGACTGCCTACTGCCAGAGAACTGCCTTGATGCTTGAAGCCAGCCCTGCTTCCTGAGAAGGAAGTCTGGACCTGCCCTCTTCATCAGAGGCAGAGTGACTCCAAGGGTCAGGTGACTGACCTGTTCTGAGCTACAGGGATACAACAAGCTCCAGAGGCATCCCTGCAACTGCCCAGCTAACCTATTGCACGTGACCTGCCTGAGCAACGCTGGCCTCTGCTAGAGTTTCTTCCTGACCCTGAAGAGGTGCCTCCCCAGGTCCTAGATCCTTGGCTGGCATTAACTGAGCTTCTCTGAAGAAAAGGAGAAATCGGGAGGTTTTGGGCTCTTTGCTATCACAAACAGGCCCGTTCACGCTGAGAACTCTCTGCCTGCACTGACTGCTAATGCAAAAGTCTGGTGAGCCTGCATCTCCAGCAACTGTCATTGCGTGATCTGCACTTTGAGGTTCTTGTGGCTTATTCCACCATGAACTGTACTCTTCACGCCAGACCTTAAAAAGGTAACTTTTTCAAGTTGACTAACCTGATCTCTAACCTGATTTCTGTATCTGGCCTGCACACCATCCCAGTCAGCCTCAACTTGTGACTTTCCCCTGGTCTAGCATGACCAGATGACTGTGAATCTTTGAGATTGCATATCTCCCGTTCTACTGAGTGGATTTATTTACTCTATTTTTCTAAATTTGTGTGGGATTTTTCTTGTGGTGCGTCTTTATTATTGATTGCGTGCAGCATACATGTTTTACACATTGCCTCCAAGTTAAGCCTGACTGCTTTTTTGGCAAGCGACTAGAGGGATAGGTACAGTTAAATTTAGTGAGTGTCCTGTTTTTCCATTGAGTGGTTTATGTTCAGTCATTTCAGGGTGGGACACTAGCTGTAATGGTATGTGCCTACCCAATCTCTGGATGTTCACAACCATTGTAGTCATTCCCTCCCCACAATACACAGTCTAGCCTCTTTGAGGGTTTCTTGCAATAGACAATTGCATATTACTGACATAATTTTAAGTTTGAATGGATACATGTATAAATGTGAATTCGAGATTCAGAGGCCATAAAATGCATTTCCATTTCAAACTTGCCTTACTTAGGGCTGGATCAGAAACCAGAGTCATTTAGCATGGTTCCTCTGGTGCAAATGGTAAGTACTGATTGCATGGGTTTAAGAGTTTGCACCAAATTCCTCATTGCACATTTCAACGCCTGTGGTAAAAGGCTAACATCTGATGTTAGCACCTATTCTGAGTTGTACAAATAACCAAGGGCATAGCTCTGGGGGTCTGGGGGGGGGGATTGATGGAAGAGTCATGGTCGAGTCGTGACACTGTGCCACCTCCCAAGTACCTGCATTTTTGTTTTGGCAGTTGGGTCTTGCATCCCTGAGTCCAGTCACCTATGTCCCTCTTTGTTTTTTTCATTGCACTGGTTTCATATAGAGATTTCATGTTTTGATCATGAACATAAATATACTTAGGCCCAGATTTACAAAGATTTTGGGTCAGGGTTATGTCACTCTTTTGACACAAAATAGTTTTTGGTATTTGCAAAGGCATGCAAATGTTGATTTGTGTAGATTTGCAAGCAAAAATAATCTAATGCAGCACACATAAAAGGAGGAAAACCTCCAAGGATAGTTTTTTCTGCAAGAAAACTATCTTGGGCACAATGTAGAAATCCCTGCACGAGGGCGCAAGAGTGCATGAAGTGGCAATAGGCAGCCCAAAGTGTGCTAGCAGATGGAAAGAGCAGAACCATGACAGTTCTGCTGTGTTCATGCAATGCAACACAGTGCAGAAAATTTGTTTGCTGCACTGTATTGCACCACATTTTTGTAAAAATGCTTCTTAGTGAAGATTTACCAAAAAAGTAGCATATTAGCACCATAGAAGTACTTATTGAATGGATCCAAACTTACTAGTTTTTAAATTTCACAAACTTTGGAAGTAGTACGCTTTGAAAGCTACGCCAGTCTCAGGTTTCCAGGCAATCAAACACCCAATCGATGATGAGACAAATGTTTGCAAATAGCCTAACCAATGGTAACCCCTCGGGGTAGCATTCCAAACCTCTGTTGTTTTTTTTGTTGCAGTGTGCCAGTCTAGACAAAGGGCCTGACTAAGGATGTAGCACTCTAAACAGGGTAGAAGATTGGATGGCTAACGTCCAATGGCGGCTACTCCTTCTGGCCGTAGAAGGAATTTTTAAACTCACGAAGGAAATTATACTTCATAAATGTAAAAACTGTGGTCAGCCCACACCAGAATCAGGCAGGCTTACCTTGAGGTTGGTAGACAATGTACTCAGTCACTGTTGCAACCGAATACTGTTGTGCAAATCTCTGAATCACCCCCATAGGCTCACCTAATGCAAATCATTACTGATCTTGCTACTCATGGAATCACTCCATGCCAAACATTGGTTACCTCATACATTCAACATGTGGCCCACTGCTTCACTAGTTGGGTAATTTAAGATTTATACCCCCCATAGTCTCAATGACTTAGCTACGCCCCTGCAAATGGCACACGTTTACAATACTTAGGCTCATCTTCATATTTTTTAGTGCTGCATTTTCGTAATTTTTTTACACAAAAGTGGCGCAAGCTTGCAAAATAGAACTGTATTTTGTAAGTTTGCGCCGCTTTTGCATCAAAAAGCGGTGCAAATGCAGCGCTTAAAAAGAATAAATATGGGCCTTAGTTGATCTGCACCAGGATCGATTAGCCGAAAATTGCTGTGGCAAAAACCCCTGATGTGCCTAATTTGTAATAAATGTTTAATTCCATGTAAGATGCAACAGGAGTTTACTCCTAATTCAGGGTCAGAGCCTAGATTGTATTGGCACGTTACTAATCAATTAAAAGGATAGAAGATCTCAAATGTACCAAAGACAAAACTCAATTAAAGAATCTCAATGAACTCAAGTATGAATACAACAAGAGTCTGAGTAAGAAATCCCACCCAATAGTCCAAAAATTCAAAGGAATCAATTTCTGTGGATGTAATAAAGCTGGCAAAATACTTGTGTCTTATTTCAAACAGACCCGTCAGAAGACATAGGGGGTCATTACAACATTGGCGGTAAAAGCCACTTACCGCCGTGCAGAAGTCCGCCACACACCGCCGCAGCTGCGGAGTACCGCCACTGCCATTATGACCCACAGCTCGGTATCCGCCAAAATCCAGACACCAACACAAGTCCTCCACACCAAAGGTCAGTGATAAACTGGCGATAACAAAACCTCCACCATCACGCTAACAGAAATACGCCCACACTATCACAACCCACTAATCCACGCGGCGGTCTTTCAACCACGGTATTCCATTGGCGGTACACACCGCCGCGCTCAAAATACACACACTCTTACAAAACACATCCACATTGGACAATTCCAAATACACACACCTGATACACATACACACACCACTCCCACACACTCAATACAATATAAAACACACACCCACATCACCCACAAACCCTTACGACAACAATTGCGACAGAAGGCCAGAGAGAGACACCACCAGAAAGAACAATAGCATCCACAGGCACTCAACACCATCACTCACACAACATCCACGCACCTCACACAACACACCTCTAAATATCACCCCACACATCACAACACACCCCACCCCACACATCACCCATACCACCCCATGGCACTGCAAAGACGCCCCAGGTTTTCTGAGGAGGAGCTCAGGGTCATGGTGGAGGAAATCATCCGGGTAGAGCCACAGCTATTCAGGTGCAGCACACCACCATAGCTCGGAAGATGGAGCTATGGCAAAGAATCGTGGACAGGGTCAACGCAGTAGGACAGCACCCAAGAACTAGGGATGACATCAGGAAGAGGTGGAACGACCTACGGGGATGGTGCGTTCCATGGTCTCAAGACACCACATTGCGGTTCAGAGGACTGACGGCGGACCCCCACCTCCTACCCCAGAACTCACAACATGGGAGGAGCAGGTCTTGGCTATACTGCATCCTGAGGGCCTCGCAGGAGTAGCTGGAGGAATGGACTCTGGTAAGTCAAATCTTTCACTACTTCATCCCCCACCCACCTGCATGCTATCACATACCCCCACCCTCGCCCTCACCCCCATCACACCAATCCTCACATATGTCCAAATATCACAAACCACACATCCCTAACCCAAGCCCTGCATGTAACACCAAAGCATGGACACCCATCACCAAAGCATGTCCACTGCACATACCCATGCACCCCCCTAAACCATTATCACACAAGGTACCACTCAAGAATGCAAGCACTGGGGTACAGGGTCACCCACCCATTGCACACCATGGCGCACACAGATGCAATAATCCTGCTTTCACACCACTGCAGAACCCCTACCCAACGTCACCGGACAGTAGGGTCCAGACATGTCCACTCCACCCACAGAAGAGGCCCACAGTGATGACACCAGCTCTGTCCAACTGGATCTAGATGACCAGTCCGGCCCATCTGGGACCTCTGGACAGTCGGTTCCCCTGACACTGGCACAGGCCACTACAGAGCTTCCCCCCTCTGGAAACACCAGCACAGCACCCACCCAGCGGGCCCATACCTCTGTCCTCAGGACACATCAAGCAGCAGTGTGTCCACCACTACAGGGAACCCAGGCTAGCCCACCTACCCAACAACACCACAGACCTGGGGGCAGTGGTAGTGGGCACACGGTTCAGGGGACAGAGGCCCAGGGAAACAGGGGAACTGGGAGGGCTGCTGTGCGACAGGGGGAGGACAGGCCCAGGGAACCCACTCTCCACGAGGCCCTCTCCAACTTCATGGGAGCATTGTAGGGGAGCTGAAGGAACTCGTCAACACCAGGAGGGACACTGTGGCACAACAAGGGGCCCCTAACACTAGCCTGGACGATGAACTGCCCACCACCTCCACCGGCGCTAGTGGCCAGGAAGCACAGCAACAGGACCACAACACCAGCACCCCACCCCCTGCAGATGGAAAACCACCCCGCAAACGGTCCGTGAGATCCAGGACAAAGACAGAGAACAATGCCAAGATCCCCGCCAAGAAATGAGACCCCCCTGATTGTCATCCTTCTGTCCCACTTTGTCACCCTGTCCATACTTAAACTGCCCCAGCTCCACTTTCTATGCCCCTTTCGACAATGCACCTGTGAGACTAATAGACTGGACTCTGCCATGGACATTCCTCCACCATCACCCCTGACCACTTTACAACCCCCTCCAATATTTAGCACTTAAATAAACACCCTTGAATCACAAAACAATCTGGAGTCAGTCTGTGCTTTCACAAATGTGTATTTGCAATAACTGAGGAAACTAGCAATGTCCATTCTATTGTCAACATACCTATATCACACAGCTCTAGTCGATGAGGTAACATAGCAGAGGTCACACAGTGGGACCCACATCTGTGAAATGGAAAGGCAAAGTGACAATTCAGGGTCCATACACTGGGTGAAAGTGACAGACAGATGATAGGTAGAAGAATTAAATCAGATGTAGCAGGCAGTGTTGTCTTCTTACCTGTGTCTCACTGGAAGTATTGCAGGATCACCGTGGTCCTGTTGTCTATGTCCTTTTCTTCTGCTTCCTCGTTTTCACTGTCCACAGGCTCCACAGCTGCCACAACACCTCCATCTAGACCATCCTCCTGCAGAAAAGGCACCTGTTGTCGCAAAGCCAATTTGTGCAGCATACAGCAGGCCACGATGATCTGACACGCCTTCTTTGGTGAGTAGAATAGGGAACCACCTGTCATATGGAGGCACCGGAACCTGGTCTTCAGGAGGCCGAAGGTCCTCTCTATAATCCTCCTAGTTCCCCCATGTGCCTCATTGTAGCGTTCCTCTGCCCTTGTCCTGGGATTCCTCACTGGGGTCAGTAGCCATGACAGGTTGGGGTAACCAAAGTCACCTGCAAATGGCGAGGGACAACTGTTAGACACACACTAACTCTTAGTGACATCCACAGACCCAGACACCTAGTCACACTGTATTGGGTCCATGTCCTCACCTAATAGCCACTGGAGTTGCCCCATCACATAAGGGATGCTGCTATTCCTCAGAATGTAAGCGGCATGTACTGAGCCAGGAAATTTGGCATTCACATGGGAGGTGTACTAGTCTGCCAAACACACCATCTGCACATTCATAGAATGGTAACTCTTCCGCTTTCTGTACACCTGTTCACTCCTGCGGGGGGGAACCAAGGCCACATGTGTCCCATCAATGGCACCTATGATGTTGGGGATATGTCCCAGGGCATAGAAGTCAACTTTCACTGTGGGCAAATCCTCCACCTGAGGGAAAACGATGTAGCTCCGCATGTGTTTCAGCAGGGCAGACAACACTCTGGACAACATGTTGGAAAACCAATGCTGGGACATCCTTGATGCTATGGCCACTGTTGTTTGAAAAGACCCACTTTCTAGGAAATGGAGTACTGAAAGCACCTGCACTAGCGGGGGGATTCCTGTGGGATGGTGGATAGCTGACATCAGGTCTGGCTCCAACTGGGCACACAGTTCCAGGATTGTGGTACGATCAAGTTTGTAGGTGATGATCACATGTCGCTCCTCCATTGTCGACAGGTCCACCAGGGTCTGTACACCGGAGGATGCCGCCATCTCCTCACCTGCCCCAGCGGATGTGCTCTATGGAGGAGAACAGCGATCAGAGAGTCAACCAACTCTGAGGTACGTAAACACAACTTAATCGGAAAATGTTTTCAAATCGACATATGGCTGTATTAGTGTTTAAGCAGGGCCTAGATATGTGTGACGCAGTCAAACTTAATGCCACGTGGCACCCTGAAATGGCGTCTGCCTGACCTGTAAGGTGGGACAATGGGATATGAGGTAACTGCACTGGTGTTGTGCACCGTCGCAGTAGGCGATCAAAGACCGCGGCGCAATCCTGCATTGGTTAACATTTTCTATATGTTCACTCACTTGATACCTAATCTTCGACAGGAGAGGGCCTACACTGCAAGTGCTGCTGTGACCTCAGTCTGGAAGAGACAATGGCTTGTGTGTCTGGGGAAAGGGCCCCTGCCTTCAGCACGGAGGAGTTGGAGAAACTAGTGGATGGGGTCCTCCCCCAGTATACGCTACTCTACGGCCCTCCAGAGAAACAGGTGAGTACACTGTGAGCATGCTGTATGGGCAATGGCTGCTTGGAGTGGTGTGGATGACAGATGGAGGGGGAGAATGAGGTGTGCATGAAACAACGATGAGTGCATGTGCGTCATGGCAAGGGTAGGGATGCAGGCGAATGACTGTGACGGTGCGGACGGTTATACCTGTACTATACCTGTAGGTCAGCGCCCACCAGAAGGCTATTTGGCGTGCCATCGCCAAGGAAGTCCGAACCCTGGGGGTCTACCACAGATGGAGCACCCACTGACGGAAAAGATGGGAGGACATTCGCTGCTGGAGCAAGAAGACGGCGGAGGCCCAGCTAGGGATGGCCTCCCCAAGTGGGAGGGGTACCCGTTGCACCATGACCCCCCTGATGTTCCGGATCCTGGAGGTGGCGTACCCGGAGTTGGATGGGCGCTTGAGGGCATCACAGCGGCCACAAGGGGGTGAGTACACTCTCATTCAGCTGATTTAGCATGCATTGTAGGTTTCTGGCTGGGGAAGGTGGGCTGTGGGTTCCCCTAGGCCAGGGCGAGTTTAGTAGGCAAGGTCCCTTCTTAAGGCAGGCCATGTGGCACCCCACCCCACCTGTGTACAGAGGCAACTACACCTAGTCAGGCTCCTGTGACATCCATGTGTGCAGCAATCGGGCATAGCCTTGTAACTCATGGCCCTGTGATTGATTATGGAACTCCAAGTGCACGGCGTAGTGCAGGGGGCTTCTGTGTCTGTAGTGTCTGCCAACGGTAGCGGTATTGCATCCACTCAACATGTTTTTCTTCTGTCTTTCCCCCCCTTTTTGTGGTCTCCCTGTGCTTGTGTGCATTAGCATCATCAGGCAGCAGAGCAGTGGCACCGGAGCAGGAGGGAGCTGCATCCCACATGGCCCTGGAGTGCGACACAACGGAGTCAGAAGCCACCAGTGGGACGGAGGGCGAGGAAAGCTCCACGGCGGGGACAGGAGCAGACACCAGTGACACGGACTCCTCCTCTGATGGGAGCTCCCTTGCGGTGCCGGGCCAGTCTGTGCCCCCGCATCACCAGGTACAGCCGCCACCCCCCTACCAGCACCGCCCTCAAAGCAGCCCCTCAGCGTTTGCCCCGTGGCCGCTCACCCAGAAGGGTGGGCATCTCCTTCGCCCCAGGCACCTCAGCCCCAGCCCCTGTCACCCCTGCTGCCCTCAGTGTGGAGGCCATTGACCTCCTCAGGTCCCTCACTGTTCGGCAGTCTACCATTCTGAATGCCATCCAGGGTGTAGAGAGGCAGTTGCAACAGACCAATGCATACCTGGAGGGCATTCATTCTGGTCAGGCAGCCCACCAGCGAGATTTTCAGACTCTGACCTCAGCACTGATGGCAGCCATTGTCCCTGTCTCTAACCTCCCCCCTCCAACTTCCTCCACCCAGACCCAAACCCCTGTACCTCAGCCTAACCCAAGCACACCATCAGACCAGCATGAACACACGTCAACACACAAGGAAAGCTCAGGCAAACATAAGCACCACACATCCCACAGGCACTCAAGCAAGCATCATACACTTGCAGACATACCAACAGCCACTGCCTCCACTGTGTCCCCTCCTCCTCGTCTCCCTCCTCCCTCCCAGTCTCGTCTCCACTCACACCTGCATGCACTACATCGTCAGCCACTACCTCTATCACCAGCACACCCACCAGCACACCCCGCTCACGTGCAGTCACCACCCCCACTACCATTCACACATCCCCTGTGTCCTCTCCCAGTGTGTCTGTGAGCCCACCTCCCAAGGTACACAAACACAGCCACACACCCACCCAACAGCCATCCACCTCACGACAGCCTCCAGCCCATGCACCTTCACCCAAAGTCACCAAACGTACACCTCCTACAACCACTACCTCTTCCTCCACTCCCAAACCCCCTCCATCTACCCATTCCAGTGTGACCCAAAAACTTTTCCTGTCCAACCTTGACCTCTTCACCTCACCTCCCCCACCCCTTCAGTCTCCTAGGGCCCGCCTCTCCAGGTCCCAACCCAGCGCCTCAGCCACAACATCTGTGTGAACAGTGGTGCCAGTAGTAACCGGCTTATGGAGTGCGCCAGGCAGCAGGGCAGCCAGTGTGCCAAGGAGCCAGAGCACAGACAGTCCCCCACCTCAAAAGCACAAAAAGTTGGCCAGTGCCCGGCGGGAGAGAGGAAAAATATCTTCCACCGCCACCACAAGCACCGCTGGCAAGGACACCGTCGCCACAAGCACCGCTGAACAGGACTTCACCGCCACCAGCACTGCTGAACAGGACACCGCCGCCACAAGCACTGCTGCCAAGGACACTGCTGCCACAAGCACCGCTGCCAAGGACACCGCCGCCACCAGCACCACTGAACAGGACACCGCCACCACCAGCACCTCTGAACAGGACACCGCCGCCCCAACCACTGCTGCCAAAGACACCGCTGCCACAAGCACCCCTGCCAAGGACACCGCCGCCACAAGCACCGCTGCCAAGGACACCGCCGCCACCAGCACTGCTGAACAGGACACTGCTGCAACAAGCACCGCAGGCCAGTGAGCGCCAAAGATTCCGACGCTACTGAGGCTCCCACGAGCAGGATGAAGCACTCTGGGCACCAAGCCCCCTCCAGAACCAGTGGAGATTCACATCCACTACCTCTGTCCTTGGCAGGATGAAGCACTCTGGGCACAAATCCCCCTCTAGAACCAGTGGAGATTCACGTCCACTACCTCTGTCCTTGGCAGGATGAAGCACTCTGGGCACAAAGCCCCCTCCAGAACCAGTGGAGAAAGGCATCCACTACCTCAGTGCTTGGCAGGATGAAGCACTCTGGGCACCAAGCCCCCTCAAGAACAAGTGGAGAGATACATCCACTACCTCACTCCTTGGCAGGATGAAGCACTCTGGGCACCAAGCCCCCTCCAGATCCACTGGAGTATCACATCCACTACCTCAGTCCTTGGCAGGATTAAGCACTCTGGGCAACAAGCCCCCTCCAGAACCAGTGGAGAAAGGCATTCACTACCTCTGTCCTTGGCAGGATCAAGCACTCTGGGCACAAAGCCCCCAGTGGAGACTGTTATCCACTTGAGAGACTGTGGCTTTGCACTCCCCAGGATAAAGCAGTGGGCAAACCACCCACTGGAGAGACTTGAGAGACTGTGGCTTTGCACTTCCCAGGATAAAGCAGTGGGCAAACCACCCACTTGAAAGACTTGAGAGACTGTGGCTTTGCATTCCCCAGGATAAAGCAGTGGGCAAACCACCCACTGGAGAGACTTGAGAGACTGTGGCTTTGCATTCCCCAGGATGCAGCAGTGGGCAACCCACCCACTGGAGAGACTTGAGAGACTGTGGCTTTGCACTCCCCAGGATACATCAATGGGCATGGAGTCCCCTCGTGGATCTGGCTTCGTGCACTCTTCCGGCTGAGGTGTCCCCCCTTCCCTTCCCCCTGAGGTGCCTGTTGTATTTCTATCTGATGCCCCAGCAGTGTTCTCTCCGTCTTGTTCGGGTATTGGGTGTGGGCCTCGCCCATGCATTTTGGGCCCAGTGGTCTACGGACTATGATGGTGGAATACCTTGGACTTGTATTCTTGGTGTATATATTTGTTTAGAGTGTGAATATCTTTATATATGTATATATTTTTGATTAATCTATTTTAATATATTACAATCGTTTGACTCATTTCATTTTGTCCTTGCATTCTTCCAGGGGGGGTTGGGGGTTGTTAATGTAATATATCAACATGTACTTGTGTGTGGGTTGTAGTGGGTGAGGGTGGGGGTGGGAGTGTTGAGTGTGTGTCACTCTTTTTTCCCTCCCCCTTTCCCTGTGTCGTAGGTGCAGTACTCACTGTGGTCTTCGCCGCCGTCTTTGTTGTTCCTGGTAGAGGAGCAGGAAGATAAAGGCTAGAAGAATCTGGAGCTCGGGTTCCATGGTGTCCTGATTCCTCGTGGGGTCTGCAGAGGTGAGCGTTTTCCCTTCCAAGTCCTATTTCCACCGTGTTTTTGTTCGCGGTGAATCCACCCCGGAAAGGGTGGCGGATTGGTGCCTTGTAATAATATGGGCGGTACATTGTCTTCCGCCTGTCTGTTGGCGGTTACCGCCGCAGTGTTTGTTTCTACCGCCTTGGCGGTCAGAGTGTTAAAGTGGCTGTCTATGTTGGCGGTTTCCGCCACGGTCGTGATTCAATTTTTTGGACCACCGGCCCGTTGGCAGTTTTACCGCCGCTTTAACACCGACCGCTAGCGTTATAATGACCACCATAATCTCCATAACCAACGAACATGGCTGCACATCGACAAATGAGAAGACCATCTTAAATACTGTTGAAAAATCGTATCATATCCTCCACTCCAAAACTTACAAACACATCTTATAACAAATGCTTGAACTACCTCAACAAAATTAATGTGACAAAGATAGATAAATCAAGAAAAGAATCATTAGAACAGCCGATTTTGCGTAAAGAGATCATAAACGCTATCAAAACAATGAAAACCAGGAAGGTCCTGAGCCCAAACTGCTTCCGGCGTCATTCTATCAAATCTGGGGTATCTCCCTAATAACTCCCTTAGAAGACTTATTTGCTCACTGACTCCGTTTAGGGCTCCGCTGCAGAGGCAACCATTATTGTTGTACCCAAAGAAGGGAAAGACCCACCCAATGCCAAAAACTATAGACCCATATCCCTCATACACACAGACTGCAAAATATACACAAATATCCTAGCCCTCAGAAGTTAGCCCATTCTCAAAAACATAATACATCCCTCTCAATCAGGACTTATAAAAAAAGGAGATTCAGCAAGGATAATATCAAACTTTTTAGCCCTGCGATTGAAATAGGTAAGCTCCCTCACCGACCAACCGGCGCGATAACGCTAGGTGCAGAGAAGGCCTTTGATAAAGTATTGTGGACCATACTCCAAGCCTCACTCACCTCTTTCAACTTTGGCCCTGCTCTCTCAAAAATGATCCTTGCTCTACACAAAGAACGGAAAGCTAGAATAAACATTAATGGAAACTTGTCTAATGCCGTTTACCTCCAAAAAGGATGCTTTCTTCCCCCTGCTATTTCTACTAACTTTAGAACCCCTACTTACATTGATCAGAGATAATCCATTCTTATCCCTTTCCATCAGGCCCACAAAAAATAGCCACCTACGTAGATGACATGCTCCTTTTTACCACTCAGGCAGACTCATCCTTGCCGCACATCATATCCACCATTAACGAGTACTCCAAGATGTCAGGCTACTTCCTCAACAAGGAAAAGACAGTGGTTCTTCCTCTAAATGTGTACTGTAACAGTTCATACATCAGCCCCTGTGGACTGAAATGGGCCCCAGATAAGATAAAACACCTGAGTATATGGTTCACCCAAAGCCTTAAAGACTCCATCAATCTCAAAGAGAAAAAGATGCTAGATAACATCAAAGATAGCTTAAACAAATGGTCAACCAGGTTCATTACTTGAAATCTATCAAAATGATAATTACCCGCCTCATTAACTTTTCAATCAGCATGTCCTCCATATACCTCTCAGACACCTTTTTTACTAAAATAGACACGTTACTTACCGAATTCCTCTGGAAGTCTAAAAAGCCGAGAATTGACATAAAGAAACTGAGGCTTCCTAAAAAACTGGGCAGGCTAAACTTACCTGACTATCAGAGATTCCAACATGCTTTCCTAGTAAAACAGGGGAGCCACTGGCTCCTAACCAACATCAACCCCGCTCTGCCATGGCTCGCTATTGAAATCACCCTCACTAAAGCCTTATCTCTCACTTTATTTCTAACTGTCAAAAAAATTAAAACACATCACTCTATAAACATTCTATCGAACACAGCACAGTCACTCTGAAAAATTTACAACAAACTACCCAACAAAATTGGTCTTGCTATGGCACAATGAGAACTTAAAACTAGAAGGGAGAACACTGTATATAGAGAAATGGGCACAAAAATATATTCTCCTTGTGAGAGATATCAGCACTTACTCAGAACCCATACCACTCTCTCAAATTAAAGACAAATTTGACTTAAATGACCTAGACTTTTACCATTTCCTTAAAATAAATCACTCATAGCCAAACACAAGCCTTCAACCCCCCTGTCCTTCCCAGCACATTAGAAACATTTCCTAAAGGCGGTCCCCTAGTTTCCAAACTGTACTCCCTCCTATTCTACTCAAAAACCTCACTAAATAAACCAACACAAGAAAAGTGGGAAACTCTGCTATCAGATTCCAACAACACTCCAAAGATTTCACTGGACTGGCCATCTACGTAGAGTAACCTCTCTTCCAACATAATAACTCCATCACTAGCACAAAGCTGACACCGTATTGCCAATATGGCCCACTGGACCCTGGCCAAACTTTATAAACTAGTCCTCCGATCCTTGGACACATGCTGGAGCTGTGAGGAGGAAACAGGAGACTTAAGTTACATGCTAATGGTATGCACTTCCACCAAAAAGTTTTGGTAGGACATCAATAATACAATATCTCAAATTCTTCATACAAAATAGACTCCTACTTTAGCCTCTATTACACTGGGCATCCTCCCTGCTGATATTAAACAGGCCCACCCACACATGGTGGGAATGAGTCCAATTCACCAGAACTGCCTGTAACTCACTAAACATATGCTTGATAACAACACACATGAAGAATGGTAAACTCTGGTGCAAACTAGACAAGTTTGTCTCACTCGTCTATGCAACCACAATCATTCGATCACTCAGTCATTCATACATTTACTCGCTCATTCTCCCACCATCCTCCTCCTCTCCACACTTGCCCACCTCCTCCTCTTCATACCCACCCAATTCCCCATGTAAGCCCTACGTTTCTTCTCTTCTCTCATCTCCACTCTTTTACCCTGACTGATTAATCTCCAAATGAGGTACCTTAATCATTCACTGCAACACCAAAAATCGTTCCGTCACAATACATACACTATTTAACCTCACTTCACCATTGCAAACAAATACAGTTATCTCTATTCTCTACATTTGTAAATGGGGACTGACTAACTACTGGTTGTACTTGATTTGATGGTACCATACAATGTATTGTTTCTTTTCATTTATGTTATTTCATTTTCCTATTGTATAAAGTCAAAATAAAACACAAGGAAAATGTTGTTAAGATACAGATATTGATAACAATGAACATTTCAGGCTTGGGGAAAATCACCTCACTAGTAGGCATGATTTTTATGCCTGGCCTTTAAAGTTGGGCTAATCGGTGCTTTCTGAAGTTGGATTATTTGTAGGATGCAGTATTAGAGGCTAG
Organism: Pleurodeles waltl; assembly: GCF_031143425.1. Classification (NCBI taxonomy): domain Eukaryota; kingdom Metazoa; phylum Chordata; class Amphibia; order Caudata; family Salamandridae; genus Pleurodeles; species Pleurodeles waltl. The sequence continues at coordinate 492,213,976 of NC_090440.1, forward strand.
AGTGAAGGTAGCAGATCTGACCGCTGTGGTGATTTGTCCACATGCTATGTGAATGTGGGGTTATTTCTATGGCGCTGAAGATGAAAATGTGTTTATTAGCAACAGCGCAGTCACCCCTAACACTCCAGACAATATCCATCCATTAACTGCCCACCAACTGCCAACCTGTGGCAACTGCCATCCTCAACCCAAGTGTTCTATAGAACCCTGAGGATTCTGTATTCTAAACTGAATCCTGAGAGTGAGCCCATTCTTGAGTTGAACAGCAGCTCAGTATGACATTGAGTTTTCTCTTTTCTTTACACAAAATTTCTATATCCTAATACAAATAAAATAAATACTTGACAAAAAAATTAACTACTGTGCACCCATCTAAACAATGCCAAAAAAATGCTCTTAAAAAGTCAAGAAAAACCCCAAATATGTATAGCTTTGAACACATTTTAAAGTAAAAATCAGATATACACTAATAAAAAATCTGAGATATTTTTGAATACCCAGGTATACATTTTCCTAACAAAACCTCTATGACACTGTGAATTCTGGAACTCCTTCTCAAAGGTGCATCACAAGTATGATTATTCTGACTATTGTCTGTCATGTCAGAACGAGTATCAGTTTGGTAGTTTTGAAAGTTTTGGCCTACCATGGGTTTCCTCCCAATGTTTCTGTCTGGAACTTTAACTACTCAGGACACATTCTACCAATTCCCTCCCAAAACTCTTACAGAATTTCCACACACTATTTCTATAGCAACTGGATCTGAGAACTGTGTGTCCCCTTTTCTCACAAATCCTAGAGTCATGGTACGAACACAAGCTCCCACCACCAGTGGATTCATCTTTACACTTTTTTTAAAACATCATAATACATCCTTTGTTTCATTTGAGCTTTCTTAACATTGTGGTGAACAATGGCATCACAACTATCAGTGTCCACACTGATTTTTAAAGAACTTTGACATCTACGCTGGGGATCACAACTATCATTATCCACCTGATTTTTTAAGAACTCTGACATCCACGCTGGACTACACTGGGTGGAGGGTTTTCTGTTTTTTAGAAATCCAAATGGGGAGATCTCTATAATGGTGTGTAGAGTGGTCCTATAAAACCACAAGATGGTTTGAACAGCAAACTGAACATCACACTTATTCTCCAATGCCCACTGCACACAGTCCCCTAACACACAATTAAAATGTTTTACAAGACCATTTGTCTGGGGTTGATAAAGTGAACTGATCAAATGTTTGCTAGAACTTTCGTTAAAAAAAGAAATTCAACTTCTTCTGAAACAAATTGTACCCCAATGTCGGAGATTATTTCCTCAGCGTAGGAGGCTGGCCTGGCTTGTAGTGGGTACCAGAGGTACTTACACCTTGTGCCAGGTCCAGTTATCCCTTATTAGTGTAGAAGAGGTGTTTCTAGCAGCTTAGGCTGATAGAAGGTAGCTATGGCAAAGCAGCTTAGGATGAACTAGGAGACATGTAAAGCTCCTACTATACCACTGGTGTCATATGCACAATATCATAAGAAAACACAATACACATAAGTACTAAAAATAAAGGCACTTTATTTTTATGACAATATGCCAAAAGTATCTCAGTGAGTACCCTCAGTATGAGGATAATATATATACACAAGATATATGTACACAAACCAAAATTATGCAGGTAATAGCAAGAAAAGTAATGCAAGCAGTGTAAAGTTACAGTAGATTGCAATAGGAGCACATAGGTGTAGAGGCAACACAAACCATATACTCCAAAAGTGGAATGCGAATCACGAATGGACCCTAAACCTATGTGAGCTTGTAGAGGGTCGCTGGGACTGTAAGAAAACAGTGAGGGTTAGAAAAACAGCCCACCCCAGGACCCTGAAAGGTAGGTGTAAAGTGCACCTACTACCCCAAGAGAGCACAGAAGTCATGATAGGGGGATTCTGCAGGAAGAACAAACACCAGCAATGCAACAACAGTGGATTTCTGGACCTGAGTACCTGTAAGACAAGGGGACCAAGTCCAATAGTCGCGACAGTGTCGAGAGTGGGCAGGAGCCCAGGAAATGCCAGTTGAGGGTGCAAGGAAGCTGCCACTTGTTGGAAGAAGCTTGGAGTTCTGCAAGAAAGAAGAGGACTAGGAACTTCCCCTTTGGAGGATGGATGTCCCACGTCGTGATGAAGCTTGCAGAGGTGTTCCCACGCAGAAAGACCGCAAACAGGCCTTGCTAGCTGCAAGGGTCACGGTTAAGGTTTTTGGATGCTGCTGTGGCCCAGGAGGGACCAGGATGTTGCCACTTGGATGAGGAGACAGAGGGGGCGCCCAGCAGGTCAGGGAGCCTCACAGAAGCAGGCAGCACCCGCCAAAGTACCTGAACAGGCACTTGGAAGAAGAGTGCACGTGAAGTCACAAAAGGGAGTCCCACGACGCCGCAGGACAACTCAGAAGGTTGTGCGCTGCAGGTTAGAGTGTCAGGGACCAAGGCTTGGCTGTGCACAAAGGAAATCCTGGAAGAGTGCACAGGAGCCGGAGCAGCTGCAAATCACGTGGTACCCAGCAATGCAGTCTAGCGTGGGGAGGCAAGGACTTACCTCCACCAAACTTGGACTGAAGAGTCACTGGACTGTGGGAGTCACTTGGACAGAGTTTCTGAGTTCCAGGGACCACGCTCATCATGCTGAGAGGGGACCCAGAGGACCAGTGATGCAGTCTTTTGTTGCCTGCGGTTGCAGGGGGAAGATTCCATCGAACCACGGGGGATTTCTTCAGAGCTCCTGGTGCAGAGCATGCACCACCTGGAAACAGTCGAGAAAGCCGGCAGGATGAAGCGATACAAGGTTGCTAGTAGTCGTCTTGCTACTTTGTTGTGGTTTTGCAGGTGTCCTGAGCAGTCAGCGGTCGATCCTTTGGCAGAAGGTGAAGAGGGAGATGCAGAGGAACTCTGGTGAGCTCTTGCATTCGTTATCTGGTAAGATCCCCAAAGCAGAGACCCTAAATAGCCAGAAAAGGAGGTTTTGGCTACCTAGGAAGGAGGATTGGCTACCAAGAGAGGTAAGAGCCTATCAGAAGGAGCCTCTGGCGTCACCTGGCGTCACCTGCTGGCACTGGCCACTCAGAGCAGTCCATTGTGCCACAGACACCTCTGTTTCCAAGATGGCAGAGGTCTGGGACACACTGGAGGAGCTCTGGGCACCTCCCCTGGGAGGTGCAGGCCAGGGGAGTGGTCACTCCCTTTTCCTTTGTCCAGTTTTGCGCCAGAGAAGGGCTGGGGGATCCCTGAACTGGTGTAGACTGGCTTATGCAGAGGTGGGCACCATCTGTGCCCATCAAAGCATTTCCAGACGCTGGGGGAGGCTACTCCTCCCCAGCCCTCACACCTATTTCCAAAGGGAGAGGGTGTTACACCCTCTCTCAGAGGAAGTCCTTTGTTCTACCTTCCTGGGCCAGGGCTGCCTGGACCCCAGGAGGGCAGAAACCTGTCTGAGGGGTTGGCAGCAGCAGCTGCAGTGGGGACCCCAGAAAGGCAGTTTGGCAGTACCCGGGTTCTGTGCTAGAGACCCGGGGTATCATGGAATTGTCCCCCCAATGCCAGAATGGCATTGGGGTGACAATTCTATGATCTTAGGCATGTTACATGGCCATGTTCGGAGTTACCATTGTGACGCTGTACATAGGTAGTGACCTATGTACAGTGCACGCGTGTAATGGTGTCCCGCACTCACAAAGTCCGGGGAATTTGCCCTGAACAATGTGGGGGCACCTTGGCTAGTGCCAGGGTGCCCACACACTAAGTAACTTTGCACCCAACCTTCACTAGGTGAAGGTTAGACATATAGGTGACTTATAAGTTACTTAAGTGCAGTGGTAAATGGCTGTGAAATAACTTGGACGTTATTTCACTCAGGCTGCACTGGCAGGCCTGTGTAAGAATTGTCAGAGCTCCCTATGGGTGGCAAACAAAGTGCTGCAGCCCATAGGGATCTCCTGGAACCCCAGTACCTCAGTACCATATACTAGGGAATTATATGGGTGTACCAGTATGTCAATGTGAATTGGTAAATTTAGTCACTAGCCTGTTAGTGACAAATTTGGAAAGCAGAGAGAGCATAACCACTGAGGTTCTGCTTAGCAGATCCTCAGTGAGACAGTTAGGCATCACACAGGGAACACATACAGGGAACATACTTATGAGCACTGGGGCCCTGCCTAGCAGGGTCCCAGTGACACATAGACTAAAACAACATATATACAGTGAAATATGGGGGTAACATGCCAGGCAAGATGGTACTTTCCTACACTCAGGAAGGCCTTCCTGCATAAAGGTGTCTTTCAATTTGAAAGTACATTGGTACATTTATGAATTTGACAAAAGGCCACTTAGAATAATAGTCCATATTGACGAAAGTGTATCATGAGTGACATGGAAGTATATTAAATGGTCCTACTAAATCGATATCTAGTTTCATCCAACGCCCCACAGGACATTCTATTGGTAACAAAGGTGGGTGGAATTGTTTTAGTGTCTTATCACATGTGGCACATACTAGACATCCTTTTACTAACAGATCAACATCACCATCCATTTGTGGCCACCAATATGATGTGCGTACCTTTCTTTTGCTTGCTCTAATATAGGGTGCCTAAGTTTCACAGGAGGTATCAATTTATCAACCCTCATAAGTGCACCATCGTCGATTGTTTAACTCTTCTGAAATGTTGTTGAATAGCTGAATATTAATTCCCAACATTTTTTTTTTAGGCCACGCCTCTTGGACAAATTGCAGCACTGTACAGGAAACTATGTCATTAGCAGTGACATCCTTCCACTGCACTTTAGAGAATGGACTAGCACTATTTAGTTCAACTGACACTATCAAACAACTTTCATCTTCAAGAGGAAAATCTTCTTCATCGACTCCCACAATTGGGTTTCTTGACAGATAGTCAGCTCTTGTGTTCTTTCCCCCGAAATGTGTATAACTTGAAAATCAAATTGGAGTAATCTTGCACCAAACCTTGCAATTCTAGGAGTGCTGATTTTGACATTGGTCCTACATAATATAGCTACTAATGGCTTGTGATCAGTTTGAAGTATAAAATGTTTATCCCACAGATAACATTTGAATCTCTCTATTTCCCACCAACAGGCCAACAGTTATTTTTCTATTACAGAATAGTGTGTTTCTGCCTCTCTGAGAACTCTTGATGCAAAATCAGTTGTTTATTTCTATTCACCATACTACTGTGTCAAAACAGTACCAACACCAAATTTGCTTGAACCAACTGTCAAACAACATGGACGATTGTGGTCATAAGGCTTAAGAGCGGTTGAATTAGTCAGTTGTTTCTATACATCTGCAAATGCATCTGCGCACTCTTAACTTCACACAAAATCGTTTTTGTCTTTTAACATAATAGAAATTTGTCTGATATGAGAAGCAAAGTCTGGTATGAACCACGAGTAAAATATGGAGAGACTAAGAAAGCATTTGAAACCTGTTTTTTCTCCTGGAGGTAGTACTTCCACAATCGCTTCAACCAATTCTGGTTTGGGAAGCACATCTGACACTTCTCTCTCTTTAAAAGCACTCCTGCTTTTTCAAAACCCATGAGAACCTGTCTCAAAATGCTATCATGCTCACTATGGTCACTCACATGAATTAATACATCATTAATACATCATCTTGGAAAATTGAGACCTTTTTAATGCCTTTGAGTAAGGTACCATCAACCTCTGAAATATTGACGCTGCCAAAGCTAGTCCGAAAGGCATTCGGAAATATTGATACGTTCGCCACAGTGGCACAAATGCTGTCAACTGACATGACTCGGGCGCCAACTCTACTTGGTGAAAGGCTGCTGTGAAGTCAAGTTTCATGAAAATTTTCAGTACAGATATGCTACCTAGCATTTCATTGATTTTAGGGAAAGGGTATGGGTGTACCCATATTTCTTTATTGAGAGTTCTCAAGTCAACACATACCCTCAAATCAGCATTTTTCTTCGTGGTCACGACTACTGGGGAAAGCCACAAAGAGGATTCTATGGGCTCTATAATACCTCTCTTATGTAATGTTTTGAATTCTTTTTGTAACTCATCATGGATGCTGAAAGGAACTCGCCTCAACTTGTGCTTATCTGGTACAGCATTGTTCTAATCTTATGTTTGAAACCTACAATCTTTCCCAAAACACCTGAAAACACCTTAGGAAAATCGTTCAACAGTGCTTCAATATTACTGGAGTCTCTGACAACTGAAACTTGCTCGTTAGTAGCAGGGTGCAGAATCATGCCAGACAATCCCTGGTGAAACCACCCCAAAATGTTTAGCCCCTTCAATGTAACATAAATCTTCCCAAAAATATTTCTCTCTTTGAGCATCATGATGTCCTCAAAGAACCCTTGCTGTTCTATCATCCTTCCTTCGAACAAGACTGGTGACCTATCTGTTGGAGATAATGTACAATCATTCAAGTTTTGCTAAATAGACACAACTGCTTGTTTCCACTTGTACACAAACATAAGGATCCACATACAGTTCCTGGTCACAATCACAACTGGGTTATCACTTACAACTAACACCATATCTAAGATCTGACCCATCAAATCATTAGCACCACTTTCATCATTGTCGCAGATTGCAGATACTTTGGTACCCTTGACCTCAAAATAACATTCAATGTGAAATATGCCATATGTTTAAGTACTACTCTGGTATAAAGGGGTTATACTTTTTATTCTCAAAGCCATACATCCTTCTCTGAAACTGATCTCACATTTGATTAATCTGAACCAGTGTGCAGTACAACAAAATTACACATTTTACCAATCCTCTTGTGTACAAAACTTGGCCAGATGGCTGAGTAACACAGTCAGGTGATAGACATGGTTTAAATTCCCTTTCCCAAACCCAGTTTTGTAAATTACATTGAGAAAGTGCACAAGGAAAGTAAAACACTCAAATTAGACTATGACGATCCAATTTCAGTTTCTGAATTTGTAGGAGCAAGATTGTTAATTAGAACATTTGAATTTTAGGAGCCCCATTGAAAACAATGGAGTGCTAAGGGGTTCTAATGCCAGTGTTATCATTTCACAGCTGTTGCTGTGAAAAAAGGCCTCACTGAGCCTCTGGCTCTCTGAAGCCTTTGTTTTATTTATTAGAACATTCTGCCCTCTAGTGGTGGAATGTTCTATTAGCGTTATAGCCCTCTGTAGCTGGGCGATAACAGCAATAACATTGCAATTCCTTATTAAAGGCCCGAGCAGGCCTTTAATGGCCATTCTATAAAGCTATATCATTGCAACACTAAAAGAAGTATAAAGTGAGCATTGACCTTATGTAGTCAAGTTATATCCGCATAGTGGCACTGGGGAAAGATGTATTTTATGTTCTCTGATGGGCCCCAGTAGCAGTCAGCAGAGGTGAGCACTGCACTCCATTGGTTGCCTCAGCTCTTTTACTCACAGTCACCACCTGAGTTATGCCTGCACCAGCCCTTTCGAGGTTGAATAATATTTACCTGAAGATAGATTATGTGCTTCTTGGCCACATGTTGTCATTCAATGTGCGTAGGATGGATTTAAAACTGCACTGCTTCCCAGGGGCCAGATCACAAACAGTGTAGCACTTTTTTTGTTCTGGCAGACCCCTGCCTATTTTTAACTCACAATTATTTAGATTAGGGTGAGACGCATATAGGGTATTCTGCCTGAGATACTTATTTCTTCATAAAAAGGAAATAAATATTTCTTCCAAACATGTTAGTTATATGTGCAAAACAAATACATCTCATGCTTACAACTGGTGCTAGACAAAGCCCACACATTGTTACAAAGTCTTCTGTTTTTCCTAGTTGAAGATTATGCAAAGTCACTTATTAGTGGAGTAAGGAAGTAGACTTTGTCTGCTAGTCAGGAAATCCATAACATTCCAGTTGGACCCCCATGACAGAAAATGCCCAACAAGGAAATGCTATCATATACTGAGGAGCATATTCAAACGTTAATCACCACTCCTTCTCCTTTCACTTCAGTAACTTTAAGCTCATCAGCCAAGCAAAAAATTGAAGCTGAAGCATTAGTTTACCTCAAGAAAACAGAAACAAGAACTGACTAACACAGCGTGTTCCTTCTTGAGAATTTAAAAGCTGGTACCATTGTGTAGGGGTTACAAGTACATAACACACCAGGCATTTTCATAGAGGACCATGTGTGTCGTAAAGACTTCAGTTACATTGGAAACAAATGCAGTCATGACTGGATGGTTCTTTCTATTGAACTCGCTCAAAGACAATGGAGAAAACATCTGGATTAAAGTTTGAAACTTGAAATAGAAATCAGTCCAACTATAGCAGAAGATGAGGCACTTGATAAAAATGATAAAGAAATAAATGACTTTAAGGATTTGAAATTCAATCAAAACAGCTCTAAGTATGAGAGAGATGTAAAGAGCTTTAATTTGGAGACAGGGTATCCATATTTGAATGTTAATTTTGATACAAAATCTGAAGCCTGCGGAGCACTTTCGGATTACCAAAGAAGATTTAATAAATCATTCATCACCTTTTCTGAAATCTCTTCCTCAGAATCAGCTGGAGAAACAGACATGGGGGGAGGTTTTTCCAATCAGAGCTCCTCTAATCAGAATTTCTTAATTAACAGACAGCAATCAATTTTTTTTTAGGGAGAGGCCACCAAAAGTGCTGCAGAAGATTCAGACCAAACAAACAACCATGGGAAATGTGAACAAAGTGGCATTATTACAAACACTGATGATGTCATCAGTAATTAACCTTTCTTCAAAACATCTGACAGATCATGAAATTGTAATTGTGGAAAATGGTTTATCATTTGTTCCTTCTACACACACTGACTTCATTCAATTAAAGGCATTGAATTTCTTTTGAAGAACTTGATCCCACAAACTCCTCTGAAAGTGAGCCCTTTGAGCTTGAGATAGCTTTGATGATGGCTGCACTGTCCCGAAGAATCTACATTCTTATAAAAGCTGAGCCCCCATATTCCAGTCATTTACTTCCTCCCAAAAATCTATAAAGATGCAAGAAACCCTCCATGGCGACAATTGTTTCGGGGTGTGATTCATTGTTGGAACCAGTTTCAAAATATGTAGACACATTTCTACACCTCCTTTATTGCAGAAGTGCTGTCCTACTTACATGACATCACTGACTTCATCACAAAGATTGAAAGCCTAGAGTACGATCCACAGACACAATGGCTGGTCACTCTTGATGTCGTTTATATATTCAGATTCCCCAGGACAATGGTCTAGAGGTAATTGAATACTATCTAAAACTAAGACAAAGGCCACGCTGAGTTTCCACCTGCTTTAATTTTGATCTGGCCCTGATGGCACTGAAGAAAAATTATTTCATATTTGATGAATTCTTTTTCCAAACTAAAGGGACTGCCATGGGTTGTCCTTTTGCCCCAGAGACCGCAATACTTTCGTGGGCCAATTCGAAGACAATTAAATCTACAATAACAACTCTTTCAACAGGCACATCACAAGGTGGTTCCAATTCATAGATGACGTGTTTTGCATCTTGAGAGGTGAAGAAGAAATGTTGGATCAATTCCAACAGTTGATAGAAAACTGAGCTTGGGATATCGAGTTCAATATGAGAAAAATAAAAAATCAATTACATTTCTTGATGTTGAAGTCAAATTTTTAGACCAGCAAAGGATAACAAACTTGTTTGGAAAACCAACAGATAGAAACTGTGCCTTACATGATGCAAGCTTCCATCCACAAAGTCTTACAGATAATCTGCACTATGAAAAGCTTTTGAGAATTCATAGCAACTGTTTCTTTCCACCATGCCACAATCTTGTCAAGTGAATTAAAAGTCAAATCTTACCCCAGAAAACTTGTAAATAATTCTCTAAAAAGAGTGTGGTATACTCCACAAGATTGCCTACTTGGAAAAAAAAGAATGAGCTAATTTGACTCATTTGTGTTTCAGGGTTCTGTCCTCAGACTAATCATTTTAAAAGGATTATTCCACAAAATTGGCGTTTGCTATCTAAATTTGGCAATCCTTTGGAAAGTCCTTTATTTGTCCTCAACAAAAATTCCTGTATTGGTAAACAACTAAGGCCATATTTACAAGTGGCTTGCGCTGCCGCTGCATTGGCATTTTTGACACTCCAGCGGCACCATCAGTGCTCCATATTTACAAGGCGACACATTTACACCAATGCGTAGAGGCCTGCATCAGAAAATATCAGGGCTAGATCACGGTGCACTCCGCAGATCTTGAAATATGCACAGTAGGCATTCCTTTGTAAATTCTAATGTAAAACTGATGTTGTGATATTTATGAGTTTTGGCAAAAGAGACGCATTGTCAGAAATTGGTGCACTGATCATGAAAAGCATCAGATTTCTGCGCATTGGCAACCCGGGCATAAGAAATGACACATTGGCTCTGGTACATAAACAGAATACACACAAAGCACTTTGGCAAGCTCAACATGCCATGGAGGTGCTCATTCTTCTTGGAGTAATGAGGAGACCATGCCCACCCTCCTCCCTCACCAAAGCCATATTAGCAGTGCAGGAGAAGGGAGCATGTCTACCGTAAGAGGTTACCGTCATTGACCTCGGGGAGGACCTCAGGGAGGGCGAGGTCATCACCTATTATAGACTCTGGAGGGAGTCCATCATACTTTTGGTGAACTAGATTGCACCAAGGATCTGGTTCCCCCGCTGCAACACCACATCTGTACAGGACCTGGAAGCACCCATACTCAATCAATGTGCAGGTTATCGTGAACCATCGAGAGATCTTCACAAATGTGTTGGAAAGGTACCCAGAGAGTGTGCATAATGAATACATCTTCCAGCACTCCATCATAAATTACCAGTTCCAGAATAGCAATATGGGAATGACCTAATTGATGGAAAGCAAAACTGAAGTACATTACAGGTCAACTAACAATAACAAATGTATGACAATATCTATCTTGGTGTCTGCTGATGAACATATGGACATATATCTGATGGACGTGCCTCATACATGCACCATGCATCATGGTACACGTGTAATGCAAACCCACAAGTCACAGAGGTTAAGAAAAACAAAGCCACTTTATTTCTTTTTGAATATCATAAAGGTACAAAGCAATGCAATGCTGACCAAAATGCAGTGTAGCGTCACTTTGTGCAAGGGATCTGTTCCATGTGTGTACTGTGGGTGTCTCCATGCATCTCCCATTGCTCGTGAGGCATGTCACACCAGATTAACTTTGGAATGTGACAAATCAATTGGGAAACTGGACTGAATTCATCCAAGTCACTATCACTTCATATGCGTGCTGCAGCCATTGGCAAACATATATAGACAGTCATGGCTCTTAGGGTACATCATGTGCAGGTAGGTCACCCCCGCACAAAGACATTCCTTCATGCCTTGAAGGCACCCAACTACTGTGGTGCAAGTGTGTCTGTGCTTGGCACACATTGGTCAGTATGTATGAGGAACTGGTGTAGGGTAGCTCAGAAAGTCTTCTGGCTGTGCTGTCCTACACCGATGTGAAAGGGCAGAAATGCATTGCATTTCTGAAATATGGTGCATTCCTCTCTTTTCCACCTGTTCTGGCAGACAATTGGCTGCCTAGTGCCAATGCAGGCACCCTTGCTCTACAGTGCAAGGGTGCCTGTGTTGCAAGAGGAGTATTTTTGTCCATGTAAGGATACCTTCCTGCACAAATACAATCACCTAAAGAATATTCCTCTTGCTATGTGTGCTGCACAATGCAGCACACATGGAAACATGAAAAAATCAGAGAGAAAAAGGAAAGACATCTCCTCACTCTGCCTGTTCTGGGGAGGTGGAAGGTTTTGGCACTGCCCCAGGTTATGTATTTAAGTAAATGGGGGGCTGGGTACAAGTCCATGTGTGTTGTGTGTGAACATCCACCACAATGCCCATTGAACACCACTCTGGTGCAGAGTAAGACAACACAGCACTCTGCATGGATGGCTGGAACCACATCAACTGTGCTGGGTAATGAATCATCTATTAAATCATGTGACATGACAGACAAGCCAATTATGAGTACAAAGGCAACATCAGATAAAAATATGAGGTGAGTAGCCCATCAATGGCGTACCAACTCTTGGTATCAGTCACAGGTCAACAAGCTCTGTGGTGTGTTAAAAAGTACTGTGGAAATCAGGAAGTGTGCTACACATGACAGTATACTTGTATATTGACCAAAGTTTAATGAGCAACACAGAAGGAAGCATGTGTGAAGCCTGTGTGTGGCATGTCATGTCAATGTAAGGCCTATACAAGAGTAAATTTCAAACCTGACTGACATTACAACACCAACAGAATAAAACACACATATATCTTGGCAATATGGACAGTTTATGTACACACATAATGTAGGCAGACAGTCACATTGATAGATGTTATCAATGTAATGATCCACCTGTTTTGTGTAGTAAGTTGCCCAAATGAAAAGTTTATGATTACATAAATGTGAAACTCACAAAGTCAAACACAGTGCTGGCAAACATGTCACACATCAGTCATCAACACAGATTAATATTTAACCTAGACAAGCTTCCACAGTGTGCCAATCTCAACATTCATTTGCCACATCAGTTTTGAAACAATCAAGCACTGGAAGTACACAATCTCCTACAAGACATACACATATATGGGAAAAATCATTGTACTGGATCTACTTTTGTAGTATCCGGCTCCTTGTAACAACATCACTGTGTCCCACATGAATATGGCCTGCATTGCAACATGTATGCAAATCAGAGTGCACCATTACAGCTTCTCTGCTAAAATGATAGTTTAAGCCTGAAAATGAACAGCATAACAATCCATGTGACGTGTGAACTGCACCACATGTATGCTCTTGAATCACATAGACATGTAAGCGTACTATGAAATGGCTGAGCCAAACACATATTGGCAAACAACGACAGCTGTGGTTCACATTGGTCCTATATATGTGTGAGTGTAATGCATGTTGGGAATGTGACTACCTACATAGGGAGTACCAACGAGACAAATATCTGATCACCAATCTGTCACTTCACACATCTAGGGAGTGCACATAGCGTAGAGTGATCAGGAACATCTCCAAAGAGCCAGCACAGAAAACTACTGGATTACCATGAAAGTCTGGATGTAGAACTGTACAATGTATCAGCCCATGCCCATCATTTGGTACTACACAAAGAAATTAAAGAGACGTGTACACCTATTGCCAACTGTATAAGTAACACATATTGTGAAATACTGTAAGAACTGTGTATGTTTATTTGACTACACATAACACACATGGATAGGAATATAGCTGCAACAGAGATCAAGAGCACTGACAATAGTCATTTATTTTCAACTTCAAGCTGAGCAAGGATATGGTCTCCAGTCATGGGTCATGACCCTAATCCCACACCCCCACACTGAGCCCCAGGGAAACTACAATAATGCACTGATCAAAAAACCCAATATCATTGAGAGAACCTTCAGCATGTTCAAGTCCCTCTTTAAGTGTCTGGACATGTCAGGAGGAGATCATTCTACTCCCCCCCCCCTCTCTGTGAGATAATACTTATCCGTGGCATCCTTCACCATATCTGTGTCATAACAAATGTCCTGTGGGATGGGGACCATCAAGAGCAGGACCCAATGGAGGATGAGGAGGATAATGTCTGAAATCCAGAATACAGTGGCTGGGAACAGGCGTCACACACTCATTGTACATGATTTTATTCATGAAGAACATGTACTATAATGGAACATGTTCATGCATAATTGCAAGGTTCAATATGCAAACAAATGTTTGATTCCTTTATTTGTCTTTGCGTTTGTCACAGTGCCAGAAAACATCAACTCACCAACATCTCATCTACTAGAAGTAGGCCTCAAAAGTGAACCACCATGTCATCAGACCTGTTGAGCAACATGTGGCCATGACTCACATCTGTCAATAATTGCACATATACAGAAAGGCCAGGTGAAGCAGTGTACTGCATTTAAGAGACAGGCCAGCTTTGCTATTCACATTGAAGGGACAGGCCAGCTATTCCAATTTCCTTTTTAATTATCACTCTCTCCTTGCACTTGAGCAGTGCAGAGCTGTACAACCAGCAGTCTTGCTGTGTTGTGCAGCCGTAAAGTGTACAACACATGGCACTCAGTAAAGTGTTGCACACAACCCAACAACTTCCATATCAGACAATAATCGCACAGTGTAGTGTGTCTCACAAATCTTTGAGCATGCAAAATTACTGCATACTGCTGAAACTAATATTTGTGCTGATACCATCAGTGATGATGAATGACAGTTGTCGTGGACCAAGGCCTAGTGTCATACACATATGTAAAAGCTGTCACTTGTAATGAACACACACATGTACATATAAGTTTCCATAAACGCCTGTAGGAGGCATTAATCTTCTCAGCTTATCTATTGTCTAGTGGACTTCCATGGATTTTGGAACTGCCACGCAAAATGATATACTGCTTATTCCTTATCTGACTGTCATTTGCGGTTTTCTTTTCCCTTCATGCATGTTATGTACTGCGCTCTGATACCGCGACTGGTCATGTTTGTGCTATATAAAACTACTTAAACAAAATAAAATAAAGTGCTAGGCCTACTTCTTACACCTGCCTCAAGTTTTGTGAAGATCTGGAGGCCTTGAGTGAGGGATTTGCAGGGGTATTTGAGCAGCTGTGCAGGAGGCAGAGACAAAGCCAACTTTGAGGGAGCAGGACATATGGGAATATCCGGTTCTACTTAGGCTGAGGAAGAACAGATTGCTATATTGGTCCGGCTGATTCATCATGTGAGTGGGCCGGGTGAAGTGTGTTCCACCGGGAGTGTATGAGTGGCAAGTTCTTAGAGTTTGGGCTGGTAGACATAGCAATCTCATTGTCCAACAGATGTAGCAGGTCACATGTGGTATGTGGCAGCCTGGATGGTTCATAAGCACTCTGGGAGGACCCTGGCTTCCACCTTAAAGGAAGGGCAATTTAAACAAGTCATCCAACAAACAAATGTAACTGTAATGCTCAAATTTGCTAAAGGAACACAAAACCAAGATTCTAGTAGTAGTGGATGCAAGCTACTCATATGTTCATAGGTTCTAGGGTACTCTTGCTGTGACAGAAGTGCAAATGAATTACGGGTATTGTGCAACAACAGTCATGGAATTCCTAAGCTCCATAGGATAGCACAGGGACAATACCACAAAATGAAGTGTACAGGAACCTGAGAAATTTTGAAAGCTCAGTCATGACAGATTTGTGGACCATAAAGCACCACAGGGGTAGCACAACATGATCCTTGCATGCTAGACCCACTACACAGAGGGCGCATGAGTGGGTAATGACAATGACTTTAGCTTCAGTCTCACATGTGTGGGATTGAAATAAGAGGGACATTTATTGGTAGTGACCATACAGTGGCAATCAGCTAGTCTCTCTATGACACAGCTATGTTTGCAAGCACATTGCAATATTTTTACGCTATCCAAAATATCACTTCAGAATGTTGTCTCTTGACCTGTGCTGGGACTGGAATGGCCACCTAGGGTCAATGCAGGCACACCTACACCACAAGGCAAGAGTGCTACTGTTAAATGTAGGAATGGATGTGACTGAAATGGTGTGTCTTACCTCTGTACGCTGTTAGCCCCAGTGCTCCAAATATGTGTGCTGCAGTACCCAGGACATCAATCAAGTAGTTTTAAATATACAAAGTCAAGGTCTAACTACATGTAATATCACTCCAGTGAATTTAGTAGTAGCTGATGCTTTATAGGTTTCCTTAGTGTTATCTGTCAGTAAAAGCACACCCTACCAGCTGATATGCATGACTAATCACATGCAAAGGTCAAGTAACCCCTCTCTGGTGTAGAGAAATGCAATGCAGGGAAATGATCTATGATGTGGCACTCTGGATTCATCACAGTGAGTCTGGACTTTTGATGCTCATTCCATTGGCAAACATTGTTTTCCAATACATAAACTAAGGTGCATTGTACGTGTGCCACATATATTGTTTCAGACAAAACGCCCAGAAAGCAGATATGTCTGTACTATTAAATTCCATGATGAAAGTCGGCTAAACTAGTCTGCTAACTGATGTCTGTCCAACAATCACAGATGTCATATTTGCCTAACAATATCAATAAAATCGACCCAGTAAATTGGTAAGCAGGGTGCCACATGCACTGTAGCCTAGCTGGCCCAGCCAGTCTCTATACTTCCATAAGTGTGGATTCTATCTATGGCCAAACCCAGGGCAGCAATGCAGACAGATTGTATGACTGCTGATATGCATTATAGCGTATAAAGCAAAATATTTCATAGGCATAGCAATGTGATATAACTGAGCAAAAGGATGCCTACTCCGCAGCTACCTCCATTGAGCCAAACCTACTACAAGCCTCAAAAGCAAGACATTGTTTGTAAAATCTCTACACATCACAACTTGTATGTGTTCCTTACATAAACATATTGTCAATTAAGATGTCTTCATGGCAACTTGTATGTGTTCCTTACATAAACATATTGTCAATTAACATGTCTTCATGGCAAAAATTAAAAGTCACACATAGGCTCACTCTTTATACTGACGATCCACACAGAATATATTGAGCCTGTCTAGTAAGACACGAGGAGAAATGAAAGTGTGTCCCAACCTGCATTTTACAAATCACTACTGTGTATCACAGACAATAGGCCAGTAGCTCGGGTCAAAACCCATGCATTAACCCATTTGTGCATCACATTGCAACTGTTGTATTGGTCATAAGCCGCATATCTGTGCCAATGTGTTGCAAAATACTTTAGGGGCAATGCATCATGTGTCATTCATGCATTCGCTATTTCAGTACCAATGCATAAAAAAAAAGAGTGGATTAGGACAGGAAATGATGCATTGGGCATGGCAGGCTGCAAACTGGGAAGTGTGAAATTACTTTTGCTTTCACGTTATTAGAAATAACGTGGGTGGGTTCTGCCTGGCTTAGGTGCATACGCTAGCCAACCAGCAACCCACCCACTCTAGTCAGGGCAAGGCAGAAATCCAGTTGCATGATGATCCGAAAACCACGCAGCGTGGGTTGCGATCTCACCAGCCTCTGTCAGCAATGCTGTGTGTAGTTTCTCCAGCCCTGGGCATCGATCTTCAGTTCGCGTTGCAGGCGAGCGACGATTTTCAGCCAGGAAGCCGGTGGCGTGTTGATTTTTCAGCCGCAGATCTTTTCCCCGCACGGCAGTCGGTGCATGGATTTCTCACTCTTGGGCTGGCAGGTTCTCCTTTCAGGGTCCCAGGAACTGGATGGGCACTACTTGGCAGAGTAGGAGTATCTCCAGAGACTCTAGGTGCTGGCAGAGAGAAGTCTTTGCTGTCCCTGAGACTTCAAACAACAGGAGGCAAGCTCTAAATCAAGCCCTTGGAGATCTTCACACGAAGGAATGCAACACAAAAGTCCAGTCTTTGTCTTCTTAGCACAGGCAGAAGCAGCAACTGCAGGATAGCTCCACAAAGCACATTCACAGGCAGGGAAACTCTTCTTTCTCAGCTCTTCTTCAGGCAGAGGTACCTCTTGGTTTCCAGATGTGTTCTAAAGTCTGTGGTTTTGGGTGCCCTTCTTACACCCATTTTGCCCTTTGAAGTAGGCTTACTTGTATGTATGTATGTATGTATATGGGCATTTATATAGCGCGTTCCGGCCTTAGCATCGAAGCGCTCAAAGGAAAGTCTCTCTTGATTGTGAAATCCTGCTTTGCTCAGGCTAGGCCCCAGACACACACCAGGGGGTTGGAGACTGCATTGTGTGAGGGCAGGCACAGCCCTTTCGGGTGTGAGGGACCACTCCAGCCCTCCCTCCTAGCACAGATGGCTCATCAGGAAATGCAGACTACACCCCAACTCCCTTTGTGCCACTGTCTAGTAAGAGGTGCAACCAGCCCAACTGTCAAACTGACCCAGACAGGGAATCCACAAACAGGCAGAGTCACAGAAATGGTTTAAGCAAGAAAATGCCCACTTTCTGAAAGTGGCATTTTCAAAATCAACTTTACTAAAAGATGTATTTTTAAATTGTGAGCTCAGAGACCCCAAACTCCACATGTCTATCCGCTCCCAAAAGGAATCTACACTTCAATCATATTTAAAGGTAGCCCCCATGTTAATCTATGAGAAGGACAGGCCTTGCAACAGTGAAAAACTAATTTAGCAATATTTCACTGTGCCAAACAGGGGCTTTGTGATCATTTGGGGAGGGGGTTGACCTGAACCCCCTCTGGTTTGTATATCAACCCCACCCCATGGGGCCCATGGTCTCTGGGGGCCCCTGGGCGTCAACTGGCCCTCCAGAGGGGGGACCAAAGCCAGCACGACAATTGGGGCCACACAAGGAGACCTGCAGCACAGGGGCCTCCGGCGAGGCTTTCGCTCCGCTCACGGTCTCTGCCAGGAATAATCAGGGCTTTGGTGGGGCAGGGGGAGCCTCCGATGAAGCTTCCTTCCCACCTTCCCCCTGCCCGTCTTACAGCCGAAGAAACAAAGTTGCCTGGGGTGGGGGGGGGGGGCCCTCCGATGAAGCTTCCTTCCCCGCCCTGCTTCGTACAGCAGACTGCGGCCCACCTGGGCTGCAGCGGTATGCAGGCACCAAAATAGGTGCCTGCTTGTGACCCGGGGGGCACTCCACAGAGTGGGCTTCACCCCGAGGGTACTGTAGGAGCGTGCTCGCTCCTTATCTTGTCTCACTCATGCCCCAGGGGCACTTCCGAAGGTGCACCCTTGACACGCTCAATTTTCAACACGCCCGGGTCGCGGCAGTGATTATTCACTGCGATAAGGGCTCCACGAGCACAGAGGGGCCATGGCAGTGCATTCCAAAGCGCTTAGGATGCCAAACAGGAGTGCTCTTCAAAGCACCAAAGCATCAGGCAGAGCACTCTTCCAGGCGCTATCCCCATATCAAGAAACAGCACAACAGCACTCCTCCAGGGTCACCGCAGGCAGTTGCAGGGGTCAGGAGCCACAGTACCCTGCCCCTGGGGAACAAAGTACTCAAGGAGCACAGGGCGGCAGGGCCCAGCAGCTGGCCAGCACAAGATGAATGCATGCAAGTGGAAGTTCCTTACAGTGACCAAGCAGGTCACAGGTCAACACAGCAGCAGCAGTCTGTGGCGGTTCCTGGTGAGTCCTTCCAGCATTCTGTGTCCAGTTCCAAAATGTCACCAAATTGTGGGGAAAGTTTCCCTGTACTTATACTCAATTTTACAGTGTGTTTACAAAGGAAGGGGTGAGGAGGTTCCAACCAGTTACAACTGGTTCTGGGAGTGCCCCCTCTCTCCTCCAGCACAGGCTCCAAACATCAGTTGGGGGTAAACAACGCTATTGTGTGAGGCCAGGGCAAAGCCTTTACAAATGCAGGTGTGTCCCACCTCTCCCTTCTCTCACCCCATGAAGACTATTTAGCATGCACATGCACCTCTGTGACACCTCCACCCTCCCTGTGTACAGGCTGCCTGAAAAGTATGCACAAAGCCCAACTGTCATTCTGCCCAGACATGGATTGGAGTCAAGCTACAAAACGCCAGAGTCATAAGCACAAAGAAATGCTCACTTTCTAAAAGTGGCATTTCTGTTATAGTAATAAAAATCTATTTACACCAGTAAGCAGCATTTCTTACCACCATTACAGCCATACCAAACATGCCTACGGTACCCCTCATAAATCAGACAATACCCCTTACACATAAGGCAGGTAATTTCTAATGCAATCCTATGACAAGGCAGCACTCACAGCAGTGAAACACCAAGTTAGGCTATTTGTCACTAACAGGACAGGCCACGCAACCTGGCACATGTCCTGCCTTCTACATACAAGGCACTCTGCCCATAGGGCTAGCTAGGACCTACTTTAGGGGTGAGTTACATGTAGTAAAAGGGGAGTTCTGGGCCTGGCAAGTAAATTTAGATGCCAGGTCCCTGTGGCAGAAAACTGTGCACACAGGCCCTGCGCAAGCAGGCCTGAAACAGGTTTGAAAGGCTACTTCAGTGGGTGGCACAGGCAGCGCTGCAGGTCGACTAGTAGCATTTCATTTACAGGCCCTGGGTATAGAGATACCACTGTACAAGGGACTTATAGGTAAATTAAACATGCCAATTAGGTATAAGCCAATCATACCAACTTTAGATGGGAGAGCACCTGCACTTTAGCAATGATCTGCAGTGATAAAGTGCTCAGAGTCCTAGAGCCAACAGCGAGAGGTCAGAAAAAATAGGAGGAATCAGGCAAAAAGTCAGGGGATGAACCTGCCACAAGGGCCAGGTCCAACACAAGTACTCTCTGTTAGTCTGTGCTTGGTAAAGGAGGTTGAATGAGAATGTCTGTATGAGAGTTGTGTCCTTTGCTATTGTGACTGTGTGTTTTGGTCAGATCTTGTTGTTGTCCTATATTGTGTATTGTCATTGTATTGTGTTTTGTTGTGTCATAGTACTGTTGGGTGTTTGTCTTTTTGGGTATTGTTTTTTGGGGTCGGTATACTGTGTATGGGGTTATGATTTTTTATAGTTTTGTTAGGGGATTGTTTGTGGTTTGCAGTATATCGGGGGGAGTAATTATTCTGAACCGCAGCTGGGAGGGCTGATGTGATTGATTGCACACCTCCCATGGATGCTAGAGGCTGGTGGCAGGTGAGCCAGGGCTACCCTGCTAAGGGCAAGTAGGACAGGTGGGAGTGGGTGCGCTGGCACCATGAGAATGTATTTGAAATGGCAAGAACTACACACCAGTTGAAGCACCAATGGCAGACGTCCTATCCAGGGAGGCTGATGACAATGACTTCCTGGCGCAGGAGATTGGGTGACCTGTCAGTATGTATGTCATGTCTGCATATAGTTTCGTACTTTTATCTGGAATGCTAAACAGAAACATGATTGGAACTTAATTTGTCTATTTCAAACAATATAGAGACGTGCAACAGGT
Source organism: Pleurodeles waltl (assembly GCF_031143425.1). Classification (NCBI taxonomy): domain Eukaryota; kingdom Metazoa; phylum Chordata; class Amphibia; order Caudata; family Salamandridae; genus Pleurodeles; species Pleurodeles waltl. Next base: position 492,234,985 of record NC_090440.1, read on the forward strand.
ATATCAGTATAAAAATATACGAGGAGATGATGTAAAGTAAGGTAACTTATGCCCACAACAATGTTGGTTTGGGGTAGGCTAGCAGAGCAAGTAGGCTTGCTGTGCTGCCCAAAAACAAAATGTAAGGGTAGGAATGCACCATATTCATACAAGATGGCGCAACCCTGTTTATTCACCTTGCACTGGTGCCTTTTCAACATACTAGTGCCAACACAGGCACCCTTGCACCATGGTGCAAGGGTGCCTGTGTTGTTTTTTTACGGATTCTTTTGTGCAGGAATGTGCAATAGCCTGCACAAAATGGAATGTTGTGATCATTTCTCCTCTATTTTCTGTGTGTTGCAGAATGCAGCAAACATGAGAACATGAGGAGAACTCAGATAAAGTCTCTTCCTCCTTACACCCTTTGGGAGCAATATAGTCTTTGCACATCCCCAAGTCCACATGTATAATAATTATGGATAGGCATCAGAATGCATGGGTGTTGGTTAGGTTCAGCCCTCACAAGGCCCATTGAAGGCATCTCTAGCACTGAGTTAGGCTATGCTGCAATTTGTAATGCACTGCACTACTACATATCTATAAAGCCATACTAAGCCGACAAAAGTGGCTTTTTGTCACCTCATGTGTATGTGACGTATTGATTTGGCCTTCTGGAGCATCTCAAATAGTATGCAGATGCAGTACAAGGAGCTCTTTACCTTGCCTCTAAAGTACTCCTAGGGTAAATCATGTCACACGAGTCATGGTACACTGGAATCTGCCACTATGCTGCCCAGCATTTCTCACTATATCTCACCCTGGATGCATGCTTCAGGCATGTCATTATGGGTACCCCTGAAGTCCAGCATACTGCCTGCTATGAGCTACAAATGGACTAGATTCTTGCAATGAGCTAGCTGTAATGCTATATGTGTGTATATACAGGTGTGCATCTCGTAAATACTGTGATTTGAATAGTAAATAATTATGTTAACATGTGAAAATGCAATATTCACAATGCTCTGTCCTCTTTTATGTCTTCTAGGTGGCCATTTTCCATTTTTATGGGGAGAGGTACAATCTTTCTGAAACCACAATGCTACCAGTAAGTGTAAATAGTATGTACCATTGTGATGTCGGTGTCTAATCTATGTAGAAATTATCAATTGCGATGTGTGGTGGGAAGTAACACTCACCTAACATTAATGAGCTGTTAGTCTGTGAATCAGTGCGGAACCTGACCAAAGTGTCTTTAGGACTGCTCATGGAAAATGATTATGATTTTAACTCATAGGTGTATGTAAAGAGGCTCACAGGAAGTACACATCTCTTCAGACATAATAAGGCCCTTATTCATGGGGATTTGCCTTATGGCAGCTGTTGGACCTGGCCCTTTTTGTAGGGTCATCCCCAAACTTTTTGCCTCCTTCCTCCTATTTTTCCTGACCTGTTTTTATTGGCTTTTGAACTCTGAGCACTTTACCACTGCTAACCAGTGGTAAAGTGCATAGGTTTTCTCTGTAAATTGTACTGTTAATTGGTTTATCCCTGATTGGCATATGTGATTTACGAGTAAGTCCCTAGTAAAGTGCCCTAGAGGTGCGCAGGGCCTGTAAATCAAATGCTACTAGTGGGCCTGCAGCACTGGTTGTGCTACCCACATGAGTAGCCCTGTAATCATGTCTCAGACCTGCCACTGCAGTGTCTGTGTATGCAGTTTTAAACTGTAAATTCGACTTGGCAAGTGTGCCCACTTGCCAGGCCTAACCCTTCCCTTTTCCTACATGTAAGACACCCCTAAGGTAGGCCCTAGGTAGCCCCATGGGCACGGTGCAGTGTATGGTTAAGGTAGGACAAATACTAATGTGTTTTATATGTCCTGACAGTGAAATACTGCGAAATTCGGTTTTCAGTGTTGCAAGGCCTATCTCTCTCATAGGCTAACCTGGGGGCTGACTTAAACATGATTAATGCGTACCTTCCCTTTGGGAGCAGACAGACGTGTAGCTTGGTACCTCTGAACTCACAATTTAAAAATACATCTTTTAGTAAAGTTGGTTTTGAGATTGTGTGATGGAAAATGCCACTTTTAGAAAGTGGGCATTTTCTTGCTTGAACCATTTTTGTGACTCTGCCTGTTTGTGGATTCCCTGTCTGGGTTAGTTTGACAGTTGGGCTGTTTGCACCTCTCTCCAGACAGTGGCACAAAGGGGGCTGGGATGTAGCCTGCATATTCTGATGAGCCATCTGTGCTAGGAGGGAGAGGAGTAGTGGCCACTCGCACCTGAAAGGGCTGTGGGTCTGCCCTCACACAATGCAGACGCCAACCCCCTGGTGTGTGTCTGAGTCCTTGCCTGGGCGAGGCAGGATTTCACAAACAAGTGAGACTTTCCTTTGAAGTAGGCCTACTTCAAAGGCCAAAATGGGTATAAGAAGAGGACCCAAAACCACAGACTTCAGACACTTCTTGGGGTAGACACTCTACCTCACAGACACTTCTGGACAAGAAACCTGCTGGTGAAGAATCCCTGAACCAGACCTGCCAGGAGGAACTGCCTGGCTGCCCAAAGAACTCACTGGGACTGCTTTTCTGTCAAGGCCTGCTGCCTTGTTGTTGTCCTGCTGCCTTGCTGCTCCCTGGCTGTGCTGAGAAGTGCTCTCCAAGGGCTTGGATAGAGCTTCCCTCCTGTTCCCTAAAGTCTCAGGACCAAAAATACTTTAATCCTGCAACTGGACTCCTTGTGCGGCGAAAATTCGACGCATGGCCTGCTAAAAATGACGCACAGCCTGTCTAGCGGTGAGAAATTCACTGCACGCTGAACCGTAACGATGCAGCCTGACTTCGCAAGGAGAAGATCGACGCAACACCTGAACTTCGCCGCACGGCCCACCGGATCAACACACACAGCCGACCCGGGATGACGCAGCCCGACTTCCAGAGAGGAATCGATGCAGCACCTGCCGTGTGGGAGAAATTTCCACGCAACGCCCAATGGATCGACCCAGGGCTTGTCACTTCGCACCGCAAGTCCAGGATTCCACGCACAGTCCCCGGGGCGCCAGAAAACCCCGCAACCCGAAGAGGAACCAAGTCCGTGCGCCGGAAATCAATGCAAAGCCTTCCCCTGCACAGAAAATAACGACGCAAGTTGGTGCGTGAAGGGGCGAAACCGATGCACACCTCCCCATTTTCCATGCATCACCTCCTATGAGGTCCCTTGTGGAGATTTTGAACGTGAACCAGGTACTTTGTGCTTGGAGGAGACCACTATTGTTTTTAAGAGACATTTATTTGTTTTGTAAAGACTTAAGACACTTTATATCACTTTTCAGTGATATCTTAACATATATTTATTGCATTTTAATTGTTTTGACCTGCATCTTATCAGAGAAATGTTATATATGTTTCTAAACACTGTGTGATGTATTTTTGTGGTGCTATATGGTGTTATTGTATGATTTATTGCACAAATACTTTACACATTGCCTTCTAAGTTAAGCCTGACTGCTCCATGCCAAGCTACCAGAGGGTGGGCACAGGATTATTTGGATTGTGTGTGACTTACCCTGACTAGAGTGAGGGCCCTTGCTTGGACAGGGAGTAACCTGACTGCCAACCAAAGACCCTATTTCTAACAGTAACGGAACCAGTCACCCTGCTGTGTCACCTATGCCAAAGTGAAAGGGCAGGAATGCACTGTATTTATGCAATACAGTGCATTCCTGTCCTTTCGGCATTTCCACATTTTGGCTGCCAAATGCCAACACTGGCAACCTTGCACCATGGTTCAAGGGTGCATGTGTTGTTTGTAGTTCTTTTTGTGGGAAGGGGCACATTCCTGCACTTAAACATTCCTAAGAGGCATTTTTCTCCTTCTATGTGTTCTGCAGAATGCAGCATATATAGGAAGAGGAAGTAACATTTTAAATGATGGTTAGGTCTCACCTTGAGAGGTGTAAACGGAATCACCAGGTTTACATGCTCCTGTTAAGCTGGTGCCTTGTCATTCCCCATGGGTTGGGTGTTGCATGGCTAAACACCCTGCAATGCCCACAGAAAGCCTCCTGAGTTCTGAGTAAGACAACACAGCTATTTAGCATGTGTTGCCTAACTCAATATACATCACTCCACTGAAAACCATGCAGGTTGGCGTTGGGTGGTTTCATAAATTTAATTCCAAGCCTTATGTGACACATGTACCACTTTAATGTGCTGCAGGCCTCCCATAATTTAGCCCAGGTGAGTGTGAGAGCTGCAACATATGCAGCCTTTTTTCAGTCCAGATGGTGTATGCCAAGGCAAGCCACACTGCCTGAACAGTGTCACCTCATCCACTTACACTTATGTTCATGATCAATGATATGTACTTGTGCTGGACAGAAATACAACCCCCAGTTTTGGTTAACCAGGCACATGAGTCATATTTACAGATCTGGACATCTTCCCAAGTGTGAATATTTGGCCTGTTAGAAATGTGAGCTGTCTCATTGTGAGTACTGTTACAGTTTGTGCCACCACACATATGGCACTTGACTCAGATATTACTTGTAGTAGGAGATGTCTATGTAGTGACAACATATTGTCCATAGCTCAATCACTATTGCTGGAATTATTATGCTCAGGTACATTGGATTGAGTCTCAATGTCAGACAATATATCTCAGACATCATGTACATGTCTGAACTGTGTTAACAAATCATAATTATTTTCACCCTAGCCAGCATTAGAGCTGATGAGGCCTACACATTTCAGCAGACATGTCATGAATGTAGGGAAGGCATTTAAGAAGATGCAAAAACTGTATGTGCCATGCCGGCTAAGGCTGTGGGGACATGGAACATTGCCAGACAAAGCACACCACTAGTCCCTACATCACAAACTGGCCAAGACAGACCAGAACCAAGTCAGCCCAGACCAGGACTAAGGCAGGCCGGAGCAGGGCCAAGCCAGGTTGGAGCAGGCCCAAGCTTCCCACAGGCAAGCACAAATGTGGCACCATTATTTCAACCAGCAACAACATGTATGGTCACACAAGCAAGGACTTAAACAATCACTCTTCAAACAAACACCATAAAATGTATTTATGAGACTTAACAATAAATTTGCGTATGAAGAAATGAATTCACCTTTTTTTAAATATTGCAACTTGCAAAGTTCAGTAATCGTGCACTCTGTATTCAATTATGCATTTATTTTATCATAAAAATGCTTCAATCCGGGCATAAACATCCATCAATCTTCTTTTCATAAGAAACAGTTTTGTTGTCCATACGATATCAAATATTTGTTCCTGGCTTCACACAACCAATCAAACCCATAGTTTTTTAACTAAAATGTCCACTGGTGGTTATACATTAGAATTTCTAGGATATAATCCACTAGTCAGGTTGCCATTCAAAAAGACACATATATTTCTTTACTGTCTCAGCTCATTCAGCTGCTAGAGCATCAGCTTCAGGCAATGTCCATTTATGAATTCGGCTCCTTAACAATACTGGTGTAGACGCTTTCGGCCTGCATGATTTATTCACCTTGGCAGGACTTATGCCTGAAAGGTAATTCCAAAATCTAAAAACTAAATCAAATAAATTTAATTTATTTACACTAAATAAAAAACTTCCATATATAAATCACCCTTATGGAACATATATATCTCAGATCAATAGTGCATATCTGCATGCCTTGAGCCACCAGTTTGACCTGCGGACATATGTGTGAGTAGATGCATATTAGAGACTCATGAATTGGCCAAGGCACATCTCACCAAGAGAAATTTTCACCTACATTGTGGCATAGACATGATCAGGCATTAAAAAGGCATATGGTGTTAATGTAAAGTAGTGCTCTTCCCTTAATACCAGATATATTCTAACAAGAGCAACTTATTGATACCTCAGTTCGCCATTATTTTCATCTTTTTGTGCACTGAAGAAGCACACAAACTGCTTCCTATGAGTCAATATGGAGTGAACAGATGAAAACAAAACGTATGCTATATCCAACATATAAAACCAGAGTGTGTTAGTATCACGAAATAAGGCTTACTGATGGGTTATGTTTAGACCAAACACAGATAACTTCATTCTGGATGCAAAGTGGTATACTGTCATTGGCTAAATTAATTTCCGCTTACCAATTATGCCGGGCTTTAGCGATTAACACTTTCTGCAACTACACTGCGAGAGATCTTCAACCTCTCGCTAATGTGTATCGCATCTGAAAGTCACTGTTTGCCGTCTCTGTGTTAAAATGGGGAACCACACGCACTGTAACAATGAAAGACTAGACTTTATGGTGATTCCCTAAAATTGGGTGGAGCCATTTTAAAAGCTTATCAACTGAAATAATAATATACTTTCAAGCATCGCAAGTGCTTGTGGGCAATCAGTGACCCTTCTATGAAATGGAAAATATCTCATATGCAACAAAATCCCTTTTGAATATTATACTAAAAGGACCGAAATTTATAACAGTACACTGATGTTTGTTGTGTCAAACTCTAGGGATGGTCGCAGCCATTTTTGCATGGGTACTCACAAACTTTTCACCCCCATTAGTATCACTAATAGTATCACTCAGTATATGTTGCGTATGTATAGTCTTGACAATCTTTTTCATTTAGTAAATTGCAGGTATTACATTAATAACATATATGAACCAACATGTATCATTCCTCGGTGCTACATAAATGATGCACTTTCTTTGATAAAACTTAGTCACTTGAATGAAATGGCAACGTGTAACTATGTCAAAACCAACAGATGGCATCTACTTCATCCAAAATCTCATGTCTACCTGATTAGTGCCCATAATTTTTTGGCATCATTTGTTTCCTGTCCAAGGAGGACCTGGCTTGGCGGTTCGGGAAGGACTGTCCCGTGGGGAACAGGGTCAAGACTGATTTGCATTTGGCCGGGTCCAAACCGGGGTTGGCGTGGTGGGCAAAAAATGATTGATTAAAGCCGGATTTTTGTGACAGGGGGTGAATGTTTGCATTGTTCAACATTCCGTCCATCATCTGTTCTTTTTGCTTTTGTTTCCCTAGGTGGGAAGGGTATGCCCAGACGTGGGTCCCATGCTCACTGTGCCACTGGATTCAAGCTAGCCTGGCTGATGAAGGGTGATACACTGGAACCGGTTCCAGGATGCTTGTTTCCAGACCAGGGAGGACCTGGTTTGACAGTTCAGGCTGGACCGTTACCAGGAGGGAACAGGGTCAATACTAATTTGCATATGGCAGGGTCTAAACTGGGGTGGCATAGTGTGCATAAAAAGATGGGTTAACCCCAGATCTTTGTGACTGGGGGTGAATGTTTGCATTGTCCAGCATTCCGTCCATCATCTATTCTTTTTTGCTTTTGTCACCCTAATAGGAAGGGTATGCCCAGATGTGGGTCCCGTACTCACTGTGTCACTGGATTCAAGATAGCCTGGCTGATGAATGGTGATACCCTGAAACCTGTCCCAGTAGCTTGTTTCTGGTCCAGAGAGGACCTGGTTTTACAGTTCGGGCTGGACTAAAACTGATGTGCATATGGCCGGGTCCAAACTCGGGTGATGTGGTGGGCAAAAGTATTGATGGATTAAACACAGATCTTTGTGACTGGGGGGCTTAATGTTTGCATTGTTCAGCATTCTGTCCATCATTTGTTCTTTTTGCTTTTGTTTCCCTAGGTGGGAAAACCGTCCCAGGATGCTTGTTTCCGGTCCAGGTAGGACCTGGCTTGGCATTTCAGGCTGGACTGTTCCCATGGAGAACAGGGTCAAGACTAATTCACATATGGCAGGTCCAAACTGGGGTGGCGTGTTGGGTAAAATAAAAAAAACAATGGATTAAACCCAGATCTTTGTGACTGGGGGTGAATGTTTCATTGGTCAGCATTCCGTCCATCATCTGTTCTTTTTGATTTTTTGGACGTAAATGGGAAGGGTATGCCCAGACGTGGGGCCCGTGTGCACCGTGCCAGTGGACTGGCTGATGAAGAGTGATACCCTGAAACCGGTCCCAGGATGCTTGTTTCTGGTCCAGAGAGGACCTGGCTTAGCAGTTGTCGGCAAAAAACAATGGATTAAACCCAGATCTTTGTGACTGAGGGTCAATGTTTGCATTCTTCAGCATTCTGTCCATCATCTGTTCTTATTATCATTTAAACCAGATGTCACTGTTTTCAATTTTTCTATAATTTGTGACTCTTGTTTATTCAGCAAAGCTGCTGTACACATTACTCCCAGGCCCTGCTTGACAACAAAAACTACTTTCCATAGTTAGCATATTTTTTAGTAAGTTTTAGATAGTATAGGTTTTAGGTTAGCTATTAGATATTTATATATATTTTCATAGGTTTTATTCTTTTGATTTTTATAACATTTTAGTGGGTGGGGGAATAATGTTTAGTCTTCATGAAAAAATAAAAATACACACACACACACACACACACACACATATATATATATATTTGTTTAGGCTTTAATGTATAGTTTGTGCATAGGTGTAGTTTATGTTTGTATTGTGTGACTGTGTGTTCAGGGGTTGGAGGGTTGATGTTTAACATGTCTGTTGGGGTATATGTGTAGAATGGAGTAAAATAAGGTTAGGTACGTTGAGATAGAGTTAAGTTAGTGTAGGATAGTTAGCTTAAATTAGTTTGGTCTTAGTTTAGATGGGTTAGTTGGTACAGTGTAGGTAGGGTTAGACATTACTATTTGAAATTACTTATATTAAACAATGTTTTCTACGTTTATGACTGCTTAATGGTTTACTGCATAGGAGTTGTCATAAATGCTTAGTGTGAGTTAAGCACATGCTTTCGGATTTCCCTGCAGTGTTTATAGATATGTATAACTTTGTGAGATGTCTATGGACAAGAATGAGTCAGTTTTGCAATGGAGTCCCATAAGGGATCTTCAATTATGTTTGGGCACTGTAAGTGGCCCTCTTTGTGTGAATGGAAGCACTGTTCAACATTGGTAGTCATCTACTGTTGCACTGTGTGTGTAAGTTATGCTACATGTATTGTAGGGATAAATATGTCAGCCCAGAGTCATACATCATGAATGTGTTGGGACACACACTGATGCCAGCCAATTACAGACTCACCCTTGCATTATTTAACTGTAACATCAGGATTGTTTCCCGACTAGTATTTATGGAATTGCCACCACCTGATCGGAAACTTCAATCATCCTTCCTCTCCACTACTTACTAAGTGGGGGACTTCTTGAGAATTGGGGCAATTACTTGCTCGGTTAGATGAACATAGGGCTCACCTTACATCTTCCCCTTGGCATATGTTGCTTTTCCCACGGGCCTGTGACCTGAATCATAGTATTTGATATGCATGTACATATTAAAAGTTATATTCTTTGGTTACACTCACACTCAATGCATGTTAGGTCTCTCAAGGGCAGAGAAACACATTGCCCCAACATATGACAGTGTCCCTTACTACACCATTTATAATTTGGCACAGAGAGCAAATGACTTAGTAGTTGCAGTTCATGCTTACTGACATTTAAGGTGTAGCACTGAACTTCAAGATCCTTCACTGGCATAGGTATGATACAAATTGAGAGAGTCTGACCATTGGTATCTGCTAGTTCTTAGTGTATGCATTAATATTGCACTTATGCAAGATCTCCAAAGTAAGCATTGAGGCTGACATGTGTACATGATTAATTGTGGTGCTTACTGAGCAAGATATATGTGGATGTATGAGAATGTGTTATTGCTTCAAATATCGCAGAGGACACACTTTGCACACATATGCAAATGTGTGATGATGTGGGATTATTCACTGTGTGCCACTCTAGTTACTGATGCTTATTTTACCACTATGCAGGTCAATAGTTCAGAAAGTTTACAGATGATGCCATGGCAGGGCAAATGCATGATGCTTGACCTTGTCCAACAAACAAATGTGATAGGGACTGTAGCACAATTACCTCTAGATGGTAGGAAGTACCTTTTGGGTCAGCACATCCACCATGATCTAGTTAGTCTAATCAGCAACAGACATACAACACGCAGGTTAAAAGGTAGTGCATTTATTTACAGCTGTGTAAGTAGTCTGAGTCACAGTAGCAGTTCTTGCCGCAACAACCCCAACGTAGTTTGAGAGCTAAAGGATGTCCAGACAAAGTCCATGGGAATACATGTCTCCAGAGAGCAGGAGGTCCAAATTTCCTTTATGGAAGATAGGCCTCACATTGACAGTCCAAAAATGGATCAGACTAACAGGTGGGCAAACACAAAGGAGACAGTACCAGGTGACAAGGGCGCTGACATGATAATCAACACAGGCCCCATGAGAAACTGGTCAAGAACCACAGACAAATGTTCCTGGCTAGTTCTCCACCAGAAGTTGGTAAAGTCCACATATTCCTCCTCTAATGTCTGTTATGCCTCCCCTGAGGGTGGTGCTGTTTGTGCATGAGGCATCTGAGGCACACACATACCAGTGGCCGAAGATGTGGCATTTGCTTGTGCCAACAAGGAAAGCAGCAAAGTGCTGAGAAGAGCCTGCTGGCTTGTTAGCACAGCAACACCATTATGGTAAAAGTCACCCATTGTTTCAATATAGGGTCCTCCATCAGCTCTATAAATTCCAGGACGATGTGTATAGCCCCCAGCTGGATGGCAACTTCACTGGTGTCACATCGGCATGGATGTTGTTCTTGCCTCTGCCTCATGACACCTGCGATGTCAGCCAGGGACTATTCAATTCTCTGGAGCGGAAGGTAGGTGCCTCTTATTGTCTCAGAGGTGTCCTTATTGGGACTGAAACACATTTGGACTTCCTCCTGGGAGCTTCCATCGCCGTCTGCACATCATCTACCAGCTGAAGCTGGACTCCTGCTGCCTGCTGTTGGAAAACATTTTGGGCATCCTCTGATTTTGAGGCTGAGCTTGGGCTGGCAGATGGGGTAGGTCCCATTATAGGCAGCTCCTCTGGAGACCCATCGGCACTGTCAGCCCCTCTTGCCACCAGAGAAGGTGATACAATGTAGCCCTCATGCATTAGGGGGCAGGATGTCACTACCAGCTGGATGGCCATCCAGTATAGACAGCAGTTCAGGTGGAGTAGTTTCTCCCCCCTGCAATAAAATGGAGATATGGCAATGATTATCTTTGCTAAATGTTGACATTAGTAATCTGGTTGACATACAGTATTCATACTTATTCACTTTCACTTAAACATTGATGTGTAGGACCTATGTGTCTTGTAGGTATTGAGGCCAAGTGGCACTGTAGTTGATTTTCAGATGGCAGTCTCTGTGCATTGTTCACACACCATCTGTGACAAGTGTGAATGTTTGTGTGGCACCACACATTGCAATGAAGTTACACAGCTTTCTGGCCTTCCCTGCCAGTGTGGGTAAGTTGAGGTAAGGTACACATCTGCCTGGAAGAGTAGCTTTCTTTTTCATAATGGCTATGCTGAATGTGTTTTCAGGTCTTGACAGCACTACTGTGCACAATAAACAAAGTCACCACGGTGACATGCATTTCCTCTGGACACTACTCAGGCAACAGTTCCTGTGAAAGTGATGTGGGTTTGGAAATGTATTTAATTGAATCCTGCTGTCTGCCTGACACACAGGAAATCACATCTGTCTGCCTTGTTATGCATTCTTGCATGCACATTGTGCATTAATGTGTCTAAGGGCTCATACTGATCACGCATCACACCACTCTGCACAGGTAGCAAAGCTTAGCAGAGAGAGTGAGTCAGTTGCAAGATAAGGTAGAGAAGAAAGAACAAAGTCCCACAGGTGTGTCTTGGCCAGGTACTTCTTCTCAGGCTTCTGGAAGTAATCCGATTTCCCTAAATGTTCCTTCTGCAATTCCTTTAGCTCCCCCAGAACGTTTCTCAGGTGACCCTTTGAAAGCGCAATCTTTCCTGGTTCAAGTGGAACTACACTTCACCTGCAGACCAAATACTTTTCCCGATGCCCAGTCCAAAGTAGCTTTCTTGTTATCATATCTATCTGGGGATGCGGCTACTTGGGCAATTCCTCTTGTGCGTAAAAATAGTCCCTTGTTGTATAACTTGAGAAATTTTGTTCGTGAATTTGAGAGAGTTTTTGATCGTAGAACTGTAACACAGTGTTAGGGTTTGTACACAGCAAAGAGCATGTCCCCTCTCACTGCACTAGTGGGTTCTGTAATAGCTCCCTTTTAAACTTACTATTGAAAGCCTTTCTTGTTATCTCACCTTCCCCCCCCCCCTAGGCTTCTGTGTATGTTGTTTAATGTGCTGTTTTGTTTACACATTGGGCCTTGCTTTTACCAAGGCTTCTTTAAAACACTCCTCCCTAGGCCATGTGTTAATCAAACTCATTTGCATAATAACTGAAACTCTGCACACCTTTCAAGAACATGTGCAGCATGTGAGGACCACACCCAGCTCTGCACACCTTCCAAGAACATGTGCAGCATGTGAGGACCACACCCAGCCCTTCAAACCACACCCAGCCCTGTCTATAAAAGGCATCCCCCGAGCCTCACCCAGTGCTTGTGCTCGTCTACCTCCCGCTTACCTGAGAACAGATCCCTCGGCGCTGGCACTCCTGCTCTTTACAGACTTTCATTGACTTCAATGGGCGCAGCTTCTGGCTCTTCCTTCTTCCGGTTTCCGGTTCCTCCTTGCTTCAGCCTCTCTCCTATGAGTAACCTGCAAAAGAGAAAGAAGACAAGGTTAGACTGATCAGTATCTCTTGCCAGCAACATGTAAGTGCAAAACCTTTTATTACCTGAAAGAACTTTGACAACAATTTCTGGATTCGTGTATAGACAATTTGAAACGAAATACCTTCCACGAACATTGTGATTCAAACTCTTTGTTACAAGAATATTTTGCAGAACTTTGTGAAGCAAACATTGTTTTTTCTCATGGAACTTTTAAGAATCGAACAGTGGAAACCATTAACAGCAAGGCAAACAGTAAATCAAGGACTTGCACAAATTACATGCTGTATTTTGATGTAAAAGTACAGTATTTGTTTTATAAAAGATTCTGGAAATATGGGAAAAAAGTTTTACAGTAATAGAAAACACATCCCAGAGCAGTAACACATTCCAAACCTGGAAACTAGAGACCAGGATCCAAGAGGTACTTTTAGAAGAGAATTTCTAATAAATAAAGGGATAGTCAGGAACCCATTTAGGAATAGGTTGCACTTATCTGTTCTTTGTTTATGTTTCATTAGGCACCAGTTTCTACAGAAGTCAGAAAGGGCCGCAGATTTGTGCAGCACTTCAACAGTGGAAACGCAAGAACGGTGTTGTCTCTCTTTTTTTTATTTTATCCACTTCCCCCCTTCCCTTGAGCTTCTGTTCTTAGTGCACTGTTTTAAAAACTAGTGTGCTGGAACAAGCAGTTTCAGGGTGGGGTCGGATTGTCTTCAACCTCCATCAGAACTGAACAAGAACTCAGGTGAGCTGGGCTTTGACACACAGTTAGCAGATCGTGAATTATTAGATTTACGCCAAGGAAATCAAGACCTAGTGTCGTATTTAGCCAACTTTAACAGGCTGGTTGCTGAGACATCCAGGCCTGAAGAAAAACAAGCGGTCTTGTTTTACAAGGGACTCAAAGAGGAATTAAAAGATATCTTAGCGCAAATCGATCCACAACCTACAGACTGTCAAGAATTAATAAATCTTGTCTTGAGACTTGATCATCGTTTAGCAGAACATAAAGGAACGCGCAAAAAGATTGAAAAATATTCATGCCGTGTTCATGATAACAGAGACTCATGAACTCCGAAAGAAAGAACGCCGGAACCGATGGAAATTGGAACAATCAGAAGACCTTTGACCAAAGATGAAAAGGACCTCCGCAGAAAAAATGGACAATGTCTTTATTGTGGGCGAAAAGGTAATTTTGCCAAAGATTGTCCAATCAAACCAAAGAACAAGCAAGGTCCAGTTCAGAAGGTCGCAGTCAATGCACCAGTCGTGTTGGAAAACTAAAACACCCGAGATTCAGAGAAGGGTTGCTCTTGGGTATCACCGTGGACCCTTCACAATCTAGACATCTTAAACTGGAAATAAGAGTTCAGGACAAGAAAAAGATCTAGTTAAAAAAAGCTCTAGTCGATTCTGGGGCTACTGGGAATTTTGTTGATGTCCAATTGGTTCGTGCATGGGGATCCCATGTATTGAAAAGAAGACCCCAGAAATCATCCAGGCAGTCGATGGAAAACTCTTGACTGGAGGTCCGGTAACTCTTCAGACTATCCCCTTGTCGATGATTTGTGAAGATAAGATTCAAAGAGAGAAACATAAAGAGAAAATCATCTTTGACGTGATCCATGCTCCCCAGTATGGGATTATCCTCGGCTTACCATGGTTAACTCATCACAATCTGGAGATCAATTGGACAGAATGAAAAATCGTGTTCTCATCTGTGCTATGTAACAAACAATGTCTCCAAAAGATTCAAGTACCAAAAGTTTGCAACTCTTACATAGCTACTGCCGCGGAGAAACAGTATTCATCTTACAAAGATGTATTTGATGAGAAAGGAGCAGAGACTCTACCTCCTCATAGATCTTATGACTGTCAAATTGATCTAGCCCCAGGTGCGATACTTCCCAACTGTCGTGTATATGCCCTGTCAGAACATGAAAATCAACATTTACGAAAATACCTAGATCAATTTTTGGAGAATGGCTTCATAAGCCCCTCTAAGGGGTCATTCTGACCCCCGCGGGCGGCGGAAGCCGCCCGCCTGGCGGGAACCGCCAGAAGACCGTACCGCGGTCAAAAGACCGCGGCGTTCATTCTGACTTTCCTGCTGGGCTGGCGGGCGACCGCCAAAAGGCCGCCCGCCCGCTCAGCGGGAAAGCCCCAGCAACGAGGAAGCCGGCTCCGAATGGAGCCGGCGGAGTTGCTGGTGTGCGACGGGTGCAGTTGCACCCGTCGCGATTTTCAGTGTCTGCCAAGCAGACACTGAAAATCTTAATGGGGCCCTGTTAGGGGGCCCCTGCAGTGCCCATGCCAGTGGCATGGGCACTGCAGGGGCCCACAGGGGCCCCACGACACCCGTTCCCGCCATCCTGTTTCTGGCGGTGAAAACCGCCAGAAACAGGATGGCGGAAAGGGGGTCGGAATCCCCATGGCGGCGCTGCTTGCAGCGCCGCCGTGGAGGATTCCCTGGGGCCGCGGGAAACCGGTGGGAAACCGCCGGTTTCCCTTTTCTGACCGCGGCTGTACCGCCGCGGTCAGAATGGCCCCAGAAGCAGCGCCAGCCTGTTGGCGGTGCTTCCGCGGTCGTTGGCCAGAATGACCCCCTAAGTCTCCTGCAGCTTCGCCTTTGTTTTTTGTTCCAAAAGCTAATGGAGAACTTCGACCTTGCATCGACTATAGGGGTTTGAACAAAGTCACCATCAAGAATAAATATCCTTTGCCCCTAATTCCGGTCTTATTGGAACAAGTAAAGAAAGCAAAAATCTACACGAAGCTTGACCTTCGAGGTGCTTATCATTTGGTCAGAATGAGAGAGGGTGACAAATGGAAAACAGTGTTCAAGACAAGGTATGGCCTTTTTGAATACACGTCATGCCTTTTAGTCTGTGTAATGCTCCAGCAGCATTTCAATTTTTCTTGAATGACGTTCTTAGGGAGTACCTCGACATATTTGCCATAGTCTACATCAATGACATTTTGATCTACTCAGACAATGAAAAAGAACATGTCCAACATGTCAAGAAAATTCTTGCAGCCCTTCGAAAACACCATTTATATTGCAAACTAACCAATTGTGAGTTTCATGTTACCACAGTTCAGTTTTTAGGGGTTATTCTTACCCCTCAAGGTATGGTGATGGCAGAAAAGAAAGTAAAAGCCGTATCTGATTGGCCCACCCCAAAGACTGTGATGTACAATGTTTCCTGTGGTTTGCAAATTTTTACCGGAGGTTCATAAATCATTTCTCCCAGACAGTGGCTCCAAGCACTAAGCTACTAAGAAAGAAAGAAAAGTTTGTATGGTCCCCAGAAGCTGATCAAGCCTTCTCGACTTTGAAGGAAGCTTTCTCCACTGCCCCAGTCTTAACTCATCCTGATGCGAATTAACCTTTCATAGTGGAAGCTGATGCTTCAGATGTAGCAATAGGAGCCGTCTTATCACAATGAAATAAAGACACTGGTCAACTTCATCCTGTAGCTTATATGTCTCGGAAGTTGAACGAAGCCGAACAGAACTATGTCATTGCTGAAAAAGAGCTTCTGGCGATTTGTGACGCTTTTAAAGAATGGAGACATCATTTGTTGGGTGCCAAATACACTGTTACAGTGTATACTGATCATCGTAATCTTCAATTCATGAGTTCCGCCAGACTTTTGACCCCTCGGCAATTACGCTGGATGCTTTTTTTTGCCGAATTTGATTTTGTAGTAACCTTCCGGCCTGGTAAAGATAATCGCAAGGCTGACGCCTTTTCCCGTCAAGAGTCTACCACGTTGCCTGCATTTCAAGCCTCCAGAGCTATCATTGTTCCTGACAAGGATCTATGTATCATAAAAACTGAAGATTTCTTTGAAGAAATTCGCAATTCTTTCACTGTTGAAAAATGGCAAACATGGGCCCAAGCAGATCCCAAAAGGTCAATCAAGCAAGGTTTACCCTTTCATGACGCTCGTTTGTTCGTACCCATTACCAAACTTCGCAAGATAGTGTTTCACTGATTGCATGTTATACTTACGGCAGGTCACCCAGGTACTCCTAAAACTCTTGAACTGATCCAACGCTATTTTTGGTGGCTTACCCTAACAAAAGATGTAAAAGCAATGGTAAACAACCGTGAAGTTTGTGCTCGCATTAAAACAAGTCATTCAAAACCAAAAGGGTTGTTACATCCACTTCCAACCCCAAGTCGTCCATGGGAGCACATTTCTTAAGACTTTATTACCGGTCTGCAGTGGTTCAACAGCATTCAGTAATTCTGATGGTAGTAGATAGTCTCACGAAATATGGACATTTCATCGCCTGTAAAAAATTGCCCACTTCTAGTGAATTGGCAACTATTGTACTGAACAGAGTGGTTCGTTATCATGGACTGCCAAAGGTTATCCTCTCCGATCGGGGGTCACAATTTTCCTCCAATTTCTGGAAGACATGGTGTAAAGCACTCCAAGTGACATCTACGCTATCTACTAGTCACCATCCTCAAACAGATGGTCAAACGGAGAGACTAAATCAGACTTTGAAACAATACCTACGTGCCTACGCTGAAAAGGCACTTCATTCTTGGACATCTATGCTCTGGTTAGCTGAGTTAGCTTACAATAACTCATTCCACACTTCTATTGGCGTTAAACACCTTTTTTGGTTTATTTGGCTATCATCCTGACACCTTGCCCATCACAATTCCTCAAGAAAGTTCT
Organism: Pleurodeles waltl; assembly: GCF_031143425.1. Classification (NCBI taxonomy): domain Eukaryota; kingdom Metazoa; phylum Chordata; class Amphibia; order Caudata; family Salamandridae; genus Pleurodeles; species Pleurodeles waltl. The sequence goes on from NC_090440.1 coordinate 492,252,359, forward strand.
CTTACTCCAGCTGTGTCAGAAAACATTCAGCATTTACATCAAACCCAGAAACTGATTCAACAGCAGTTAGAAAAAGCCAAACAAAAATATAAAAGGCATTATGACAAGAAACATTGTGAGGGACCGCAATATCAACCAGGTGACAAAGTGTGGCTTTCCACAAAACATATAGACTTCAAGAAGAAGCACATGTTCAACCCTAAATTCATAGGTCCTAATACTGTACTTCAACAAATCAATCCGGTGACCTATAAACTACAATTGCCCAGATCCTTACGGATTCATCCAGTGTTCCACACTTCCCTCTTGAAAAGGCAGTCCAAAAGGTCCACCCTCATCCAGCTCCTGTTCTAGTACAAGGGGAAGAAGAATTCGAAGTCAAGAAAGTGTTGGATTGTAAACTGAGAGGGCGTAGTCTATGGTACTTAATCTCATGGAAAGGTTATGGTCCTGAAAGTAACTCATGGGTTTCCGCATCTGATGTTCATGCTCCAGTACTTGTGAGACGCTTTCATCGTCTTAATCCAAGCAAACCAGGCCCTAGAGCGCATCTGGGAGAGGGGAGTACTGTCAACACCAGAGCAGTACGCGCTCTATTGGCGACAAAAATGCAAAAACCCAGCACTCTCAAAACAAAGTAATTTATGCATTGTGCTGATATGTTGTGGTTTAACCTTTTGCATTGCAGAGTTCAATCCTGAAAACTTATTTTTAATATGCTTACAAATACTGTTCCTTTGCAATGTATTGCTGCAGGTTTTCAGAGTGTGTTAGGGTGTGGCCCCTTTCCAGGACCTTCCAGAGACTTTCCCTGCAACATGCCTTGGCGTGGTTCTGGGCTGGGCCAAGACTCTATAAAAGAGAGCCAGCCCAACTCCCAGTGCTCAGTATTCAGAGGTCCCGGTGCAGAGCAGCAGCTTCTTCCTGAGCTCCTGTCCCGGCGGCCTATTTGGATCTTCCAGTCTTCTGCCCTAATCCTTCATTGGTGATCATTGTTCCAGGCGGTAAGACGGTGGTTGGACTGTCCCGACACCGTTATTTAGAATTTTCATATTCTTGGTTTAAATTCTTAAATGAGTAACATATTACTTGCGCGCTACCATTTCTTGACATTTATATGGTAGTTTACAAATAGGCAACACGCGCAATTTATTTCATAAAGGTTTGACTTTGTTATTCATTGCGCGCTACCATTTCTTGACATTTACATGGTGGCTTAAGAATCGGCAAGACGCGCAATTCGTTTTATGGTGTTTAAACATTGTTGTCCATTGCGCGCTTCCATTTCTTGACATTTACATGATGTTTTACGAATTGGCAAGACGCACAACTCGTTTCATGAGCATTTAACTTTGTTGTTCATTGCGCGCTACCATTTCTTGACATTTTACATGGTGGCTTAAGAATCGGCAAAAGAAGCGCAATTCGTTTAATTGTACTTTGATCTTGTTATTTATTGTGAGCTGTTATTCCTTGAAATTTACATCATGCTTTACGAATCAGCAAGACGCGCGATTCGATTAATGATGATTTGACTTTGATATTCATTGTGTGCTACTATTTCTTGGTATTTTACATGGTAACACTCGAATTGGCAAGACGCACGATTCTCTCCTCGAGTTTAATTCATGTTGTTTATTGTATGCTAATATTCTAAGATATTTATTATGTAATATTCAAGTTGACAAGTTATGTGATTTGTTTCCTGAATCCATATTGTGTTATTCATGGTGCACAATCCTTTTATGGTGTTTACTATATATATATATATATAGATCTGCAATATGTGCAATTTGTGTTGAAACATTTTAAGAGTACACAGAAGGCCAGAGTTTCTAGATGCAATATTGTGTGGTCCTAGTATACATTCTCAAAACAGGATTTATATGACTGGTCTAAAATTTAGTCAGAATGTTTTTTTCTGATTCTCATGTAAAGGAAAGTACTTGAATAAGAAAGTTTCATTTAATTCATCTTGGTTCCCCTACAGGTATCCGGCCATCTTGAAACTTAGTCATTTTAAACTTAACTCTTAGATTGTTCATGTTTTCAGAGTGACTAGGCTTAGAATCATAGTCTAGTATTGATTTCAGGAGATATCATTTTCATATTGTGTGTTCTAACCTTTTTCTTACTACAGGTCTCCTTCCCAGCTGTTTCCTTCCTAATCCCCTCTCCCCCTCTGGAACTCTCTCAGTCTCTGTGATTTATCTATCAGAGTCTTGGAGCTGTTTAGTGGTGGATGTGTTGGGAACGTGCCCGAGGATCTGGTGACTCTGACATAACTTTAAGGGGATAAGTTCAGTCAAAGTAAGTAGATTTGTAGCACTGGTGCGTGCCCCTATTTCATCATTGCTAGAGTTGGTTATATGCAGAGTAGCACCCATCATTTGACTCAACCCTGCTCACTTGTACATGCACATGACTCCTCTGGCAATCCTCATTTAGGGACAGGGACTCCACTTCCTGTACAACACAGATGGAACCCTGATCATACATTGACTCTCATGTGATGGCAAGCCCTACAATATGAGTCATCACTTCCAATGGCCCAACTTGGCTGCCTTTATTTGAGGGCTATGTGCCAGTGTCGTAGTTTGGACTCTTGCTCTGGGCAAGACTGCTGGTTAACCACTGGCCAACGCCCGCACCACCTCCCTGGTGCGGGTCACGACCAGTGGCCGACACCATGGAGGGGGTTCGAAAATCGTCGGGTGCGATTTCTTTTTTTTTTTTTTAAACCCCTGGGAGACACGGAAGCTTCTGTGTTTACCCCCTCCCCCACCCACCCCTTTGTGATGTCAGTGCACCGCGAGGTGCGCTGACTTCACAGTGTTGTTTTCCCAATCGGAGCAGGGAGCGGCCGTAGAGCTGCTTCCTGCTCCAATGAGGAAAACGGCCCCAAACGGCCTTCCCCACGTTCGGAAAGGCCTCGCATGAAAGGGGAGCACAGCAGCAATCGAGGGCCAGGAAACGGCACTAGACATCAGGGATTTCACTTGGGGGGGGTCGGCTCCCCTCGAAAAACAGGCCGCCCCTCCCCGGGGGCCATATATTTTAATTTTAAGGTTGGTGCACCCTGGGGGGGGGGGGGGGCTCGCGCCACCCCCAGGGGCTAATTTAAAAATATAAATAAAGAAATTGACAGGGGGTCGCCCGTGGGCAGGGCAACCCCCTGTGGGGGCAATACCTTTTTTTTGTAGTTGTAGGGTTTCCCTGGGGACCATGTTGGCCCCCAAGGAAACCCTACAACTACCCAAAAAAAATACAGATCTCTAAAAATATATATATATATATATATATATATCAATCCATGTAGATAGATATATCTATCTACAAAGGTATAGCTATAGATAGATCTATATAAATATATATAAATATATATATATATATATATATATATATATATATAGATATATGTATATATATATATAGATCTATCTATAGATATATCCATGTAGATAGATAGATCTATATAGATCTATATATATATATATATATATATATATATATATATATATATATATATATAGATATAGATCACTTTTGTCAATGCATGTGTGGTTTCCCTGGGGGCTGCGATTGGCCCCCAGGAAAACCAGACCCACATATAAAAGTGATCTACATATATATCTTAGATATATATATATATATATATATAAAATAATATCTATCATATATTGGATATATATATATTTGCCACCAGTTGTCTTGCAGTTGCAGCTTGCATCTTCAAAGCAGTGCACATACTTCAACTGATGCATTTCAACTGTAGCTTTTAGGCAGCAATAAAAAAGTCAAGTAAGTCTTGTGATTATGTTTCTGCTACAAAAGGATCAGACTTTTGTCTAGTGGCAGTTTTAGTGCCATAAAGAAGCGCAGAAGGTTTATATGACCATTGCAAAGAGCAAGTCTGTATTTTATGTAAATAGCTGAGTACATTAGTAAAGTCAGCCACTACCTGCGCTATAATACAAATGAAATGTATGTGCGGGGTGGGGTGGCTAGGGAGAGATGAAGAGCACGTTTGCTGGGTGGTAATGAGGGAATCCGAGGAGGAGGACATGGGAGTGGGAGCACCAATAATGATTGTTGGACTGGGCGCAGGAGGTGCTAAAGACTGTGACGAATGGTATGTGACAAGGTGTTTGAGTGTCTTGAAAGAACGTGCTGATTGAGGGAAGAAGCGCAGGTAAGGTAGCCTCTACTGTTGCACGTATCACACACACACACCAGCAATTTAGTGATTGTCTATGTAGGCTAGTGTTTTAGAGCAACAGTTTAGCCAATAGCAGAGATGGCATCTTGATGGATGACTGCTGCTGACGTCACTCGGATTATCGAGGACAGCTCTGAAATAGGATCAGAGGCTGAGACAGCAGATACTGAGACAGCATCTGAGGGATAGGACAATGGCGCAGAGTCTGGGAGTGATTTTTCAGTTGGAGTCCCATTGGATAACTCCTTCTAGTAAATTGTGAGGGAGGTGATGAGGGCAGTTCTGTTGTCCCTTCGCAAGCACAGTCTTTGCAACAGGACTATAGTGGGTTAGCCCAACCCAGAGAGCAGGTGAACGCGGGGGCAAGCACAGAGAGGGTGCTCTCTTGGGAGCTCCCCAATTTAGTTCAGCCCCAAATTCCACTGCCCAAATTGTATTGTGGAGACATCAAAATTATCTATCACAAAACAAACCGGTTTTGCAAGGCAGGCACATGTGTTTTTGTTCCTGGGTTCGGCAGCTATATAGGGAAACATACTAAACCCAAACATTTCTGGAAACTAGACAACCGGGGGGAGTCCACAGAGGTGTGACTTGTGCGGATTCCCCAAAGTTTTCTTACCCAGAATACCCTGCAAAGCTGAAATGTTGAATGAAAACTCTATTTTTCTTGCATTCCTGTCACACAAACTACAGGAATATGCTGCGATCCACAAAATTCCTACCACCCAGTGATTCCTCACCTGTTTTGATTAAAAAACGACCCCACTTTAGTGCCTATAACTAGTGCCTGCGTAAGGAATGGATCACCCCAGGGTCAACAGTTGCCTCATGTAAGTACCAACATTGACCGTTGTGTGATCTATTCCTGTCGCGGGCACTAGGCCTACCCACACAAGTGAGGTGCCATTTTTAAAGGGAGACTTCGGGGAATGCTGGGTGGAAGGACATTTGTGGCTCCTCTCAGATTCCAGAACTTTCTATCACCGAAATGTGAGGAAAAAGTGTTTTTTTGGCCACATTTTGAGGTTGGCAAAGGATTCTGGGTAATAGAACCTGATCAGAGCCCCACAAGTCACCCCATCTTGGATTCCCCTAGGTGTCTAGTTTTCAAAACTGTGTAGGTTTGCTAGATTACCCTAGGTGCCTGCTGAGCTAGAGGCCAAAATCCACAACTAGGCACTTTGCAAAAAACAGCTCTGTTTTCTTTGTGAAAATGTGATGTGTCCATGTCGCGAGCATTTGGCCTACCCACGTAAGTGAAGTACCATTTTTATCGGGAGACTTGGGGGAACACAGAATAGCACAACAAGTGTTATTGCCTCTTGTCTTTCTCTACATTTTTTCCTTCCAAATGTAAGACAGTGTGTAAAAAAGATTTCCATTTGAGAAATGGCCTGTAATTCACATGCTAGTATGGTCACCCCGGAATTCAGAGATGGGCAAATAACCACTGCTACTCAATACCTTATCTTATGCCCATTTTGGAAATACAAACGTTTTCTTGATACCTATTTTTCACTCTTTATATTTCAGCAAATTAATTGCTGTATACCCGGTATAGAATGAAAACCCATTGCAAGGTGCAGCTCATTTATTGGCTCTGGGTACCTAGGGATCTTGATGAACCTACGAGCCCTATACATCCCTGCAACCAGAAGAGTCCAGCACATGTAACGGTATATTGCTTTAAAAAATCTGACATTGCAGGAAAAAGTTACAGAGTAAAACGTTGAGAAAAATGGCTGTTCTTTTCAGCTCAATTTCAATATTTTTTTATTTCAGCTGTTATTTTCTGTAGGAAAGCCTTGTAGGATCTATAACAAATTACCCCACGCTGAATTCAGAATTTTGTCTACTTTCCAGAAATACTTAGCTTTCCGGGATCCAGTGTTGGTTTCACACCCATTCCTGTCACTAACTGGAAGGAGGATGAAAGCACCAAAAATAGTGAAAATGAAGTATGTCCCAGTAAAATGCCAAATTTGTGTTGAAAAATGTGGTTTTCTGATTCAACTCTGCCTGTTCATGAAAGCTGGGAAGATGGTGAGTTTAGCACCGCAAACCCTTTGTTGGTGCGTTTTTCAGGGAAAAAACCACAAGCATTCTTCGGCTTCCCTTTTTTCCCATTTAAAAAAAAAAAAAAAGCTTTGGTGTATTTTGGCTAATTTCTTGGTCTCCTCCAGGGGAACCCAGAAACTCTGGGTACCTTTAGAATCCCTGGGATGTTGGAAAGGAAGGACTCAAATCTGGCGTGGATAGCTTATGTGGACAAAAAGTTATGAAAACCTAAGCGTGAACTACCCAAATAGCCAAAAAAGGGCTCAGCACTGGGGGAGGGAAAAGGCCCAGCAGCTAAGAGGTTAAAGGATGACAGTACTTTTGCTTGTAGGCGACTAGGCCTATCCTACAACAAGTCACAACTGTTGTCCCAACCTTACCGGCTTACTAGCAGCACCTCACCAGAAACACAATAGTAAAAGGTGAATTGTGGCAGCCTTTACGCATGGACTCAAGAATATAACATCTCAGGGAGTGTCGTGGTTAAACGGGTAGATTACCCCTTTCGCACAGATATGTCATGTTTCATACAAACACAGGCAATGACAAAGATGCAGTAAAGTTTCAATAGTTTTTATTTAACATAACTGCAATTTGCAATAAATTGCATGTGCTGCAATGATTAGGATAATGAATAATGCAAGAAACAGAATTGTGAAGACGAGAGTCATCATTACGAAGACCCCCACCATCTTGCAATGCATAAGAAAGACGTACGAGATGTAATATGCCCTAATATCCTAATGTGATAGGCCTAACCTCCTACCTAAAGGAGAGCTGGGTTTGCTAAACCTAATCTGCCAATGCCATGTCCATGAGAGAAGCCCCTGGCGTTACCTTGGAGTGAGGTCTCTATCTCAGACTCTGCAGGGACACGAAGACTGGGTCAGCGTCAAGACGACGTGCAGCATCAATATCAGCGATGGTGGCGATGCCCTCTGGTCGAAATCCCTCTGATTATCTGTCTAAAGTGCGATGTATTTATACAGATCTACGAGGTCCCCTGACGTAGGTGTGTTCCCAAACAATAGATAACAGACATGCTTGGGACGGCAATCAATATAAACAATCCCTCGAAAGTATAGGGAGGGAAATTCCCTAAGTGTGAACACCTACTGTTTGTTTGTCTTTGTTGCTTGATCTTGACGCCTTAGCGCGGTGACACTGATAATGCAAAGCATAACAAGTGGCCTAACTATAAACAAGGCAGCCATCTTAGAAGAATTAAATAATTAAATGGGCTAAGACAGAGCAAGCTAAGTAGGTTAAAAGTCACTAGGTGACGGGGGCATGAGTCTGCAAGCCAGAGGCCAAGCTAACTCCTGTTATCCCATTAAAATGAACTAGGATTCACTACACCAGGCTGTACCCCCACATGCTAGTAGCTGTGATAGTCATTGAGATGTACCTACCCTGGTTTGTCAAACAACTAGACCCATACGTCTCAGCCACCAACCATCTCTGAATCATGCACAGAGTTGTGAAAACCTAGTTCACCCTGTCACTTCTAAATTCCCTGTTTGAAATTCTCCTGCTTTGACATATGTTGTCTGGTAAGTGATTTCTTCTGTCTCCCTCCTGACATGTGCTACATCTTCACCCAGATCCATATCAAATGTAGAATGTTGTACGCCTATGTCCTCTTCTATGTCATCCCTTCCTAACTGCAACAGGAGTGTGATGCTATCAGACTATCAGATACAACAGTGTGTGTGTATTTAACAGGCTACCTTGTAGTACAGACTTCACTTCCCACCTCCTTGCTATACAATGTGTACCCATTCAGACACAGTTCTATTTCAACATGCTCAGCCACATCTACATTGCACAGCACTACCAGGGGCCCATTGGGTTCACACCATCTACTGTCTAAACAAAAACACATGTTCCTCTGGTGTGCATCACTTGTATCCCAGGGTTCCAGTGTCCTGGCATGGTTTGGTGTTCCAGTTCAGATTTTTTGCTTTGTATTCTGGGACTGGTAGTCTTGATCACTAATATTACAAATGACACAACAAGTCACAATATACGAAGGTGAAACAGGACTGGTGCTGCACATCACACATGTACATGACATACTCGATGGAGCTGGACTGGGCTGTGTAACACGTGAATGGTCATTATGACTTAAATTTCTAGGATGAGTGACTGGACATGTGGACAATCATATCACTTTCCCTTACACAAAGCACATTTCAGCAGAGGAATGTAGCATGCTGTGCTGCAGAGCATGACATATTTGGTGATTTTGTCCCTTGTTGCATCAAAAAGGACACATACAGAGACAAGAGCATTCAGATGTGGAGACTCATGGAAGCACCTCTCTGAAAAACCAGGGAGTAGAAATCACTCCGTGATGCCTTAGAACTTACAAAAAGGCACTTGTCCCTAAGCCAAGAGGCGAATTGTGTATTCCTTGGCACACAGTCTCCTGCCTCTACTAGTCTGGCCATTTTGGACAGTGAGGAACGCCGGGAAGAGGTTCAGAGTTACACAGACACACTAAGACTGCATACTGCCATAGACTGTCTCCCAAAGGCTTCCAGCTCTGTTCAGAGTCCTGGGGGAAAAATAAAGCTTAGGACATCCCATCCCATCCCCATACGTTAGGCAGAAAGGCAGGTGCTGGTCCCAAGCAACATCATTCCATGGGTCTAAATGTCCATGAGGAAGAGGCAATCACTGGTGAGGTCCAGTCACATCAGTGGGTAACAGCACTTCTGAGGGACATTTTGGCCCAGGTCAGGGCTGTTTTGGTGGGTGAGATACTGCCACTGGTAGAACGGTTGTCATCATTGGAGACTGCCAATAGGATTGCAATAAATTCTGTTTCTACAAGGGGAGGGGGACAAAAAGAATATGGGGACAGAGGTAGTTCTCACCCCTGCTATTAACACTGAAAGGATTAAGCCCCTGACTACTAATGAGAAGGGGAGGGGAGGAGGGAGGGAGGGTCTGATTGCTTGTTATCCAGTTCTAGACACTCAGAGGCAGGTGGAAGGGAGCATTGCTCAATACCAGGGGAGTGTTGGTGATTTGCCTAGGCCAGCGGTTGCCCATTTGGAGCCCGAGAATGAGGGAGGCATGACTCTCCCTACCATCAACCTCCCGCCGACCTCTTTCCCCTATGTTGCGGTCCTGGCTGGATTTCCCAAACTGAAGAAGAGTCAACAGGAGTCACAGCAAGAGCTACACAATAAATGCCTACATTAGTTTGCTAAGACTGGTGACCTTCCATTGGACCTGGCAGTAATATTATTATGACCTGAAGAGTTCGCTGGATTGGGCCGGGCCCTGTTGACCGGCCCAGTGATCGTGTAATTGTAAATTTTAGAGATCAGCAGCTGGTCCATAATATTCTGTTGGTTGGCCCTAGGGCGCTGGAGTTAGGTTCCTCCTTTTGTGCACTTCCCCTGGGATACGTTTATAGGCCTGCCCACATGGGGACCGTTCACAGGGGAAATTTCCCTCCCCCAAAATTCATAGACCATTCCAAATCTATGATTCCTACCTCTAATTGGTACGAAGTTCTGGATGAAGTGGATTGACTTTTGGGCATCAGCTCCCCTTTTGGCCACACGTTGAAGGAAAGTGTTAAGTTGGGCAGGTTTAAGGAAGGGCTGGCCTTGTCTGAGGTCAATCAGTATAGTAGTGGGCAGAGCGGTAACTCTAAGAGCAGGTCACAGAAGTGGCACCCCCACTTTGGCACCCCATACCACCTTTGTTGATTTAGTTGGGTGCCGTAAAACTTATGAAACTGCCTCTAAAACAACTATGGGCTCCAAATTGGTAGACGGAGATAAGTTGGTTGTTGAGAAAAAGTTTACCCTAGGGGGATTGGTTAAAAATGGTGGAAGGAATCCCGAGGTTGAGGAACTGGCCCAGGCTTTAGGCCCACCCATCTATCCAGCAGGTTGCACGGTATGGGAGGCCAGGAGCAAGCCTAGAAAGCCTCTCAATATAGCCTCATGGAATGTTGCAGGCCTGAGGAACAAGCTGTCCTGCCTAGATTGGGGTAACTTCATTGAACAGTATGATATATGTTTCTTACAAGAAATTTGGATGACACAGACATTTCAGTGCCCAGGATTCGTAGTTTTTCATAAAGCAGCAGTAGGGGGAAGGCAAGGAAGACCATTGGGGGTCATTTCAATTTGGGTTGCTACCCATCTGAGATGTAGGGTTGACCCAGTAGAAGTCTGTTCCAATTACATCCTTTGTCTTTTACTTACTTTTCCCTCCCGCTTAGAACAGTATTTCATCAATGTGTATTTGAGACCGGTCAGTTTGAACCGTAATTCAGGTGTGATGGAACAGCTAGAATAACTTCTTACTACACTCTCAGTGAGTGCATATAAGATAGTGTGAGGTTACTTTAATTGCCAATTTGAGCCTTTGGGTAGGGAGCAAGATAATCCATTGGGCGTGGAAGATGAGATCTGGGCTATCCCAAGGCTTCTGATCTCCCCAATCAAAAAGTGGGCTCCACTGGCCTTACGAATGAATGTGCTCACTCTAAACTTTGCATTACATGCCTGTAATGGGCAAACCAATTCTCACTGCCGGGGACCCACACTTTCAATCATGCTCGGCAAACCTCCTTGATAGATTATATTTTGGTGGATATAAGTTTGTGGCCTTGTATAGTGGATATGGAGGTTAAATTAAGGCAGGGCAGTGATCACAATGTTCGCTCTTTAGAGCTAATGCTTCCTCTCATTAAGGCTACAGGAGTGCAATCTGCCCCACTGGATGATTGGCTCACACTGGTCCCAAACCAGAGGAGAGTTAAATGGAGTGAATTGGAGCAATCATATGTCACTATCAAAGCACTGTATAATTCAGGAGGAGCTGCACTTGATGAATTGTGGAAGGTTACTGGAACAGAAGGTGACACGGGGCAAAGGGCAATAGTGGCCACTGTTCATCAGAGGTTGACAGGCACTCTGGGCAATTTCTTTGTTGCAGAGTCACGTCCCACGGACAGGAGGAAAAGAATCTTTACCTGTGTTGTAGGATGGGCGCTAGTAATCACTCAGTACTCGTAAGATAGACAGATAAGTGGTATTTTATTGATTGTATATAACAGTTTGTGATGGTAGGTGGATATATTGTTATATTCTTGTTCTCCGTATTTTTCCTCCTGGCTGGGGTTTATGGACTTCTTCTTCTTTTTTCCTTTTTCTCTAGGACTCTCGGGAAGCATATGTGGGAAGAAGAAGAATAATCCTGGTAAGTGATTTGTTTTTCTTCTATGTCTCTTCCTGCCTCTGTCTGTCCCTTTTCCTCACTCCGCTATGTCCTGGTCTTTGTGTTTTACTTTTATCTCTTTTCCTCATTTGTTTGTTAACCACTATCTTTCTTTCCTTTTCTTTTCTAAGTGTGGTGACTTCTTGGACTCTTCTCTGTCCCTCGTCTTTTGGTTCTTCTGTCTCAGTACCTCGTTATCCTGTTTCTGCGTGATGTGCCCGTTTACTTGTTTCTATTACTCCGTTAACTTCTCTCTTTTCTTTACTATTTACCTCCTCTTTTCCTTTTCTGCTTTCCTTGTCTATTTCGCTCACTCATTTCCCTCTTGTCCTTTCTTCTTTATGCTCCTCACTCTTCACTCTTCCCTCTTCGTTTTTCCCTTTCTTTTCCCCATTCACCCTCACTCGTGCTCTCTTGTTAATTGTGCCCTTCAACCCTTTGTTTCCCCAATAAACCCTTTCCCTCCCGTCCACCCTAACCCTGCTCAGGAAAGCCCCACGCACCTGCTTCTGCCACGCTTCTCCTGAAGCGTGGTGGGTACTCGCGTCTTGTTCCCCGGAGTCTGTCTCCTTCGTCCACGAATGGGACCACTGGTTTCCTGCTATTCTACTTCTGCCTGCAATCTGTTGACCGTGCGGTCGGCTCTGCACAGCCTGGGGATCTGCTGGACACGCCTGGGAGACTCCTGTCGTCCTCGTCTTCTTCTTTCGTCCCGTCGGTCACCTTCCTCCTCTCCTCACCACTCCCGATTGCGATCTCCTCAGGAAGCGACAGCAGGCCCTTTAAATGCCTGAGTTCCCGCTGGGATGGCCATGGGATGCCGTGATTGGATGAACGAGAAGGTTCATCCGGGTCAGGAGGGGAAGCGGCAGAACAAACACGTGCATTGTGCGGGTCGGCCAAGTCCTGCCCGTCACAGACACTCCCCCTAGAGAGCGGCAGCCGATGACACTCAGGAGACGGATAGCGGGACAAGAAATCAGCATTCTGCAAGAGGCGTCCAGGAGAGTGGAGGACCTTGAAGGAGAAGGGTTGCAATGAAAGAAACCATCTCAGGATACGAGAATTAGAGTCTTTGTTGCGAGCAAGCCAAGTGAGGGGAGCATGATCCGTGAGGAGGGTAAACTTCCGACCTGTAAGATAATAGCGCAGAGATTCCACAGCCCACTTAATGGCCAGACATTCCTTCTCAATAGTGAGGTAGTGGACCTCCCGCGGGAGGAGCTTTCGACTAATATAGAGTACCGGGTGTGTGGACCCATCCACCTGTTCTTTTGATAAGACTGCCCCAAGTCCTACATCAGAGGAATCCGTTTGTAATAGGAAAGGCTCTTGGAAGTTTGGACAACACAACACCGATTTCGTGGTCAGTACCTCTTTCAGATGCTCAAAACTGCTTCGTACAGCATTCGAAAGGGAGGTGAACTTATTGGGACAAGAGTTTTTGAGTAGATTGGTGAGTGGTTCTGCTATTGTGGAGAACTGAGGAATGAACCGCCTATAATACCCCACCAACCCGAGGAATGCTCTGACTTTTTTCTTTGTTCTAGGTATGGGTATCCGTTTGACGGCATCCACTTTTTCAATCTGGGGTCGGACCTTTCCCTCTCCTAAGACATAACCAAGATATTGGATTTCAGGATACCCTAATTTAAATTTTTCTGGGTTAGCGATAAAATGGGCATCACACAATGCCTGTCAAACTTCTTTCACCTGTTCCAGGTGTTACTATATATAACTATGTCATCCAGATATGCGGCTGCGTATTGCTGATGGGGCCGTAAAACCCTATCCATAAGACGTTGGAATGTGGCAGGGGCCCCGTGGAGCCAAAAGGGAGAACTGTGAACTGATAGAGACCCGATGGAGCTGCGAATGCTGTTTTTTCTTTGTCCTCTTTTCTAAACGGGATCAGCCAATACCCTTTGGTAAGGTCGAGTGTGGACATGTATCGTGCTTGACCTAATCTTTCTAGGAGCTCGTCAATGCGGGGCATGGGATACGCATCAAAGTATGTTAGCTCGTTGACACGTCTATAGTCTAAGCAAAATCGAGTGCTCCCGTCTGGTTTTGGCACCAACACCACTGGGGAGCACCAGGGGCTGGCTGGTGGATGGTTCTGTAATACCAGCCCCCAACATCGTTTGGACCTCCTGCTCTATAATCTTTTTTTTTGCTTCTGGAATACAGTATGGGCGTTGTCGGGATATTGCCTCCATCTTGGTTCGTATCGGGTGTTAAACTAGCTGCGTACACCCTGGACGTTTGGAAAAGACATCACTGTATTGCTCTACTACCTGTTTTAGTTGTTTATGATGGGCGTTGGTGAGACTGGGATTTGTTTGTGGTAGGGAGTTCTTAGCAAAAGGCTGTGTGGGAAAAGATAGATAAGGGATTTCGTCAGTGATTACATTGGTGATAAACTGGACCGGGTGCACATCTACATGGTCCTGCCATTTTTTTAATAGATTGATATGATATATCTGTTCTCTACAGAGGCCGTGGGGAAGTGCTAATCTATATGTAGTGGGGTTCACTTGCCCAATCACTTCGTAGGACCCTTGCCACCGGGCCAACAGTTTGTTGTCACAAGTGGGAAGGAGTATTAGGGCTTTGTCCCCTACCTTTAGGCTACGAAGTCACTTTTGGTATCGTACCATTTCTTTTGTTTCTCTTGTGCCTCCCGTAAAGTACTGTGGGCTTCTTCCCACACCGTATGGAGGGTATCCCTCAATTCCCGAGTATACGTCAGGAGGTCTTTCTCTTCCTTATCCGTCTCCTCCCATTGCTCAGCCATCATTTCAAGAAGAGTTCGAGGCAGTCGCCCAAACAGCAATTCAAACGGACTGTGTCCTAGAGATGATTTGACGTGCGTGCGAATAGCATACAGCACGAGGGGCAACTTTTTTTTCCAATCCCTACCTCCCTCAGTGATGCTCTTTCAGAGCAGAGATTTAATTGTCCTATTATATCTCTCTACAAGACCGTCTGTTTGGGGGTGGTATACCGATGTCCTGATCTGTTTTATCCCTAGTGTTTTGCTTACTTCGGCCATTAGCCTAGACATAAAAGGGGTCCCCTGGTCCGTTAATATCTCTTTGGGAAAACCCACCCGGGAAAAGAAATAAATCATTGATTGGGCGATTACTTTTGTGTGCATGGCCGGGAGGGGTATTGCTTCGGGATAATGGGTGGTGTAATCCACGAGCACAAGTGCGTATTGTCGTCCACCTACTGGATGGAGCGAGTGGGCCTATAATATCCATACCTACTCTCATAAATGGGGTTTCTATGACAGGCAGGGGCTGGAGTGGTACCTGCAGGCGGGTAGATGGATTAAACTATTGGCATTTTGGACATTCAGAGCAGTGCCTACGTATATCCCCATATATTCCTGGCCAATAGAAGCGCCGGAGTACCGCCTCCTCAGTTTTCTCCCTCCCGAGATGTCCCTCTCTATTATCCCCGTGAGCTAGTTGCAATACCTGCTGTCTGTGACTTCGGGGAATGATCAATTGTTTCAGCCGCCCCTCGGATGCATTCGGTATTCTATATAGGAGATGGTTTTATATACGGAATTTTTGACCTACCGCCTGTTCCTCGGGGTTCATGGCTTGTTGCCACGCATTTCTCAGGGAGGGATCATCTCGTTGACTCTGTCGAAAGTGCCCGGCTACGGTACACACCTTGCTCGCTACTGCGGGCTATTACTGGGTTTGGTCTCGTTGGTTTGCATGTACTGTTGTCTCGTTGTACCCCTTTTTGTCATCTAGTGAGGGGTACCTTAGGGTCCCGACTTATTCCCACACCTGCTTCGAAGGGTACTTCCTCCCACCAAGACTTAAGAGTGGGCTCCTGGCCTGCTTTTGTTAACAACATGGGAAAATCTGCATAGTCGGTTCCAATGATGATGTCCTCTTCCAGGTGGGGCAGCACCCCCACTTTGAGAGTTTCATTTTCTCCTCTCAACTGTAGGTGAATCTGGGCTACTGGGTAATATTTCTGATCACCATGCACACATGCAATCAAAACCTGTGTCTGGGGTATATCCTGTCCCGGGGCTACCAACTCTTGTCGTATAACGCTTTGGCTACAGCCCGAATCGATTAGTGCGCCTCTTTCCACTCCATTTAGAAGAATAGGGAGAGTGTAGGTAGGTCTATCTCCACCAGCCCAGAAGACTCTTCCTTTGGCTACTCCGATCTCCATGGGCTCCTCCATATCTTTTTTTTGTGGGCAATATATTGCTATATGACCCCACTCGGAGCAATTGTAGCATTGTGGTCCCGTGTGTGGATAGGTGGGGTTATGAGGTAACATGCGCTCTTGTTCCCTTACGGCCTGAGGTCTTGGTGTGGTTCCTCTTGCTACCGTCGGACGTACAGGGGAAGGGACTGGGTGTCTTCTAGGGTTGGCTTTGAAATCCGTACCCCTATGATATGCACAGGCAAGATTAATAGCTGTTTCATTGGTCAGCCCTGGGTGCTGTCTCACCCAGTTACGGGCGGTGCTGGGTAATGCATCCAGAAATTGTTCTAGGACTATAACATCGAACATCTCTTCCCGGGTCTTTTCTGTTCGATGCAACCATCTCCCCGCTGCATGTTGGACCCTGTAGTAGAGTGTGCGGGGGTTCTCCTGCTGTTGCCACCGGGTTTGTCGGAAACGGGAATGGTAATTTTCACTATCTAGTCCTACCCGTTCCAGTATAGTCTTCTTGATATCCTTATAGGGAAGTGTGCCTCTGGGGTTGATCGCCTGGTAAGGGGCTTGTAGGTGGCCGGTCAGTAGGGGTGCGATATACTGTCCCCATTTCTCTTTCGGCCAACTCGCTGTGCTTGCTACTCTCTCAAAGTTGGTAAAAAAGGAATCTGGATCTCCCTGCTCCTGGTACTTCTGTAAGACGCTGCTAGGTACATTGGGATGCACCTTTGTGTGTGCTGTGGTGTCCGTGAGCTTTCCCAGTGCAGTTTCATGTACCAGTTGATTGTTTGCCATTATAGTGGATTGACTCTTGAGAGCGGTTTGTAAAGCCTCTCTTTCCTCCCTCACTTCCTTCATTTGTTGTTCCCACATTAGCTGTATATGTCGCTGTCCCTCAGCTAGTTGCGCAATGACGTCAGCCATGGTGGGTTTCTCTTCCATCTTGACGTGTCCCTCAAATCCCACTTCTGACACCACTTGTTGCAGGATGGGCACTAGTAATCACTCAGAACTCGTCAGATAGACAGGTAAGTGGTATTTTATTGATTGTATATAACAGTTTGTGATGGTAGGTGGATATATTGTTGTATTCTTGTTCTCCGTATCTTTCCTCCTGGCTGGGGTTTATGGACTTCTTCTTCTTCTTTTTTCCTTTTTCTCTAGGACTCTCGGGAAGCACATGTGGGAAGAAGAAGAATAATCCTGGTAAGTGATTCGTTTTTCTTCTATGTCTCTTCCTGCCTCTGTCTGTCCCTTTTCCTCACTCCGCTATGTCTTGGTCTTTGTGTTTTACTTTTATCTCTTTTCCTCGTTTGTTTGTTAACCACTATCTTTCTTTCCTCTTCTTTTCTAAGTGTGGTGACTTCTTGGACTCTTCTCTGTCCCTCGTCTTTTGGTTCTTCTGTCTCAGTACTTCGTTATCCTGTTTTTGCGTGATGTGCCCCTTTACTTGTTTCTATTAGTCCGTGAACTTCTCTCTTTTTTTTACTATTTACCTCCTCTTTTCCTTTTCTGCTTTCCTTGTCTATTTTGCTCACTTGTTTCCCTCTTGTCCTTTCTTCTTTATGCTCCTCACTCTTCCCTCTTCGTTTTTCCCTTTCTTTTCCCCATTCACCTTCACTTGTGCGCTCTTGTTAATTGTGCCCTTCAACCCTTTGCTTCCCCAATAAACCGTTTCCCTCCCGTCCTCCCTAACCCTGCTCAGGAAGTCCCCATGCACCTGCTTCTGCCACGCTTCTCCTGAAGCGTGGCGGGTACTCGCGTCTTGCTCCCCGGAGTCTGTCTCCTTCGTCCCCGAATGGGACCACCGGTTTCCTGCTATTCTCCTTCTGCCTGCAATCTGTTGACAGTGCAGTCGGCTCTGCACAGCCCAGGGATCTGCTGGACACGCCTGGGAGACTCCTGTCGTTCTCGTCTTCTTCTTTCGTCCCGTCGGTCGTCTTCCTCCTCTCTTCACCACTCCAGATCGCGATCTCCTCAGGAAGCGACGGCAGGTCCTTTAAACGCATGAGTTCCCACTGGGATGGCCATGGGACACCGCGATTGGATGAACGAAAAGGCTCATCCGGGTCAGGAGGGGAAGTGGCAGAACAAGGAGGTGCATTGTGCGGGTCGGCCCAGTCCGGCCCGTCACAACCTGGTTTAATAGCCAGTGAATGACCATGGTGCAGACATGCACCAAAGTACAACAAAATGCCCAGGGCCGCCCCCTCTGCACCAGCAAAGGAAAAAATACAAATTTAAGGTGCCCAGAGCCCTCCCGACCAGCAACCTGCCTGACTCTTCCTCTGAGGCTGTCTTCTGCCTGAAAAAAAAAATTGAAAATAATAGAGAAAAGTGAAAAAAAAAGAAAGAAGATGACACTTACCTGCAGTTCTGGACGCCTGCAAAAGCCCCCACCAGCCTGAAGAACTCTTCCCGCAGCATGGCTTCACCGGCGTCTGTCTTTCAAGTTGGAAAAGAAGTGCACTAGTGGCATCCAGTGGCCAAAGTCGGTACTGCACCCTATTTCAATCTTAAAATGGAAAAACAAGCTTTGTTGAAAAAAAGTGACAGCAACACCCCAGAGAGTGACTGTGCCAGACCAGCAGCACGCCCGCGGAG
Organism: Pleurodeles waltl; assembly: GCF_031143425.1. Lineage (NCBI taxonomy): Eukaryota > Metazoa > Chordata > Amphibia > Caudata > Salamandridae > Pleurodeles > Pleurodeles waltl. Next base: position 492,270,696 of record NC_090440.1, read on the forward strand.
GAAAACAGTGCAGAAGACAGAAACGGCGCAGAAGATGGAAACAACACTGCACAGGGAAGGAGAGGACCGCAGCTGTCGCAGCCAAGCTGCAACGGTGAGGAATGGACGTAAGTGCTCCGTGAGGCACAAAGAGAGCGCGCATGAACTGCGCAGCCCCTGGCGGGCGTCCGCTGCCACTGCCGAAAGAACGCCACATGCCCCAGAAGTGATGGACATCACCGCAGGACAAGAAAGGGACATGCCAGGCATTACCATAGGACGCCCAGAAAAGAGACTATGTCACATGCGCAGAGAGCTGAGCCAGAGAACGTGACAACTAAGGCAGCGCCTGCGAAATTGGAGAAAGCACCCGAGAGCGTGACGTAACGCACGGGACAAGAGGCCGTGCCAGCCGGCCTTTCAGCAACACAAGATGGCCACCGTTGGCCCATCACACAGGAGGTCATCAGAAGCGACCAACCCTGTAAAGCACACCCAGGTTCAAGCAAGACCTAGTGCCAAGAAAGCACTGCCTTGAGGCACAAGCACTGCGCCCTCAAGTGAAGAGGAAGCGGAAAAGAAAGTGACCCTCCGTCACTGCCCTGCAACGGGCCAGAGACTCAGCAAGGAGTGTCCTCCCCCACACTGCCTCAAGACGGAGTCGGCAGTGACTCGCAACAGGCAAGAGGAGAGTCGCACAAGGAGTGTCCTCCCCCACACTGCCTCAAGACGGAGTCGGCAGTGACTCGCAACAGGCAAGAGGAGAGTCGCACACCCCAAGTGGCACGATGCCACCCAGCAACACTGAGAAACGCCTAGTCCTTGGACAGGACAGGACCTTCTAAAGGTCCACACAACAAAGGAGAAGAAAGCGTGGCGCGGCACCACACTATGAAGAAGGAAGAAAGAAGATTGTGTGACATCACCTGTCACACTGCAACACCTGACGACCACAGAAGAACAAGAACGGAAGATCAACAGGGTGGAGAGTTGGAGGACTCATGCAACAAAGAAAGAGTGCACCCACAGACAAGACCGCCACAGGGGTGCGGGGACGTCACTGGAGACAGCTCAGCGGGAGTACCAAACGTAAGACGCCATGCACGAACCGCGTACTTGCCCCACGCTTCACAGTATGACCGTCCAAGCCACCTGTCACCGGCTGCTTAAAGTAGATGGCATCACTGCCAGCATCTGCACATGAGGAAAAGAAAGACTGCACTAGCTATGGTGAAGTCCCTCCAATCACCCTCACTCCAGCAACATCACTTGTCGTCCAGGTCTCCGAATGGCAAGCACCATCATTGCCATGTGCATCACGGTATACATCAAAGGAGCAGTTAAACAACCAGACTGGAGTCTTACACCTCTGCTTTAATGCTCTGAAGAACCAGTCAACCAATGACCAACTGCTCGCCCTGACTGTATCCTGCTCTCGGTGACAAGAGCAAGTCGTGACCTAGACCCATCTACCCCTGCAATTGCACGAGCGACTAGGCTGCGGCTCCTAGGAGGTCTTGCAGCTGCCCTATGTGGCACACAAGCAGCCCCAACGCAGACCACAAGCAGTCCCGTGACAACCCAGACAAGGGGCCTCTCAAGCTTGAGGGAGGACTGGACATTGCCCCACCGATGAAGACAAAGAGACAAACAGGGCTGTGCATTGGAGACTCCAACAGGTCACAGCACACCAAGACTGTCTTCAGTGAATTAACATGACACCAACTAGACACCCGCCTGGCAACGTGATAGACAATTGCCCTGAGTCCGTATGAGAGCCCGCATGCACCTGATCCATGTCGGCAAGCGCCCTGACCACGGAACATCCACCCTTGTGGTTGCACGAATGATTTGGCCATGGCTCCTGTCGGAGAGCCTGCAGCGGCCGGGAGATGGCCCACACGCAGCCCAGCACAGTCCATGCGAATCCCGTGGCAAACCCATCGAAAGGGCCTCGAGGAAGTTCCATAGTGAAGAATCCAAAACCGAGAGGTGGTCTGGAACCAGCTTTGCCATCAGAGGGTCAGAACATACAAAGGCTTCAGAGGAGGACCTCATGCCATCACAGATGTCATCCGTCTTCAAGGGATTGGCCTTCGTGAAGCCAGGATGTCTCGGCAAGCAGATTCACAGTAGACTCCACCAACGCTCGTGATGCACCCAATTCAGGTGATGCACCCAATTCGAATGACGCACCCAATTCGAATGACGCACCCAATTCGAATGACACACCCAATTCGAATGATACGCCCTATTTGAACAAATTGAACTGTAAACACCACCAGCCTCGCCACAAGTGCCCACAGGACTGAAGCACGGTGCATCAGTGGACACTTGTCCAACCATCTGACTGTCAGAGTCCGGATTTCTTCCACACTGTGTTCGTGCCCGGCTGTGACTGGTTAAATCATGAACTCATGCAGAAGGATCCGGGTGCTCCCAGCTGCACCTGCCCACGGCAATCCTGCGGCCTGCCTTCTTGAGGCCGAGAGACTGATGGTGGTGTTTTTGTTACTCTGTTTTTTTCTCTTTCAGGTCGGACTTTGTTTTTGTTCCTCGAAGTTTTGGAGGAATGTAGTGTCCTGCTGGACACATTCTAGTGTTTGGCCAGCCTCTCTGCTGAAGGCTGGCCTCCCACATACACCCCACACCCACCCAACACAGGCGTCACCGGTCAGGTGACCCTGGCAATAAAAGGGGCCGGGCGCACTTGCCCAGGAGCAGTTATCCCGACCATGCCACTGTGTCTGTGTGACTTATTCTAGTAGCATGAGGGCCTAGGGCCCCAACACTACACAGCTAAGCTCTCTCTCTCTCTTAAAGGCTTTAAGATCTAAAGATAGTGGTGCAATCCATTTCGCTAGGGCAGCCTACAAACACACTGTTAATTCTGCAAAAGAGATTGGGAACAAGACAAGTGGGAGTCTCTGCTTACTGCTCTCAAAAATAAGAATTTCAAAGCATTCAAGTGCATAGTAGCCACTGGTCACCCAGACTCATGTTCCTGGAATAAGAACAACATATTCGCGGACATATGGAAAGAACATTTTCATTTCTTGTATGGAGAGGGAACGGTGCTGGAAGATTGAGGTGGAAGAGAAATTGAAGCAATTAGACATGAGAGGATCCTATCATACCAAGGTCAGGGGGAGATTTCAATTTTATAACCATTGAGGACGTTGAGAGGGTCATCAATTCAATTGCCCCAGGGAAGACACCAGGAATGATACAATTCCAGGGGACCTCTTTTGGGCAGTCTCCGAACATTGGGGACTGTATATAGCCATGGAGGGGATGCCTATTCCATATACGTGGTTAGGAGCAGAGATTATTGCTGTTTTACAAAAGGGTCACCTCTGTTACAGGCCTATTAGTCTGATTGACGTTCTTCAAAAAATCTTTTCTAGAGTAATTTTAGAGAGGTTACATGACTGGATGGAGGACGTGGCTGTTCTTAGTCCATTTCAAGCAAAGTTTCGCAAGCATACCTTGACCATTGACCACATTTGTAGGCTACCTCCTTTGTATTGGAATTACATTGTTCTGACAGGAGGTAGTTTGTATTTGATTTTTGTTGATTTACCCTCTGCCTTTGATGTGGTCCCTAGAGACAAACTCTGGCACGTTTTGGCAAACTTAGGGGTTCCTCCCTATTTGTGCCTCATTTTACAAAGACTCCATGAAGGCAACTTCATGCAGGTCCGCTGTGGCCAACTAGGAGAGCTCTCAGATCCTTTCCCCGTTTAAAAAGGGGTACGACAGGGTTGTGTGCTGACAACCACATTATTCTCTTTGTACGTTAACAGGTTAGTTGACTGCTTGTCAGCCATACTAAATGATGCTCTGAAGTTAGCGAACGTTAAGGTCCTAGCTCTTATGTTCGCTGATGACACCCTTTTAATCTCAAAGACCCCTACGAGAATCCAACTGGTACTCAGTAGCTTCAACTCTTTTTGCAGGGAAAGGGGCCTAGAAATGAATGGGAGCAAGAGAAAATTAATGATTTTGAACATTGCAAAGACGTCACGCTCCAGTCCTAATTTAAAAAGGATTCCATTAGAGAGGGTCTCTCAATCTTTGAATATCTAGGGATTACTCTCTGTAGGCATATGGGCTAACTTTTTTATATGGAAAGACTGAGGATGGGCAGGTTTGTGAGTGGGCTCTCAAAGGTGCACAGGGGGTCACTGTTCAAGCCAGTTAGCCCCACAATTGAGATCTACAGAAGGTAATCTGTACGCGCGGCCATGTATGGGGCCGAGCTATGGGGACATAAGCCACTGACATAGTTTATTAGTATTGAGAATAGGTTTATACAACAGCTGTTGAGCCTTCAACCAGTACCCCTGTGTTGCCCCTTCGTTTGGATTTGGGTATGAGACCTCTAGTAGAGGATATTAGACTTAGGCCTATACTCTTTTGGCAGAGAATCTGGGCTACTCTGGATCTAAATTCCTATAGATGTGCCCTTGAGGAGGTTCTAGGGATTGTCAGGGTGGATCAATTGCCTTGGCTGAGACATGTCAAGATTACTCTGGAACAGATGGGGAAGCGCCATCTGTGGGAGAACCCGGGAGAAGCTAGTCAAGCCATCCCACAAGTTGAACTCACTAAGGCCCATATATATACTTTTTTATCGCCGCATGTGTGCTGCTTTTTCACGCAAAAACGGCGCAAATTTACAAAATACAATTGTATTTTGCAGGTTTCCGCCACTTTTGCTTAAAAAAATGACGCAAATGCGGCGCTAAAAAAGTATAAATATGGGACTAAATGTTACAGGGATTATACATTTTGTTGTTGTTGAAGGTGCATTCCCTAGGCAACTTGCCCTTACGATTCTTATATTTTAAGAATTCTTATTGTTTGGAATGATGCCTTGATGTAATCCAGCCAGCTCTGGCGAGAAAGTTATGTATACAGTTTAGGCATGGTAGCCTCCCAATTGGTTCCTTCACAAGTAAGCGGAGTCAGAAGGGACGACTGATGGTGGACAGTCTGTGCCCATCATGTGGACAGGGGGAAGAGACAGAGGTGCATGTTCTCTTCTTTTGTCCAGTCTATAGGAGGTATAAATCTGCATGGATAATCTCAGTCTGTCGCAATCTTGGATTTACTCGCTGCTCTGAGGCACTAACAGATTTGAGGATGATTACTGACCAGCTTAGTCTCTCTGCTGTCCCTAGTTATTTATTCACGGTTTGGTGCATAAGGAAGATGGTGGTGGGCTGATATGAACCCTGATATATATTCGTCTATGGCTTGTACAACATTTTGATTCTTATCTAGTAAATTATTTCCATGCATGTTGCATTCGGAATTTATGGTATGCATAATATTGTTTTTTATTTAACGATGGAGGTTGGTGCATGATGCATCTGGCTTTAGAATGAGCTGGAATATCGGGCTTTTAGAACATTGTCTCCAGGATTTATGTTAGTCTTGGTATTGCTATATGCTTAGATTAATTTTCCAGGAGTAGGTGGTCAACGTAGCATGTTATGGCCTCTCCTAATTGTAAACGTTGATGTCTTTTTTTCAACAGCAGTTGTTTTTTATAGGGAAGGTTTTAGATAGCCTCGTTCATTTTATTGTGCGTGGTTTTTCATTGACTTGATTTATGTAAATGTTATTTGTTGTTTTCTTTGCCCTTTTATGGCCTGGAGTGCCACAATAAAGTATTGTTGCTTATATATTTCACCGTTTTTTAGCATGATCTTAGTAAAATACAAATCCCATCACCCCATGGTGACCAGAACTACCCGTGAAGGAGATGCTTCTGTGTTATGTAAGCGTAAGAAAAAGTAAAAGAAGTGAAATACGTGCCAGTCACGCCAAAAGCCTTGAGCCATTAAAAAGACACATAGCCAGACAAGAGCATTCAGTAGTGGTGACCGATGAAAGCACCGTTCTGAAAAACCAAGGAGTAGAAATCACTCTATGATGCCTCGGGTGGCTGCAAAACTTTTCAAGTTACGCAAGGGCTGAAAACACCCTGCAAGTGGCTAACTGAAGCCTCAAAGTAAAGGCAAACTATGTTTTTTCTAATGGTCCAGAGGTTAGATACTAATTCCCTCATTTAGTCTTTGCACACTTGGATTAACTCAGGTTAACTGTGGTGATTAGAGCACTCCAAGACATCGACAAAGGACACCATTCCCCAGGCACTTGCTGAAGCTATAGCAAAAAATATTTTTTAACTTGAAACCAAATTATAATTATCAAAAAGTATGCACTGAAGGTCAGCTTTTGAGGTTCTATCCTTTTGTCTCCTATTTTCGATTCAACTCAGGTCAAAAGCGACATTACTGACCTTGGGAGCCATGTATATATCAATACATCCCATTTGAAGTGGCTAAAGAAAACAAAGGTAAACGCTAGTGAAAGGGTGATACAGCTATATATTGACTACGGACAATACATTTGTGGTAATATTTCCTCATTGTTAATCTTTTATAGCCCTTCCCAGTTCATTGCCCTTAGGAGACCCTAAATTGAAACAGGTTGAAACGCGTCATTATTGCAAACTTTGGAACTGATTCAAATAGTCTAGTTGAGGAGCCAATTCTCGATGAACTCGATTCTCTCCCTTACAATAAGGTGTAGATTCAACCCCTTGTTTTGCTTTGAATAAAGGGGATGGAAACTAGCGCGATTAGCATTATCCCTTACTTAGGTCTTTTGCAATGTATTCAACTGCTTCACAATCACACAGTAGTTTATTTTATGTATCTTGTACTGATGTTTATTTACATGTATTTAGTAGATAGGATGTTTCACAAAAAGTATGAATATTGTGGGGTAAACATGTAAATTGAGAAGGTTTGATTATGCCCTATGAGTATATGATGAATGTATAGTTTTCTTGCATAAAGCTAATGATTGTGATGCTAAGTCAATGGTGAAAAAACAGTTTGATCATGTTAATTAATTCCATTATCATATGGTAAATAATTTGTTGAAAACTCTTTCAGACACTTTGTGGTTACTTTTTAAAAGTGGCTTGTTTAGAACTGTGACTTAAAATCCTACTTTACCATTACAGAGAGTTTTACATTACAATTCTTAACATTCCTATGTTCCTAATTGATACTTAGGCCCTCATTATGACACTGCTGGTAAGTTCCACTTACAGCCATGCCGACTGCCGCCAACATAACGCCTCGGCGGCGGCTTACAGCTACCCATATTATGACCCACGCATAGCAATCCGTCACTATACAGCCACACAGACAAGTCCGCCAGCCCAAAGGTCAGTGATAAACTGGCTGTACTAAAACCCACACCATTACTCCAACAGAACTACGCCCACAACATTATGACCCATGAATCACTGCAGCGGGCATTCAATGGCGGTAAACCATTGGCGGTACATACTGCCGCGCTCAGAATGGACACCCACAGACAAAACAACACTACATTGGTTAATTCAAACTACACACACCTGATAATGTCATAGACGCACCACACCCACACCACTATGAAACACACACCCACATTACCTACAACCCTTTATGACTCAAAATAATTGACAACAGAGAGAGAGAGAGAGACACCAAGAGCACCCACAGAACCAGAGCCATAGAACACCATCACCATTACACCATCCACGCACCTTACAGCACACACTCCAACATATCACCCCACACACCCGCACACACACCACTCACACTACACCCATGGCACCACAAAGACACCCCAGGTTCTCAGAGAAGGAGCTAAGGGTCATGGTGGAGGAAATCATCCGGGTAGAGCCACAGCTATTCAGATCACAGGTGCAGCAGACATCCATTGCTAGGAAGATGGAGCTATGGCAGAGAATCGTGGACAGGGTCAGCTCCGTGGGACAGCACCCCAGAACAAGGGATGACATCAGGAAGAGGTGGAACAACCTACGGGGGAAGGTAGGTTCCGTGGTAGCAAGACACCAGATAGCTGTACATAGGAATGGCTGTGGACTCCCACCTCTTCCCCCACAACTAACAACATGGGAGGAGCAAGTCTTGGCAATACTGCATCCTGAGGGCCTGGCAGGAGTAGCAGGAGGATTGGACTCTGGTAAGTTAACTCTTTACTACTTTAACCTCTCCTACCTGCATGTCATCACATACCCCCACCCCTACCCTCACCCCATCACCCCACCACCTCACATACACCCCACCATCACAACCCTCCCATCCCAATACCAAGCCCTGCATGCACCACCAATGCATGGACATCACTCACAGCCCTACATGGACACCCATCACTTAAGCATGCACATTAGAGAGAATCACCTAGCACACAAAATCACTACTCACACAAGACAAAGCTGACAGGGCCATCACAACCATACAGGGCAACACACCCATGCACAAGATGTCACACGCAGAAACAATAACACTGCATTTACAGCCCCACAGGTCCTCCACCCAACATCACCGTAAAGGAGGTGCCAGCAACATCCAGTCCCCCCACAGAAGTGGCCCACAGTGAGGACAGCAGCTCTGGACACCTGGATCTGGATGACCAACCTGGCCCATCAGGGATCTCCGGACAGTCGGTTACCCAGGCACAGTCCCATTCTACCACAGAGCCTCCCCCCTCAGGAAATACCAGCACAGTACCCACCCAGTGGGCCCATACCTCTGTCCCCAGGACACGTCAATCAGCAGTGTGTCAACCACTACAGGGACCCCAGGCAACCCCACAAACACAGGGCGATCAGGGACCTGGGGTCAGTGGCAGTGGGCACACGGTTCAGAGGACAGAGGCACAGGACAACAGGGAAACTGGGAGGACTGCTGTGAGAGAGAGGGAGGACAGGCCCAGGGAACCGACTGTCCAGGAGGCACTCACCAACATACTGGGAGCATACCACCATTCCCAGGAGACGATGGGCCAGATACTGGACAAGTTGCTGGAGACCCAGCGGCTGCAGGAGGGACAGTACCTGGGGATCAGGGGCGACCTGAAGGACATCAACACCACCCTGGTCACTGATGCAGGGGTGCTGACAGACATGGCCAACAACATGAGGGAGGCAGTGGAACACCACCAGGCCCCTGACACTAGCCACACGATGAACAGCCCTCATCCTCCACTGCCGCTAGTGGACAGGAGGCCCCGCCACAGGACCAACAGGCTACCAGCACCCCACCCCGTGCAGAAGGAGAACCACCACGCAAATGTTCCCTGCGATCCAGGCAGAAGCCAGAGAGCATTGCCAAGACCCCCGCCAAGATATAGGACTCTCATGATTGTCACCCTTGTGTCCCACTCTGTCACCCTGTCCACTTTGAACTGCCATTTCTCCCCTTCCTATGCCCCCTTGGACAATGCACCTGTAATACAAATATACAGGACTCTATCCTAGACTTTCCTCCACCATCACCCCAGCCCATTGCACATACCCCTCTTCTTATTAGCACTTAAATTAACACCCTTTGAAAAAATACAAGTATGGAGAATGTCAAATGATTTAACTATGTATTTGTTTAAGAAGGTTTAAACACTGCAGTACAGCTGTACAGTAATGTATACATAGGAATGACCTGTAGTTGGCTGCAGTCAACACACCAGGTGCCAGAGTGGGGCACAGATATCTGGAAATAGAGATGCCAAAGGGTACAGGAAGTGGCCATAGAATTGGGAGAATCTGCCTGCCATGTACAATGTCAAATACAAAACTGTCAATGCATAGTAAAGTTACAGTGTCTTACTTGTGTGTCACTGGAAGTACTGTCTTATAATAGCTGCTCTGTTGTCCTCATTCTCATCCTCTGCCTCCTCATCTTCACTGTCTACAGGGTCCACTGCTGCCACACGACCATCTCCAGCCTCACAGCTCTGTGATTGTGGCCCTGTCCAGTCTACAGGTGAGGATAATGTGCCTGTCCTCCATTGTTGCCAAGTCCACCAGGGGTCTGTACACGGGGGGATGTCTCCTTCTCCTATTCATCAACAGCAGTTGTAATCTAGGGTGCAAAATGTTGAGCAGCTGGTCAGTGTTCCACATTTCTCAACAGTAAATTGCATTGCATGTTGTGACTGTAACAGTATATTGTTGGATAGGCCGAAATGGTGCCTAGGTGTACTGTGACACAGTTAGGTGCCATGGCCTGCCCCCCCACCTCCTCTGAAATGCCGTCCGCCTGTCCTGTGTGGATGGGCATGTGGAAATGAGATAATGCCGCTGACGTTGTGCGCCGTTGCGGGAGGTGGTCGAGTACCGCCGTACAACTCATTGGTTGTCATTGGGCCCTATGGGTTACAGTGGCCAATGGTGATGTACACCGGTGCTGACGGTATGCACTACCGCGGACGTGACCGCCATTTTCTATCTGTTCACTCACTTGCTGTTGGAAAATGGGTTATTGGTAAGGGCAGGTAAGTACCTACACCTGCAATAGGCCACTAACCTCCACTTAGGTCCTGTCAGGTCTCAGTAAATTAAACCCAGCTCAACCCTTGGTAGCTTGGCAACGAGCGACAAGACTTAACTTAGGAGACAAAGTGTAAAGCATTCAAATATCACAAAATAGTAATTAAATAAAACACAGGGAACAGTTTAAAAATCCAAAATCAATTTATAAAAATAGGAAATATTTTTAGCTTTAAAATGACACCAAAATAAATAAAATCGGATAAGGGGAACCAGAGATATGGATTTTTCAAGAACTATTGCTTTCTAGCGCATAGGAACAAAAAGCGCCAATCTGGTCATCTGGTCGCACTTCGACCGGGACAAAGTCAAAGTTTAAGGCCGACCGTGATGGAGCCCAGCTCGGCTACAGCCCACCGGAGGCCTTTGTCAAAAGTTTATATTAGGATTTAGACGTTTTTCTGGAGATTTTCTTCATCGGGACGAACCTGGCAGTTCAATCCGACCTCCTGGAACTCTTCCTCGGATACGTGTCACGGGAGCACTAAGGGGGAGATTTTTACCTTCGGACTTAGTTGTTTTTTCGAGGTGAAAATCCTTTGACCGGGGCAAACCTGAATCTTGATCTGACGTCCTCGGAGCCCTCCTCAGATACGCTGGCTGGGAGGTCCCGGTCAACTTCCTACATTCGGACTTAGGCCCTCATTATGAAAATGGCGGTCCGTTCCGCTCCACCGGCAGTGGCGGTAGAAACCACCAACAGAGGAGCGGGCCGGACCGCAAAAATAATGAAGCAAATGAAACACAGGCATCCCGCGAACCATCCACCGCCAGGAGAGGAGTGCCGCCGACGATGGCAGAGTCCGCCCACAGGCCGTCGGAAAGGCCCAACCTGCCCATCAAATTATAAACCAACCTTCCTCCGCCAGTCCCGGGGCGGGAACCACTGCCACACAAAGCCAGGTGGAAATGAACCAAATATAAGGAATCACGCACTGGAGTCCCACAGAATGTGCTGCGGCAGCCATGGATAGAGCGCTGCAGGTCATGCCAGCCCTGCTCCTTGCCATATACCTCCACGACCGAGACCGCCGACGAGGACGACAACGGTAAGTACTGCAACCTACGAAACAAGGGAGGAAAGGGCACAGTTACACACGCACCCACGCCACCCACCCAGCAACGCCCCCAACCCTTCACAGCAGCACAATTCATACAACCCACAGCAAGAGGTACCTACCCGACACAAGTCCAATCTAACTTGACCATAGTACATACAAATGCCCCACACCCATAACAAATGAAACAAAAGACCAGGGTTCAAAGGCGTGCAGCCCAAACACAGGCCACACAGAAACTTTAATATGAAGCTCAACAAGCCAAACAGTCTAAACAGTGCCAATGGCCAGTCCATACGTCGACAATTGCAATGGGCCACAATGGGCCCAACCTGACTCCCACAAGTGCATGGTAGTCCACATCATGGGCCACCATATGGGTACCAAGGCACCTCACGGAAGTGGGGCTGGGGGTGGTGGGGGTGGGGTTTTTAGACGCGGGTGGGCCTTAGACATATGTTTGAGAGGTGGAGGGGGTGTGGGCTTGTCCTTTGAAGGGGGTGGGGGCTTTTTGGAACGGGTGGAACCAGATGGCCTAGGCTCAGTGTGGGCCTTTTTACTATCTGGGGAAGGGGCCTGGGAATGTGAAGGGCGGACAGGGGTGGGCTGTGATGTGGAAGGAGCAGAAAGGGCAAGGAGGTGGGCACGTTTGGGGACAAGACTGGGTGAGCCAGTGGGTTGGAAGAGGTCAGCATGGGAGAGGAATAGTTTCTTTGGAGCAATTGGGGTGGGCGTGGATGAGGGCGTAGGAGTGGAGGCAAAGGGAGTGGATGTATGTGGTGTAGGGGTTCGTGTAGTGGGTGCAGGTGACTGCTCAGTATGATGTTGTGTGTTGGATGTCTGATGGGTGGGTGTCTTGGTGTGTTTGTGTGTTTTTGGAGGGGGGATGGACACAGTGGGAGAAGACAGATAGCTAGTGTGGATGTATGTTGTGTGGGTGTCTGCAAGTCTGGTGAGTGTGCTGCATGTGTCGACTACAGTAATGGTGGTGAGTGCAGGTGTGGTGTATGGGATGCATGTATGGCTGTCTGCTATTGTGGTGAGTGCAGGAAGAGGAGCAGCAACAGTGAGTGAAGGTGCAGTGCATGAGGGTGTGCATGTAGAGGGGACAGACAGGGAGACAGAAGAGGTGGGCACACTGGGGGCAGTGGATGTTGTTGTGTGTGCAGGTGTCTGTTGGCTGTGTGAATGCTTGTGGTGGGAGGTGTGGTGCTTGTGTTTTGAAGTGTGCTTCTTGTGTGTTGATGTGCTTGACTGGGTGTATGAATGTGTGACTTGGACTGGTGAAGGGAGTGGGGTGCTGGAAGGGGTAGAGGAGTTTGGAGGGGGGACGGAATGGCCAGGGAAACTGGCTGCCGTGCGAGAGGAGGCCAGAGTCTGAAAAGAGCTCTGTAGGGCTAACACGGCACCATGAATGCCATCCAAATAGGAATTAGTCTGCTGCACCTGTGATGCTTGCCCCTGGATGGCATTGACGATGGTTGTCTGCCCTACAGAGATGGTTCTCAGGAGGTCAATAGCCTCCTCTGTGAGGGCAGCAAGGCTGACTGGGCCAGGGGAGGAGGTGCCTGGGGCGAAGGAGACTCCCACCTTTCTGGGTGGGCGGGCAAGGGCAACTCAGTGAGGAGAAGAAGGGAGGGCGGTGATGGAATGGGGGGTGGCGGAAGATGTCACAGTAGTGTTGTGTGCACTAGGGTCTGCCACCGCTGGGCAGCCCCCATCGTTGGAGGTATCGGAGTCACTACCTCCTGTGGTAGTAGCCTCCCCCGTGGAACTCCCCTCGCCCTCCCATCCACTGGTCCCTTGGGCATCTGTTGTCTCTGCCTCCCCACTTGCCGGTGCCTCAGCTCCCTCGCCTGATGTTGATGATGTACCAAACCAACACAAGAGAACAGGGATGGGGAGACAAAACAGGAGAGACACTTGTAAATAGCTGAATGCAGGTACATAATGGCCAGACTTACACCCACCCAGAAGACACACCCAACAGGCAGCACCGTTCACTATGCCCATGGCCATGCCCCTCACTACTGACCAGAATACTGCTCTACACCCATCCCCTGGACTACCTAAGGAGGTGACGTGTGGGAGACCTGACAAAGGCACCCCTACACCCCTTGGGGAGCATAAAGTAGATGGACACCAGTGAAAGTCCTAGTTCTAAGCAGCATGAACCCTAATGCACACCCAGACATCCTTCCAGACTGAAGTATGTGAAATGAGTACTCACCCCCTTGTGACTGCTGTGCAGCCTTCAGGCGCCCATCCAGGTCTGGGTAAGCCACCACCAGGATCAGTCCCATGAGGAGGGTCATTGCCCGACAGGCACCCCTTCCACATTGGGAGGACTTCCCCAGCTGGGCTCCACTGATCTTTCGCGCCCAGCGCCGCAGGTCCTCCCACCTCTTTCTACAGTGGGTGCTCCGCCGGTTGTAGACCCCCAATGTCCGCACCTCCTTGGCGATGGCATGACAATGTGCTCTCTTCTGGTGGGCACTGACCTAAAAGGGCAACACAGAAATGGAACACAGAGGTCAGCACTTGCACGATAGGAACAGCTGGCTATTCGTCCACTATGGGATGGGATGGACAGTACTCTCAGACTTACAGGACAGTTGCACGCAGCATGCCATGCACCATGGGCCATTCAGGCTCAGAGGTGCACACATGTGTCCAATCAACACCATCCATTACACACACACAGTGCCCCACCAACGCAGACTCACCTGTACCTTTGGCCGTCCGTACAGTTTCACGTACAGGGGCAGGACCACCTTCAAATAGCTTCTCCAGTTCCTCCTGGGTGAAGGCCGGGGCCTTTCCCCTGCAACAAGAGGCACATCCATAGCCAGAGGCAGGCCACAGCAGTACACAGAGTGGAGTACCTGTCCGCATGAGATCAGGGAGTCAACTGATCAAACGATGACGAACGCGCGTACGTTCCGTGGCGGTATGCACCGTCACCACCGGCGGCGATCATGATACGCCAGGATTACCCATTGGCATCCATGTTAGCCAATGAGGGTGTAAGCAGCTGTAAACACCGCCTTACGCTGTGACGTCAACCGCTAGCAGTATGAGCTCACTTCCACAACTAAAGATCCAATCTACAGTGGACAGACATTTTGCCATCACCTACGCATCTAGAATTAATTACTACTCACAAATGCAGGCCCTACTAGCCACATGAAGCACCTAGGCCTCTGTCCATTCAGTGTAGTAGCACACATGAATTACTCTGTTCCCTCCTTGTGATGTACATGTACATCTGTCAGGTAGCAGTTATTGTCGAGACACTACAATGAACAATGCAGTGCACAAATGATGACAAGTGTGCCTATGTATGTGTGTTCATCACTCCTTTTTGTAACCCCTCGTAGCTACTGACCCTTGTGGCGAGGAAGGGCACCATCAATGTACAGACCACTTGTGGATATGGGGACCATGGTGGAGCGTCAGATCATAATCACATACTCACACGTGCAACTATTCAGGACCTTTGTGCATTACTGGATCCTGCACTAACTCCGGGAAATCGTAATCAGCATGCCATTCCAACTGAAGTGCAGGTGCTCTCCACACTCCATTTCCTGGCCACAGACTCATTTCAAGTGACAGTGGGCATGGGTTCTGGTTTTTCACAGCCAATGTTCAGCATGGTACTGACAAGATTTCTGAATGCATTTGCCCGACATCTGCAGTCCTCTGTGAGGTTTCCACAAAGTGCTGACCTACCTGCCATCAAGTCTGAATTCTATGCCTTTGCCAACATACCCCATGTGATAGGTGCCATAGATGGCACCCACATACCGATCATCCCCCCAAGAGTGAGTGAACAGGTGTACAGAAACAGGAAGAACTTTCACTCCATGAACATCCAATTGGTTTGTACTGCAGACCAGTACATTTCCCCTGTGAATGCCATGTTCCCAGGCTCAGTTCATGATTTCTTTGTGTTGAGGAACAGTAGTGTACCACAGAAGATGGAACAACTAAAAGAGGACAGAGGGTGGATCATAGGTAAGGGGGCCTGTCAGTAACTGACACATTGGAGAAGAACAGCCTGTCTGACTAAGGGTCATACCAATGACTACTCTGTATTGCACCATTTTCTAGGTGATTCTGGGTATGCAAACTTGCGTTAGCTCCTGACACCAGTGAGGAATCCCAGGACGGATGGAGAGAGGAATTACAATGAGGCTCATGGAGGGTAATAGAGCGAACTATAGGTCTCCTGAAGGCTAGATTCAGGTGTCTACATATCTCTGGGGGGTCCCTGGCCTATGGGCCTCATAAGGTGTGTAGAATAGTGGTGGGCTGCTGCATGATGAACAACGTGGCAGTGAGACATTCTATCCCCCTCCTGGAGGTGGAGGGTGCTGTAGGTCCTGATCAGCTACCTCAGAGAGGTGAGGAGAGTGATGGTGATAATGAGGAAGGGGAAGATGTCAATTCCAGGAACCAACTGATACAAGCTGTGCGTCGAGTTTTTCGCCGCAGAAGGAGTCGAGTTGCAAGAGAGAAGTCTTTTTGGTCCTGAGACTTCAGGGAACAGGAGGCAAGCTCTATCCAAGCCCTTGGAGAGCACTTCTGCAGCAAAGCAAGAGACAGCAGGGCAACAACAAGGCAGCAGTCCTGTGTAGAAAGCAGTCAGGTGAGTCCTTTAGGCAGCCAGGCAGTTCTTCTTGTCAGGGTGCAGGTTCTGGTTCAGGTTTCTTCTCCAGGAAGTGTCTGAGGTGGTAGGGCAGAGGCCCTGTTTTATACCCAAATGTGCCTTTGAAGTGGGGGAGACTTCAAAGAGTGGAGGACAGTTCAATCCTGTCTGCCAGGGTCCCAGTAGGGGGTGTGGCAGTCCTTTGTGTGAGAGGAGGCCCTCCACCCTTCCAGCCCAGGAAGACCCATTCAAAATGCAGATGTATGCAAGTGAGGCTGAGTACCCTGTGTTTGGGGTGTGTCTGCGTGAATGCACAAGGAACTGTCAACTAAACCCAGCCAGAAGTGGATTGTAAGGCACAGAAAGATTTAAGTGCAGAGAAATGCTCACTTTCTAAAAGTGGCATTTCTAAAATAGTAATATTAAATCCAACTTCACCAGTCAGCAGGATTTTGTGTTACCATTCTGGCCATACTAAATATGACCTTCCAACTCCTTTCAGATCAGCAGCTACCACTTCAACAATGTATGAGGGCAGCCCCAATGCTAGCCTATGAAGGGATCAGGCCTCACAGTAGAGTAAAAACAAATTTAAGAGTTTTAGACCACCAGGACATGTGAACTACACAGGTACATGTCCTGCCTTTTACTCACACAGCACCCTGCTCTAGGGGTTACCTAGGGCACACATTAGGGGTGACTTATATGTAGAAAAAGGGGGGTTTTAGGCTTGGCAAGTACTTTTAACTGCCAAGTCAAAGTGACAGTGAAACTGCACACACAGGCCTTGCAATGGCAGGCCTGAGACAAGGTAAAGGGGCTACTAAAGTGTGTGGCACAACCAGTGCTGCAGGCCCACTAGTAGCATTTAATCTACAGGCCCTGGGCACATACAGTACACTCTACTAGGGACTTATAAGTAAATCAAATAGTCCAATTTGGTGTGATCCAAGGTTACCATGTTTAAAGGGAGAGAGCATATGCACTTTAGCACTGGTTAGCAGTGGTAAAGTGCGCAGAGTCTAAAAACCAGCACAAACAGTGTCCAAAAAGTGGAGGGATGCAGGCAAAAAGTTAGGGTTGACCACACTAAGGCTGTCAGGTCTAACACTAGCCAATCAGAGCAAAGCAGCGAAAACACTGCAGAGCTAAAGTTGGCAACTTTTCAGGTGACGTTTAAAACTCTTTACCTGAAAAAGTCATATTAAATCCCACAACTGGAAGTTGTGGGATTTATTATAACAGTTGATTTGATACCAAACTTGTAGTATCTGTTACTTAAGGGGATTTTATGAAATTAAAATAAAGTCTCCCCATTCTAGCCTATGGAGGTCCTTCACTACAAGAAGGGAAAAATTAATTTGGCTGTTTTACCACCACCAGGGCTTATAAAACTATTTGTATAAGGTCCCTGCTTATAGTTACATGGCATCCAGCCCTAGGGTCACATAGGGCAAAACTAAGGGGTGACATGTGTAAAAATAAGGTAGTTTAAGGCTTTGGAACTACTTTTAATTCCAAATTCGAATTTGCATGTAACTTTAATTTAAAAGTAGCCATCAAGGCAGGCCTGCCTTTAAAATGACACTGGGCACCTCAGCAGTGCACCTATGGATGCACTATCTATGCTGGGGTCCCTAAACCTACATGCCCTAACATACGGTAGGGACTTATAGTTAGGTTGACTTAGCCAATTATAATTAGCCTAATTTGCATACTCATTTTACACAGAGCACGGGCCCTGGGACTGGTTAGCAGTATCCAGGGCACCATCAGAGTCAGGAAAACACCAGCAAGAAATGAAAATTGGGGACAAAAAGTTAGGGGGCCTCTGCAATCAGCGCTTTTCTCTCACACTTGCTACCTGACCTTCAAGAGGAGAGGACCTACACTTCAAGTGCTGCTCTGACCTGTGTCTGGAACCGACCATGGCTCGTGTCACTGGGAAAAGGGCCCCTGCCTTCACAGCTGCAGAGTTGGAGAGACTGGTGGATGGCGTCCTACCCTAGCACCGAATGCTGTATGGGCCTCCAGACCAACAGGTGAATACACTGTGAGTGCGATGCAAGGGGCATGAATGCATGGAGTGCTGTGTGTGAGGGCCTCATTTAGGGGAGTTGGTGGAAGGGTTCTGGACAGCGTGCTGCATGTATGGTGGGCACTGTCTGTGCATAAGGGGATGTGAGGGCTATGGTGGGCCATGAGTGTAACAGGCCGGACGGTATGACTGATACCTTTTTCTATGTTTCTTTTCCTGCAGGTCAGCGCCCATCAGAAAAAGGGTATATGGCGTGCCATTGCCAAGGATATGCGGACCCTGGGGGTCAACGGCAGGCTGAGCACCCACTGTCGCAAATGGTGGGAGAACCTGAGACGCTGGGCAAGGAAGACAGTGGAAGCCTAGCTGGTGATGGCCTCTCATCGAGGAAGGGGTGCCTGTCGAACCCTGATCCCCCGATGGCCTGCATACTGATGCTGGCCTATCTAGAGCTGGGTGTGCGCTTGAGGGCATCACAGCAGCCACAAGGGGTGAGTACAGTTTCCCAATATACTACTTGCGTGTGGTGGGGTGGTCTCCGTCTGGGGGATGTGGGCCTGTGGGTGCCCCTAGGCCAGGCCAGACATTGCATGGTAGGTCCCATGTTGGGCAGGGGCTGATGAACACAACCTCCTACCAAGCTAGTAGGCATCTACTACTGGGCAGGGGTCAATGGGTGTCAGGTATGCTGCTATTGGCCTTAGGTATTCCTGTCCATGGCCTGGTGACTAGCATCATGATTGATAGTGTTTTGCCTAGTGCGTAGGGCTGTTCCCTGTGTGTGTGTGTCTCGTGTACACCAACAGTGGTGTTGTTGCTGCCATTGACCAAGTATATCCTTTGTCTATCCCCCCTTTTTGTTTTGTCATTCTGTCCTTATGTGCATTAGCATCATCTAGTGGAGGAGCAGTGGCACCGGCGACGGAGGGAGCTGCATCCCACATGGCCCAGGAGGCCAAATCCACCGACGGTGAGGGCACCAGTGGGACGGAGGGCAAGGGGAGCACCACGGCAGGGAGTGGAGGGGACAGGTCTGACAGTGATACCTCCTCCGATGGAAGCTCCCTGGTGGTGGCAGACACCTCTGTGCCCACCCCAACTACAGGTACAACCGATACTCCCCGTACCAGCACCGCCCTCCCAGCAGCCACTCAGTGTGTTTCCCGTACCTGCTCACAAAGGAGGGTGGGCATCTCCTTCGCCCCAGGCACCTCAGGTCCTGCCCCAGTTAGCCATGCTGCCCTGAGTGAGGAGGCTATTGACCTCCTGCGATCCATCTCTGTTTGGCACTCAATCATAGTGAATGCCATCTATGGGCTGGCAGCCCATTTGCAACAAACAAATGCATTCCTGGAGGGCATTCACTCTGGCATAGCGGCCCAACAGAGATCAATCCAGGCTCTGGCCTCCTTCCTGATGGCAGCCATTGTCCCTGTTTCTAGCCTCCCACTCCAACTTCCTCTACCCTGTCCCATTCCCCTCAACCTCAACCTATCCCAAGCACACAATCAGCCCAGCATGCACCCAAGACAACACACAGGAGTGGCTCAGGCAAACACAAGCACCACACATCATCCCACAGGCACTCACACAAACACCATCCAGATGCAGACATACCAACATCCACTGCCTCCACTGTGTCCCCCTCCTCCTCCTCGTCCACCACCCTCCCAGAAGCATCTCCACTCACACCTGCATGCATAACATCCTCATCCACTACCTCCATCACCATTACGCCTATTACACACACCCGTCACTGGCAGTCACCACCCCAAAATCCATGCACACGTCCCCTGTGTCCTCTCCCACTGTGTTTGTGCCCCCTCCTCCCAAAGTACACAAATGCAAGCACTCAGACACCCAACAGCCATCCACCTCACAACAGCATCCAGCCCATGCACCTGCACCCAAACACAGCATACAGACACCTCCTACAACCACTTACTCTTCCTCTACTCCCAAACCTTCACCCTCTTCCCACCCCACTGTCCCTAAGAATCTTTTCCTCTCCACTGTTGACCTCTTCCCTACCCCTCTCCCATCCTTCACATCGGACCAGGATGGTCAGAACCCAGGCGACCACCTCAGCCACCCCGTCGACAGCCACAGTAGTGTCAGCAGCTACTGCAGGTGGGAGAGGCTCCAGGGAACCACCCATCCGCACTGAAAGTGTGCCTGCTCCAGCTGCCAAAGGGAAGGGCAAGGAGTCACCACCAGCTGCCAAGGGGAAGGGCAAGGAGTCACCATCACCAGCTGCCAAGGGGAAGGGCAAGGAGTCACCACCAGCTTCCAAGGGGAGGGGCAAGGAGGCACCATCAGCTGCCAGGGGAAGGGCAAGGAGGCACCACCAGCTGCAAAAGGGAAGGGCAAGGGGCCTGCACCTGCAAGCAGGAAGGACAGGAGGCCTGGTGCTGGGACTGATTCTGAGCCCCCACCACCAACCATGGCGGTTCAGCTGTCCGAGGCTGCAGGGGAAGGGCTGGAGCCTCCCGCCCCACTGCCTGTACCACCACCAGCAGCAGCATCCCCAGTGGGCAGCTGTCCGAGGCTGCAGGGGAAGGGCTGGACCCTTCCCCACCACTGCCTGAACCGCCACCAGCACCGCCACCAGCAGCAGTAGCTCCAGTGGGAAGCTGTCTGAGGCTGCAGGGGAAGGGCTAGAGCCTCCCCCACCACTGGCTGCACCGCCAGCAGCACCACCAGCAGCCCCAGTGGGCAGCCGTCCGAGGCTTCAGGGGACGAGCTCGAGCCTCCACCCACCACTGGCATCTCTGATACCAGCAACACTACTGCCACTACTGAGCAGCCGTCACCACTGGCGGGCAGTGTGTAGTCCTGTCTCCATGGGCTGTACTGCGTCCTGGACCCTTCAAGTCCTGTAGGTGTGACACCCAGGTGAGAGACTGTGAACTTGCACTCCCCAAGTGCTGCATCACAGGGCACAAGGCCCCCTCCATAACCAGTGGAAGAAGTCATCCACTCACCCCCTCCTTGCCAGGATGAAGCACAATGGGCACAAGGCCCCCTCCAGAACCAGTGCACCCCCTCCCTGTCAGGAGGAAGCACACTGGGCACAAGGACCCCTCCAGAACCAGTGGAAGAAGCCATCCACTCACCCCCTCCTTGCCAGGATGAAGCACACTGGGCACAAGGCCCCCTCCAGCACCAGTGGACGAAGCTAACCACTTACCCCCTCCTTACCAGGATGAAGCACACTGGGCACAAGGCCCCCTCCAGAGCCAGTGAAGAAGCCATCCACTCACCCCCTCCTTGCCAGGATGAAGCGCACTGGCCACAAGGCCCCCTCCAGAACCAGTGGAAGAAGCTAACCACTTACCCCCTCCTTACCAGGATGAAGCACACTGGGTACAAGGCCCCCTCCAGAACCCGTGGGCAAACTACCCTCCAGGGAGACGGTGGCCTTGCATTCCCCAGGACCAAGTAGTGGGCAAAACACCCACTTGAGAGACTGTGGCCTTGCACTCCCCAAGACCAAGCAGTGGGCAAACCACCCACTTGAGAGACTGTGGCCTTGCTCTCCCAGGACCAAGCAGTGGAGAAGCCATCCACTAGAGAGACTGTGGCTTTGCACTCCCCAGGACCAAGCAGTGGGCAAACCACCCGCTTGAGAAACTGTGGCCTTGCACTCCCCAGGACCAAGCAGTAGATGAGCCATCCACTAGAAAGACTGTGGCTTTGCACTCCCCAGGACCAAGCAGTGGGCAAACCACCCACTTGAGAGACTGTGGCCCTGCACTCCCCAGGACTAAGCAGTGGGCAAACCATCCAATTGATAGACTGTGGCCTTGCACTCCCCAGGACCAAGCAGTGGAGAAGCCATCCACTAGAGAGACAGTGGCTTTGCACTCCCCAGGACCAAGCAGTGGGCAAACCACCCACTTTAGAGACTGTGGCTTTGCACTCCCCAGGACCAAGCAGTGGGCGAACCACCCACTTGAGAGACTGTGGCCTTGCACTCCCCAGGACCAAGAAGTGGGCAAACTACCCACTTGAGAGACTGTGGCCTTGCACTCCCCAGGACCAAGCAGTGGGCAAACCACCCACTAGAGAGACTGTGACCTTGCACTCCCAGGATCAACTACAGGGCATGTAGCCCCCTCCAGGACCAGTGGTGTTGTACCATCTTCCGGCTGAGGTGCCCCCCCATTCCCCATCCTCCTGAAGTGCCTGTGTATTTTTGACCTGATGCCCATGCAGTGCTCTCTCCGTGTTGCTGCAGGAGTAAGGTGGGGCCTTGGCCTATGTGATGTGGCCCTGTGGCCCATGGACATTGAGGGCTGGGCAGTGTCCCTCCATTTGTATATATGTATATACTGTTTTCATTTTGAAGCAAGTATTTCTACTTATTTATCTCATTACACTCACTTTGATCAAGGGAAAGCATAAGTTACAGTCAATTGAAAAGCAAAGGTAGTGCTTGGCACAACACAGCAGGCACACAACACTCAACTGTAATGGAGATATGAGCAAAAGTACAGTCTTACCTGAGTGTCATTGGAAGTACTGTCCTGTTGTCCACATCCTCCTCCTCCTCACTGTCTACAGTGTCCTCTGCTGCCATAGGTGCATTATCTCCCCCCTCCTCCTGCAGGTAGGGCACATGGCATCTGATGGCCAAATTGTGCATCATGCAGCAAGCCACCACTATTTGGCAGACCTTCTTAGGGGGGTAGAATAGGGATCCACCTGTTGAATGGAGGCACCAGAACCTGGCCTTCAGTTGCCAAACCCTCCTGGTATGGCCATGTGCTTCATTGTACTGATTTTCTGTCCCTGTCCTCGGATTTGTCTCTGGGGTCTACAGCCAGGACAGGTTTGGGTAGCTGGACTCACCTGGAAGTAGTGAGGGACACACATTACTCAGGTACAATTGCATGGAGTACATCTTCAGTTGGCATAGACTGACATACATTGGGTGAAGACTCAAGTTCACCTATGAGCCACACTCTCTGACTCTGTAGTTGTGCCATCACCTGTGGGACGCTGCTATTCCTCAACACATATGCATCAGGCACAGATCCAGGAAACTTGACAGTGATGTGGGAGATGTATTGATCAGCAAGGCACATCATCTGGACATATAGAGGGTGGTAACTCTCCCTATTCCTGTTGCCCTGGGAGGGAGCAAGGCAATATGGGTCCTGTCAATGGCCCCAATCACATGTGGTATGCGTTCCATGGTGTAGAATACAGCCTTCACAGTGGGCAAATCTTCAGTCTGGGGGAATGATATGTAACTGCTCATGTGTTTGAGCAAGGTAGCCGAAACCCTTCCAAGCACAATCAAAAACATTGGCTGTAACATTCCTGCAGCCAAGCCCACAGTCACCTGGAAAGAGACACTTGCCAGGAAATGGAGCACTGACAGTACCTGTACTGCATGGGGTATTGTTGTGGTGCTACGGTTGACAGGAATCAGATCTGGCTCCAATTGTGCACACAGCTCAGTAATTGTGGCCCTGTCCAGATTATAGGTGATTACGATGTGGCATTCTTCCAGTGTAGCCAAGTCCACTAGGGGTCTGTACATGGGTGCTTGCCTCCTCCTCCGCAGTGGTAGGTAAGTAAGCAAACCAAAAATTAGATGTGTGTGACTACGGGAAGTATGGACACACAATATCACAGTACACCAAGCATGTATGTATGCAGCAGGCAAGAATTGTCTTGGTGTGTACCATTGATACATATGACCCATATTAAATTGTCTTCCATGAGTACCAGCATTAGGAATTGACAACCGCCTGTCGTGTATGCAGGGACAGGTGGAAGTGACCTCACTCTGCCAGCGTTTGGTGTCATGGCGGTAGGCGGTCTGTACCGCTGTGCACCTCCTCCTTCGCTAACATGGAGCTCCATGGAGCTCCAATGTATTTCCCTATATTAACAATGCTAGGGTCACAAAAATAATTCTCAAACACAAATTATACATATAAAGAATCATTAATTGCTGATTAGAACGCCTTATATATCTGAGTTTAATCAAAGCAAGTAAACAAATTAATTCAAGAGTTCTAACACAACTTAATAGCACCAAAATCTGTGACAGCGAGATAATATACATTTAAGTAATAGATCAAAGAATCTGAATATGAATCATGATCATGTCATGATAAACTCCCTCACTAGCCACTAATTAGCATTACCATGTTGGGCTTCATGTAAATGTTTTAGAAATACAAATTTAGAAAAACATACTAACTTGGGTTATTAAAAAAATTATATTATTATGCAGCAATTAATTCATGAGTTGCAGCTGGTACCTGTAAAACAAAAGACCCATGTAATAATCTCAATTTATACATTACCCATAAGATAACAACAGGAAGAGTGCTTCAGTAAGAGGACACCAAGAGTAGGAACGATCTATAAATCCCATAAGTCTATATCACTGGAAAGTCTCTGGAAATTCTCGTAAAGTCTGCCAATAGCTCTCTCCTCTTAAAGAATAAGTGACTGACTTTGCTGTCTCTGACCTGTGCAGTGGTGTTTGCCATGGCGGTCCCTTATTGCCCAGCGGGGCTGTGGCTGCCGGGGCCCTCCTGGGCACTGACTCTGGAGGTGGTCTCCTGACCAGTGATGATGGGACTGCCCTCCTGGGCACTGACTCTGGCGGTGGTCTCCTGACCAGTGACGATGGGACTGCGCTCCTGGGCACTGACGATCGGGCTGGCGGTGGCCTCCTGGGCAGCGGGGATGATGGCGGCCTTCTCCGCAGTACTGCTCTTCCCAGACTTTGGCGCTTTCTTCTGCCCCTTCCCCACCTTGGGAGGAGTCACAGTTGACTCGACACTCCCCCCGGGACCCTTGTGAGCGGCTTTGCCGGCTGGAGTCTTCCCCCTATCCCGTCGGGCACTGTCCAACTTCTGGTGCTTCACAGGGGGGGGACTGGCTGTGCTTTGGCTCCGTGTCACACTGGCTGCCCTGGTGCCCGGTGCAATCCTCATACCTCTAACAGGCACCACTGGTCCCGGAGATTTTTTGGCTGAGGTGCTAGTGTGGGACCTATGAATAGGAGGCGGGTGGTGGGAAAGAGGTCAACGTTGCTCGAGGGGGCCTGGGACGGGTAGCTGGAGGGGGCCTGGGAGTGGAGGAAGAGGAGGTAGTTGTAGGAGGTGTAACTTTTGATGATTTGGGTGCAGGTGCATGTTCTGGAGGCTGTTGTGAGGTGGATGGATGTTGGGTGTGTGTGTGCCTGCGTTTGTGTACTTTGGGAGTGGGCGTCACAGGCACACTGGGAGAGGACACAGGGGATGTGTAAATGGTAGTGGGGGTGGTGAGTGCAGGTGAGCGGGGTGTGGTGGTGGGTGTGCTGGTGCGGGTCCTAGTGGCTGTAGTGGTAGTGCATGCAGGTGAGTGTGTAGACGAGACTGGGAGGGAGGAGGGAGACGATGAGGAGGGGGACACAGTGAAGGAAGTGGATGTTGCTGTGTCTGTATGTGGGTGATGCTTGTGTGAGTGCCTGTGGGATGTGTGGTGCCTGAGCTTCCCTTGTCTTTTGACATGTGTGCAGGCTGGTCTGATGGTGTGCTTAGGATAGGCAGAGGTACTGGGGATTGGGTCTGGGTGGAGGAAGTTGGAGGGGGGAGGCTAGACACAGGGACAATGGCTGCCATCAGTGCTGAGACCAGAGATTGCAGGGTTCGATGATGTGCAGCCTGGCCAGAATGATTTCCCTCCAGGAATGCATTAGTGTGTTGCAACTCCCTTTCTACACCCTGGATGGCATTCACAATGGTAGACTGCCCAACAGTGAGTGACCTGAGGAGGTCAATGGCCTCCTCACTGAGGGCAGCAGAGGTGACAGGGGCAGGGGCTGAGGTGCCTGGGGCGAAGGTGATGCCCACCCTCCTGGGTGAGCGGGCACAGGGCGAATGCTGAGGGGCTGCTGGGAGGGCGGTGCTGGTAGGGGGGGGTGGTGGCTGTACCTGTAGAAGTGGGGGGCACAGATTTTGCCGCCACCACAAGGGAGCTCCCATCGGAGAACGAGTCCGTGTCGCTGGTTGCTGATCCGGTGACCGCCATGAAGCTCCCCTTGCCCTCCATCCCACTGGTGCATTCAGAGTCCGTGGTATGGCCCTCCATGGCCATGTGGGATGCAGCGCCCTCGTGCTCCCGTGCCACTGTACCTCCGCCTGATGATGCTGATGCACAAAATTACATGGAGAGCACAAAAAGGGGGGGCGGGACGACAGAAGAAAGACAGGTTGAGTGCATGGCTTACCGCTACTGTTGGCGGACAATACAGACACAGCAGCCCCCTGCACTACACTGCGCTCTTGGGCTATATTGATGCAGTTCCTGGGATATGTCCTACATGGCTATGGTGGACATCAGCACACATAGATGACACAGGGGCATGTATACCTGTACTTGGCACTCTACAGAGGTGGGATGGAGTGCCACATGGCCTGCATTACGGAGGGGCCTAGCCTATGGAACTCGCCCTGGCCTAGGGGAACCCACAGCCCTCCTCCCCCACCCAGACACCTTCACTGCGCGCAAATTCCACAGAATTATGTTGTACTCACCCCCTTGTGTCTGCTGTGATGCCCTCAAGCGCCCATCCAACTCAGGGTAGGCCACCGCCAGGATCCTGAACATCAGGGGGGGTCATGGTGCGACGGGCACCCCTCCCACGTTGGGAGGCCATCCCCAGCTGAGCCTCTGCCGTCTTCTTGCTCCAGCGGCAAATGTCCTCCCATCTTTTCCGGCAGTGGGTGCTCCGTCTCTGGTGGACCCCCAGGGTCCGGACGTCCTTGGCGATGGCACGCCAAATATCTTTCTTCTGGTGGGCGCTGACCTACATGACATGTACAGGGGGAGAAGAGAAGTCATTACCAACTGCACTGTCGAAGTGAGTGGCCCCCATCCCTACCCTTGCCATGTGGCACATGCATTCACAGTCCTTCATGCTCGCACAACTGTGCCACCTTCCTTCTTACAACCAGCCCTCTCTACCCAGGCATAGCCCATACAACTTGTTCCCTGTGTACTCACCTGTTGGTCTGGAGGACCGTAGAGTAGCGTGTACTGGGGGAGGACCCCGTCCACGAGCTTCTCCAACTCCTGTGCAGTGAAGGCAGGGGCCCTTTCCCCAGACGCACAAGTCATTGTCTCTTCCAGACCGAGGTCACAGCAGCACTTGCAGTATAGGTCCTCTCCTGTCGAAGATCAGGTATCGAGTGATTGAACAGATAGAAAATGGCAGTCACGTCCGCGGCGGTGCTTATCATCACCGCCGGCACACTTCGTCATTGGCTCCTGGGACCCATAGGGTCCAATGTTAACCAATGCAGCATTGCGCCGTGGTATTTGACCGCCTACCGCGACGGTGTACAACGCCAGCGCAGTTACCTCATATCCCATTGTTCCAGTTTACAGGTCAGGCAGCCGCCATTTCAGGGGCCCACATGGCTTTATTTTCAACTGCGTCACACATACCTAGGCTTGGACTCAACACACTTACAGACAACTGTTTGGATTATGTTTCGTGTTCAGTGTAGACTGTGGGTACACACCTCTGAGTAGCTTGACTCTGTGGTCGCTGTTGTCCTTCCTAGGCACCGTCAGCTGAGACATGTGAGGAGATGGCGGAATCCTCCGGTGTACCAACTGCTGGTGGACCTGTTAACAATGGGGGAGCGACATTTAATCATCACCTACAGGTTTGACCGTGCCACAATCCAGGAACTGTGTACCCAGTTGGAGCCTGACCTGATGTCAGCAATCCGCCATCCCACAGGAATCCCCCCTGAAGTGCAGGTGCTGTCAGTGCTCCATTTCCTTGCAAGTGGGTCATTTCAAACAACAGTGGCCATGGCATTAGGGATGCCCCAGCCTATGTTTTCCAATGTGTTGTCCAGCGTGTTGTCTGCCCTGCTGAAACACATGAGGAGCTACATTGTTTTCCCTCAGGTGGAGGATTTGGCTACTGTTAAAGGTGACTTCTATGCCCTTGGACATATCCCCAACATCATAGGTGCCATTGATGGGACCCATGTGGCTTTGGCCCCCTGCAGGAGTTAACAGGTGTACAGAAACCGGAAGAGTTATCATTCCATGAATGTACAGATGGTATGTTTGGCAGACCAGTACATCTCCCAGGTAAATGCTATGTTACCTGGCTCTGTGCATAACGCCTACATCCTGCGGAATAGCAGCATCCCTAATGTGATGGGTCAACTCCAGAGGCACCGTGTGTGGGTATTAGGGGACTCTGGTTACCCCAACCTGTCATGGCTACTGACCCCAGTGAGGAATCCCAGGACCAGGGCAGAGGAACGCTACAATGAGGCCCATGGGCGGACTAGGAGGGTGATCGAACGCACCTTCGGCCTCCTGAAGGCCAGGTTCAGGTGCCTCCATGTGACAGGTGGTTCCCTATTCTACTCACCAAGGAAGGTGTGCCAGATCATCATCGCCTGCTGTATGCTTCACAATCTTGCTTTGCGACGCCAGGTGCCTTTTCTGCAGGAGGATGGTCCAGATGACGGTGTTGTGACAGCTGTGGAGCCTGTGGACAGTGATGAGGAGGAAGCAGAGGAAGAAGACATTGACAACAGGGACTCAGTCATCCAGCAATATTTCCAGTGACACACAGGTGAGAACACATTCCTGCCTACTACAAGTACTTTCACACTTCTACCTTTATCCTGTCTGTCTGTTTCAAGCAGTATTTGGTAACTGAGTTGTACATATCCATTACGGTTTCACAGGTGTGGTTACCAACGTGTGTCATCTGCTTGCATCCTTCATGGACTTGTGATGTGTGACATAGGTATGTTGACATTACATTTGAAAACGCTTTTTGTCACTTTCATTGCTAATACACATTTTCAAAATCACAGACTGACTCCAGATTGTTTTGTGCTTCAAGGGTGTTTATTGAAGTGCTAATTATTGGAGGTGGTGGTAAAATGGTGAGGGGGGATGGTGGAGGAATGTCCATGGCAGAGTCCAGTCTATTAGTCTCACAGGTGCACTGCCCATATAGTCATAGGAAGTGGAGCTGGGGCAGTTCCAATATGGACAGGGTTACAAAGTGGGACAGTGGGGTGACAATCAGGGTGGTCTCATTTCTTGGCGGGGGTCTTGCCATCTTGCTCTGTCCTGTTCCTGGTTCTCAGGGACCGCGCTTGTGGGGTGGTTCTCCATCTGCAGGGGATGGGGTGCCGGTGTGGTGCTCCTGTGGTGGGGCGTCCTGTCCACTAGCGCCGGCGGAGGTGGTTGGCAGTTCATCATCCATGCTAGTGTCAGGGGCCCCTTGGAGTGCCACAGTGTCCCTCCTGGTGTTGAGTACTTCATTCAGCACCCCTACCATGGTGCCCAGGGTGGAGCTGATGGTTCTGAGTTCCTCCCTGAACCGCAAATACTGTTCCTCCTGCATGCGCTGGGTCTCCTGAAACTTGTCCAGGACCGTCGCCATCGTCTCCTGGGAGTGGTGGTATGCTCCCATGATGGAGGAGAGGGCCTCGTGGAGAGTGGATTCCCTTGGCCTGTCCGCCCCCTGTCGCACAGCAGCCCTCCCAGTTCCCCTGTGTTCCTGGGCCTCCGTCCCCTGGAATGTGTTCCCACTGCCACTGCCCCCAGGTCCCTGTTGTTGTTGGGGTGGTGGGTTATCCTGAGTTCCCTGTAGTGGTGGACACACAGCTGATTGACATGTCCTGGGTACGGAGGTATGGGCCCGCTGGGTGGGTGCTGTGCTGGTGTTTCCAGAGGGTGGAAGGTCTGTGTTGGGCTGTGCCTGTGCGAGGGGAACCGACTGTCCCGAGGCCCACGATGGTCCGGGCTGGTCATCTGGATCCAGTTGGACAGAGCTGCTGTCATCACTGTGGCCTCTTCTGTGGGTGGGGTAGAGATGTCTGGACCCTCCTGTCTGGTGACGTTGGGTAGGGGTCCTGCAGGGGTATAAAAGCATGATTATTACATCTGTGTGTGTCATGGTGTGCAATGGGTGGGTGAGCGTGTACCCCAGTGCTAGCATTCCAGTGTGGGGGCTTGTGTGATGATGGTTGGGGGGGTGTTATGGGTATATGCTGTGGGCATGCTTTAGTGAGGGGTGACCATGCTTTGTTGTGTCATGCAGGGCTTGGTGTTGGGATGGGTGGTTTGTGTTATTAGTACATTAGTGAGGAGTTGGAGTGATAGGGGAGGGGGTGAGGGTGGGGGTCTGTGATAGCATGCATGTAGGGTGGGGGATATGATAGTTAAGATTTGACTTACCAGTGTCCATTGCTCCACCGACTCCTCCGAGGCCCTCAGTATGCATGATGGTCAAGACCTGCTCCTCCCATGTTGTTAGTTGTGGGGGAGGAGGTGGGGGTCCGCCGCCAGTCCGCTGTACCGCAATGTTGTGCCTCGATATCACGGAACGCACCTTCCCCCGTAGGTCGTTCCACCTCTTCCTGATGTCGTCCCGATTTCTTGGGTGCTGTCCCACTGCGTTGACCCTGTCGACTATTCTTCGCCATAGCTCCATCTTCCTAGCTATGGAGGTGTGCTGCACCTGTGAGCCAAATAGCTGTGGCTCTACCCGTACGATTTCCTCCACCATGACCTTGAGCTCCTCCTCGGAGAACCTGGGGTGTCTTTGCCGTGCCATGGGGTGGTGTACGTGATGTGTGGGGTGGTGTGTGTGGTGATGAATGTGGTGATGTGTAGTGGTGTGTGGTGTTTTGTGCGTGGATGTTGTGTGGGTGATGGTGTTGTGTGCCTCTGTGTGGTGGGGTTGTCTATGCTGTGCAGTCTCTCTGGCCTTCGTCAATAATTTTGGGTCGTAGGGGTTTGTGGGTGTGTGTTTTATATGGTGTTGGTGTGTAGGAGTGGTGTTTGTATGTGTATCAGGTGTGTGTATTTGGAATTGTCCGATGTGTGTGTATTTTGAGCGCGGCGGTGTGTACCGCCAATGGAATACCGCAGTTGAAAGACCACTTCGTGGATTCGTGGGTCGTGATAGCATGGGCGTGTTTCTGTTGGCGTGACGGTGGAGGTTTAGTTTTCGCCAGTTTATCACTGACCTTTGGTGTGGCGGAGTTGTGTGGGTGTCTGAATTTCGGCGGATTCCGAGACGTGGGTCATAATAGCTGTGGCAGTTTCTGCGGCCACGGTGGTGTATTGGCGGTCTTCTGCACGGCGGTAAGCGGCTTTTACCGCCAATGTTGTAATGACCCCCATGGTGTCCACGATAGGGTCTCCAAGTACATGCGTTGTGTACATAGCCTGAGTCATTCACAAAGAAGGACACATTCACAGCCATTAAGTACCCCCTTTTAGCAGGTCACTCACACTGCACCACCACACTACACAAAAGCACACAAATGCTCATCTAAGGCACAGGGACAGTGAAGTGTACAGAACAGTGTGTCACACAACAGCAACAATGCAGCAACATCACATCTATCAATACAACTGACTCCCTCACATTGCACACATGCCATGGACTGTCATCAGATTCAATACACATATGTATGGATGTGTCATGGAAAACAAACACCCCTCACATGAAACAGCCCTGCAATTGCACCCACACAATCCCCACATTGCGACACAGTGGAAGGACAATGTATGTACAATAGTCAGAGACAACTATCCAAAGCTCAATATGCAACCAATACCTGCACAATAGGGATGGGGCACCAAGAGCACTCATGGAAGGGTGCTGCCCTAGGACATATTACACTCTGCACATGCCCCTAAAACAACATTTGCACAGGAACTGACCCTTCAGATATCTTGAAGGCCAAACAATACTAGATCCAAGTGAAATGTCCATCTGCATAATGTGGAAGTGCACGTCAAGAAAGCACATACAACTGCAACAGCAAGGGCATACATCTAGATGAAGGTGCTGCAAGTTGCACACAGCAAAATGGACACCTGCGCAGTCAAATGCAAAGGAAGTTAGCACAATTGAACACCCTCCATGTGTAGACAAACAAAACTCAAGCTGCCACACATGAGATGAATCTACAATCTATATCAGGGGGACACATCTAACACTATACATGCTGACATTGGACCAAACAAGATGCAATACTTACCATACAAAACATAACACAATGCAATGACACCCCATTTTGATTAAGACCTACATATCTATACATTCAACATCTAACTTTGTCTTGGGGGACACCAGCACATCCCACAAAGTCAGATATTGCAAACAACAGCAAACTGATCTGAAACACACACAACTGTAGGCATACAATACAAGTTACTCAGGAAAAACATAAAGGTGGAAAAGGAATTGCAGGACAAATGTGTTCCCAAAAAAACAACAATTTGGGTTCATTAATTCAAAATGCAGAAGAGCAAAGGCCATTGGCCAGTCCGTTTGAAAGTCTCTGCACAGTACTGTGCCCCCACTTGACTCCTGTCACTGACAGGGAACCTCCACTGGAAGGGGCATCAAGTGGGCATACAGGCACCTTGGGTGGCATCGGGTCAGATTTGGGATGGGTGGATTTGGGTTTGAGTATGGGAGGGATGGACTGTTTCTTTGGAGAGGTGGGCTTCTTCTTGGTGGATGGGTATGGGTGCTTGCAAGGAAGAAGGTTTGACAGGGGAGAACTTGGATGGGCTGTTTTGAGATGTGGGTGGGGGCTCTTAGGTTTGGGAGGGGGTTTGGAGGTAACAGGGAAAAGGTCAAGGAAACACGGGGATTGTCATCAGAGGGGTTTGGGGATTTGGAGGTTGAGGGTGTGGTTGTCAGGCATGTGGTTATAGATGCCCTGCCTGTGTGCGTGCCTGAGGTATGCTTTTGTTTGGGTGGTGTTTGTTGCATGTATGAATGTGGGCATTTGCGTGTCTTGGCGGCTGGGATGTGGAGGTGCTAGGTGATAGAGTGGTAGATGTGTCTGTCTATTGGGGTGGTGTCTGTGGGTATGCTGGATGTGATGGATGCTTGTGTGTCTGTTTGGGTGGTGCCTGTGGGTGTACTGGATGTGGTGGATGTGTTTGCTGGTGGTGTTCTGTTGTCTACAGGTATGGTGGATGTGTTGTATGTGTCTGTGTGTTGTGCTGGTGTCTGCGGGTATGGTGGGTGTGGTGGATGTGTCACTGGCTGTTGTGATGGTGCATGTGGGTATGCTGGATGTGGGTCGGTGGGGTGGTAGGGGTTTCTGGTGAAGTGGTGGTTGATATGATGTTTGTGGATGTATGTTGAGTACCTGCATGCCAATGTGTTTTGTGGTGTTTGTGTCAATGTGTGCTGCTTGTGTGTGTTAAGGTGGGTGGGTGTGGATGTTTCTGTGTGCTTGGGATAGGTAGAGGAATGGGGAATGTGGATTGGGAAAAGGGAGGTAGAGGGGGGAGGAATGTGGGGGGAGGGGCTGGCTGCTGTCAGTGAGGAGACCAGAGCCTGAAAAGATTTCAGTAGGCCAGACATAGCACTACGAATGCTTCCCAGGAAAGCATTGGTATGCTGAAGTTAGCTGGCCAACCCCTGGATGGCATTCACAACAGCAGTCTGCCCCATGGAAAAGCCCTTCAGGAGGTCAATAGCCTCCTCAGTCAGGGCAGCAAAGGTAACTGGAGTGGGCCGGATGTTCCTGTGGCAAAAGAGATATCCAACCTCTTGGGTAAGTGGGCACAGCCAACTGGGTGGGGAACAACATGGAGGGTGGTGATAGAACTGAGGGTGGTGGACAAAGACGGTGCAGGAGTAGGTCCTGATGGGTCCGCCACCACTAGTGAGTGGCCACTGAAGGTAGAATCTGTTGATGAAGGTTTTGATCATGTCTCCTCAGTGGCACTCCCCTCACGCTCTGGACCACTGGGTTCCCTCTGTGTCCAGATGCTTCCCCACTTGTTTGTGCCCTGTCTCTTGTGCTTGCCTGGGCTGATGCTGCAAATACAAAGAGGAAGAGGGTCACCAAATGTTTCTGAACAGACTTGAACAACAGCTGTGATTTGCAAACATTACTATGATATCAAGTCGTCCCCAGCAACAAACTACATTAAAGTGGCTCCTATTTGTTCTGTACCATATGCATGCATGCATGCCATCTGAACTGTCAACAGTTGACCACAGGAAAATCTGGATCTCAGAGAACTACAATTGCATAGCTGAGGTTGTGCAATCACAGTAACCATTGAACAAGTAAAAGACTACATCACCTTCAATGCTTTCCCTAATGAAGCTTACCTCAGTTACCTGTTGTCATGCAATAGTAGCCCAATGCTAACTTCATTCCTACAGATCCCCCACAAAGTCATGCAGACATCTACTTGTCACATGCACATTCAAACAACAATAAGAAATGATGCTCCTAAAACCTGCCATGTTGCTGACAATAGTACAGTAGCCTACAAAAGATGACACAGAAATACTAATGTCACACTGAAAACATATCAACAATGCACACCTCCCCATGTATATTTTGTCCTAATGGAGTCATGGAGGTAGTACTAATGTTGCTCAGATACGCTACACATTAGGCATTGAAATGGATCCCATTAGACAAAATGTGCTAAATGTCAGGGAGATAAGTCCCTAAAATCCACAGCACAATCATTCAGCAAGCACCAGGGAAATCACCGCTAATGCCTAGCACTGTCACGACTCACGTGCTGCTTGCGCCTGGAGTTTGCAGATCTTGAGGTGTGGATCTTGAGAGTTCGACTTTGGCCCAAAAAGGGGCGACTCTTTCTTGTAGCCACGGTGCTGTAGGCAAAGGAACGCCAAGGACAGACCGTGACCGTGAGAAAGTAGCGCCAGAGGGAAACAACCCCTTCAGAAGAAGAGGAAAAAACCTCCAAAGAAGATTCGCAGAGGATTTCTGAAACAAGAACAGAGGAACAGGAATCAAAAAGAACTGACGTAATAACACAGAAATGGCGAAATCCAGAACCAAAGGCTAGGAAATCAGGAGCGAGGACACTAACTGAACAGAGAGTGTTGCAGCGCAAAGAGGAGAAGAAAACACCACCCTTAAATACCAAAAAACAGGAAGTGACCCACAGGAAGAAAAAGGACACCATCTTAGATAGGGAAAAGTAGATAGAATAGACTGGAGCAGAAACCATAGAGAATAGGGAAGGAGGAATGCTGGGAAGACAAGGGTAACCTGGGAAGGGGAAAAGACATAAAGGAAAGAGCAAGAAACAGACCCAAAAAGAAAGAAGACAGAAGAAAGAAGAAAAGGAGCCTAAACAGGTAAGAGGGGTCAGGAGACCCCAACAAAACGGAGGGAGAGAGCAGAGCGAGGCCCCAAGTAAGCCTTGGGGCCTCGTAGGGTGCAGGAAAGGCTCGGGGCACGCCGCGTCTTAAAGACGCGAAGCGCGGCCCGAGCCGAATGCGCGGCTTGTGCCGAAAGCTCGGCTTGCACCGCGCGGTACGGCGCGACAGTAGGCCCCCCTCCCGAAGGCCCTGGTTTGAAAGGAAATAGACGGTGAAAGCGCTGAGTCAGAAGAGGAGCATGAACAGAAGATGCATCTTCCCAAGAACATTCACTGAGAGGATAACCCTTCCAATGAATCAGATACTGCAGACGGGTGTGAAAAAGACGAGAGTCACAAATCTCCTGAACCTCATATTCAGGACCATCATCCACTAAGACAGGAGGAGGACAGGAAAACTGACGAGAATACGGATCTGGTACATAAGGTTTGAGTTGGGAGACATGGAAGACTGGATGAATCTTCCACGTGTGAGGCAAGTGAAGACGGACAGTGACAGGATTAAGCAACTGGAGAATACGGAAAGGCCCGTAGTAGCGAGGTGTGAACTTGTTCTGAGAAAGACGTGAGGGTAAGAATTTTGAAGAAAGCCAAACTTTATCTTGTGGATGGTAGTCCGGAGTGGCCCTACGTTTCTTGTCTGCTACTTTCTTCATATATCTCTTGGTGTGTAAGAGATTAGAACGAATCAGTCTATGGATTTGTAGAAGACGTTTGGAAAAATGAGTAATAGCGGGCAAGGGAGTGGGAGACCGAGAAGAAGTAGGAAAAGAGGTAGGATGAAAACCATAAGAACAGAAAAAAGGAGTGGTCTTGGAGGCACTATGGACTGAATTATTGTAAGAGAATTCAGCAATAGGGAGATAAGTGTTCCAGTTGCTTTGAGTAGAGTTGCAAAAACAACGAAGGTATTGTTCTAAGCCTTGGTTCAGACGCTCGGTCTGTCCATTGGTCTGAGGATGGAAGCCCGATGACAGAGCTCTATCGATATTTAGTGTCTTACAAAAATACCTCCAAAACCGGGATATGTACTGAGGTCCTCTATCAGATATAATGGTATGAGGAAGTCCATGAAGACGGAAGATATGTTCGATGAATATCTGGCTTAATTCTTGGGATGTAGGTAGCTTTTTCAAGGCAGTGAAGTGAGCCATCTTAGTAAAGGAGTCCACAGTGACCATGATTACCCGGTTTCCTGCTGAAAGTGGTAACGAACACATAAAATCAGTAGAGATGGTGTGCCATGGAGTTGGCGGAACCGGCAAGGGCTGGAGTAATCCTGCAGGTCTGGTTCGGGGAATCTTGACTTGAGCGCATGTGGGACAAGCCTGAACGTATGTTTCAATATCCTGTTTCCAAGTAGGCCACCAGAAAAATCGTGATAACAGTTCTTGTGTGGCCTTGATGCCTCTATGACCAGCAACCGGTGAATCATGACACATTTGTAATGCCTTTTCTCTAACTCTGTTAGTAGGGATGAATAACAGATCGTGATAATAATAGTATCCTTGTCTCTTATGTAAAAGAGGCCTTAAGTTCTCTACTTCATCATCAGATAGATTGGAGTATTCCAGTTGTACCTCCTCCAGAAAAGACTGAGCTACCCCAATGATCTTATTAGGTTCCAGTAGAGGTTGAGCTGGGACAGGAGTACAATCTGGATAACGACGCGACAGAGCATCAGCCAGAATGTTTTGGGAGCCAGGAATATATGTAATGTAGAAATCATACTGGCTGAAGAAGAAGGCCCAACGAGCTTGACGACTATTTTGGCATACGAAATTTCGTAAACATTGTAAGTTTCGATGGTCTGTTCTCACTTCAAAAGGCTCCTTGGAACCCATCAGAAACTGTCTCCATTCAATACAAGCTGTTTTCAGAGCCAACAATTCTCTTTCCAGTACTGAGTAATGTTGTTCTGCAATAGAGAGTATATGAGACAAATAGAAAACAGGATGTTCAAGACCATCATCCTCTTGTTGTTGGAGTAGGACGGCACCAGTGGCTTTTTCAGAAGCATCGGTGACGACAATAAATTGTTTGTTGGTATCTGGATGTCTTAAGATGGGAGCTTGTGTAAATGCCTTCTTTAAATCCTGAAAGGCTGTTTCGGCAGCTTTAGTCCAGACAAACCCTTTAATAAGATTTTCCTTCTTTAAAGTGTGAGTTATATGGCTAGTTTGTTTTGCAAAGTCTGCGATGAATTGTCGATAGAAGTTCGCTAATCCTAGAAAGCATTGTGTTTCTTTAATAGAAGATGGAGAAGGCCAATCTAGAATAGCTTGTACCTTTTCTTGATCCATAGCTACACCGGTGGGACTTAAATGATATCCCAGATATTTGACTTCCGTCTTGTCAAACTCACACTTTTCGGGTTTGCAAAATAGTTGATGTGCCCGGAGTCGTTGAAGGACTTGTTTCACATGGGATGAATGGAGTTCGGAATTTCTAGAATAAATAAGAATATCATCAAGGTAGATTACAACTGTCTGATTCAGGAGATCAGAGAATACTGAGCCCATAAATCTCTGAAAGATTGCCGGGGCATTAGTAAGACCGAAAGTCATTACCCTGTATTCAAAGTGACCAAATGGAGTCCTAAAGGCCGTTTTCCACTCATCTCCTTCTTTAATGCGTAAAAGGTGGTAGGCTCCCCGTAGATCTAGTTTGGTAAACCGTTGGGCCCCTCTGACTGCCTCTAAAATTGCCCTTATGAGAGGCAAAGGATAACGATCTTTAATAGTTATTTTATTCAGGCCTCGAAAATCCAGGCAAGGGCGAAGATCCTTTGTCTTCTTGGGTACGAAAAAGAGAGGAGCCCCGGCTGGAGAAGACGATGGAACAATAAGACCACTTGAATATTTTCATCCAAATACTCCTTTAGTACTTCCTTTTCAGTTTCCGTGAGGGAACACATCCTGCCAAAAGGAACGATAGTGCCAGGTTCCAAGGGAATAGCACAATCGTAATCTCGATGTGGAGGTAACACAGGTTTGGAAGGTTTTTGGAATACATCTTGAAAATCCAAATAGTGTTCAGGAACTCCTTGGACTGTATTTATGGTCGAACCGGTAGTACCCTCCGTGATTATTGATCTCTTAGGCGACCAATACTTGTCTGAAGCAAAACAGTGCTCGTGACAGAACTGTGAAGACAAGGAAACCGTCCGGGTAGCCCAGTTCACATATGGATTATGTCTGATGAACCACGGGATTCCAAGAATGATGGTATGGTTGGGGGAAGTTATAAGATCAAAGGAGATGTGTCCCTGATGGTTACCGATCTGTAGATTCAGCATCAGGGTAGTTGTATCAACTGGACCCGATGATATCAAAGATCCGTCCACCGTGTGTACTTGTTCGGGAATCTCCTTAGGTTGTATAGGAACTTGTTGAGTAGTGGCCCACTTCTTATCCATATAAATACCACTAGCTCCACAATCTAGTAGTGCCATAGTCTTCTCTTGACGGCCATCAGGTAATTGTAACATGACTGGTACAATGAACAAGGATGTGGTATTGTCATTGAAAGAACTGATGGAAGGTATAGCTGCTAATCCCGTCCCCTCCCTTCTTACAGAGGACGGGAAGCGGCGTTTCCCGATGGCCTTGATAGACGTACTGGACAGGTACGCAGT
Source organism: Pleurodeles waltl (assembly GCF_031143425.1). Lineage (NCBI taxonomy): Eukaryota > Metazoa > Chordata > Amphibia > Caudata > Salamandridae > Pleurodeles > Pleurodeles waltl. The sequence goes on from NC_090440.1 coordinate 492,309,684, forward strand.
ATGTGGCCGGCAGAACCGCAGTATAAACACAAACCCTTCTTTCGTCTATCTTCTCGTTCGCTAGCGGAGAGAGGCCCTCGAGTTGTATCCACCTGCATGGGTTCTCCTTCGGTGTCTCTGACAGGAGGGCGAGGTTCCTCAGAACGATGCGGAAAAACTCGTGAGGTGCTTGGTTGAAAAGACCCTCTGCTCTTTCTCTTCTCTGCTCTCCGTTCCTGAAGGCGATACTCGATGGAGAGGGCTTGATCCATCATGCCACGAAGATCTTCCACTCTGGTGGAATGTACTAGTTCATCTTTTATTTCTTCTTTGAGTCCTCTACGAAACAAAGTCACCAAAGTACGTTCCACCCAAGTGGTCTCTGCCGCTAGTTGACGAAAGCGTGTAATGTATTGAAGGACATCTTGTGAACCTTGATGAATATTGCATAAGGCTTCTTCCGCTGAAGCCTCCAATCCCGGACGACTAAACATCAGCTTGAAGCGGTTCACGAACGCCGAATAATCCGACAATACCGGATCGTTAGATGATACCATCGGGGTTGCCCAGGCCAAGGCAGGACCGGATAAGGCACTGATGAGATAACCCACCTTTGTTCTGTCATGGGAGAATTGGGTGGGTCGGAAGGCGAAGTACACTGTTAAGGAATCAAGGAAGTCACGCAGCTTGGTTGGTTCACCAGAAAAACGATGGGTAGAGGCGGAGAGCGTCGGAACATCACCACTACGGAAAGCCAAAGCCTGTCGCAGCGCAGCATTCTCACTACGTAGTTGCTGTAATTCTTGAGCTTGTTGCTGAATTGTAGTTAGAAGAGCTTGATCCGGATCTGCAGCAGCTACCACAGTGTCTTCCATGGTGTTAGAAGACGTCGGGATGGTTTGCGCTGCAATCTGTCACGACTCACGTGCTGCTTGCGCCTGGAGTTTGCAGATCTTGAGGCGTGGATCTTGAGAGTTCGACTTTGGCCCAAAAAGGGGCGACTCTTTCTGGTAGCCACGGTGCTGTAGGCAAAGGAACGCCAAGGACAGACCGTGACCGTGAGAAAGTAGCGCCAGAGGGAAAAAATCCCTTCAGAAGAAGAGGAAAAAACCTCCAAAGAAGATTCGCAGAGGATTTCTGAAACAAGAACAGAGGAACAGGAATCAAAAAGAACTGACGTAATAACACAGAAATGGCGAAATCCAGAACCAAAGGCTAGGAAATCAGGAGCGAGGACACTAACTGAACAGAGAGTGTTGCAGCGCAAAGAGGAGAAGAAAACACCACCCTTAAATACCATAAAACAGGAAGTGACCCACAGGAAGAAAAAGGACACCATCTTAGATAGGGAAAAGTAGATAGAACAGACTGGAGCAGAAACCATAGAGAATAGGGAAGGAGGAATGCTGGGAAGACAAGGGTAACCTGGGAAGGGGAAAAGACATAAAGGAAAGAGCAAGAAACAGACCCAAAAAGAAAGAAGACAGAAGAAAGAAGAAAAGGAGCCCAAACAGGTAAGAGGGGTCAGGAGACCCCAACAAAACGGAGGGAGAGAGCAGAGCGAGGCCCCAAGAAAGCCTTGGGGCCTCGTAGGGTGCAGGAAAGGCTCGGGGCGCGCCGCGTCTTAAAGACGTGAAGCGCGGCCCGAGCCACAAGCACCCCTTACAATGAAATGCTCACATTGTATCAGTACATGCCATAAGTTCTTTGTATGCTGGATAGGCACAGAGATTTGCTAGTACTAGTAGCAAGCCCTCAACATGTTGGCCAGTGGGAAACTACATCACTGTTTTCATTTTGGTCCTACAAACCCAGATGTCTGTGGCTGAAAATGTGTATCCAAACATGAATGAATCTAACATAACTGCAAGTCACTCCATGATGCATGCCAACAGTCAGGTTACATACATTCCTGATTACACATGTGCAGTGCACACATTCAATGGCATGGAAATGCACATCGTGGCTAAAGAAAACTAGTCATACACATCATGTCCCTCATTGCTACTGCAGTTTTACATGCCAAATGACATGCAATGATGGGTGAGGGTATGTGTCAGCCAACAATCCATTGTGACACACTCCTGTCTGTGGCACCACATGAAATGTCCCCCCATTGCTAATATACTATTCCAAACACAGGTTGACATGCACATATATGTGAGGGAATGCAGAACTCATCCCATGAACACAGGAAACAGCAATGTACACATTTTGTCAAAAGAGAAAGGGACACATGCTAACATTTAGGCACAATGAATTTTGGCAACAGTCATGGCACACACATCATGTCAATGGACATTCCTCAATTACCAAGGGACATTATTGATCTGTAGTTGACTCAAATAACAATGCATGCTCTGTCACATGTATGATGGCCATCTTCACATTACAGTCGGTAATAAGGCACCAGCACTCGTCACATACTGAAGACAATTAGCCTCTGTGGTGCAATTGCTAATATACTCATTTGACCAGACACATGGCCGAGAACAGTGATCATCACTTCCTTTAATGTGGCCTGCAACACTAAGGAGTAGTGGTCTGTAGCGTAGAATTGACACCCACAACAACAACAAACATTACTTGATTGATCAATGTACACAGCCATGTGTTGTCCCTGGAGAGCAAATTGTTTGCGGATTGTACCCAGTTGTGTCCTAGGTCCCTGGGCCAATAGGCAACGCACATCAGTATGCACCACATTACATATCTACACAAACTGTTACTCATCTAACTTGCCACACCTGGCTCATCTCTAATCATTGTGGGAGATGTCAGAACTGAACACATTAACTTGGAAATGTGACAGGCAGAAATATGCCCTGTAGTCAACCCCTTGTGACTGCTGTGCTCCCCTCAAATGCCCATCAAGGCCTGGGTACGCTACTACCGGAATGCGGGCCATTAGGTTGGTCATGGTCTGACATGCCCCACACCCACATTGGGAGTGTAGCCCAGCTGAACCTCAGTGATCTAATGGGCCCAGTGTCTCAGGTCCTCCCACCTCTTGTGACAGTGAGTGCCCACTGACTGTGGACTGCTAGGGTCCGCATATTCCGTTTGATGGCTCTCCATATCACCTTCTTGTGATGGACGTTTACCTGTATGGTTCAACAGACAAATCAAGCGATTACAATCACAAGTTTTGGCTCAAATGGTTGTGTCACACATGTCAGAAACACCCAGCTAAAAAATTTCAATCTGTCAACACACCACAAGTGTAAAGCACACAAGCCAATACATGCAGGGATATGACTACAGACATTTGTGTCCATCTGCAGACTGACCCATTACCCTACTCGGGCCTACAATGACTAAGCAAGCCTATTTACATAAAGTAGCCATTCTCCAGCAACATGTACTGGGTTGTGACCACAATGAAACACTACACACATATGTGGCTTCTGAAGGGTAAACTCCTTAGGCCTGAATGGACCAACACATTCCCACTCTGGACCGCCACCTCCTCCCCCACAGCTTACAGCATGGGAGGAGCACATACTGGCATTACTGCATCCTGAGGGACTTGCTGGCGTAGCTGAATGACTGGACACTGGTAAGTCGACATTTACTACCCATCACCTCCCATACCTGCATGCCATCTCACACCCTCACCCTCACTCCCATCACTCCACTCTATCCCACGCACTGCACCTACACATATGACTAACCCCAATGCCAAGCCCTGCGTTCTATTCCAATGCATGGACAGCCCTCCCAGCCCTGCATGGGCACCCATCACCAAAGCAGGCACAGCATAGGGAAACTAACAATCCCACAATACATCACAATACACAAACAAAAGGTGGCAGGTCAACAGCAACCATAGAGAGGAAGCCAGGGGTGTACAATATGTCATACACATGAAGCATAATACATAATTTACATCCCCACAGGTACCCCAGCCAATGTCAGCCGAGAGGAGTTGCCACGACTATCCAGTCCCTCAACAGATGCCCCCAGTGATGACAGTAACTCTGGACCTCAGGATCTGGATGACCTACCTGGCCCATCAGGGACCACTGAACAGCCGGTCACCAAAGCTCACTCACAGACCACCACAGAGTCTCCCCCATTAGGATCCAACACCACAACATTCACCAAGCATCCCCACACCTCTGTCCCCAGGACACGTCAATCAGCACTGTTTCCACCTATACAGTGACCCCAGGCCACACCTCGCCCCCAAGACAATCAGGGACCTGGGGTCAGTGGCAGTGGGCACACCATTCAGGGGACACAAGCACAGGCCAACAGGGACACTGGAGGACTGTTGTGCACCAGGGGGACGACAGGAGCAGGGAACCGACTCTCCAGGAGGCACTCTCCGAGATCCTGGGAGCCTTCCAACATTCCCACAACATGATGGACCAGATCCTAGACAACGTGCAGGATAACAGGTGGCTGCAGGAGGGACAGTATCAGGGGCTCAGGGAGGACTTGCAGGCCATCAACACCACCTTGATCTCTACCACAGGGGTGCTGCCAGACATGGCCAACATCATGAGGGAGGCATCAGCACACAAGTGGGCCCCTACCACTAGCCAGTTCATCGACTGGCCCACTACTTCCGCTGCCACTAGTGGGCAGGAGGCCCCGCCACAGGAACCACAGGCCACCAGCATCCCTCCCCCTGCAGAAGGTGAACCTCCCCCCCAAACGTTCCCTGCAACCCAGACGGTAGCCAGAGACACTTGCCAAGACCACCGGCAGGAAATCAGACTCTCCTGATTGTCCCTCTTGTATCCCACCCTGTCACCTTCTCCACTTTGAACTGCCATTGCTCCCCTTCCTATGGCTCCTTGGACACTGGACCTGTACTACAAACAGACTGGAACAATACCCCGGACATTCCTCTATCATCACCCCATTCATTGCACTTTCCCCTCAATTTCTTAGGACTACAGTAAACACCCTTGGATACAACTCGACTTCTTGTGTCATGTGTTGAAAAAGTGTATTTATGGAAACAGTTTCATCCATTGCAAATGTACTGTACATTTTGAGGGCATATAAATAACGACCTGTAGCTGTCTGTAGTCAGCACATCAGTACACAGCTGTTATATCACCAACATCTGCAAAATGACAAACCATAGGTGACAGTAAGTAGAGGTGAAAGGAAATGAATGTCATCATGCCACACAGAATACACAAATAGTCATAGAAATGTTGATCTGCACTGTCTCACCTGTGTGTCATTGGAAGTACTGACAGATAACTGATATTCTGTTGTCCTCATCCTCATCCTCAGCCTCTTCATCCTCACTGTCAGCAGGATCTACTGCTGCCACAGGGGCATCCACAGTCTCCTCCTCCTGCAGAAATGGTACATGGCATCTGAGGGCTAGGTTGTGCAACATGCACATTGCCACTACTATCTGACAGACCTTCTCAGGTGTGTAGCACAGGGATCCACCTGTCAGATGAAGGCACCTGAACCTGGCCTTCAGGAGACTGAAGATCCTCTCGATGATCTGCATGGTTCGTCCATGTGCCTCATTATAACGTTCTTCAGCCCTTGTCCTGGCATTCCTCACAGGGGTCAGCAGCCACAATAGGATTGGGTAGCCAGAGTCACCTGCAAGTATTGAGGGACAACATTTAGCCACACACAGTCCTATGGGGTTGACACCAGAGTCATACACTAACATACAGTGGGTGGGGACAAAGGCTCACCTATTAGCCACACCCTGTGCCTCTGTAGTTGACCCATCATATTTGGGATGCTGCTATTCCTCAGAACAACGGCATCATGCACCGACCCAGGATACTTAGCATTGACATGGGAGATGTACTAATTCGCTTGGCACACTATCTGCAAGTTCATTGAGTGGAATCTCTTATGATTTCTGAACAGCTCTTCATTCTGGTGGGGGGACAAACGCAATATGTGCCCCTTCAATCGCACCAATAATATTGGGGATATGTCCTATTGCATAGAATCCGGCCTTCACAGTGGCCAAATCTTCCACCTGGGGGAAAGCTATGAAGCTGCACGTGTTTTACCAGGCCAGACAAAACTCTGCCAGCATGATAGAAAACATTGGGTGTGACATTCCTGCTGCCAAGCCCACTGTCACTTGGAAAAAACCAGTTGCCAGGAAATGAAGCACTGATAGAACGTGCACAAGAGGGGGGACCCCAGTGGGATGACGGATAGCTGATATCAGGTCAGGCCCCAACTGGGCACACAGCTCTGTGATTGTGGCCCTTTCCAGTCCATTGGGGAGTATTATGTGCATGTCCTCCAGTGTAGCCAAGTCCACCAGAGGTCTGTACATGGGGCAATGTCTACACCTCCTATTCATCCACAGCGGTAGGTATCTAAGGGACAGAAGAGTGAGTTGGGTGTCACAATTGGAACAACAAAACTACAACTGCAGTCCACATGGTGCACCTATGTATTGGGACAGTGTAAATGGCAAAGTTTGTGCCAATCTAATCTGTGATGCAGTAATTGTCGATAGGCCTTCCCCCCCTGAAATGGCGACCACCTGTCCTGTATGGGGGGACAGGTGGAAGTGAGGTAATTCCTCCGACGTCGGGCGTCGTGGCGGAAGGCGGTCTTGCAACGCCGTGCAATTCCTCATTGGATAAAATGGGGCTCTATGGAGTACAGTGGCCAATGGGTATCTACAACGGCGGTGACGGTCTACACCGCCAAGGACATGACTGCGATTTTCTATCTGATTCCTCACTTGTTTCCTGACCTTCAACAGGAGAACACCTACACTGTGTGTGCTGCTGTGACCTGTGTCTGGAACCTACCACAGCCCGTGTGACTGGGGAAAGGGCCCCAGCCTTTCCTTCGGAAGAGTTCAAGTGACTGGTGGATGGGGTCCTACCCCAGTACGGACAGCTGTATGGGCCTTTGTGCGTGATGCATGTGGGAAGGATGCATGGGATGTGTGTGCATACATCGTGTAAGGGGGCAGAGTGGTGGGGGAATGTCTAGTGACGGTATACATGTTGTGTGCTGGGCTATGTGTGTGGCAATGGTGATGGAAACAAGTATGGTGGGCCATTTGTGTGACAGGCTGGACTGTTTGCCTAATGTGTTCTCCTGTCTGTATTGCCTCTGCAAGTCAGCGGCCATCAAAAGAAGGGAATATGGCGTGCCATCGCCAAGGATGTGCCAACCCTGGGGGTCTATGGCAGGTGGAGCACTCACTGTCGGAAATGGTGGGAGGACCTGAGACGTACGTTGGGCATGGAAGACCATGGAGGCCCAGCTGGGGATGGCCTCCCAATGAGGAAGGGGTGCCCGTCGGACCCTGACCCCCCCTGATGGCTCCCATACTGGCGGTGGCCTACCCTGAGCTGAATGGGTGCTTGAGGGAATTCCAGCAGCCACAAGGGGGTGAGTACAGTGGGTATCAATACATATTTTGGCTGGTGGGGTGGTATCTGAGTGGTGGATGTGTGTTAGTGGGTGCCCCTAAGGCCGTGCCAGATATTGCAGCGTGAGTCAACTGAAGGGTAATGGGTGTATGGCAAATACAGGTAACCTCGCTTGTTAGCAGTCCATTTCAGCCAGGGCAGTGTGGGTCCCAGGAGTGCTGCAGTTGGTGGTGTGTGGTCCTCATCTTGCCTTATTGACTAGCCATATCACTGGTAGTGCAATGCATAGTGTTTAAGCATGTTCCCTGTGTGTGACGGTGATGTGCATGCCATTAGTGGTGATTGGTGCAGTCATTGTCCCAGTGTATCCTTTGTCTCCACCCCCTTTCTTGTTTTGTCATCCCATCCTTCTCTGCATTAGCATCATCTGGCGGAGGAGCAGGGGCAACGGTGACAGAGGGAGCGGCATCCCACAGGACCCAGAAGACAGAGTCCTCTGACGCAGAGGGAACCAGTGGGATGGAGGGCGAGGGGAGCACCACGGCGGAGACTGTAGGAGACAACACAGACTCAGATACCTCCTCCAATGGAAGCTCCCTGGTGGTTGCGTACACCTCTGAGACCACCCCAGCTGCAGGTACAGCTACCACCCCCGTACCAGCACTGCCCTCCCAGTATCCCCTTAGCGAGTTGTCCAGCCCACTCACCCATCAGGGTGGGCATCTCCTTCGCCCCAGGCACCTCATGCTCTGCCCTAGTGAGCCCTGCTGCCCTGAGTGAGGAGGCTATTTCTCTGTAGGGCAATCAACCATTGTGAATCCCAGATGCAGCAATACTATGTATTCCTGGAGGGCATTCACTGTGGATTGGAGGCCCAATGAGATCGATTGAGTCTCTGTCCGCCTCTCTGATGGCAGTTATTGTCCCTGTTTCTACCATCCCCCCTCCAACTACCATTTTACAGTCCCATTCTCCTCAACCCCAACTCATCCCAGGCAAACATACAGACGAGCATGCACACAAGACAACACCCAAGAGTGGCACAGGCAGACACAAGTACCACACTTCATCCCACAAGCGCTCACACAAACACCATACAGTTGGAGACACAACCACATCCACTACCTCGACTGTCTCCCCGCCTCCTCCTCCTCCACCTCCCTCCCAGTCACGTCCACACTCACACCTGCTTGCACTGCCTCAACATCCACCACCAGCATCACCACACCAAGCAGCACACACACCTCACTAGCAGACACCTCCACAACATCCATCCACTTGTCCCCTCTGTCCTCTCCAGCTGTGTCTGTCCCCCCTCCTAAAGGACACAAATACAAGCAGGCTGACACCCAACAGCCATCCGCCTCACACATGCACACTGCCCATGCACCTGCACCCGAGTCCAGCAGACGTAAACCTCCAACAACCATTCCCTCAACCTCCACTCCCATCCCTCCTCCTGCCCCACCATTCCGAAGAAGCTTTTCCTTGCCCAACTTGACCTCTTCCCTCCCCCTCTGCCTCCCCAGTCCCCGTCCTTCCCTTAGAACCAGGGTGCCAACCAGCCAGTCCAGCACCTCAGCCACACAGTCCATGGGGACAGTGGAGGCACCTCCTAGTCGTGGAGGCAGGTGTTTGAGGGATTCCACTCCAACATCCAGAAAGGGGAAGGAGCCCAACACCTACAGCCAGGAAGGGGAAGGAGCCCACAACACCTACATCGAGATAGGGGAAGGAGCCCACAACACCTACAGCAAGGAAGGGGAAGGAACCCACAATACTTACAGCCAGGAAGGGGAAGGAGCCCACAACACCAACAGCCAACAAGGGGAAGGATCCCACAACACCTGCCATGGAGGGAATGGAGCCCTCAACTACATCAGAGGCTGGGAGGGTGAAACCACCATAACCACTGCCACCACCTGTGGTCACAGAGCCCTCACCATCAGCAGAGGCAGGACAGGAGGCACCATCACCTGTTGCCACAGAGCAGCCCTCATCACCAGCTGAGGCAGTGCAGCTATCACCCCCAGCAGAGGCAGGCCAGGAGGCACCATCACCTGTTGCCACAGAGCAGCCCTCACCACCAGTTGAGGCAGTGCAGCTATCCCCGCCAGCAGAGGCAGGCCAGGAGGCACCATCACCTGTTGCCACAGAGAAGCTCTCACCACCGGCTGAGGCAGTGCAGCTATCACCACTAGTGGAGGACATGCAGGCCACCCTCCAGGGACTGCTTCACAAGGGGCCCCCTCCAGAACCAGTGGGCATGTTCCCCAGCTCAGAGACTGTGGCCTTGCAATCCCCAGCAAAGACAAATGGGCATGTTCCCCAGCTCAGAGACTGTGGTCTTGCACTCCCCAGCAAAGATGAATGGGCATAGAGCCCCCTCCAGAAACCAGTGGGGACGTTCCCGTATTCGGCTGAGGTGACCCCCCTCGGCCCCCTGAGGTGCCTGCCCACTTGCAAACTGATGCCCCTGCAATGTTCTCTCTGGATGATGTCAGGATACAAGTTGGGCCTTGGACTGTGCCCTGTGGCCTTGTGTGCCCTTATGACTTTGGACTGGGCATTGGCCCTTTGTGGACATTTGTATATATTTGGGTTGTGTGGTGATTTTTTTGCTATGCTAAAACATTTTCTGTACATCTGTACTCTGGTCCTTGTGTTATTCTGCTGTGTGTTGTGTGCCATTGGTTTACATCTGCAGCTTGTTGTGTGTATGGTATGTGTGTGTGTCGGGTGTGTGTTGTGCGTGTGTGTGTGGCACTCTCGTTTTCCTCCCTCCCTACCTTGTGTGCTAAGCGGCTGTACTCACCGTCATTATATTCGTCGGCATTGGTGTTGGTGTTCCAGGTGGAGCATAACGTAGACGATCATCGGAAAGACTTGCAGTTCGGGTTCCATGGCGGTGGTGTTCTTCCCTGTGTCTCCTATGGTGAGTCTTTTCTCTTCTGAGCTCTTTTTCTGCCAGGTTTTTGATGATGTTGGTACCGCCCCAGAAAAGGTGGCAGATTCGTGTGTCATAATATGGTGGGTGGTACTTTGTCTTCCACCTGGCTGTTGACGGCTACCGCCGTGGTGAGTGTTGTTTCCGCCCTGGAGGTTGGTGTGGTACTTTGGCTGTCTATTGGAGTTATCACCGCCATGGTCATAATTTGGCAGTACTTACCACCAGCCTGTTGTCGGTATTACTGCCACTTTATCACTCACCCCAGGGTTGTAATGAGGGCCACTGTCTGCACTGTGGGACTGTCATTCATGCAATAAGCCTGTACAGGACAGTTATGACTTATGTTAAGGTGACAACAGAGCTGTGGCAGTAAGGGACCTGTCATGAGTCAAAGACACACATTGACAATGATGCAAAATGCACATATGGTCCACTTCTGGGATGTACCTCTGTACCCATACCTAACCTAGTCAATGGACTGAGGCATTCATGGCAAGATTTGCCACTAGAACAACATATTGTCCACAAGACAGGATCTACTGGTGTACAGGGAGTCGGCACAGTGCCACAGTTGCATAGCCCACAGCCTGGACTAGGACCCATACTGGGATATACATGGGAGATACTGGGAGATACTAGGAGATACATGTGACAGGCCCTTGTCTCTGCAGGCTGAGCATACAGAACCCTCATGACACTCACATTATGATCACTTCCATGCATGACTTTTCATCATGTGGCCATCAGCAATGTGGCATGTGGTTTGCGTGGCAACCTGTAGGGCAAAGTGGGTGCCTTACAGACAACAGTTTTGCAAGGTCAGATGTGAACTGAAAGATCTGTGGCACTATACACATTACTTACAAGATCCGCAAATTACTCCTACAAGATACATACACAGTTCATGCTCTAATGCACGTACATGTTGTCCAACATTTACAATCAACATGAAGAAAAGATGTCATTGGATGGTAGTAAAGTCTTTTTGCCTAGTTATGTGCATCCAACACAAAGAGGATCTAGGACAACAAAAAACATCACACAACACACTGTTCATGAACATATCATATAGTACTGGCCACCAATACCTGCACAATGTACATACTATTGATGCCACACAGACTGCAACAACAGGCACACAAGAAGTCTAACTGGCACACAGGGGCACATTACAGCCTGTGAGGAGGTAAAGGATGGTTTTGAAGAGAGTTAATTATGCACATGAGGCACTTACCTGCTTCTCTGGTGAGCCATGGAGCTGTTCATACAGAGGAAGGACAGCATCAACAAGCCTATCCAGCTCCTCTGGAGAGAAGGCGGGGTCCTGTCACCTGCTGGATGTGGCTTGATTGCTCTGAGAGGCAGCACACAGCAGCTTAAGTAGTGGATGCGTTGCTGGCAGCAGTGTCAGGAGTCAAGTGAGCGAATTTGCACAACATGGCAGTCACGTCCACCTCATATGTGGTCATCACTGCTGAAAGACACAGCCATTGAGCCACTGTTGGAACTGCCTACCACCCAGATGACTTCCCCAAATGGTTGTGGGCGGTTCCTAATGTCAAGTGGAGTAGGTCAGGCATCTGCCATTTTTGTCAGATGAAATACTGTAGACTGTTTTGTAAACTGCGTCACGTCTGAATTATATGTATTGTAGCATCACAAACATCCCTATTCTGTCTTGTCATGTGTAGTGTGTTGCAGGGCACAGATGGCGTTTGAAGGTGGTGCATGGTCCACCATCGCTGACAGTTTATTTGGTGGTTGGAAAATACAGTCACATTTTGAGGGACAATTGTGGAGCAGATAGTTGAGTTTCATCCAAAATCATGTTATAGACATGTGTTGACAACTATGGGAGTCACATGTACCCTTGTGTAGTTGCCAGCTAGGATGAGTACTGTGTGTCATGTCTATCCAGTCAGACATGCTTTGTCACATGATATTATTGGCATGCATCATGTATGTTTTTGTGGACACATTGACTAATGTTACAAATCATGCCTTGGCACACCTACATACCCTGGGAGGCGGAGGATGCAACAGCCTTCTGTCCACTTCCAGACCTTCAGACGATGGAGCAACGGCATATAATTCAGTTATACCGCCTGGATAGGCAAACAATAGTGGACTTATGCTGTCAGTTGGAGCCGGATCTTATGCCAGCTAACCGTAATCCAACCTGCATATCACCCATTGTACACATGTCAGTATTGCACTTCCTGGCCACAGGGTCCTTCCAACATACTGTGGCTCTATCTGCTGGTATGTCCCAGCCTATGTTCATTCTGGTGTTGAAGGGGTTCCTCTCAGCAGTGTTGAAACACATTGACAGCTATATGAGGTTCTCCCAACATGAAGATTAAGCCAATGTGAAGGCTAACTTTTATGATTTTGCCTGCCTCTCACTCTCGTTCCATTAACTTGCAAGTTGTCTATTTGGCAGATCTCTGCATCTCACATTTGTGTGCCCTTTATCCTGGATCAGCCCATGATTCATACATAATACGGAACAACACCATACCAAAACTGATATCACAATTGCAACCAGAGAAGGCCTGGCTGGTTGGTAAAGCACGTTTGTCCTGATTGTGTGTGAGCAATGTCAGGTACTACAATCATGAAGTGGGGGACTCATTGTTTCACTTATGTCCCATTCCTTAACAGGAGATTCAGCATATCCAAACCGTTCTTGCTTGTTGACGCCACTGAGGAATCCAACTTTGCCAAGGGAAGTCTGCTTCAATGCAGGCCATGCAAGAACTCGACAGGCAGTGGAGCAGGCTTTTGTGCTCCTGAAGGCCGGATTTAGGACAGGACTGGGGGATCCCTCCTCTACTCACCCAGGAAAGTGTGTCAGAACACTATGGCATGCTGCATGCTCCACAACATCGCCCTGCAGAGGAATATCCTGTACATCCCAGAGGAGGGGGAGTCTGCAGTGCCACCGGGTGAGAATCCTGAAATGCCAACAGAAGATGACAGCGGTGTAGAGGAAGGAGCTGACTTGCGGGAAGATTTCATCCACAGCTACTTCTCATGTAAGCATGTCTTGTGACCTTGAGACCCCATGGGTGATAAGCTGCGCTCAACAAGTACCGATTGATTGATTGATTTATGTCATGACTGTGACTGTGCAACAAACTGAAGTTGTGAGAATGTTTTAAGTTGAGAGTTTTGGATACAGCTAGGCAGCTGATACTCTGCAATAATCAGCCAAAGGCTGCTTGATGAGAGCTTTTGAAACATCCCCACCTTGATGATGTTGCTTTATGTCAGTTTCATTGCAATGTGCTATGTTTTCCAGATGCTTGCTATGTGACTTGTGCCATATGTATGGTTTCAAGTCTATACTCCTTGTTTTGTTCATTGAATAGGTACTTTCACTGTGACATCTTCATGTGGGCATTTCAGAGTTGTGACATATGTGATGCTATTCGGACATAAGAGGTTGACATGGATTGTTCCAGGTAATGTAGGTCATAGAGTTTGGATGTATGAGACCTGTGCCAAGGCAGTTTGCACAGTGTTTTGGTGGAACGTCAGAAGTGCCCATTGGATGTTTTTGTGTGCTGTGATGTGCCTGATTCATCATGTCTGTCATCATGTGGGCATGAAATATGTAGAGCTAGCTTACGACCAAGTCATTTTTCCTTCACACTGGCTAAACACTCTTTCTGTATGAACTGTATATAGCTATAGATGTGTTTCATCATTGAAGGCCACAGTGCCTGTGGCACAACACTGAAATCTGTTTGTGTCATGCCACCATCTGCATGGGCATTGCATTATGATGGCCCTGTGATCAGGGACAGTTGTCCTGCTATACGTCTGTATCTTGGATTATGTGATGTTGAATTACTTTTGTGTAGTATATGATAAGGCTCAAGCTGCTGACATCAACCACATCAATGTTTGCCTATTCTTCAGGATAATGTTTGACACATCCCTTCCTTCCATGGGCTGGAGGTCTGTACCTGTCAACATGTTCCATTGCTCAGTATGAGTCAATCATTTGTGACTTCCAATAGTCCAGACATATTGCCAGCTTATGTGCTGAACAATGTAATACATTTTTTTAGTTTGAGCAGACGCTTGTATGTATGTGCTTGTGTTGGAGGGTTTTAATCCTGAGCTGGACATTTTGAATATGCAACATATCCCACCTTGAACAAGCAGCTTGGATCATCATTGTATGGTTCACGTGCTCTGACATATCTACCTGGCTAAATATGAAATTAAAATCCGCAGACAAAGAGTCAGTGAAGGATGATTTTATTGTGCATCTATGACTCACAGAAACCATACATGACATGACTCAACAAAAAATCTAATGTGAAGGGATCAGTCATGGTGAATGAAATCATTGGAGTAGATACCACACCATTGGGAGTCCAAAGTCCAGAGTACTCCTCCAATGGAAATAGAAGGTGGTTCAGGATCAGTCCATGTAAATGTATAACACACAAAAGAGGTCCTTAAGGAAGATGGTTTTTACTGGAAGTGGTGGGTGTCTTGCTTTGCCATCTGCATCTCCTGGATTCTTTGCTGGATGACTCCACTCATGTAGGGGGAAGATCTGCAGCTACAGGGGCAAGGGTGTCTGGGCCTTGTTGTTCCTCTTGCCTGGCCTCCCTTCCAGTGGCTGCCACCGATGTTACTGGGCATGCTGTTTAATGGCCAAAGGAAAGGGTAGATTGGTGTTGAAAAGCCCTGCTCATGTTGGTACATATGTCCCTCAACACCCCTATTAGGGAGGTCTGTTTGTGTACTTTAAGTTGGGTTTGGATATAAAAAACTAAGTTTTTCTAACTATAACCTTTATTTTTTTATTGAAAAAAATATATAGGGGCATATTTCAGAGCACCGAGCCCCACCGGAGCATCACTTTTAGTCTGCTTGTGTTTATCTCTTGGTTTCATAGCTTTTTGTAGGCCATTTTGCTTATCTTCCAGAGGGTTTTTCTAGTTTAAGGTTTTTCCCCACCAAGGGCTTCAGTTTTCACCTGTCATCTTCACCTAGTTCCCCCGTCCAATGTACATTGTGGAATTGGGTACGATAAAAGATAGTAGAAGGCCTTGTCTACGAACAACGAATGCATCAAATCATCATCAAGAGTATCTCTCCTTGTCAGTGAAGTGCCATCTTTTGACTCCTTTCTCCTTCAAATGAATAGACTTGCAGATTTGTGTTTCCATTTCATAGTAGTGCATTGTTCCCTTACCAAATGGTACAGAGTTAAAATGCCCCAGAAATGGTGACAGCCTTGCAAGGGCAGCAGATGATTTATGAATGAATTCAGTGTACTGTTTAAAAAAAATAATGTAATCATGGTTGCTTGCCAAGACATAAATAGACAACGTCACCCTTGATGTCAGTATAGTTGCATCTCTTTTGAAGGTGTCAATTAAGAACCTTTTTCATATTCTAAAACTGAATACTACTGTCTACATTTCTCATCTTTATTTTGAAGCGCGCCCCTAGTACTCAAACATGAGCTTGTCTGAAGATTTTTTTAATAGAGGTTAATTAATATTGCCGTCACTTTTTAATAAATGTTTATTCTCTTCCTGGTCAGAGTTTCTTTCTTAGGAAAATTATTTTGTTTCTGAAAAGCACATTCCTAATCCTTATTTAAATTGAAATGTGAAGTGGTCTAAACACTAGCCTGAAGGTAGGAGACGAAATATCATGCCCTTTGAGGATTCATCACACTAGTAGAAGAAATATCATACCCTTTGAGGTTTCATCACACTTTGAGCTCTCAGCCAATATATTAATGCTTCAACTAAATATTTGTTTCCTGCCCAAGATTCCAATACATTATCCTTAAATTGTCCATATTTAGGATTTTGTCGAATTTCTCCTTTGGATCACTATAACACTCAGTATTCTGGTAATTCAGATTCTATGTGGTTGATGTTACCACGGGTGGTTAGAGTATTTGTAACTTTTTTTCTCGCTGTAGTGCGAGAGAGGTTACCTGACACTTTCCAACAATCAGCTCCCCTTTTCTCTGGTTTATTTACAGTACATGGTTATTTCATTAAGATTTACTCTGTATCTAATAGCCATGGTCTGCTCTTTAGTCCTGATTCTTTGAGCAAGGTCATCCAATAAGTACAGTATTGGCTACCAAAGCAGACTGAGCAAAGATTGTTTTGTGTAAGTAGGTGCTTCTCAACCTAGAGTTAGTAGGTCAATTAGAGGTTGAAAGATGCGGGACATCCTCCAATAAACAGCAAATGCCTCTTCTCCCAACCTCTTGTTACCCCCTGCAGCGTCTCTGCCATAGGAGTATCAGCTGTCTCCCCTCGGTAGAAACCTTCAACCCTGTGGTCTTTTACTCAAAGGACAACTGGGTCTCAATGGTGGTCACCCCATCCTCTTTAGCGTGGGAGAGCCATCATTAAATTTTAGTGGCAGTTAACCCACATGCCCTTAAGTTAACAATCTCAAAGTTTCATGTAACACACTGGTTAATTAAATGTGCAGCATCTGTCATAAACTGCATACTGGAAGAGCCCAGTGCCACTAATGCAGAGTCTTCTTGTTTAGCCAACATCTTGCATATCCTAATAGACCTTGTGAACCTCCTAACGCTTATTCTTCTTGAGCCCCAATAACATCTGAGATAGAGAAAGGACTAAAATGTATACCAAAGTATGTGTTGGTTTGAATTGTTGTGCCTGGGGGACCTTTCTTTGGGAAGCATGATGGAGATTATTCCAATTTATACAGAACACTACTCACTAGAAAGGTATTCATTCAGTCCTGACAAATGGGGGTTGTTCACTTACACTACAATGTTACATTCTTGACAGTGACATCATCTCTTTGCCAGCTTCAAGTCGCGAACCCAAACAACTGAGAAAGGAGACAAAACTACCCTCAATGGGGATCCGGGCAAAGGTGTCCCATTCCCGGAATGAGTTCTGCCTATCCCCCAGTCGTCAAGCTACTCTCTTAAATACCTTAAACAAGCTAGAGAGGAGAATTCTAGAAACTCCCCCCTCCCATACCGTAAGTTGTTCTTCAAATGCTGGCTGTACCAGTCCGTGCTGTAAAAGAGCACGCTTAAAGACTGGCCACATCCCAAGGGGCACTCCCAAGCCCGAACTGTTCCCTGCCATCCTATGAACATTCTCTGGTAAATCCTTACCTCTCCCACACTCCTCCGTGTTATGTCCCTGTCTTGGTGAGAAAGAGAGCAAGTGTAGCGAAAAACATGTTGTATAAGTTGTGCACAGAAAAATACCTGCACCACCAATATGACAGTGTTTGAAGCTAAGTTAAGCACAAAATGGAGTCAGTGGTCCAGATGGAGCTGATTGTAAAGTACAGATAGCATTACAGCTGTAAAAAAGATTTACATTTGAAGAAAGACAGGGAAGCTTAGTTGAGCTGTCCACAAATGGAAATACTAAGAAACTAAATTCTGCAGACATATGTAGAATTTTTTTGGTAACTTCATTTCTGTTTTAAACACATAATAGAAAAAGCCAGACCACTGAGCAGGTTACAGTGGAAAGGTCAGCAGCTTGCATCTTCCCACTATGCATTAAAACTGACAAGGAATCAGTAGTTTATGCAGTGTGGTATGTCAAATTATACAAGTACTCACGTAATCCGTTTTTTTAGGTCTATACCACCTATGAGAAGAAATATTAACTTTGTAGCAAGAAAAGGACTACAGATTTAGACAAGTCACAACCTGATTTCTGTCGCGCCACTGCTGACTACCTTTGAACTTTGGTGAATCTTGTAGCCAAAGGTAATTTCTGGCGAGCATGAAGTTAAACCTTAACGAAACAAGAAATGCATTTCACAAAGTCACGTCTTCAAAAAAGTTTAGGCCCGTATTTATACTTTTTTAGCGCCGCATTTGCGTCGTTTTTTGACGCAAAAACGACGCAAACTTGCAAAATACCATTGGGGCATATTTATACTCCGTTTGCGCCGAATTTGCGTCATTTTTTTCGACGCAAATTCGACGCAAAACTAACTCCATATTTATACTTTGGCGGTAGACGCGTCTAGCGCCAAAGTTCATGGAGTTAGCGTAATTTTTTGGCGTGAACACCTTCCTTGCGTTAATGATATGTAAGGTAGGCGTTCCCGTCTTAAAAAATGACTGGGATGCATATGCGTCGTATTTATACTCCTGGGCAAAAATGACACCCGGGAGTGGGCGGGACTAAAAAACCCGCATTTGCGCCGGATTTTAGCGCCTGGGTCAGGGCAGGCGTTAAGGGACCTGTGGGCTCAGAATGAGCCCAGAGGTGCCCTCCCCTGCCCCCAGGGACACCCCCTGCCACCCTTGCCCACCCCAGGAGGACACCCAAGGATGGAGGGACCCACCCCAGGGACATTAAGGTAAGTCCAGGTAGGTATTATTATTTTTTTTTTTTTGTGGCATAGGGGGGCCTGATTTGTGCCCCCCTACATGCCACTATGCCCAATGACCATGCCCAGGGGACAGAAGTCCCCTGGGCATGGCCATTGGGCAAGGGGGCATGACTCCTGTCTTTGCTAAGACAGGAGTCATTTCAATGGGGGATGGGCGTCGTTAAAAAATGGCGCAAATCGGGTTGTGGCGATTTTTTTGCCTCAGCCTGACTTGCACCATTTGTGGACGCCCATACGCCATTTTCCCCCTACGCCGGCGCTGCCTGGTGTACGTCGTTTTTTTTCACGCACACCAGACAGCGCCGGCGGCTAACGCCGGCTAACGTCATTCAATAAATACGGCGCCCGCATGGTGCCTCAGAATGGCGTTAGCCGGCGCTAATTTTTTTGACGCAAAACTGCGTTGGCGCAGTTTTGCATCAAAAAGTATAAATATGGGCCATTGTATTTTGTAGGTTTGCGCCGTTTTGCGTCAAAAAGCAGCGCAAATGCGGCGCTAAAAAAAGTATAAATACGGGCCTTAGTTCTCAGCAAAAAAGCATTAATTGAAGCATATTTGTTTTGTAAAATATGAACCCTTGTAGATGTAGGTAAAATCTTAAATCCAAGGAGGACCATGCTTTCCACCTGAAAGGAGATGGTTTACAGAGCTGGTAGTACAGTAGTACAGTTAGGAAGAAAGATAAGCAGTCTAAAATCCAGATGTTTTCAATAGCAAATTGTAATGACGAATGCAAAACTCAATGAACACGTCTGAGCCAAGATCAACAAATCAGTGTTGTTCCATATGGGATTGACCATGTTGGAGTAGCTCATCATACAAGGTGCATTTATCGGGTTGTAACTGTTATTGTCAATAAACGAATTTGGAGCAAAAACAAAGCAGCTTCGAAATATTCCATTTGAAGGCGGGGGGAGGGCCATCACAACCAGCACCCTCACTTACCTTGCAGGCAAGCTCACCATCTCTGTTGGTTCTTCGCACACCTGAAGTCAGGACAGCATCAGGCTGCAGATTTATATGTGCAAAAAAGTTAAAACAAGAAAGCAATCTTTTTCCACCTATGATCCAGGTTTAGAGCAATATCCCTGTCTCCAATAGGACCACACCACCTGCACTCCAATTTAAGAAAGATTTCGTCACAGTGCATTGATAGACACAAACCAGATACCTCTACTTTCACTTGTTAACTGTATGCATGTCCCCGACCCTGTACAGTGCTCTGCTGCCTTATAGCTAGCTTCAGGCTATAGAAATACTACATACAGATAGGCAGGGCAGATGGATATTGGATTATTTTGAATATTTGATTAAATATGGTTGACACCATGAGTTACCATTATGGTTACAAATTAAAACGAAAAAGCCACTGGAATTTACATGCATGGATTTATGGTTAGCTCAGCATTCACATAACAGCTATGCAAATGTTAACCCATGCACCTAATGAAGTATTCATGACCTCACCCTTGATGTGACCGATGCAATTACAAATGTAAATAACTTTCCAGAACAGATTACACATCATCGCACCCTTAACGTTCTGAAAGTAACAACTATGAATGCAGCATTATTTGTTGTTTAGAGAATGTGCTGTTTATTAATTACGTTGTGCATTCGGTATTGCAATTTGCTGGTATAAATATTATAAGACCAATCCATCGAATAATGGTCAAGATGTTTTCAATGTTTTAACCCTCTCCAGCCCACCCAACCAGTGCTTTAAATGGAAAAATTGAAGTGCAGGTACTCTGTAATAGAGTACCTGCTTGTTTCTGAGAAGTGCCGGTACTCTCCAATTAAAAGTATTACGTTTTTCCTGAGATATGCCGGTACTCTCCCTCTCAAAATAAAAAAGTGCCGGTACTCAGTACCGGAGAGTACCGGCCCATTTAAAGCACTGCACCCAGCATAATTCTGTAATGCTAATTTCACAACGGACGTCATAATTAACCACACTTTCTATGTACACAACACACATTTGCTGATGGCAGTAGGAAAATGTAGTCATCAAAGAGTTAAACATGGTGGGCGGCAAGAGTGATGGAATGCTTTGTGTGTTGCATACAATAATTAATAATTCAGTCATTTTACACGTTTGAATAAGAACCATATCAGCGATTCTAGCTGTGTTTTTTTCATTGAATTTGTTTCTTGTTTTAATAAATCAATTCAATATCATGCCACATCCCCATTACATGCTGCACATGGTCTCTGTCTCATCCAAAATTGGCTGCAAAATTCACCACGCATGTTCTTTGCCTGCCCAAAGTAAGGCATTAATCTTTATTCTCTTAAAAAAATACTATTTTCAAAAAAGTCATAACTTATTTCCTTTTTGTTCTCAATTTTCCTCCTTGATTGTAAATTGAAAATACAATTTCAGTGCGTTGAACATGTTATTATTTCTGTTTTTTCAATGATGGCATCATCTCCGAGAAGCTGTTGCCATTAGACTGAGAATTGTCATGACAAAAAGAGTTTTAAAAAAGGAAACAAAATTGGCTATATGCAGTAGGATCTGACTTTCAGTGGAGGAATGAGTGCAGGGCTGCCTTCAAAAAGTTGGCTGCAGATCTCGACTGTAGGTCAGATCATGCAGCTAGCCCTGAAGTCCAGGCCCTGCAGTCAATGACCGGTGCACAATGCCAAAGGTTGCACGCACTGAGAATTATTCATCTGTGGAGAGTTGTGAGTGAGACCTTTGCTCTGTCTCCAACCTTGCTGTGTTTGGGTAAAGGCTGTGCGCAGTAGGAGTAGGACATGTGTTTGGGTCCGACTTTACGGCCTGGCTATAAGTCAGACTCTGTAGCCAGCCTCTGTTACGCATACCTGAAAGCCATTCACAGTGAATCTTGACGATCTATACAGGGTTGGCGGTAGGGCCTGGTAGAATGTCAGGCTTTCAGCCGGTTCCTGTAAGCAGTGTGAGTTGGTAGCTCACTGAGGATTGAGCACAGTGCCTGGTCCTGTAGTGAACCCCCACTGTGCCTGGCAAACCAGAGTACCGGAACCTCTGGATGCTGTCATCAGTGGTGGCACGAGGGATATCATTAATGATGCCTTTTGATGTCATCTGTAATCTTACAAGTGATGTCATATGCAAGGTCATAAGGAGTGCATAAAGAGGGTGTGAAGTATAGTTAGATTACGTAATCATAAATGGCTCATCATTAGCATTTACATTTGTTTTCTAGCATTAATTGCACTTTAAATCTGCCTTTTGCAGTGAATTTCAGAGATTTTTTTAAATGTACTTTAAATTCTTAGATCCAAACCTAACCATAGCATAACTGTAACTCTGTTTTCATACTATCTATCTATCTATCTATCTATCTATCTATCTATCTATCTATCTATCTATCTTCTATACTATGTTTAATCTCAAAAACACCATATATTTATGTAAAAGTTACTTTAAGTGTTTTTAAATATTTAAATATTATTATATATTTACTTAAACATATTTACATATTATATATTTGTATATTATATATTTATTTAACATAAGGTTTTACATATATATGTAGCTACTTAAAAATCCAAAGGTTACAAGGACGTTATAGTTAGGCTCACATTCTAAATGTACAAAACCATAGAAATTTACCAGTTATAGTTAGTTACCTAAAGTAACTATAATGCGTGCGCAAAGGTAATTATAACTTGCGTCCCTGCCAGGCCCCAGGGGATCTTCATCTGCAGGAGGGGTGCTGAGTGGCCCCTCTCCCCCCCCAAAATAAAAATATAAGGCTGTGCCCCAGGGGACTACGTCCCCAAGGCCCAAATTGGCTACACAGCCCCCCCCTCCTCATTTAATGAATGCTGGGCCCTGGAGGATGGGGTACCCAGGGCTGAGATCAGCCTGGGAGAGGGTGGCTGCGAAGCCCCAACAGTGAATTGTATTGGACTTGGAGGTGAGGTCCCCGGGGCAAATATCAGCTGGGAGGGGCACTCAGCCCCCCTCCCCCACACTGGCCATTTACCCAACGAGATAGCACTTACTAACTAACCAGTATAAAGTGCTCCAGTTGGATTCACATTTTGTGCAAAACTGTGGACGCTTTTTGGATAAACGAGCAGGATAGCTTTCGTTCTGGCCATGATGGTCATTTCACAGAATTTAAAACTCAACAGGAAGCACTTATAAATATAGACATGGCAGGTGCCCCAGTTGAAGATCCTCTTCTGGAAAGGACAAATGATCCTAACACCTGGGCTTGGCAAAGGCAAAGCAAGTCTGTTTCCATAATGTGAAAACAATCAGAAATCTTTTGTGGAGGTGAATGCATCTTTCATCTATTGGAGCACAATCAGACACTCTCACACCCACGTAGACACTCTCACAACCACTCTCACACCCAGACAGACACTCACACTCACTTTCACACCCAGAGACACCCTCTCACACCTATTCTCACACCCAGAGAGACAGGCCTGCAGCCAAATTACGCTGCACATGACCAAAGGCCATGTGCAATGTGGGGTTGGGCGGTTATGGGGTCAACAGCTAAAGGCCATGCAAGGAGGTGGTTGGTTAATGTATAGTAATGAAAATTACTTTATGTTAAAAAAACATAGACATTTACTGACAAAAACAAAGGTTACACGGATGTTATAGATAGGTTCTGAATTTACTTGCACAAAACCATAGAAATTCATCAGTTATAGTTATAGTTAAAGTTATCTCAATGTCACGTAGGCTCTCATTATCCTAATGAGACTACCAGATTTGAGCGGCAGAATCGCCTGCAGTATGGGGACTGAGTCTAACCCACTACAGGCGACGCCTGTCAGCCTAATCCGGGTTTTACTCCGGCTAACTAACAATGCCTCATTTCTACCCAAGAGCAGGGATGATTGTGTAGCTGAGCGCATGACACAACTGACTCCTCAGGGAAATTGTGGTCACTCAGATCTCATCCATTTCTCTCAGTTACATTAGTCTCACATATACAAGGACAAGCAGAGGCAGTATATGTTTCAATAAAGTTTTAATGAAGGAACTGCATCTTAAACAATAAAGCATGTATAGCAATAACCAGGATGATAAAGCATGGCAGGATTAAAATTGTGACAAGGACAGTGAAGCATAGAAATTATGCTACGATATTGTCACTGGAGTCGATAGACTAATTCCTACCTAGGCTATATTAGAGCACAGCATGTTAAGCTCTAGTTCTTCCCTTCAGGTTCCCCTGGGAAGACATCATGCCCCATACCTGAGCAAGACCTGAAGTCTGCATAAGCAGCAGTAACGAAGCGTTCAGCAATCAGCATACAATCGTGGTCATTTGGCTGGAATGTCCCTCTCATGTGTATGGGACAGGGAAGTGTTTTATAATAAAACAGCTGATGTTCTGAGAAAATGTCCCTACGTAAGGATGTGTATGTTCCTAGGAATACTAGAGACAAAATGTTACCACATTTACCGGCAACCTATCTTACAGCAGCCTTGAGAGAAGCCCAAAGTGAAAGAAATGTCTTGTTTAGGAACACAGTGCTGGCCTAGGCAAAGAACAGCTAGTTAGAGAGAAATAAAACAAGACCGCAAATGTGGCTATTGTTAAAATAATAAACAAAGCTGAATAAACTATATCTAGGTTAATGTGCGCAGCGGCAGGCCTAGTGTATTGAAATAATCATTCATGGAGCTGTAACTAAAATGGCCACACAACATCCTCCCCTTGCCGATTCAAAGGTAGTTCAAAGCCTAATTATGTATAAAAGCTACTAAAAACCTCAAATATATAAAAAAAAATCAACAATGACAAGTTAAAAAAGACACAAGCATATTTAAAAGAACAATTTTAAAATGTTAACTTGTGGCGTAAAAAGGCCGAATTTCAAGAGTCAGAGTTATTTTGGAAGTTGCCAATAGAATCCAGGACAATTGAAGACAGGAAATCTTCTACTTCAGCAGGTGGTAAGGTGGGAAACCCATCGCCAAGAAGAACCAAGGAGCATTCGTGTTCCATAGCCTGAACTTCAGCCAAGGCAGCAGCTTTCCGTGGTGTGCCCAATAATGACTAGGAACACGCTGCTTCACTTTGATAGTTTCCATCCCAGGAACCAGAAGCAGTCTATTCCTTTTTTACAATTCCTGAGACTCAGGGGAAATAGCACCAGCATGGCAGACTTTTTGAAACATGCCGCAGATCTTACGGGCAAATTTGAAGAGAGAGGTTATCCGATTAGAACCATCAAAGATTCCTTAAAAAGAGCCAAGTTTTACAACCGTGAGGCCCTGTTTTCAAAACAACGATGCAAGACCAGTGACCGGCTAGCCTGTGTGATTCACCACTCTACCCTGAATAATCAAATCAGGGATATTATTAACAAAGAATGGCACATTTTGAATTCCAATAATGAAGCGGATAAACTTGAGAAACCATTGTTCGCCTTCAGGAGGAACAAAAACCTACGGAACCATTTGGTGAAATCAGCTACCAATTTTGTATCTACTTTTGGCCAAAAGTCACTAACAGGATCTAATCCAGTTACGGGCAATTACAAATGTGGCCAATGCCACGCCTGTGACTCAGCCATTGTTGCAAAAGAGTTTACATTCAATGATAAGACTATCCCATTTATGGACATGACTAATTGTAGATCTAAAAATGTAATTTACTTGATTATTTGCCCCTGCAACCTGGGATATATAGGTGAGACCTCCAGAGAATTTAGAACTAGGCTACCGGAACATAAATCTGCGATTAGGACACAAAAGATCAACGCCCCCCTAGTTGCTCATTGGTTATCTTTAAACCACAAGGAGGCAGATATCAGGTGGATTATTCTTGAGAAAGTACTGACAAGAAACGATGTGGACCCTGAAAAACAAAGGAAAAAGAAAGAAGTGTTTGGGATTTTTTCTTTAAACACATATGAGAATGGCCTGAACGAAGATCTCCCTTGGAGCAATGCCATCTGAGTACGTATGTACAGGAGTGCCTGAGGGGTCAATATTTTTCCAGGTGCCTACCACAGGGCTGCTTTGTGCTCTCCTGTGGTGGCCCTTTATCTTACTTTGAAGTGAATTCTTCACTTTATACAATAAAACTGTTTTCGGTTCCTTCTTATAAAATCTTATGTTATCGATTTGTATTATATACACGATACGTATTGTATTTCACTAACCCATTTTGTGCCTACCCTTGGGACATTGAGTACCCTGTACTTTGATGTTCCAAGATGGCGCCCACTGTTTTGGGCGTGCTGGTAAGTGATATCTACCCTTTCGTTTGATTTAGAACTGGCCATTATTTTTGACCTTTGGTTATTTCCTTTTGCCACTACTATATGGCTATGACTCTACAGTTTGATTGTACTTCTTATTCTCTGTAGATTTGGGCATATTTCATGCTGTTTTGACGGTTCTAAGATGGCGCATGTTTGACCATTTTTTTAGAGGGCCCCTACGGGCCTGTTTCTATGTTCATCACATCACCTGTAGTGATTTGGTTTAAATAGGAGGCAGCTGGGGAAGTACGGGTTATTGCTCCTCGAGAGATCATTGTGCTGGTCATATGTCCTGGATCCTGTTGATACTGGTAGGTTAGCTTTGCTGAACCTTTGTGGATTGAATTATTTTATACCGTCTGGATTGTGTCAATTCTATCTGGCTCATGACTCCCCCCTTTTTCCTTGCAGTTAGCAAGTTGTTCCCTACAAGTTTGGTATCCTTGTGGGTTTCCCCTGTGGATTACGTTTTTTAAACCATGTGAACTTGTAGGTAAGTCTGCAGTTAGCGATTGTACATATGAGCAGATTTTTTCTTTTCTATCCTGTGGACTTTCCTGCCCTGTGCAAGCTAATGATTTCATTATGTTTGCTTTTAGAGTGAGAAAGTATAGCTCCATTTAGCTATATCCATGTGTCAGTCCTTCATTTTGGACTACAAATTTGAAGTTGGAGAGTGTTTAATTCAGCCTGTAAGGGATATCTAAGTTCTTTCATATCTAAGGTATTTTATCTTATTTTAATATAAACAAACTAGTCTTTTACTATTCTTGACTAGATTCTCTCGGTGGTAATCCAACACGTTTATGCTATAGGTGATTCTATTTCTGCACTTTATCTAGCATTTTGCTGGACACTAATGGTGCTTTCCTTGGATCTTTAGATTTATTTACCTCTATTAAGCATTGGTTTTATAGATTTTGATCTTGGACACTTTATCAGTGTTTTTTCTTAATTAAGTCACTTGAGTTGGTCTGGTTGCAAATCTGACATGATTCGAGCCTTCCCCCTATGCAAAGAACTGCAATGAATAATTTTGATGTTTCTTTGATAGGCAGATTACAAGATGTACGTATGCCAATTATACCGAATCATAAAGTCCTGATGAAGGTGTATTTATATTTTTCTTCACTCACCGAAACGCGCGTCGGCTTGTAAATTGGCATGTCTTGAACATTGGCATGAAGTGTTTGAAATTGGCAAATTTGAAGCCCTGACCAGGATTGGCTACCATCAGGCCTGTAACACGAGAATTTGAATCAGGAAATTATAACCTAGAATTGCCTGTTATTATGTTGAATTTTATACAATCCAAACTACAACGCATAATTGTAGCATCAAAGCAGTAACTTTATTGTGCTGTTTAAATATCCTCTCATGTATGAGGCGGTTGTAAATTTGTATGTATACTATTTTGTGATTTTGTTGGTTCTGTGTTTTTTGTTTATTTTTGCGTATCTACTGGTATGTTATTTATGTTCTCATATATGTATGTTTCATTTAGTTTAGGGGGTTGTATTATATTTTTTTGGTTGATTCTATGTTGATTATATTATGTGTGAACTGAATGTTTAATTAGCTATAATAAATATCTAAATTGAAATATATTGTATGTTGTATATTTGAATTTAAGATTTCCATTCCTATGTTTGCTATGTTAATGGAGAGTAAACTACGTTATACTCATAGTGCCCAATAATGAGGTCAGAGCTGCATCCTCATGAAGGGCAACTCATAAGCAGCTTCCCGTAGCAAATGTACCCTCAACGTGCATGTCTGGTAATGAGCCCTCAGCGAGAACATCAACAGATCAGCGTTCAATGAAAGCAAAGCAAGTTGAAAGACACACTTTCAGTACATGTTCGAACGAGCACCAAAGGCATCGAAACACAGGCTGCACACAATGCAAAACTGGTCAGAATGACAGAGACCAGTCACAGTCCAATTGCTCCAGGAGTGTGCCCTGAAATACTGCATCATGCGTTCATGACACAGCTGCGCTGATGGGAGCGCTTTCAGTCCTTCTTGTTGCGGCGGGACAGCCATTGCACAGAAAAAGTAGCAATGGCAAAATGCCAGCTATTATAGCCAAAGTTATTGGAAAGCCCCCAAAAATGCTGGAGAATATTGAGTGGATTACTGATGGAATTAAACCGAATAAAGAGGAGAAGGAGTGAATGAAACCAGAACCAACAGCCTTAAAGAAATGTGTGATTCCAGTAGTACTAGTCGCATTAAATATTCGTCCCTCGAGCTCACCAAAGTGTCTTGGAAAGTTGGTACTTCAAAGGGACTGTATCTCTGCTGATGACCTTGCCACCCGAAGTGCATAGGTTTCGTGTGCAGATGTGAGCGCCACATGTTTTTGAAACAATAAAGCCTTGAGTCTGCTCAAATTGTCAATATTCACATTAGAAGTAGCAATATGGAGCCACATCTCAGCTACTTCTCTTTGTCTTGTATGAGGAAAAAGTAAGTTCCTGCAGCATGTAACAATCCTAGAGACCGAAACATTATAAACTATTCTGGCTCGCATCCCACAACAGTTTTCACTATTGAGGAGAACAAGCTGCCATTTGAAAGCACCTGGAACGCAGGTCCAATTAAGGGGACTGGAACTCTCTTCAGATAACAAGCCAAGTTTGCTGCCGAAGCGTTACACACTCCGTGCAATGACAGCTGTTTACAAACCATCGAATGGCTGACAGAAGTCTCGCATTCATTACCTCTAAGAAAGACCTCTTTCATGCCACTGAGACATTTGTATGAGAAGGGTAGCTCCCACACCTCATGGATATAACTATCTCCCAGCCTTTCATATCTGCCTAATGGGAAGTGTTTTGAACAGGACATGAATTGGAGTGTTGAAATAGGCAGATTAATGACCCTGTGTATTAACCACTCAGCAGATGGTATTTCAGCCACAGTAAAAGGCAACTTTTCTAACTTTTCAATATTTAACATGACATAAGTCGCTTCTTTCTTAGCCATTAGTTGTTGTTGCCGCATTAAATTAAATGTGGAAAATATATCCCTTGCACGGACGCGTTGCCAGGTAACGTGACCTGCCTTCAATGTTTGAAATGTCTAACCCAACTGCATAATGGACCTCAGTTGACTTTGTCCATGGTGTAACGAGGACATATAACTTTGTATTATGTCTATTGCAGAAGAGACAATGTTATTTAAGGTGTATGTCCGGTCGGACATGGTATTAATTCCATTATCTACAACAGTTAATACCTTCTGTGATTTTTCCTGGTCTATTTGTCTTAACAGGGCAGCAGCTTCTTGTTGGGAAAGCTTCCAGATTTCATTATATACTGTGTATAAGAAGGGCTCTCTGCGTTGTTTTCTGGGGCCTAACAGGAAATCCTGTAAGTCGGGGGTTATTAGACAGGAGACTGAGGTTTTCTCCAACAGCATCTAGTGAGGAACTCTTCAACCATTGCTGGCATGGTTTCCCTACACTGTATGTTGTTACTATACCCGCATGTTCGGATGACACATAGCGAGGGTCTGGCCTATTAGTTCTAAAACCCCTGTGGAGTTTATAAAATGTTTATGACACCCATTTGTATCTATTGGACACAATAACCACCCGCCAGGACGTGACAGTGAAGCATTAAACGTGCCATTCTGGACCCATTTATCGAGCTGATCTTCAGTTGCATTTATATATTTTTGCCATTTGTGAAATTTTGCAGGGGCAGGAATACTGGGCACGTTCAATTCCTTAATCTTTGTTAAGCCTAAACAACTTGTTTGTTGTACAGTTTCATTTAAAGATATAATTTGATCAGGTATCAGGCATGCTCTAAACAAAGCTTCCTTCCCCATTATTTGCCACACGCTTTTTAGGTCAATCGACTTTAACCAATATTCATAGCCTTCTATAGCCAACCGGGAAACAAAGGAATCCAAATAAATACATTTTGTATCTCTCAATAATATATGTACATTTTCCATTGATGGCAATTTAAAATAATATGACTCAGCATTTTTAACATTGTGCCCAGAAAAATATGCAAACTTTTCAGAATATGTTTTAGCACTCCCTTGTGGTGGAGTTGGACAATGTTCCCATTGTTTGTACTTAAAAATTGTCTTTGGGGTACTTGCTCTATGAATGAAATGGTGCCCATAATAATTATAGCAAAACATATCACCATAATTCTCTTTAGATTGATAAACATCTTCACTTTCAAATACAGTATAAAACTGCAATTCAGTCATCATAGAATCAACTGTTTTCACATCCCAATCATCAGAAACAACTCTGGGTATTGTTACATTGTTCATTGAAAGTTCAAACACATATGGTATTTGGATGATCTCTTTGGGGCCATATATATCAAATGTTACTTTATCCCAAGCAATCCCATCAAGAATTGGTGTAGAGGAAATGTTCACAAAAGTTGTGAGAAGAGAAATGGGGTTTGAAGACCTCATCCACCAGTTCAACTGTTGATCTTTCAGGAAGAAAGTTACCAATTATTAATAAAAAGAATGTTATGACAAAACCAATCCAAAGGAGGAAAGCTAGTACAGCCAAAGAAAGCCATAGATAGTTCCATGGGAAAATAAGGTAATTTGTTTTAAGCCAGTTTATCAGCTTACGTGTTTTAACATGTTGAAATGTAGAAGAGGCAAATGAGTCTGAGAAGGTTTCGTTGACGTCGGCGAAGTATCCAGAAGCAGTTTGTGCACACGCTGGAGCCATATTTGTCGGAGGAGAACGGGTAGGGGTTGCCTGCTGTGGTTCAGAATAAATGACGCCATCGGTCTGTGTTAAGGTTGTGTCAAATCAATAAGTTATTTCTGTATTGTTAGCTGAAACAGATGTTAGTGGAACTAATGCAAGATCGTTTTCCACCCTCCACAAGCTCAGAGAGGTGTCAGCATTGCTGCTCACAACTTGTAGAGGGACTTCTTGTCCAGTAGTGAGAGGGATTCAGGAACTACTTGCTTTTCCTCTTGGTCTGCTGTGCAGGATCGGCCACATGGTGTAACTTGACATTGTCGATAGATACAAAGCGGTTTTCTTTAGCACCAGCCAACGGTGGTAGAATGACAGTTCTGGTACTGTGTATTCCCAAGACTGGGACCGGTGGACGATAGGAAGGACCAAACTCATTTACACAACAACTTTTTCATGTACTAGATCCCCAACTTTAGGAATCCAGACGGTAGGTGTTACTGGTACATCCTTAATTCCTGTGGAGGAAGCACTGGCAGAAGTGTTGTCGTCGCAAAACTGTTGTAATTCCTGCAAGACAGTTACATGTTCATTTATGACACAGGGTTCAATTACTCCATGGTACTCCATTTGTGTGAGGATTTCCCTCACGGGTGCTTTAGCATCGTGTTTTATTGGATACTGGTGTTGTGGTTGGGCTCATTTTTAATAGGGATTTCATGGTGAGTGAATCTTTATCTCATCCTACGTGGTTGCGATATAACGCGGGTACCTGTGCCAATGCCCAATCGATGGTGTAGGATTCTGTGAGCTCCTCAGGAACAAAGGGTGAGAAAGGTTTGATAACCTCTTCCTCATATGGGCAAGTACGGACAAATTCAGGTGGCCAATCCTTTTCAGCCAGTAGAGTATCATATATGTTTACAACGCTGTTCCAGAGGATTGTGTCTATTGTGCGTTCAATGTCTCCTACTAACTGTATTGTTACTATGTACACCCTGTGAGGCGTGGAAACATGCATGTCCGCAGTCTATACTTGTAGGAAGTCATCAGTTGCTTTCACCTCCAGATGCTCTAGAAGATTCCAGCGAACTATTGTGACCTCTGCTGTGCTGTCTAATAGCGCTAGTGCCCACTTCTTGTTCTTCAAGAGAGCCCTCTTCTTGAGTGGCATGTCGGACTGCAACTGCTGCCACTTTTTTCTTTTTGAATTGGGATTTTTGTTGGGGAAGTCTCTCTTCTTTTTTAACAGAAATGTCTGTTGAGCCTTTTGATTCCTGTTTCGGTTTCAGGTACTCAGTTCTTCGTTCTGATCGCCCACCTCTCTCACCATGTTTTTCCGATGAGTCCTGAAAGGAACAAGATTGGCGTGTATCAGTATATTAATATCTGTCAGGCATTTTTATATTATCTCTATTTCTGAGATAATATCCATTTTGTGGGATCTCCGTCTGCGGAGATTCTCCTCTTCCTTTTTTTAGGTGTTTGTTGTTTTTTATCCCAGCGTTTCTTAGTACCCTCAGGAGCTTGCTTTGTAGAATCTTTTTTAGATTTACCTTGAAATTGTGGTTTTGTTGGTCTGGCCCACAGACTATCTCGACCAATGCTAGAGTAGGTCTATGCGATAATCTTTGGCAGCAAACGTTCTTGATCCTGTGGAGGAACGTCCCAGAGCCGCATGCCCATAGCTAGTGCAACCGCTTCCCCTTTAAGGTTACCTAATATAATTGGGGATACTGTGGCAAAGTTTCCCATTAATTGCATCCCCAAGTCCAGGGCCGGGGCAGCCCCGTATTCATCTTGAATTTTTTTCAACACTTCCGTTAAGTTGGCAAGTGTCGATGTATCGTGTCTGGTAGTATAGAGCGTCACAAATACTGTGCCCCATGATTTACAATTATCTACATTAGGAACCATCCCAACTGGCAAGCACATGGTTAATATTCTATGTTTATCCTGAGGTCCCATGTGGGGAAATACTGCTTCCAGTGCATTTTTTTTTGGGCAGTTCTGTGTCTGGAACTGCAACGTCTAGGATCTATCACAGGGACTGTGACACTGCTGAGGCTAGAGAGCACTCATTATCCTCACCACCCATAGCGCTGTTTGCAGCACTCCGGGTCTGCATTGTCTCCAATATATTGGTGACTTGCACAATCGTCATGCAACATCCTGACTGCAATGTGCCATTTCCACTTGCATGCCCACAGCATGCCGTGACAGCAAAGCAGTTGTGTTAGTGAGCTGATTGACAGATCTGCTGAACCCATCCAACCTACTCATCAATTGGTAATGGTGCCTACAGTGAGGAGTTCCTTAATGGCATTTGTCATCTCCCTTACATGTTCTTCTGTAGCTTGCTGTCCTTCATGCAGCTTGCAAATGTTGTGATTGAGAGATACCAACTGCCTGTGCATTGATCCCGTGTTGTGATCGAGAGACATCAACTGCCTGTACATTGATCTCATGTGTTTACATTGCAGGCGCTGCACTTTCAGCATCAATGCCTCAAGACCAACGAACAGTGATGGGCCTTCACCTTCCTTTGTGCTCTGTTTGCCTTCTTCACGTCACCTCCTCAGGGGAGTGGACTGACGCTGGAACAGGGACTGCTGTCTGTTGGTGCTTCTACCCTATAGAGGTGGTGTGGATACATCTTCCTGAAATTCATCGGAGTCCAGTTGTAAACTCAGGGAGGGGTAGATGGACTCACTGGTGTTTGAATCCGACTCTGGCTGACTTCAGTCATTCCCCACTTTTTCACTTTTGCTGCATCAAGGCCTGGAACATCTGCAACAACAATGCGCAACATGTCATTTTTTCACCTTGCATTTGTATTCTTAGTTACTTTCATTAGAAACATTTCCCCTGGCATGTTGTCTCTGAATGTCTGTTGCATTGTTTCTCTGTTTGGTTTTGCACTTTACTGCTATATATGTAGGAGATGCACTTCGGGGTATGGACCAGCACTCCCATAAGGCATTTTGTGTTAAATTGAATATGTTGCATGGACAAGGAAGGATCTTGCAAACAAATGAGATTTTTCCTTTGAAGTTTCCCAACTATCCAACTATGAAGGCAGAAAGGGGTATAAGTATTGGACCCAAACCCCCACACTTTTAAATTCTTTCTGGAATCAAGAGGAACCTCTGCCAAGGAGAAGAGCTGAAGAGCTGGAGTAGGTGTACTGCCTCTTTGCTGGGTTGTTTTGCTGGGTAGGCCTGCAGTTGTTATCTCTGCCTTAAAAGAGAGCAAAGGGTGAACTTTGCTGTGTATCATGCTTGAGAAAGTTCTCCAAGGGCTTGGAGTACAGCTTGCCTCCTGTTGGAAGTCTCAGGGATATCAAAGACTTCAGTTTCATCTGCCTACAGCACTGGGAACTGTGTGTTTTGTGCTGTTCAAGAAGAAAAACTACTGCAACTCCGTCAATGACGCTGCTGGCCTGCACCTTGACCTGCCGATGCGCATGGAGCCACACTGCCCCGTTTTGCACTGCAACCCTCATCTCACCGGTGCCGTCATCTGATGCCGTCACTGAGCCACTGCTTACACCGTGACTTGTGGGCCCTGCACCCTGGCCTCGCCTTTCTCACACCACAGCCTGGGCTTTCCCAGTGATGCCGCTCCTGCTGACACCGGCGCCACAGTCTGCACCATGGTCAGTGGACACTGCTCATGAGGTATACTAAGCACCGTCCCGTCCTGCACCTCAGCCCCAGTCCAATGGACGCTAGCACCATTGACTCCAGTGTCATCAACAGGTGTCCCTGTCTGCACCGCAAACCGTGGATGCCACATAGAGACCGTCCCATGCCGCACCATCGACTTGGGCCTACCGACGACAGCACCTCAGCAACGCTGCTGCCTCTGCCTGCACTGTGACCTGGTGACACTGCACGTCGCACCGCCTGCTTCACACTGCATCCCTGGTCTCACAGATGCCGCTGGACAACCGTCACCGAGCCACTGCCTGCACCGTGACCTGTGGGCACAGCACGTCGCGCCATCCCGTTTCACACCGCAGCCCCAATGCCATCCACGCCAGCGCTCCCTACTTTATCAGCCTAGACTTCGATCTGAAACAAGTGTGACTTCAAGGGCCCGACAACCACTGAACCAAACCTGGAACCGACCCCGCAATGCCGCTCTCCGGAGCTCACCGCAAGGATCACAATGCCCTGCAAATCCAAAGGTACTGTTTGTGGGTCTTCCCCACACCGTAGCTAGCCTGTGACACTGCGGCCGGCCTGAACTGTTTTGTTGATCACAGCACTGTGATATCTCCAGGTGGCGCTATCGACTTCTTGGAACTGTATTTTTAAGTAATTCGTGCAAAATTCATATTTTTATTACTGGATGTTGGATTTTTTCTCATTTTGGTCTTGTTTTACACAGATAAATATTGGCTATTTTTCTACAATTGGTCTGGTGTCCTTTTGTAGTGTTTTCACTGTATTACTGTGTGTTATGTGCAAATGCTTTACACATTGCTTCTGAGATAAACCTGATTGCTCATGCCAAGCTACCAAGGGGGGGTGAGCAGGGTTTATCTGAGCGTATATCTCCCTTATCCTGACTAGAGTGAGGGTCCCTACTTGGACAGGGTGCAAACCGACTGCCAACTAGAGACCCCATTTCTAACATATGTATATATATATATATATATCACAGAATAATGCACAAAGAATCACACTCCAGGGGATGATTTATATCTAACTATTTATTTCCTCACAGAAAGTTTTCACGCCAACGCGTTTCAACTACAAGAGTGTTGATCATGGCATGTAAGTCCTTTTCTATTTCCACTTTATATATCCTATATCCCACTTGACTGTACTGAGGCATTGTGGGATTTGAAGTTTCTTTTTTTCTCACATGGCTAATGGACTAAAAGGTTTTACCATATGCTAAGATTTTGTTTTCTCTCTCCACGATTTCTTTACTGCAACATTTATATTATCTTTTATTTAGTCTTTTAGTTAGTTTCTTCTTTAGTCTTTCTTTTTATAATTTGATCTTTTCAATTACTCATTGTCATTACTTGCTCTGAACTGTATTCTCCTCAAGAGACATGGGTTTTGTATTAAAGCATTTTGGCAGTTGTTTTCTATTATTTTGTTATTGTTTATTTGTTAAGCTCTAAGTGGCTTTGTGGCAGTTCCTCTTTCTATTTTTAAAAGATGTTTTGTTTCTCCTTCTCAATAGTCATGAGCCCTTTTCCCCCAAATTGTTGGTGATTTTCTCAGCTCTTATTTAGGCCCTCATTATGACATTGGTGGTAAATCCTACTTACCGCCATGCTGACTGTTGCCAACATAACGCGATGGCGGCGAATAACCGCCAACCATATTATGACACACACATACCAATCCGTCACTATACAGCCACATACCCAAGTCCACCAGCCCAAAGGTCAGTGATGAACTGGAGGTAGCATATCCCACACCGTTACACCAACAGAACAATGCCCAACACATTATGACCCACGAATCACCGCAGCGGACATCAATGGCGGTAAACCATTGGCGGTACATACCGCTGCGCTCAACATACACACACACATAAAAAAACTCCACCACATTGGACAATTCAAACTACACACACTTGACTCCCATACAAACACCACACTCACACACCCGCACCACTATAAAACACACACCCACATTACCCACAACCCTTTACGACTACAAACAATTGCCAACAGAGACAGATACAGCAAGAACATCCACACAACCAGAGCCACATAACACCATCACCAATACACCACGCACGCACCTTACATTAAACATCCCAACACATCACCTCACACACTCTCACACACACCACTCACACTACACCCATGGCACCACAACGACACCCCAGGTTCTCAGAGGAGGAGCTGAGGGTCATGGTGGAGGAAATCATCCGGGTAGAGTCACAGCTATGTGGATCACAGGTGCAGCAGACATCCATAGCTAGGAAGATGAAGCTATGGCAGAGAATCGTGGAGAGGGTCAATGTTGTGGGACAGCACCCAAGAACGAGGGATGACATCAGCAAGAGGTGGAATGACCTACGGGGGGAAGGTGCGTTCAGTGGCAGCTAGACACCAGCTCGCAGTACAGAGGACTGGCGGCGGACCCCCACCTCCTCCTCCACAACTTACAACATGGGAGGAGCAAGTCTTGGCAATCATGCATCCTGAGGGCCTAGCAGGAGTAGGAGGAGGACTGGACTCTGGTAAGTCAAATCTCTATTAATATCACCCCCCCCTACCTGCATGCCATCACAAACCCCCACCCTTACCCTCACTCCCATCACTCCACCACCTCCCACATACCCCACCATCACAACCCAATCATCCCAATGCCAGGCCCTGCATGCAACACCAATGCATGGACACCCCTCCAAGACCCGCATGGACACCTATCACCACTGCATGCACACTGGAGAGAATCACCTAACCCACCAAATAGCAACTCACACAAAGGCAAATCTGCCAGGGCAACAACAACCATTGGTGGCAACACACCCATGCAAAATATGTCACACGCAGAAACAATAACACTGCAATTACATCCCCACAGGTATCCCAGCTACTGTCACTGTAGAAGTGGTGCCAGCAACATCCAGTTCCCCCTACAGAATAGGCTCACAGGGATGACAGCAGCTCTGGTCACCTGTATCTGGATGACCAACCTGGCCCATCAGGGATCTCCAGACAGTCGGTTACCGAGGCACAGTCTCACACCACCAGAGAGCCTCCCCCTCAGGAAACACCACCACAGCATCCACCCAGCGGGCCCATACCTCTGTCCCCAGGACCGTCAATCAGCAGTGTGTCCACCACTGCAGGGATCCCAGGGTACTCCACAAACACAGGACGATCAGGGACCTGGGATCAGTGGCAGTGGGCACACAATCCAGGGGACAGAGGCACAGGACGACAGGGAAGCTGGGAGGACTGCTGTGCGATGGGTAAGACAGGCCCAGTGAACCGACTCTCCAGGAGGCACTCACCGCGATCCTGGGAGCATACCAATATTCCCAGGATACGCTGGGCC
The DNA here is from genome assembly GCF_031143425.1 of Pleurodeles waltl. NCBI lineage: Eukaryota > Metazoa > Chordata > Amphibia > Caudata > Salamandridae > Pleurodeles > Pleurodeles waltl. The sequence continues at coordinate 492,347,347 of NC_090440.1, forward strand.
AGATACTGGACAAGTTGCAGGAGAACATGTGGCTGCAGGAGCGACAGTATTTTGGGATGAGGGAGAACTTGAAGGACATCAACACCACCCTGGTCTCCATTGCAGGGGTGCTGGCAGACATGGCCAACACTATGAGGGAGGCAGTGGCACACCATCGGGCCGCCGACACTAGCCAAACCGACGAACAGCCCTCCACCTCTGCTGCTACTAGTGGACAGGAGGCCCCACCGCAGGAACAACAGGCCACCAGCACCGCTCCCCCTGCAGAAGGAGAACCACCTAGCAAACATTCTCTGCGATCCAGGCAGAAGCCAGAGACTAATGCCAAGACCCCTGCCAGGAAATAAGACTCTCCTGATTGTCACCCTTGTGTCCCACTCTGTCACCATGTCCACCTTGAACTGCCATTGCTCCCTTCCTGTGCCCCCTTGGACAATGCACCTGTGATACAAATAGACTGAACTATATCCTGGACTTTCCTCCATCATCACCCCAGCCCAATGCACTTCCCTCTCTACTTCTTAGCACTTAAATAAACACCCTTTGAGAAAAGTATGGAGTATGTCAAATGATTTAAGTATGTATTAGTTTATCAAGGTTTAAACATTGCAATTCAACTGTACAGTAATGTAAACATTGGAAAGACCTGTAGTTGGCTACACTGAACACACCAGGAGTGATAGTGGGGCACCAATATCTGCAAATAGAGATGCCAAAGGGTACAGTGAGTGGCCATCGAAGTGGGAAAAACAGCCTGCCAGTGACTGTGTCAAACACAAAACTGTCAATTAAATGTGAGGTTACACTGTCTTACCTGTGTGTCATTGGAAGTATTGACAAATAACTGCACTTCTGTTGTCCTCATCTACACTGTTCACAGGGTCCACTGCTGCCACACGGCCATCTCCAGCCTCCTCCTTCTGCAGAAAAGGCACCTGGCGACGCAAGGCAAGGTTGTTTCAAAATACAGCATGCCACGATGATCTGGCAGACCTTCTTGGGTGAGTAGTACAGGGATCCACCTGTTAGATAGAGGCAACGAAACCTGGCCTTCAGGGGGCCAAAGGTCCTCTCTATAATTCTTCTTATTCGCCCATGTGCCTCATTGTAATGTTCCTCTGCCCTTGTCCTGGGATTCCTCACAGGGGTCAGTAGCCGTGAGAGGTTGGGGTAACAAGAGTTACCTGCAAATATTGAGAGACAACTGTTAGCCACACACTAACTCTTAGGGCCCACACCATTCCCACACACCAATATACACTGAGTGGGAACCAGGGCTCACCTATTAGCCACACCCTGTGCCTCTGGAGTTGAGCCATTACATTTGGGATGCTGCTATTCTTCAGGTTAAACACATCATGCACAGACCCAGGATACTTTGCATTGACATGGGAGATGTACTAGTCTGCCAAACACACCATCTGCACATTCATGGAGTGAAAGCTCTTTCGATTTCTGAACACCTGTTCATTTCGCCGCGGGGGGACATATGCAATATGTGTTCCATCAATAGCCCCAATAATGATGGGAATATGTCCCATTGCATAGAAATCAGCTTTCACTGTGGCCAAATCCTGCACCTGGGGGAAAATGATGTAGCTGTTTAATCAGGGCAGACAACACTCTGGTCAGCACTATTGATAACATTGGCTCAGACATTCCTGCTGCCAAGCCCACTGTCACTTGGAAGGCGCCAGTTGCCAGGAAATGTAGCACTGATAGCACTTGCACAAGAGGGGAGATCCCAGTGGGCTGATGGGTAGCAGAGATTAGGTCAGGCTCCAATTGGACACACAGATCCGTGATTGTGGCCCTGTCATGTCTATAGGTGCAGGATAATGTGCCTGTCCTCCATTGTTGCCAAGTCCACCAGGGGTCTGTACACAGGGGGATGTCTCCATCTCCTATTCATCTGCAGCAGTTGCAAACTATGGGGTAAAATAGTGAGCAGCTGGTCATTATCTCCTGGCCTGCCCCCGCCCTGAAATGGCCTCTGCCTGCCCTGTATGGAGGGACAGGTGGAAATTAGATAATTCCACTGACGTTGTGTGCTATTGCGGTAGGCGGTCGAGCACCGCCGTGCAACTCCTCATTGTTAACATTGGGCCCTATGGGGTACAGTGGCCAATGGTGATGTACGCCGGTGGTGACGGTATGCACCGCCGCGGACGTCACCACCATTTTCCATCCATCAGAGAGGAGGCTGTCTCTCTAAGCGGTTTCCGCTGTGGTTATAATTGCATATTTATTACCGCCGGCCTGTTGGCGGTATTACCACTGCTTTATCACCAACCGACATGGTTGTAATGTGGGCCTTAGTTTCTTATGACAGTTCTTTGTCTTGTTCCTGAATTATTACTCTTAATCGTTTTGCCTGCCTTGATTATAGATGCCCATGGAGTTCTTCATCACTGTTTAGCCCAAATGATAATCTTGTTCGTAATTTTATAATATACCGTGACTCTAATCTACGGAGTATTTGTTCTCTATTTCCTCCTCTTTCATTTTTCTACACCTGTGCTATGCCATAGTATTTTATGTTTCTCCAATTTTTGTCTGGATGTTGTATGTAGTGTTTTGCTCTCGCATAACATGCATCTTTGTTTTGTGCTGCCCTTATGTGTTTCAAAATTAGTTATTTTAAATGACATATTGTACTACCCACCTTTGTTTTTCCACATGTGCACTCTACAACATAAATCACATATTTGGTCTTACATGTGATTCTCTGATTCATCTTCATTTGTTTTCCTGTGTATTCTTCAAAATATTGTTTGTTTACTCCCATTTTGCAGGCTTTTGCATTTTTTTGCATTTAAAAAAGCCATTATTTTTGCTTAACCATGTTAAGGCATTGAGAAGTAGCTTTTTACAAGCACATCTTTCAATGAGGGTACTCTCTTATAGGCTAATGGAAGATTTGGTCCAACTTTGTCCTTGATATCTTGATCTCTATGTAACACATTCCAATATTTATTGAATATTTTATGGAATGCAAAGTTCTCCTTGCTGTACTCCAATATTACTCTAATTTGTGAATCTGCTACTTCCCTTTTGCTTTTGTCCTGTATTAGTAGTGCATATTGTAGAAATAATATTCTTAGATGATGTATCATAAAGTCTTTTATTAAGTCCAAGATTGATATCTCATCCCCAAAGATTGGTCCAGCAGCTCTGATCACTTCATCATCCTTCCATCTCTCCTCCAGTCTAAACCCCAAACTAGAATCCCATGACCAAAACATTCCATGTGCCAAGAGACATTCCATGACTAGAGATGGAAGGGATGCATACCCTGTAGATGAAGATACCACACACCTTTCCCCCATAGAAAACAAAGAAAAACAGAAAACAAACCCAACATATAAAACTATATACATAAACAAAATGAAAAAAACTACATTTAGAAATGTGATAAGAGAACAAGAAAAGGGGTTTCACTTGGAGTAATCAAACATTTTTTTTTAGAAATTACAATACGATTGAGATTCCAAATCCTGCCATCGTTAACTTTTACAGCATTTTTGAACAATTTAATTCCATTGAACGGGCCCCAAAATTTGCTCCCGCTCTTACCTAAAATAGGTTTCTTGATCAAAACTTTATCACCAATATCCACCTTCACAGCAGATGTACGTTTCGTTTTATCAAAGTATTCTTTCCTCTTTTCCACTGATTTCTTTTCATACATCCTTCCACGCTCATCCTGAGACCAAGAGACAGCTTTATTCTTATCCCCAGTAACCCAACCAGGAACAAGCATAGTATTAGCCTTCCTTCCTCTGAATAACTCAAAAGGAACAGCTCCTGTGGATAAATGTGGGGTAAAACGGTAAGCTATTAAAAATTTTCTCAGGCCTTCTTTCCAACATCTTCCTGCTGCCACTTCTAACTGCACACACTCCTTTACACACTTGTTAAATCTCTCAACGATACCATTCCCTTCAGGATGATACAACAAGCATAACTTGTGTTTAATCCCCAATTTCTTCAGATAATCTTCCATTTCTTTGGACACAATTTGCGGACCATTGTCTGTTAGGATGGCATTGGGAAAGCCTTCTCGAGCAAAAATCTCCTCAAGCAGACTGATTATCCTTCTGGTTTCGACACTATTGACTATACCAATTTCCACCCACCTGGAAAATTGATCAACTAATACTAAAACATAACTATTCCCTCCTTTACCATAGATCGGTCCCACAATATCCATAGCCACAACGTCCCACGGTCTGTTTGACGGACTCCTGATACACATCGAAGGTACTCTCATTTTATAGATTTTATCACTGTTGAAACAGTCAGGACAATCCCTAATCACCCTTTCTATACTCAAATCCATTCCCGGCCACCAATAGTTCATACGAATCCTAGCTTTGGTTTTACTTATCCCTTGATGCCCAGTATGTCCCAGTTGAATAACTTTCTCAACTAAAGTACTCAGTACCACTAACCTTCCACCTCGAAACAATAATTCTTCAGAAACCGACAACTCATCTCTTACCTTCCAAAATCCCTTTAAAACCTCAGAATTTCTTAAACTTTCAAAATTTCACTTGTCCTTGAGGAAACTGCACACACATTGTAGAATGGGATCATTGGCAACTGCACTTACCCACTCATCATGGCCAATCACCCCTTCTGTTACACTACACACACTGAAATCTTCTTCTTGCCTATTACACAAGTCTTCCTCTGAAATTGATGTAAGCCTGGACAAGCAATCAGCAGTGTTATTGTAAGCTCCAGGAACATAAAACATTTTGAAATTGAAATCCTGAAGATTAACCACCTACCTACTTATTCTGGATGAAATTTGGTCAAGACCCTTTCTCATGAAAACTTCAATCAAAGGTTTGTGATCCGTATAGACATGGAAGAGTCTTCCCCACACCAAATTCTTAACTCTGTTAATAGCCCAAGAAACTCCTAGTGCTTCTTTCTCAATTGTAGAGTAATTCACCTCTGAACTTCTCAAAGTTCGCGAGCAGTACACAACTGGTCTCCATTCATGCCCATCTCCTTTCTGTAAGAGGACTCCTCCCAACCCACCTTGGATAGTTTATTCTTAACAACCTTAAACTCATTTTCACACTTCTCACTCCATATATATTCTACACCCTTTTTTAGCAATTTACGCATGTTTTCAGTTTTCGAAGCAAGATTGGAAAGAAACTTTCCATGAAATTCAACCATACCAAAGAAAGCTTGCAACTCTTCTTTGTTCTCCGGCGAGTGTAGTTTCAAAATATTCTCTATCAAGTCCTGTTTTGGGTACAACCCAGTAGAGGTAATTTTGTGCCCCAAATATTCTATTTCCGCTTTACCAAGATGACACTTACTAAGTTTCAATGTAAGCCCATGATCCCTTAAGATACTCAACACTTTTCTAACTCTCTTTTCATGTTCCTCTCTGGTCCGTTCAAATACAAGAATATCATCCTGAAAATATCTCACACCTTTCTCTGAACCAAACAAATCATGCATTAATCGTTGAAACACCGACACAGCTGATACCATCCCAAATGGCATCCTTACAAACCTAAATGTCACAAAAGGTGTAATAAACGTGGTGAGATCCCTGGAATCTACATGAAGCATCACTTGATGATAGGCCGAAGCCAAATCTAATGTACTGAAATATTTAGCTCCATGCAACAAAGTCACCATTTCCGTGATATTAGGAAGCAGAAACAGATCACTCACAACAGCCTTGTTGAGATTCCTCAAGTCGGCAAAAGCGGCCGTACGTCATTTTTTTTGACCCGCCCACTCCCGGGCATGATTTTTGCCTGGGAGTATAAATCCGACGCACATGCCTCGGAGTCGATTTTTTAGACGGGAACGCCTACCTTGCATATAATTAACGCAAAGTAGGTGTCCACGCAAAAAAATTACGCTAACTCCATGGACTTTGGCGCTAGACGCGTCTAACGCCAAAGTATAAATATGGAGTTAGTTTTGCGTCGAAATTGCGTCAAAAAAAACGACGCAATTCCGGCGCAAACGGAGTATAAATATGCCCCCAAGTATCCTTAAATTTAGATTTCTGAATTTGTGCTAACTTAGTCTCATATTTCTCTCCATCAGTTTCCAATGTGCGGTTTTCCTGTAGATCATTCTTTGGAGATATTTTATTTACAGGACGACATCTGTTTTTTTTCCAACTCTCCCACACAGGCCAAGGTGTGCTCCACACTCTTAGCAATCGTCACTACCTCTTGTAGAGAAGGATCATCCTTACTCCAAAGTTCTTGCCTAATTTTGTCACTGGAGCACTTCAGCATAAATTGATCCCTTATACGTTCTTCAAGTGTTAATCCAAATTTACATGTAGCCGCCAGTTTCCTTAACGCCGTTATGTACTCCTCAAAAGATTCATTTTGTCCTTGTTCCTTCATACCAAAATGATAACGTTCTAAAATTGTGCTAATTTTTGGAAGATAATGCAGATTCAGTTTTTTTAAACAAAGTTCAAATTCATTTAAATCTGTCCCATCATCCTCCGGTTCAGGTAAGGTTTAAAAAATCTCCAGGCCTTCACATCCTAAACAATGCATGAGAAGTGAAACTTTTCTTTCATTTGATATAGAAGAACCACACACCCTTGAATAATGAAGAAACAACTTCTTCCATTTAGACCATATAATAGGTGCTTCCCCTGGTACAGTCAAGAAAAAAGGAGGTGGTGGTATATTCTGCATTTCTGTCGGTTGGATAGGAAAAAAAAATTCTCCCTATAATAATACTATTTTTATATATATATATATATGTATATATATATATATATATTCCTTCAAATATCACCAGATATTTTGTAGACTGTAACCCTCTTAAGGAAAATGTGAAACAACGAGGTCGTTTTATAAAGGCAATCCACCTTGTATTTTGACATTGCAATCATTTATTTCACAAGCGTGGACTGAACAAAGACATCGGTGAGTGAAATCCGGCGCTGAAATAAGATTAAATTAATGTCTAGAAATGTTAAAAATGATGCGCTCAGCACCGCGCTGAACACAGCGTCTTAAATACACGCGGTGACCAAAAGTAATTGTCAGGGAGCGCGTTTGAACAGATTAGCTAACGCGCTGACTTCAGATCCTTCAGAGCGCGAGGCAAGTTGGAGCGTGATGAACGCTCGCGGCAGCAGTACAAGTTTAAAAGTACACGAAACGTCGAGTAGCTGCACGCGCTTTGTTCAAATCCAGTATTATTGGTTAGAACTCCAGAAGAATTAAAATACAACACACGATAGAAGTGTGTTAATAAAGTCTCTTCACCTTATATCCTTTTATTTTTTTAATTATTTTTTTAAAGGAAAAAGAGAAACTTACAGTTATAAACTCTGTTCAGGATAATGATGAGAAGGTTGGATTTGATGAAAAGGTTGGATTTCTCACTCCTTTGAAAATTCTTCTCACTTCTTCCTTTACCTTTTCATTTTAATACTTTGATCCAAACGATACACGCAGTCAAATAAAAGGAAAACCAACCGACAGTGGAGCTCCAACGTTGGTGACTGTTGTGTTGAGATATCCTAATGAATACATCCCATCCTCGTCGGCAGTGTAGAAATAATATTCTTAGATGATGTATCATAAAGTCTTTTATTAAGTCCAAGATTGATATCTCATCCACAAAGATTGGTCCAGCAGCTCTCATCACTTCATCATCCTTCCATCTCTCCTCCAGTCCAAACCCCAAACTAGAATCCCATGACCAAAACATTCCATGTGCCAAGAGATATTCCATGACTAGAGATGGAAGGGATGCATACACTGTAGATGAAGATACCACACATATATCTTGCTTTGTCTGGCTCTTTTTATTCCTTGATTTATTTTTCTCTCCTTATATCCTCTTTGTAGGAATCTTTTGTTCATTTCACTGTATTGATGTAGCATTTCATCCTCATTTGAATAATTCTTTCATAGTCTTAGAAATTCACCATATGGTTTATTCTTTATTAGATGTTATAGGTGGAAACTCTTTCCATGTACTATGCTGTTTGTCGCTGTTTTCGAAAAAGTGTTGTCTCTAATTTACATTCTTTTACATCCAAGAATTCAATTTCAGTTTTGCTTAAATTGTATGTGAATTTTAAACTCTGTTCATTTTGATTAAAAAACTGATAAAATTGCATGAATTCTTCCTCAGTTTCGATCCACATTAAACGTAAGTCTAAATCTGAGCCACAAGGCAACTTTCTCTGTATATATTGTTTTTTTGTCTCTCCAAGCTATTTCTCTTTCCCACCATCTCATGGTGAGATTCACGTAGCTTGGAGAGAAGGGAATTCCCAAGGCTGTTCTGGGTTTTTGTCTGTATATCTGGTGGTTAAATAAAAATATGTTGTTCGAGAAACACATTTCAATCATTTGTAGTAACATTTCCAAATGCTCTAATTCCTTAATATTCTTTTGGAGGAGAAAGTATCGCAGATCATCCTGAAACTTTCCATACACAACAAGACTCAACTTGAAACTTTATTTGGAACACTTTGGAACAAATCATCAAACGGCGCCAAAAATATAGGCAAGTCAAAAAATATATATAAACTTTTTTTGTAGGTTACATCCTAAACCCCCTATTTTTTTGATAAATTAATTGTGCTTTGTTTGTCATTGGGGGGACTTCAAATCCTCCCTTCACTAATTACCTTTACTACCCTATGCCCCTACCCACTCAAAAATACACTGACCACCCAATA